>NC_089505.1:314999108-316362858 GCF_036850995.1 Saccopteryx leptura | reverse complement strand
AGATCATTGCAGAAATAAATGACATAGAGGCTAAAGAAACAATACAGAAGATCAATGAAACTAGAAGCTGGTTCTTTGAAAAGGTAAACAAGATTGATGAACCTTTAACTAGACTCACCAAGAAAAAGAGAGAGAGGACTCAAATAAATAAAATTAGAAATGAGAGAGGAGAAATAACAACTGACATAACAGAAATACAAAATATTATAAGAAAATACTATGAAGAACTGTATGCCAAAAAACTAGACAACCTAGATGAAATGGGAAAATTCCTTGAAACATAAAATCTTCCAAAAATCAATCTGGAAGAATCAGAAAACCTAAACAGACCGATTACCTCAAAGGAGATCGAAACAGTTATCAAAAAACTCCCAACAAAGAAAAGTCCAGGGCCCGATGGCTTCACAACAGAATTCTACCAAATATTCAAAGAAGAACTAACTCCTATCCTTCTCAAACTATTTCAAAAAATTCAAGAGGAAGGAAGACTTCCAAGCTCCTTTTATGAGGCGAGCATAATTCTGATTCCAAAACCAGACAAAGACAACACAAAGAAAGAAAATTATAGGCCAATATCTCTGATGAATATAGATGCTAAAATCTTAAACAAAATATTAGCAAACTGGATCCAACAATATATGGAAAAAATCATACACCATGATCAAGTGGGATTTATTCTGGGGAGGCAAGGATGGTATAATATTCGTAAATCAATCAATGTGATTCATCACATAAACAAAAAGGAGAAAAACCATATGATAATTTCAATAGATGCAGAAAAAGCATTTGATAAAATCCAGCACCCATTCATGATCAAAACTCTCAGCAAAGTGGGAATACAGGGAACATACCTCAACATGATAAAAGCCATCTATGAGAAACCCACAGCCAACATCATACTCAATGGGTAAAAATTAAAAGCAATACCCTTAAGATCAGGAACAAGGCAGGGGTGCCCCCTTTCACCACTCTTATTTAATATGGTCCTGGAAGTCCTAGCCACAGCTACCAGACAAGAAGAAGAAATAAAAGGAATTCAAGTTGGAAAAGAAGAAGTAAAACTATCATTATTTGCAGATGATATGATATTGTATATAGAAAACCCTAAAGTCTCAGTCAAAAAGCTACTGGACCTGATAAATGAATTCAGCACAGTGGCAGGATATAAAATCAATACTCAGAAATCAGAGGCATTTTTATACACCAACAATGAACAGTCAGAAAGAGAAATTAAAGAAACAATGCCCTTCACAATTACAACCAAAAAAATAAAGTATCTAGGAATAAACTTAACCAAGGAGACTAAAGACTTGTACTCGGAAAATTACAAAGCATTGATAAAAGAAATCAAGGAAGATACAAACAAGTGGAAGCATATACCGTGCTCATGGTTAGGAAGAATAAACATCATTAAAATGTCTATATTACCCAAAGCAATCTATAAGTTCAATGCAATACTAATTAAAATACCAATGACATACTTCAAAGATATAGAACACATATTCCAAAAATTTATATGGAACCAAAAGAGAACACGAATAGCCTCAGCAATCTTACAAAAGAAGAATAAAGTGGGAGGTATCACACTCCCTGATATCAAGTTATATTACATGGCCATTGTACTCAAAACAGCCTGGTACTGGCATAAGAACAGGCATATAGATCAATGGAACAGAACAGAGAACCCAGAAATAAACCCACAGTTCTATGGACAACTGATATTTGACAAAGGAGGCAAGGAAATACAATGGAGTAAAGACAGCCTCTTTAACAAATGGTGTTGGGAAAATTGGACAGCTACCTGCAAAAAAATGAAACTAGATCATCAGCTTACACCACTCACAAAAATAAACTCAAAATGGATAAAAGACTTAAATGTAGGCCATGAAACCATAAGCATCTTAGAAGAAAACATAGGCAGTAAGCTCTCCGACATCTCTCGGAGCAATATATTTGATGATTTATCTCCATGGGGAAGTGAAATAAAAGACAGGATAAACAAATGGGACTATATCAAACTAAAAAGCTTTTGTACAGCTAAAGACAACAAGAACAGAATAAAAAGACAAACTACACAATGGGAGAACATATTTGACAATACGTCTGATAAGGGGTTAATAACCAAAATTTATAAAGAACTCGCAAATCTCAATACCAGGAAGACAAACAATCCAATCCAAAAATGGGCAAAAGAGATGAATAGACACTTCTCCAAAGAGGACATACAGATGGCCAACAGGCATATGAAAAAATGCTCAACATCACTAATCATTAGAGAAATGCAAATTAAAACCACAATGAGATATCACCTCACACCAGTCAGAATGGCACTCATCAACATAACAACACAGAATAAGTGCTGGCGAGGATGTGGAGAAAAGGGAACCCTCCTGCACTGCTGGTGGGAATGCAGACTGGTGCAGCCTCTGTGGAAAACAGTATGGAGATTCCTCAAAAAAACTGAAAATCGAACTGCCTTTTGACCCAGCTATCCCACTTTTAGGAATATACCCCAAGGACACCATAGAACGGCTCGAAAAGGAGAAATGCACCCCCATGTTTGTGGCAGCATTGTTCACAATAGCGAAGATCTGGAAACAACCCAAGTGTCCGTCAGAGGATGAGTGGATTAAAAAGCTTTGGTACATATATACTATGGAATACTACTCAGCCATAAGAAATGATGACATCGGATCCTTTACAATAACATGGATGGACCTTGATAACATTATACGGAGTGAAATAAGTAAATCAGAAAAAAAACTAAAAACTACATGAATCCATACATAGAAGGGACATAAAAATGAGACTCAGAGACATGAACAAGAATGTGATGGCAACAGGGGTGGGGGGTGGGTCTGGGGGGAGGGAGGATGGGGTGAAGAAGGAGAGAGGGGTTGGGGGAGGGGAGGGGCACAAAGAAAACCAGATAGAAGGTGACAGAAGACAATTTAACTTTGGGGGAGGAGTATACAGCACAATCAAATGTCAAAATAATCTAGAGATGTTTTCTCTCAACATATGTACCCTGATTTATCAATGTCACTGCATTAAATTTAATAAATAAATTAAAAAAATACTGTGTGTGAAAACACCAATTTAATAAACAACTTAAGCTTTACCTTTAAAGACCTTCTAACTTCCTCATTTATATTTTGTTTAATTAAAATTACATTGTGTTTTTCAATTTTATTTTCTACATAGTCTTTTCTCCTTTACCCAACCATCCATTGAATGAGAATTTTATTCTTATTCTTTAACATACACTTTAAATATCATCTCTTTTATGACTCTTCATTTATTACCTTAAGAAGAGTTTGCTGGAGTGACGTCACGGAAATGGCGCCGTGAGCAGCGCGTCCGACAGATCTCCCCAAAATCACAACAAATTTATCAACTAGAAACAGGAAAATTTATCTTCGGAGCAAACTGAAAGCAAAAGGACTGTTATCACTCGAATCTGAGAGACGAGGGTGTGGAGGAAGCTACCGCAGGGACGTTCATTCAAGCTGCGAGGAAGTGCGCCTGTGACGCTGGCAGGCCTTGACTACCAGCAAGACTAAAGCCAATTGTGTGACATTGCCGTAGAACCCCATCAACTGCAAGTCCCTGCCTGGGTGTGGCGCAGGGGCAGGGCCTGGGGTGCAGAGTCGCCGACCGGGAAGAGGGAGAGAGGAGAAGGAGGAAGAGGTTGACATCTCAAAATCAGGAAAAATCCACAGACTTTGCAGCCTGTTCCACTGGGGTTTTTTTTTGTTGTTGTTGTTTGTTTCTTCTATCTTATTGCCTTTATTTCCTCCACCTCAGTCCTTCTATTCTCTGCCCATCTTATGCTTCCCTTTTCTTGAACTACACTACCCATAAGTGTTACATTTTATTTCTCTTCTTCATCCTCACCCTCCTTTGGGGTTATACTCCAGGACACTTAACTCTCACTCTCTCCTCTTTTGTTTTTTTTTTGCTTTATTTTGTTTTTTTCTCTTCCTTTTTTATTTCTTCCTTCGTTTTTCTCTTTTTCTTATTTTTTCCTTTCTATTCGTTTTCTCTTTTCTCGTTTTACTTTCCTCCCATTTAATCCTCAATCACGAACAAATTATTTAATTTGGGACTCAAGGTTTTTTTTGGCTTTGTTTTTCATTTTCGGTTTTGTTTTTGTTTTTTTCTTGTTGGTTTGTTTTTGTGGCATTTTGGGTCCTCCCAACCCAAGGTCTCCATTGTATTTGGTCTTTGCTCCACTTAATACAATGTATTTTTACTTATTATTTTTATTTTTTCTTCTTGATCATTCCTTTTTTTTGTCCTTTTTTCTGGTTCCCTCTTGTCCCTCTCATTATATCTCTTGGTTGACCGTCACCCGCAGGCAGATCAACTTATGCTTGTCTAAGATTTTCTTCCTTTTTTTTTTTTTTTTTTTTTTGCCCCCTTGAACTCCTCACCGCAAACCAGGCCCTCCATTATAGGCACGATATTTCCCTGAGGAGGGGAGAGGAGGGAAGGAAAACAAAGAAAAAAAAAAGGGGGAAATAATAAATTATTACTGCTTTTTTTTGTGGGGTGTTTTACCCTTTGTTTTTTTTTTTTGTTGTTTTTTTTTGTTTTGTTTTGTTTTTGTTTGTTTTGTGTTTTTTTTGGGTTTTTTTGTTTTGTTTTTTGTTTGTTTTTTTACTTTTTACTCTTTATTAATTCTAATTAGTGCTATCAACAAGACCACCCTCAGATGCCAATAAGAAAGAGGAAATCGAATATTATGGATACAAAAGAAAGAGAGGTAACACAAATAGATGTGGAAAAATCTATGGAGAAAAGACTTAACATATTGGAAGCCTTGGAGCTAAATGACAGAGAATTTAAAATAGAAATCTTAAAAATACTCAGAGATATACAAGAAAACACGGAAAGGCAATATAGGGAGATCAGAAAACAACTCAATGAACACAAAGAATATATTACCAAGGAAATTGAAACTATAAAAACAAATCAAACAGAAATGAAAAACTCAATTCACGAGCTGAAAAACGAGGTAACAAGCTTAGCTAGCAGAACAACCCAGATTGAAGATAGGATTAGTGAAATAGAAGACAAACAACTTGAGGCACAACAGAGAGAAGAAGAAAGAGACTCAAAAATAATAAAAAACGAGAAAGCCCTACAGGAATTATCTGACTCCATCAGAAAGAATAACATAAGAATAATAGGTATATCAGAGGGAGAAGAGAAAGAAAATGGAATGGAGAATATACTCAAACAAATAATAGACGAGAACTTCCCAAGCCTGTGGAAAGAACTAAAGCCTCAAATTCAAGAAGCAAACAGAACACCGAGTTTTCTTAACCCCAACAAACCCACTCCAAGGCACATCATAATAAAGATGACACAAACCAATGACAAAGAAAAAATTCTCAAGGCAGCCAGGGAAAAGAAGAGTACAACATATAAAGGAAGGCCTATTAGATTATCATCAGATTTCTCAGCAGAAACTCTACAAGCTAGAAGAGAGTGGACCCCAATATTTAAAGCCCTGAAAGAGAGGAACTTTCAGCCAACAATACTATACCCATCAAAGCTATCCTTCAAGTATGAAGGAGATATAAAAACATTCACAAATACAGAAAAGATGAGAGAATTTATCACGAGAAAGCCCCCACTCCAGGAAATACTAAAGGGGGTTTTCCAACCAGATTCAAAGAACAAAAGAAAACAACACCACAAGTAACAGCTCCACCAAGAACACAATAAAACCAAACTTAAACTGTGACAACAAAGGAAAAAAAAAGGGGGGGGGAGAGAATGGAGATTAACAGTAGCAAAGGACGATGAAGTGCAGAAATACTTATAAGATAGGGTACTACAATGAATATGGTAGGTACCCTTTTCATTACTTAATGGTAACCACCCTAGAAAAAACCACCACAAAAACACATGACTTAAAAAAGGTAGCAACAGAGGAAAGAAGTATGGAACACAAACAAACAGAAACAAATGATAGAAAAACAAAAGAGAAGAATCAAACTAGATACAAAACTAACAGAAAGCAATTTATAAAATGGCAGTAGGGAACCCACAAGTGTCAATAATTACACTAAATGTAAATGGATTAAACTTACCAATAAAAAGACACAGAGTAGCAGAATGGATTAAAAAAGAAAATCCAACTATATGCTGCCTACAAGAAACACATCTAAGCAACAAGGATAAAAACAAATTCAAAGTGAAAGGCTGGAAAACAATACTCCAAGCAAACAACACCCAAAAAAAAGCAGGTGTAGCAATACTCATATCTGATAATGCTGACTACAAGACAGAAAAAGTACTCAGAGACAAAAATGGTCACTTCATAATGATTAAGGGGACACTGAATCAAGAAGACAGAACAATCCTTAATATATATGCACCAAACCAAGGAGCACCAAAATATATAAGACAGCTACTTATTGACCTTAAAACAAAAACTAACAAAAATACAATCATACTTGGAGACCTCAATACTCCGCTGACGGCTCTAGATCGGTCATCCAAACAGAGAATCAATAAAGATATAGTGGCCTTGAACGAAATACTAGAACACCTGGATATGATAGACATCTACAGGACACTTCATCCCAAAGCGACAGAGTATACATTTTTCTCTAGTGTACATGGAACATTCTCAAGAATTGACCATATGTTGGGCCACAAAGACAATATCAGCAAATTTAGAAAAATTGAAATTGTACCAAGCATATTTTCTGATCATAAAGCCTTGAAACTAGAATTCAACTGCAAAAAAGAGGGGGAAAAACCCACAAAAATGTGGAAACTAAACAACATACTTCTAAAAAATGAATGGGTCAAAGAAGAAATAAGCGCAGAGATCAAAAGATACATACAGACAAATGAAAATGAAAATACGACATATCAGAATCTCTGGGATGCAGCAAAAGCAGTAATAAGAGGAAAGTTCATATCACTTCAGGCCTATATGAACAAACAAGAGAGAGCCGAAGTAAACCACTTAACTTCACACCTTAAGGAACTAGAAAAAGAAGAACAAAGACAACCCAAAACCAACCGAAGAAAGGAGATAATAAAAATCAGAGCAGAAATAAATGAAATAGAGAACAGAAAAACTATAGAAAAAATCAATAAAACAAGGAGCTGGTTCTTTGAAAAGATCAACAAAATTGACAAACCCTTGGCAAGACTCACCAAGGAAAAAAGGCACAGGACTCAAATAAATAAAATCCAAAATGAAAGAGGAGAGATCACCACAGACATCATAGATATACAAAGAATTATTGTAGAATACTATGAAAAATTATATGCCACCAAATACAACAATCTAGAAGAAATGGATAAATTCCTAGAACAATACAACCTTCCTAGACTGAGTCATGAAGAAGCAGAAAGCCTAAACAGACCAATCAGCAGGGAGGAAATAGAAAAAACTATTAAAAACCTCCCCAAAAATAAAAGTCCAGGCCCAGACGGTTATACTAGTGAATTCTATCAAACATTCAAAGAAGACTTGGTTCCTATTCTACTCAAAGTCTTCCAAAAAATTGAAGAAGAAGCAATACTTCCAAACACATTTTATGAGGCCAACATAACCCTCATACCAAAACCAGGCAAGGATGGCACAAAGAAAGAAAACTACAGACCAATATCTCTAATGAATACAGATGCTAAAATTCTAAACAAAATACTGGCAAACCGAATACAACAACATATTAAAAAAATAATACATCATGATCAAATGGGATTCATCCCAGAATCTCAAGGATGGTTCAACATACGCAAAACGGTTAACGTAATACACCATATCAACAAAACAAAGAACAAAAACCACATGATCTTATCAATAGATGCAGAAAAGGCTTTTGATAAAATACAACACAATTTTATGTTTAAGACTCTCAACAAAATGGGTATAGAAGGAAAATATCTCAACATGATAAAGGCCATATATGATAAACCATCAGCCAACATCATTTTAAATGGCATAAAACTGAGGACTTTCTACCTTAAATCAGGAACAAGACAGGGTTGTCCACTCTCTCCACTCTTATTTAACGTGGTGCTAGAAGTTCTGGCCAGAGCAATCAGACAAGACAAAGAAATAAAAGGCATCCATATTGGAAAAGAAGAAGTAAAGGTATCACTTTTTGCTGATGATATGATCCTATACATCGAAAACCCGAAGGACTCCACAAAAAGATTATTAGAAACAATAAACCAATACAGTAAGGTCGCAGGATACAAAATTAACATACAGAAGTCCATAGCCTTTCTATATGCCAACAATGAAATATTAGAAAACGAACTCAAAAAAATAATCCCCTTCACGATCGCAACAAAAAAAATAAAATACCTAGGAATAAACATAACAAAGAATGTAAAGGACCTATATAATGAAAATTACAAAGCATTGTTAAGGGAAATCGAAAAAGATACAATGAGATGGAAAAATATTCCTTGTTCTTGGATAGGAAGAATAAATATAATCAAAATGGCCATATTACCCAAAGCAATATACAAATTTAATGCAATTCCCATCAAAATCCCTATGAGATTTTTTAAAGAAATGGAACAAAAAATCATCAGATTTATATGGAACTATAAAAAACCCCGAATAGCCAAAACAATCCTAAAGAAAAAGAATGAAGCTGGGGGCATTACAATACCTGACTTTAAACTATATTATAGGGCCACAATAATCAAAACAGCATGGTATTGGCAGAAAAATAGACAATCAGACCAATGGAACAGAATAGAAAGCCCAGAAATAAAACCACATATATATGGTCAAATAATCTTTGATAAAGGGGCCAACAACACACAATGGAGAAAAGAAAGCCTCTTCAACAAATGGTGTTGGGAAAACTGGAAAGCCACATGCAAAAGAATGAAACTCAACTACAGCCTGTCCCCGTGTACTAAAATTAATTCAAAATGGATCAAAGACCTAAATATAAGACCTGAAACAATAAAGTACATAGAAGAAGACATAGGTACTAAACTCATGGACCTGGGTTTTAAAGAACATTTTATGAACTTGACTCCAATGGCAAGAGAAGTGAAGGCAAAGATAAATGAATGGGACTACATCAGAATAAAAAGTTTTTGCTCAGTAAGAGAAACTGATATAAAAATAAACAGACAGCCAACTAAATGGGAAATGATATTTTCAAACAACAGCTCAGATAAGGGCCTAATTTCCAAAATTTACAAAGAACTCATAAAACTCAACAACAAACAAACAAACAATCCAATAAAAAAATGGGAAGAGGACATGAATAGACACTTCTCCCAGGAAGAGATACAAATGGCCAACAGATATATGAAAAAATGCTCAGCTTCATTAGTTATTAGGGAAATGCAAATCAAAACTACAATGAGATACCACCTCACCCCTGTTAGATTAGCTATGATCAACAAGACGGGTAATAGCAAATGTTGGAGAGGCTGTGGAGAAAAAGGAACCCTCATTCACTGTTGGTGGGACTGTAAGGTAGTACAACCATTATGGAGGAAAGTATGGTGGTTCCTCAAAAAACTGCAAATAGAACTACCTTATGACCCAGCAATCCCTCTACTGGGTATATACCCCAAAACCTCAGAAACATTGATACGTGAAGACACATGTAGCCCCATGTTCATTGCAGCACTGTTCACAGTGGCCAAGACATGGAAACAACCAAAAAGCCCTTCAATAGAAGACTGGATAAGGAAGATGTGGCACATATACACTATGGAATACTACTCAGCCATAAGAAACGATGACATCAGATCATTTACAGCAAAATGGTGGGATCTTGATAACATTATAAGGAGTGAAATAAGTAAATCAGAAAAAAACAAGAACTACATGATTCCATACATTGGTGGAACATAAAAATGAGACTAAGAGACATGGACAAGAGTGTGGTGGTTACCAGGGGTGGGGGGAGGGAGGACAGGGGGAGAGTTAGGGGGAGGGGGAGGGGCACAGAGAACTAGATAGAGGGTGGCGAAGGACAATCTGACTTTGGGCGAGGGGTATGCAACATAATTTAATGACAAAATAACCTAGACATGTTTTCTTTGAATATATGTACCCTGATTTATTAATGTCATCCCATTACCATTAATAAAAATTTATTAAAAAAAAAAAAAAAAAGAAACAAAAAAAAAAGAAGAGTTTGCTGTTCTTCCCACTGTGCTAGCCAGAGAAGACTTATTTTCTTAGTCTTCATATTTATAGTATATATCAAATCATAAGCAATGATGGTGAGGATGTCCTAAGTGAAAGCATATGCTATCTGAACATTGCTTTTTACTTTCAATTTCATTTACCCTCCACTTAGAATTTCAACATGCAACTGTATTTATCTTTTGTTATTGATCTAATTATGTGACCTTCTCTACTAATGAATTTTTCATGTTATTTCTCATTGTTGTCTCTATGAAGCCTTTGATTGCTGATATGTTGCATTCTTTTATAGTATATATATATATACACAGCATGTATATATATATACACACACAGTATGTGTGTATATATATATACATATATATATTTCTACCTCTTTAGTTCTTTTAAATAGTTAGTACTAGATAGTATATTTCCAATGACAATCCCAATAAACAGAATGTCTAAGGCAATTGAAAAGTCATTAAGAGAGGCTCCAGAACAACCCTCCACTAACCCCAAAATGATGCTTAGCTCCAGCCTGAGGCACAAGGCAAAACAAAGTAGTCTGAGAGAATATACACAGATTTTGCGTTCATTCCTAAATGTATTTTCAATGGATATAGAATTCTGGTTTGACAGTTGTTTTTCCTTCAGTATTTTCAAAAGAGTATTCTGTTTGTTTCTGTCTTTCACAGTTTCTGATGAGAAGGTGGCTGTTAATCATCACTATTTCTCTACATCAGTGGTCCCCAACCAGGCCATGGACTGGTACTGGTCTGTGGGCCATTTGGTACCAGTCCGCAGAGAAAGAATAAACAACTTACATTATTTCCATTTTATTTATATTTAAGTCTGAACGATGTTTTATTTTTTAAAAATGACCAGATTCCCTCTGTTACATCCGTTTAAGACTCACTCTTGACGCTTGTCTCGGTCATGTGATACATTTATCCATCCCCCCCTAATGGCTGGTCCATGAAAATATTTTCTGACATTAAACCGGTCCGTGGCCCAAAAGAGGTTGGGGACCACTGCTCTACATGCAATGTGTCAGTTTTCAAGATTTCGTCTTTTTTTTTCATGTATTTTCTTTTTTTAAATTGAATTTATTGGAGTGACATTGGTTAATAAAATTATGTAAGTTTTAGGTGTACAGTTTTATAATACATCATTTGTATATCATTTATATATTGTATTGTATGTTCACCACCCAAGTCAAGTCTCCTTCCATCACCATTTACCCCCCTTTACCCTCTCCTACCTCCCTCTACTCTCCTTTCCTATAAATATTTTTCTTTGCTTAATCCCTTCACCTTTTTCACCCAGCCCCCAATCTCCTTCCCCACTTACAATGATCAATCTGTTCTATCTATGCTTCTGTTTCTATTTTGTTTGTTAGTTTATTTTATTCATTAGATTCCACATATAAGTAAAATTATATGCCACTTGTCTTTCTCTGACTGGCTTATTTCACTTACCATAATGCTCTCTAGGTACACCATACTGTTGCAAAAGGTAAGATTTCCTTCTTTTTTATGGCTGAGTAGTATTTTATTGTGTAAAAGAACTAAAGCTTTTTTTTTTGTATTTTTTCTGAAGCTGGAAACAGGGAGAGACAGACAGACTCTCGCATGCGCCCGACCGGGATCCACCCGGCACGCCCACCAGGGGCTACGCTCTGCCCACCAGGGGCGATGCTCTGCCCCTCTGGGGCATCGCTCTGTCGTGACCAGAGCCACTCTAGCGCCTGGGGCAGAGGCCAAGGAGCCATCCCCAGTGCCCGGGCCATCTTTGCTCCAATGGAGCCTTGGCTGCGGGAGGGGAAGAGAGAGACAGAGAGGAAGGAGGGGGGGTGGAGAAGCAAATGGGCACTTCTCCTATGTGCCCTGGCCAGGAATCGAACCCAGGTCCCCCGCACGCCAGGCCAACGCTTTACCACTGAGCCAACCGGCCAGGGCCGAACTACAGCTTTTTTAAAAAATACACTCATCTACTGATAAATACTTGGGCTGCTTCCAAGTCTTGGTTATTGTAAATACCACTGCAATGAACATAGTGGTGCATATGTTCTTTCAAATAATTGGTATTTTAGGTTTCTTTGGATATAGTCCCAGAAGGGGAATTGCTGGGTTGTAAAACAGTTCCATTTTTAATTTTCTGAGATAACTCCATACTGCTTCCCACAGTGGCTACATTTCCACCAACAGTGTACAACAGTTTCTTTTCTTTCATGTCCTCTTTATCTTTGGCTTTTAACAATTTGCTATGAAGTGCCTTAGCCCTGCATTCTTTCACTGGTTCTAATTGTTGTTTGTATAGCTTCTTGTATCTAAACAATTATTTCATTGAATTTAGAAAACATTCAGCTATTATTTCTTGAAATATTTTTGCCCCATTTTTTGTCTTTTCTCCTTTTGATATTCCTACTAGAAGTTTGTTTGATCATTTTAAGCAATCTAACAAGACATTGTGCAATTTTCAAAAAAATTTTTTTCTTCACCTTTGATAATTATTTTTTATTAGGTGAGAGATGGGGAGGCAGAGAGACAGACTTCTGCATATGCCCCAACCAAGATCCACCCTGCAACCCCCCTACTGGGCAATGCTCTGTCCATCTGGGGCTGCTGTTTCATTGTATTTTCATTGTATTCAAGCTATTTTAACACCTGAAGCAAGGCCATTGAACTATCCTCAGTATGTGGGGCCAACTTACTCAAACCATTTGAACCATGGCCATAGGAGGAGAAGAGAGAGAGAGAGAGAGAGGAAGAAGAGGGAGGGGTAGAGAAGCAGATGGGTGTTTCTCATGTGTGCCTTGACCAGGAATTAAATCTGGGACCTTCAAAAAAAAAATCTGGGACCTTCACATGCAGGGCAGATGCTCTACCACTGAGCCAACCAGTCAGGGTTGAGAATTTCATTTGAGAGAAAGAGAGAAAAGAATAGAGAGAGAGAGAGAGAGAGGCATCAATTTGTTGTTTCACTTAGTTGTTCATTTAGTTGTACATTTATTGATTGCATCTCCTATGTGTCCTGAACACTGGAGATAGAACCTATGAGCTTGCATGCACTGGAATGATGCTTTATCTACTGAACCACCCCACCATGGCCACTTTTGATCATTTCTAATGTTCTATCTTTAAGTTCACTTACTCGTTCTTCAGGTATATTCAATTGATTAGTTTACTAGTGATTTTTTGAAAAACAATTCTAATTATCAGTTCTGTAACTTCAATTTGCTTTTTATTTTATTGTTTTTATTTCTCTGCCAAGATTTCCTATTTCCCCACTAAGATTCTCACTCACTGAAGATACGTTCTGTTTTACTTTTTTGACTATTGTTATAATAGCGGCTTTAATATCTTTATTTGTTTGTTCCAGTGTCTGGTTCATCTCCAGATTGGACACAATTCATTTTCTGTTTTCATAAGAATGTGTTCCATTTTCTTGGATCTTGGTATGTTAAATAATTTTGGATTATATCTTAGACATTATAAATACTAAGACATCCTAAATACTGTTATTTTTCTGATTATGTTTTCTTTGTTTTAGCCAGTAACTTTCTTGGCTGGTCTTGAATGGAAAATTGTTTTTTGGATATCAGTTGAGTTTCAGTTTAGGTCTTGTTTTCTTAAGCTGAGCTGCTTTGAGTCTGTTTCATGCATCCATGTAAGTGGAGTCAGTCAGAGATATTATGGACAGACCCCAGGATAACCCCACTCTCTCCAGCATTTTGTTTCCTGGCTTTACTTTGGTTTCACAGACCAAACAACAAACAAACAAACAAAACCAAAGAGCTTTCCATATGTGTCCCTGCCACTGCTGTGTAAGTCATGCAGACTACACACTTAGCCCAGATGAAGGTGGAAAATTACTTTTATAGATACACATCTCTTGTCTTTCACACACATGGCTGTGACCATCCGAGTCTGGGCCTACATAGATACGTACTCACACATATAAAACAATACTCCAAGAAGAGAGTTTCTGAAGAGTGCTTTGCAGTAGGAAGGACAGGCAACACAATGCAGTAAACATTTATCAATGGGGACCCATTAGATGATCCCAGGTGTCACTGTATAATGGAAAACTGTGCTGATGACGATTCTATATACATTGACTTGGAACAATCACCTAAATGTACAGTATTTTTAGTGAAAAAACAAGGTGTAAGAAGTGTGGATAGAGCCTACCATTAGTATACAAATACAGACTACAGGTACATATGTTTGTACGTGCATGAGGATGGTTTGCGGATCTGGAAGATACTGGCAGCAAGGACTGTGGAGAGAACAGTTATGTAAGGAACAATAGAAGGGATGAGAGGCACACTTCTTTCCACTACATGACTGTTCCTTTTGGATTTTGAGTTATATTCATGTATTAATTATTTTCTAAAATTAATTTTAAAAAATAGAGCAAATCTGGACCTAGTCCTTCAGGCAGATAAAAATTGCTTATCAGCCTGATCTGTAGTGGTGCAGTGGATAAAGCATCGACCTGCAACGCTGAGGTCACTAGTTCAAAACCCTGCACTTGTCTGGTCTAAGGCACATATAGGAATTGAAGCTTCCTGCTCCTCCCCTCTTTCTCTCTCTCTCTCTCATTCTTTCTCTCCTCTCTAAAATAAATGAATAAATCAAGTTAAAATTTTTTAAAAAAGAATTATCACTCATAGGATTTTAAAATTTTATAAATTCACTGTCAGTATTTAAAAATCAATAGCTATACAGTAAAATGCCACTTTTTAATATATATATTTTTTAAAAATCAGAAAATTTAGCAGCACTGGGCCAATATTAGAGCATCATAAACTGGAGGAATGGGGAACCTCTGACCCTTTAAACATGAGGCTCCCATTAGTCACAGAAGCCTTATAAACTAGGGGCTTTTGAGGAAGAAATTTTATGGTATTTATTTTTTAAATCCTTAAGATAGAGTCTAGCACATAGTAAATGCTCAATAATTTTTATTTTAAAATGTAAGCAAAATTTCCATATTAATTATGAGCTTTAGCTTACTGGCATGAAAAGGATAAGGGGAGTGGAATAGGAAAGGAATATTGCAATAAAATAATTCTTCTTTTGCCCCTGGCCCATTGACTCAGTGATAAAGCATCGTCCTGGTGTGTGGACATCCCGGGTTTGATTCCCGGTCAGGGCACACAGGAGAAGCTTTCTCTCTTCCTCTCCCTCAGCCATGGCTTGATTGGTTCAAGCACATCAGCCCCAAGTGCTGAGGATGGCTCCATGTAACCTCTGCCTCAGGCACTAAAAATAGCTTGATTGCAAGTGTGGCCTATGATGAGCAGAGCCTTGGTCCCAGACAGGGGCTACCAGGTGGATCCTGGTTGGGGCACATGCAGGAGTCTTTCTTTCTATCCTCCTCTCATTTGGTAAAAAAAAAGAAAAAATAATAATTCTTATTTTATCTTGAAATGACTGTTGTTAACATGCAATGTGTGTGTATTGTACATTGCTCACAAAAATTAGGGGGTCAGGGAACATGCAAATACTCCAGTACTTTCAGCCTTTTGTATAGTGCATTTTCACCAATGAAACAAAAGTTGGTTTTGCATCTCATTTGCATAATTGAACAACTTTCTTTGACTTGTCATTTGCTTTTCTGATGTTCTTGTTTAATTAAAAAAATCATTCGACCTGGAAATGCTGAGGTCGCCAGTTCGAAACCCTGGGCTTGCCTGGTCAGGGCACATATGGGAATTGATGCTTCCTGCTCCTCCCCCTTCTCTCTCTCTGTCTCTCTCTCCTCTACCTCTCTCTCTCCTTTCTAAAATGAATAAATTAAAAAAAATAAAAATTAAAAAAAAATCATTTGAGAAAAATCATCCCCTAATTTTTGTGAGCAGTCTATTCAGAGAAGTTACTATTATTCCCTGTGATGTTGCAGGGGCTAACATGTACCAAAAATATAAAGGTACTTGAAGAGTCAAAATTAATGTTTTAAAATAAATATTTTTAGAAAAAATGAATTCTCTTTCAGAATGATTTTTTTTTCATTTACTGATGTGTTCCAGAAAAAACTAATTTGTAATCTCCTCAGGATGTGCTTGTGAGCTAATACATTCATTTTTTTTTACCAAAAAATAAAATAAAAATGCCTATCATCAAGTATGCAATTCAGAGAATGAAAATTGGCACAGAAACTAATTACAGCTCACAAAGAAAAGTCTGCTGTTCTGATGAATATGTGTTTTCTTAGCATTTCTGTTATTTCTGTCGGTAATTGCAGAAAATAGTTTTAGTGAGGCCAATTGTTGTGGTTCTTTATGTATTTCTTTTCTAAATTATGAATAAGGCAGTGTTCCTGGCAAATATTTTGGGATCTCTCTGGAAAGAGGGAATAGGGAAAGCACTAGAAGATAAGCTTCTGTAGTTTGTCTTTCCTGTTTTAAACCTTTAAATTAAAAAAATATATAAGATGGGCATTATATGACTTCCACTCACGCTTTCAGTTTTGAATGAAGAGAAACCTATAAAGTACTTAAATATTTATTTAGAGGAGAGGAACACAAAAAAGCAAGAAAATTGTGGACTTTAGGTTTGTGGGATACAGTCTAGAATCAATTCAGAAAGTCTAGCCTACAACTAGCTGTTTCTTTCTGGAGGACATTAGGGAGTTCTTTGGCAGATTATATTTTGAATTTTTAAAACATTCTGTTCCAGGATTTCATGTAGTCCCAGGACCTACAGTTGCCCAGCTGTTAGGATGAGGAGCTTGATGGGGTCCCAGGAATGTGGAAATGGAAGCATTAACACATAAAAGAGGGATCTGTTTTAAAATAGCATGCAAGTGCCAGTATTTTATAGATTTATAACCATGAATTTTCAAATAAATTTCAGCATTTATTCTGTAATGAGTTAAAAATCCTGCTTGCGATTGGCATGCATTTTAAATGTAAAACATATTTTCCCACTCAAGTAATGTAATAAATGATTCCTGGGACCTCAGGAGAGCCCTAAAACTCTTGACAAGTCATCAAGTTGCCAAAACACTGTATATGGTAAACAAAACAAAAAATAAAAAAAAATAACAGAAGAAATAAAATTTGTATTTAAAACAGATTAATATTTATCTTAAGGTTGACTCTTCCAATAGAAAGAAATTAATCAGAAGTAGTAAAATAGATTAGTAACAAAATCATAACAATCTATTTAGTTGACTTCAGGGACTTTAAAGATTTTTCCTCTCTTATTTTATATGAGATGTCTTGTCCCTTGACATACGTGAATCATTATTGACATCTTTGTGTTTATTGGATATAGTTAAGATAGTGGGAAAGAGATTTTTCCTCAGATAGCTGGAAACTGATGGAAAAGGAAGAAGAGAATTACATAGTATGAAAGAGAAGTAAAACCTCCAGTGAAAGAACTTGGGTTGAAGACAAAAAGAACCAAAATGGGCATGTGAGTAGGCATGAGTCCCTCAAGAAAAGGTCTGGAGAGTGAGGTGCTCTCAGGGTCTGCCTGTTGGTGAAGGGACACGAAGCAAAGACAGGGTATATGTTTGGGTTTCATGAAACTAGGGCCTAGCTGGTGAGCTTCAAACGGCATCACCAGCGCTTATGGAGCCTGTCATGCAATAGGGGTTCATAAGTTTTTGTGGAATAAGTGAGTGAACAAATGATTCCTGATCCCTGGAGGAGTCTTGGTATCTTCACATACACACGTCTTCATTCCCCAGAGAATGGCAGCGGGAGAGACAGGACAGGGCAGGGCAGGCAGGAAGACCCTTTTGCCCAGAGCACCCTGGCCCTCCTTCAGCCCTTGGGGAATGTAGCTCAGGCTTGGGTTGAGCACCCTTCCTCAGTCTCACTTCTCTACTCCTCAGGCTCCAAGGACCATTGCTGAGATTTGTCCTTTACCCAAAGGTGAGGTAGAGGTTCAGAACAATCAAGGCAACTTTTCCAAGAGGGCTCAGCAAGAACTGATCTCTGATCCATTTGGAGCTGCTGGAGAATAATTGAGTCAACCATGGTTAATATTTTAAGGTATTTTATTCTATCACGTAATTTTCCTTTTAACTTTTAAGTCTTGATGAGAGACAATTATTTTACTTGGTAAGAAGGGCTTTACTGTAACCATTTTTCCAAAGAGTAACTTGAGATCAAGGGTGACTAGCTAATCTACTTGCACTTAACAAATGATAGAGCTAAGACAGAGAGCCAAAGAATCAGATGACAAGGGCAGCGCTCTTGGTGCCAGTTGATAATTAACATGGCAAGATCTATCTAGGCCAGTGGTTCTCAAAGTGTGGGCCAGGGCGCACTGGTGTGCCCTAGAAGATTTCCAGGTGCACCCTACGGTATTCTAGAGAAATATGTGCCTGTTGGGGATGAAAAACCCAACAGGTTTTTGGAGTTTAGACTTTTGGGAGACAGAGGTGTGGGTAATTGGCTGTAAGCTGACAGTCTGCCCAACCTCCCACCTCACTTGCCTGATTAGGTTGCAAAAGGCTGTTAAGCTGTGGTGCTGGATTGTTTACACTACCCTCTATGTTCCCCAGAAAGACTGGAGGCAAGTTTCTTCTATCCTTTGTTTGGTGTAAAGTTAAGGTGATATGTTGATTTGCTAATGGCCTCACTTTGCCCTATAAATAAAGCAAGATGCAGTTTTTAGGCACGCTTTGTTCTTGCCAGCAGCAATTATAGGGCCCTCCCAATCCCGTATTTTCTTAATTCCACGTATTTTCTTAATTCCACACCATTCCTACTCAGGACCTGGAATTACTAGCTGAGCTGATTTGCAGCATGTGCTCAGACATAAAAATAAATATATACAATAGTTACTCTATTATACCATTTCATTATGGAAATACCACTCTTTTTGTTAACACATCATTATTATATTTATTATTAACACATCATTATATTATTTTTAGATAAATATACCCAAATAAAATGGATAGATTTCTCAAAAAGAAGCATGATATTGAAGAATCTGATTCTGGAAGTGAGCAAAGTTAAGTGTAAATAAAATAGGACTTGAAGGCTGACGGGCAGAATTTAATTTATAGCATTTTCCATCACTTAACACTGAACAATATGACTGGATTAGAAACCCATTTGTGGAAGCTTCAAGTGATTTTGGTTTAACATTAACCAAAGAAGAAGAAGAACTGGCAGCTATATCCACTGATCATGGATTGATGAGTAAACGTAAGAAATTTTCTCTTGAAGCTTTTTGGATTTCTATAAAAGAAGAATATGTGGCAATATCTTAAAAAAACTTTGAACATTTTACTACAATTTTCAACATCCTATATATATGAATTAGGATTTTTTAGCCTCAACATAATTAAGTGTAAAAAGAGAGGAATTCTTCAATGTATTGATGAGGAAATGAGAGTTTGCCTTTTAAATATATGCCCAAACATTGAAGAAATTGCTAGGACACATCAGGCTCATGTTTCTCATAAACACAAGAATGAAAAAACTTAACACATTCACTCCAGGACCTGCTGAATTTACTAAATCTTACTAAGAATGTATCTATATATATAAAAAGAGCCTGACCTGTGGTGGTGCAGTGGATAAAGCGTCAACCTGGAACGCTGAGGTTGCCGGTTTGAAACCCTGGGCTTACCTGGTCAAGGCACATATGGGAGTTGATGCTTCCTGCTCCCCCCCTTCTCTCTCTCTCTCTCTCTCTCTCTCTCTCCTCTCTATAATGATTAAATAAAATCTTAAAAAAAAAAAAGTAACTAAGTTACTAAATTATTTAAAAAAAAAAAAGAATGTATCTATATATATAAAAAGATAACTTTTTTGTCATTTTTTAAAATTTTAACCCCTTTTTTAGGAATTCTAAAAAGTATAACTCAAAAAATGTAACATAAAAATGTTTTTTAATGTCATAATAAATTTAATTTTACTGTATTTATTTCATTTAATTACCATAAAAGCACGCTTGGACTTTATATTTTTTTTCCTTAATATTTGACTTAATTATTATAACATATTTCTCAGAAATTTGTATATAGTGTGCTTACAATTATTTGTAGGATTTTAAATGTGCCTCGACTTCAAAAAGTTTGAGAAACACTGATGTAGGCACATGTGTTTATTATAGGCAGAGCATCAAACTGAGCCTGGATCACAGCTTCTGCATTCTTTGTTCTTTCATAGGTGGGCCTCCTCAAACTCTACTTGTAAACTTGGCCTTCCTTTGGTTCATCATGTTGCCACCATGCTGGTGCTGGCTGGCTCCTGCCTCATTCTAGAATCTCAGTTATCCCCAGACTGGGTCCACCTGGCTGTGCTTTGGTTGGCTTCCTCCCAATGACCCTGATGGCTTGCTCCTGGGTCCCCATGCTCCTAGCCAGGTCTCATGACTTGCCTGTATTCTGACCTTTCACTGTCTTTTCCACTGGCTGCTACTCATTAGGTCTTTGTACCTGGTCCTAATGTCATTTATTCAGCATGGATTAGACATCTGGTAGGTGCAGACACGAGTTAGTCATGAGAGTTCAGCAACAAGTCAATGAGAACCCTGCCTTCACGAGGCTTACAATCTGTTGGATAGAACTGACATTGTACAGGGGTGACAAATTTGACTATTGCAATACAGTGAGGACCACAGCGCACTAAGAGATCTAGACTGGGAAGCATGGGTCAGGCAAAGACTTCTGACAAACTTTTGGATGACACCGTCATGTGCACACAATAATGGCATTTCATTTGCATGCCTGCAGCTGAGTCGGTTTTCCCAACTTCTATCCTTCCTGTGGTCTCATGTGAAGTTCTGGCCTGCCCCTTTCTACTACGTAGAGTAATAAATCACAGACCACTATCATATTAAGATACAACAAAAATAATGTCTCATATAATAAGCACATTTCTTGTTTATAATGTACAATTCATTTAAATTAAAAAAAAATTTTTTCTTCAATTCACATCTTTCCAAGAACACATGCCCTTTGTGAAAGACAATACACTATAAATGGGCATAGTACATTGCGGCACCCTAGCAGCAAATTGCTGCAGGCAGCTCACGTGAGTATCAAAGGATATTTTAAGGACTGTATTACTTATTGCTTTAAATTTTAAAATATGATTCACCCATTTGAACTACATTTCAGCATAAGTCCATTCATGGACTATCAGGAAGCACTTACAGAACTTATCCTCTACATGCTGAATTTTGTGCAAGCTGGGCTGGGTGAAGAAAGATAAAATTTCCAGGGTGCCCCAGCTGTTTGAGTGACTTGGAACCATCTGTAGACCTGTGCTGGTCATGCAAAGTCACTGTGAGGGGGCAGCCCTGCAAATGCCAGCAAGTCCTGCCAGGGGAAGGGGGACTCACTGGGGGTCAGGGCTAAGGGAATGAGGTTGGGGGTGGGGAGGGAGCAGAGGCTACGAAGAGAATCTAACATGACAGTGTAAAACTATAGTTTTGGCTTTGGGCCAATGATAAGAAGAGCCTGATTATATCACTTATTTTAGAATTCTCTTTCTGTTCCATTGAAAATAAGGAGTCAAAAGTTTCTCTGTGTCATAAGAAATCAATTTCTTAGCTGCCATTTCTGCTTAGCACAATGTTTTTCTGCAATATTCTTTAAAATGCCATTTGTTAGTGTGATCACAGAATGAATTCCAATCCATGTTTAATTCTTTAAAAATCATCTTTTGCTTTAAAAGGGCATAAAAAGCATCTGGATGGGCATATTAATCATGCAAGTATTTGCAAGGCCTGAATGAAAAGACGTATTTATGTTAATGGTGTATGTGGCTGAGCATACAAGGCTAGGAATATTTTCAATTACCAAAATTCTCTCTTCTGCTGCAACAAGACTATAACAAAGAATAAATTAGCATAATAGCATATCCATCCAGGTTACCTTTCTGAGGTTAAATCTCTGCTCATTGAATTGAGGTTATAGAATATATATATTGCCATTTACAACACTTGAGTCATGGTGGAATCAGCCAAAATATTTAGCCACATTCTCTGGCTCTGGTTCTGAATTAATTTGGAAAGTCCCAAATGCATCCAGGTGGGCTCCCTGGAGAATCAAACTCTATAAAATCACTTCTTATTCACTTACAGTAAAAACTCTTGCAATCAGTTCCTTGTTGAAAATTGGCACTCTGCTGAGCATCACACACACGGGCCAGCAAAGCAATGGATACTGAATACTGTACAGTCACAAATACAGAACTCATGTTCAGAACTGGACAGGGAGTGTACTATATATACATTTCTCTGTGGCCTGGGTCCTTGATGAATTATTTAAAGCCAGAAGAGGGGAGCTCCTGGGAATGACAAACCAGTCAGTGTCACTTATCAAACTCACATTAAACAGGACAAACTAGCTATCTCAGTTTCTTGTCTATTTTTCCTTCCATGAGGTAAGACAAACTCATTCCATGCAAAAAGAATGCTCAGGTAAGTATACCATTTCCATAGTTGATGAAAGCTTCCATTATGGTTAATTCTGTATTACAACTGTGAAAACAAGTGACTTTTTAGCAAATTTCAAAAGTGCTGTGAGCAACTAACATTTTTTTTTCTACCAGTCAAAATAAAAATAGAGAATCACCAATCAATACCCATAACAAACATATTGGGTGCCAGCTTTGGACCACAGGAACCTAAGAGTGAATCAGGACCCAGATATCTGTTTAGGCTGCTTCTGCTAGGTTTTAGTCCAAGGAACAAACATTATAAAAAGCTTCCAAGATGAAAAGACTGTCCTGCGGAGTGCAAAGGTGAAATGTTCCTCCATTACTCCAGACGTCTTCAATTTTTCAGAATAAAATTTTGGTAAGCATGAAAACACAAGCACAGTACTCCAAATTGCAAATTGGGGTTCTTTTATTAATCAGATATAAAGAAAGATGATAAATTAAAGTTTTAGAAATATCACCTTTCAGGGAGGTCACCACATAACACATCTGTGTGCCTCAATGACAGTAATCACAAGTGCAATAATTACTACTTCTTCTCCAGAAAAGAAAAACCAAGATGTTACTTAGCATTGAGACCTTGACAGGCAGGGTTACTACTCTGCTAATTGTTGTCATCCTTAGCATCCTTCTAGCCAGCATTTACGAGCACCTGCCACATGCTTTACCTGTATGGATTCATTTAATCACTACAGCAGCTCTGTCTGTTTGGGTCCTCTGGGAAGCAGACGGGAAGCTGAAATTAGCTGTGCAAAGGATTTATGGGGAAGAAAAATTTGAGGAGATAGAGAGAGGATCTGAGAAAGGTCACAGTGTCCCTCTAACTACTGTGGGAAAGACTGGGGAAGAAAAAGAAGTTGGGGGGGGGGAATCTTAGACTTCAGCCCAGTTTTAAGACAATCTGTAGGGAGTCCCTGAGCCAAAGTTGGCCATCAAAGGAGCCGCCCACAGCAACCAAGGATAAGCATGCTTTCTTGTCATTGTCACTGGTTGGGGAGAACCCTGCTAGGTGTCATAACACAGCAGCTGAGCCCTCTGTCAATTACACTACCTACAATCAGAGATATGAGAAGGATAGTTTCATGTTCTATCAGTCTGGGTCCAACTGGGACAGACAAACCACACAGTGATTTAAACAGGGAAGGTTTAATATAAAGAATAATTAAGGCTGGGAGGCAGCAAGATGGCAATGGAGTAGGCAGACACACCAACTTCCACCTCCCAGAACCAAAGTGGATTACAACTTAATTTTAAGAAACATCATCTGGAAAAACTAAATTTGGACTAAACTAAGAAGACTCTTTAACCAAGGAACACTGAAGAAGCCACTAAGAAGACTCTTTAACCAAGGAACACTGAAGAAGCCACACTGAGACTGGTAGAAGAAGTGGAAATGCAGAAAGGGCTGCTCAGCTCTCAGGAGTGAATGGCAGCCCGGAGGGACTTGTGTGGCCAGAAGCAAGTTTAGCAGAGAGGGGAGGGTCCTGGGACCTTGGAACACAGCCCCATCGTGCAGCCCCAGAGCCTAGCAGAAGCGTATGGATAGTATTTAGCTGCAAAACAAGTCAGCAAACTGTTTGTGACAAAGGACAGATTTCTCAGACCCAGGATTCTTCTTAAAGGGAGCGTGCAGAAAACTTCTTTCACAACCACTAACCTGGGACTCTGGGAGACTGGGAGAGTTGAGAGGACCTGAGGAGCAGGAAGAGAGTGTAATCTAGGAGGCACAGGGAGAAACAATTTGAGAGACAGCCACCCAAACCCCTGGGCTGAGTCACCTCCAAATCTAAAGTGAATATTTCCCCTGGAACCAGCAATACCAACAAAGGGAAGAAAGACACCAGCCAAACAAGCTCTCCCGCGGCACTCAGAGCAGAGTCACTTAGAAGGAGGGAGCCTTCAGGAATAGAATATTGAGTGCTAATGTCTGAGCTGCAGTGCCCCCACCCTTACTGCTGAGGGCTCACTGGAGGGCAGGCAATGGTAGTGGGACACAAAAGCATGGTCCCCTCAGTGGAAGTGGAAGCCGGGCCAGCCACGACTGAGGCCTGGCATGAGCTCAGTCTTGCCCAGCGGGGGCAGAAGGGGCACACAAAAGTGGTCCAACCCAGCTGTGGGCCAGGTGAGCAAGAGTGGTCCCACCTGCAATCCCTCCCACAAGGGAAAGAAGAAAGCAGGGGAATTGCAGAGATCTGCAGCTGAGCATGGGCACACAGCCCCACCCAGCTTGCTGAGCCAGGGCTGTGGCTGGCACTCCAGAGCAGCTCCACCCGCAGGACTGGGGCAAAAACCAGGGAACAGACGGAGACCCGCAGCTGACCATAGGTGCACGGCCTGGGCACGGTGTGCAGCTCCACTTGCAGGGGTGGGGTGAAGGCCAAGGCCAGCTGAGGCTTGTAGACCCAGGCACGTGAACACAGCCCCTCTGATAGAGGAGAGGAGGAAACTACAGTGACTGCTGCAGCAACGCCCATACCTGAAAGCCTGAGGCAGAGGCAGAGGTGGTGGCAGGCCTGCAGACAGATCATACCTAGGGAACACAGAGGCCACACCAATTGGACTCCAGTGGTCACACTCTTCCAATACACAGACAAAATAGAAGGCAAAGAAATGCAACCCAAATGAATCAAAAGAAATATCCAGAAAAGGACTTGAATGAGTCAAATATAACCAAATTACAAGATGCAGAGTTTAAAATAATGATTGTTAGGATGCTCAAAGATCTTAGAACAATATATGGACATAACAAACACCTAAATAAAGAGATAGCAAAATAAAAAAGGATATTGAAGTAATAAAAAAGAATCAGTCAAAAATGACAAATACAATGACAGAAATGAAGACCACAATGGAAGGAATTAAAAGCAAGATGAATGAAGCTGAGGATCAAATCAGTGAGTTAGAGGACAAGATAAACAAAGGTATGGAAGCAGAGCAGCAAAACAAAAAAAGGAGAGAGACTCAAAAGGTCTGAGAAAACTTTAAGAGAGCTCTATAACAACATGAAGAGAAATAACACCTGCATCACAGGAATTATTGAAGAAGAAGAAAAAGAACAAGGGATAGAAACTTTGTTCAATCAAATCATAGCTAAAAACTTCCCTAAATTGAGGCAGAAAAAAAATCACACAATTTCAAGAAGCACAGAGATTTTCATTAAAGAGAAATCCAAAGAAATCTACAAGACATATCATAATTAAAATACCAAAGCTAAGAGATAAAGAGAAAATATTAAAAGCTGCTAGAGAAAAAAAGGCTAACATTTACTAAGGAGACCCCATAAGGATGACGTCTGACTTCTCAACAGAAACACTTGAGGCCAGAAGGAAATGGCAAGAAATATTCAAAGTAATGCAGAAGAAGAGCCTACAACCAAGACTGCTTTATTCAGCAAGGCTATCGTTTAAAATTGAAGGAGAAATAAAAAGCTTCTCAGATAAAAAAAACTAACAAACAAAAAAAAGAAACAAAACTCAAGGAATTCATTACAACCAAACCAATGCTGCAGGAAATGTTAATGTTGTTGTAAACAGAACAAAGGGGGAAAACATTATAGTAAAAGAGAAATGTAGTTTTAAAGAACAAAATGGCTATAAACAACTACATATTAATAATAACCTTCAATGTAAATGGTTTAAATGATTGAATCAAAAGACATAGGGTAGCTGTGTGGATAAGAAAACAGGACCCATAAATATTCTATCTGCAAGAAACACACCTTAAAACAAAAAATGCACATAGACTAAAAGTAAAATGTTGGGAAAAAAAATTTCATGCAAATGGAAATGAAAAAAAAAGCTGGGGTAGCGACACATCTGACAAAATGGACTTTAAAACAAAGGCTATAGTAAGAGATAAAGAAGGTCACTACATAATGATAAAGGGAGCAATCAAACAGGAAGACATATAAATATCCATGCACCTAATATAGGAGCACCTAAATATATAAAGCAGACTTTGATGGATATAAAGGGCGAGATCAACAGCAATACTATAATAGTAGGGGATTTCATTACCCCACTAATATCACTAGATAGATCCTCAAGAAAGAAAATTAACAAAGAAACAGCAGACTTAAAGGAAACACTAGATCAACTGGATTTAATAGATATTTTCATAACCTTTACACTAAAGTTGCAGAATATACATTTTTTTCAAGTGCTCACGGTACATTCTCCAGAATAGACCACATGCTAGGGCACAAAAGGAGTCTCAACAAATTTAAGAAGATTAAAATCATATCAAGCATTTTCTCTGATTACAATGGCATGAAACTAGAAATCAACCACAACAAAAACCTGAAAAATACTCAAACACTTAGAAACTAAATAGCATGTTATTAAATAACAAATGGGTTAACAATGAGATCAAAGAAGAAATAAAAAATTCCTAGAAAAAAATTATAATGAGCAAACAGCAACTCAAAATTTATGGGACACAGCAAAAGTAGTACTGAGAGGGAAGTTCATAGCATTACAGGTATACCTTAAGAAGCTAGAAAAAGCTCAAATAAACAACTTACTCCTGCATCTAAAAGAACTAGAAAAAGAACAGCAAATAAAGCCCAGAGGCAATAGAAGGAAGGAAATAATAAAGATCAGAGCAGAAATAAATAACATAGAGGCTAAAAAAAGAATACAGAGGATCAATGAAACCAAGAGCTAGTTCTTTGAAAAGCTAAACAAGATCAATGAACCCTTAACCAGACTCACCAACAAAAAAAGAGAGAGGACTCAGATAAATAAAATTAGAAATGAGAGTGGAGAAATAACAACTGACACAACAAAAATACAAAGGATTGTAAGAAAATACTATGAAGAACTGTATGCCAATAAATTAGACAACCCAGGTGAAATGGAGAAATTCCTTGAAACATAATCTTTCAAAAATCAATCTGGAATAATCAGAAAACCTAAACAGACTAATTATAACAAATTAGGTTGAAACAATTATCAAAAAACTCCCAACAAAGAAAAGTCCTGGGCCTGGTGGTTTCACAAGTGAATTCTACCAAATATTTAAAGAAGAACTAACTCCTGACCTTCTCAAGCTATTTCAAAAAATTCAAGAGGAAGGAAGACTTCCAAGCTCCTTTTATGAGGCGAGCATAATTCTTATTCCAAAACCAGGCAAAGACAACACAAAGAAAGAAAATTATAGGCCAACATCACTGATGAATTTAGATGCTGAAATCCTCAACAAAATATTAGCAAACTGGTTCCAGCAATACATTAAAAAAATCATACATCATGATCAAGTGGGATTTATTCTGGGGAGGCAAGGCTGATATAATATTTGCATGTCAATCAATGTGATTCATCACATAAAAAAAAGGAAGGAGAAAAACCACATGAGAATTTCAATAGATGTAGAAAAAGCAATTGATAAAATCCAGCACCCATTCATGATCAAAACTCTCAGTAAAGTGGGAATACAGGGAACATACCTCAACATGATAAAAGCCATCTATGACAAACCTACAGCCAACATCATACTCAATGGGCAAAAATTAAAAGCAATCCCCATAAGATCAGGAACAAGGCAAGGGTGTCCCCTTTCATCACTGTTATTCAACATAGTTCTGGAAGTCCTAGCCACAGCAATCAGACAAGAAGAAGAAATAAAAGGCATCCAAATTGGAAAAGAAGAAGTAAAACTATCATTATTTGCAGATAATACAATATTGTATATAGACCTCTTTAACAAACCTTAAAGTCTCAGTCAAAAAACTACTGGACCTGATAAATGAATTCAGCAAAGTGGTAGGATATAAAATCAATACTCAGAAATCAGAGGCATTTTTATACACCAACAATGAACTTTCAGAAAGAGAAATTAAGGAAACAATTCCCTTCACTACTGCAACCAAAAAAATAAAGTACTTAGGAGTAAATTTAACCAAGGAGATTAAAGACTTGTACTTGGAAAATTATAAAACATTGATAAAAGAAATCAAGGAAGATACAAAAAAGTGGAAGCTTATACCATGTTCATGGATAGGAAGAATAAGCATAATTAAAATGTCTATATTACCCAAAGCAATTTATAAATTCAATGCAATACAAATTAAATTATCAATGACATACTTCAAAGACATAGAACACATATTCCAAAATTTTATATGGAACCAAAAAAGAACACGAATAGCCTCAACAATCTTGAAAAGGAAGAATAAAGTGGAAGGTATCACACTTCCTGATATCAAGTTATACTACAAGGTCCTTGTACTCAAAACAGCTTGGTACTGGCATAAGAACAGGCATACAGATTAATGGAACAGAACAGAACAGAGAACCCAGAAATAAACCCACACCTTTCCGGCAACTGATATTTGACAAAGGAGGTAAGAGCATACGATGGAGTAAAGACAGCCTCTTTAACAAATGTTGTTGGGAAAACTGGACAACTACTTTCAAAAAAATGAAACTAGACCACCAACTTATACCATTTACAAAAATAAACTCAAAATGGATAAAAGACTTAAATGTAAGCCATGAAACCATAAACATCTTAGAAGATAATATACGCAGTAAGCTCTCCAACATCTGTCAAAGCAATATATTTGCTGATTTATCTCTATGGGCAAGTGAAATAAAAGAAATGATAAACAAATGGGACTATATCAAACTAAAAAGCTTTTGCACAGCTAAAGAGAATCAGAACAGAATAAAAAGACAAACTACACAATGGGAGAATATATTCGACAATACATCTGATAAGGGGTTAATAACCAAAATTTATAAAGAACTTCTAAAACTCAACACCAGGAAGATAAACAATCCAATCAAAAACTAGGCAAAACAAATGAATAGACACTTCTCCAAAAAAGACATTCAGATGGCCAATAAGCATATGAAAAAATGCTTAACATCACTAATCATTAGAGAAATGCAAATTAAAACCACAGTGAGGTATCACCTCACACCAGTCAGAATGGCGCTCATCAACAAAACAACACAGAATAAGTGCTGGCCAGGATGTGGAGAAAAGGGAACCCTCCTGCACTGCTGAAGGGAATGCAGACTGGTGCAGCCACTGTGGAAAACAGTATGGAGATTCCTCAAAAAATTAAAAATCAAACTGCCTTTTGACTCAACTATCCCACTTTTAGGAATATACCCCAAGAACACCATAGCACTGATTCAAAAGGAGAAATGCACCCCCATGTTTATGTCATCATTGTTCACAATAGTGAAGATATGGAAACAGCCCAAGTGTCCGTCATTGGACAAGTGGGTTAAATAATGGTGGTACATATACACAATGGAATACTATGGGGCCATGAAAAAGAAGGAAATCTTACCTTTTGCGACAACATGAATGGACCTGAAAACTATCATGGTAAGTAAAATAAGCCAGGCAGAAAAAGAAAAATATCATATGACCTCACTCATTTGAGGAATCCAATGAACAATGTGAACTGAGGAATGGAATTGAGACAGAGGAGAGATCAAAGGGACCAGAGGAAAAGAGGACAGAGGAAAAGAGGATGATAGGATGGGATAAACGTGAAGGGAAGGGGGGAAGGCACTATGGGGAGGGGTCAAGGGAGATGTTGAGAGGAATACAGGGGAGGGGAGATGCATTTGTGGTGACACTAAAATCTGTATAAATGCAATAAATTAAAATCAATTTTAAAAAAAGAAAAAAAAAAGAATAATTAAGCTCTGATAAAAGAGTGGAACAAAGACCCTCTATATTATCCCTTAGGGCTTAGGGAGAGAACCAAGGGAAAGACAGACTTGAAAGGACCCCTTCCCGAAGGCTAGGGTTCATACTTCACTGCAGAAAGTGTAGCCAGCCCCTCAGACAGCAGGGCCATCACTAGTTTGCCTGGGCTAGAGCTGGTTTGCCATCACTGAGCAAGTAAGAAGCAGCCCTCTGACTATTCCTGGAGTACAAGTGACCAGCAGCTGGTGACATGCATGTGCAGGCAGAAGGTTGGCTCAGAGGAAGCCACACACGGAAGTCAAGTACCAACTGGCAGGAGGCCTTCATGATTCTGGTCTCCACATCAAGAGAGCCGTTGGAAAGTGATCACCAGGCCAGGCGAGGTTCTGGGCACAGCACAGGGGATATGGCTCCACTGATTTCTCAGGGATCCCTTTCTTCTGTGGCATCCTCCACTGCACCATCCCGAGATAGGTCACCATTATGCTCATGGGGAAGGAAGAAAGCTTAAAGGAATGTTGTCCATTATAGCAGAGTGTATCTGGAAGGAGATCTTGGAGCTGAGAGGCAATTCATTGATAAGTGGAACACGTGGTTACTTCGGGAGGTTAGCACATGTGCTGCCCCTTTGCAGAGGAGAAAGCTGAGGCTTGGGAAACGTAAATGACTTGCAAAGTCTACATATATAGCAACAGGAGGAATTCCAACCTAAGTCTGTATGATTCCAGAACTTAAGTTCTTAACTGCCATGTTGTATTATTCTGATTCATCATAAAAGATACTAGAATCCCTTTTTTTTTTTTTTTTGTATATTTCTGAAGTTGGAAACGGGGAGGCAGTCAGACAGACTCCCGCATGCGCAGGACCAGGATCCACCTGGCAGGCTTACCATGGGGCTATGCTCTGCCCATCTGGGGTGTCGCTCTGTTGCAACCAGAGCCATTCTAGCACCTGAGGCAGAGGCCATGGAGCCATCCTCAGCGCCCAGGCAAACTTTGCTCCAATGGAGCCTTGGCTGCAGGAGGGGAAGAGAGAGACAGAGAGGAAGGAGAGGGGGAGGGGTGGAGAAGCAGATGGACGCTTCTCCTGTGTGCCCTGGCCGGGAATCAAACCTGGGATTCCTGCACGCCAGGCCGACACTCTACCACTGAGCCAACCGGCCAGGGCCAATACTAGAATCCTTTTTAAAGTCCTTGTTTATGACAGGAACTTCTCTTTTAAAACCTCTGGGATTTGTTAGCATACCATCAAAATAAGTATTTTTTTACAGCATTGAGAAGACATCTTTCCCGTCTATTCTGCAGTAGTCTGACTCTGCTAAGAGGACAGAGACAAATGTTTAACCAAATGTGAAGATGGGGACTAGAGTCCACAAGGAACTATTCGTGGTCTGTGGTCATTCAGACTCAGGGAGAAGTGGATAAGGAGCATCAACTCGATTGGGGGCGGTTTTCTTAAAGGTGAGACTCCACACTTTCCTCCTCTCCCTGAGGTCTGAATGCGAGGAAATGAGTTGACATTAAAACCAGACCGATTTCTGCTGAAGGCAAAGAACTTCTTAACCACTACAATAATGAAACACTAGAATAAAGTTTTTTGTGAAGTGTTTAAGTCTCCATTCCCAGAGACATTAAAAAAGAAAATCAAAACTATCTATCACAAGTGATTTAGACATTTCTCCAGATGAAAATAACAGTGTCTCAAGCTCTCTCTGTGTCCCAGATTTCCTATATGCCTCAGTCATCTCTAATCCATCTTGCCACAGGAAATAAACGCTTTCCAAGAACAATGGGGCAACAAGGGGTATTATTAATAAGAGATTACAATTTCTATGTGCTCACATTCATCCAGTGCATTACATCTCTCATCTTTGCCATACTACAAGGTAAGCATTATTATTTTCAGTTTACAGATTCTGAGGCTCAGAGAAGTCAAGTAAAGTATTGGAAGTTACCAGCAAATAAATAGTAATCAGAATTCTAGCCCAGGACTGTCTATGTACAATCTGGCTGGCTTCACAGAGAAACCAAGCCTTTTTAGTCTTTCATCCGGCTGCTTAGCAGTAACTCTTGGAGGCTTACCCTCCACTTCTGAAAACTCTCCAGGACATTCAAAATCTGCTAAGTCTAATGCATACAACCAATTAAATACTGCATGTCTAGAAAATTAACAATATAAGTAGACCACAAGTGGGAGATAGCCGATAATGGTGCAAAAAGAAAATAGAAGAAAAACACGCACTATATCATATCTCTCTTACCCAGGCTCTCATAAAATAGCAAAAGAATTGAGTCAGTTTGCGAAACTAATCTCCAGGTAGGAATAAATGATCCAGCCCAAGTCAAGCATGGGAAAGCTGCCTGTGTAATTTTTTCAGTGGGAAAGTGTGAAAACCGAGCAACTGTATCAATGCATTGTTATATTCTGCCTGCTTGTGAAACCGAGCCATCTGAAATATACATCCCATTTACTTCTCTGAAGGATTGGGTTACTGTGTTTTGATAAGTAAAGATTCTTTCTTACTCCCTAGTCATTAATCATTTGCATTTGAGGTCACAGAAGGAGGGAGCTAATCCTTTTAACTGCTTTCCCAAGAAACAGAGCTTACCAAGATACCCCCCAGCTGCACCACCTGGCAGGCTCAGGACCCCTGTTACTCCCTGTATCCAGATGGCTTCAAGCTGGAAGTTGCTTGAGAGAACTCTACATGAAATTTAGTCCCCAAAATACTCTTTATTTGCTTTGGAAGATTATGAAAAAACACTCCTGAATGCTCAACCAACAAAGCACCGTCTCTTCTCTGTACCTTTTTCAACATTAAAATAAACAAATTATGTGCTATGGATTTTGATACAAAGATGAATAAAAGACTTAACTTGCCTTCATGGAATTCACAGCACAGGATAGAAGTGCAGAAGACAATAAGCACACTATGATGTGGGGCTCTGATGCAAGAACACAGGGATTTTGTGTCAGCAGGAAAAGGCACTTCACCTTGGGTCCGGGCGTACTCTCTCAGGACCTAGGAATGAGAAGGGCATCGGCTCAGTCTGCCATGACAAAATGTCATAGGTTGTATGGCTCAAACAGCCAACATTTACTTTCTCACTGTTCTGGAAGCTGGGAGTCTGAGGTCAGGGTGCCAATAGGGTTGGTTTCTAGGGAGATCCCTCTTCTTGGCTTTCAGGTGGTAGCTGTGTCTCCCCCTGTCAAGGAATCGGGGGAGAGAGAGAAAGCTCTAGGTGTCTCTTCTTATAAGGACATTAATCTTATACAATGAGGATTATGATTATATTAGAGGTGAAAGGCCCAGTCTCCAAATATAGTCACACTGGGGTTTAAGAGTGCACATATGGATTTGGGGAGGGGAGGTCACAACTCAGTTTATTGCGCCATCAGAATGGTGGGAGTGGGCTGGGGAAAGATAGTCAGGACAGGAAAGGCATCCCAGCCTAGACACCAGTGAGCACAGAGCACTGGGCACATTAAGAAAATGGAGATCAGGCCAGCGTGGCTGACCCGGTGGAGGATATGGTGAAAGATGGGCTGAAGGGAACGTCTTGAGTGCTTTCTAAGCAGTGTGTACTTTAACATGTGAGAAGTCAGTATTTTTGCAAGACTTTTAATAAAGGAATTAAACACATTTGCATCTTAGGGAAAAATAAAACAGTGGGTCCACATTTGAAGATAAAAAATGAGACAAAAGGCATTAGAATTTGGGACCCAAGTCATGGGCACTGCAATAATCCCAGGAAAGATAGTAAAGGGTTTTGCCGAGATCAAAGCAATGAACATAAGAATGAGGACACAGTTTGGAGAGTTATTTAAGTGTCAGAATAGTAGCTCTATTGCTTATGGAGAGCGGGGAAAGGAGAAAGAAAGGGAGAGTCCTGGTTCTCCGGAATGGGTGCTGAGTGGTAGTTTTAGTCCTACAGTTCACTATAGCTGAGTTAGAACTGCACACTTTGCTTTCTCTTGTTGTCACTTTTGTTGCTCTATTCCCGTCAGCCCTTTCCATAAACTCCACTTAACGTAGTGGTGGTTCTATCATGTGGATCAAAGAGTAGAGACGACACAAACTACGACCAGTGTAAAAATTTGAGTTTAATACTTAATAATAGTAAGAAATGTGATGAAATTAACAAAAATATCACAGTTTGAAGCTCAGTGTGTGTAAATATTTTGTATACTACACTAAATTAATGGTAATTCTAAGAGCTTATACTTACCCCAATATAGCAAAACCAGTACCATTTTGAATGTAATTGAAATAATAATGAACAAAATATTTTGCGTTTTTGTTATACTTGTCGTTAAAATCTGGATCATATTTTATACTTATGGTACAACTCAATCTGGGCGAGTTACATTTCAATTGGCTAGTGGGTTCCATATTGGATAATACAGGTCTAGACCAAAAAAAGTTCTTGATGCAAGAATGAACTATTAGCAACTATCATATTATTTATCAATCAATAAACAAAAGTGCTAGTTTATTATAAGAATATGAAACACTGACTTTTGTTTTAAAGAACATTTAATTATTTTAGTTCTATCTTCCAAAATCTATATAATAAGCCAAAGTTTAATGTTGTTGTTTTGTAAAGTAAATTTTCTGACATATGGCTTCTAAAGCCATCTGAGAACACACAGTCTGTGATTGCCCAGAGTGTATGATTAGACTGTTTCTCTTGTTACAGAGATAAGCACTGGGGTATCCTCTGCCTCTGGAGACTGGCCAGAGCCCTTGAGGATTAGAAAAAGTCTGCTTTTATTACATTCATAATCTTGTTATTACATGAACACAGGAGATCTGTAAAGCTCCATGGATATCTGATGTGATGAGGTGGTAAATGTAAATTAGCTGCTTTACCAATATTTATTTGTCACAATTCTACTAATCTGGCTAAAAACAAATTTGACAGCAATCCTAGGATTGTCATTACCAATACAAGTCTAAGTCTCTTTTTTAATTGAAGTGATTTTAGTTAGGTGAGAGTTTTCAGTGGTGTTGAAACAGTAAAGTCAAAGTTTAAAATTTTCTACTGGTATAAAGAAAAGAAAACAAGTTGCTGTCTTCCCATCTTTGTTCAGCCAGTTCCTGAACAGCTGCCTAGGCCCTTTACTACTCCTTATGAATCCACATGTATATTATAACCTATATCTATGAAGGCAGCTTTACTTTCTACACAAAGCAGATGAGCAGATATCCTGTTGGGTGTTCTGCCCATGGGAGTGGGTTCTTTTACCATAGCCTTTCAATGCCATTCCTGAGTGTAGGCCAATACAGCCCCCAACCATTTTTATCTAACACCCACATTACAACCTAATCCCGTGATGGTGAACCTTTTTATAAAAACTGCCCACTTTTGCAATGCTGGTCAACCTGGTCCCTTCCGCCCACTAGTGGGCGTTCCAGCTTTCATGGTGGGCAGTAGTGGAGCAACCAAACGGTGCTGCATTTGGCCCACCATGAAAGTTGGACCGCCCACTAGGGACGGGAGAGACCAGGTTGACCAGCACTGCAAAAGTAGACAGTTTTTATAAAAAGGTTCGCCATCATGAACCTAATCCATCCATGAGACAATATTGGGCTTTTTTTTTCTCCATTAGTTGCTCATAAGAGATCTTTCACTGAGTGACAAGTGTAAGCTGAGGGAGAAGAGATGGTGCAGTAGTAATTGAATACATGAAGTCTAGGCTATCTGCTTACTCAGCTTTAGACAACAGAGCCAGTTGCTGTCCAAAGTCAAGTATTCTGACTCAACCAGGGGTCCAATAAAATTCTTGAAGCAGTTTATTAAAAGGTCTATAATTCTCTGTTGCATTTGCATGACCTTTCTCTAGAACCCAAGGCATCTGTGTGTTGATTTTCATAGGGAACTGTCCTGAATGCCACATAGCATCTTTTCTTGTCTCTGATAACTTTACTATGATACCAAGTCTGCCAAGTCATACAGCCCAAGTGACAGGGCTGTCTGTCCCACATTCTAGACCTGCAGCTTTGCCCTTTGTTCTGGCCCCAGTCAGAACTGGCAGCCACCCCTGTGTTTCTTGTAGATGAGTTGGAACAGTTTTTCCAGGGGTGCAATGTGCAGTATCTATAACCCAATAAAGTCTACCAGGCACTGTGCTTCTTTCCTAGAAGTGGGAGATAAAGCGTGCACTGCAGTTCCAGGCATACCATGAATCAAATGTCTGGGCAACTTCTGGGCTCTGTATTTTGTTCCTTTGATTTATTGGTTTATCTCTGCCTCAACTCCACACACTTCTAATAATGTCTTTGTAGTAATTCTTGATTTCCAGGAAGGTAAGTCCTCCTACCTTGTACTTCTTCTTTAGCCATGACTAGACTATTCTTGGCCCGTTATAATTCTACATAAGGGTTTTTTTTTAATTAAGTGAGAGGCTGAGAGGCAGAGAGGCAGGGAGGCAGAAAGACAGACTCCCTCATGAGCCCCAACCTGGAACTCAGTCGGCAAGCTCCCTACAGGCCGATGCTCTGCCCATCTGGGGCCACTGCTCCATTGCTCGGCAACTGAGCTATTTTAGCACCTGAGGTGAGACCAAGAAGCCATCCTCAACACCTGGGGTCAACTTTGCTCCAACTATTCTAACCATGGCTGTGGGAGGGAACTAGAAAGAAAGAGAGGTGGGGAGTATGAGGGGTGGAGAAGCAGGTGGTCCCTTCTCCTGTGTGCCCTGACCAGGAATCAAGCCAGACACCTCTACATGATGGGCCAATGTTATACCTCTGAGCCAACCGGCCAGGGCTACATAAAGTTTTGAATGTGCTTATCAAGTCACAACACATACCTATACACATCATACACACACTCAGTGTTGTGATTGGATTCACTTGACTCATAGATCAGTTTGGAAATAATTAACATCTTAAAATGCTGAGTCTTCCACATTAGTGGAATACTCTAAAACTCAGATATTCTTTCATTTTTCTCAATAATATAGTTTCTGCATACGTTGTTGTACATATTTTGTTAGTTTTACCCTAAGTAGTTAATATTTTATGTTATTGTAAATTGTATATTTTTATGTTATTATTGCCATTATTCAAAAATGTAATTAATTTTTATATTGACTTATATCCAGAATCTTAAGATGTTCTTATTCCATAGACAAGAATACTTAATAAACAACATCAATTGTTCCAAAAATTATATATAAATACTGTGAAAAGCTAATCAATATTCCAACATGCCTATCTTGAAATATGACAATTTGCATCTAAAAGTGAAATTGAAAAACAAAGAATCAAAAAACTAGATTAAAATTTTTTAAAGAAGAATGACTGACAAGGTGATGTATGATGAAGACAGTCCTACCAGATTTAAAGAGGTATTATAAAGCTATAGTAATTAAGAGATTATAATATTAAAAATAGGATAAAAAAACACAAGGGAACAGAATAGAAAGTCCCCCAAAATGACCTGCAATAACAAAATTTAAGTGTTATTTTAGTTGAAAAATATGGAGTTTACAATAAAGACTTGATGATTTTGTGTACTTATTTGCCAGATAACATAGTTTTAACATTAATATAACAAAGACAAGGCATGGGAAACAGGCAAAAAACACATCAGTAGTGGGAGACATTATTCAATTTAATTGAATTTATTTTATTAGATGGATAAAACCAAAGACATAGAAAACAAAAAAATATAATCATAGAGCTCTAACATATGTGTGTGTGTATATGTGTAACATACATATACACACATATATATAATGAAGGGAATTCTTTTTTCAATATATGTCATATCTTTTCCATAGTTATTTTTCTCTATATTTTATATATATTATTATATTAAAAATATATCTATAGAAAATATATACATATATAGTGAAATATTAAAATATCTATATATTAGATACATATATAATATAATTAAGAGTATTTCTATAAAAATATATATTGATAATTATGTATATTATGTGTTGAAAAAATATATGTACTGAAAAGAGAATTCCTTTTAAGTGTACATGATAATACAATAAAACCAAAAGCAATTACAAAACTAGAAAACTAAACTCTACAACCCAGAGTGAATATTTTTCTGGGAAAAGATAACTTACTAAAATTAATCTCAGGATATATAGCAAAATATAAACTCATTAATTTCATAGAAGAATAAAGGAAACTGTGAAAGGGCTTTTCTCCATTGAAGAACATCAGCTGTAGTCAAATTCACAGAGGAATTCTAAAAACCCTATAGGTAATTCTAATGTGATTTTAAACTGTTTCTTCATGTAATATAAATAATACTTTTCTAATTATTTTAAGTAAAGTATTGTTCTTACATCTTAAAACCTAAATTTATAAGAGACAACACTGGAAAAGAAATCTAGAAATCAACTTCATTTATAAACATTTATGAAAAAATATTAATAAAATATATTTAGCCAAAAAAACCATGCATACATTAAAAGACTACTGCATATGACTGAGTGGAGTTTGTGCTAGTAATAGAAAAATTGCGCAAATTTTTCTTACTGTCAATAAACTATTAAATAATATAATTGCTATTATTATTAATGATTTCTTGCCAGCGTAATTGAATGGTGGGTTAACATTAGAAATCATCCAGATAGATGTTGACTGTGAAATCATTTTTAAATTTAAAATCCCTTTTTAATTTTTAAAAAGTCAGTAAGATAAGCATTAATGAATATTTATTTTAAATGAATAAATGTACATATGTGTATGAATGCATGCATACAAACAAGTCTACAAAATGCTTAGTGGAGAATAGCAGATATATTTTCATTACATCAGAAACAACACTGGGATGTCCTCTCCTTCCACCATCATTTAATATTACTAGGAAATAATAGCTAGAGCAATAAAAAAGAAAGCAAATAAGATGTATAAAATCTGAAAAAAGAGTAAATAAAATTATGGTTATTTATAGATGATATGGTTACATTAATGGGAAACACTTGAGAATAACTTTAAAATGATTACAAATAATAAAAAGGTAAGGTGTCAGGGTACAAATTAGTACATGGAAATCAACAGCTACCATATGTAAAAACAACAATTAGAGGATCTAAAAGAAGAAAAGATCTAATTTACAATAATATCATTAATAAAAACAACAAACACTAAGAATAAGTTTAACATGAACTGTACAGATATGTATAAACATATCACAAAACACACCTAAAAGACAAAATAGAAGACTTGAACAAAGAGAGGCATGCCATGATTTGGAATAAGATAAACTCAATCAGACATAAATTCTTTCAAAGGTCAGATGAAACTTTAACACAATCTCAAGAAATTACTAATACTCATTCAAAAACTCACATGGGGATACAAATGAAGAAAAATATCAATAGCCAGGAAACTCATGAAAAAGAAAAGGACTGAGGGGAAACTTGTCTTACTAAATATTAAAATTTACTATACGTGAGTAAGTAGATTAAGGTAACAAAATAACAAGACCAGTAATACAACTAAATTCATGTAGAAATTTAGTATATGATAAAGGTTGTTTTTCACATTGATGGTAAGAAGATAAATTAGTTATTAAAAGAAAGGGGAAGCCCTGGCCAGTTGGCTCTGAGATAGAGTATCTGCCAGTGTGTAGAAGTCCCAGGTTCGATTCCCAGTCAGGACACACAGGAGAAGCGACCATCTGCTTCTCCACCCTTCTCCCTCTCCTTTCTATCTCTCTCTTCCCCTCCTGCAGCCAAAGTTCCGTTGGAGCAAGGTTGGCCCAGGCCTGAGGATGGCTCCATGGCCTCCACTTCAGGTGCTAGAATAGCTCTGATTGCAGCAGAGCAATGCTCCAGAGGTATTCTGTTGGCTAGGGGTATGAGGAAGATGTCCTTTTTACCTTGTAAAATTTCAACATTCATATCATGAAGACATAGAAACATGTGTTGGTATAAGAAAGGACCACTTATCTCAGTGGTAATAACTACAGCTGTTATAGTAAATGCTCTCAGTTCATCCAACTAGAAAAGAGCTAAAAAAAAAAAAAAACTAAACTGTAGGAGATAAAATGAAACCATCCATGGGATTGATTTTATGTAAATTTATACCAATTTTTGCTTTTTGAAGATAGTTTTTGGATTTTCTCACCAAATGTATAAAACAAAAATATATTAAGAAAACAAAAATCTCTGTTATCTAAAATTATAATTAATGTGACAGTGTTACCAAAATTTAGTTTTAATAATAAAAGAGTTTTTAAAGTAACTATTCAATATGAGATAATAGATACTAACCTTCAGCCTAAGGGCCTTTGTTTTCCGGTTATACCGAAAATGTAGCAAATCTCTCTTAAGTGAGAAAATATATCCTGAAGAGACTGGAGAATAGGGTTTCACTTGATCTTAGCCAGAAGGCCAAAAAGCGATGAGAATAGGTTTCAGATACATCACACAACCGAAGACTTTAGGCCTTTATCTAGACAAGTAAATATTCTCAGGTGTGTTTCATTGATCAGTTTGGAATGGAAAATCTGTTTCCATGGCCAAGTAAAGCCAATAAGACTGTACCATAACAAATACAGGCTTTTGTTAAAATTTCACATACCACCATCTTTTGCCCAGCTTATGAAACTTGCAATGACCTGTACTAGATAAATTCTACTCCCCAAAACATGGAACCTCAGAGTTTAAAAAGTTATACAGAAAGAAAATAAATAAATAAACCACACAGGTTAATCATTTTTTTTCTTCTTCTTCTTTTCTTCTTCTTCTTCTTTTTTTTTTTTTAAGCAAGAGATAAATCCCAAATAACAGTTACAAAACTTAACATTGGGCACACACTTCCTATTGAGTTCTTCCACAGTGGTATTCTACTAACAGTACTCCACTCACAGCCAGACCTTGGTGTTCTTCCTTTGAACATAATTAATTCACAGAACTTTGACATCAGACAAGGTCACTTTATGACCAAGATAAAGATGTCAAAAAGCAAGTTCACTTTCTAATTTTGTCAGAAAACAGGCAAAAACAAGGCCACTGGGCAAACCACAAAACTAGCAAACACCTCCCCTCTACTGACTAAAATGAGTAAGTGCTACTTTGTTACATATTACAGCATTGACTTCAATCTAGTCTTCCTTCCCTGTCCATAAGAATTTTTAAGATAGCCAGTGTAAGGCCAGTAGCCACGGCCACCGTCACAGCTGCCTGCCCGTGCAGGTTTGTATTTGATTCGGACAGACGGTAAAGAAACAATGGAGCCAAGAACTGGTGGGCCATTATCTTTAATCCTAGCTTGCACCCAGTGGGCAAGTAAAAACACACACTGGGCTCCAAAACCCACTCATTCAGTGCTCACAAAGCTACTCACTTATCTGAGTTTCCTAGAATCAAAGGTGTCTACCTCACCAGCCTTATTCACCTCTGTTCCCCATCTCCTTCTTTCTGCACAAACTCTGCACTAACTGGCTTCTCCTTCAGCACTCTGCCATCTTGGCTGCTTCTCCTCTCCTCCACGTGGCCTTTCTCTGCTCTCCTCCCACATGAGCTTCTCTGCCCCATTTTATAGTGTAGAAATCAAAACCTTTAATCTAATATACAAACAAGGACGTCTCTGATACAAAGTCACTTATCTGAGGCATAAATGTGCACCAACCCGTATCATGCAACAGTCAAGGGTGTGGGGAAAAGCTGAGTCTTAAAACTGAGACTTAGGCTGTAACGACCCTGCCTGCTTACAGCCTGTGCCCCACACCCAATGCAAACTATAAGCGAGCAAACATATATATCATATTTACAAACTTATTTTATCCACAGCCAGTCATAGCATTGTTTCTGGTTCCAGGCAGCTTCCAATCAGAACAAGGATCCCACTCTTCCTCCTGCTGGGCTTCTTCGGGGTCATCCCATTCACCATGGCTCTGCCACAGATTCCCAGAAGCACAAATCCTCACCAGGTTATCTTCCAGTTTCATTTCTAATAGCTGTTTGCCCCAAGACTTACTCTAGAAATTGTGAAATAAAATTTGCCAAGCACAGCTTTTTATTTATTCAACAAATAATGTTAGTTAAAACAACAAGAATAATAAAGGATCATAAAATGTCAGAACTTTGTAAGCTCCTAGGTGGTCTCTTAGGTAGTTTTCCTGTAAAGGACCAGATGGAAAAATATTTTTGCTTTTAAACTTTATAGTTTCTGCTGTATGATCTCAACCTTGCTGGTGTAGAGAAGAAGCAGCCACAGAAAGGATATTAACAAATGAGTGTGGCTGTGTTCCAATAAAACTTTATTTACAAAAATATAATCAAGCTGAATTTGGCCTGCAGGTTATAAATTACAGACTCCTAATCTAATCCAACTCAGTCATTTCATAAATGTAGTCCAAGTTAGTTGGCACAAAGAATGAACAGGGTGACCCATGAACATATTGACAGGACAGTCTGAATATAGGCCTGCAGTCTTAGTATAACTATTAATATACCTTTTGTACTCAAAAGCATATTGATTGCTTTAGATATTAAATTATACTGTCACCCTTCATAATGCCATGTCTTTTAACTTACATAAATCTCCATATTTCTGGTGTATTAATAATAACCCTTGAATATTTCGCAACTGAATAAATATATAGCACAGATAACATTAATGTTTAAAAACTACTGAAGTTAGTGGAAGAGGACTATAATGTTACTCAAATGTTTACTCATCTAATGTTAACCCATTTTTTAAAAGTCAGTAAGTAATACTAGGTAATGAAACAAATGAGTCAATATATTATTACATTATATAAATATAATGCAACTATAACTATTGAAGAAAAAACACTGAAGAGTTTATATACAAGCAATCTTCCAAAAACATTAAGTATGAAATATTTGAAAGCTGTAGGCCTAATATTTGCCAAGTTTTCTTAAGTTGTAACTTGAAAGTCTCTCCTTTGACATATTCTAAGAGTTTACTTCTTCCTCATTGGACACTTTTCCTTGATGGTCTAACATTGTCTCAAAGTCAGGATTGATCATAGATGGAAGTATATTCTAGCCTTGAATATCAGAGAAAACCAGCCACTCTAAGCATTAATGGGAAACAGAGATCATGGGGCTGTACTTCTTTCTTATGCCTCCGACTCTTCCTCCAGCCTGAGTCACGCCTTTAGATTGGCTCCAGAGTCTCAAAGACACATGGGTAGTGTCTTTGAGATGTAGTGATGCAAGATGTTGTCAACCCATTGTTCTGTACTGAATGTTTGTGGACCCCAGGATTCCTATGATATTTTGGTGCTCTAACCTCCAAAGTGATGGTAATTGTAGATGCAATGTGGGGAAGTTAATTAGGTTTAGATGAAGTCATGAGAGTAGGATCCACAGGATGGAATTAGTGCTCCACCAGAGAACCATCCCTCTCTCTTTCTTTCTCTCTCCCCTCTTTTCCCACACCATGTTCATATGAGGACACAGCAAAAAAGAGCCATCTGCAAGCAAGGCGGGGAGCCCTCACTAAGACAGGATCTGCTGGCACCGTGATCTTGAATTTCCAGCCTCCAAACCTGTGAAAAATAAGTGTCTGTCATTTAAGCCCACCAGTCTATGGTATTCTGTGATAGCAGCCTGAGCTGACAAAGATATCCAGCATCCGACCAACTGTATCTGTGAATGAGTCTGCAACAACCTGTTCTCAGGCATAAATTAAATGGATTTGGTTTTTAGTGATGAAGCATAAATATTTAGTTAGGACTTTCAGTGATAACATGCATGGGGGCATTTTTTAATGTTCAAGAGGATTTACAGTTTTAAATAGCTTTGAAAAGTTGTGCTGAGGTATCAGATTTATGTTTTTGGAAGAAATTGCATTTGGGAAGTAATTTTACACCTGGATAAAATATTTTATTTTCCTAACTGAGATATTTGGAATAAGCTTGGGGGACCATTCCAAATGAAATGATAAAAATTTATTTCATAGTTAAAAATATTGTCAACATTTTTAGCCTATCCTACAGAACTTGAGCCTGAGGCTTTGCAAATCATTCAGTTGTCATGTTATCTGCCCAAAATAAAATCTTATCTTTTGAGACATCTGGGTAAGTTGCTGAAATGCTGAAGGACATGCAATTATTCATTGTTATTGTTTCCAGTTTGAATAGGAAAGTTAGAGTAAAATAGCCTTATTTGAGATCATCAAATAGGATCAGATTATAGAATATATAATTTATAAAACAAGCTTTTTTTTTTTACATTTTCATTTTAACTTAGATTTTATGCTACTTCAGTGAAAAGATAAGGACTTAATCAATCATTCAAATGCTATAGAAATGTTTACCTGAAACCTATTTACTCTTATTAATCAATGTCACCCTGTTAAATTTAATTTTCTAAATAAAAAATTTAAAAAGTTTTGCAATAATTCCTTAGTGCTTCCAAGAATCTTGGCTGGAATTGACAGCCCAGTACAGCTCTCAAAAAATTCTCAACTCCCTAAGGTTTCATCTAAGCTATCTATCATTGCACATGTTAGAAGGCATTAGTAACTCAGTGCCCACATCTCATTCCTCCAGGACTTTTCATACTGAACGAATATGTCACAGATTAACTGGGAGGCGGCTGATGCAGAACACTGAACACTTTTCCAGACCACAGGTCTGTGGGTTCAGGGATTAAAAAAAAACAGAAAAAAACAAAAACAAGAAAGGACTGGCAGGTTGGTCAAAAACGTTCACCTTCTAACTCTAGAAGGTAGAACAGGTCACGACACAACAGCATCCTCCAGTCTGTCTCATCCCCTGCCTGGAAGCAGTATGGATGCTACCTAAAATTCTGAGGAAGAAAAAGTTTAAAAATATTTGGTCATAAATCAACATCCATAACTACCTTTTGTTTGATCTTTAGGTTTTTTCCAGGTTGCTTCACTATCATAAACAATGCTGTAATAACATCCTGGGGCATGAACTTTTTGTTCCTTTTTCCTAGATCCCCACTCTTGAGGAGGCAGTATTTACAGCAGGCTGAAATTTAGAAGAGTAAATCAGTGCTTGGGGAGGAAGGGTGCCACCCAGATCACTGTGATGGAGACAGCTGAGTGTCCACCAAAACCTGTTCTTGCTTTCAGCATGTGGCCAGACTATGGTATTGAGTCTCCCTCTCAGGCATGTGTGACCATGTGACTAAGTTCTCAACCAATCAACTTAAGAAAATGGGATCTGCTCTTTCTATAGAGCCCAAATCTTGAGAGTACCTTGGCTTCCACCACTATCTTATTTCGCATTTTGGAAACTGAAACCTACCAGAAGGATTCATGAGGAGAAAAGGGAATCAACCCCCACCTCAGCCCGTAGACTCTGGACTTCTGCTTCTTCATGAGATATTAGAAAGAAAGCATCCAATCTGTCTCTACTTCTCATAAGTTCTTACAAATGGAAGGGGGGTGATTTATCTGATTGGTGAGATTAAGCACAAGATTCCCTCTTCACATATGGCTTGGTCTGGTGGCTTTCATTCTGGGTACTGTCCTATCTTTAAGGTATAAATCTTCTCTTTAGTCATTTTTTTCCCCAGCTAATAAATATACCTGGGTCGAAGGTCAAGGTCGGCCTTTTTAAACAGATCTGGATTCTGTAAATGACCTTACAAAATCCATGTTTAGATACAACCCTTCATAGCAGCAGGCCTCCGGTATAGATTGGGAGAGGAGGAGATAGTTGAGAGCTCATTTTTTACTTCAGGCCCAACACAGTCTTTGTTCAAATCACCAGGTTTCCTGTATTATGATCATCACCTGTCTCCTGGGAATATCTCTCAGTTTGGTTCAGAACCTTCAGAGAAAGAAAGATGCAATTGTTTGGCCCCTTTATACCTAAATGAGAGGCCAATGCCACAGAGAAATATCACAAGGTTCAATAAATACTTATTGTGCTATATCACTTCTGCTTTGAGAAATATGAATTTGGACTCATTAGGTAGAGTCATTCTGGAAGATTATTTGACATAATCTATTAGCAATATTAAAAATGTGCTATGGCTGAGACAGCTACCAGTCCTCCAACAGTTCATGCAGTTCATGCATCCTCTCAAGTAGGGCAGAGTGACTAATCTAGCCAGAGTCATTTCCCACTCTTCTAACATCTAAGTGAGGCCACGTGACTCACCCTCGCCAATGGGATGTGAACATCTGGAGGAGCATCAGTTCTGTGTTACTGAGTTTAAGGGATGTGTTCTCCTTATTCTTTGTTTCTGCTTCCACCAGCCTGAAGCAGACCAGCTCGATAAGCCTGGAGACTGTGCCCTGGTGATGGCAGAGCTCAATACTGCCGGAGAGGAGGGAATTAGCAATGCCTACTTTGAAATCTAGGAAATAAACTATTGCTGCATTTGAGCCATTATACTTTTTTAGCCTGTTATAACAGTTAGATCACCTTAATAATAGAAATGTGTAGAATTGTAACCATAAGTCTACTTACAAACATTGGTTCAAGGAAATAATTACAGATATACAAAAAAAATTATGTCCAAGGATGCTATACTTCATCATTTATGATAATGAAGTAACCTGGACACAATCTAAAAGTCAAACAAAAGGTAGTTAAGTAAATATATTTATGATAGAATATTTTAAAGCATTTAAAATAAATTTAAATTTTAAATCAAAGGATATAATAATGGTTTTTAAAACAGCTACTTAACACTTGTGAACTAATCACCACATTTCAGCATTGTTCTAACCACTTTAATCTGCACAATAACCCCATTATCTGCCACTTATGGCTAAGAAAACTGAAGCACAAAGGTTAAATAACTTACCGAAGGTCACATAGCTAATAAATGGCAGAGTTAATAAATGCACATATAATATTAATAAAAATATCTATTAGGTACAAAGATTAAAATGAAGAGAGCAAAATAGATATATATACATTCTTACCTCTGATATTTTGCATGAGTGGACTGGCTGAATTGGGAGTCATTCATGCATTATTCAATCATTCATCCATTCATTCATTCAAAAATACTTGAGTGCACTGTTCCTGAGAACTGAACCGAACTGACCCTATCAGCCTTCCATTTAAGTAAGAGAAACATTAAACACAAATAAATATGTGATAAAATGTTGGCTTGAGAAGTGCTATGAAGTAAGCCCTAGTAAAAGGCTAGAAATTGATGAAAGGGTAAGGGGAGCATTCACTTCTGAAGATCACCAGAAAACGCCTTTCTAAGGAGGTGATGTTTGGACAGAGACGAGGAAGCAAATCACGCGGAATTCTACAGAAGGATTCTGTTCCAGGCAGAGGGCAGTGCATAAGCCATGAGGTAGGAACAGTCCTGGAGTGTTTTAGGAATGGCAGGAAGGTGGCTGTAATGGAATGCAAAGAGAGGAAAGTAGGAAGGGACGAGGTTGGGACAAGCAGACCCAGTCCAAAGGTTGAGTTTCCTGGGAAAGATTCCGAGGTGGCAACATGTGGGCAGGAAGTTTCTGGAAAAGGATCTCAAGCATCTATATCTACAGATGAGAGAAAGAAGCAGAATTCAGCAGAGGGAATAGCTGAACTGTGATATATAGCCTAAGCTTGGCGGCTATAACAAACAATACAATGCAGGCTTTGTCCTCCCGCATCAACATCAGTAGATGCAAGCTGCCAGGAGAGTGGCTTTCATTTAGGCAACTTCTTGAGCAGAATTTGTAAAAAGAGACTCAACTGAGGGCTGTCAACCCTCTCAACATCTGAAGAAATTAGTGCTTCAGCCCTGGGGAGATGTATCTGGGCAATGCACCAGAGCATTTGGTACAGGAAGCCATCTGAGGGTATTGAGCAAGAAAGTGACATGACTAAAATTATGTCTTTAAGGATCACACTGGCTGCTGAAAAATTATTATAGGGGCAAGAGCAGAAGCAGGGAGACCAGTTAACAAGTGAGTGACCACTTTGGACATCTGGCCTTGTGCTGTTTAAAAATTAAGCCAGGGAGCAGTGTGAAGGATGATACGTACCTAGAGCAGTCCCTTGGTTAGTCATATCAGAGAATCGGAGCATCCATGGAGAACTTACCTTACTTTTTCAACATGAACAAGAATGTCTGCAGAAGTTTACACAGATCCCAGGAGGCATCTTCAGTCCTAGTTCAAAGAGATGTCATGATAACCTTCTATACTTACAAAGGTAAATTAGTCTAGAAAACTGATGATCTTAAAAAGAAGGACTTGAACCATAGAGGTGCCTCTGCTATCATCTCCCATTAAGAAAACTAAGAAACATGGCTATTAATAGAATAGGCAACATAAACATAACAACAAATGCCAATTTTCCCACCCTGTGGGGAGTCGTTTTTGGTTCAGGCTACAGAAAGCCTTACTTCAGTAATCACAGCAATAGACTTATAGGCAAAATTCAAAACCAAAATTTAACACCAAACCATCTGACATATGAACTCATCAACCGGTAGATTTAACTAGTAGGTATTTTGCCAATTCAAATCTTAAACTATCTCCCCTCAAGAAAGTGCTTCTGAAACTTTTCTGTGCGTGGGAATCACCTTGAATGCTTGTCTAAAATGCAGGTTCCAGACTTCAACCCTGAAGACTTGCTAGAGGTCTGGCAGGGTGCGGCTCAAACAACCAGGGTAATTCTGATGGATGTGGTTGATCAACAACCTTTCCAAAAGATTATCAGCTATCTAAGGGAACATTCGCCAGAAGCAAAAGGCCATTTGCACTTCAGTGTGGTCAACTGGTTTTCTTGGTATGCAGAACAATGATTTGCAAATTGTGAATGAATCTGTGGTCATTTGTCACCATAAAGAAATAGCCTCTGCCCAATACAGCTGCATGCCACCCTTCAACATACCGAAGTTTAAAATACTCCTCAGTCACAAAGGCCTGTAAACCCAAGTTTGTAATGTTAGGGTCAGAATGCAGCTCAGCTGAAAGTGATTAAATTAAGGAAGTGCCATGGATGAAATCCCTGGAAGACAGGTAATCGCTTGAACTTATCACCACATCTGCTACATTTCATAAGAAAGTTTTGGTTTCACACCCAAAGTGAAAGAATAACTTAAAATCCCATAAATAATGCATTGAAGAGAGAAAAGTTGTTCTAATGTGGTATCTGGAGAGGCCCTGCTAAGATAAAAGGCTCTCTTCAGTGTTTGTCTTGCTGGCAGAGAGCAAGGCGGACAGTGAGGCAGAGTCGTAAGTGACTCAAAAGCGTGTATAATAAATGAAGCAAGGGGAGTGTGGATTTAAAAGCCTCATACAAAAAAAGTGCAGTAAGGTAAAGTCGAGCAAATCTGCAATTCAAGTGATAGAAAAACATGTTTGATTCAATATACTCTACTGCAGTGAACTTGTATGAAATTCAACCTTTTGTCCTAGTGTATTTGGCAAGGTACAAAAATAAACTTGAGGTTAAAACTTTAACATCCTGTCTCTCTTAGACATACAAAAGGACACAATTATCCAGGACAGCTGGTTACAAAGCTTTATTGAAACCTCTAGGAAACTAATATATTCTACTACTAAGCCTAGAAGCTGAAATCTACTATAAATATTGAGTTTCTGATCTAAGATACTTATTAATTCTGGTCAAGACAAAGTCTGGTCTTCTTAAAGGACCGTACAATTAGTGTTAGAGCATTCTTTTGTGATTCTTATGTGAGCAGACATTTAAAACAGCCTTCTGACCAAAATTCTATCATTAAACATAAAAAGAGAGAAAGAGACTGTCATTTGATAAAAGACCTGATATAGAAAATTACATTTAATATTGAAACAGTCAATTTTTAATTATCTACAAGAGTCAAGAAATAAAAAAGAACAAAATAGTTAATACTTACTTTGATATTCATAATATTGTGTAGATTTGTCTTGTCATTTGTTTCTTTCTTGGAAAACTACTGCCTTTAGGATATTTTTTACTTTTTTATTCTGAGCACATTCAAACTGAATAAGGATTGGCCCAGAGAAGAAGGTGTCAGGATAAATCATTTTGAGATTTAAAGCTCACCCTTAATCCTCTGGAATCAGCATATGAAAGTTAAATATAGAACTTCCACTTCCATCTTTGATAGGGTAACTAGGAGACTTGCCCTCCCACCAAAAACAACTATAAAACTAGACAAAATTTATGAAGCAATTGCTTTCAGGCAATGAAAAATAGGTGCACAGAACTATGATCTTTGAGAGGAGGAAAACAAACAAATAAGTTCCACAATAACCCCAATTTTCTGCCTAGGGGTATATTTCTTCAGAGTCAGGGAGGTGGAGCCCAAGGCAGAAGCAATTTCCATGAACTGAAAAGAACGCGACAGAATTCTGGACCACTGAGGCAGCAGGAATTTGCAGGGCAGACTGTTAGAGAAGTGGGATTAGAGAAGCACAGAGCGCCTGACCTGTGGTGGTGCAGTGACTAAAACGTCAACCTAGAATGCTGAGGTTGCTGGTTCAAGACCCTGGCCTTGCCTAGTCAATGCACATATGCTTCCTGCTCCTTTCTCCTGTTTCCTCTCTCTCTAAAAATGAATAAATAAAATCTAAAAAAAGAGAGAGAGAGGCACAGAGGATCACTGCATAAAGACCTTGGCCAATGGTGTACTATGTCTCTGTAGGGTACATGTTCAAGTCAGAGAACTACATCTGCAAGGCAAGACTCTAGAAAGCCTAGCAAAGATTACTTGTCTTTGGGCTGAGAAGGTATGATGACAGCAGAGATTATAGGGTGCTGAAAGACATTGGAGCTCCAATAGAGACAGAGTAGAGCTTGCTCACCAAGTGGCCACAGCCTTGAGTAAGAACCAACCTCCAACACTAAGACCAAATAGATTCTCCTAATATAGAATATAAAGAAGACCAATAGGACAAAAAGAACTCACTATTTAGCTGGTTAACAAAACAAAACTTGATACCCTTTAAACTTACTGGGTGAGTTTAACAACACATTGTACACAGCAAAAATAAGTGCTTAACTTTAATGACAAATAAGTAGAACATTTAAAATATGAAGATAAAGAAAATTGGATAAAGGAAATACAGAGTCAATGATCTGTGAGGCAACATCAAGCAGTCTAAATGCAACTGGAGTTTCAGAAAGAGAGAGAGGGAAAATGAGGCAGAAATACATTTGAAGAAATAAAGTCACTTGTATTTGATAAAAAACAAAAACTTAAAGATTTAAGAAGCTAGGAAAACCTGCATGGCCTGTGGTGGTGCAGTGGATTAAATGTCGACCTAGAATGCTCCTGAGGTTGCCAGTTTGAAACCCTGGACTTGCGCAGTCAAGGCACATATGACAAGCAATCAATGAACAACTAAAGTGAAGCAACTATGTGTTGATATTTCTTGCTCCTCCACCCTTATCTCTCCTCTCTTTGTAAAATCAGTAAAGATAATCTTGGAAAAAAGAGGAAGGAGAAGAAGAGGAAGAAGAAGGAGGAGGAAGGAAGGAAGGAAGGAAGGAAGGAAGGAAGGAAGGAAGGAAGGAAGGAAGGAAGGAAGGAAGGGAGGGAGGGAGGGAGGGAGGGAGGGAGGGAGGGAGGGAGGGAGGGAGGGAGGAAGGAAGGAAGGAAGGAAGGAAGGAAGGAAGGAAGGAAGGAAGGAAGGAAGGAAGGAAAAAGCAGCTAAGAAAACCTAAGCAGAATAAAGGTAAAGTGTAACACATGTATCTGGGCACGTTGTTGTCAAAATACTGAATGTGACAAAAAAAAATCTGAAAAGTATTCAGAAGAGAAAAGACAGTTTTCTTGAGAAAAATAATAATGTTTATAGACTTGTCATCAGAAATGACAAAAGTCAGAAGAGCTTTATATCTTTATAATGCTTTAAAAAATTGCTAATCTACAAATCAATGTTCAGTGAAAATATTCCTCAAAACTGGAGACAACATAGAAACATTTTCAGAAAGAAAATAGCTGAAAGAATTAATCAGCAACAGACCTGCTTGCAAGAATAAAATTGTTACCGAAGGACCACAATTCACAAAGAATGAAGAACACTGAAAATTTTAAATATATGGGTAAATATAAACCAATATTTTATTTTTTCAACTACTTTAAAGATAACTGATATATTAAAATAATAATAATAATTATAATTACAATAATGTGGGATCTATAACATGTAGAAGTATAATATGTGACAAAAATAATAAAAAGGATACAATTAGTAAAATGAAAGTATAATGTACCGTAATATATCACTACATCATATGTGACGTGATATACAAAGTTAGCTTGTAGGGTTAATGATGCTTACCGTAAACCTAGAGGAATTACTGAAAAAACAAACAAACAAAAAACAGAGCCATAGTTAATATATTAATAGAGGAAATAAAATATATTTTTATGATTGTGCATGGATTATATGCTAGCCCCTATGCTAGGTACTCTACATATAGTACCTTATTTGTTCTAAAGGGGGGAAAAATGCAATCTATTTCCATTCCAAAGCTGAGCCTTAGAGCAATTTGTTGACTTGCCCTGGATAATCTGAGGCAATCACTGGAAGTAGAACCTGAGTACCTCTGAATGCAGACCAGTGTTTTTCAACTGCCTGTCTGCAGACCCATCCACCTGAAATTTCATAGTGGTCTGCGAAAGAGTTAACCACCTTAATGTTGTATGAAGATTATAGACTTGATGACTTTAGTGTGTTTGTTTATGTTGAGGGTGATTTCTGTCTTAGTGGTCCTGAAATAGTTATCCTATTTTTATTGTTCCCCAAGTGTAAAAAGGTAAAAACTACTGGACTATCCAACATCAGAGCCTGTGGCGTTTATAGCTTTATCTCATTCTTACTTTTCCTCTTGTGATGCTTCCATCACCTTTGGAAAGGGTTTCTATCAATATGTCCTGCAAAAATATATGGACTGTAAAACTAATCAATTAGGTTTCAGCCAAAAGGAAAAAAAATCTGTCACTCCAAGATTTAAATCAGGCTAAAAATTTGACAATGGAAGCATCGTGTTTTATTCTAATGATGCCTCTTCTGCTGAACTAGGCCGCAGGTGACAACTCAAAGCACCTTGGGAAGAAATAAATCAGAGATGCAGAATATAATTTGTTATTCTATAGAATATCAGTTTTGGCAACTCAATCTCTAAATGAGCTCTGTGTATCAAATAAGCACATTCACTGTAACAGAAGTACTTTCTGTCACTTGTGTTCTGGCCAAGTGCCACCTACCCTGCTTGTCAAACCAAATGCTCCTCACAAGGTCATCAACAAAGTCACCCATAAGTGATTGGGCACAGATGATTATTACATAAATACTTTCGTGGCTGGCTATGGAAATGCTTAAAAGCTAGTGTTCACTAAACAATCTTAGAGACTGCTTTCATGCCTATAAATAGAAAATAATACTACATTTGTCCTGTTGAGCAATCATTTAGTTGCCAACAGAATACAGTTTATCATCAGCAGAATACAGAATATGCTTGCCAAAGAAGATGGAAATTGCGCTATAATTTCTTGCTTCTGACTGGACTTTGATGATTTCGTCTTAGGGACTCCAACTAATGATCATACCACCATGCTCTGAATTAATACAAGTAGATTATAATCATATTTCTTTCAGAGTTACAGGATCACTATACAGGTAAGTGAAGCATAGATTACACCATATAATTAACATGTAAACAATTGTGATTCAAGTCTAGAAATATTTGTGAGAGTTTGTGTTCTTTAAGCAAAAATGATCACTAGTATTACTACACATATCACAAGTCGGAGAGGAATGATGATGACATGGCAATTCCTCGGTATTTCAGCATAGTCAACTGTGAGCTGCTTTCAGGAAATGCTTGGCTGTTAAGAAATGCCAGCTTTGCAACTTCACTTTAGGAAAGAAAAATGTTCTTTTGGCATCAATTTGGCTCCATTCTTCCAACTCACTAACCTCTATTACTCAGGGGTACTCAGTGTCTACTTCTTCTTGGAGAGATGTAAGAAGAGTCAAAGACTAAATAACTTTGTGTGTTTTTTCTCCCTGTTTTTTTCCAAGTCTGCTTTCCCAAACCCAGGTGATCTACTTTCTCTACATACAGAATTGTCTTTGGGAAATTTATAAAAATGGAATCCACGATGTGTAGTCTTTTGTGCCTAGATACATTCTCTTGGCATAATGTTTTTGAGGTCCATCCCAGCTGTAGCACATATAAGCAGTCCTTTTCATTGGTAAACAGCATTCCACTGTATAAAAACCACATTTTGTTCTTCTAGTAACCATTTGATAGACATTTGGATTGCCTCCAGTTTGAGGCTTTTGTGAATAATGCTGCTATGAACATCGGTACAAGATTTTCTGTGGACATGAGTTCTCAGTTCTGTTGGGTAGAAATCTAGATGTGGAATTACTGAGCTGTATCATAAGTTTAATTTTTGAGAAAGAAGCCAACACGTTTTCTAATATGGTTATGCAATTTCCCATGCCTTATCAATAATATATGAAGATTCTATATTTCCACATTTTCACCAAGTGTTGGTATTTTTAGTCTTTTCTTTATTATAGCCATTTGTATAGGGTGTGTGGTGGCATCACATTGTTATTTAAAAGTGAAATTTCCTAATGACAAATGATATTGAGCATCTTTTCATGTGCTTTTCCACTTCTCATACATCTTATATTGAAAATATCTGTTCATGTCTTTTGCCTTTTTAAAAAATTGGATTCTATTACTTAGGTTCTAAGAATAAACATACTTGTCTTTATATATTCGAGATTCAAATATTTCATAAGATATAGGATATAAAAATATTTTTCCTCAGGTTAGTCTTTTCATTTTCTTCATGGGAGTTTTCAAAGAGCAAAATATTTTACTGTGATGAAATCCAACAATCCATTTTCTTGTGTATGGATTTAGATTTTGATATAATAGCTAAGATTTGTATGTCTAATCCAAGGCCACAATAATTTTCTCCTATATTTTCTTCTGGAAGTTTTAGTTTTAGGTCTTTTGTTTAGGTCTAGGATCCCTTTTGAGTTAAATTTTGTGTATGATGTGAAATAAAAATCTATTTTTTTTTTTTGCTTATGTAATTCAATTGTAAGACTATACTTTCAGGGATCATTTCTATAGTTTGTAATTCAATTGTTACAGACTCCTTTTTGTTGAAAATGCTGGGGTTTTTTTTCATTAAAATGCCTTTACACAGTTCACCAAAAGTAACTGGCCAGCACCAAAATAGCTAAAACAGTCTTTAAAAAAAGAATGAATTGGAAGGAATGAAACAATCCATTATTATGGCTTAGTACATAGCTGTGGTAATTAAATGGGGTGTATTAGTATAGCCAGCAAGGAAGCACAGATTAAAATCACAATGAGATAATCACTGTTAATCTTTAAGAATGGCTACAATATAAAAATGGTGGCAACTCAAATATTGGAAAGGATGTAGAGAAGTTGGATCATTCATACATTACTGGTAGAAGTGTAAAATAACACAACACTCTGGAAAATATTTTGCTAATTTTCTAAAAAAACTAAGTATGCAATGCCATAAACCCAGGAATTCCACTCATGGGTATTCATCCCAGAAAAATAAAAACTTATGTTCACTCACTCAAAAACCTATACACACTGTTCTTGGCAAACTTTTCTGTAATAACAAAAAATGGAAACAACCAAAATGTTTTCAAGAGGTGATTGATTAAACTGGTACATTCATTTCACTGACTACTACTCAGTAAGAAAAAGGAAAAACCATTGATATACTTCACAACTTGAATAAATATCCAGAGAATTATGCTAAGTGAAAAAAATCAAATCCTAAAACGGCATATACATATATGCATATATATATATATATATATATACTGTGTATATAATTTTATTTATATAACATTCTTGAAGTGATAAAATTATAGAAATGGGGAACAGATTAATCATTGCCAGAGATCAGGAATGAGGGGGAAGGAAGAGAAATGGGTGTGACTAAAAGCAACAGGAGGGATATTTGTGGTGATGAAAACGCTCTATATCTTGTGAATGCTCTATATAGTTTTGCAAGATGTTACCATTGGCAAAACTAAGAAAAAATACACAGAATTTTTCTGTATTATTATTCTTTAATTATTTTTTATTTTTCAATTAGAGTTGACATATAATATTGTATTAGTTTCAGCTCTATTACAACTACACATGAATCTTTATCTCTAAGTAAAAACGTTTAATTATTTAAAAAATCAATTCATCTTCAGTGTAATAGTTTTATTTCTAGACCCTGGATTCAGTTCTGTTCATTTAAATATTTACTTTTATGCAAATTCTACACTGTTTTACTTCATTGTAAGTTTTGAAATTTGATTCTAACTTTGCCCTTATTTTTCAGAATTATTTTGGCAATTCCAGTCCCTTTGCATTTCTATATATTAGAACCATCTTATCAATTTCTACAAAAAAATGTCTGCTGGAATTTTAGTAGAGACCTGTTGAATCTATCAATCAATTTGAGAATTGACATCTTAACTATTTTTTCCAATTTATAAACATGGAATATTGATTTACTTATTTATATCTTTTTAAATTTTCTCAGTAGTATTTTATAGTTTCAGTGTAATAGTCCTTTTTTTGTTCAATTTATCCTTAAATATTTGTTCTTTTTGATGCTATTGTGAATTAATTATTTTCTTAACTTCATTTTTGGATTTTCTGTTTTGTTTTTTGCCAAGAGAGAGCACGAACGCAGTCCCCCACTACCACAAATTATGCAATTGTGTTTCCCAGATTTGGGGAAATCGCAGGGGTCAACACATCCAGAGTGCAATGGATAAGCCTCACCCTGTGAAAGCCACCCTCATGATCATGGTATCTCCCCTGTTAGGTAAGTATCATTTTTGTATTGTTTGTTGATAGTATTTTAAAACTGATTTTGGCATATTGATCTTGCATCTTGTTGACTTTCTAAACTCATTTATTAGTTCTCATAACTTTTGTTGATTCCTTGGGATTCTTTACATACAAGATAATGTTATCTGAAAAATTTTTAAAATAAAACAACACGGCCTGACCCGTGGTGGCGCAGTGGATAAAGCGTCGACCTGGAAATGCTGAGGTCGCCGGTTCGAAACCCTGGGCTTGCCTGGTCAAGGCACATATGGGAGTTGATGCTTCCAGCCCCTCCCCCTTCTCTCTCTCTGTCTCTTCTCTCTCTCTGTCTCTCCTCTCTCTCTCTCTCTCTCTCTCTCTCTCCCTCTCCTCTCTAAAATGAATAAATTTAAAAAAAATTAAAATAAAACAACACTTTTATTTCTTCCTTTCAAATCTAGATTCCTTTCTTTCCAACTTCTCTTTCTCCTTTCCTTTCCTCCCCTCCCCTGCCCTTCCTCCCCTTTTCTCTCCCCATCTTTTTTTTCTCTTTTTTCACTTTTTTCTTCTTCCTTCCTTTTTCCTTCCTTCCTTCCTTCCTTCCTTCCTTCCTTCCTTCCTTCCTTCCTTCCTTCCTTCCTTCTTTCCTTCCTTCCTTCCTTTCTTCTTTATTATTATATGTCCTAGAACTCCTAATACAATGTTAAATAATATGGTGATAGTAAACATCCATGTCTTGTTCCTGCTCTTCGGAGAAAAGCATTCTGCCTTTCATGATGAAATATAATGTTAACTATAGGTTTTTCATAAGTGCTGTTTATTGGGTTAAGGACATTCACTTCTATTCTTACTGTTTGTTGAACTTTTAGATATTTATGATCAAATTCAGGATGTTTTGGTCATTATTTATTCAAATATTTTTCTGCCTCTTTCTCCTATTTTGGGGTAGTTCCTATTATTTATATATGGTTAAACTTAATGTTCTCTTACTGATTTCTGAAGACCTGTTAATATTTTTTAAATCTTTTTTCTTGGTGTTCTTTATTTTTAAAAAAAATTTTATTTAGAATTGGATAAATTTGATTGATGTATCAAAAGTGGTCCCTCCTTTTGTCATCTTAATTTTTCTATTGAATCTACTTAGCATATTTTTAAATTTTAATTAATACCTTTGAACTCTAGAATTTCTACATAGTTCTTTTTTAAAGTTTCTATTTTTATTGATATTTTCTATTTGTTAAGACATTGCCTTATCTTTTTAATTCCTTAAACATAGTTTCTTTTATTTCTTTGAACATCTATATAATAACTGCTTTTGACATCTGGTTCTGCTAAATACAACATCTGGGTCCACTCAAAGATAATTTATGCAGCTTTCTTCCTTGAGGTGGGTTACACTTTCCTGTTTCTCTGTGTGACTCTGCATAATATTTCTTGAATACTGAGAATTTTAGATAATATATTATAGAAGGTATGAATTCTGATATGTGTTTGTGAAAGAGAGAGTTGTTGCTGGATTTTTTTTTTCTAGTTTAGTTGGTTTGTTGTTTTCTTTTTCTTTCTTTTTTTTTTTTTAGTAATTTTCTTTGGACTAAATTTGCTGAATCTATAATCCCCATGATGTGCAGCTGCTGATGCCTCTGATTATTGTTTATATTCTTATTTTTACTTTCTAGCCTGTCTTTCCAGTGTTTGCATGACTTAGTAGTCAGCCAATGATTGGTTAAAGGCTGTAATCACACATCTTATGCCCATTCGGTTTCCACCTTGTGCCAATGGATCCATGTGTGGGTTGGGAACACATTTAAAGTTTATGCATTTTCAAGTCTACTGGCTTTTACTTTCCACTGGACCTCTTGCAGCTTCCCAGAGTGTGCATGCAGCCTTCCAATGAGCTAGGTGTGTGTGGAGAGCTTGTAGCCTCTGGAGTCACTCCTGCACATGAATACAGTCTCCTAGTCAGCCAAGTGATAAGGAGAGCTTAAATACCACTTTTATGGCTCTTTGAGTTTTAAGATCTTCCTTTTAAATATCAGGAGAATCTACCAGTCTTTAGCTCCCCCAACCAGGATGAAACCTCAAGGCTGCCCTATTCATATCTTACCAAGTTTAGAAATTTTACTGGCCATGCCATTGAGTGTGGATTTTCTCTCTACATCCAAAATTAAATAAGCCCCCATCAGTGGAGCTGCTGGTGTTCACGGTCAGCCCCATCCTGGTAGAACCGCCATACCTATCAAAATGAGCTGGAGAGGTCGGGGGAGAAGGCAGCCTCCCTAGACAAGAATGCTACAGACTTTTACTGTCTATACAAGTACAGTAATTCATTGATTTGAGAGAGAGAGAAGGGAAGTAGAGAGAGGGAGGATTGGAAGGAAGAGAGAGGGAAGCATCAACTTGTTTTACTTAGTTGTTCCATTTAGTTGTGCACTCATTAATTGCTTCTTATGTCTGCCCTGACCTGGGGTCCAACTCACAACCTCCTATTCATTGCTTTATCCACTGAGCCACCTAGGCCAGTACCAGAGTTTTTTTTTTTTGTTGTTTTATTTTCTTTTTGTTTTTGTTTTTAATGGATAAATGCATTTCTTTTTTTTTTTTTTTTTTTTTTTTTTTTTGTTACATTTTTTTTTTTTTCCATTTTTCTGAAGCTGGAAACAGGGAGAGACAGTCAGACAGACTCCCGCATGCGCCCGACCGGGATCCACCCTGCATGCCCACCATGGGGCGACGCTCTGCCCACCAGGGGGCGATGCTCTGCCCATCCTGGGTGTCGCCATGTTGCGACCAGAGCCACTCTAGCGCCTGAGGCAGAGGCCACAGAGCCATCCCCAGCGCCCGGGCCATCTTTGCTCCAATGGAGCCTTGGCTGCGGGAGGGGAAGAGAGAGACAGAGAGGAAAGCGCGGCGGAGGGGTGGAGAAGCAAATGGGCGCTTCTCCTGTGTGCCCTGGCCGGGAATCAAACCCGGGTCCTCCGCACGCTAGGCCGACGCTCTACCGCTGAGCCAACCGGCCAGGGCGATAAATGCATATCAATGTATTGTTTGCTTTTGGTCAATTTCCTGAGCCAGAAATATTTTTAACAATCAGTTTTATAATTGCTTTTGTGGGAAGGATTTGCAACCACTTCAGTGCACCTCTCATGCCCAATTATTTATATTCACTGTTATCTCCTCATTATACTTTCTTATCAACCCTCTTATTTCTCAGCTTTTGTCTTCTTAATGTTTTCTAGCTTCTTAGTTTCTATTTTCAGCTTTTTACTGTATTTCTTTGGAAAAGCTAAAAAAAGAAGAAAAGAGCATCATTCTTGGATGTTATAATGACATAAAATGCATAGTAAGATAGAGAATGCTAAAAAATGTTTATAAAAATCATGTTATAGCATGAGATTATAGGTGATTTCTTTCTAATGTAATTAATATTATTATATTACTATTCTTGATAAATGGTGACTATTTGGATACTATCTTCCACTAAGTACTTGGATGTAAAGAGAATTAGGAGCCACTCAGGAAGTAAATTTACAATCAATGTGTGCAGTGGATCAAAGCAAAGATATGTAAAGCTAACATAAATGAGAGGCCACCTAATTTGATGGTAACTGAATGGATGTGCTGATGTCTCCAAGGGGCAGCTCATGAGAGGTCCGCACCATGGACACATAGACAAATGGGCATCACAGAGGTGGTGCTATGTTAGCAATGTTCATGCAAGCACAGTCCAGAAAGAGGACGTACTAGGAATTCCATTTATCTTCCTTGTGAAAGTCAGTGTGTTCAACTAACCTCTTTTCATACCATTATACAGCCCGATTCTGTAATAAACTCCCTGGCTCTGATGTCATGCACATCAACTATCCTTCTGATTACAATTTGACTTCTGTTGGAAACATTTTCCAAGGCAGACTGGAACTGACCTCCAAAGGAGAACAGGACTGAGATACTGAAGAGAAAGGCTGACAACCCCAGAATTAAAGAGTTTATTAAGGAAATTTACAAGCAAAAGTAGAGACAGGGGCTCTCCTGGTTCTTCACCCCTGAGAGGGGCTGGGGGCTTTGTATACAGGCATGGGCAAAAGTAGGTTTACAGTTATAATACAAATAAATAATGCAATAATCAATCAGTAATAATACAAGAATAAACTGTTTCACATACAACTGTACACCTACTTTTGCCCACCTTGTGTTCAGCCTCTAGAAACACAAGTGGCTTGTAACCATGTGGCACCGTGCATGGTAAGATCTATATATTCCAAAGCAGTAAATGACTTAATCGGCCTACTTATCTGTGTAAGAACATTCCTTTCGCGTGATTCAGCCCCCGCTTCCCCAGGGTGAACTGGCAGTAACTGAGAGTAACTTGCTTCTTAAGATGCCATTGGTCACATCAAGTACTAGAAATTATTTTGCCTAACAGCTTACCATGTTGCTTGCCTTTGAGAAGCATATTAGCTGGGCACAGCACCTGAGTGCCCCTTGATAGATAGCTTTCTCCTTTTAAGCTAGAATGAAGGCACCCTGGTGAACATGGAGCAGTAGAATAGTGTGGGGCACATATGAGTCTCGGGATAGCCTGAAATCAGGGAGATAGGGCAGACAGCTAGGGAAGCAGTAATGATATGAAGTTAAAGGGACCTTAACAGCAATGGCAGTAAAATAGAGAGAGAGAAGAGACACTATGCAGAGAAAATTAGCAGGACAGTGTCTGGTTGGACATAAGATGGAAAAGAGATAGGAATTAAGGCAGACACTGAGATTTTTAGCACCAATAAAAGAGAAAATAGTAATCATGAATAAAAACCAGAAAACCAAGAAGGGAAGCCAGCCTTGGGATGTTATTTGAACAGGTTAAATTTGAGTGATGGTAAAATAAACAGGGAAATATCCACTACACAGATGAAAAAGCAGATGGGAAGTCTAGACAATAAGATGAATAACAAAAATTCAGGTTCCAGATATGGACTGGTGATTGGATCCTGCAGCAGGGCCCGTAATACCTGGGAAGCCTTTCGGTGGCTCTGGAAGAGAGCGTGAAGGACAGAAGAGCAAGGCGGGGACTAGCACAGGTAGTGTCCACATAACGTGAAAGAGACGGATGGGGAGAAAGAGTTGCAAGTCGTGTAGCCCAGTGTTAACCAATTTGCCTGATGTTATGTGGCTTATTAAAATGAATCCCTGGTTCTAATCCAAATATATTGTAACAGAAACTTGCAAAGACGGACTGAAGGACTAATATTGTAGCAGGATTCTTTTTTTCTATTCTTTTTTTTTTTTTTATTCTTGTGAACAGGCAAGCTTCATCAAAAACCGACACCAGACGAGGCAAGTTTCTGAAAACCACTGAAAGCAAAATGAGTGAGCAAATAGAAAGAAAAAGAAGAGAAACTGGGGCAGAGCTAAATGGGGCATGAGGAATAAGCAAAAAAAAAATGTTTTTTTTTTAAATAAGAAAAATGTTAAGGTAGAGACGGGAGAAGGAGCAGAAATGGAAACAATGGGGAGGGGGCAGTGATTGGGAGAAGAATGTGCCAAGCAAAGCCAGGGGCTCCATGAGAGCGGGGACCACCCCAGCTTGTGCACATTTGTCCTATGATTTCTAGCAAATGCTTAGCACATCCTAGGCTCTTTATACATAATCAATAAATACATTATTCAGGCATGGAACCCAGTTAGAGGGTTAAGCTTAGAAAGAAAGATGGTAGTTTCTTACTCTCCTGCTACAGGGAGGGATGGAAGATGCATATAGTTTCAGTGACTGGAACATAAGCTGATGTTTAATGAACAAGATTTTTTCATTTAACTAAAATGGAGGGTCACGCACTGAGAGACATGTAGGGCAAACATGATAGATGATGCAACCGTAGAGAAACGTATACCCTTCTATTCCTTTTAAATGTGGCTGCTCTCTCACGCACTGTTTATGTTTTTAAATGCTCTAAGTGGGACTCTTTTACAAAGCTTTGTCCAATCAGTAAAGGATTTCAAAGTCACAGATCAAAGACTGAGACCTTCTAAACCACGATTTCCCCTGAGAGAGGGGAGGAGTAAGAGTACCTTGGCTGAAAGCAAGCATCAACTGAGTCCTGCGGAACCAGGAGTACATTCTGGCAATGAATTGGAGAAAAAATATTATGGAGTTAGATCGGGTTCGCCATACTTCCTTTTCTGACTAAAATGAAAACCTAAGGGAAGTTCCCCTGGGTCTCTGCCTGTCGTAAGGGCAGAACTGGTAAGGCTGCTGCTGCCTAGTGGCTGGTTGGAGCTGGCACTTCACTCAAGATGCGATGCCCCAGGGAGCAGACAGGAGCGTGCACACGTCATGGCCGATTGAGCAAGCCGAGCAGGACAGTAGTGCTGAGCAACTCGGCTTCCAGGGCGCTGAGTGAAACCAGCTGGGAGTGCCTGCTGTCAGAGCTGCAGGCGGAGCTGTGGCGGCCGTGGCGCCTCAGTGTGCACCCGAAAGCGGCCAGCAGCTCAGACCCCAGAATCCCACGCCAGCAGGAATTCATTACAAAGGGAGTTTGACCTGGGAGAAGACAGGGAAAATCATAACGCATTGGGAACTACATCAGAAATTGGGCCTCGGAGGGCGGGGAGGTAGGCTGCAAATTGAGACAGTGTGCTCTGCACTTAGGTTACATATCTGTTACTGTTCAAATGGGTTATCAATAGGTGATGCATTTTATGCTAACTTTTATTGTTATATTTTCCCATGAGGTCATTTTCTTGTTACACCATAATTCCACTGCTGAAAGGAGAAGCAAGTCACCGTTGATTCATCTGAAGGAATAAGAACACCAGGGACTTCTGAAAACTCAACTCAAAACAACTCAAAAAACAGCAAGGGATCTTCTAGTGCGTCGTTCCTAAGCACTTTCAGATAATGTCAGAAGATATTTTTTATTTATATGATAATTGAGGTTATTATGGGAGAGTAGACACTTCCAGATAATAGTCACCCATCTCACAAAAGTATAAATGTACAAGAATGTAGTCAGTAATATTGTAATAATTTTGCACAATGATAGGTGGTTACTAGACTTATTCTGATAATAACATTGTAAGGTATATAAATATCAAATCACTGTTGTACACTTTAAGCTAATATAATATTGCATGCCAATTATACTTTAAAAATAGTGTAATAAATATAAGCACATTAGGCAAAAAGAAAAACAAAAGTGGGTAGATCAATACATACTTCCCCACCACTGCTCTTTAAAACTCAAAGAATATGCTATTTTAATTGCGAATCATTCTTCTATCTGAAAAGAGTATTTATTTTAGTTAATTATCCCACATACACTAAACCACTAGATATAATCCTCCACTTCATCCCAGAATTTTCCATTTTAATGAAAGAAAACTCACTTTTTCTATCATAAAAAATAAGCATTCTATTTAGTGTAATATAGATTTAACCATATTATATATGACAAAGCAGATATCATTCATCACTTAATCTGAATAATAGAAATAATTTTTGAAGGGTATAGTAATAGAAATGTAATTTCACACAATGTGTTTCTAAAAACCTTTATATGAATTAAATTCTTGTTAATCAGATTATGCTTGAAATGATGAGAAAAAATTCTATGGTGAATTTTGTATAAGTAAAAAATTGCTTTTGAATAAGAATAATTGTTCCCTAATCTGTCTTTTATAAGTATAAATGTCACATAGATAATGTATTAAATCAGGGACACATACATCTTTACCTATGTTACTGTTATTCCCTGGAGCCTTACCCAGCAGGGGCATGTGCCCCCACAGACTCTGTCAGGGGAGGCTCCTTTGCCTTGGCAGCCAGAAAGCACTGAAGTGTAAGTGTAGGTGTGAGATACAGTTAGATAGGAGGGAGGGGCCTCAAGTATCACATCTAAGGAACAAGTACAGGCTACAACAAGAAGAAAAAGCCAAAGGTTGGGTTGGAAGGATCCCTGAGATATTTGTGAACAGAAACACAGGCAGGTCAAGCAAACAATTCCACATTGGAATATAGGGTAAGTAAAGGGGTGTGTGTGTGTATGTGTGTGTGTGTGTGTGTATGAAAAACATAGTGAAGAATCTAGTACTGTATATATTTATGTAACAACTTTAGACAATAGGAGTTAAGTGGTTTATAAAAGTAAGGGATGGAACAAAGTTTGAACATTTTGACATTTTCTTGTCTCATATCACACGCCATCAGAACCTGGCGTGCTAAAACACAAAAGCCAGAAGTTTAGCGCAGCTCTAAAATGCTTGATAGAAATATTATAATTATGTCCAGATTATAATTAAATTGACTTTATCATTAATAAAAATTATGGCCATATTTCTTGGAACAAAGGGAAATAAAGGCTAACTTTCTAACTAGATAAAGCATGTTCAAAATGAAAACATGGGCTGGAAGTCACAAGATATTCCTGAACAACCCTCAGAAAGGGTCTAAACAAGAAACAAGTGACAGAATGCAGGTACTGATGCCCTAAAAGTTGAGGAACAGCATGGGAGCAAGGCCCAGAGATGCTGCAGAGTTCTTCCCAAGGAGGCAAGAGGGTCCTGAAACAGCCTCATCGTCTACCAGGAAGGTTGGTGTTGGGCTGGTGTTGTTTCAGGGCCCACCCCGGACTAACTCATCCACCAAAACAACAGAGAATAGCATCTTCCTATTAAAGGAAAATTCATGACAAACATATTTGGATTATGACATTTGCTCTGACCAACCAAGCTCACCTTGACCCCATTACATTCACTATCTTGTTTCCCTTAATTATCTTTAGAGCCTCTATTACAACCTGAAAATATGTATTTGTTTTGTATGTTTCTCACTCATGTCCCTGAGCTGACAATGATTTGTTTTGCAATATCTTAACCATCTCCACATTCATCACTTTCCCATAGTCCTCACTACAGGCTCTGTTTCTGGGGAGCCCCCCACCCACATGGAAAGCCCTGTGAGGATTAGGAATTAGGACTTGTTCACCCCTGGGCCCCCCAGCCTGGTATTTACTTAGTGCTCAACAAATGTCTGACAAATGAACAAATTCTATCAACGTTTGGGTAGGTTTCTCATAACAGGCTCTGTTTTCTATGCCTTATTTCAGAAGTTCAAAAGACTTTTTGTTTGTTCTGTCATTTTTTTTTCAAATAAGAGAAAAAGACCAAATAGAACAAGAATAAAGCACTCTATTATAGCAGAGTTAGTGGATGACATAATAGGAAATGATCAGTAGTCATTTATTTTAATAGGACATATTACACTGTTGACTTTAGATTAGAACAAAAGTTCCGGAAGTGGACAGACAAGCTCAGGGTTGAAGGGGATGTTTGAAAAGTGATATGAGAGAGAGAAAAAAAGTTTTCAATCCTGATAGAAAATGAACTAAATTTTGAAATTTTATACCACAAGGAAAATATCCAAACATCTTGAACCATTCCAGGCTTTCTAAAGCAGAAAGGAGCAAGTAGAGGACACACAACACATCACTGTAAAGAGCTCGCTGTTCCCGAAAGAGGGTTCCTGAACCCTAGGAATTTCTTACGTGGTGAGAGGGTTTACAGTCCCTTTTGTTTTGTTAATAAGGTGATTTTTAAACTGACACCCTAGGTCACCCAATAGTGGTGCTGGTCACCAGAGGAACCAACCAGTAATTAGAAGGCTGAAACTTCTAGTCTTAACCCACCTGCCCTCTAGGAAGCAGAGAGGGTTGGATATTAAGTTCAATCAACAATGGTCAATGATTTAATCAATCATTCTTATATAAGAAAACCTCTATAAAAACCTGAAAGGACGGGATTCAGAAGGTTCCAGATTGATGGAGATGCAGGGAGAGTATATGCACTGAGAAGGTATAGTAGGTTCAGACATAAAGGTCCCTATACTTTGTCCCTTGCATCTCTTCATCTGGCTGCTGATTTATATGCTTTAATATCCTTTGTTTAAAACCAGGAATATAGTGAGAAAACAGATTTTCTGAGTTTTATGGGTCACGCTATCAAGTTAATCAAACCCAAGGAGGGGATTGTGAAAACCTCTAATCTATAGCCAGTGAGTCAGAAGCACAGGTAACAACCTGGTCTTGTAGTTGCCATCTGAAATGGGGACAGTCTTGTGATTCTGAGCCCTTAATCTGTGGGATCTGGTGCTGTGTCTAGGTAGACAGTGTCAGAATTGAGTTGCATTGTAGGACACACAGCTGGTGATGTAAATTATTTGGTGGTGTGGTTAACACCACTGTCCTCATTGCAATTGAGTGAAAAACCCATTTTAATTAGAATTTCCTTTTTTTTTAAGACTGAATAATAGTCCATTGTGTATATGTACCACATTTATTTATCCATTCATCCATGGATGGACACTTGAATTGTTTTCAACAATATTTATTATATCAGGCCATTCATTCCACCCCTTAGGAGTACATCTACACCCAGACCTCATAACCACACACGTGTGGTATGCCCGCAGCTGCTGTTCACCTAGGGGTGTCCTCAACCCTTTGAGTGACCGTGCTGCTCCTAGAGGACTTTGAAGGCCTGCAGTCCATTCATGTTCCCTCTCGGCCTTGAACTTTGACCATGGCATTGGTTATTCTCATATTTAAAGTTCTGATTCAAATATTAGCTTCTCTCTGAAACTCTATCTCTCACTTCTCAAAACTCCACTGGTGTTCTCAAAGCCTGTATGCCCTGCAGTAGCCCTGGCCATGATCAATTGCAAGTATTTTAATCACGTGTATTTTCTCCTCTCTATCATGGGCTCCCACTAAATAGATCTTCAGACCCTCAGAACTTAGTGAAATGTTCTTAAAATGAAACAATAAAAAACATAAATTCTAACTGCTTTCCAAAATTGAAAATAGCATATTGTATAATTTTCATTTTTTGTCTTCTAAAATGGCCTAGTATTAGTATTTTTGTTTTGTTTTCTTCCTGCATTACACTATAATCCTGTCAGTTGACATGATACACTAATATCAAGTAAGGATTAGATTATTTAACAAAAGAAAGATTTGAAAGAGAGTTAAAAGAAAGAGCAGGGACAGACTGGCATACCAACCTTGTCTTCTGATAATGCTGTCAGGTTTTTTCTGTCGTACATGGGGGCACCCGGGTATGAGGCTTCAGTTCAGAGAACTGTGATGGTTAGATATTTATGCACAGCTGGTCCACCCAAAGAGAGTGTGATTTACTCTGCTGACTTCTAACTTTCAGTGGCTTCAAATACAAACAACATCTCTCCAGAAAGATGGAGTTGACATGATAACACACAGGAGCAGCATATGCAGAAATGGTTTCTGTCAAGCAGCAAGAGAACGCTGCACTTTCAACTGCATAAAATGCTACAATTTACTTGGTAGAGAAGGTCTGTTAGCAACATATAATGAAAATTAAATAAACCTTCCAGCCTAATGATTACTGAAGATACTCCTCCAGAGTTTTAATTGCTATTGGAAAATATTGACAGTGGGCACACAATTTTCCATAACTGGCAAGAACCCAGCATTAGAAAGGAAATGTTTGAAAAACAAATGAGAAACACTGACATAAATGTATGGAGAAAACACATACAATGCCAGATTCATTGTGTTTAGTTTTTAGTCAATAATGTTCTTGTTTTATCTTTCTAACTGACCATATTTACTTAAATATTAGGGGAGAAAGCTATTTTTATCCTTAGACCTTATTTTCAAATGTATTTTTAAGAATATGTATTTGCAACAACATGGATGAAACTTGAAGGCATTATGCTAAGTAAAATAAGTCAGACAGAGAAAGACAAATGCTGTATGATTTCACTTACATGTGTAATCTAAAACATACACGCCAAAAAAGAAAAAAAAAAGCAAACACAGAAAAAGAGATCAAATTTGTGGTTACCAAAGGTGAAGGTGAGGGATGGGGATGAGAGGAGGGAGAATTGGAGAAAGGTGATCAAAAGGGTCAAACTTCCAGTTATGAGATAAAGAATTAGTAGGGATAATGTACACAATCACCATAGCAAACACTGCTATATGATATATAGGAAAGTTAAGAGAATAGATCCTGATAAATAGTTCTCATCACAAGGAATGCTTTTTCTTCTATTTTCACTGTATCTATATGAAATGGTGGATGTTAAATAAACCTATTGTGGTAATCATTTTGCAATACAATGTAAATCAAACCTTCATCATGCTATACACCTAAAATATATAGAGTACTGTACAGTAAGTCTTCACTTGCAATAATCTATAGGTTCTATGACTTTAAGCAAAATGACATATAATAAAATCAATTTTATCATAAACTAATTGACATAAAGAAGAGTTAAATTCCTATAGCATCTCATCAATGTTATAGCAAAATGACGTTGAACAAAACATTACTCAAGAATCTGCTGCATGTCTCATATTTCCCAGTAAAACTGGGGAGAAAAAGAATATGCATGAATATCTAGTACTATTAGAACCACACACACACACAAGCCCAGACTTTTTCCCCTGTCCTGCAGAGTGCTAGGATTATATGGAAGTGTCTCTGCTGATACTACTTAGGACAGAAAAGAGGATTAAGTTTCAACTCCTCAAACCTCTCTCAATACAGCAAGTGAGGGTTTGTCTGTTCTACACATTTGTCATCTGCATAAGAGATTCAGTGACTTCAAAAAGTTTGAAAATAACTATACTTTAAGAAAAATAGGAAGCCAGGGGCAGCAAAATCTTAAGTAAATGACCCAGAACACAGGTTTAGAACAACTGGAATCCAGCCCAGGCTCAACATCAAATAGACCTGTAACACTGGCTAAGCCACAGAAACCCCCAGGCCTGATTTACCCTCTGAAAACCGAGGTAATGGATAAGAATCTATTTTCCATTTCAGTTCAAAGATTCTAAAATGTAAATGAAAATTTTTGAATGATATTAATAATCACTTGTGAATATTTAAAAATAATTCTGCTTCAGATGTTTTTAAATTGAATTTTATTTCTTAATACGATTACATTTTATATAATAAGTGTCATGTGTGGGAGTCATCTATCTTTAGACCATGTTTCTCATAATGGGTACTTAATCTCAATCCTTTCCTTGAAATTCTGTCCCTATTGTTTTTGGTTGCCTGATTAGAAAGCCCAAAGTCTGAATTAGACCTCTTATTCAATTTTTTCAACTTATTACTTATTTAAATTATGTGGTTCAATTAAACTGAAATGGAGATTCATAACACTCCAGGGTGATTAGAGAATATGAGGTTCATAATTTAAAAAATTATAAAGATATGTTAGGTGGAAGATGCCGGCTCAAGAGCTCAAGGCTGTTCCTTATGTCACAGCAAGTGTTCCTCTATGTCACCAATAAAATCTTGACTATACTGTTAAGTATGGATTTATCTTACATAAGTCAAATAAGCAAACACCAAAGACCAATATATACAGGACTTTTAGGCTTATTATCTCATATAATTTTCACAATAACCCTATGAATTCCGTGTGTGTGTATGTGTTTGTGTGTGTAATCAGGAAATTTTCAGAGGTTAATTATACTACCCAATGTCACACCTAATAAGGATCAGAGATCTGGAATTAAACACAGATTTTAAAATCGTATTCATTGTTCTATCCACTACATTGTTTACCTTGAGAATTTTCCATCTAGGATAGTGGCAACTGTCAAACATCTATTAAGTGCAATGCAAGTACATCTGGCAGAATGAAAGTCCTTCCCTGTGAGCTCTCACTGTCTAGTTGGTGGACAAAGCATAGAAGAAGCACCACGTGACAAAGACAGAATATATTGAAATGCCCAATGAACAGAATGACCCACAGGTTCTATAAAGGCTCAGGGAAAGGGAAATTATGGATGCATAAAGGAAAGCTTCATGCTGGAGATAGGATCTGACCGGAGCTTTGAAGCGTGAAGGTTTCAGTACAGAGGAGCAGAAGGAGGCATTCCAGGCAGAGACAGAACAAACAAAAGCTGAAAAGCAAGAACGGAAAGCAACAACAGCAATATCCTGGGGGAGAGGAGGAGAATCATAGTGTTCATTTTATTGCTATGCTTCAAAACACATACACATATGTTATGCATATATCTTCTGCCTACAGATGTTACACGTTAAAACTTGACAAGATTTAGCGAGGCATATATTCAGGGAACAATTAATAGAACCTTCTGGGGATACAATGCCTTTAGTTTAAGGAGCCAAGGAAAAGATTTGGAAGATAGATTGAGGTCAAAATGAGAACTGACTTGAGTACAACAGGAAACAATGAACAGTTAAGGACAATGGCTCCTGATAGGAAAAACACCAAGTTGTATATAATAAAGTCATTCTTATATCTTTGAAAACATGGAAACACTCTTTTGTTCACTGATTGCCACAAATATATATAATGAATAATACTGAGTAATCTTACATGCTTCTCTGGTTCTTGTCTAGACAGTTGTCACTGCCTGGCAGTGTCCATTAAATGGTCCTTATATTGTGGAAGTTCAACTCAGGTGTTAGGATATATTTGTGTGCCATCAACCTTATAACCAGATACCTAAATCTTGGAGACACATAATCATTTAATACACAAAGTAATTTAGACTAGTTGATGTTCCAGAGGCCAGAGATGATGTTTATGTACTTCACTATTATCTCCTTGGCGTGTAGGGATAGATAATTGATATGTAGTACTCACTCAATATTTATTGAATACAGAAATGAAAAAGAGAACAAGGGAGGGAAAGAAAGAGGAACCACTTACCTTCCATCTTCTTTGCCCAAGTATATCTTATCATTTTTACTTAAGAAGTCATTAACAAGTATTTACTGAGTGCCCTTTATGTCCTAGTCACTACTCTACATGCTGGGAATAAAGCAGTGAGCAAAATAGACAAAACATTCTTTCTCTTATGGAACATGTTCTAATAATGCACACTCAGGAAAAAGCTCTTTTTCATCCTGGCAGAATGCAATTTCCTTGTAATAAGCTTTTATTTTAACTATACTGTGTATGTGTTATTATAAAAGAATTTTATTAGTTTTCAATGAATAGATATTCAAACTTTTTTCCAAGTAAATCATATCTTCCTAAATTTTTGTAGTTAAAAGCTGCCACACAGAGATAATATAGCTCTGGTATGGGAATGGTATGTTTAGGGAAAGGAATAAAGAAATAAATGCATTTTATAATAATGATATTTTTACATTTTACAAGGTTCTAATACAGAAATGATAATGTAACTTTTTTTTAGAGCAAGAGAAGGGGACAGACATGAACAGACAAAAAGGGGGAGAGATGAGAAGCATCAACTTGTAGTTGTGGCACCTTAGTTGTTCATTGTTTGCTTTCTCATATGTGCCTTGACCAGGGGGCTCCAGCCAAGCCAGTGACCTTGGGCTTCAAACCAGCTACCATGGTGTCATGTCTATGATGCCACATTCAAGCCAGCGACCTTGGGATTTCAAACCTGGGTCCTCAGCATCCCGTGTCGATGCTCTATCCACTGCGCCACCACCTGATCAGGCAGATAATGTAACTCTAGAATAATTAGAAGTGGCCTAAAATGGTTTCAGCCTAACAAGACTAGATCGAATAAGTTGCAGCCCTAACTTCACATTTCTGGCTATCATTTGTTTATATAAACCCCTGGTTTATTTTCAACATAGATAAATTGGGAAAAAGTCATTGAGGTGTACTCAGTAATCTGACTCAATCTTTCGTCAATCAGTCAAACTATTTTATTGATTAAAAGAAAAAGGATTCTTACAAAGAGTGACTCAAAGTTACATGCTAATGTGAGATGAACTCCAATGAATTGCCTGTGAATAAATCAAACACTGTTCAGAACTCCAGTTGCAGATACGTTTTACTTAACCATGGTGCCAAGATAGCGTTTCATTAATCTTACTTATCTCTCCAGTGGAAGGGATCATTGTGTTGTAATAAAAGGCAATCCCCATGCACGATCAAGCTTATGAAGCAGAGTAAATAACATTAGCATTCTATAATCCTCAGGCAGCTCTTTGTCTCATAACCACACACATACACTACAACACAGAAGCCCCATAGCATAAAGAGGCCATTTTTAATTAAACTTCCCTAGATTTTCATCTCTAGATTTGTTTTTCCTTTTGTTAGATTACAAATAAAAAACTAATTTGCTACCATATTTGTCTTAATTCTTAAAATAATTTTATTAGTAATCTAAAAGGTGCAATTGAAACACAAACACCCAGATAGTACCCCCTTATGACTATAAGATATTGACTTGTATTCTGAATTCTTACTGGCTCATATTAGAGAATTATTCCTAGGGGTACAAAAGAGAAATACATGTTTAAGAACTCATTAAATGCTAGTGAAAAGGTATTTTAATCATATAAACGGTCCAAATGATTTTCTAACGAAAACCATCTTGTATTTCCCCATCTTACTATTAGCCACACATTATAACACAGTGTGTAAATTGTCTGACCCATTTCTGTGACACTGTAAGTTTTATGAGGACTCAGAATATGCTTGTTCTATCTCCATATCCCAAAACCTCACCGATGTCAGGCGTATAGTAAATGCCAGGTAAATTTGTGTGTAAAGATTAGTATTTTACTGATTTGTACTGAAAGCATAATTTCCAATAAAAAGATATATGAATATATAAATATATAAACATAAGTATATTTACAACTTTATATGTGTGTGTGTGTGAGTAAATGTGTACATATATAATGGAAGAGAGAATGGGTGTTATTCTTCTGTTGAGAAAAGCCAACAACAATCTGATATTTTTTTAAACATTTTGCTGTTTGTTCTTGGGGAAACCTGACTGCATCTCTGGCTCTGGCCATGACTCTGCATAGACAACAAAGCAAGTCATTTCGAGATTTTTGTGGGCCCTGGCATTTCACCATTTAGGCTTGACAACAATTCTATCATCTCCTAACTGAAAACAATATGACAAGACTAAAATGAAAACTTTGAAAACACTGAAATCTTATGGGAAAATGTTACATCACTTGTTTAAAAAATGCTTACTTCTCAGAAGAGTGCAGATTGGCATAGAATATGTATAAATATGAACTCTTTTTAAATAAAGTGATGTTTCATTTCCCTGGCATTTTCAGAGAGAGTTCCACGATAAGCCAAGACTTCAGAAAAATATTGCTAAATCTTGCGTCTCTGAGCATACTGAAGAAAATTTGCATTTTCTTGATGAGTCTAAGGCAAGATTAAAAACCTTGGTTATTGTGCCGTCTGTGCTACACAAAACAAGGAAACTATAAACAAATGCATTAAAAAATTCTATACTTTGAGAGCTTCCAGAGTCATTGCAACATAGAGCCCGGTTTGCACTTGTGCTAAATGGCCCCAGCTGCTGGCTTTTACAGTGCTCTCAGCTGCTGTCATTTCTTGTCACTGTCACAGGCCATCGTTCCTCCTCGGTGCTGTTTCCCATCTTCTCCTTTGCTTTCAATGCAATTTTTCTGGGAAAGGCACATATCCAGTCACAAAGCATGCGGAATTTGACACTCAGAGGCATTTTTACTTACTTCTGTATTGCTGCCTATATTCCAAGTGGTTGAGATTGGCGGTTTCTGGAAGGCTATGACAATTAGCTTTATGTCAAGCACAGGTCCTGTGTACATACAACCATTGATATTTATTTAAAATTTTGAATGGTTAATATACCTATAGATATATTAATAATTATGATTATATTTTAAATCATATATCTATTACCATGTTATACCTGACAGCAGCTAACCTCTTTCAGTCAGCGGGATTACCATATTCCTTCATTTAGAACACACCTAAGTGAGTGTTTCTGAAGTTAAGCTGTACAATTGATACCTGTTTTTAATGTGATACTGTTCCTTTGGTTTCAGAAAAGCTGCTATTAGGAACAATGCATCTTCAACAGAAAACTTTTCAGATTAAAAAAATAGGAATCTTTTTAGAGTTTCTCTACACACTATTTAAAGAAGCTAATAGTTTATGCTGTGAAAAAAAGAAGTAGTTTTACAGATATTACTAATACAGAGTTGAATCATCATTACACCTCCCCATATCATTATCTCTTCCCACAATCCAAAGGCAAGTGTAACTCTGACATATAGCCCTCTAGTCTATTTTCCTTTTGATAGACAGTCTTTTCTATTTCATATATAGATATACAGGGAGAATTTAAAGCATCTGTTATTATAGTATATGTTTTTATATTAGAGAATGATTGACCTTATCACAAAACATCACAATTTATATACTCATTCATCTATTGATGGGTATTTAGTTTGCCTTAAATTTTTTCTGCTACCAATGATGTTCTGTGAACAGCTTACTTGTGTCTCCTGTGCTCATGTGCCAGAATGTGCCACAGGGCAGTTGGTGCTGGCCCCAGCTCCAATGACTCCAGAGAGCTGATGGTGCACATTTTCTACTCTGTCTTCTGTGATGAACACAGTGGAAGCATTTACACCATGGAAAATGGAAAACCCTGTTCCCAAACCAGAAAGCCACTCATTAGACATTTACCAGCACAACACTGGATATATATTCTCTAAAATAAAATTATTATTATTTTTTTGTGTATTTTTCTGAAGCTGGAAACTGGGAGAGACAGTCAGACAGACTCCCGCATGCGCCCGACCGGGATCCACCCAGCACGCCCACCAGGGGCAACGCTCTGCCCACCAGGGGGTGATGCTCTGCCCCTCCGGGGCATCGCTCTGCCTCACCAGAGCCATTCTAGTGCCTGGGGCAGAGGCCAAGGAGCCATCCCCAGCGCCCGGGCCATCTTTGCTCCAATGGAGCCTCGGCTGCGGGAGGGGAAGAGAGAGACAGAGAGGAAGAAGGGGGGGAGGGTGGAGAAGCAAATGGGCGCTTCTCCTATGCGCCCTGGCCAGGAATCAAACCCGGGTCCCCTGCACGCCAGGCCGACGCTCTACCACTGAGCCAACTGGCCAGGGCTAAAATAAAATTATTAAATATTAGAGTACAAATGCTTGTTTTCATTTTTTCCGGATGCAACCAAAGTCTACTTCTACCTGACAGTCTATTAAACTACAGTCTCAAACTACCTTTAGAAAAGCTTGACATTGCCAGATATGTTCATTTATATCTACATGACAGGTAAAAACTGACATCTTTTTTTTCCCACATCTTCCCTAATACTTGTCTGTTAATTTATTGATGATAGCCATTTTGATAGATGTGGGGTGATATCTCATTGTAATACTATTTTATTTTAAATCCATAGATAACTCAATAACAAATTATAGTTAATTTTTTTGTATAAGTTATTATGTCCTAAAACAACTTTATATCATGTTATTTACCAAAAGTTTCAAAAAGACCTAATAATCATAAGGTCCTTCTGTAAGCATCATGTTTTTCAGCATTTATTGAAAACTGTCATCTTATTATTGGTTTCATTTACATTTTCTTCCTAGTCAGTAAAGTTGAGCATATTTTCTTATGCACATTATATATTTGTATTTCCTTGCCTTTAAATTGCTATGCCCATTTTCAAATTAGCCATTATTTTTTATTGAATTATAAGAGCTCTTTACATAAATGGGAAATTAATCTTTGTCTATTACACAATCTACAAATACCTTTCATCAATCAGTTGCTTGTCTTTTAACCTTGCTTGTGGTGTTTGCCCTGTACTAGCTATGTGTCTTCCAGAAAGTTAGTTAACATCTATGCATCTCATATTTCTCTTCTGTAAGACTGGAACAATAATTGAGACCACCTTATTAGTTGGGTTCATATACGTATATCAGTGCCTAGTAATTATTCTTATTGGTGTTATTGTTATTACATTGTTATTGTCTATAAGAGTTCTTGGTTTTGATATAATTTCTTTTTCTTTATGGTTATTTGTTAAAGAATTTTTTTCTAAACGCAAGAGGTAGTAAACAGACTACTCTGTACTCTATTTTCTTGTAGTTTTAGAAGTTTTATGATTAGGTCACTTGTACATTCGACTCTGCTTTTTCTTCCCTTTATTCTGAGTACCTAGTCAGAATTCCTGGAGCCATTAGGTGCTTAATACATATTTACAGAAAGGAAAGAGAAGGAAGGAAACAGGAATTTACATTAATTATTTTTTCCTAATTTACATTTTATATATTTATTTTTAACTGAATTTATTGAGGTGACATTGGTTAATAAATTTATATAGTTTTCAGATGCACAATTCTATAATTCATCATGTGTACATAGTATTGTATGTTTATCCCTTCAAGTAAGACTCTTTCCCTGCTGACAATTGTCAGTCTGTTCTCCGTTCTGTGAGTCTATTTCTATTTTGTTTGTTTATTTTGTTCATTAGATTCTACATACAAGTGAAATCGTGTGGTACTTGTCTTTTTCTGACTTGTTTATTTTATTTAGCATAATGCTCTCCAGGTTCATCCATGCTGTCACAAGAGGTAAGATTTCTTTCTTTTTTACAGCCGAGCGGTATTTCATTGTGTAAATTAACCACAGCTTTTCATCTTCTCATCTACTGATAGATACTTGGGCTGCTTCCAGATCTTGGGCATTATAAATAATGCTGCAGTGAACATAGGGGTGCCTATATTCTTTCAAATTACTTTTTGATGTCTTTGGATAAATTCTCAGAAGTGGAATTGCTGGGTCATAAGGCATTTTTATTTTTTTTTATTTTAATTTCATACTGTTTTCCACAGTGGCTGCACAAATCTGCATTCTCACCAACAGTGCACAAGGGTTTCCTTTTCTTCATATCTTCCCCAACACTTGTTTATTGATTTATTGATGATAGTAATTTTGACAGGTGTGAGGTTTATCTCATTGTGGTTTTAATTTGCATTTCTCTAGTGATTAGTGACATTGAACATCTTTTCTTTTTTTTTTAAGATTTTTTTTATTCATTATATAGAGGGGAGAGAGAGAGGGAGAGAAAGAGAGAGAGAGAGAGAGAGAGAGAGAGAGAAGGGGGAGGAGCAGAAAGCATCAACTCCCATATGTGCCTTGACCAGGCAAGCCCAGGGTTCTGAACCGGCAACCTCAGCATTTCCAGGTTGATGCTTTATCCACTGCGCCACCACAGGTCAGGCTGAACATCTTTTCATATGTCTTTTGGCCATCAGTATGTCCTCTTGGAGAAATGTCTATTTAGGTCCTCTGTCCATTTCTTAATTGGATTGATTTTTTTTTGTGTTGAGTATTATTAAGTTTCTCATAAATTTTAGATATTAAGCCCTTATCAGATGTATTATGGGCAAATATGTTCTTCTATTCATTGCATTATCTTATTATTTTGTTGATGATTTCCTTTGCTGTGAAAAACTTTTTACAAGTGTTTTAAAAATAATAAAAGACCTAGGAATAAATTTAACCAAGGATGTAACAGATCTATACTCAGAAAATTATAAGATACTGAAGAAAGGTATTAAAGAAGATACAAATAAGTGGAAGTATATACTGTGTTCATGGATAGGAAGAGTTAACATCATTAAAATGTCCATACTACCCAAAGCAATTTATAGATTTAACACAATTTCTATCAAGATACTAATAGCACATTTCACAGAACTAGAACAAATATTTCAAAAATTTATATAGAACTACAAAAGACCCCAAATAGCCACAGTAATCTTGAGAAAGAAGAACAAAGTTGTAGAAATCATACTATGTGATATCAAACTATACATCAAGACTAGTAACCAAAATACTTTTATGCAATACTTGGTATTGCATAAAAACAGACTTAGAAATCAATGGAACAGATTAGAGAGTCCCAAAACAAACTCACGCCTTTATAGTCAGTTAATATTTGACAAAGGAGGCAAGAGCATACAATGGGGTAAAAATAGTCTATTATATAAATGGTGTTAGAAAAATTGGACAGATGCATGCAAAAAATGAAACTAGACCACTGTCTCACACCATATACAAGAATGAACTTAAAATGGATTAAAGACTTAAATGTTAGACTAGAAACCTTAAAATTTTTAGAAAACATAGGCAGTAAATTCTCAGACACTTATTATAGCAATATCTTTTTCTGATATACCACCATGGGCAAGGGAAACAAAAGAAAAAATAAACAAATGGAGCTGCATTTATTTTTATAATTTATCCTGTTAAACTGAAAGGAGAGAGAGAGAGAGAGGAAAGAAGAGTGGATGGCACAAATTACTAGTAACTATACTTACAACCTTTTAAAACAAAAATCCCTTACTCCCTTGTCATATTTATGTCAAATCTATGGGAGCTTTAAAAATGGATAACTTCTAAAACAAACAAAGGCACTTGGTAATCAGGCCTTAAGATGTTTTAACTTATACACAATAACGAACTCTCCATTTATTCCCTTCCTAGATAATATCTAGGTAATTCTTGGACTCTAAACTCTCCCCCTGAACCAGGTATTATCTCAATATATTTGGGGGAAATCCAATTTCAATACTCAAAAATTTGGGAACCACAAAACTATATGATAGGCAATAAGAAATATTTACTTCCAAATGCTTAGCTACAGCTGAAAATTTTAAATTCATGCCAAGCTGGAAAGTCTCAAAGTTCACTATCGGGTGATTTCACCTACTTGAAACCTTCTACTTGCTCATCTGTTTTCATTCCATCATCAACCAATTAAAATTACTCAAATGTTAAATTCCTTGAGATTAGAGATTTTATTTATTTTATTTTACTTTGTATTTTTCTGAAGTTGGAAACAGGGAGGCAGTCAGACAGACTCCTGCATGTGCCCAACCGGGATCCACCCTGCAGGCCCACCAGGGGGTGATGCTCTGCCCATCTGGGCCATTGCTCTGTTGCATCCAGAGCCATTCTAGCGCCTGAGGCAGAGGCCACAGAGCCATCCTCAGCACCTGGGCCAACTTTGCTCCAATGGAGCCTTGGCTGCGGGAGGGGAAGAGAGAAACAGAGAGGAAGGAGAGGGAGAGGGGTGGAGAAGCAGATGGGCACTTCTCCTGTGTGCCCTGGCTGGGAATCAAACCCGGGACTCCTGCACACCAGACTGATGCTCTACCACTGAGCAAACTGGCCAGGGCCAGAGAGATTTTATTTTTAATAACTTTCTTCATTCATATGAGTTCTGCAATGCACATTTCTAATGTGCAACTTCCACATTGTACCAAATTAAAATGATCTGGTTTATAGGTAGCTCTTGACCTCACATTATTAATCTTTTTTACAACCATAATTTTTGTGCCCAATCATCATTGTGCCTAATGCACTTTTTTTGCACCAATTTGGGTTTAAATATATAAGCTCTCAAATGCACCACTCACTTCCCAGTGCCGTGTAGTCTCTCAGACATTTGCACTGTTGTGCAGTTACCACTTTCATGACTCAGCAGCCTGTGATGCAGTGACTAGAATATTGCTTTGGAGTTTATAAAAATAGGTGGAAGTGGAGAGACTAAGAGTAATGGTAGTAAGAAAAAAGTAATTGTGACAGGAGTGAAGTTACTATCATGCTGAAATTCAAATATTTGAAAACTCAATTGTATCCTCATTTGTCTTAAAGTGGCCATTTACACATTCAGTTTTGAATAGAAAACTAAATATAAATGAGTAGAAAATTTCCATATATATATATATATATATATATATATATATATGGAAATGTGTCTAAAAAAGGATATGTAATTATGGATTTGAAGAAAGCATTTTAGATACAATTGAAAGACTCTCTGACTATGTTTGTCCCATTTCTTTCTTTCTTTCTTTCTTTTTTTTTTTTTTTTGTATTTTTCTGAAGTTGGAAATGGGACGGGAAGGCAGTCAGACAGAATCCCGCATGCACCCGACCGGGATCCACCTGGCATGCCCACCAGGCGGCGATGCGCTGCCCATTTGGGGCATTGCTCTGTTGTGACCAGAGCCATTCTAGCGACTGAAGCAGAGGCCATGGAGCCATCCTCAGCGCCGGGGCCAACTATGCTCCAATGGAGCCTCAGCTGCGGGAGGGGAAGAGAGAGACAGAGAGGAAGGAGAGGGGGATGGGTGGAGAAGCAGTTGGGCACTTCCCCTGTGTGCCCTGGCTGGGAATCAAACCTGGGACTCCTGCACGCCAGGCCGACACTCTACCACTGAGCCAACCGGCCAGGGCCTTGTCCCATTTCTTATGAGAAGAGCTCTGTCTAATGGATTTTTATACCCCAGCACAGAACACAGTGCTATCTCCTTTTTAAAAGTAAATTTATCAGGTAAAATTGGTAACAACATTATATAAATTTCAGGTGTGCAACTATATAATACAAAATCTGTATATTGAGACAAGATGGTGATGGAGTAGGCAGATGTACCAACTTCCACCTCCCAGAACCAAAATGGATTACAAACTAATTTTAAGAACCATCATCTGGAAAAACCAACTTTTGACTAAACTAAGAGGACTCTTCAACCAAGGAACACTGAAGAAGCCACTCTGAGACTGGTAGGAAAAGCAGAAACGTGGAGAGGGATGCCCAACTCCCCAGAGCGAACGGCAGCTGGGAGAGACTCGTGTGGTGAGAAGTGAGTTTAGTAGAGAGGGAGGGTCCTGAGTCCCAGGAACAAAGCCCTAGCCTGCAGCCACAGAGCTTAGAAGAGGAGTATGGACAGTATTTAGCTGGGAACAAGACAGGATACTCTTTGTGAGAAAGAGACTGATTTCACAGACCCAGGATTCTTTTTAAAGGGACCACGCAGAAAACCTCTCTCCCAACCACTCACCCAGGGCTCCAGGGGACGGGGAGAGAGGAGAGGACCAGAGTGGCTGGAAGAGAGTATAATCTAGGAGGCACAGGGAGAAACATTTTGAGAGACAGCCACCCCAACCTCTGGGACAAGTTACTCCCCAAATCTGAAGTGAATATTTCCCCTGGAAACAGCAATACCAGCAAAGGGAAGCAGGACACCAGCGAAACAAGCTCTCCTGTGGCATTCAGAACAGAGTCGCTTAGAAAGAGGGAGCTTTTGGGACTACAGTAGTGAGTGTTAGGGTCTGAGCTGCAGCGACCCCACCCACACGGCTTAGGGCTCTCCTGAGGGTGGGCGGCGGCAGGACATGGAAGCACGGTTCTGTTGTTGGCAGGGGTGGAAGCCAGCTGGCCACCACTGAGGCCCAGGTGTAAGCTCAGTCTTGCCCAGCTGGGGAGGAGGGGACATGCAAAAGTGGTCAAGCCGTCAAGCCCAGCTATGGGCAGCCTACAATCCAGCCTGCGGGGGAAGGCCAGGAGCCCTGGAAGGGGCAAAGACCTGCCCTTGAGCAAGGGCGCAGGAGCACAGCCTTGCTCCACCCACAGAACCAAGGCCTGTGGCCTGACTTGGGAGCTGGCTTCTCCTGCGGGGGTAGAGCCAAAAGCCCAGAACAAGCAGAGTCCCACTACCGAGTGTGAGCACGCAGTCCCGCCCGGCCTGTGGAGCCAAGGCTTGCAGCCGTCCCACGAGCGGGCTCCTCCTGTAGAGGCGGGGCGAAAGCTCAGAACCAGGCAGAGACCCACAGCTGAATAAAGGTGCTCACCCCTGCCCTCAGGGCCGAGCATAACACCACCCATGGTGGTGGGGTGAAGGCCAAGGCCACCAAGGCTTGTAGACCCAAGCATGTGATCACAGCCACTCCTGTGAAGGAGAGGTGGAAACCACAGCAACAGCAACAGTAGGCTGGCACTGGCAACGCCCATACCCAAACACTCTAGGCAGCAACAGCAGAGGGGGTGGCAGGCCTGTAGACAGACCACACCTAGGAAACACAGAGGCCACACCCAGTGGGCTCCAGTGGCTAAAACCTTCTTTTACACAGACAAAATAAGAAGACAGAGAAATTCAACACAAATGAATCAAGAGAAAACACCAGAAAAGGACCTGAATGAGTCAGATATAACCAAATTACCAGATGTAGAGTTTAAAATAATAATTGTTAGGATGCTCAAAGATACTAGAATAGCAATAGATGGTCATTACAAACACCTAAATAAAGAGATAGCAAATATAAAAAAGGACATTGAAATAATAAAAAAGAATCAGTCAGAAATGACAAATACAATATCAGAAATAAAGAACACAATGGAAGGAATTAAAAGCAGTATGGATGAAGCTGAGAATCAAATCAGTGAGGTTGAGTACAAGATAAATGAAGGCCTGGAAGCAGAGCAGAAAAAAGAAAAGAGACTCAAAAAGTCTGAGGAAACTCTAAGAGAGCTCTGTGACAACATGAAGAGAAATAACAGCCACATCATAGGAGTTCCTGAAGAAGAAGAGAAAGAACAAGAGATAGAGACTTTGTTCAAACATATCATAGCTGAAAACTTCCCTCAATTAAGGCAGGAAAATGTCTCACAAGTTCAAGAAGCACAGAGAACCCCATTAATGAGAAACCCAAAGAAATCTACACCAAGACACATCATAATTAAAATACCAAAGCTAAGTGATAAAGAGAAAATATTAAAAGCTGCTAGAGAAAAAAAGACTATCACCTACAGAGGAGCCCCCATAAGGATGACTTCTGACTTCTCAAACACAAACACTTGAGGCCAGAAGGGAATGGCAAGAAATATTCAAAGTAATGCAGAACAAGAGCCTACAACCAAGACTACTTTATCCAGCAAGGCTATCATTTAAAATTGAAGGAGAGGCCCTGGCTGGTTGGCTCAGCGGTAGAGTGGTGGCCTGGTGTGCAGGGGACCCGGGTTCGATTCCCGGCCAGGGCACATAGGAGAAGCAACCATTTGCTTCTCCACCCCCCCTTCCTCTCTGTTTCTCTCTTCCCCTCCCGCAGCCGAGGCTCCATTGGAGCAAAGATGGCCCGGGCGCTGGGGATGGCTCCTTGGCCTCTGCCTCAGGCGCTAGAGTGGCTCTGGTCATGGCAGAGTGACGCCCCAGAGGGGCAGAGCATCGCCCCCTGGTGGGCAGAGCGTGGCCCCTGGTGGGCGTGCCGGGTGGATCCCGGTCGGGCGCATGCGGGAGTCTGTCTGACTGTCTCTCCCCATTTTCAGCTTCAGAAAAATACAAAAAAAAAAATTTGAAGGAGAAATAAAAAGCTTTCCAGACAAAAAAAACCTTAAGGAATTCACTACAACCAAACCAATGCTGCAAGAAATGCTAAGGGGCCTGTTGTAAACAGATCAAAAGAGAAAAAGAATATAACAAAAGAAGAATACAGTTTTAAAGAATAAAATGGCAATAAACAACAACATATCAATAATAATTCTAAATGTAAATGGATTAAATGATCTGATCAAAAGACATAGGGTAGCTGCGTGGATAGTAAGAGATAAAGGTCACTACATAATGATAAAGGGAGCAATCCAACAGGAAGATATAACAGTTATAAATATCTACGCACCTAATATAGGGACACCTAAATATACAAAGCAGACTTTGATAGATTTAAAAGGCAAGATCAACAGCAATACTATAATAGTAGGGGATTTTAATACCCCACTAACATCACTAGATAGATCTTCAAGAAAGAAAATTAACAAAGAAACAGCAGACTTAAAGGACATAATAGATAAACTAGATTTAATAGATATCTTCTGAACCTTTCACTCTAAAGCAACAGAATATACATTCTTTTCAAGTGCTCATGGTACATTCTCTAGGATGGACCACATATTAGGGCACAAAAGCAGTCTCAACAAATTTAAGAAGATTGAAATCATATCAAGCACTTTCTCTGATCACAATGGCATGAAACTGGATATCAACCACAACAAAAAAACTGAAAAATACTCAAAAACTTGGAAACTAAATTGCATGTTATTAAATAACAAATGGATAAACACTGAGATCAAAGAAGAAATTTAAAAATTTTTAGAAACAAATGATAATGAGCATAGATCAATTCAAAATTTATGGGACACAGCAAAAACAGTCCTGAGAGGAAAGTTTGTAGCATTATAGGCATACCTTAAGAAGCTAGAAAAAGCTCAAATAAACAACTTGACCCTGCATCTAAAAGAACTAGAAAAAGAACAGCAAGTAAAGCCCAGAGGTAGTAGAAAGAAGGAAATAATAAAGACCAGAACAGAAATAAATGACATAGAGGCTAAAAAAAACAATACAGAGGATCAATGAAACCAGGAGCTAGTTCTTTGAAAAGGTAAACAAGATCGATGAACCTTTAACCAGACTCACCAAGAAAAAAAGAGAGAGGACTCAAATAAATAAAATTATAAATGAGAGTGGAGAAATAACAACTGACACAACAGAAATACAAAATATTGTAAGAAAATACTATGAAGAACTATAAGCCAAAAAACTAGACAACCCAGATGAAATGGACAAATTCCTTGAAACATATAATCTTCGAACAATTAATCTGGAAGAATCAGAAAACCTAAACAGACCAATTACAACAAATGAGATTGAAACAGTTATCAAAAAACTCCCAAAAAAGAAAAGTCCTGGGCCTGATGGCTTCACAAGTGAATTCTACCAAATATTCAAAGAAGAACTAACTCCTGTTTTTCTCAAGCTATTTCAAAAAATTCAAGTGGAAGGAAGACTTCTAAGCTCTTTTTATGAGGCAAGTATAATTCTGATTCCAAAACCAGGCAAAGACAACACAAAGAAAGAAAATTATAGGCCAATATTCCTGATGAATTTAGATGCTATAATCCTCAACAAAATATTAGCAAACCAGATCCAGCAATATATTAAAAAAATCATACACCATGATCAAGTGGGATTTATTCTTGGGAGACAAGGCTGGTACAATATTTGCAAATCAATCAATGTGATGCATCACATAAACAAAAGGAAGGAGAAAAACCACATGATAATTTCAATAGATGCAGAAAAAGCATTTGATAAAATTTAGAACCCATTCATGATCAAAACTCTCAGCAAAGTGGGAATACAGGGAACATACCTCAACATGATAAAGGCCATCTATGAGAAATGCAGATCAAGACTACAATGAGATACCACCTCACCCCTGTTAGATTAGCTATTATCAACAAGACGGGTAATAACAAATGTTGGAGAGGCTGTGGAGAAAAAGGAACCCTCATACACTGTTGGTGGGAATGTAAAGTAGTACAACCACTATGGAGGAAAGTATGGTGGTTCCTCAAAAAACTGCAAATAGAACTACCTTATGACCCAGCAATCCCTCTACTGGGTATATACCCCAAAACCTCAGAATCATTGATACGTAAAGACACATGTAGCCCCATGTTCATAGCAGCACTGTTCACAGTGGCCAAGACATGGAAACAACCAAAAAGCCCTTCAATAGAAGATTGGATAAAGAAGATGTGGCACATATACACTATGGAATACTACTCAGCCATAAGAAATGATGACATTAGATCATTTATAGCAAAATGGTGGGATCTTGATAACATTATACGGAGTGAAATAAGTAAATCAGAAAAAAACAAGAACTACATGATTCCATACATTGGTGGAACATAAAAACAAGACTAAGAGACATGGACAAGAGTATGGTGGTTACCAGGGGTGGGGGGAGGGAGGACGCAGGAGGGAGGGAGGGAGAGGGGAAGGGGGAGGGGGAGGGGCACAGAGAAAACTAGATAGAGGGTGACAGAGGACAATCTGACTCTGGGCGAGGGGTATGCAACATAATTTAATGAGAAGATAACCTAGATATGTTTTCTTTGAATATATGTACCCTGATTTATTAATGTCATCCCATTAACATTAATAAAAATTTATTTAAAAAAAAAAAAAAAAAGGCCATCTATGACAAACCCACAGCCAACATCATACTCAATGGGCAAAAAATTAAAAGGAATCCCTTAAGATCAGGAACAAGGCAAGGGTGTCCCCTTTCACCACTATTATTTAACAGAGTTCTGGAAGTCCTAGCCACAGCAATCAGACAAGAAAAAGAAATAAAAGGCATCCAAATTGGAAAAGAAGAAGTAAAACTATCATTATTTGCAGATGATATGATATTGTATATAGAAAACCCTAAAGTCTCAGTCAAAAAACTACTAGACATAATAAATGAATTCAGCAAGGTGGCAGGATATAAAATTAATACTCAGAAATCAGAGGCATTTTTAAACACTAACAATGAACAGTCAGAAAGAGAAATTAAGGAAACAATCCCCTTCACCATTGCAACCAAAAAAATAAAGTACCTAGGAATAAATTTAACCAGGGAGATTAAAGACTTGTACTCAGAAAATTATAAAACATTAATAAAAAAAATCAGGGAAGATAATGTCACCCCATTAAAATTCATTTAAAAATAAATAAATAAATACCTTCAAAAAATATATCTGTATACTCATTCCATGTGTGCTCGCCACCCACAGTAGTCTCCATCTGTCACCTACATTTGACCTTCTTCAACCTCTCCATCCTTCTCCTACCTTCCTTTTTATTGCAGCATTATTCACAATAGCCAAGACATGGAAACAACCTAAATGTTCTGGATGGATGATTGAATAAAGAAGATGACTACATATATACTTGGAATACTACTCAGCCATAAAAGAGATGAAATATTGACATTTGTGACAACATGGGTGGATTTTAAGAGGATCATGCTAAATAAAATAAGTCAGACAATAGGACAAGAACCATATGATTTTATTCATATGTGGGATATAAAACAAAAGCAACAAACAAACTCATAGATACAGACAACAGAATGGTGGCTCTCACTTAACAGCACTCAAGAGACATGTGTGTTGAACAAAACTCGTTTAATTGTGTGCAAGCCTCTCTTTCTATTTTCTCTAGATATCCAAGATCACTCTCATTCTATAAAAATGTAAAGTACTTAGTGGTAAAAGTTTTCCTTGGTTTCTGTTCACCCACAAGAAAGCATTCCCCTCTAATCTCCATGTATAACCCTCACCAAGATTAAGCCTCTTATGGTCTAAATGTTGACTTGTAATAAGTGCCAAAATTCAGCTTTACACCATTCCTACTTCTTATCTCTCCACTATTTCCTTCACCAGCTATCTTTGTGACAAAATAAATGGATGTAATATTTACATATGTGCAAAATGACTCCATTTAAATAATTGCAATCCTTCTACCCCTTTTGTGAAGCTTTTCATGGATGCCAGTGAGAGCTTGGCTAGAGAAAGTCAAGGGATTTTCTGTGATTGGGGAATGGAGAGAAAGGAGCATTTTATGAGAGTGGGATCATTATAATTCTTCCCATTAAAACATTTTCAGTGTTCACATTTCAAGCTTAACACAGTCTACCCCGTAAGTTGGCAATATCCCAGACCTAAGAAACAATAAGCTACTTAGTACTTCCTGAGGCTTCTTTTGCAATAAAGTAGGCATTCCTCTCTTTTCTCATCACCATCAAAAGAATAAATTACTAAACAATGACAGTCCTGCTTCATTTAAAACATATGAAACCCTTCATGATAGTCTTGCTGTCTTTTTCGGCCAAATGAAACAGCTGTTTTAAAGGCATTGCATTAGACCTTAAAAGATTATGAATCTAACTTCGAATGATTTAATCCATGAAAATACACACTTCACACTAAGAGCAGGCTGTCAGTTTCAATGAAGCTGTAAAAGTGCCTTACAAAATGGTCTTACAAGAAACTATTTCTTTGAGACATTGTGATAAGATCTTTCTTTCAGAATGTCAAAGACCTTGCTTAATAATTAGATTTTTTCAACAGCCAACAGATCGTCATTTTAAAAATAATAATGACTAGAGACTTCTTATAAAAGTAACCCTACTCTGAATGCCTATGAGGCTGTGGTCTGACCCCATAAAGTTTTTCTCTGTTGTGAAGTTATGCATTCAATCATAACTTTGGTTTATTATCTTTTCTACTTGTGTATTTTTGCTGATATCACTGGGTTGAACAATATCTGTCATTGCAGTGTGAGCCAAATTTATCTTTTGTTTCTGAAGTTTCATTTATTCTGCAACCTCAAAAAAATGAATAGTGAATTTCACTTTACTCTTGTTACTAAGCTAGAGGTTAGCAATTTCTAGCAACTTAAAAAGAGGTTAAAACCAATGGTTTCAAATTCAGATTAATATATGGTTATTTAAGCCACAAAGGAAATAACAACATCTAATCAGGATATTCTTAAAGTCAGCAGAGCCGCCTGCTTCCAATCAGTAATCCTATATGCCAAAACATTTTCTGAGAAGTACATTTAAAGATGTATTTTTGAACTTCCTGTGTGTCTTGCTATGAGAAGAAGCAAATCCCTAAAAGTACAATCCTGCAAAACAGAAAAAGGCGAGAGAGCTGTGAAGTTGATGCATGTTCTTTATGACCCTCTAAGAATTCCTTTTAGGTGGTAGTTAGCGATATTGTGTCATATATGATCTGGCAAAATAGGGAGTCACAAAATCTAATGTGTCATCAAAAATATCTGGGGAGAAAACAAAAAAGATGTGTGTGTATGTGCATGTGTGTATCTATTCCTGAGAACATAAAAGAAAGTACGGCTTATTGGTAAAAGTTTACAGTAGGGAATTCTATGATCGAAAGTTATTGACTAGGTTTCAATCAGTATTTTTGAGCATCTACTTTATGATGAAATGATCTGGACACCATAAAGTATCCAAGAGAAGGAACTTACTAGGGACCCACCTTTAAGGAGCTTATTGGACAAAATAGCAACACAAAGAAAAATGACAACTCTCAAAGATAGAATATAAATGACTAAGAAGTAGCAGAGACAATAAATGTTGGGCCTTAAAAGATTGCTTTCAGCCAGGGAGGTCAGTAAATATTTCCATGAAGAGGGAACTATAAGTGACCTCGAACCCTGTTAGTCAAAAACGAATCCTTTACATTTTAGTATTTAACCTTGGGTAAATTTCTTGATCAGGAATATGATTCTTTAAAAATCAATTAATAGTGACTCTCTTCACATGACTTCAGTGTCTCCTTCTTATTTTGCAAGGATCAAGTGAAAACCTCATTCAGAAAAACAAGTATTCATTCTTCTGAACAGATGTTGAATTAATCATCATAGGGCTTATTCTGAAATAGGTCCAACAAATATATTCAAAGCAAGAAAACATGAATGTTTTAAAAAACCATGACTATTTAAAAAAAACAAAATTGCATTAAAATTTTTGTCTCTCTTAGGCAAAAAGATTAAAAAAATAACAAAAATCAAGAAATGGGGCCCTGGATGGTTGGTTCAGTGGATAGTGCATTGGCCCTGTGTATGGATGTCCTGGGTTCAGTTCCTGGTCAGAGCACACAAGAAAAGAGACCACCTGCTTCTCTCCCCTTCCCTTTTCCTCTTCTCTCCCTTTTCCCCTCCTGCAGCCAGTGGCTTCATGGGTTTGAGCCTTGGCCCAGGTGCTGAGGATAGCTCAGTTGATTTGAGCATTGGTCCCAGGCGGGGTTGCCAGGTGGATCCTAGTTGGGGGTGCATGTGGGAGTCTGTCTCTCTATCTCCCTTTGTCTCACTTAAGAAAGAAAGAAAGAAAGAAAGAAAGAAAGAAAGAAAGAAAGAAAGAAAGAAAGAAAGAAAGAAAGAAAGAAAGAAAGAAAGAAAGAAAGAAAGAAAGAAAGAAAAAGAAAGAACTGAAGATACTTTCAGTGATAGTAGAATAATGCTTAAGGTATACCAACATCATGAAGTCAACTTCCAGCTAAATTACAGTGGCAGATGACTCTTTGTGTGTGTATGTGTGTGTGTGTGTGTGTGAGAGAGAGAGAGAGAGAGAGAGAGAGAGAGAGAGAGAGAGAGAGAGAGAGAGAAATGGGACAATCCAATCACCAAATCGGCTGCAAATACCAAAACAATACTCAAGGAAATAAAGTTCAACAGGATACAAAGAGAATCCCCAATAGACATTATAGGAGAACTACCCATTTCTATGAGAATAATGCAGGCCATGAGAGAACTGATGACATGAACAATTAATTGCACATAATTCTTAAAACTAACAAATGTAGCACGGCCAATGAGGGAAAATGTTACTGGCAATTAAGTGTCTGGAGTATTGGAAATTGGTATGAAGAAGAAATAAATTAGATCCAAATGTCACATCATACACCATAACAAATTAAAGCATAAAACACATTCTAAAAATTATGTACATCAGAAAAAAAATAGAAAACACATTTGTAAAATGATATGAATAAATGTTTTTATTAAAAGAAGCAATGAAATTCTAAACTGACAACAGAACTAATGAAAGTTTCAAATTCTGAATATATAAAGAACAGATACAAATAATGTCAATGCTCACATTTCACTCGAATTAGAGAAGAAATATAAATCAAAATTCAGTTACTACTACACAGCTGTGAAACCAACCATAATAAACCCTACTAATAAGAGTCAAATGTTAAAGACAAAAATTCTGTGAGGAAAAAAAGACAGTCACAGTAAACTACTTGACTTAATGTGAAACAATATTTACAAAGACATAATATAATAACAGGGTGTGCACCAAGGTAACATGCAGAGTGTGAGATGAAGTGTGAGAATTACAAAAGCTGAGTGGGCACAATAGTTAATTTCTTTCATTATAACTAAAAAAATAGCAATGTAAGAATTTTAAAAGTATCTATTATCTATCTATAATGTAAATGGTCTTAATTACCTGAAGAAACAGACAAAAAGAGTTTAAAGTCATGACTGGGGGCCAGAATTGTGGAGGAGAAATGTGGAGCAGCAAACTACTGGGGTTTTTTTAATAAACGTTTTAATTCTAGTCAGCTTTGTGATCATGCTTTCTTTGAAAATCAATTCTTTTCTAGCTCAATTAATTAATTTGAGACAACTTGAGCATACTGTAAATTTCCCATTTCTTTACGCACGATTTTGTCTGCAACAAATATTAGGTGTATTGCACCTAGCAGAGGTGGGTATGAATACACAAAACACACACCACTCTCAGAGGCCTGCCAGTTCCCTCCACGCACCATACCTGTGAGTCACAGGCATTCACATCCCTTACTATGTAGACATTTTACTCGTGAAGATGAGCAGCAATAAACAACTGTTTTCTCTTAATCACGCCAACAGTGACAATTTTAGTTTTTATAAATTTTGCTCAACTAAAATATTTTTTCCTAATCATTATGTGTCAAATCATTGTGTGCCATTTGATTTTTTTTATTAATATATACATTTTTAGAGCACTTTTAGTTTTACAGAAAAAAAATTGGTGGGAAACACAGAATTCCCAAACACACAGTTTCCACTGCTATTAACATCTTGCAAAACTTTGGTACATTTGATGAGCTAATATTGATACATTATTATTAACTGAAATCCATAGTTCATTCTTTGTGTTGTACAGTCTATGAGATATGACCAATGTATAATGACATGTGTGCACCATTACAGTGTGATTCAAAATACTTTCTCTGCTCTGATAATCTTCTATACTCCACCCATTCATCCCTCCCTGCCCCGTAACACCTGGCAACCACTAATCGCTACTGTCTCCATGGTTTTGCCTTTTACAGGATGTCACATAGTTGGAATCAAATTGTATGTAGCTTTTTAAAATTAACTTATTTCTCTTAGTAATATACATTTAAGAGTCTACCATATATTTTTGTGACCTGATTACTGATTTTATTTTATTGCTGAGTAATTTTCAATGTATGGATGTACTAGGCTTGTTTATCACCTAGTACTGAAGAAATTTTGGTGACTCCCAAGTTTTGGCAATTATGAATAAAGCTTCTATAAACAGTTGTGTGAAGATTTTTGCGTGAACATAAATGTTGAACTCACTTGAGTATAATTAAGTTTTCAACTCAAGGAACAGGATTCCTGAATCATGTGGTAAGCGTAGCTTTGGTTTTGTAAGACACTGCAAGAGTATTGTCCAAAGTGCTGTACCAGAAATGACATCAGAATAATGGCAGCGTGAGAGATACTCCTGATCTGTTCCCTTGAAATTTCAACAAACTAAACAACTATAATGCAGGGAAGGAACCCCAGCTAGGCTTCCACGCACCAATTGGACTAAAGGTGGGAGGGAATAAAAAGAGGGTTGGAAGATAAAACATAATTGTAGTGGGTTTTGGAGAGGAGAGAAGATGAATGGAGGGTGACTTTCTTTCTCTGCTGGACTATGGGGAAGAAGGAAGCTCAGGCTCTCTGTATTTTATCTGAGGAGTACGAAGAGGAACACTCAGAGGGACTGGGTCTCCTTCTGCTGGAAGGAGTGGTGAGACAGAGGGGCAAGGGGGAAGATAAACCAAGGTGGCCAGAGCACAAGGTCATGGCCAGTGTGCAGCCCACACTTGGCAGAGACAGAGAAAACTAAAGTTTAGGCCACAGCCTCCTAGATCCTGCCTCCCTCACCTCGTGGTATGGAGAGTGGCAGAGACAAACCCTACAACTAGCTCTCCAGAGCTAATCTCTCCCCTGAAGAAAAGAGGTGCTCCTTGTCCATTCTCCAGGTGTGTTGAGATGTGGGGAGGGGCACCCGGACGCTGGAGATTGCCATTGCTAGAACCATAAAGCAGAAAAGCTGAAGCGGTAAAGCTGAGGCCATAAAGTCCTCACAACACGCCCCACCCACCAATGGTACTGTGGCCCTGTCTACATCATTGCAACAGCAACATCTCAGTGGACAGCCCAGGCACTTCACAGAGCAAAAAGTTGTAATACAGCAACAACTACTGGAAAAAAAAACTCTCAAAATTGAAATTTATCTTTTTTTCTTTCACCCTTCTTTCCTTCTTTTCCTTTTTTCTTCTTATTCCTTTTTCTCTTCCATTTTTGAATTTTATTTTTTTAATCTTTATATTTTTATTCTTATTTTTATGGGTGTTTTGTTTTAATTTTTTTGTTTGCTTTCAATCTTTTTTCCTGTGGCTTTTCTTCTTTGTCATAATTTTTAAAATTTTTATAGTATTTTTTTTCTGTATTTTTCTGAAGCCGGAAATGGGGAGAGACAGTTAGACAGACTCCCGCATGCGCACGACCGGGATCCACCCAGCATGCCCACCAGGAGGCGACGCTCTGCCCACCAGGGGCCGATGCTCTGCCCCTCGGGGCATTGTTCTGTTGCGACCAGAGCCACTCTAGTGCCTGGGGCAGAGGCCGAGGAGCCATCCCCAGTGCCCGGGCCATCTTTGCTCCAGAGGAGCCTCGGCTGTGGGAGGGAAGAGAGAGACAGAGAGGAAGGAGAGGGGGAGGGGTGGAGAAGCAGATGGGTGCTTCTCCTGTGTGCCCTGGCCGGGAATCGAACCCGGGACTTCTGCATGCCAGGCCGACGCTCTACCACTGAACCAACCGGCCAGGGCCTAAAATTTTTATAGTATTTTTTAATTATTCAATTTTTTAGTTTTTTTTAAGGATTCTTAACAATACTACTCTCAAATGCCATCAAAGAAGAAATCAAATACCATGGCTACACAAGACAGAGACATATTTCAGAAAGAAAATGAAGTCTCCAGAAAAAAAAATCAATCACATGGAAGGAAGCTTTGGAGTTAAATGAGAGAAAATTCAAAATTGAAATTCTGAAAATACTCAATGAAATGTGAGAAGATACCAATAGGCAATTTAGTGAGCTCAGAAAACAAATTAATGAACAAAAAGAATACTTCACCAAAGAGATTAACCCTTTTAAAACAGAGATGAAGAACTCAACACATGAAATGAAGACTGAGGTGACAAGTTTAGCTAATAGAATAAGCCAGATAGAGGAAAGAATCAGTGATATTGAAGACAGGCAACTAGAGATGCTATAGAAAGAAGAGGAAAGAGACTCACAAATTTAAAAAACAGAGAACTTTACAAGAATTGTTGATTTCATCAGAAAGAGCAATATAAGAATAACAGGTATATTAGAAGAAGAGAGGGAGAACAGAATTGAGAGACTAGTCAAGCAAATATTGATGAGAATTTCCCAAACCTATGGAAAGAGTTAGAGCCTTGAATTCAAGAAGCAAACAGAATGCTTAGTTACCACAACCCAAACAGACCTACTCTAAAGCATATTGTAATAAAAATGTCAAAAACCAATGACAAAGAAAGAAACCTCAAGGCAGCTAGGGGAAAAAAGATCATAACATATAAAGGAAAGCCCATCAAGTTATCATCAGACTTCACAGCAGAAACTCTACAAGCCAGAAGAGAGTGGATTCAAACATTAAAAGTACTGAAAGAGAAGAATTGCCAGCCAAGAATACTATATCCATCAAAGTTATCCTTCAAATATGAAGGAGAAATAAACACTTTTACAGACATACAGGAGCTGAGGAAATTTATCACCAGAAATCCCTCACTGCAGGAAATACTTGAGGGGGTTATTTGACCAGACACAAGGAACAAAACAAACCAAAACTACAAGTAAAAGCTACAACAAGGTCAGAATAATGACAAAGATAATCTGTGATGACAATAACATAAAAGAGGAGAGGATAAAGATCTGCAGTAGCAAAGAAAGATGGAGTGCAGAAGCACTCATATAACAAAGGGCTCTTGTACATATGAACTTTTCTTCTTAACCTAGTGGTGACAACCTACAAAAAAAGCCACTGCTAAAACATACAGCTTAAAAAAAGAACAGGAGAAAGAAGTATGGAATACCACCAAACAACTACAATTAGCAGAAACAGAAAAGAGAAGAACCAAACAAAATACAGCTACCAGAAAACAAAACATAAAATGGCCACAGGAAATCCTCAAGTTTCAATAATTACCCAAAATGTAAATGGACTGAACTCACTGATCAAGAGCCACAGAGTAGCAGATTGGATCAAAAAGCAAAACCCAATCATATGCTGCCTTCAAAAGACACATCTAAGCTGCAAGGACAAAAGTAGATTCAAAGTGAATGGTTGGAAAACAATTCTCCCAGCAAATAATATCCAAAGAAAAGCAAGAGTAGCTATACTCATATCTGACAATGCTGACTTCAAGACAACAAAGGTAACTGGAAACAAAAATGGACATTTCATAATGATAAAGGGGATATTGTATCAACAAGACATAACACTTCTTTTATTCTTTTTTTTTCCCCCAAGACAGAGAGTCAAAGAGAGAGAGGGAAAGATAGGGGCGTACAGACAAGAAGGGAGAGAGACACAGAAACATCAATTATTTGTAGCAGCACCATAGTTGTTCACTGATTGCTTTCTCATTTGTGCCTTGACTTGGGTCTACAGCAGAGTGAGTGACCCCTTGCTCAAGCCAGTGACCTTTGGGCTCAAGCTAGCAACCATGGGATCATGTCTATAATCCCACGTTCAAGCCAGTGACCCTGGGCTCAAGCCGGTGACCTTGGAGTTTTCAACCTGGATCCTCACATCCCAGTCTGACACTCTATTCACTGCGCCACTGCCTGGTCAGGCAACATAACACTTCTTAATATATATGCATCAAACCAGGGAGCACCAAAATATATGACATCTACTAACTAATCTAAAAATAGAAGCAGACAAAAACACAATAATACCTGGTGATTTTAACACACCACTGACACTTTAAATAGATCATCCAAACAAAAAATCAATAAGGAAATATTCAGCTTTAAATGGCACTCTGGATCAAATGGACATAATAGATATTTACAGGACATTTCATCCCAGAGTATTAGATTATACATTCTGTTCCAGTGTGCATAGATAATTTCAAGAATTGACCATATGTTGGGCCACAACACTAGCATCAACAAATTCAGAAAGACTAAAATTATACCAAGCATATTTTCTGATCTTAAGGCTTTAAAGTTAGAATTTAACTGTAAAATGAAAATAAAAAGACCCACAAAAATGTGGAAATTAAATAACATACTTCTAAAAAATGACTAGGTCAAAAAAGAAATAAAAGCAGAGATTAAAATATATTTACAGACAAATGAACGACATATCAGAATTTCTTGGATACAGTAAAAGCAGTAATAAAAGAAAAGTTTATATCAATTTAGGCTTATATCAGGAAAGAGAGATTCCAAATAAACAACCTAACATCACACCTTAAGGAACTGATAAAGAAGAACAAAGACAACTCAACGTCAGCAGAAGAAAGGAAATAATAAATATTAGAGCAGAAAAAAATGAAATAGAGAACAAAAAACTATAGAAAAAATTAATATAACAAACAATTGGTTCTTTGAAAAGATCAATAAAATCAACAAATCACTGGCTAAACTCACTAAGGAAAAAAAAGAAGGACTCATATGAACAAAATCTGAAATGAAAGAGAAATTACCACAGACATCATAGATATACAAATATCATTGTAGATTATGGAAGATTATATGCCACTAAATTTAATAACCTAAAGAAAATGAATAAATTTTTAGAACTGTACAATATTCCTAGACTAAGCCACAGAGAAGTTGAAAATCTAAATAGACCTATAAGCACAAAGGAAATAGAAACAACTGTCAAAAACCTCCCCCAAAACAAAAAGTCCAGGATGAGACAGTTTCTACACTAGTGAATTCTACTAAACGTTCAAAGAAGATTTGGTACTTATCCTTTTCAAAGTCCTCCAAAAAAAAAAAAAAAAAAAAGAAGAAGAAGAAGAAGAAGCAATTCTCTCCAACACGTTTTATGAGGCCAACATAACCCTCATAACAAAACCTGGCAAGGACAACATACACAAACAAAAAAACTACATATCACTATTCTTAATGAATACAGATGCAAAAATCTTAAACAAAATAACAGCAAATTGAACACAAAACTTTAAAAAAATAATACATCATGATCAAGTGGGATTCATTCTGGGAGCACAAAGATGGTTCAACATAGAGAAATTGATCAACATAATACACCACATTAACAAAACAAAGAACAAAAATCAAAAGATCCTATTAATAGAAGCAGAAAAAGCATTTGATAAGATACAACATCCTTTTATGTTTAAAACACTTAATAAAATCAAAATAGAAGGAAAGTACCTCAACATAATAAAGGCCATATATGACAAACCATCAGCTAATATCATACTAAATAGTGAAAAAATTAAGGCTTTTCTTCTAAAATCAAGGCTGAGATGAGGCTGCCCATTCTTTCCACTCTTTTTTTTTTTTTAAGATTTTTTTATTTTTTTTATTTTTCTGAAGCTGGGAACGGGAAGGCAGTCAGACAGACTCCCGCATGCACCCGACCGGGATCCACCCAGCACGCCCACCGGGGGGCGATGCTCTGTCCATCCGGGGCGTCGCTCTTTTGCAACCAGAGCCACTTTAGTGCCTGAGGCAGAGGCCATGGAGCCATCCCCAGTGCCCAGCCCATCTTTGCTCCAATGGAGCCTTGGCTGCAGGAGGGGAAGAGAGAGACAGAGAGGAAGGAAAGGGGGAGGGGTGGAGAAGCAGATGGGCACCTCTCCTGTGTGCCCTGGCCAGAAATCGAACCCAGGACTTCCGCACGCCAGGCCGATGCTCTACCACTGAGCCAACTGGCCAGGGCTCTTTCCACTCTTATTCAACATAATTCTGGAAGTTTTAGCCAGAGCAATCAGGCAACAGAAAGAAATAAAAGGCATTCATATCAAGAAAGAAGAAGTAACCTGACCTGAGGTGGCACAGTGGATAGAGCATTGACTTGGAATGCTGAGGTTGCTGGTTCGAAACCCTGGGCTTGCCTGGTCAAAGCAATACGAGAGTTGATGCTTCTTGCTCCCCCCCTTCTCTCTCTCTCTCTTTTTCTCTACTCTCTCTCTCTCTAAAAATGAATAAATAAAATTTTAAAAATATATATATTAAAAAAAGCCTGACCTCTGGTGGTGTAGTGGATAAAGTTTTGACATGGAATGCTGAGGACGCCGGTTCGAAACTCTGCACTGTGTCATCAAGGCACATATGGGAGTTGATGCTTCCTGCTCTCCCCCATCTCTCTCTCTCTCTCTCTCTACCTCTCTGTAAAATTAATAAATAAATAATAAATATTTTTTTTAAAAAAGAAAGAAGTAAAGGTATCACTTTTTGCAGATGGCATAATCTTGTATATGGAAAAGCCTAACGATTCCACCAAAACATTATTAGAAATAGTAAACCAATAAAGTCAAGTCATAGGATACAAAATTAACATACAAAAATCTACTGCTTTTCTATATGCCAACAATGAAATTTCAGAAAATGAACTCAAGAAAACAATCCTTTTACAATTGCAACAACAACAACAAAAATAAAGTACCTAGAAATAAACTTAACAAAGAATGTGAAGGACCTATGTACTAAAAAGGACAAAACATTTTTGAAAGAAATTGAAAAGGACACAATGAAGTTAAATAATGGTCCATGTTCATGGATTGGAAGAATCAACATAGTTAAATATGGCCATATTCCCATAGCAATATACAAATTTAACACAATCTCCATTGAAATCCCAATGTCACTTTGAAAGAAATAAAATTAAAAATTAGTATAACCAGTATGGTTCCAGGTTTGTATGGAACCATAAAAAAAACCTAAATAAGCCAAAGCAATCCTAAAGAAAAAGAATGAAGCCAGAGGTATCACACTACCTGACTTCAAATTATACTACAGAGCCATGATAATGAAAACAGCATGGTATTGGCAGAAAAACAGACATGTAGATCAATGGAACAGAATTGAGAGCCCAGAAATAAAACCACATATATATTGACAATTCATCTTCAACAAAGGAGCCAAAAACACACAATGGAGAAAAGAAATCCTTTTTAATAAATGGTTCTAAGAAAATTGGAAAACCACATGCAAAAGAATGAAATTTAACTACAGTTTATCCTCCTGCACAAAAATTAATTCAAAAATGGATCAAAGACCTGAAACTATAAATTATATAGAAAAAAACATAGGTACAAAGCTCATGGACCTTGGCCATAGAGAACAATTTATGAATTCGACCCCAAAGACAAGGGAATTAAAGGCAAAAATAAATGAATGGGACTATATCAAACTTAAAAGCTTCTGCATAGCAAAGAAACTGACAACGAAACAAATAGGCAGCCAACTAAATGGGAGATGATATTTTCAAACAACAGCTCTGATAAGGAATATCCAAAATATATAAAGAACTCAAAAATCTCAATAACAAGCAAACAATCCAATTAAAAAAGGGGAAGAGAACCTGAATCGACACTTCTCCCAAAAGGACATACAAATGGCCAACAGATAAATGAAAAGATGCTCATCTTCACTAGCTATTTGAGAAATGCAATTCAAAACTACAATGAGATACCACCTTACTACACCAGTTAGATTGGCTATTATCAACAAGATAGGTAATAACAAGTGTTAAAAAAGCTGTGGAGGATAAGGAAGTTTCATTCACTGCTAGTGGGAAGCAAATTAGTATAACCAGCATGGAAGAAAGTATAATGGTTCCTCAAAAAATTAAGAATAGAATTACCACATAACCCAGCAATTCCTCTATTGAATATCTACCCCCAAAACTCAAAAACATTGGTACATAAAGACACATGCACCCCCATATTCATCACAGCACTATTCACACATGCCCAAGACATGGAAACAACAAAAGTATCCCTCAATAGAGTATTGGCTAAACAAGATGTGGTACATGTATACAATGGAATACTGCTCAATCATAAGAAATGATAATATAGTGACATTTACAACAACATGGATGGACCTTGAGAACATTATACTAAGTGAATAAGTTAATCAGTAAAAGCTAAGAAAGAACTCTATGATTTCACACATAGGTGGGATATAAAACTGAGACTTAAGAACATAGATAAAAGAAGTGGTTACCAAGGAAAAGAGAATGTGGGGGGGAGGGAGACGAGTGAATGGGGAGGCTGGAAGGGGTGGGAGGAAAGATGTAAAGAGGAAAAAATATAAGGTGAAGAAAAATGACTTGACTTTGGGTGATGAGTACACAACATAATCAACAGTTGAAATGCTATAGAAATGTTCACCTGAAATCTATACACTCTTATTGATCAAAGTCACCCTATTAAAGATAATTTTCTTTTTTTTTTAAATAAATTTTTATTAATGTTAATGGGATGACATTAATAAATCAGGGTACATATATTCAAAGAAACCATGTCTAGGTTATCTTGTCATTAAATTATGTTGCATACCCCTCGCCCAGAGTCAGATTGTTCTCCGTCAACCTCTATCTAGTTTTCTCTGTGCCCCTCCCCTTCCCCTAACTCTCTCCCTCCCTCCCTCCTGTGTCCTCCCTCCCCCCACCCCTGGTAACCACCACACTCTTGTCCATGTCTCTTAGTCTTGTTTTTATGTTCCACCAATGTATTGAATCATGTAGTTCTTGTTTTTTTCTGATTTACTTATTTCACTCCGTATAATGTTATCAAGATCCCACCATTTGGCTGTAAATGATCTGATGTCATCATTTCTTATGGCTGAGTAGTATTCCATAGTGTATATGTGCCACATCTTCTTTATCCAGTCTTCTATTGGAGGGCTTTTTGGTTGTTTCTATGTCTTGGCCACTGTGAACAGTGCTGCAATGAACATGGGGCTACATGTGTCTTTACGTATCAATGTTTCTGAGGTTTTGGGGTATATACCCAGTAGAGGGATTGCTGGGTCATAAGGTAGTTCTATTTGTAGTTTTTTGAGGAACCACCATACTTTCCTCCATAATGGTTGTACTACTTTACAGTCCCACCAACAGTGGATGAGAGTTCCCTTTTCTCCGCAGCCTCTCCAACATTTGCTATTACCCGTCTTGTTGATAATAGCTAATCTAACAGGGGTGAGGTGGTATCTCATTGTAGTTTTGATTTGCATTTCTCTAATAACTAATGAAGCTGAGCATCTTTTCATGTATCTGTTGGCCATTTGTATTTCTTCTTGGGAGAAGTGTCTGTTCATGTCCTCTTCCCATTTTTTTATTGGATTGATTGTTTGTTTGTTTGTTGTTGAGTTTTATGAGTTCTTTGTAAATTTTGGGTATTAGGCCCTTATCTGAGCTGTTGTTTGAAAATAACATTTCCCATTTAGTTGGCTGTCTGTTTATTTTGATATCAGTTTCTCTTGCTAAGCAAAAACTTTTTATTCTGATGTAGTCCCATTCATTTATCTTTGCCTTCACTTCTCTTGCCATTGGAGTCAAGTTCATAAAATGTTCTTTAAAACCCAGGTCCATGAGTTTAGTACCTATGTCTTCTTCTATGTACTTTATTGTTTCAGGTCTTATATTTAGGTCTTTGATCCATTTTGAATTAATTTTAGTACACGGGGACAGGCTGTAGTAGAGTTTCATTCTTTTACATGTGGCTTTCCAATTTTCCCAACACCATTTGTTGAAGAGGCTTTCTTTTCTCCATTGTGTGTTGTTGGCCCCTTTATCAAAGATTATTTGACCATATATATGTGGTTTTATTTCTGGGCTTTCTATTCTGTTCCATTGGTCTGAGTGTCTATTTTTCTGCCAATACCATGCCGTTTTCATTATCGTGGCCCTATAATATAGTTTGAAGTCAGGTATTGTAATGCCCCCAGCTTGATTCTTTTTCCTTAGGATTGCTTTGGCTATTCAGGGTTTTTTATAGTTCCGTATAAATCTGATTTTTTGTTCCATTTCTTTAAAAAATGTCAGAGGAATTTTGATGGGAATTGCATTAAATTTATATATTGCTTTGGGTAATATGGCCATTTTAATTATATTTATTCTTCCTATCCAAGAACAAGGAATATTTTTCCATCTCATTGTGCCTTTTTCTATTTCTCTTAACAATGCCTTGTAGTTTTCGTTATATAGGTCCTTTACATTCTTTTGTTATGTTTATTCCTAGGTATTTTTTGTTGTTGTTGCAATCGGGAAGGGGATTATTTTTTTGAGTTCGTTTTCTAATATTTCATTGTTGGCATATAGAAAGGCTATGGACTTTTGTATGTTAATTTTGTATCCTGTGACCTTACTGTATTGGTTTATTGTTTCTAGTAATCTTTTTGTGGAGTCCTTCGGGTTTTTGATGTATAGGATCATATCATCAGCAAAAAGTGATACCTTTACTTCTTCTTTTCTGATATGGATGCCTTTTATTTCTTTGTCTTGTCTGATTGCTCTGGCTAGAACCTCTAGTACCACGTTAAATAAGAGTCGAGAGAGTGGACAACCCTGTCTTGTTCCTGATTTAAGCTGGAAAGTCCTCAGTTTTATGCCATTTAATATGATGTTGGCTGATGGTTTATCATATATGGCCTTTATCATGTTGAGATATTTTCCTTCTATACCCATTTGGTTGAGAGTCTTAAACATAAAATTGTGTTGTATTTTATCAAAAGCCTTTTCTGCATCTATTGATAAGATCATGTGGTTTTTGTTCTTTGTTTTGTTGATATGGTGTATTACGTTAACCGTTTTACGTATGTTGAACCATCCTTGAGATTCTGGGATGAATCCCACTTGATCATGATGTATTATTTTTTTAATATGTTGTTGTATTCGATTTGCCAGTATTTTGTTTAGTATTTTAGCATCTGTATTCATTAGAGATATTGCTCTGTAGTTTGCTTTCTTTGTGCCATCCTTGCCAGGTTTTGGTATGAGGGTTATGTTGGCCTCATAAAATGTGTTTGGAAGTATTGCTTGTTCTTCAATTATTTGGAAGACTTTGAGTAGAATAGGAACCAGGTCTTCTTTGAATGTTTGATAGAATTCACTAGTATAACCGTCTGGGCCTGGACTTTTATTTTTGGGGAGGTTTTTAATAGTTTTTTCTATTTCCTCCCTGCTGATTGGTCTGTTTAGCTTTCTGCTTCTTCGTGACTCAGTCTAGGAAGGTTGTATTGTTCTAGGAATTTATCCATTTCTTCTAGATTGTTGTATTTGGTGGCATATAATTTTTCATAGTATTCTACAATAATTCTTTGTATATCTATGATGTCTGTGGTGATCTCTCCTCTTTCATTTTGGATTTTATTTATTTGAGTCCTGTGCCTTTTTTCCTTGGTGAGTCTTCCCAAGGGTTTGTCAATTTTGTTGATCTTTTCAAAGAACCAGCTCCTTGTTTTATTGATTTTTTCTATAGTTTTTCTGTTCTCTATTTCATTTATTTCTGCTCTGATTTTTATTATCTCCTTTCTTCAGCTGGTTTTGGGTTGTGTTTGTTCTTCTTTTTCTAGTTCCTTAAGGTGTGAAGTTAAGTGATTTACTTGGGTTCTCTCTTGTTTGTTCATATAGGCCTGAAGTGATATGAACTTTCCTCTTATTACTGCTTTTGCTGTATCCCAGAGATTCTGATATGTCGTATTTTCATTTTCATTTGTCTGTATATATCTTTTGATCTCTGCGCTTATTTCTTCTTTGACCCATTCATTTTTTAGAAGTATGTTGTTTAGTTTCCACATTTTTGTGGGTTTTCCCCCTCTTTTTTACAGTTGAATTCTAGTTTCAAGGCTTTATGATCAGAGAATATGCTTGGTACAATTTCAATTTTTCTAAATTTGCTGATATTGTCTTTGTGGCGCAACATATGGTCAATTCTTGAGAATGTTCCATGTACACTAGAGAAAAATGTATACTCTGTCGCTTTGGGATGAAGTGTCCTGTAGATGTCTATCATATCCAGGTGTTCTAGTATTTCGTTTAAGGCCACTATATCTTTATTGATTCTGTTTGGATGATCGATCTAGAGCCATCAGCGGTGTATTGAGGTCTCCAAGTATGATTGTATTTTTGTCAGTTTTTGTTTGAAGGTCAATAAGTAGCTGTCTTATATATTTTGGTGCTCCTTGGTTTGGTGCATATATATTAAGGATTGTTATGTCTTCTTGATTCAGTGTCCCCTTAATCATTATGAAATGGTCATTTTTGTCTCTGAGTACTTTTTCTGTCTTGTAGTCAGCATTATTAGATATGAGTATTGCTACACCTGCTTTTTTTTGGGTGTTGTTTGCTTGGAGTATTGTTTTCCAGCCTTTCACTTTGGATTTGTTTTTATCCTTGTTGCTTAGATGTGTTTCTTGTAGGCAGCATACAGTTGGATTTTCTTTTTTAATCCATTTTGCTACTCTGTGTCTTTTTATTGGTAAGTTTAATCCATTTACATTTAGTGTAATTATTGACACTTGTGGGTTCCCTATTGCCATTTTATAAATTGCTTTCTGTTAGTTTTGTATCTTGTTTGATTCTTCTCTTTTGTTTTTCTATCATTTGTTTTTGTTTGTTTGTATTCCATACTTCTTTCCTCTGTTGCTACCTTTTTTAAGTCAAGTGTTTTTGTGGTGGTTTTTTCAAGGGTGGTTACCATTAAGTAATGAAAAGGGTACCTACCATATTCATTGTAGTACCCTATCTTATGAGTATTTCTGCACTTCATTGTCCTTTGCTACTGTTAATCTCCATCCTCTCCCCCCTTTTTTTTCTTTTGTTGTCACAGTTTACGTTTGGTTTTATTGTGTTCTTGGTGGAGCTGTTACTTGTGGTTTTGTTTTCTTTTGTTCTTTGAATCTGGTTGGAAAACCCCCTTTAGTAATTCCTGGAGTGGGGGCTTTCTGATGATAAATTCTCTCATCTTTTCTGTATTTGTGAATGTTTTTATATCTCCTTCGTACTTGAAGGATAGCTTTGATGGGTATAGTATTGTTGGCTGAAAGTTCCTCTCTTTCAGGGCTTTAAATATTGGGGTCCACTCTCTTCTAGCTTGTAGAGTTTCTGCTGAGAAATCTGATGATAATCTAATGGGCCTTCCTTTATATGTTGTACTCTTCTTTTCCCTGGCTGCCTTGAGAATTTTTTCTTTGTCATTGGTTTGTGTTATCTTCATTATGATGTGCCTTGGAGTGGGTTTGTTGGGGTTAAGAAAACTCGGAGTTCTGTTTGCTTCTTGAACTTGAGGCTTTAGTTCTTTCCACAGACTTGGGAAGTTCTCATCTATTATTTGTTTGAGTATATTCTCCATTCCATTTTCTTTCTCTTCTCCCTCTGATATACCTATTATTCTTATGTTATTCTTTCTGATGGAGTCAGACAATTCCTGTAGGGCTTTCTCGTTTTTTATTATTTTTGAGTCTCTTTCTTCTTCTCTCTGTTGTACCTCAAGTTGCTTGTCTTCTATTTCACTAATCCTATCTTCTATCTGGGCTGTTCTATTAGCTAAGCTTGTTACCTCATTTTTCAGCTTGTGAATTGAGTTTTTCATTTCTGTTTGATTTGTTTTTATAGTTTCAATTTCCTTGGTAATATATTCTTTGTGATCGTTGAGTTGTTTTCTGATCTCCCTAAATTGCCTTTCTGTGTTTTCTTGTATATCTCTGAGTATTTTTAAGATTTCTATTTTAAATTCTCTGTCATTTAGCTCCAAGGCTTCCAATATGTTAAATCTTTTCTCCATAGATTTTTCCACATCTATTTGTGTTACCTCTTTATCTTTTGTATCCATAATAATTGATTTTCTTTTTCTTATTGGCATCTGAGGGTGGTCTTGTTGATAGCACTAATTAGAATTAATAAGGAATAAAATGAAAAAAAAAGGAAAACACCCCACAAAAAAAACAGTAATAATTTATTATTTCCCCCCTTTTTTTCTTTCTTCTCTTCCCCTCCTCTCCCCTCCTTAGGGAAATCTCGTGATGACCTGTGAATTATATTATGCTAAATGGAACAAAAACTGTCTATAATGGAGGGCCTGATTTGGGGTGAAGAGTTCAAGGGGCAAAAAAGTGAGTAGGGACCTACTAAATGCAAAAAAAAAAAAAAAAAAAGGAGAAAATCTTAGACAAGCATAAAATGATTTGCTTGTAAGTGATGGTCAACTAAGAGATATAATGAGAGGGGTAAGAGGGAAATAGAAAAAAGGAGAAAAAATATAATAATTAAAGAAGAGAAAAAAAATAAAAATAATAAGTAAAAATCTGTTGTATTAAGTGGAACATAGACTAAATACAATGGAGACCTTGGGTTGGGAAGAATGCTAGTGAGTTAAAAAGCAATGTAAAAAGTACCCAAAATGCCACAAAAACAAACAAAAGAAAACCAAAAACAAAAGTAAAAAAAAAGGGAAAAAAAAAACCACAAAAAACTTGAGTCCCAAATTAAATAATTTGTTTGTGATTGAGGATTGAATGTGAGGAAAAGTAAAAGGAGAAAAGAAGAAATGAATAGAAAGGAAAAAATAAGAAAAAGAGAAAAACGAAGGAAGAAAAAAAGGAAAAGAAAAAAAAAAACAAAAGGGGAGAGAGTGAGAAATAAGGGTTTTGGAGTATAACCCTAAAGGAGAGTAAGGATGAAGAAAAGGTATAAAATGTAACACTCATGGGTAGTGTAGTTCAAGAAAAGGGAAGCATAAGATGGGCAGAGAATAAAAGGACCGACGTGGAGGAAATAGATATAATAATAATAAAGGCAATAAGATAGAAAAAACAAGCAACAACAACAAAAAATTAGTGGAACAAGTTATAAAGTCTGTGGATTTTTCTTGATTTTGAGAGGTTAACTTCTTCCTTTTTTTTTTCTCTCCCTCTTCCTGGTCGGTGACTCTGTACCCCAGGCTCTGCCCCTGTGTCACACTTAGGTAGGGATTTGCAGTTGATGGGATTCTATGGCAATGTCATATAATTGGCTTTAGTCTCGCTGGTAGTCAGGGCTTGTTGGCGTTTGCAGGGTCCAACAATGAGAGAGTTTGCTTTTCTGCAGTCTCTCTCCTAGTCTTCCCTTCCTGAATTAGCAGCTTGGTGATCCAGCTATGAGGCTGCCACTGCTTCTACCTGGGGAGTAAGAGGGTCAAAGAGCTAGGAAATCCCCACTCTATCCCCACTCAGCGCAAGGCTCTGGGTAAGGCTCTGGCAGTCAGAGCCTCCAGTGTAATCAGGTGGGGCTGGGAGACAATTGTTGTCAAGGTGACTGTTCAGTGCCTAGCATTCAGTTGGACCACTCAACCCAGGCTTTCCACACTCTGTAGCCTGTTTTGGCTGGGAAGAAGAGGCACTAGTCGCTGCTTGCTGTATAGATCTTAATATCTGCCAAGTCCCTCTTGTTAGCGTATATCCCTGAATATGGAGGCTCTGTCAATCAGAAGTTGCCCCCGCCCCTTTAGCGAGAGGCACTAAAAAATATCACGCCTCTTGTCTTGGATTGCTGAACTGAGAGAGTTCTTATTAATTAGAGCCCCGAGGGTGCACAGATTTCGTGGGTTAAGCTAATTTCAGTGATTGGATCCACAGCTGTGCTCCAGAAAGTATTTCAGGCTGCCCGCGCGCCCCTCCCCCAACGCTTGGTTGTTAGCTTGAATGGCTGGGTGAGGTGCCCCGCCCACGGAGAGAATCTCCGGAATAGGGAAGACAGCCTTGGCGCCTCTCCCGCTGGCCTTGCCACTGGCGGCTGGGGTGCACTGAGCACGGGAGAATGGAGCACTCTGGGTGTGCGGGCAAGTGGGGTGCTCTGGGTGCATGGGCAAGTGGGACGTTCAGGGCACGCGAGCGAATGGGGTGCTCTAGGCACTCTCTTGGCTGGGGACTCTCACTTGCAGTGCGTGGGCCGCTGGGGATGCTGGTGGTGCAAGGGAGCTCGCTCTGCGACCGGACTGCGGCATGGGGCACGCGCGTGGTTTTTCACGGCACGCTGGCGGCTGCTCACAGCGCCCAGGCTGCCGCTCCCCGAGTGTGGGCGGGCAGTTGCACACGTGGGTTGACTCACCACAGGCGTACTCCTTCCAAGGCTTGAATGAACGTCTGTGCGGTAGTTAGCTTCCTCCGCACCCTCAGTTCTGACCCATCTCTCAGATTCAAGTGATAACAGTCCTTCTGCTTTCAGTGTATGTGGAACTCCGGAATGCTCTGAGGATAAATTTTACTGTTTCTAGTTGATTATTTTGTAGAGATTTTGGGGAGATCTGTCGGACGCGCTGCTCACGGCGCCATTTCCGTGACGTCACCTATAATTTTCTAAATAAAATTTTAAAATTAAAAAAAAGGAGAGAGATTCAAACTGTTATACCATTTTGCATTCCTTTGAACAATGAGTAAGAGTTCCTCCTATTGCTCCACATCCTTGCCAGCATTGAGTGTTGTCAGTGTTTTGGATTTTAGGCATTCTAGTAGTTGTGCGATATTGTAATTATTTGACTGTAACTATTTTCATTGCAAGTCTGTCATGACATGATATTGAGCACCATTTCATATGCTTATTTGTCATCTGTAAATCTTCTTTGGTTAGGTGTCTGTTTAGATCTTTTGCACACTTTTTAATTATGTAGTTTCTTTTTATATTGTATTTTAAGGAGTCTGTATATTTCAGAATCAAGTTCGGCATCAAATATGTGTTTCATGAAAATTTTCTCAAAATATGACTTGTCTTTTCATTCTCTAAATTGTGTCTTTCATGGAGAAGTTTTTAGTTTCAAATAAATTCAAATACCTTTTTTCTTCTGCATTTCATGCACAATTTTACACAATTCAGTGATTTTTAGGAATTTATAGAGTGTGTATTAGCCAGTGATCATATTTATTCTTTTCAACTGTTCATTTATTGGACCAGATAATTTCATTTTGAATAAAATACCCAAAATAATCAGTAGTAGTACTCAGTAGCATAACTTATGTAAAAAATTGGAAACCTAATGCCAAATAGTTGAGAATGGATAAGTAATACAAGAGAATATCAACAATATGAAATATACATGAAAATTGTGTTAAAGATTGTTAGCGTGTCAACATTCTTTACATACAAAAATAAGTTCATGGAAATATTAAGCCAAGAAAATAGTATATAAAATATCATCCATACATTAATTTCAATGAAGAAAGATGTAATATGACAAATAAAAATAAAAATCCAATCACAACTGGCTGGGATAAGTAGCATGAAATTGCTATAAAACAAATCCTACAGTCTCACAGTAAGAGTTTATTTAACATGCATGCAAACTTGAATAAAAATGCTTCAAGTAAGCATCAGCTAAGGGACAAGCTCCTCCCATCTGTGGCTCTATGAGCCTTTAGGCCATGGAGTCCTTGGCCAATTCCTACCTCTGCATTTGGCTGGGAGGTAGACAAGAGTGTGAGAAAGAATCACAGGAAGTTCTTATAAACCAGGTTTGGAATACTGAATTTACATGCACCCAAGTGGCCACATCTACCTTCACAGCAGGCTGAGATAAATGGGCTAGCAGTGTGCCCAGGAGACAGAGGGATGCTTGTGTGCCCACATAGAACTCTCTGCACTTGGCAAAATGAGACTCTGGTTTTCTCATTTCTCCTTTCAATTTTGCTTAATCCATAATAATACATGAGTATCCCATTTTTATCTTATTCTATTTTGTTCCTGAGTCCAGATTATGAGAGTTTAGCTCCCTCTTATCCTAGTCTACCAGGTTCCCATCTTCAGATAGAAAGACTTTTGATAGCTAGGATTTATTCATTCTTTCTTTTTAAAAAGGAAATTAAAATTTGCAGCCTGTCTGAGCTCATCCCCTATTCTTCATTGTAGACACCTCCTAAATCAACTCAGAGCATTGCCTGTCCTATTTTTAAATTTTGCAGCAAGATCACACATCTTGCTAAGAAAACAGTATGTAACAATCTTTTCTAAGTGGTGCTTCATTCTTAACCTAAATCTTTTTGATTTTTTAAGATGAAACAAAATGTCAAAGATTTTCTTCTAAGTAGCACAAAATAACCCTACTTAAATCTTCTAACCTGCATATTAATAATTAGTATTTGGTTATGCATCAGTAGCATTCATCATTGCCAGTTCATATAGAAATGCTTTATGTTAAAAATAAGACTAAGAGACATGGACAAGAGTGTGGTGGTTACCAGGGGTGGGGGGAGGGAGGACAGGGGGAGAGTTAGGGGGAGGGGGAGGGGCACAGAGAACTAGATAGAGGATGGCAAAGGACAATCTGACTTTGGGCGAGGGGTATGCAACATAATCTAATGACAAAATAACCTAGACATGTTTTCTTTGAATATATGTACCCTGATTTATTAATGTCATCCCATTACCATTAATAAAAATTTATTTAAAAAAAAAAAAAAAAAAAAAAAAAAAAAAAAAAAAAAAAAAGAAATGCTTTATGTTAACATAGCTATATTATGTAAGGATCTTCAAACATGCTATATTTTGGTAGTCAAACATCTTTATTATAATAACCCATTCTAATTTTTTTTCTATTTCAATGATCACCTTAATATTATTTTCCAATTACTATTTAATATTTTTATATTTTATTTTTAAAGATTTTATTTATTCATTTTTTTTAGAGAGAAGGTCAAGCGTACTCATGAGAGAGAGAGAGAGAGCAAGGGGGAGGAGCAGAAAGCATCAACTCCCATATGTGCCTTAACCAGGCAAGCCCAGGGTTTTGAACCGGCGACCTCAGTGTGACAGGTCGATGCTTTATCCACTGCACCACCACAGGTCAGGCATGTCACCATTTAATATTAACAAAAGTTTTGTAAAATGTTTGAAAATTTTATAGAATAAGCCAATTATTATGTTTTTTAATTTTTCTTTTTATTTTGTTGACATGATTTCAAGCGTCCTATTTAATATAACACCCTCTACCCATTGTATCATGCCCGCATGTACCATTCAAAGTCTCTCTCCACTCTTTTCATCCTCATTATCCCCCCTATCCCCCTCCTCTATCTCTACTCCCTTTTCCCTCTGGCTATTGCTACTCTGTTGTATGTATGCATGTGTTTTATATATATATATGTGTGTGTAGTATATATATATATATATATGCACATATACATATATATACACACACATGTATAAAACATATATAAAACATATATGTATGTTTTTGGCTAACACCTTCACCTTCTTTGATCTAGTCCTCTCTTCCCACTTCCTTCTGACAGCTGTCCATTTGTTTTCTGTGACCCTGCCTATTTCTGTTTTGTTCCTCAGTCTATTGTATGCATTAGATTCCACGTATAAGTGAGATTACATGGTATTTGTCTTTATCTATCTGGCTTATATCACTTAACATAATAATCTCCAGGTCTATTCATACTATCACAAAATGTAAAATTTCCTTCTTTTTATGGCCATGTAGTATTTCATTGTGTAAATGTACCACAGCTTTTTTATCCACTCAACCACTGATGGACACTTGGGCTGTTTCCAGATCTTGGCTATTACAAACAACACTGCAGTGAACATGGGAGTGCTTATCTTCTTTTGAATCAATGTTTTGGGATTCTTAGGATATATTCCTAGAAGTGGCATAGCTGGGTCATAGGTAGTCCATTTTTAATTTTTTGAGGAAATACCATATGTTTTGCATAGTAGCTGCACAAGTCTGCATTCCCTCCAGCAGTGCAGGAGGGTTCCCTATTCTTCACATCCTTGCCAGCACTTGCTGTTTGTTGAATTGTTAATAATAAAAGCCACTCTGGTAAGTATGAGGTGATATCTCATTTTGATTTTAATTTGCATTTCTCTGATGATTAGTGACATTGAGCATTTTTTCATAAGCTTATTGGCCATCTGTATGTTCTCTTTGGAGAAGTATCTATTCATGTCCTTTGCCCATTTTTTAATTGGATTGTTTGTATTCCTGGTATTGAGTTTTATAAATTCTTTATAAATTTTAGTGATTAAGCCCTTATCAGATGTATTGAAGAATATGTTCTTCTATAGAGTGAATTATCTTTTTATTTTCTTAATAGTGTGTTTTGCTTGAAAAAGATTTTTAGTTTGATATAGTCCCATTTGTTTATTTTGTCCTTTATTCTCCTTGCCCGGGGAGATATATTGACAAAAAATATTGCTTCGAAAGATGACTGAGAGTCCTACCACCGGTTTTCTTTTAGGATTTTTATAGTTTTTGTGACTTACATTTAAGTCTTTTATCCATTTTGAGTTTATTTTTGTGAATGGTATAAGTTGGTGCTCTAGTCCAATTTTCCCAACACCATTTATTAAAGAAATGGTCTTTACTCCATTATATACTATTGCCTCCTTTTTCAAATATTAATTGACTGTAAAGACATGGGTTTATTTCTGAGTTCTCTGTTCTGTTTCACTGATCTGTATGCCTGTTCTTATGCCAGTACCAGGCTGGTTTGATTACAGTAGCCTTGTAGCACAGGTTGATAGCAGGAAGTGTGATACCTTCCACTGTGTTCTTCATTTTCAAGATTGTTGAGGCTATTTCAGTTCTTTTATAGTTCCATATAAGTTTTTGGAGCATTTTTCCTAGATCTGTGAAGTATATCATTGGTATTTTAATAGGAATTGCATTAAATCTATAGATTGCATTGGGTAGGTTGTGTGTGTGCGTGTGTGTGTATGTGTGTGTGTGTGATTTTTTTAAGTGAGAAGAGGGAAAATAGAGAGCCAGACTTCCACATGCACCCCCACCAGGATCCACCTAGTAACCCCCATCTGGGCCCGTTGTTCAAACCAACTGATATATCCTCAGCACCAAGGGCTAACTGGCTGCAAGAGGGGAAGAGAGAGAGAAGGGGGAAAGAGAGAAAATGATAGTCACTTCTCATGTGTGCCCTGACCGGGGATCGAACCTGGGACAAACACCCATCAGGCTGACACTCTATCCACTGAGCAAACTGGCCAGAGCTTGTATGGATATTTTAATAAAGTTTATTCTTTCTATCCATGAACATGGTATATGCTTCCACTTGTTTGTATCTATCTCAATTTCTTTTTTCAATGTCTTATAATTTTCCCAGTACAACTCTTTTACCTCCTTGGTTAAATTTATTCCCAGTTACTTTATTTATTTTTGGTTGCAATAGTAAATGGGATTGTTTCCTTAATTTCTCTTTGTGACAGTTTATTATTAGTGTTTAATAATGCATTAATTTTTGAATATTAATTTAGTATCCTGCCACTTTGCCGAATTTATCAGGTCTAGTAGTTTTTTGCTGTAGACTTTAGGGCTTTCTATGTATACAGTATCATGTTGTCAGCAAGTAATAACAGTATTACTTTTTCTTTTCCAATTTGTATGCCTTTTATATCCTCTCCTTGTCTGATTGCTGTGACTGACTTCCAATATTATGTTGAATAAAAGTGGTTAAAGGGGGCACCCCTGTCTTGTTGCTGATCTTAAGGGGATTGCTTTTAAGTTTTGCCCATTGAGTACAATGTTGGCTGTCAGTTTGTCATATACAACCTCAAAAATTTAAATATTAATCTGCCTTTTGACCCAGCTATCCCACTTTTAGGAATATAGCCCAAGAACACCATAGCACTGTTTCAAAAGAAGAAATGCACCTCCATATTTATGGCAGCATTGTTCACAATAGCGAAGATTTGGAAACAGCCCAAGTGTCCATCAGTGGACGAGTGGATTAAAAAGCTTTGGTACATTTATACTATGGAATACTACTCAGCCATAAGAAATGATGACATTGAATCATTTACAACAACATGGATGGACCTTGATAACATTATACTGAGTGAAATAAGTAAATCAGAAAAAACTAAGAACTCTATGATCCCATACATAGGTGGTACATAAAAATGAGACTCAGGGACATGGACAAGAGTGTGGTGGTTGGGGGGGGAAGTGGGAAGGGGTTGGGGGAGGGGAGGGGCACAAAGAAAACCAGTTAGGAGGTAATGGGAGACAATTGGACTTTGGGTGATGGGATTACAGCATAATCAAATGTCAAAATAACCTGGAGATGTTTTCTCTGAACATATGTAGCCTGATTTATCAATGTCACCCCATTAAAATTAATTAAAAAATAAAAATTAAAAAATTTTTTTTTAAATCTTGATATTTTGTGAACTTGCAATTTTTCTCAAGTCAGATGAGCCCACACTCAAGCTGGTGACCTCGGGGTCTTGAACCTGAGTCCTTCAGCATCCCAGTCCGACACTCTATCCACTGCACCACCTCCTGGTCAGGTGTGAACTTCCAATTTTTGATTGATGTCCTTGATTTTCTGTACAATTAAATAATTAGTAAAAGTTGACTTTTTAACAAGTTATCCACAGATCTTATTTAAGGCACCCCTTCAAACTATCTTCTTATACAATATTTTTAATATTTCAATTAAACAAAGTTCAATCTGTACCCACTTTTAGTTTTTTAATTAGATAAATTGATTAATTAAAACCAAAAATGTTTATAAAATTAACTAAATTAAAGAAACTATGAGAGATTGATAATCATGTTGTCTGAAGTAATTGGATTTGGAATTTGACTTCTATATACTGAACAACAAATTAACAATCAATTAATACTCTAAATGATTACATTAAAGTACAATAGTAAATTTTATAAATATACTCTTTGTATAACATTAAAAATTTTAATGGCAAAAAATACTTCTAAAACAAATCCTTAGGGGAGAATTGTTTTCAGTTCCTAGATATGCAACTATTTCAGTGTTTTAATATTGCCACCTACTGGAGAATTAAAATCAGAAGACTTTACTTTGGAAATCCTCATCAATAGCAATATTTGTTGAATTTAGACATTGCAAAACTCATAACATTTTTTAAAACTATTGAGATTCTAAATTTTTTCTTAATAAATATGAGAAAATAAACAAAGAAGGGCTAAACAGTTCAGTGATTTGTCCCAAATCACACTACTAATTACATGTAAAATGATTATATAAGACCAATTATAGATAAGCCAATATTCCAGATATACCCTCCCATGATCTGTGTTTTATAATTTTCCCTTCAGGTGACAGATACCATGTTCATTCTCAGTGTTCATTATAATAATGCTAAAACACTCTTTTTTATTGAATTTATTGAGTAACATTGGTTCACAAAACCATACAGGTTTCAAGTTGACAATTCAGCAGAACATCACTGCACAATGCCCCATGCACCCATCAGCCCAAACAAAGTGTTTTTCCATCTCTATTGCCCCTTCTCTGTCCACTCCCACCTACTCCCCACAACCCTTTCCTTCTATTTATCATCATACTGTTGTCTCTGTCTATGTGTTTTATATATTTTTATGTTTTTTATTGTTGCTTAATCCCTTCACCTTCTTTCATCCATTCCTAAACCCTTCTCCCTTCTGACAGCTGTTAGTGTGTTCCATCTATCCATGCCTCTGTTTCTATTTTGTTCACCAGTATATTTTGTTCATTAGATTACATGTATGAGCAAAATCATATAGTATTTGACTTTCTCTAATTGCCTTATTTCACTTAGTACTGGATTATGCCCTCCAGGTCCACTCATGCTGCACAAAGGGTAAGATTGCCTCCTTTCTTACAACTGAGTAGTATTCCATTCTTTCAATGTACCAAGGCTTTTTTATCTCTTCATTTATTGTTGGGCACTTGGGTTGCTTCCAGATCTTGGCTATTATAAATAACACTACAGTGAACATAGAGATGCATATATTCTTTTGAATTAGTGTTTTGGATTTCTTCAGATTAATTTCCAGAAATAGAATCATTGAAGCATAAGACAGTTCCACTTTTAATTTTTTGAAGTAACTCCATTCTGTTTTCCTTAGTGGTGCACCAATCTGCATTCCCACCAGTGGTGCCTGAGGGTTCTATTTTCTCCACATTCTTTCCTTGTTTGTTGATTTATTGATGATAGCCATTCTGACAGGTGTGAAGTAATATCTCTTTGTGGATTTGATTTGCATTTCTCTGATGTTTGGTGATACTGATTATCTTTTCATAGGTCTCTTAGCCATCTGTATCTCACCTTTGGAGAAGTGTCTATTTATGTTCTTTGCCCATTTCTTAATCAGATGTTTGTTTTTTGGTGTTGACTTATATAAATTCTTTATAAATTTTGGATATTAACTCCTTATTAGATATATTATTGGAAAATATGTCCTCCCATTTAATTCACAATTGTATTTTCATTTTGTTGATGATATCCTTTGTTATATAAGAACTTTTTAGTTTAATGAATCCCCTTATGTTTATTTTTTCTTTTGTTTCCTTTGCCTGAGAAGCTATATCAGAAAAAAAAAATATTACTATAAGAACAGACTTTACTGTATGTGTTTTCTCTGGGGTTTTTATGATTTTGAGTCTAATATTTAATTTAAGTCTTTCATCCACTTTGAGTTCATTTTTGTGTATGGTGTAAGAATGTGGTCTGGAGAGTAATGGCGGGGTAGGAAGCGATACCGATAAATCTCCCCCAAAACTCAACAAGATCTTCAACCAGAAACAGAAACACCTATACTTGGAGCCTCCAGATGCTTCGCAATACACCCAAAGACTTATCAACTGCAAACCTCTACCTGAGCGTGCCAAAGGGGCAGAACCCGGGGTACAGAGTCACCGACCAGGAAGAGGGAGAGAAAAGAAAAAGCAAGAAGATAACCTCTCAAAATCAAGAATAATCTGCAGACTTTATAACCTATCCCATTTTATTATATTTGTTCGTTTGTTTCTCTTATCTTCATTCTTGATACTTTTTTTCCTCCTCCAATTTGGCCGATTAACTCTCTGCCGGTCTTACTCTCTCCTCTCCTTGAACTACACTACCCATAAGTGTTACATCTCCCATTATCTTTTCTCTTCTCTTCCTTTCTCTCTATGAGGGTTGCACTCCAAAACCCTTAACTCTCTCTCTCTCTCTCTCTCCTTTCTTTTTTCTTCTTTTAGTGGTTCCCTCTTTTTTTCTCTCTCTCTCTTTCTTTTCTCCCTCTATATTAGTTTCTTCCTTTCTCCTTTACATCTCCTCTCATTCAAACCTCAATAACAAACAAATTATCTTATCTGGGACTCAAACTTATGTTTGTGGCATTTTGGGGGGGTTTTACTTCACCTTTTTAACTCACTAGCAGTGCTCCCATCCCTGGCTCTCCAGTTTATCTAGTTCTTGTTCCACTAAATACAATAGTAATTTTTTAATTTGTCCCCCCATTTTTCCATTTTTCTCTTATTCCTTTCATCATAACTCTTAGACAACCTACACCTAAAAGCAAATCATTTTATTCTTGACCCAAATTTTTTCCTTATTTGCTTTTTGTGGGTCCATACGCTCTTTTTTTTCTTTTTTTTTTTTTTTTCTTTTTTCTTTTTTTTTTGCCCCTTTATTACTTTTCCCCAATTCAGGCCCTCCATCACAGGCATTGTTTGTTATAATTCACAGTTCACCACAAGATTTTCTCAAGAAAGAGGGGAGAGGAGAGGAGAGGAAAAAAGGAGGGGGGGAATAATTTCCTTTTTTAAAAATTTTTATTTTATTTTATTTTTCTTTATTTCATTATTAATTTTTTTTTTAAAAAATAACTTTTCGATTTTTTATTTTTTTTATTATTTTTTTAACTTTTTATTCCTTATTAAATCTCATTAATACTATCAACAAAACCACCCTCAGATGCCATTAAGGAAGAGAAAATCGAATATCATGGATACAAAAGAAAGAGAGGTAACACAGCTAGATGAGGAAAAATCTATGGAGAAAAAATTTAATATATTGGAAACCTTGGAGCTAAATGACAGAGAATTCAAGATAGAAATCCTAAAAATCCTCCGAGATATACAAGAAAACACAGAAAGGCAATTTAGGGAGCTCAGAAAACAACTCAATGAACACAAAGAATATATGTCCAAGGAAATTGAAACTATAAAAACAAATCAGAGATGAAAAACTCAATTCATGAGCTGAAAAATGAAGTAACAAGCTTAGCTAATAGAACAGGTCAGATAGAAGAGAGGATTAGTGAAATAGAAGACAAGCAACTTGAGGCACAACAGAGAGAAGAAGAAAGAGACTCAAAAATTAAAAAAAATGAGATAGCCCTAAAAGAATTATCTGACTCCATCAAAAAGAATAACATAAGAATAATAGGTATATCAGAGGGAGAAGAGAGAGAAAATGGAATGGAGAACATACTCAAACAAATAATAGATGAGAACTTCCCAAGCCTGTGGAAAGAACTAAAGCCTCAAGTTCAAGAAGCAAACAGAACTCCGAGTTTTCTTAACCCCAACAAACCTACTCCAAGGCATAACATAATGAAATTGACACAAACCAACAGCAAAGAAAAAATTCTCAAGGCAGCCAGGGAAAAGAAGAATACAACATATAAAGGAAGGCCCATTAGATTATCATCAGATTTCTCAGCAGAAACTGTACAAGCTAGAAGAGAGTGGACCCCAATATTTAAAGCCCTGAAAGAGAGGAACTTTCAGCCACAAATACTATACCCATCAAAGCTATCCTTCAAATATGAAGGAGAAATAAAAACATTCACAGATACAGAAAAGATGAGGGAATTTATCAACACAAAACCCCCACTCCAGGAATTACTAAAGGGGGTTCTCCAATCAGATACAAAGAACAAAAAAAAAACAGAGCCACAAGTAAAAGCTCCAAGAAGAACACAATAAAACCAAATTTAAACTGTGACAACAACAAAAAGAAAGGGGGAGAAGATGCAGATTAACAGTAGCAAAGGACGATAGAGTGCAAAAGTACTCACAAAATAGTTCGCTACAATGAACAGGGTAGGGACCCTTTTCATTCTCAAAGGTAACCACCATTGAAAAAACCACCACAGAAGCATATGAGATAAAAAAGATAGCAACAGAGGAAAGATGTATGGAATACAACCAAATAAAACAAAAGATAGAAAAACGAAAGAGAAGGATCAAACAAGACACAAAACTAACAGAAAGCAAGATATAAAATGGCAATAGGGAACCCACAAGTATCAATAATTACACTAAATGTAAACAGATTAAACTCACCAATAAAAAGGCACAGAGTAGCAGAATGGATTAAAAAAGAAAATCCAACTGTATGTTGCCTACAGGAAACTCATCTAAGTAACAAGGATAAAAACAAATTCAAAGTGAAAGGCTGGAAAACAATACTCCAAGCAAATAACATCCAAAAAAAAGCAGGTGTAGCAATACTCATATCGGATAATGCTGACTACAAGACAGGAAAAGTACTCAGAGACAAAAATGGCCATTTCATAATGGCTAAGGGGACACTGAATCAAGAAGACATAACAATCCTTAATATATATGCACCAAACCAAGGGGCACCAAAATATATAAGACAGCTACTTATTGATCTTAAAACAAAAACTGACAAAAACACAATCATACTTGGAGACCTCAATACACCGCTGACGGCTCTAGATCAGTCATCCAAACAGAGAATCAACAAAGACATAGTGGCCTTAAACAAAACACTAGAGCACCTGGATATGATAGACATCTACAGGACATTTCATCCCAAAGTGACTGAGTATACATTTTTCTCCAGTGTACATGGATCATTCTCAAGAATTGACCATATGTTGGGCCACAAAAACAACATCAGCAAATTCAGAAAAATTGAAGTTGTACCAAGCATATTTTCTGATCATAAAGCCTTGAAACTAGAATTCAACTGCAAAAAAGAGGAAAAAAATCCCACAAAAATGTGGAAACTAAACAACATACTTTTAAAAAATGAATGGGTCAAAGAAGAAATAAGTGCAGAGATCAAAAGATATATACAGACTAATGAAAGTGACAATACGACATATCAGAATCTCTGGGATGCAACAAAAGCAGTGATAAGAGGGAAGTTCATATCACTTCAGGCATATATGAACAAACAAGAGAGAGCCCAAGTGAACCACTTAACTTCCCACCTTAAGGAACTAGAAAAAGAAGAACAAAGACAACCCAAACCCAGCTGAAGAAAGGAGATAATAAAAATCAGAGCAGAAATAAATGAATTAGAGAACAGAAAAACTATAGAAAAAATTAATAGAACAAGGAGCTGGTTCTTTGAAAAGATCAACAAAATTGACAAACCCTTGGCAAGACTCACCAAGGAAAAAAGAATAAGAACTCATATAACCAAAATCCAAAATGAAGGAGGAGAAATCACCACGGACACCGTAGATATACAAAGAATTATTGTAGAATACTATGAAAAACTTTATGCCACTAAATTCAACAACCTAGAAGAAATGGATAAATTCCTAGAACAATACAACCTTCCTAGACTGAGTCAAGAAGAAGCAGAAAGCCTAAACAGACCTATCAGTAGAGAAGAAATAGAAAAAACCATTAAAAACGTCCCCAAAAATAAAAGTCCAGGCCCTGACGGCTATACAAGCGAATTTTATCAAACATTCAAAGAAGACTTGGTTCCTATTCTACTCAAAGTCTTCCAAAAAATTGAAGAAGAAGCAATACTTCCAAACACATTTTATGAGGCCAACATAACCCTCATACCAAAACCAGGCAAGGATGGCACAAAAAAAGAAAACTACAGACCAATATCTCTAATGAATACAGATGCTAAAATACTAAACAAAATACTAGCAAATCGAATACAACAACATATTAAAAAAATAATACATCATGATCAAGTGGGATTCATCCCAGAATCTCAAGGATGGTTCAACATACGTAAAACGGTTAACGTAATACACCATATCAACAAAACAAAGAACAAAAACCACATGATCTTATCAATAGACGCAGAAAAGGCTTTCGATAAAATACAACACAATTTTATGTTTAAGACTCTCAACAAAACGGGTATAGAAGGAAAATATCTCAACATGATAAAGGCCATATATGATAAACCATCAGCTAACATCATATTAAATGGCACTAAACTGAAGGCTTTCCCCCTTAAATCAGGAACAAGACAGGGTTGTCCACTCTCTCGACTCTTATTTAACGTGGTACTAGAGGTTCTAGCCAGAGCAATCAGACAAGACAAAGAAATAAAAGACATCCATATCGGAAAAGAAGAAGTAAAGGTATCACTTTTTGCAGATGATATGATCCTATACATCGAAAACCCCAAAGAATCCACAAAAAGACTACTAGAAACAATAAGCCAATACAGTAAGGTCGCAGGATACAAAATTAACATACAGAAGTCAATAGCCTTTCTATATGCCAACAATGAAACAACTGAGAAGGAACTCAAAAGAATAATCCCCTTCACGATTGCAACAAAAAAAATTAAATACTTAGGAATAAACATAACAAAGAATGTAAAGGACTTATATAATGAAAACTATAAACCATTGTTAAGGGAAATCGAAAAAGATATAATGAGATGGAAGAATATACCTTGTTCTTGGCTAGGAAGAATAAATATAATCAAGATGGCTATATTACCCAAAGCAATATACAAATTTAATGCAATTCCCATTAAACTTCCAATGACGTTTTTTAAAGAAATAGAGCAAAAAATCATCAGATTTATATGGAACTATAAAAAACCTCGAATAGCCAAAGCAATCCTAAAGAAAAGGAATGAAGCTGGGGGCATTACAATACCTGACTTCAAATTATATTATAGGGCCACGACAATCAAAACAGCATGGTATTGGCAGAAAAATAGACACTCAGACCAATGGAACAGAATAGAAAGTCCAGAAATAAAACCACATATATATAGTCAAATAATTTTTGATAAAGGGGCCAACAACACACAATAGAGAAAAGAAAGCCTCTTCAATAAATGGTGCTGGGAAAACTGGAAAGCCACATGCAAAAGAATGAGACTGGACTACAGTCTCTCCCCCTGTACAAAAATTAATTCAAAATGGATCAAAGATCTAAACATAAGACCTGAAACAATTAAGTACATAGAAGAAGACATAGGTACTCAACTCATGGACCTGGGTTTTATAGAGCATTTTATGAATTTGACTCCACAGGCAAGAGAAATGAAGGCAAAAATTAATGAATGGGACTAAATCAGACTAAGAAGTTTTTGCTCAGCAAGAGAAACTGATAACAAAATAAACAGAAAGCCAACTAAATGGGAAATGATATTTTCAAACAACAGCTCAGATAAGGGCCTAATATCCAAAATATACAAAGAACTCATAAAACTCAACAACAAACAAACAAACAATCCAATAAAAAAATGGGAAGAGGATATGAATAGACACTTCTCCCAGGAAGAAATACAAATGGCCAACAGATATATGAAAAGATGCTCATCTTCTTTAGCTATTAGAGAAATGCAAATCAAAAAGGCAATGAGATACCACCTTACACCTGTTCGATTAGCTGTTATTAGCAAGACAGGTAATAGCAAATGTTGGAGAGGCTGTGGAGAAAAAGGAACCCTCATACACTGTTGGTGGGAATGTAAAGTAGTACAACCATTATGGAAGAAAGTATGGTGGTTCCTCAAAAAACTGAAAATAGAACTACCTTATGACCCAGCAATCCCTCTACTGGGTATATATCCCAAAAACTCAGAAACATTGATACGTAAAGACACATGCAGCCCCATGTTTATTGCAGCATTGTTCACAGTGGCCAGGAAATGGAAACAACCAAAAAGCCCATCAATAGATGACTGGATAAAGAAGATGTGGCACATATACACTATGGAATACTACTCAGCCATAAGAAATGATGACATCGGAACATTTACAGCAAAATGGTGGGATCTTGATAACATGATACGAAGCGAAATAAGTAAATCAGAAAAAACCAGGAACTGTATTATTCCATACATAGGTGGGACATAACAGTGAAACTAAGAGACATTGATAAGAGTGTGGTGGTTATGGGGGGCAGGGAGGAATGGGAAAGGGAAAGGGGGTGGGGAGGGGCACAAAGAAAACAAGATGGAAGGTGACAGAGGACAATCTGACTTTGGGTGGTGGGTATGCAACATAGTTGAACGACAAGATAACCTGGACTTGTTATCTTTGAATATATGTATCCTGATTTATTGATGTCACCCCATTAAAAAAATAAAATTATTAAAAAAAAAAAAAAAAAGAATGTGGTCTGGTTTCATTTTTTTTTTATGTATCTAACCAATATTCTCAACACTACTTATTGAATAAACTATCTTTACACTGTTGTATGTTTTTGCTTCCTGTGTCAAATATTAATTGATTATAAAGACATGGGTTTTATATAATTTTACTCATATGTGAAATCTAATGAACTACCAAACCAAATAAGAACAGAGTTGTAGATAGAGAAGAGACTGACAGCTGTCAATGGAGGGGGTGCAAGGATTGTGAAAAATAGGAGCAAAAAGAGAGAAAAAAACCCCTTATGAACAGAAACAACAGTGTGGTGATTACTAGGGAGAGGGAGTATGGGGGAAGGTGGAAGAGAGTATAGGGGGATAAATGATGTTGGACTGAGACTTGACTTCAGTGTACAGTGTACAGATAATACGTTGTGGAACTGTGTTCCTGAAAGTTGTATAATTTTATTAACTAGTGTCACCCCAATAAATTCAATAATGGCCATATATGACAAATTCACAGCCAACATCATACTCAATGGATAAAAAAGTATAAGCATTTCTCTTAATATCAGCTACAAGACAGGGACGTCTGCTTTTACCATTCTTATTCAACATAGTACTGGAAGTCTTAGCCACAGCAATCAGAGAAGAAGAAGAAGAAATAAAAGTCATCCAAATTGGAAAGAAAAAAATTAAAACTGTCATTATTTGCCGATGATATAATACTGTATATAGAAAACCCTAAAAATCTTACCAAAAAACTATTAGAAATAATAAATAAATTCAGTAAATTATCAGGATACAAAATAAATATGCAGAAATTAGTTGCATATTTGCTTTAGGAATATGCTCTGACCAACCAAACTATCTGGCCAGAGCTCATTTACATTTTTATACGCCAATAATGAATCATCAGAAAAGGAAACTAAGAATATAATCCCATTCACAATAGCCTCAAAAATAAAAAAATAAAAAAAACACCTAGGAATAAATTTAACCAAGGATGTAAAAGACCTGTACGCAGAAAATTATAAGATCCTGAAGAAAGAAATTGAAGAAGATACAAATAAGTGAAAGCATATACTATAGTCATGCATAGGAAGAATTAATCATTAAAATGTCCATGCTACCCAAAGCAATCTACAGATTCAATGCAATTTCTATTAAGATACCAGTGGCTTATTTCACAGGACTAAAACAAATACTCCAAAAATTTATATGGAACCACAAAAGACCCCATAAAGCCACAACAATCTTGAAAAAGAAGACAAAATTGGTTTTGTTATATATCATTTTGCATAAAGTCACAGAGCCTATCCATGATAAGTGAAGACTTACTGTATTTTTTAAAGTTCATTTTTCTTGAGTGAGAAGCAGGGAGGCAGAGAGACAGATTCTCATACACGCCCTGATTGGGATCCACCCAGAAAGCCCCCTAGGGGGCAATGCTCTGCCCATCTGAGGTTGTTGCTCCATTGCTTAGCAACCAAGCTATTTTAGTGCCTGAGGGGAGGCCATGGAGCCATCCTCAGCACCCAGGGCCAGCTTGCTGCTCCTGAGCCATGGCTGTGAGAGAGATAGAGAGAAGGAAGGGGAGAAGGGGAGGGGTGAAGAAGCAGATGGTCTCTTCTGTGTAGTCTGACTGGGAATCGAACCCAGGACATCCACATGCCAGGCTGACACTCTACCACTAAGCCAACCATCCAGGGCTGAAGACTTACAGTATTTTTAAGGCTTTAGTAGGTGGGGGTGATTGTCAATCAATCTAATATTTATGATGTACTTAAGAGTGAGCTATAGAGGTTCAAAAGAAATATAATGTTTAAAATATAAAAATATTTTACTTTGTCACTTCTTTAATAATAATTATATTCCTGAAAATGTGCACAATCACTGTATAAATGTAATTATATATAAACATTCTATAGAATGGTTTTATTTATACAACCTACAAAAACATCTTTTTAGAAAGTGAATATAACTCCTGAAATAAAAATAGTTATTCTTTATTCACCTCTCTCGTATATATAGGCTTTGGTACCTAAGTATTACTAAAATGAAGAAACTTTTAAAATTTGTTTTCTGACATAAATTTTTTACTGTTTTCAGAAATTTATTGACATATAATTGACAAATAAAATTGTAAAATATTTAAAGTGTATGTGGTGATTGACTATATATATAGTTAACATATCCATGATCTCACATATTTACTTCTCTTGGTGAGAGCCCTTAAGATCTACTCTTAGCAAATTTAAATTATACAATATAGTATTGTCAACTATAGTCACCATGTTATTCGTTAGATCCCCATGCCTTATTCATCTTACAACTGAAAGTTGGCAGTTTTTGCTACTAATCTCTCTCCACTTCCCTCACCCTCAACACCTGGTAACTATCATCAACTCTGTATCTATGAGTTCAGCTTTCTTTTTTTTTTTTTTTTTTTTTTTACATATGTAAAGCCAGAAGCCAAGGCCAGGGCCACTATCACAGCTGCCTGGCCCATGCAGGTTCACATTGGATTCGGACAGTCGGTAAAGAAACAAAGGAGCCAAAAGCAGATGGGCTGTTATCTTTAATTCTAGCTTGCACCCGGCGGGCAAGTAAAAACACTCACTGGGCTCCAAAACCCACTCACATTCAGTGCTCACAAAGCTACTGATTTATCCGAGTTTCCTAGAATCAAAGGTTTCCAGCTCACCAGCCTTATTCTCCTCCGTTCCCCATCTCCTTCCTTATCCCAGATACAAACTCTACACAAACTGGCATCACTCAGCACTCCGCCATTTTAGCTGCTTCTCCTGGCCTACTCCACGTGGCCTCCTTCTGCTCTCTGCTCTGTTCTCTCCTCTAATGATAATCTCAGGAACCAAGAGGGCAAACTCTCGTTCTGCCCCCATTTTATATTGTAGCTTCACAATCTCTAATCCAATATACAAAATAGGGAAGTCTCTAATACAAAGTCACTTCTCTGAGGCATGATTGGATTGTACCACCCCACATCAAAAAGGGTGGGAAAGGCTTAATCCCAAAACCAAGCCCCAGGCTACAAGGATTCTCAACACACATTAATATCACCTGGGCAACAGCCTCACGTGGGCAGCGCCATTTTTAACAAAGTGAGCATAATATATTTTATCTGCCCAACAACATATAAGTAATATCAAGTATATTTGTCTTTTAAATTCCTCTGGCTCATTTCACTTAGTACAATGGGCTGAATTAATCATTAACTCCTGAGCTCCACAGGTGATATCTCATTCTAGTGAGTGATACTCTTTGAAAATCTCCAACTTGTGCCTGGGCAACAACAATGCCCATTACTGCTGCCTGGTGCAGCCCTAAATGCATCCACTTACTTTGGCCATATGTACTTATTTAATAGACATATTCCTTTAATCTCTCTGCCTAAGGCTATTACTCTCAGGGGAAGACACTGTTTATATAGTTGTGCTTACTCTGAGGGCACCAAGTCTTTCGATCAAATCAATTCCCATTACTTGGCAAGAAGTAAAAGATAAATAAAAAGTTAAAAGAGGAAACCAGCAAGAACTTCTTTCTATCTTCTCTACTATAAAGAGCAAAGAAGCATGAACATGAATAATGTCAAAGCTGTTTGTCCTGGTTGGTGGTGCAGTGGATAGAGAGTCGTCCCAGAGCATAAAGGTCTCTGGTTGGGATCGCCAGCTTGATCCAGAGGGCACTGGCTTGACACTGAGATCGCCAGTTCAAGCCCCGCTCAGGGAACATATAAGAAGCAATCAATGGGTAAACAACTAAGTAGAACAAGTGAATACTTCTTTTTTCCCCATCTACTCTCAAAAAAAATGTTATTTAACCTTCACCTCATCTTTTCTTGGCTACAGTCAGAGTCAAATAGCAGCAGGCCAAAATGAATCTCATCCAGTTTCAAAAGCCAGACAGTTCTTTTAATTCAAGAATAAATGTTTAAGTCTTAAATCTCATAACTCAAAGATTTGTCTTTTCAGATTTATGCTGCCCTTAGACAATGAAGAATAACCTATTGGATCTAGAAAATGTAAACTCAACTGTCAGGCTCACTCCTCTAGACAGGCAGGATCCTGATGTCACAGTGGGAATTTAGGGTGAATTTTTATATATTGCATTTTTTAATTTATATTTACTGACCTAATTTTTATCCTTACTCTGAAAGTGAAGCTTGGGAGTGTTTTTCTTGAGGCTAAGGTAGAGGGGTAAAACAGGAGAGATGGGAAGGGCCTGGGGCAATGGAGAAGCAGAACATCAGATGTTTGCTAAATCTCCAGAAAGAGTGCTTTCACAAAAAGATGAGGGTTTAAGAATAGCTTGGTTAAAATTTGCAATAGAATTAATTAATAAGATTGTTGCACTAAATGTTTTAAATAATTTTTTAAAAACTATCTTTCTTGACCTATTAGGCAATTAACAGAAACAACCATTGAGAATTTCATATCCACAATTCATTTATTTTCTCACTCTGTCTCCCTCTCATTCTCTCTTTTTTTTTACAACACATTCAACCTTACATTTCTACACATTAACAATCACAATAATGCATTTAATTCTCTCACCTATATTTTATATAAAACTGTACTCTCATGTTCAATAAAAATTGGAAAGTATGTGAAACTGGAGTTGTATGCTCAATTTACAGCTGAAATCTGTGTGCTGGTACTCCCTCTGGTGAGCCTATTTTGCATTACACATGCTTATTTTGTTTGTTTTTTAAGTGCAGGAACACTTCATTGATAGGCCAAGAAACACCTCATAAAGCCAAGATCAATCAGAAGTAAACTCAGAAGGTCACTGCAATATCAAAAATGCATGAATCTGCTAAGATTGAACTGGTTGTATTCACCCGAATTCTACTAAGGGAATTTGTTAAAATGTAATTGCTTCCAGCCCTGGCTGGTTTGTTCAGTGGTAGAGCGTCGGCCTGGCAAGCAGGAATCCCGGGTTCGATTCCTGGCCAGGGCACACAGGAGAAGCACCCATCTGCTTCTCCACCCCTCCCCCTCTCCTTCCTCTCTGTCTCTCTCTTCCCCTCCTGCAGCCAAGGCTCCATTGGAGCAAAGTTGGCCCAGGTGCTGAGGATGGTTCTATGGCCTCTGCCTCAGGCGCTAGAATGGCTCTGGTTGCAACAGAGCAACGCCCCAGATGGGCAGAGCATCGCCCCCTGGTGGGCATGCCGGGTGGATCCCGGTTGGGCACATGTGGGAGTCTGTCTGACTGCTTCCCCGTTTCCAACTTCAGAAAAATACAAAAAAAAAAGAAAAGAAAACAGTGAATTCCCAATTTTAAAACGTAATTGCTTGATAACAGTTCAGAATGGCAGGTAAAACCTTAAGGGACTGCTCAGTAATATTTTTTTAAGCATTTTAATTTTATTTATTTATTTATTTTGTGGCAGAGAGAGTCAGAGAGAGGGACAGACAGGAAGGGAGAGAAATGAGATCAATTCTTCATTGCGGCACCTTAGCTGTTCGTTGATTGCTTTTCCATATGTGTCTTGACGGGGAAGGGGGGGCCTACAGCAGACTGAGTGACCCTTTGCTTGAGCCAGCAACCTTGGGCTCAAGCTGGTGAGCCTTGCTCAAACCAGATGAGCCTGTGCTCAAGCTGGCGACTTCGAGGTCTCAAACCTGAGGTCCTCCGCATCTCAGTCCAATGCTCTATCCACTGCGCCACCACCCGGTCAGGCAGTAATAATTATTTTAAAGCATTTTATCTAATTGGTAAAGATTGAGAATTTGGATTTGGGAATTGGAGAGGGAGAAACTCCACCTTCACCCTGGGGACAGTGCTGCATAGTAGAGCAGGAGCCACAGGAAATACACACTAACTAGTGTCCAAGTGAACTGCTTTGAGTAACCTGAGATGCCAAACTCTACCCCAGACTCTCCAGATCTTAATCAGAGAAGACAGAAAAATAGGCTTTTGCAATAAACCTAGAAAACATTATAGATATAACCTCGAGCGTGGCAGTGAACCTCTCTTACATTTTTTGAGGAGCAAGTAGGATAAGGTATGAGTTAAAGAGGATGGTGTTTACTTTGGCATAGTCAGGCACTGATCTGTGGAGCTTAGATAAAATCTTTTTCTGTTTCTACAGAGTTGGTGTTTTCAGAATACATTTTTCTAAAGAAGATCAAATACTCCCTGGCCGGTAGAGCACTCAGCAGTAGAGCCTTGGCCTGGCCTGTAGATGTCCTGGTTCAATTCCCTGTCAGGGCACACAGGAGAAGTGTCCCCTCCATATCACTCTCTCTCTCTCTTCCCCTTCTGCAGCCATAGCTCGAATAGTTCAAGCAAAAGTTGGCCCCAGGTGCTGAGGATGGCTCCATGGCCTCCTCTCAGGCAGTAAAATAGCTCGGTTGCCAAGCAACGGAGCAGTGGCCCTGATAAGCAGAGCATTGCCTGATACGAGGCTTGTCAGGTGGACCCCAGTAGGGGTGCATGTGAGAGTCTGTCTCTGCCTCCCCTCTTCTCACTTAATAATAATAATAATAATAATAATAATAATAATAATAAGACAAATATCAAATCCTGAGCTAAGAGCAAGCCTCAGAAAGTTAACTTACAACTTCATAGATAGTGAGAGATCCAGAGAGAGAACTCCAGAAGTTCTCATGGTATGTGTTTACATGGCAAGGGAAAATGAGGCACAGTACTGTGGAGGCATCTCCAAGTTATGAAACAGACACTGTGGCTCCTCTGACCCTGGAGAGATATATTTACATTGCAAATGATTAGAGTGAGGACCCAGCTCCCTCTCCATCCCTTTCCAGGAGGCAAAGGTTGTCTCCTTCCATTCAGGCAGTTGCCACTTTCTCATATATAAACAGAGGAAATCCATTTTTCTCTTTCCTTTGCCTTTGGAACATCTGGCCATTTGTCATCCTAGGGGAATGCACTAAAGAAAAAAAGAGGTTTTGGTTCAAGACATCCAAATGTAAATAATAGTTGAAAAAGCAATTGGGAATATGACGATAAGAAGCAGGTATTGGAAAAATAATTTGGGAAATCTTAAATGCATTCTATCCTCTATTCATAGATTCCATATTTGCATATTGACATACTCAAGAAAATATATTTGTAACCCCAAATCAATGCTCACAGGACTTTTGTGGTCATTCACAAACATGTGCACAGTAAAATAAATAAATAAAAATTAAACTGCCCAATGAACAGGTTCCCAGCTGAGGGGCCAAACAAGAAAATGTTTTAGCTTCTTGTTTCAGTTTTTATACTGTAAACAAATGCCTGGTCTACTTACATCATAGTTTTTGCTTTTTTTTTTTTTTTTCTCTCTCTGTTAAAAATTGCCCCGGGCATAATGGAAACCGCTATTGCAAGTCCAAGTTCCTAGCTGCAGGAAGGTTGTGATGTGCCTTGCAGAAAAAATACATGTATTAGATAAGCTCCATTTAGACATGAGTTCAGCGTTAATGAACCAGCAATTTATATTAAATAACGTGTCTTTCAACAAAAACAGGCATAATACAGGGCCATGTATCAATCAATTGATGAAAATGTGATCAGAACCTTGCAGGAACCTAACCCTGTAGTTTCTCTAAGAACAATGGCTTGGTACCCACTAACTCAGTTTTCTGAGCAACTTTATAAAACATAACTAGTGAAAATAATGGGAATTTACTGTGTGCAAGAAGTAGGTATAAGAGTGGATGATATGGTGTAGTGAAAGTATATACATTAAGAAAATAAAGGCTGAAGACAGAACTCTAGAGAACACCATTATTTAGAGGGTGGAAGGGAGATAAAATGGTAGGGTAAGCTCAAAAGACATATCAGGTAGTTAAGAAGATAATGATGAGAATTAACCTTGAGAAAACTTCGAAATGGAACAGTCACCAATGTAAGAAGATGCAAAAAAAAACTCCCAGGAGACTATAAAGGAGAAGCATACACTTTAAATATTTATACAATGGGCCTAAATTTGAAACTTAGCTTTGCTACCAAATAGCTGGGTGACATGAGGAAATTAATCTTATTTCTCTGGTCCACAATTACTTCTTTTATAGAATGAAGACAAATCTTAACATAGAGTGTTGTTGTAAATTACGTGAAATAATATACATGATCCATAAAAAATAAGCAACTATATATATTCTATATTCTGTAAATATTAAAAAGTCAGTTTTAAAATGTTTTAAAAGATGAAATAAGGCCATTGTGTATGACCTCTGATATTGACTTATTTGATGTTCCATTATTAAGTAAAATTATATAGCTGTGAGTTTTATTTATGTTGAGAAGTTAAAGTTGGGTGCAGTTTATTAGTACAAGTCAGATTGGTCTATGTTTTCTTGTCTCTCCTATCTATATGTGATAAAGATCTTTGTTGATATGTCTTATTATATCCTGACTTTCTATGAACGAAAAATGGGCTTTAAGATAGTCAAACTTGGGTTTGAGTTATGGATCCCTATTATTTTTATTCATTCATTCATTCACTTATTAAAAGTACATATTATGTTCCATGTTCTATGTTAAAGCACTAGAGATAAAGATGTGACCCAGGGCCTCTAGGATCTTGCAGTCTAATTGAAGTAAAAAATAAGTATAATAAGGCATTAAAATTAAGTTAAATTAAGTTTCTAGTTAATAAGAATAAATAAATATAAAAATAAATACAACTAAAAAATAAACATAATAAGGCATTACAATTAAGTTCCAAGGAAAAATACTTTTTATATGTCAAATAAAGTGTGAGACAAAGGCTCTTGGAAGATAATCAATACAGGATAAATTCAAGGATTCTTGAACCCCCTCAACCACTGAAAATATAAAATAGTTAAAGAATAAAGGGCAAGTAAAATATTTGTGATTATATTTCTTTGGAGAAGAACAGGAAGAGATACCATAGCTTTCATCTCTTATGAGATGTGTGTGAAACAATACAAATATATGCAGTAACTCAATGATGTAACATGAGCAACTTCTTTCTTTAAGGGACCAAAGATTTTCAAATACTGCAAAAAAATGTCTTTTTCCCCCTTTTAGCTATTTACAATTTAACAGTTACAGATACAGCACACTTTTAAGTTTTTTGTTTGTTTGTTTGTTTTGTTTTTGTTTTTGTTTTTTAAGTGAGAAGAGGGGAGATAGTGAGACAGATTCCTGCATGCGCACCAACCAGGATCCACCCAGCAACTCCCATCTGGGTCAGATGCTCAGACCAAACAAGTCTCAACGCCTGGGGCTGACACTTGAATCAATGGAGCCACTGGCTACAAGAGAGGAAGAGAGAGAGAAGGGGGAAAAGGAGGGGAAGAGAAACAGATGGCCACTTCTCACGTGTTCCCTGACTGGGAATCAAATTCAGGATGTCCATATGCTGGACCAATGCTCTATGCAGAGCCAACAGTCCAGAACCAACACTTTAAGTTTTAACTGCATTGCAAACATTTTTTTCATCACATCCTTAAATCTAAAGTAGACAATCAACAAAACAGTTCAATCAAACTCTTATTTGTGTTATCTGCCAATTTTGGAAGTGTAAATACTGTAACCACAGTAAATTTCAAGCTCCCAACAGGCTGTCAATGAATGTAGAGTAACAAACAAGTGTGCAGTAGCATGCCATTATATGGTTATCTCCACCATATAGATATAATAGGTGTAAATATCAGAAAAAAAATAAATAAAATACCTAGGAATAAATTTAACCAAGGATGTAAAAGACCTATACTTGGAAAATTATAAGACACTAAGGAAACAAGTTGAAAAACATACAAATAAGTAAAAGTATATACCATGTTCATGGATAGGATGAATTAACATCATTAATATGTTCATACTACCCAAAGCAATCTACAAATTCAATTCAATCCCTCTCAAGATACCAATGGCATATTCCAAAAACTTATATGGAACCACAAAAGACCCGAATAGCTACAGCAATTTTTTTTTATTCAGTGAGAGAAGGGGAGGCAGAGACAGACTCCCACATGTGCCCTGACTGAGATCCACCCAGCAAGCCCACTGGGGGCCGATGATCTGCCCATGTAGATAAGAGTATTGCTCTGTTGCTCAGCAATCGAACTCTTCTTGGCACCTGAGGCAGAGGCCATGGAGTTATCCTCAGCACCTGGGGCCAACTCACTCCAACTGAATCATGGCTGCAGGAGGGTAAGAGAGAAAAAGAGAAAGAAGCAAGAGGGGGAAGGTGGAGAAGCATATGGACGCTTCTCCTATGTGCCCTGACTGAGAATCAAATCCAGGATATTCACACACCAGGCTGATGCTCTACCACTGAGCAAACTGGCCAGGGCCAAGCCACAGCAATCTTAAGAAAAAAGAATACAGTTGGAAGAATCATGCCGCTGCCGCCTGATAACAAACTATACTTTTTAAAAAGTTACCTATAATTTAAGGCCATAGTTATCAAAACAGTGTGGTACTAGCATAAAAAGAGACACAGAGATCCATGGAATAGAATAAAGAGTTCAGAAATCAACTGATGCTGATATGGTCAATTAATATTTGACAAAGGAAGCAAGAATATATAATAAGTTAAAGACAGTCTATTCAATAAGTGGTGTTGGGAAAACTGGACAGAAATTTGAAAAATAATTAAACCAGAAAACTTTCTTACACCATACAAAATAATAAATTCAAAATTCTCTAAAAACTTAGCCTGACTGGTGGTGTCACAGTGGATAGAGTGTCCACCTGGAACACTAAGGTTCCAGGTTCAAAACCCCAAGGTCACTAGCTTGAGGGAAGGCACAGGATCATCAGCTGGAGCATAGGATCTTTGATGCTATCCCAGGGTCACTGGCATGAGCCCAAGGTCTCTGACTTGAGCAAGAGGTCACTAGCTTGGCTGGAGCCCCTCAGTCAAGGCAAGTATGAAAATCAATGAAGTGCTGAAAACATGAGTTGATGCTTTTCATCTCTCCCCCTCCCTGTCTCTCTCTCACTCAAAAAAAAAAAAAAAAAAGAAAGAAAAGAAAAGAAAGAAAGAAAAAAAACGACTTAAATGTTAAAATGGAAAACATAAACATTCTAGAAGAAAACATAGGCAGTAGACTCTCAGACAGATCTTGTAGCAATATTTTTTCTAATATATCTCCTCAGGCAAAGAAAACAAAAGAAAAAATAAACAAATGAGACTATATCAAACTAAAAAGTTTTGCATAGCAAAGGAAACCATCAACATAATGAAAAGACAACACACTGAATGGGGGAACATATTCACCAATACATCCAATAAAAGCTTAATGCCCAAAATGTATAAAGAAGTTATAAAACTCAACTCCAGAAAGATAATCCAATTTAAAAATGGGCAAAGGACCTGAATAAACACTTCTCCAAAAAGGACATACAGATAGCCAATAGATATATGAAAATATGCTCAACATCAAAAACCACAAAGAAATAAAAATTAAAACCACAATGAGATATCACTTCACACCTCTCAGAATGGCTATCATCAATAAATCAACAAACAACAGGTGCTGGTAAGGATGTGAAGAAAAGGGAATTCTCGTGCACTGGTGTGGGAATGTAGACTGGTGCAGCCACTGTGAAAGCAGTATGGAGTTAACTCAAAAAAATTAAAAGTGAAATTGCCTTATGACACAGTAATTCCATTTCTGGAAATTTATCTGAAGAAATCCTAAACACTAATTCAAAAAAAGATATACACGCCTATGCTTACTGCAGTGTTATTTACAATAGCAAAGATATGGAAGCAACCCTAGTGTCTAAAAGTAAATGAGTGTATAAAAAAAGCTGAGGTACATTTGCAATGGAATAATATACAACCATAGTAAAAAAAAATCTTACCTTTTGCTACAGCACGTACAGACCTGGAGAGCATTATGCTAAGTGAAATAAGCTAATCAGAGAAAGACAAGTACCACATGAATTCACTTATATGTGGAATTTTATGAACAAAATGAACTAACAATCAAAATAGTGACAGAGTTAAAGAGAGCAGGCTGACAGCTGTCAGGGGCACGGGGCTGGGTCTGGGTGGTGAAGGGATTGTGCAATAAAGGACAAAAAGAAGATAAAAAACTCATGGACATGAAGAACATTGTGGAGATTGCTTGTGGGGAAGTGGAGGAGGGATGGGGGGATAAGTGGTGATGGACGAAGACTTGACTTGGGGGTGTGAACACACAAGAAGGTGTACAGAGAAGTGCTGTAGAACTGTGCACCTGAAACCTGTATAATTTTATTAAGTTAACCAATGTCACCCCAGTAAATCCAATTTAAAATTTAAAAATAGACTTAAATAACCTCAAGAGCATAGATAATAATAAAAGGTATTTAAATATCAGGAAATGATGATTTTTAAGTATTTACTAGATTAGTTTTAATATGATTTTATTAGAGTTCATATAATTTAATTTTTAATAACTGTTTAACAGCTACCTATAAACTTCTTGAAAATTTAATAGGCTCTTATGAGCCGATAGCATAAGCCACCTCCTGCACAGCATTGGCTTTAAGTCTACTGAAAATATAGCCTTTACCATCCAAGCTGTCACTCTCAACTTACTAAAATATGGATTTTCCTCTCTGTGAAATTATTAGTGACTTTTGCAACAGCAATCTCCTTTTCCCTTAATTTAGTGGATACTTTTCAGTCCTAATCTTACTTGATCATCTGTAGGAAATAACACTGTTGGTCCCTTCCCTGAAACCTCCTTGTCACTAATTTTTCCAGTCTCTTCTCTGCATCTTACCTCTGACTATTCCTTAAGTCTCCTTCAAATGTTCTCCTTTCTTCACTCAGTCCTTCGATGTTGGTGTTTCTGTGTACTGTCGGTCCTCACAGCTTCTCACATGCCTCACTGCCTCTGGAAGCCTCATCTACTTCGCCATCACTTATATGTTATCAATGCCAAATCTGCATCTCCAAATCCAAATTCCCTCCTAGCCACCTGATATCCACCTGAGGCAGAGGTTCCATGGAGCCAGCCTCAGCACCCAGGGGGATGTACTTGAACCAATCTAGCCTTGGCTGCAGGAGGGGAAGAGAGAGAGAGAGAGGGAGAAAGAGAGAAAGGGGAGGGGTACAGTAGCAGATCGTCACTTCTCCTGTATGCCCTGACCAAATTTGCAATTGCTTTACCCTAGAGTCTCATATAAATTTTAAATATAAAATGGTCATATCATATGTTTTTTCTTTGATGTTTACTTCTCCCAACTCAATAATTTATAGGTATCACCATTAATAAAATTATCTAACCAAAACCTTGAATGTCATTCTTTCCTTTTCTTTCTTCTCTTCTTTTCTTTTCTTCTTTTTCCAAGTGAAAGGAGGAGTAATAGAAAGATAGACTCTCGCATGCGCCACAACCACAATCCACCTAGCATCCCCCATCTGGGGCCATGCTCACAACCAAGCTATTTCTAGCACCTGAAACAGAGGTTCCATGGAGCCATCCTCAGCACCCAGGTTGATGTACTTGAACCAATCTAGCCTTGGCTGCAGGAGGGGGAGAGAGAGAGAGAGAAAGAGAGAAGGGGGAAGAGTGCAGTAGCAAATGGTCACTTCTGTATGCCCTGACCAGGAATTTTTATTTTTTTTTTACAGAGACAGAGAGAGAGTTAGAGAGAGGGATAGACAGGGACAAACAGACAGGAATGGAGAGAGATGAGAAGCATCAATCATTAGTTTTTCGTTGCAACACCTTTGTTGTTCATTGATTGCTTTCTCATATGTACCTTGACTGTGGGCCGCCCTGACCAGGAATTGAACCCAGGATTTCCACATGCTGGGCCAATGCTCTACCACTGAACCAACCAGCCATGGCCAGATGTCATTCTTTAGTCTTCTTTCTTCATGTAATCCTACATGTCAGACCCTAGAACGTTTAGGTCCTAACCAAATATCTCTACCAACTATTGCTTCTCTCTACTCAACTGCCACTGATAAAACTTAGGTCCTGATCACCACTTATTGTTATACTAACCTTTGAATTTCCTAACTCTGATTTGGTAAACACAGGGATGCCTCTGTGATCTTTCTAAATCAAAAATCCATTGCCTGACCTGTGGTGGTGCAGTGGATAAAGCCTCGACCTCGAACACTGAGGTTGGTAGTTCAAAACACTGGGCTTGCCCGATCAAGGCACATATGGCAGCTGATGCTTCCTGCTCCTCACTCCCTTCTCTCTCTGTCTCTCTCTCTCTCCCCCTTTCTAAAAATGAATGAATAAATAAATAGTTTTTTTTAAATCCTTTAATGGCTTCCAATTGCCTTAGATCAGTGGTTCTTAACAATGGCCAGACAATGAAATCATTTGGAAATCATTTGGAGAGGTGTTTTCAACCAAATTTATAAATATATAGTTTATATATAATAAAGTGCACTCACCCCAGTCAGAGTACACAAGAGAAGTGATCATCTGCTTCTCCACTCCTACCCTTCTCCCTTCTCTCTATCTCTCTCTTCCCCTCCCACAGCTAAGGCTCCACTGGAGCAAGTTGGCCCAGGCATTGAGGATAGCTCCATGGCCTCCGCCTCAGGTGCTAAAATGGCTCAGGTTGCAACAGACCAATGCCCCAGATGGGCAGAGCATCGCCCCCTAGTGGGTTGCCGGGTGGATCCTGGTCAGGCACATGCCGCATGCCGGAGTCTGTCTCTCTGAATTCCTGCTTCTCACTTAAGAAAAACACACACAGACACACACACACATACACACACACACAAAAGCACTCACTATTAAGTATATATAGCTCTAGAGCTCAGTGTGTTTTTAACAAATGTATATACCTGTGTAGTTGCCACCACAATCAAGATATAAAGATTTCTATCACCTCAAGAGGTGCCCAGCCTGACCAGGCAGTGGTGCAGTGGATGGAGCTTCGGACTGAGACACAGAGGACCTGGGTTTGAAACCCTGAAGTAGCTGGCTTGAGCTCAGGCTCACCAGCTTGAGCACAGGGTCGCTGGCATGAGGGTGGGATAATAGACATGGCACCATGGTCGCTGCCTTGAGCCCAAAGATTGTTTGCTTGAAGCCCCAGGTCGCTGACTTGAGCCCAAGGTCGCTAGCTTGAGCAAGGGGTCACTCGGTCTGCTGTAGCCCCCCAGTCAAGGCACATATGAGAAAGCAATTATTGAACAACTAAGGTGCAGAAACAAAGAATTGATGCTTCTCATCTCTCTCCCTTCCTATTTGTCCCTATCTGTCCCTCTTTCTGACTCTCTCTCTCTGTTTCTGTCACACACAAGAAGAGAGGTGCCCATATGTCCTTTTTTCAGTCAAACTTTTCAAGTTTATTCTTACCCAAAGAAACAATCCATGCAACTGATAAGAGAAATATTCTGAAGTGTCCAAAATTTAATTATACCAGGCCTGAGAATGTGGGAGAGAGACAAGGGAGGTTAACCAATTAACCTCTGTGGGCAGAAACAAAAGACTGTTTACATTCCTGAATGTTAGCTGAAACTTTGAAGCAAATTCCAGCTGACTATTCTATCTTTTATCTAGAGGGAAGCACCAAACATCAGAGGCTACCACATATTGCTTATGCACAAACTTTTAAGACTGATGCCCCCAACCAATCCAAAAGTAGCAAATACTTCTTCCTTTAAAACTACGATCCTGTCCCAGAACTGTCTTCTCTTCACCTTTTCCCATCCCCATTATCCACAGCCATTGTAAACTCTTTCAAAACAACTACATCTTTTTTCCCCAAACTCATTGTAAAGCAGATAGCCCCAGGATGGAGGACATGTTGGTCTTTCCCATCTACCTCTGCTCCTGGTGGTTCAGACTACGTGCCCCAGGACCTGGTCCTTCTTCTGGCTAGAATGTGACTCAATAAACCCTTTCTTTCAGAAAAGCTCTTGGCCGTGAAGGTTTTTGTTAAACACACCACCAGCTTTCTGTCAGTAAATATTAGTCTTGCCTGTTCTAGAATTTCATATACATTGAATCAGACAATATTTACCCTTTTGCATATGGTCTCCTTTATTCAAGATAATGTCTTTAAGATTCATCTATGGTCTGTGAATCAGTAATTCCTTCCTTCTTACTGTTGAGTAGTATTCTACTGAATTTATCAAAATGGTATCCATTTATTTGTTTCCGGTTTGGGGCCATTATGAATAAAGCTTCTATGAACTTTGGGTACAAATATTTTTGCAACAGATATTTTCATTCCTCTTGTGTCCATACTTAGAGTGGATATGCTGGGTCTTATGATAACTGAACATTTAACTATGGAAGAAACTAACTATTTTCCAAAGTGGCTCTACCATTCTCCGTTCCCACCTGCATCATAGGAAAGTTCCAGGCAGAAAGCCACAGCAAACGTAGCTCATCTTGCTTGTTTCCTTTCTCTGGTATATCACAGACCTGTACTGCCTGTTTCTCAATGTCTGAAAACAGTTATTATATATTTTTATCTAGTTTTTTTAATTGTTGGAAGTGGGATGGCAGGTCCAGTTCCGGGTATACTGACATCGCCAAAAGCAAAGTCAACTTGGAGAGTATTTTTAAAAATACGATGCTTTAGTTCCACAATATAATAACTAAATCTGAGTACTTGAGGTGGGGGCTACAGTTCTAATGTGTATCAATGATGTTTGAGACTCACTGGCCCAGAGATAATGTTTAATCTTTTCAATAAAGCTAGATATGTCAGAATCTATCCTAAACCTACATCTGCAATCTATCAATAGTTCCACAAGCCCCCCACCTCACCCATCTGTTGTCGTTTCTCCTAAGCTTCAACCATGTAGTAGTTTATCAACATGTACATGATACTTCAAACCTATACTTTTCCCTGTGGTGCATTTTGGTCTACAGTCTACTGGGAGTATTTATCCTTTAAGATTCAGACAAAATGTCATTGTCTCTACGGGACATAAAAAAGATCCAGGGTTTTCTATGGCAGAACGTGTATTAAAAAGAATATTGGGACAACAAATGAGAAGTTTATTATCTGGTACCACTATTTACTGCAGGGTGAAATTTAGTGACCATATAATTTCCTCGGGCATAACACAGTAACAACACTCATCTAGTAGAGGGATAGAGAGGTGACACACGGAGTGCATCTAGCATGCTGCACATCGCAGGTGCCAACAGAAAACTTTCCTTTATGCCCCACCTTCCACTCACATTTCCTGCAAAGCTCTATTGCAAATTGTATATACATCGCTCTTCTCCTCACTGACTGGAGAGTTTCATACTGAGCTTGACTACTTTTTACCTTTGCTTCCAGGGGGGCATAAAAGTGCCTGGGATAAAATACGAGTTTAAATAAACCTCAGATGGAGGAGGGCCTAGTAGTCTCTAGTTCTGATCGCGAAGAGCATTTACGCTTTGGGGCGACGTGCCACCCAGTCTTGATAGGGAACAGAAGAATATTTGAAGACTAGAAAAGGGGCAGTTTTACTCAGATCGACAGCCAAAGGATGTTTTCATTGTTTAATTAAACGAACCAGCAAGCCTATGCTGCCCCCTGGGGCGGCCTCACCACCTTCAGGCTTTTCGCGGAGGGAGCACGAGGCCCACGCAGAGGATACTCCGCAAAGTAATTCTCTGACTCCACTTCCTTTAAGGAAAAAGAGAGTCGGGGCAGGTGGGCTGGCAACGGAGAGGAGGGACGCGCGCAGGCTGGGAAGGAAACGGAGGCGCGCAGGGACCGCCTCCTGCGGTTGCCAGGTAACCGACCCCGGAAGTTGCAGGCGGCACGTCGGCCGCAGGCGTGGGCAAGCGCATCAAAGATGGCGGAAGGCGGCGATGCAGATCCGGGCAGGCCCGACAGGCCGTCCGGGCCGCGGCCCCCGAGCGCACGGGACCTGCAGGTGCGGCCAGCGGCCGAGGGCGGGCGGCGCGGGCGGGGCCATGTGGAAGGCGGCTTCGCCAGATCCGATCTAAGCACAGAGTTGTGACTCCGGCGCGGCCCGTCTCCCCAGGGCGGCGCGGCGTCCAGTGCGTGGGAACAAGTGTCCATTCCCTCACCCCCACCCCACTGGCCATTGATAAAGCAGCTGTTCATGTAGAAGGGCATTTTGTGAGGTCGGTTTAGTGGTTCACAACTTGCTGCGGAGGAAGGCTTTTCTGTGGTCGTGGGGAAATCGGCGATCACTTAACAGGTGTGCTGGTTTGATCTTTGTCTTGGATGGTGTTTCTTCTGTCTTGATTTCTTGTATATAAAAATGGTGCTTTTTTATTTTTAAATCAGGTAGCTTTTCCCTTTTAAAGGGGCTGTATTCTATCCTATGGCTGCACAGCCTAGTTGGAAAAGCTTCAGTCTATAAAACAATGCACCTGAGAAAGGGGGAAATAAAACTTTATAAAAGATATTATAGGACACTGACATTAGGTAGATACTAAATAAGAGCGCGCCAAATTTTGCTTTATCCGGTGTTTAACACTACTTTGCTCAGTTTAGCCTTTTTTCTGCCTCTAAGTTTATTGATAATATCCAACAAACGACCATCTATAAGGAGCTATAATTAAACATAAATGACACTGAATCCACAGCCTTAGTAGAAAAGTTCTATTACTTTACAGTTCTTTACAGTTCTGTTACCTGACACCTTCATTCTACTTCTCTGAACGAACATCATGACCACCTGCCGAGTAACATACTGCTAAGCTCTGGAGAATGCTTAGACACCCAGCACATCAGATCCACAGCTGGTACTGTACACTGTTGAAAGTGTAAAAAGACATTTCTACCTACCTTTTTTGCAAAAGATATGAATATATTTAAGACAGCGTATGACTAAGTGCCAAAATAAGCAGTGCACAAAATGAGGAATTTGGAGAATGGTGAGGTCCGGTTAGGAGATGAACTCAGTGTAGAATAGTTCCAGTGCCAATAAGTCAATTGAATAGTAGTAAAGAGAATTAAGGAATAGGAAGCTATCATCAACTTTATCTTTTCCTCTTAATTTTTTATTTATTTTTATTGATTTGAGAGAAAGGATGGGAGAGAGAGAAAGAGAAACATCTATTTGTTGTTCCACTTATGTATACATTCATTGGTTGATTCTTGTATGTACCTTGACTGCAGATTGAACCCGCAACCTTGGTCTATAGGGATGATGCTCTAACCTAGTGGTTTTCAACCATGACCTGCCAGAAATTCTGTTCAGGTCCATGAATGAGTTAACCACCCTGCTATTGTATGAAGGTTAATATAGGCCCTATGCGATTGAAAACCACTGCTCTAACCAACTGAGCTATCAAGCAGCCAGGGCCCTTATCTTTTCTATTGTAGACCACCATCACTAAGAGGCAACCCGGGATGCTGGGGAAAAGTGGAGTATCTGGTCAGACCAACTTTGGTTAGCATCTTGATCCTGCCACTTAGTAGGTGTGTGAATATATGAATACAGGATAAATGTCTTAACCTCTCTCATCCTCAGTGTATTTATAAACTGGGGGTGAGGTGGTGGTGCCATGAGTAAAATAAAGTAATGTCAGTAAAATGCCCTGTGCACAATTCCCATATTGCCCTGGCCCAGTACTGGCTTGCTGAATATTTAGTTCCTTTTCCCTTAAATGTGAAAAATACTGTAATTTTCACTTGTTAGTTTATTCTAATGCCATAAAAGTTAAAACATATGTAACTTAATATCTTTACTTAAGTCCATTTCTTTGTATGTGTACAATGAGAACAGTTTGATTATTGATCACTTGATTGTTGGCAAATTTACTAACAATCCAGTGAAGTAGTGTATGATTAATGATCAGAAATGTTCTGGTAGATGTCACTAATTGTGAGAATGTTCTCATTTCCATGATCAATAAGAAGATATGGTTTGGTTTGGGTTTTTTTCTTATGAATGTGAGTTGGTATATCAAATACACTAAGTATTGATAATCTTTCCTTTTAGAATTTAGTAAGAATGTGAAGAAATTGCAAAGAAACCTGAAAACAACAAGTGATGACATATGAAGAAATAGAGTATGTATCAAAGGTTTAAAAGAATTGGATAATGTTCTTTTCCTTGACTCTCTTCTTGGATATTGATTATGTTTGGATTATCTTGTTTTTAATCTAGCCATGTTTATTTTAAAAGTTGGTTAGTGCAGTTTTTAGTAGATATTTTTTACTTTCCTGACAGCTTTCTTTAAGATTCCGCCATGGTATTATAGAGGAAAAGGGTGATATATTACTAATGGAACAAGCAAATGTACCCTTAAGTACATATATCTTAGCTACCACACAGTGCAGTTTTGTTGGCATTTAATATCAGGAGAGACTTTCTCGTTTCCCACAAGGAAAAAGATGGAGAGTTGTCTCCCAGAAAACTTCCCAGTGTTATGAGCCTCTGACTTAGAAACTGCAGAAATCTCCTGTGGATATCAAACCAGGAGTGGTTACCTGCTCCTTTCGTCTGCCCATATTGGGAAACATTCTGGGGGGAAGTTTGGGTGGGTTTGTTAGTGACAGTACTAACCCTAAAAACCTTATATTTCTGAACATTTTCAGAGACTTTTGTAACTCTTTTGGTGCCCTTTAGTCCAGCCACACACATGGGTTTAACAGTAGTTTAAAGTATTGAATTAATTTATGTATGCTTCTCTCCCAGTTTCCTCCAGAATGATATCAAACAAAAAAGCTATCTCTTCTTAATCCTGTATTTCCATAAGGTTGGAATTGGGAATTTGGGATACCTTTAACACGTTGAGTAATACGAACAATCATGTACGTCCTCACTCAAAGGATTAACAAAATCACTACTCAAAGGGTTAAGTACTTACTAGGATTAGGATTGAGTTTTGGGTGGGATAAAAAGAGAGTTCTATAAGGAAGAAGAGACTAAGATTATCTGATGCTAGGTTACAGTTACCACAAGTATCCTAATCTTGTTGGATATCAGTATTCTGTATCATTGATTCTTTTTTATTTTTTTATTTATTTATTTTTTTCTTTTTTCTGAAGCTGGAAACAGGGAGAGACAGTCAGACAGACTCCCGCATGCGCCCGACCGGGATCCACCCGGCACGCCCACCAGGGGCTGTGCTCTGCCCCCCAGGGGGCGATGCTCTGCCCATCCTGGGCGTCGCCATATTGCGACCAGAGCCACTCTAGCGCCTGAGGCAGAGGCCACAGAGCCATGCCCAGCGCCCGGGCCATCTTTGCTCCAATGGAGCCTTGGCTGCGGGAGGGGAAGAGAGAGACAGAGAGGAAAGCGCGGCGGAGGGGTGGAGAAGCAAATGGGCGCTTCTCCTATGTGCCCTGGCCGGGAATCGAACCCGGGTCCTCCGCACGCTAGGCCGACGCTCTACCGCTGAGCCAACCGGCCAGGGCTTGTATCATTGATTCTCATTTTAGTGGGCATTAGAATCACCTGGTCAGCCTGGCATGTGGATGCCTCAGGTTCTATTCCCGCTCAGGGCACACAGGAGAAGCAACCATCTGCTTCTCGACCCCTCCTCCTCCCCTTTCTCTCTCTCTCTTGCCTTCTCTTTCTCTCTCTCTCTCTCTCTCTTTCTTCCCTTCCTGCAGTCATGGTTCGAGTGCATCAACCTTGGTGCTGAGGATTGTTATGTGGAGCCTCTGCCTCAGGTGCTTAAAGTAGCTGGATTGCAAGCATGACCCCTGAGGGGCAGAGCATCAGTATGGGGGTTGCCAGGTAGATCCTGGTCGACACACATGTGGGAGTCTGTCTCTCTATCTCCCCTCCTGTTGTTTGGAAAAGAGGAAAGAAAAAATAAGAATTTACCTGGAAAGCTTTTTTAAACACAGATGCTGGGCTGTGTCCCCAATTTCTTTAAATCTAGGGTGGGCTTGAGCATCTGCATTTTTCAAGGTTCCCAGGTGATGCTGATGTTGTTACTCTATATAAAAGATATCTGCATTGTATCTTCTGGTCACTAGAAGAGTGAGAATTCCAGCACATTTTTTTCCTTAACATTTATTTATTTATTTTTTATTTATTTTTTCTTAAGTGAGAAGAAGCAGGAAGGCTGAGAGACTTCTGCATGTGCCCTGACAAGGATCCACTTGGCAAGCCTTACAGGCAGTGCTCTGCTCATCTGGGCCATTGCTCTGCTGCTCAACAGCGAGCTGTTTTATCACCTGAGACAAGGCCATGGAGCCATCCTGTGCCCAGGGCCAACTTGCTCCAATAGAGCCATGGCTGCAGGAGGAGATATATATAGAAAGAGAGAGAAGGGAGAGAGGGAAGGGTAGAGAAACAGATGGTCACTTTTTCTGTGCGTCTTGACCAGAAATCAAACCCAGGACACTCACATACCAGGCCAACACTCTACCACTGAGCTAACCGGCCAGTACCTTTAACGTTTATTTTATTGATTTTAGAGAAAAAGATAGGAACCTCGATCTGTTCCTGTATGTGCCCTGACCGGGGACCAAACTGACAACCTCTGCACTTCAGGATGATGCTCTAGCTCTAACCAACCGAACTGTCTGGCCAGGGCTAGAATTCCAGTACTTTTAACCTTTTGTTATATACCTGATATACCTGGTTTTCTCACTCAGTAACTTTGCCTTCAGGTTTCTTTTCATGTTCTTCACATTGCAAATTCTAGAGAAAAGATGACCCATGCTTACATATTTTGTGCTCTGTCTTTGAAATACCTTCATAATTTAATAGTGTCAGTTGTGGAACAATGAATCTTGAGAACTCACAATACATCAGTACTTCACAATACCTGTGTTGTATCTGTGAGATTTTGTTGTTGTTCTGTTGGTTTTGACCAGTACTTCACTTTATTTTGATCAGTTTAAATCATTATTTCTTCTGCTAATGGTAATTTATTTATGTCAAGTAATATGAATAAAATTTCTTTGAATATTTACTAATGAACTTATACCACATAAAGCTGCAGGGACATCATGCATCCTGGCTTAGCTCCCTCTGAAAATCATTCATTTTCTTCTAAGTTAATGATGTACCATTAATAACCAGGACCTTTCAAGTTTGACTACCTGCTCTTAAATAATTTTCTCCATATTTCTATTTTGTTAATATATATTCCACATTCTATGGAGTCAAAAGGTATTGCTTGTTTTATTCGTTTCTGAGAAGAAAATTATTTGATTTACAGTATTTATTCAAATCTTAAAGCAAAAACCTAACAAGATATAAGACTGTATGGCAAAAATAATCTCAGTTTTAAAATCTGTAACTTTATTACTCTATCTATATCTCTATGATTTATGTTGTGTTGTAGTCTACATAATTCACAATTATTTTGCCGGGTGCCTATTAAGTACTATATTAGAAGCAATTTGGGAAACCTAAAATATAACTGGGGAGATAAAATAATAAGACAAGTGATGACAATACTGTATAATGTTTAGTATAAATTCCAGTAATAAGATAGCATATGCTATGAGGATTTAGAAAAGAAATATCATTTAGTTAAGAAAATTAGGAAAGGCTTTATGAAGGATGGCTGAAATGAGCCTTCGAAATGCAGATAACATTTCCATTGATGTGAAAAGGAATAGCATAGTAGTAATTCTTAGAGGCAGAGGAATATAATCAGCTCACAAGGAAGTCCATAAAGAAATACTGTTTTGAACAGATTTCAAAAATTTTTGGGTAAGTTGTCAGAGTGTCTGTCTCTGTCTCTCATTCTCTCTTTTTCTTGTTTTTAAGGGATAAGGTAGGAAATGGTCATAGGAGATACATAGATAATACTTCAGAAAGAAAAAAAAGTTGGAGAAAATAAAACACTGATATAATCATTAAACATTTTAAAATAATATCTTCTAGTAAGGGAGCACTTCTCTTGTGTTTCATGTACAGTCTATATTCCATAAAACAAGGTAATTTTTAATATACATTTACAGAGGGAGCTAGCACTCAGAGAAATTAAATTCTTCCAATATCAGAATAATAGCCTAAGTTAGGATTTAATTCAGTTCTTCTGGATTAGAGAGCACTTCTATAATTATGATGTCTAGCAAAATTACCATGTGAAAAATATCAAAGTTGACGTCTGTGGGGGTAGGGTGAGGATGAAAATGCAGGGAGGAAAAATAAAGCCTTTTGGTTTTCTTGTGTATAGTTTTAAAAGTTGATTAATAGAACCTTCAAAGAATTAACTTTGCCCCAATTCCCTGTTGTTCTTTTTCTACTAAGGAAGGAATCCCTGCAGGTTAGTGTTTCTTTTTTTCTTTCTTTCTTTTTTTTTTTTTTTTTAGCGAGAGAGGGAAAATGAGAGAGACAGACAAACAAGGACAGAAAACAGGAAGGGAGAGAGATGAGAAGCATCAACTCATAGTTGTGGCACCTTTGTTGTTCATTGATTGCTTTCTCACATGTGCCTTGCCTGAGGGGCTCCAGCCAACCCAGTGACCCTTTGCTTAAGCCAGCAACCTTTGAGCTCAAACCAGTGACCATGGGGTGATGTCAGTGATCCTTCGCTCAAGCTGATGAGCCTGTGCTCAAACCGAGCGACCTCACAGTTTTGAGCCTGGGTCCTCAGCTTCCCGGGCCGATGCACTATGCACTGTGCCACGGCCTGGTCAGGCCTGTTAGGTAGTTTTCTTGTCTCTCGTGTTTCCAGTAGGGAGCACTTTATCTGGTTTTGGAGTACTTTGTTTGTTGGTTAGTTTGATATGTCGGTTGGCTGGTTTGATTTTGGGTTTTTCTTTCCCCACAGATTTGGCCATCCCAATTATACTTAAATACAGGGGGCATTTATTTTGGGGTTGTTGTCCAAAGATATCAAAAGTGGAAACAACATAACTTAAAACTAAAATATTTGGATAACTTTTTAAAATTATACTTTCAAGAACTGTTTTGATTATTTTGTTTTGAAGACAGCCAGCCATATATATAAAAGCATAATTTGGCAGTGTTGCTTTCTAGAAGTTATATAAACCATGTATATTATAATTCAGTATCTTTTATTTTTTTAGTAGCTCATTTTCCTAAACTTTATGAAACTTATATGTCGGGTAGACTTTTAAATAGGATAATTTTGCAATTGTTTTATGTGTTTGGACTTAGAAAACTTGAACAACTAAATGAAATAATTTTTGAATTCTAATGAGAACAAATTGTGACTGTAGAATTGTAGGTTCAACTTTGAGAATGACCTGTTACCAAATACAGTTTTTGAAACTGTTGAATAGTTATTTGAAAATAAATAATATTGTAACTTTAATTTATTCTAATAGATGTGGCACTTTGTTTAGTTTTATAAAGTGAGAAGTGAAGTCTGGTTTTATTTTGAACAAGAGTCATCTTCTGAAGCAGCAGCCTTCATTTTTCACTAGAAACCTTTAAAACACAATTACAAATTTATATTTTACTCATAATTTCTGGTTGTGTGGAAGAGTAGATTTCTGGTGTTATACTTTATAACATATCTATTATTTTATAGTTGGCCTTGGCAGAATTGTATGAAGATGAAGCGAAATGCAAGTCTTCCAAATCTGATAGACCTAAAGCTTCAATCTTTAAAAGCCCACGAACACCACCTCAAAGGTATGTATTAGCTCATTTGTAAAAATTGTATCCCTTTTTAGTTTGCTAATCCCAAATTATTTTAAGTGGGTTTGAAAATTTTTTTTAAAAATCTATAATTTCTTAAAATAAATAGTACTTAGATACTATTTCTAAAATTCTAATATTCAGAAAGCTCGAAGAAATTTATGGAAACCTAATCTTAAATACCTATTATTTGGTAGCCAGCATAGAATTATATACTGAATAGTATTTTTCTGGAGCATAGTGGATTTTTGTTGAGTCATAGGACTCATTGAGGGTCTAATGAAAGCTACAGATCCTCTCTTCTCAGAACATTTATGCACAATTTTGTCAATCTTGTTTAAGGGTTTTTGTGTTACTTCAAACCTCTCCATGGAGCCTCGTATGTGTCTGTGGGCCTCCATTTAAGAATCTATAACTTCAGGAATCTGCTTCCCTTAGGTGACAATCCATCTAATAAATAATCTCCTAGGTAGTTGTTACTATTGTTAAAATCCCTAAACTATAAAAAGAATCAGCTGTGAACACTAAAGAGATGAGAGCCAAGTATATTTTATTGCCATGAGTTTTCTTGTACCCAGGAATCTTTTTTATTAATGTCTTTTTAGTACTGCAAATATCATCACTGGGGGGGAACTTGAGTTTTCCCATTATATCTCATTCTCAGAAAGTTAAACCAAAAGCTGAAAAATTTGCTGAAAAATTTTTTTTCTTTTGTCGTTGTTACTGTTCTTGCTACTCCACATTCTTTTGTAGGGGAGATGAAAATAGCCTATCTTTCTGGACCTGAATAAGAAGAATATAATATTTATAATTTTCCCCAATTTTTTTATTTTATAAATTTTCAAACCCATAGATAATCAAGAAATTAGTACCCTGAATATACGCTGTGTATGCTTCACCATGGCTAACGTGTTGCAGCACCGCGTTTGTGTATGTGCTCTCTGTTACTCAGCTGTGTGCAAGTAAAGTGCAGCCATCAGTACACTTCTTCCTGCACACTTCTGCATCCATCCCCTAATAAGAAGTACACACTCCTTTCTAACCTTGATAACATCTCACACCTTCAAAAATGAATGGTAATTAGCCCTGCTGGGTAGCTCGGTTAGTTAAGAGCACCCTTCCAAAGCGTCGAGGTTGCCGGTTCAATCCCTCGTCAGGGCACATACAGGAACAGATTGATGTTCCTGTCTCTCTATCTCTCTCTCCCTCTACCTCTCTCACTAAAATCAATAAATCAAAAAAAAAATTTTGGGGGGGTTGTTGTCCAAAGATATCAAAAGTGGAAACAACATAACTTAAAACTAAAATATTTGGATAACTTTTTAAAATTATACTTTCAAGAACTGTTTTGATTATTTTGTTTTGAAGACAGCCAGCCATATATCTAAAAGCATAATTTGGCAGTGTTGCTTTCTAGAAGTTATATAAACCATGTATATTATAAGTCATTGTCTTTTATTTTTTTAGTAGCTCATTTTCCTAAACTTTATGAAACTTATATGTCGGGTAGACTTTTAAATAGGATAATTTTAGTTAGCCCTGGTTGGGTAGCTCAGTTGACTAGAGTGTCATCCCAACATGTCAAAGTTATAGATTCAGTCCCCAGTTAGGACACATACCAGAATCAACCAGTGAATGCATAAATAAGTGGAAAAACAGACCAATGTTTCTCTCTCTCTCCCCTTTTCTTTCTCTTTTCTTTCTTTTTTCTTTTTTTTTTTTTTTTTTTGTATTTTTCTGAAGCTAGAAACGGGGAGAGACAGTCAGACAGACTCCCGCATGCGCCCGACCGGGATCCACCCCGCACGCCCACCAGGGGGCGATGCTCTGCCCACCAGGGGGCGATGCTCTGCCCCTCTGGGGCGTCGCTCTTCCGCGACCAGAGCCACTCTAGTGCCTGGGGCAGAGGCCAAGGAGCCATCCCCAGCGCCCGGGCCATCTTTGCTCCAATGGAGCCTTGGCTGCGGGAGGGGAAGAGAGAGACAGAGAGGAAGGAGGGGGGGTGGGGGGTGGAGAAGCAGATGGGCGCTTCTCCTCTGTGCCCTGGCCGGGAATCGAACCCGGGACTTCTGCATGCCAGGCCGATGCTCTACCACCGAGCCAGCCGGCCAGGGCCTCTTTCTCTTTCATTCCTTTCCTTTTTCCTCTCCTCTCCCTCCCCACTCTCTTCCCTCCTCTCTCTCTCTCTAAAAATCTATTAAAAAAAAAGAAAGGTAATTTCATTAAATCATTTACTATATAGTCCATAGTCCACTCTCTCAGAGCCAAGGGCCATGCATTGCATTTGATTATTCCTGTCCTGTATCTGAGTCCAGCGCATTTCTTCCACCTTTTTGTTGTTTGTTTCTAGCTCATCTACGTAATCTAAAATTTATAACAGTGACTTTTTTTTAAATGGTCTAGGTCAGATGTATTATAAAATGTCCCATATTTAAGTTATTGTTTTTTCATGATTAGATTCTTGTTTAACATATTTGTCAAAAATACTAGTAAGTGATATTGTCTGCTATTTATTTCACATCGGGGGCCATATGAGTTCAGGTTTTCCCCCTGTTGGTGATGTGTTCACTTGGCTAAGGTGTTGACCCCCACATCACTCCATTGTAAAGGACAGTTTTTCCTTTGTGGTATGCAAGTTATTATCTTGGCAGTATTTGAATATCCTATCCTTTCATGTAAGTCTTATTTGACATATATGTGTCTATATACCTGCATACATATGTATGTATGATATCTATATTATATATTTTAACTGCTTCCTTAATTTATACATTCTCCAAAGTTTTGAAAATACTTAAAATATTTATGTATCAAAGTTTTACTCTTTAATTATTGCCCCATTGTTTCCCCAATTGAGCATACTTTGAATGACTTAATTTATTCATGATATAACAAATCAAAATATTTGACTTCTTGTAAGATTAGTGTATTAATTTTCCTTGCTGTTTCTACATAATTATTAATATTGTAATGAATGTTCTTTTCTTTTATTTGTCACATATGTTTAGATATACTATCTGAAACAATGTTGCTATTAATAGTTATGATTTGATAATGCAAATTTTTAAAGACAATATGCCTCAGAGTAGATCTCTATAATTATCTACATATTTGAAAGGAGGAACTGCCTTAAATTATATTGTTTGAGGCTTAAGCTATATTAAATATAATGTGAAACATTATCAGTAATCTAATCTTTTTTGATAAGTCTGATATTTTCTAATACTCAGTATACAGTTTACAGTTCTTTTGATTTTATATTCGGTCTAGGCATTTACCCAGTTTCATTACATATCTCCTGCTTTGCTTGGTACAGAATACTGCTTATTTCTGTGGTCCACCTTCTTAGACAGTAATAGATATCAAAATATCTATTTGCTTATTGTCATTTAAGCTTAACTATTTTTACTATCTGAAACTCTAGATATAATATTATCTATGTTTTTCTTTATAAGAGGAAGAACAAAATCTATACAAAAACTCAGAATATAGCCTGACACCTCTTGTAACATATTTATCTACAAAAGGTTATATATCACAAGTAGAACTTTAAAAATGATTCGAGTATCCTCCTTCAAAAATGTGTAAACTTAAAACAATGTCCTCTACAAGTAATTAAATAGTAGTATTGGTTTGAGAATTAAATGAAATAAAATGTGTAAGATGTTTAGCACAACGTTGGGTCTTAAAAGATTAATAGGAAGTAGATAAGCACAGAAGACAAGAGACAAAATTCCAGGAACAAATAGGCACAGAATAATAAAAATGGCAAGAGGCATTTTGAAAAGGAACCAGCAGATCTTCAGTACACTAGTGGCAAATAAGGTTTGATAGCTGGAGTGCTTCCAGGGCGGACTTCATGGATATGTGACCTGTGCAGTCACACAGAGCCCTGCTGAGAGGGACCTTATGCTTAGTATAATGCTTTGCTGTTACTGTCTTGAAATTCTTCATAAATTTTGAGCAAGGCGACTCCCTAGGCCCCACAAACTTTGTAGCCAGTCCTGGACACAGGCCCTTCATGGACAGCCTTGAATGCCAAGGAGAGTTGTGCTTGTGTAGAAGGCAGTGGAAAGCCTATATAACAATAAAAATTTGATTCTACAAATGGGCACCCCTCAGTTATAATTTTTTAATATGTTTTGCCAATGAAAAAGTTTTTTAAATTCCCCAAGCTTGGCCCTGGCTGGTTGGCTCAGTGGTAGAGCGTCAGCCTGGCGTGCAGGAGTCCCGGGTTCGATTCCCGGCCAGGGCACAGAGGAGAAGCGCCCATCTGCTTCTCTACCCCTCCCCCTCTCCTTCCTCTCTGTCTCTCTCTTCCCCTCCCACAGCCAAGGCTCCATTGGAGCAAAGATAGCCCGGGCCCTGAGATTGGCTCCATGGCCTCTGCCTCAGACACTAGAATGGCTCTGGTTGCAACAGAGCAATGCCCCAGATGGGCAGAGCATTGCCCCCTGGTGGGCATGCTGGGTGGATCCTGGTTCGGGCGCATGTGGGAGTCTGTCTGACTGCCGCCCAGTTTCCAACTTCAGAAAAATACAAAAAAAAATAAAAATAAATAAAAATAAAAAATAAAAAACTCCCTAAGCTTCAGTTTCCTTATCTGTAAAAAGGAATAATACCATTGTTGTAAGGATTAATTGAGCACAAATCCCCTTGATAAGTGTAAGCTATTATTATACACTTTTAGAGAAATACAATATAAAATTAATAGTAATGGGGAGAACAGAGGATAAGGAGACAAATCAAGAAGAAAATAATTGTAGTTTAAGGAATTTTGGATTTGGGTGTGCCAGTGGGATTGAGTGAAAGGGTGAAGTCAATGTAGGATACTTACAGAGATTTTATTGTTGAAACTAGATGTCATGGGAAATAGGGAGTAAATGAATGATGAAAACAGAAGTCAAACTTTTGTGTGTTTTTTTTATTTTACCATTGATTTGAGAGCGAGTGAGAGAGGAAAAGGTCGGAGAAGGGCAAGAGAGAGAGAGAAGCATCAACTTGCTGTTCCACTTAGATCTATCAATATTTAGTTGTGTACTGATTCATTGCTTCTTGTATATGCCCTGACCAGGGATCGAACCCATGACTTTAGTGCACTGGGATGATGCTTTAGCTGCTGAGCCATCTGGCCAGGACCTTATTTTGGGATACAGGGAAAAAAATGTGGTTGTTAATGGAAAGATTTATGTGAGATTTATGAAAGATTTTTGAGAGAGATGAACTTGATTTATGTAGGGGCTTTTAAACTCAGCACTGGACCATAAGTAAGAGTGTGCTGAAAACATATTTGACAGTCATTTTTACAAAGGAGGTTGTTATTTATGGGAGTGGACAAATATTTTGATGATCATTTAAGTTTAAATAGAGAATGAGAGTCAAGGATATTGAATGGGTTATGAATCTAAACATAAAAGGAAAACAAAACTTGCAGAGGAAAATAGACTATCTTTATGACCTTGAAGTAGGCAGGGATTTCTTAAACAGGTAATGAAAGCATTATTGGGGGGATGACAAATGGTGATGGCACAGACTTGACTTGGGGAGGTGAACATGTAATAAATGTAGTGTACAGAGGATGGGTTGTAGAATTGTGCACCTGAAACCTGGATAATTTTGTTAACCAGTGTCACCCCAATAAATGGCAATAAAAAGGAAAATTAATAAATGAAAGTAAAAATAAATAGCCTGCCCAGGCAGTGGTGGTGGATATTGCGTCGACCTGGGACTCAGAGGACCCAGGTTTGAAACCCTGTTGTCACTGGCTTGAGCAGGGGATCATAGATAGAACCCCATGGTCGCTGGCTCAGCTATAGACCCCCAGTCAAGGCACATGTTCTTCAGTCAATGAATAACTAAGGTGTCGCAACGAAGAATTGATGCTTCTCATTTCTCTCCCTTTCTGTATATCTGTTCCTATCTGTCCCTCTCTCTGTCTCTCTCACAAAAAAGTAAAATAAAAATAAATATAAAGAAAAAGCATTAACCATAAAGAAGCTAGTAAGTCTTTTTCAACGTCTGGTTTTCCAGTGAGACCAAGATAAAAAAGAACCCTATACAGTAGTTGTATTTTCCTAGGATAGAGACGTGGGATAGGGAGCAAAGGACCTACAACAGGAGATAGCTATAACAAGAAGCTTTTCTTTTCTTCTCTCACTTCTTTTTTTCTCTTTTCTTTCATTACCCTTCCTTTCCATATCATTTTCTTTTCCTCTCTTTCCTAATCATTTCTCATAGCTACCTAAAATCATTGCTGTCCAATTCCTACTATTAATGCTTGTCCTAAGGGCCAGCTATAAATGGTACCAGGTGGTTATTTGAAATATTGGGGGGGTCACTTTGTAAAGTATATGATTGTCTAACCATTATGATGTACACGTGAAACCATACAAAATATTGAATAAAATTGTAATTGAAAAATAAAATTTTGACCTTAGCTGGTTGGCTCAGTGGATAGAGCATCAGCCAGGCATGTGGACATCCCAGGTTCAATCCCTGGTCAGGGCACACGTGAGAAGCGACCATCTGCTTCTCTCCCCTTCCCTCTCTCCCTTCTCTCCCACTTCTTCTCCCGCAGCCAGTGTCTCTGTTGGTTTGAGTGTTGGCCCCAGGTGCTGAGGATAGCTCGGTTGATTCAAGCGTTGGACCCTGACGGGGGTTGCTGGGTGGATCCCAACCAGGGTACATTCATGGATCTGTCTTACTATCTCCCCTCCTCTAACTTAAAAAAAAAAATTTTTTTTAAGAGAGAAAAGAAAAATAGCCCACTTTGGCAGCATATAGACCCTCTGAATGTAAGCTTGGCAGGAAGGCTTTATTGGCTCCTGGTCTGGGTAACCGGGCCTCAGTGTATTCCCCAGAGCTCTAGCAGGATAGGGGCAACTCACCTCCTTGTCCACCAGTGCCCTCAGCAGTTGTAAGCCACCTTATGTTAGTGGGTTCTACTTGCTTGTGTCCACTTGTTCTCCAGCTGGATTTTTCCTTCACTTAACGTGAAGTGACAGCTGGTCTGCCCTTCCCTTTTCTGTTCAGTTTTGCACATATTAATTTTGGAGGAACTGTAAAGGTGACCTCCATTGTTACTCTCCAACTGATTTGGACAAAATGGGTAGTTAAAAACATGAGCTCTGATTGTCATCTTATACTGGAATTCTCCGTGTTGATATTTTATTGGTTGTATTTTCTGTTATTCTTGACTGAAAAAAATCTTACAAGATAAAATAGGATACTAATGCAAAGGAAATTTTTATGTTCCAGAGGACCATTATGAAGTTGAAGTGAGAGTAAAAATCATTTCTACATACTGAAAAACTTGTTTGTGGTCTAAATCATTTTAACTTTATAGCAGAGGTTTATAATTTTTCAGTCCCCAAAATTCTGAGGAGTGAACCCTCTATGTGTAGCCCTGTAGTGTAGATTTAGGTGTTCACACCATCTGGATCTAACTGAGTCTCTCCACTTGACTAGGTCCCGACTGAGTGGATTCCTCAGGGAAGAGACTTAGTTCCTGGTAGTCAGCACTTCTTCCCCAGACACCAGAAGTGCATGTGATAAGCGACTGCAAGGCGTGAGGGAAGGAGAAACAAGCCAGTTCTCACACCACATGTGAGCTTGCTACCAAGAGTCTGTAATTCCATTACAAACTATACGAAGTGTTCACTATTTAAGTTCCTTAATCCTATTTTTAAATTTAAATATTTCCACATAGAAGGCATATAAATTATCTTTTTCAAATCAGTTATTCCCTAAGACTATGTAGCTTTTTACTTGAAAGTAATTGATGTCTATTTGGAGTTTCTTTTCATAAACTGTAATGTTTAAAGGTTCTATTCAAGTGAACAAGAATACAGTGGATTACATATAGTTCGACCTTCAACTGGGAAAATTGTGAATGAACTTTTCAAAGAGGCAAGGGAACACGGGGCTGTCCCTTTGAATGAAGCCACAAGATCTTCAGGTGATGACAAATCTAAGGTAAATGCTCAATTTTAAAACTAAGTATACTAGTTATATGTTTAATAACATTCTTTTTCTGTGTGTTTCTCTTTTAAATATTTGATTACTTTTTATAAGATTGTATTTCTGTTAATGATTGAAAGTTTAGGCATCTTCCTACATTTCATGCAACGTCTTGATTTTTATTTTATTAATTCTAGACGCACAGGAATTTACAAAAAAGTCTATAGAGAGGTCCTGTGTATCTTTCATCCAGTTTCCTCCATTACCCTAATGGCTAATGAGGTTATTTGCATTTTCCTAATGGTCTGTAATGTTGAACATCTTTTTATACGCTTATTTACCAGTGTCTTTATTATCCTCTTTTTTAAAATTTTTAAAAATTATGCTCTTTAGTAAAATGTGTCTTCATGACTTTGGCCCATTTTCAAATTGGATTGTTTTGTTACAAACAAAATTGTTTGAGAGTTCTTTAATAAATATGGGTTCTTTGTAAGATAAATTTTCGCATATATTTCCTCCTATTCTGTAGCTTGCCTTCTCATTCTCTTACCACGGTTTTAAATAGAGCAAAAGTTTTAAATTTTGATAAAGTCCATTTTGCTTCCCCCTTTTTTGTGGATTATGCTGTTAGTGCCTTGTCTGAGAACTCTTCACCTAACTGTAGATCCCAGATTTTTTCTGTGTTACCTAGAAAAGTTTTGTAGTTTTACATTTTCCATTTAAACTTATGACCCATTTAGTTCATTTTACCTAAAGTTTAAGTCTAGATTCGTATTTTGACTTATGAGGACCATTTACTCCATTGTTGTTGAAAAGGTTCTTCTCCCTTCATTGGATAATATTTTTACCTTCTTTAATTTCTACAAAACTTTATAGACATAGTATTGGTATGTTAAAGAAAACTTCAAGTGTATTTTTGTGTAAAATTGTCATATGTTCTCATAATTAGCATTTTCAACCTGATTTTCCTTTCAAATCATTTGGGGAGGTTTTCTAAACTACCACATGGCCACAGGTATTACAGTTTACTAGCTTTCAGGTGTGCCTGGACATGTGTCATTGTCACAGACATCCTCTGTTGAGAACCACTATTCTCAATGAAACATAAATTTTAGTTTTCATTATTTACCGATAGCTTGGAATTCTTTTTTAGTCAAGTCTAAGATAATTTTGGTTTTTGCAAGTTCTCTAATTGCATAAGAAAAATATGGAATTGATATGTTAGTCTATACTAAAGAAAGCAATGTGATGTTTAAAAGCTCATTTATGATATAAATGGTGGTTAAAAGGAATGGAGTTTCTAACCTCATAAGCTATCCTACCTGAAAAGCAGAAGACCTTATAATTATTATAGCAAAATAAAAAGCACAACCATAGTTGATATGTTGAAGTTGAATAAAAAGCAGCTTATAAAATAATTATAGAGCTTTTTTCAGGATAATGTATGCCTAGCTATAAAATGTTTTCTTTATGAATCTCTTATTTACTTTGTGAAATATGGTTTAAACATTTTTATTATAAGATTTGTCATAAAATATTAATGATGGCTTTTTAAAATCTGTTTATACTTGACAATATATATTTCAATGTACAAATAAATTTCTTAGTTTAAGATTGGCCTAAATTATTTCTATTCCTGAGTTACTAATGCTTTTATGGAAAGAAACATAATTTTTACTTGAATACACTTCTCTGTAATATACGATTGTAATTTTAACATAACATTTTCCTGTAAAATATAAACCAGTTTGAGTAATTGCAGTTTATCTAGTTTTAAAATATATATCACACATTATTACAACATTTTACTTATATAAAATTAATAAGCCTTGGTGAATGTTCAGCTTACTTGCTGTGTGTTGTAGTCATTTACAGGTGGAGGATACAGACTGGGTAATTCCTTTTGTAAGCGATCTGAATACATCTATGGAGAAAATCAGCTGCAGGATGTAGGTACAGTAATCAAAATGACAAATTATAGATATTTGTCTCTAGTTACTACTGTTTGTTTTAAAATTAAAAATTGGTAATATAAATATAATCTTTTTTCTTAATTTGTGAAACATGGATTAAAAGACCTAACGTGTAACTTTTCAGTCTCAAATTTTATATTTTGTATCCCAGATGCACCTTATACTTAAGAGATACATACATAACTCTTTGTTGAAAGAATATATGACTCACTCTAAAATGAGCTTATATTATATAATGATTATATAAATGGTGTACTGACATAATATAGAATGAGCTGAGTTGTAAAATAGCTACACCTAAAATTATTATTTGTTACCTTTTGAAATTTTGAAGTTATAACCTCATTTTAAACATGTATAATTTAGACATGGAGGCTCACTGGAAATTCTGCCTTCCCCCGTGGAATGAATATTTGAGCTCTAGCTGAGACTATTGGGCACAGAAGGAGAATGGTGGGTGGGGAGTGGCGACTGGCTGCTCTCATTGTTTTCATTTTCTCAGTAAGCTAGAAATAATTATATTCAAGCCCAGGGGCCAGGTGTGGGGCCTGTTGGACTTTTGGTATTTTAGCCATTTCCCTTTTTAAAGCTAAATACAAGTCTGCTTAGCAAACACCACTGACTTCACTTATGTCTTTATTGTATCTGTGAGTAAAGAACAGCACAAATAACTCCATACTTTTTAAATTTATTGGGGTGACATTGACTAATAAAATTATATAGGTTTTAGTTGTACAATTCTGTAACACATCATCTGTATATTGTATTGTGTGTTCACCACCTCAAGAAGGTTTTAAAGTGTTTTAATATGTTGTGAAATACCACATTTGAAACTTAAAATTGTTTGATGTAGATGGATTTTTGTATTTCTTTAATTTTTTTTCTATGCTCAAAAGGTCCAGATTTTGCTTAAATTATGGAGCAATGGTTTCAGTTTAGATGATGGAGAATTGAGACCTTACAATGACCCAACAAATGCTCAATTTCTGGAGTCCGTTAAAAGAGGGTAAGCTGTGTTATTTGTGTTCTACTTTTTTACTTAGGGTTTTTTTATTGTTGTTGTTTTTAATCAGAATGCCTTTCATTAGGGCACTACTGGATTTTAAGAATTATATTATGCCAGTGGCTCCTGGGAAAGGGTATGTTAAGTATATAAAGGACTTATAGCTGTCCGTAAGTTACTGGTTTTCAGCTGTGGGAAGATGGGGCGGCAATAAAACATTGCTGCCTTTAAAACTCTGATGAGCTTTGGTCACAGATCTAAGAGGAAACATCTCAATGTAATAAGTCAGTGAATTGATTAGCATGTAGCTACCCATCCACTAAGCCACTGTCCTGCTTACTGTTGACAGGGTGACTTTCATTGCATGTATGCCTGAAATTCAGCAACTTATATTAGAAATCTTTTAAAGTGGCATTACTACTGGCAGAAGATTTCAAAAGGTTAGTTTGAAGTTATAATTTATGAAAGTAAACTGGATACACAGTACTCTGACCCGTCCAAAGAACGTCATAGCTCATTAGCCCTTCTTGCTGAAGGATAAGATACTTTGCTAAGATATTGGTGATGAACTGGCAGATTTCAATGGCAGTCAAGGGACTGGAGTAGGAGGTTATACTCTACCCAGGAATTGAAGGTGGGGCTTTTCCAAGTGATGAAATATGTCCAAGGGAGTGGCTGAAGTGGAGTGGAGAAGAGACTCACTGGAGTTGAGTTAGTGGAAGAACTCCAAATGAAAAGCATTTTAGAACATTAATTAGCATGGATTTTGAATTTGAATTCTACAAAGAAATGTCAGAATATCAAATATAGGACAAGAAATACTGTAAGCAGTATACTGATGTCATTGAAATAGGCAGGAAGCTGTTCTGTACACGGGCAGTGTATGGTGAGTGTGAATATAAAGGTATAATAGTTTGTCAGTGCTAGGAAGTTGGAACTCTGCAGTCACTGGGAAGAGCTGGGAGTTAGTGAGTAGGGAAAGTGTTCATCTGTGAAGTAAAGAGCAATACTACTGCTGAAATTGATGCTTATTTCAAGATGGTGGAAGAAAACATTGATGATCAATGTACTATAATAAAGATCAGAACTAACTTACTAAATGAAAATAATCTATAAACTTTGTAGGCTACTGTTCACACAATCATGGTACACTCTGATCAAGAACAGTTTTAGAAAAGACTCCTTGAAAGCAACGATTGGTGTCACTGATTACCAACTATATGATCATTTTCCCTTTATTAACAAATATTTTGTAATACCATCATCAGTCTCTTCAAGGAAGAACCCATAAAAAATATAATCTATCTGTGCACATTATGTCCAAAAAATCAGTGTAAATTTTATTTTAAAAATACTGCAGGAACAAAAGTTTATTATAAAATTATATTTCAATTTCTAAATGCCCGGGTATGACCACACCAGGAGACGTAACAAAGCAGTCAGATAAGTTTGCACCTATGTGCAGTCTAGCATTTATCATACCAGTGTGGGAGACATAAAATCAGAGTAACGAGGTATGTGAAGTTGGCAACTTCATTCTGGAAGTGGCATTGCAGTCAGGGGGTTGCTGAAGTTCCAAACTAAACAAGGTAAATCTTCCCTCAGTTTATATGGAAGATGGAAATTTCAAAGCATGTTAATACAGTACAAAAAAAAACCCCAAAACAGGTTTTGAGTGCTGGCTCATATGTAAGACAGAGCTTCAGCCTTAGAATTTAGGCTCCGACATTATTAGCAGTGTCGCCATCACAGGACTCAGGCATGGCCGTCCGTGGTTCTGTGGAGCCTGAGCCAGGTCCTCATCGTGCAGGAAGCCTCCCCCGTGCCAGAGCGTCTTCATCCTGCCCTGTCTGAGCAGCACACTTGGGAGGCACACATCAGTCAGAAACACCCCTGTCATTTTGAAAACTTCCAGGTAGTTTAGAAAGAAATACCTGAATTTACTATTATGTCCTCCTACGAAGTTTCTAGTGTTAATTCAGGTAAGAACTACTGTCTTATAATTTGTTAGAAGCACTCCAAGATCACAATGACAACAAAAGATCCCTATGTTGAGAATCACTAATGAATGATGTGATGTACTTTAAGAAAGAAACATCTACAGGATTATCTGTAGATAGAGAAATACCTACTCAATCATCACAGAAATTTTTGTATTACAATTTACACAAAAATTGTGGTTTTCCAGTGTAGCTTTCAACTTGATTATAGTAATCTCAGCAGTCTAGATTAATTTTTTTTCCCAAAAGTTAACCAAAATCTTTTCCCCCTTTTTAAAAGAGAAATTCCCCTGGAGCTTCAGCGACTGGTTCATGGTGGCCAAGTGAACTTGGATATGGAGGATCATCAGGATCAAGAATACATAAAACCCAGATTGAGGTTCAAGGCATTTAGTGGAGAAGGACAAAAGCTTGGAAGGTAGAATTCTAAAACGAGAAAAATACTTATCTTTGTTCAACATGAATTTCCTTTGAGAATAAAAAAAAAATTACCTCAAAAGTAAAAACTAAGACTTTGGAGATGGAATTAGTTAAGAAGATCCGGTAATAATATTATAGTAGCTAATATTTAGAAAGTAGTTACCTGGCCCTCTAAGCACTTTATATACATTAACTCAATCTTCACAGTTATCCCGTGTAGATCTGTCAGTACTCCATATTTGGTGGGCTAATAATAATAATTCCATTGTCTAACTGAAAACAGAACTTTACATAGATGGAAACTAACCTAATTTTTTATGGTGACATATATATATAATTATAGGGTAAAAACATGAACGAGCAAACAAAATGGAAACAGACTCATAGATAGGGGAACAGACTGACAGCTGTCAGAGGGGATGGGGGTCGGGGCTTGGGGGCCTGGGTGGAGAAGAAGGGATTAAGCAAAGAAAAACTCATGGACACAGACAACAGTGTGGGGACTGCAGGAGGGTGAGGGGTGGGGCAAGGTTAAGAAGGATAAAGGGATAGTGGTAATGGAGGGAGACTTGACTTGGGGTGTTGAACACACAATGCACAATATGCAGATAAAGTATTACAGAATTGTGTACCTGCCACCTACATGATTGTATTAACCAACATCACCCAATAATTTACTACAAAATTAAAAAAAAAGAAAACCATCCAAAAGACTTTAACCATTGCCTTCAGTTAATATAATAAAGCACAAATCATAATGTAGAACCGTAAAGTTACAATGGTAGGAAAAGGGTGTTATGAAATAAATAACCATTGCCTTCAGTTAATATAATAAAGCACAAATCATAATGTAGAACCGTAAAGTTACAATGGTAGGAAAAGGGTGTGATGAAATAAAAATAAACTTAGTAGAGCAGGACAAGCAGAAGACTAGAAGAGCACCAATTCATTTTGATAGGTAGGCTGACAAGTGGACCTTCGTCCCGGCGTTTGAGCTGGCGTGTATGAAGAGGAAGTCATTATGCAAAGCAAATCTCTGTTTCTACTAAGAACAGTCATTACCTGTTATACTGTCCAGTCCAAAAGATTCTCTTTGCTCCTGTCACTCATTCTGGCCACCATACTTGAGGTTTGACTTCATCTTGGTCCCTGGACCTTGAGGGCTGTTTTCTCTCAAACCTAACAGCCCCTTTCCCCCTGCCTTTTCTTCTTCTTATCCCAGCAATTCCACAGTCCCTTTGCCTTATTGTACAGCGTGGATTTGTCTGCCCCTGTGCAGAGCAGTGCTGCTGGGATGTCCGCACACAGTGCTGGGCAGGCAGGCTGCACCTCCCCACCAGAATCAAAGAGCATTCCCGGGACTCCCTGCTTGCCCTGAGCCTCCTGTTCTCCCGTCCCATCTCAGCACGTCTTCACTTGCAGCTTCACTGAGCAACTAGAGGCTGCTAAGAATTCACTTTCTCAATATATTCCCCGTTACCTCTACATTTATTAAATTCATCCTGGCCTCTGTCTTTTCAGTCTGAAGGTGTTTCTCCCTCTAGCTGAGGGAATTACTATGCTTACAATCTACTTCCTTTCTTCCAGTTTGCCTAGAAACCCTGTTTTATCAATTAACTTCCTTATTTTCCTTTTTTTAAATTATCTTTTTGATGTAATACTTGAAACGTACGCAAAATATATTAATCTCACAATCATTTGATCAATTGAATGATAGTTTCACATGGCAAATAGATGAGACTTTGGAGACTAAATATTAACATAACTTTTAAAAATACTGTATTTAATATTAAGTTAACAATTTATGGTATTTGCAAAACTAGCTGTTACCTGTTGACACACTGTGCTAGGTCTTAGTGTACAGTAGATCTTTTTTACTGCACTTATGTTTATTATGCTTCAGATGTGCTGATTGTTTTCTAAGTTGAAGGCGGACCCTTCACCAGCCAAAAGATTACAACTCACTTTACTGTGGCACTCGCATTATCGTGGTGGTCTGGAGCCAAACCTGAATATCTCTGAGGAATGCCTGTTAACCTACCTTCATAGCATAGTATTCCCCATTTTATAAATGATAGATTTGGAATTCAAAGAGATTCGTTTAAGTTTATGCAATGAACTTAGCTGAGATTGAAACTAAGTCTGTCATCCTTTGATGTTAACTCAGAGTCGCTCAGGTTTCTGAAGGTTGGTATGTGTTAAACAGTTTCACTAAATTTCAAAGGGATAAAGGAGGAACGAATACCCAGATAGACTTTTGAAAGAGATTGCATAAACTAAGTCAAAATCATAGGATTCGAAATAATTAAAAATTAATGGAAGAGGTTGGAAGAAGTACAGGAGACCCCAGGGGAGCCTTGTTCTTGCTAGTCGGATGCAATGGGGCGGTAGCTCTAGAGTCAGACACAGGTGTAAGTGGTCATCGCTTGTTTTCACTTTGTCACCTACCTTGTGTGTTCAGACTTGTATTCTAATTCATTTTCTTTTATAGCCTCACTCCTGAAATTGTCAGTACACCTTCCTCCCCAGAAGAGGAGGATAAGTCTCTACTGAATGCAATTGTTCTTCTTGATGATTCAGTGCCAACAACAAAAATTCAAATCAGGCTTGCAGATGGAAGTCGTTTGATACAAAGATTCAATAGTACACACAGGTAAGCTTCAAGTTTGCTCTACATGCATGGTTACTTATCTCTGTAGAACTGGATATAACTTGGATAATGAAGAATAGGGTATTATTTAGATTTGCAGCGAGTTTTTGACTAAAGAAAAAAACTTTAAAAGGGTAATAGCTATGTATATGAAGTGAAATACTTGGTAATTAAACATCCTTTGTAAACTGTTCAAATACTAAGGCAAATCCAGGTATCATAAAAGAAAATAAAGAAAATTGGTAAAAGCTGCAGTTTTGCACTGTTGCTAAAACAATGTGAAGTGGAATCAGGGTTTAATTTAATATATTAAAATCTTATTTGGACTATACTTCTATAAAATTTATGGTAATTCTGATCAGGATTGACTTTTACATAGCAAATTCTCCATAGTATAAATTTGTAGTGTGACATTTAACTATGCTATTGTCAAGTACTTCAAATAAACCATTTTAAATGTCATTTTAACATTCACTTGTACATCATATTGTTTTTGTTTATTGTATCCCTCTAAGAAATACATTTATGACGTTAGTTGAGTTACTGTGTATGCCCTAGCCAGATATCTTGGTTGGTTGGAGAGTTCTCCCGGAGTTACTATGTATATGTGAAAGTAATTTTTTTTCCATTTTAACTCATTTTTTATTTTTCAATTACAGTTGACATATAATATTGCATATTGTTTTCAGGTGTACAACCCAGTGATTACACATTCTATAACTTAATAAGTGGTCATCATGATAAACCTCGTGTCCAGCTGACACCATACATTGTTATTAGAGTATTATTGACTGTATTCTCTATGCTGTACGTTACATCCCCATGACTATTCTCTAACAACCCGTTTGTACTTCTTAATTCCTTACCCTTTTTCACCCATCTCCTCCCCAAACTGGCAACTGTCAACATGTTCTGTAATCTATGAGTCTGTTTCTGTTCTGCTTGTTTGTTTTTTAAATTCAATTGTTGATAGATATGTACTCATTGCCAATTTTTGTTCATATTTTTGTATCTTTTCTTCTTTCTTCTTTTTTCTTTCTTCTTCACCTATTAACATTTCATGCAGTACTTACTGGTTTGGTGGTGGTGAACTCTTTTAGCTTTATTTTTTGTTTTTTGTCTGGGAATTTCTTTATATGTCCTACAATTTTAAATAACAGCTTTGCTGGGTAAAGTAATCTTGGTTATAGGTCCTTGCTTTTTTTTTTTTTTTTTTTTTTTTACCCATCACTTTAAATATTTCTAGGCAATCCTTTCTGGCCTGCAAAGTTTCTGTTGATAAATCAGCTGATGGTCTTACGGGAGCTCCTTTGTAGGTAACTTAACTGCTGTTCTGTTGCTGCTTTTAAGATTCTGCCTTTAACCTTTTGCATTTTAATTGTGATGTGTTTTGGTGTGGGCCTCTTTGGGTTCATCTTATTTGGGAATCTCTGTGCTTCCTGGACTCATACATCTATTTTCTTGACCAGGTTAAGAAAGTTTTCTGTCATTACATATTTTCACATAGGTTTTCAATTTCTTGCTTTCTCTCCTCTCATTCCAGCACCCCCATGCTGCGGATGTTGGTGTGCTTGAAGTTGTCCCAGAGACTCCTTACACTATTGTTATTTTTTAGATTCTTTTTTCTTTTTGCTGTTCTGATGGCACGTTTTTTGCTTCCTTATATTCCAAATCACTGATTTGATTCTCTGCTTCATCTACTCTACTACTGATTTCGTATAAATTCTTCATTTCAGTTAGTATATCCTTCACTTCTGATTGGTTCTTTTTTATGATTTTCATGTCATTCTTTATGCTGTTGAAGTTCTCCCTAAGTTGTTCTACTCTTCTAAGTTTATTGAGCATCCTTAGAACCAATGTTTTGAATTCTGCATATAGTAGATTGCTTGTCTCCATTTTGTCTAGTTCTTTTTTTTGGAGTTCTGTTCTGTTCTTTCATTTGGGATATACTTCTTTGTCTCCTCATTTTGGCCACCTCCCTGTGTTTGTTTCTTTGGATTAGGTAGAGCTTGTTTCTTTCGGGCTTGGTAAAGGGGCTGATTTAATGTAGTAAGTGTCCTGTAGGGTCCAGTGGCACGGCCTTTCTTTCTGTTCACCTAAGCTGGGCACTCTGTGTGTGCCTCTTCACCCCCTGTATGGTTTGTGTGTGCCCTCTTGTAGGTGAGCCTTAGTGGGAGGCTGTGGGCATGTTAGTGGGAGGGATTTACCCCGGGCCAATCAGCTGCAAGGACTGGCTGTGACTGCTGTGAAGGATCAGCTGTGCAGGGGCCCACCCCACAGAACAGGACTTAACTTCAATGAGGCTCTGGTGCCTGCTGAGTCTGCCTCTTGAATGTGTCACTTGTGGAGGTGTTTGGGTGGTGCTTTGATGTGGTGTAAAGCTGCCCACTGGGTCTGCTGGCTCTGAGGCCTCTTAGGAGGTAGAAGTCCAGGTCAGCCACCTCCTGTGTTCTGCTTGGGGCCACCAACATGAGCTACAAAGTGATCTATCTGTCAGTGACTGCTACTTGTGCTGGGCTTGGAGGTTCCCAGGAAGGCCAAACTGCAAGCCAAGGCCAGCTGTTGCTAGTGCTGCACCTGGGACTACTGAACAAGAAGTACAGAGTTCTCTGAGGATGATGCTGCTTGTTTTAGAGATTTTTAGGAACATCTGAAGCATGGGCCTTAACAGGCCATTTGTATGGAAAAGCCACTGAACCAGCTTGGGTACGCCCTGAAGCTGAGTGGGACAAGTCTCAGGGAATCACCAGGGTGGGGTTAATGGTGTTAACCAGGTTGATGGAGATTCAGACATGGTTCCTGCCTGCTGGCACTGTTGGGGGAGGAGTTATCAGAGGATCACTGGCCCCTGTCAGCATTTCCATCTGGGAGAAAGCTGCCCCTCCAGCTCTCCTTTCCATACCAGACAATTCAGTTTCTCCCCGTTTGTCTCTAGTGCCTTTCAAGCTGCTGCCCCAGTGCTGGAGCTCAGGGGGAGTGAGTCCAAGCAAGTCTGTGTAGGGGTGGCCCAACAGCCCTGTGTCTCACTCAGCCATAATCCCCACTGGTGTTTACAGCCAAAAGTTATGGTGATTTCTCTTCCTGGCACGGGAACCCTGGGCTTTGGGGCTGGGACCCCATCCTCACTCTTTAGGGAGGACCCTCACAGCCAGATATGCCTCCCAGTTGTTACCCACTGCACATGGGTGTGGGAGCGCCCGTTCCATGTCTCCACCCCTCCTACCGGTCTCAGTGTGGCTTCTTTACATCCTTAGTTGTAGGGTTTCGGTTCAGCTAGATTTCAGGCAGTTCTGAATGATGGTTTTTCTGTAGTTCAGTTATAATTTTGATGTGGTTGTAAAGGGATTCCAGTACCGTGTTTACCTATTCCATTATTTAAACCAGAGGCCTTATGTGAAAGTAATTTTTAAAAATTATTCTTTATGACTTACAGTTTTTATAATTTCAGAGGCACTTTGACAGAGGCCAATTTGAGGTACCTTTTTCTGGAACATATGCTGCTAAAACATTTTATACTCTGAGAAAAGTAGGACTTGCATTTTCGTTGTAAAAACATGGTTGACATTTATTTTCTACATAATTCATCAGAAGGTTGTTTCTGTTTACAGTAAAAATAGATAATGTAGATAGTTGGTATATTCTATCGTTACTCTTCACATTTTATCCTAAAGCTAAGATTAATCCATCTGTTGACATAGTGTAAATTAAAGTTACAAAACAATTAAGGATTAGTATTGTTAACTTTAATTGTTACCTAATTTTAGCTAGAAGCACATGTGGCAATAAAACTTCTGTATCACAAATTATTTTTATCTTATTTCTCAGGATCCTGGATGTTCGGGACTTCATTGTACAGTCCCGCCCTGAATTTGCAACTCTTGACTTTATTCTTGTGACTTCATTTCCAAACAAAGAGCTAAGCGATGAAAGCCTGACACTACAAGAAGCAGATATTCTTAACACGGTGTTACTCCAGCAACTAAAATAGTACAGCTCCTACTCCTGCTCCACGTGCAGGAGACGTAATGTGCCATACTGATAAGGAAAACTTAATTTTAAGAGTACCAGCTTGTTTTTATTATTTATACAGATACGTTTTGGTTTTATTCTTCTACCCATCAGCCTTAGTGTTGATGAGTTTGGATTAGGAGTGGATTTTGAGATTAATGTGTTTGAGTTTTTACTTGTAGGACTGACTTATGTTAATAACTTTTAAATATGCAGACATACCAATGTGTTATATGTCAGTGTTAATGTAACAGCATTTGTTGGCAGAGAAAATGAGCAATCCCCATTTTGATAAACTTGGTAAAATTTGCACTAAAGTTTCTGGATGCTGCATTGATCAAGAGCCATTAAGGAATCTTCTGCTGAAATATTTTGAAATTTTTTCTATAATCTATACTGAAGAGTATCTATAATCTGGTTTTGAAATGCTTTGTTCATACAGTGATTATTTCTCCTATTAAGATAATATGCATCCTTATTACTTTCTGATTTAGCTTTTTCCCTGTATCAAAAAATACAGTTTGGCCTTGTATTAATATTTTACAGAAGTGTGAACATCATAAACTAGAAACAGATGTAAAGGGCAACAGTTCTTTTTTCTTTTTTCAACAATTTGGAGATGTGGCAGATAGCACTTTAAAATAGAGGAATTACCATTTCTCCTAGCATCTACCTTGATCACATTCATTTATTCATTCAACACATTTTCAGGGGACCCGTTATAGACACTAAACACTGTTCGAAGTATCAACACCAGGATGTATTCTACTCCAGGGCAAAACAAGTGTAGAAATGCAAGAATGTCAGTCCTGCCAGGCCGACTGGATGTAAAGAATGACCAGCGGAGAAGTCTGCATTCTGCGGGGCCGGGTATTTCCCGAAGGAGGCAGGCGCATCAGGGATGGTAGAAACGCATTTTCTTCAAAGACACCACCACTCCTGGTTAGTTTTCTATTGCTTCTCTAACAAATTACTACAAACTTAGTGGCTCATATCAGCAAGGATTTATTGTCTTCTAATTCTGTAGGTCAATCTAGTCTCCTTGGGCTAAAGTAAAGTGAACAGGACTGCATTCCTTCAAGAGTCTGGGAGAAACGTTTCCTGGCCTTTTCAACTTCCAGGGGCCACTTGCATTCCTTGGCCTGTGGCCTCTGTTCCCTTCAAAGCCAGCAACACTATCTTTATGACCCTTCTCTATCATCTCATTTCTGTGACAACAGCCAGGAAAGGTTCTCTGCTTTCAAGGACTCATGTGATTAGATTTGGCCCACTATGTGATCCAGGGTTATCTCCCCGTCACAAGGTCCATAGTAACCATAGTAACGTTAACCACATCTTTAAAGTCCCCTTTCCCTTGTAAAGTAACAGAACAGGTTCCTCCTGGAGATTCCAGGGGTGAATCTGTTCTTTGCCTCTTTCAAATTGTAGAGGCCACTAGCGTCCCTTCCCTTAGGGCTGTGCCCCTCTAATGTCTGCTTCTGTTCTTACCTCTTTTACTACCAACTTCAGTGCTGCTTTTCTGTTATAAGGACCCTGGAGATTACATTTAGTTTACCTACATAGTCCAGGATCACCTCATCTCAAAATGCTTACTACTATCACATCTGCAGAATTCACACATTTGGGGGTTAGAACTTGAGTCATTTGGGGGCCATTCTATCTACCACAGTTGACTACTGCCTCAAAAATCACATCCATTCCCAAATAAAGTCACCCCATGCAGAGGTGCTCAAAGGTCTCAAGCCATTACAGCATCAACTTCAAATGCAGTATCTTATCTGAATCTCACCTGCTCCAAAATCCCAAACCTCATTTATTAAATCATTTAATTCAGGTATGAGTTAGGATCTGGGTATGATTCGTGAAACATGGTTCCTCTCCCTCTGTTAACAGAACCACTTCTCTTTTCCCAATATGAAGGCAGGACAGGCATCGAATAACAGTTATAGACATTCTTGTTCAAATAATCAGAAAATGGAATGAAAAAAAGGAGCCACCAGTGCCAAGTGATGTAGAAATTCAGCCAGGCCCAGCCTGGGAATAGCCTTCTGTGGCTGACAGCACTGTGCTTCAGGCTTGGGGCTTCCTCTCAGAGTCTCTTTTTTCATGAAAGCTAGCACATATTTGTAGCTGAGCAGTCCTGTCAACCTGTGTCTTGCCTGTGGCATCCTGGGAGATCTGATCATCTTTCATTTCATACTCTATCCGTCTTAGTTTAAGATGGCAATGTCTGCCAGTCTAGCATTCTCAGAGAACTGTGGCTCTTCTGTGTATGTTTTGGGGATTCACTAATAGACCAGAGGCGCCTCCACATATTTTCCCTAGATAATCCCATCTCTTTTTTACTTTTCCTGAGATCCTGAGAGAATTTATGAGTCACACCCTTCATCTCTTCAAAGAGCCTTTTGGAGTGACTGAACCCTCAGGCCTTTGACATTTCTCAGGTGTGTGCGGATGTCACACCCACCACTCACCTCCTTCCCTAGAGCAGGCTTTCCCGAGTTCCTTTTTTTTAACCTTTTTTTTTTTTTTTTTTTTTTTTTTGCATTTGGGTAGGCTAGGAATTTCCAAGTCATCAAGTCCTGTTTTCTTTATAATTAACAGTTCTTACCTCAATTTATCTAGCTCCTCTCACATTTTACTATAAACCGCAAAAAGAAAGCAGGCAGCCCCTTCTAAACTTGGCTTAGAAATCTCTTTAGCTAAGTATTTTGAGTTTGTCACTTGCAACTTCTGCTTTCCACATAACTGCAGGACACAATTCGGCTACCTTTTTGCTATATACAGTTGTAATCTCTTTTCCTGTAGTGTCCACCAGCATGTTCCTCACTTCCTTCTGAGCCCTCACTGGCAGCACCATCCAGCTCCCTGTTTCTCCTAACAGTCTGTTCCTGGCAGCTAGATCCTCAGGTGGCAGTTCACCTGTTCTCTGCCATGCCCCTTACGTCCTCTGAGCCCTCGCTAGCCTTCACCCCTAGCTCTACTAAGTGTTCAAGGCAGTCTTGGCTTTTTCTGTCATGCTCCTAAAATTTCTTTCAACCTCTATAGTCACTGCCCGATATCAGAGCCACCTGTGTATGTGTATATATTAGGTGTTTGCTGGGCAGCAGTCACTTCCAGGTATCTGGGAAAGTCTTCTGTGCCTGCTCACTGCCAGCTGACTCAAATGTGCCAGGACATTTGGAGTTCACCTTTCTCAGGGGGCTCTGGTCTTATTCAAGGCAGTGAATTTGCCTGTATTGGGGATTTTAATACTAGGAATGTTACCAGAGATTCCACAAAAGAAGTGGTGATTACACCACCATAAAGAAAACTTTTTCTGATTATTTTAACAGAGTAAGATTATTCCTAAGTGTCCCCACCCCCCAGAATAGGAAGCCTTGTTTCTTTCCATTCATTGAAAACAACTTAGAGAATATATAAATAACAGTTCAAGAAGTCAATCTCAGTACAAAAAGATGACCAGGGATATACTACATTTTCACAGGAGTAAAATCATCTTCCTAAGGAAATAATCTATTGAAGCAAATAAGATTTTAAATAAAAGGGCATTGGATTAACAAAACAGGGATGGGGGGCAATTAACCAAACCCTGTGAAATTATTTGAAACTTTATATTCTCATAGCTTTTCTTTAATCAATTATGTGGAGTTCCTATAGGTGCCTGTACAAAACCACTGCCCTTTCTGTGTCTGATAGTCTTCTAAAATACAGAGAATTACATTAGGAGAGAGAATTAAACATCCAGAAGGGATTAACAAGACTTTTACATAAACTACATAGTATTTTGCATCAGAGTCATTTTTCTGATTTCTTTTTACTACTATAGTCACTATAACTTAAAATCTGTTATCATCTCAAGAAAGATTAAATCACAATGAGCAGTTAGATAACCACGTGTGAGGTCCATTGTTTTGCATGATGTATGTAATCAAAAAGTTTGAATTGTCTGCTTACCAATAAAGAATGTTTTCAGAAAACATTGAAAATCCATTTCAAAATTTCCTGTATTTGCAGTTTTATTTGAGTGGCTCAGTGGAACATTTTAAGCATGAGTAACATTTCCTGTGGTGCATCTTTTTGATGGGCAGAAAAGAAACTGAGTTGTAATGTTATCTCAATTTCCCATTACCGTTTCTGTTTTTATCCCACCAAAATAAAGGTGCAAATTTTTCTCAACTTTTGTCACAGTGGATTTCTGAAAAGCTGGTTAACAACACATATTGTTGATAAGTACATTGTGTGTTCTTTCCCCTTAAGAGTTTTTGTCCCTGATCAGTGATGCAAAAAATTCAGTGGAGTAAAACTGAAGATCTGATTGGCTTTATTGAGCAATTCATGAAATCAGGCAGCATCTCATCCAGCAAGTAGAGAGGAGCTCCAACGGGCTACAGCAAGACGAAGGTTTTTAAAGGCAAGACAAGGAAGTCATAAAAAAGATTATTTCAGGTCTAGGTAACATGCCTATGGGGGACAGATGGGGTCTCTGTGGCAGATGACTTCATGTTGTGAACAAAAAACCTGACAAGCTCTGGGCCGCATGGCAGGTCACAGGCCTAACCAAAAGAAGCCACACAGGGTGGTGTGATCATAAACTGGGTCTGTCACAGTGCAGTTCTGGCCAGTGCGCACCTAGCCAAGGTCAGTCTTTACCTTAAGTGAGCCCTGCCCATTTGCTTATGAATCAGATAACATACCTTTGAAATGGCAGAGTAACTTCCTTTACAGGCTTCTCAGGGCACAGCCTCCACCAGAGCGGGAGACCGCAGAGCCCCTCATTGTTGTCTGTTCCCCACACACCATCTCTGTGTGCTGTCTGTCCAAGTTAATTATACTGGGGAACAATTTTTTTTCGTTTTCTGTTGCATGGGTTTTAGAACTTTTTCTATATATTTCTGCATCGCTGATTCCAAATCTGAAGTTCGTTCTTTGGTGTATGCTCTAGTTTTTATGCAATTTTAATTTTTTTTTGTTACAATTTATGGCATGCATTGGTTTTTAAATTCGAGTTAAAGCAAAACAACTTTTGGATTGAACATAACCACAAGGCAATTAATGTTTTACAAACATCACTTTTACATAATTGTAGTTGTTTTTAAATGTAAAAAATTGTTATCTGATAAAAAACACCCTCTTATTTTGTTTTAAGATTGAATCATGGCTTCTTCAAGTAGGCATAAATGTAAGAATAGTCCTGACACCTTCTGTTAAATATGAGGCTGTTACACACTTCAACGTCAAAGACACAATATTTCATCATTTGTGACACGTGCATATGTTGCCTATTTTCAAGTTCCCCTTGGCGATCAAGACAAGAATTTGGTCCTCATATTGTATGTCATAATTGTGAGGAAATTCTTTGTGACTGGACAAAAGGAAAACACAAAGGAATGCCTTTTGGTATTCCCATGGTTTGGCGTGAACCTAAGGACCACAGCAGTGACTGTTATTTCTGTCTGATCTATACAAAGGGCATCGGCAAGAAAAAAACGGCATATGATCACATATCCTAATATTCCTTCAGCAATACAACCTATCCCACACTCTGAGACACTCCCAGTTCCAGTTTTCAATGGTTTTATTTCTTCTAAGGATGAAGAAAGTGAACATGGTGATCAAGTGTATTTTGATAAGATGCATGAGGAAGTGGTTGTAGAATGTGAAGGGTCTTCTGATGCCAAGCAGTCATTAACCCCTCACTGTTTAGCCAACCCGAATTGAATGACTTAGTAAGAGATTTGGGCCTATCAAAGAAAACAGCCGAGTTATTAGCCTCCAGGCTTCAAGAAATGGATGTACTTCACCAGTCAGCTAAAGTATCCCATTTCAGGAAGCATGAACAAATTTTTGTGGATTTTTTTTTCCGGAGACAAACACTTTGTTTACTGTCATGATATCAGTAGTCTTCTCAGCCAGCTAGGAGTTACCACTTAAAATCCAACAGAATGGCGGCTATTTCTTGACAGCTCTAAATGGAGTCTGAAATGTGTTCTTTTACACAATGGTAATGTTTATGCAGCAGTTCCAATTGGTTATTCAACTCATCTGCAAGAAGATTTTAATGACATAAAAATTGTCCTCGACTTACTAAAGTATGAGGAGCATAATTGGATCATTTGTGTGGATCTTAAAATGGTAAATTTTCTGCTAGGACAACAGAAAGGTTTCACGAAGTATCCTTGCTTTCTGTGTTTGTGGGAAAGCCGAGCTCGGGAGAAACACTGGACACAGAAGGAGTGGCCAAAATGTGAAGCTCTGGAGGTAGGGATGCAAAATATTGTGAATGAACCTGTAGTTAATCGAGACAGGATCATTTTTCCCCCACTTCACATTAAACTTGGCTTAATGAAGCAGTTTGTTCAGGCTCTGAATAGAAAAAGTGAATGCTTTCAACATATTATTTCTGTTTTTCTTGCATTGTCTTTCGAGAAGATAAAAGCAGGTGTATTCAATGGACCTCAAATCTGAACCCTCATACATGACGAAGAATTTGCCAGTAAGATGAATAAGGAGGAGAAAGCAGCATGGCAGTCTTTTGTGGCAGTTACAAAGAACTTCCTTGGCAACAAAAAAGCAGAAAACTATGAACTTCTGGTTCAAAGGATGCTGTTGGATTTCTGTGACATTGGATGTAATATGAACGTTAAGATTAACTTCCTGAACAGTCACCTTGATAAGATTCCCGAAAATCTTGGCGCTGTTAGTGTTGACAGACTACTGCTGGATCATCAAACGAGATTTTCCTCAAGTACACAAACACAAGAGCTACAAACGCAAATTTTTGCCTGAATAGAATTTAAATAAGTTTTGCGCAAATTTTATAATTAAAATAAATGTTTTAATATGTTCTATTTCAAAATTGTAGATAAATTCTGATGCAATCATATCTTTTAGTGTATTAGTGTATTTACTGCATTATATAAATTATTATATTTTCACAAAGATGATACCCAAGAAGACATTCTACTTCATTATGTTAAACTAAATGTTGAAAATTTTACAAGATGAAAACCTAGAATCTTGAATTGGAAAAACACTGTAGCTTACAGAGAAAAACTAATATCAGATTTGATATCAGCACACTCGAATTAGGTAAGAACCAGTGTTTTTGTGGAAGCAACAAAAAATTTGTTCCCCAGTGTTATTAACTATGCCATACCTGCCAACCAGAAGTATGTGTCTCCATTTTGTTGTTTATCCAGTCCTAGAGACGTCCCTGCTTTGCTTTCTCCCACCTCCTCACTGTGCCAGCAATGGAGTTTCTGTTTTCTTCTTACATTTTCCTCTTGGATTTTAAATGCCTAATAGACCGCAGAACTGCCATTTTCCAGAGCACTTTCTCAGTCTGTTGAGATCTTGCTTCTAGATGTGTCCTTAAAATTTAACTCAAACTTTTAATAAAACTTTCCTATGGTCTTTCATCTGTATCCCTATGAGGGATGGAAAGGTCTGTGTGGCAGATTTTTTATGATGACCAAAATATGTCCCTCTGACCAGTTATGACTACAATCCTGGGCAAAGGGTAACTGCATTAGCTTAGCTAGGAAGTCTTGGTTTGCTTAGCACAAGTGACTCTATCTGGAGCTTGTCATATCTTTTTAGCAGTAGTAAAAGCTTGTTTCTTCTAATGCTAACAGACTATCATTGTTATTGTTCCTAGAATCAGGAATGGTAAAAAGTGTAATTTGTAGTTTTCCATCAGAATCTATGTTGATTAAAAGTAACAACTCTAGATACAAATATTCAGAACATCAGTAGGCTTACAAGTGAAAGCAGGAATGTAGTCGAGTACAAGTGTAGTCCTGCTCCCAGCAGCATGGAATTTATTTTGGGCCTGGGCTTTTGAGCATAGTAGGTGGTAGAATGAAGTAACATCTTATAGAAAGAAGTGTTCATTCTTTCTACAAATCGATGTCCAATTTAACATTCCCTGAAGTGAGGGGGTCATTTGTATTAATGTGATAAAACTATGTGCAAATAAATGTTTTACATATGCATCATATAAAACATATGATAACATCAAGGCTAGGAAGTCTTTTCCCCCTTGAAAACCTATTTTAAATATTTATAATGTAAGTAGGTGTTACTTTATATATAGGTGTTCTAGGGCAACTCAGAATAATCTGACTTTAATATTAAGCATTGAATTATTTGCAATATGGAATACATATCTTAGAGATAAGTGCTTGGGTTTAATATTTATTACGAGCTTACAAATAGCAGAATCGTATTTGGCAGCAGCCTGTTGCTTATTGTCTGTGTCAGTTTGTCATCCTGACCTCAATGTGACTTCTTCAGAGAAGCCTTCCCTGATGCCCCACCCAGATCATCCCTTGTACCTCTGTCATATTCCTCTGTTTACTATATAGCATTAGCAATATCTGATATTTTTTTTGCAATTTATTTGACTTTTATCTCCATCTCCTAACAAACAGTTTTTCCCGTTCCTCCCTCTCTGGTTATATGCCAAATCAATTTAGTACATGATTAATTCTTTTTATCCAAGGGAAAAAAATATCCATGGGGTTAGGGTTCAGTGCTTCACAAGCAGTGGAGCACTGTTCCCAAGGGATTTGGGACAGGAGTTTCACGCAGCATTAGAAGAGGTGACCCGGAACCAGGGCATGATTGGCTAGGAGGGCAAGGATTTCCCTGTAAAGCTAGTAGGTCCTGTGTTCTAGGGCAAGGTGAGCTAGCAAAAGTTGAGTTGGTGAGGGTTAGGTTTACTTGACAGATGTTTCCTGTCAATGCAGCAGACTTCGGTTTAGATTTGTAATGTGGGGCAGCCTCCATTCTGTGAGTCCCGGTATATGAATTAGCCTCATCACCCCAGATTCTCAGAATGTAAGTTTGGGAGAACAGGGGTTTTTCTTACCCACTGCTATATCAGAGCCTAGGACTGTATCTTAAATGTAGGACTCACTCAGTAAATGGTCAACAAGTAATTAATCTGAGAATTAACATTGGAATATTTGCATTTGTATTCTAAAAATGGGAGATCAAAATAGTGCCAATAGAGTTAATAATGGTGATAGAAAATATTTGTACATTTTGACTGGGTTTTAGAGGAAGAAGGAGAGAAGTGTAGAAGTGGCAGCTTTGGCTCATTTCCAGGCGTGGTAGCACCTGTACCTGCAATTAAAGTGTCCTGGCAGTTCCCCTGTTAGAGTATGGGTGAAGAGGGCTAAGGGATGCCCTCCGAAGGAGCTAACAGGTGTGAGTACCTGGATTGTCAGAATCCCAGGTATAGGTAGGTGCTGTGATTTTAGAAGTTTAGAGATAAGAAAGAACACTGCTGTTCTATGAAGACATGATAGAAATGACTCAACATGGTAAGTTTTATTTGATTACTCAGAAAAGTATGCTGGTCACTAGTCGTGTTATCTGATTGCTTATAATAAGAATTTTCTTATAGATTTTATCTATATTAGAGTTAAAATACCTTTATAATAGCCTTAAAATAGCTGTTAATGTATTTTAATAATTTAAAATTATTAGCCATTGATGTTTCATTTTAGGCTGTAATATCTCATCATTTATTTACTTTAATACTGATAACTCCCACAGAGTGAAAGTTGATGTAATTAAATTTAATCACAATAAATTGAGAGTGTGCTAAAATATATATAAATACCTATAAACTAAAAAGCTACACAGAAAGATGATTCTAGAGGTTTTAATCTCATGCCTTTGACATCACACTGGTTTGAGGAGATGTTGACTTTGGCTACCCTCTCAAGTTGGCTGTACTTATAAAGAAAATTCTCACTAGTCATTAGATATTGTTCTTGTTCTCAAATTAACTCCATTACCCAATCTTCCACGCAAGCAAAGAAGGCAGATATGACCTGGAGTTACCGATTTCCAAATAACCTTTTAAACAGACAAGGATATCTGCAAACATCTGTGTTTCAATGTTATTTTCTAGAATGATGTTATACAATTCTCCTAATTATGATATTCCTTAATGGCAATCTTTTATGTATGTTAAAAGTACCCAAATTTATTTATTTTGCATAGGTGTCCTTTTTAAAACATAAGTGCAAATCTTAAGTATATTTCATAGTAAAAAATGGCACCAAAGCTTATGATTATAAATGATTAGGAGTTCTCTATAGGCAGTTCTTGAAATAAGAAATTACTTTTAATGCAGAATTACATCCACAGGCACCGTACTCCTTTGTTTTAGATATAATAAAAATAGTGGAGAGGCTGGGTTGAGTTCCAGCTCAGCTAGGCTTTGGTTAGTATGTGGCATGTGTTTATCTGAGCTAATGTCCTCAGGTGCACAGAACAACTGATGATTCACAAACTATTTTTTTCTTTTTCTAAATTATTTTTAAATAAGATTTTTAAATTTAGTCTATTAGTGAAAATAAAATTATAAAAGGTGTTTGCATTTCTAGGTTTTTAAATTTTATGACTTAAAATTTTTATCTCATACTTGAAAATAAGTTTCCTAATTCCATGTTTATGGATGGTTCTCTGATCAAAGTTAAGATTTTACTTAAATAATTGATTTATATACACTGCTCACAAAAATTAGGGGATATTTTATCACTTCATATTCATTTTGAAATATCCCCTAATTTTTGTGAGCAGTATATATGAAAGTACATTTGATTATTTCCTCATTATTCTTTCTGTTATGAATAATAGTGCTTACTTTTACTCATAGGCTCTATGCCAAGTCACCTAAAAATCTTTCTACTATCTGTATGTTTGGGTAGGAGTAGTGTGTTGGAGCACAATCTCCAACCAATACATACACTTTCACTTCCATTCTTTTTTCTCTTCTGAGGTTATCTTTTGTCCTGTTCCCTATACATTTCTAAATATTACTTCCCAAACTTTCTGACTTACTAGGAACTTACCAGCTAAGTTCTCCCTCCTGAAGTATGTAGGGAGAAGAGCTGTGTGGATAGGATGAGGTAGGGCAAAACCTTGATGAGAAACCTGGGAGATAGAATAAATTTATCCCCATTATCTTCATGAGGAAGAGGTTAAATGAGTTGGAAGAATCACATTTTGAGTATAGAGGAGGCCCTGGCCTCTTGGCTTAGTGGATAGTGTCGGCCTGGCATATGGACATCCCAGGTTTGATTCCTGGTCAAGGCACACAAGAGAAGCAACAATCTGTTTCTCTCCCCCTCCCTCTGCCCCTTCTCTCTCTCTCTCTTTCCCTCCCATAGCCAGTGGCTCGTTTTGTTCGAGCATCAGCACCGGGCTCCAAGGATAGCTTGGTTGGTTTGAGCATGTCAGCTTCAGTTGCTAAAATACTTTAGTTGATACAGATATCAGCCCCAGATTGGGGGGTGGATTATTGGGTGGATCCCAGTCGGGTGGCATATGGGAGTCTGTCTCACAACCTCCCCTCCTCTCTCTTAAAAAAAAAAAAAGAAAAGAAGTCAGTGTCTTCTTCCTCTTGGTGTACTTCTATTTCCATCGTCCTACAGTGCTGGGTGACAAACATCTCATTTCTTGTTACTCATTTTCAGTGTACACACTTATTTTAGAAATCACCGTATTCCCCCCATGTGTAAGATGCACCTTTTGGAGGGGAAAATTTGGAGTCTAAAAACTGGGTACGTCTTATATGGTGGTTGTAGATTATTTACTTGCATTTCCCGCTTTCTTGAGTGATGAGGAGTTGTATGAATTTTATGATGAATAAAACTTGAGTTCAATAACTTTATGTAATACACTTTTTTTAAAATTTTGGGCCCCAAAATTAAGGTGCATCTTATACATGGGAGCATCTTATACATGGGGAAATACAGTACCAATATAAGATTAAGTCATTTTTTTAAACTTTTTTTTTATTGATTTTAATTTATTGTGTTTACATAGATTCTAGTGTTGCCCGGAATGCATCCCCCCTCCCCCATATTCCCCTCAACATCTCCCTTCCCCTCCTCTATAGTGCCCTCCCCCCTTCCCTTCAGCTTTATCTCATCCTATTATCCCCTTTCCCTCTGTTCTCTTTTCCTCTGGTCCCTTTGATCTCTCCTCTATCTCAGTTTTGTTCCTCAGTTCACATTGTTCATTGGATTAAGTCACTTTTTAAAGAATATTCAGCAAATAGGGTGAGTATTCAGCATGTTAAGTAATTTTTAGTGTATTAAGTAATACTCTAAAACAGTGGTCCCCAACCCCCAGGCTGCAGACCGGTACTGGTCCATGGGCCATTTGGTACCAGTCCACAGAGAAAGAATAAATAACTTACATTATTTCCGTTTTATTTATATTTAAGTCTGAAAGATGTTTTATTTTTAAAAATGACCAGATTCCCTCTGTTACATCTGTCTAAGACTTACTCTTGACGCTTGTCTCAGTCACGTGATACATTTATCTGTCCCACTCTAAAGGCCGGTCCGTGAAAATATTTTCTGACATTAAACTGGTCCGTGGCCCAAAAAAGGTTGGGGACCACTGCTCTAAAAGATATTCAGCCTGACCAGGCGGGGGTGCAGTGGATAGAGCGTCGGACTGGGATGCGGAAGGACCCAGGTTTGAGACCCCGAGGTTGCCAGTTTGAGCGCAGGCTCATCTGTTTTGAGCAAAAGCTCACCAGCTTGGACCCAAGGTCATTGGCTCAAGCAAGGGGTTACTTGGTCTGCTGAAGGCCCACGGTCAAGGCACATATGAGAAAGCAATCAACGAACAACACTAAGGTGTCGCAACGCACAACAAAAAACTAATGATTGATGCTTCTCATCTCTCCGTTTCTGTCTGTCTGTCCCTGTCTATTCCTCTCTCTGACTCTCTCTCTGTCTCTGGAAAAAAAAAAAAAAAAAGATATTCAGCTAACATGGTAACTGTAAGGCCAGGAGCCACGGCCAGAGCCACCATCAGAGCAGCCCGGCCCATGCAGGTTCGCATTGGATTCGGACAGTCGGTAAAGAAACAGCGGAGCCAAAAACTGATGGGCCATAGCCTTTAATCTAGCTTGCACCCGGCGGGCAAGTAAAAATACACACTGGGCTCCAAAACCCAGTCACATTCAGTGCTCACAAAGCTACTGATTTATCCGAGTTTCCCAGAATCAAAGGTTTCTAGCTCACCAGCCTTATTTCCCTCAGTTCCCCATCTTCTTCCTTATCCCAGATACAAACTCTGTACAAACTGGCATCTCACTCAGCACTCCGCCATCTTGGCTGCTTCTCCTGGCCTCCTCCACGTGGCCTCCTTTAGCTGCTGGCTCTACTCTCTCCGCTCTCTCATGCTAACCTCAGGAACCCAGCGTCAAGTCCCGTTCTGCCCCCATTTTATAGTGTAGCTTCACAACCTTTAATCCAATATACAAAATAGGGTAGTCTCTAATACAAAGTCACTTCTCTGAGGCATGATTGGATTGTACCGCCCTACAGCAAAAAGGGTGGGAAAGGCTTAATCCCAAAACCAAGCCCCAGGTTACAACGATCTCCAACACACATTAATATCACCTGGGCGACTGCCTCCTCGTGTTATCTTTAACAAAGTGAGCATAATACATTTTATCTGCCCAACAGTAACTCTTTGCTTCACTACCGAAAACATTCTCAGGTGAAATGTTAATTTATCATGATTTGTTCATATTTGTCCTATGTAACTTTTTTGTGTGGAGTATTCTAATGCAGTTCAGTGTTTTGTTTTATTTTCCTCAATGTGTACTAACAGTTTTATTACATCAAAAATGTGGCAGAAAAAGCAGAGTATTTGAAAGGATCTGGCACTATTTCTATAAGAATATTCTTTCTTTTAACTGGAGAGATGAATATCACATTCTTTTTTTACATTGATCTAGTGTAAGAAATGATGTTCTTGTTCAAATTTAAGCCAGAGTTAATAAACCTGGAAATCTGAAAGGTTCTTAATACAACTTTTTTTAACTCTACCCTGGGGTGGTAGAAGATGGTTATCCTCAATATAGAAGAAGAGATTACTAGAGCAGCTATCACTGCTTGGGAGCAATTAACAATATCAGAAATACTATTGTTGATTACAATTTATCTTCTTTCACAAGTGGACTTAAGTCTTATACCACAGTCAGTGTAAGATGAGAAAAACTGCATTTTCACCCACCAACGTGTATATATGGAGAGAGAGCCATTTGAGGTAACAGTGAAGGAGATAATTTTTTTTCATATATCATCCATTCCCCACTGATGACCATTCCCCGACCATCTGGCAATACATGCTTAATTCCACAGACCCTGTTAATCTTTACAAAGAGCAAGAAACTGCTGATTGTAAAACAAAATCTCTAGTTACCTTTGATAAATTAACATTAGAACATGTGTGTGGGAATGTGGTTACTTACCATCTCCACCAGAGGGTGTGTGGGCCCTGGGAAAGAATTTACATCACTAGCTTTCCTGTAGCATGTTTAATAAAATGAAGAGAGAGGATAAAGTTACTTGTTCAAATAAGAGCAAGGAATTAATTACCAGACATCAGTATCATTTAGCACTGCTTTTTATCTGACCTGCAGTGTAGATAAGAAATACTTGACTAAATATAATTAGCATTTTCAGAAATGTAATAATGTTGCCCCAGCCAGATAGCTCCTTTGGTTAGAGTGTTGTCCTGAGGCACAGAGGTTGCCAGTTCGATCCCCAGTCAGGGCACATACAGCAACATCCATGTTTCTATCTCTCTCCCCTTCTCTCTCTAAAATCAATAAATTTTTTTTAAAAAGAAATGTAATCATGTTAAATAATAAAAACATTAAATAAAATATTTATAGGGCCATTGTGCTTTAGACCTTAGGATTTTTTCAGTATGGTATTGCCCATTAAACTTTGCTCAGATGTTTATCACTTTAGTATATTGCCCGCTGATGACCATTCCCCGTAGAAAGGATTTGAAATGTCCCACTAGTGTCTCAGCTCCCTCGAGTATGCATTCTCCATTTTGATGCACTGCCACAAAATTACTCCTTAACTCTTTTTCCCTTTATTTTTTTAGGCTAAATTCTGATTACTCAGATTTCAATTCATGTATCTTTTATATCTTTGCAGTCACCACTTCTCACCGCAGTGAATTCAATTTTGATCTTCTAAAGTTGTGCATGCAATTTTACAGTAGTCACCATGTCCACTAATAGAGACATGAGTGACAGGCTTGTAAAATGAAGATGGAGCCACTGGCATAAAAGTTGAACCCCTAAGTTCCTCATCACGCCTCTCCCACCAACTATGCAGGTAACAATTTTCTCATCTCCAAACAGAGAGATCTGAACATGGTCCTTCAGTTATAATTTTTTATTCATTTTTACAAAATTAAGCACCGACCAAAATAACATACCTGCAGATGTTATGTTGGAGTTAAAGATGGACAAATGGAATTCAGTGAAAACCAATAAATAAATTCAGAGAAAATAAAACTTTTGTTGTTTATTCTCTTCCTTTTGGGTTGGTTTTCTGGGACTATCTACTGGTAAGGGAATTTGAGAATTCTTATTAAAAGTATTTTCAATCTAATGATATCTGTGGAGTAGCTGGTAAAGGATAACATTAACACACAGGTTAGTCAATGAAAATTTTGCAGGCCAATGCAATTTTCTTAGGCCAAATGTTTAATAGCTTTTAAAAAATTATGTTAGAGTCTAACTGTGCAGATCTATTCAACAAAATAGGTTGGTGCTTTTATAAATAACACTATTCGTGTATTTTTAAAATACTTAGTAGTATATTTAATGATGTGGAAAAAAAATCATGATAAGAGCAAAGTTAAAAAAGATTCACCATAGGATTAGAGTCTAGTTAAAAAAAAAAAAAAAAAAAACACAAAAAACTGCTTACTATTTCTAGCCCAAATTTTGGTCTTTTATAAAAGAAGCCAGGGGCCCTTGAGGAAGTGACTGATTCCAGGTTTGGGAAAGGAAAATACAAGATGAGTACAGCTGATCCTGTGACTAAAAGTAACGGTTTCAAAGACCAGTGGAATCAAGGCAAAAGGGCACAAAAGCCAGGTTTCAGTGGTTCCCACTGGCCTTATTCGGCACTATTTCAGCATCAAGATGATAATTAACTGAAATCAAGTCTATGAAAATCTATGAGTCCTTCATGATTCTCAAAGGAGTCATTAAAACCTTTTTGTCACCATTTGAGGCAGCCATTAAACCACTCCTTCCTTTGACAACTGGTCAATAGAGGGAAGTATGTGCTTATCCTGCCTTTCTAGTAAGACCTATATTTCTGAGTAAACAATAGACATGTTTGATAACTGAATGCTATATATACTTCACAGAAAAATGCCAGCTACTAAATATAGATGATTATAGATAGAAATATAAAATCAACATCCTGCAGTCCCTAATGAAACTGTTGACTCAGGCAAGGAGTATCATAAACTTATTAGATGATTGATTGATGGGGAAATGAATTTGGTATGTGGTTGACCCAAGTTACACCAAAGCAGTGTACACATTCTCATCACAGGGGAAGTCATAACTGTAAAATGAAAGAGAAGCAGTGAAGTGGTGTACAATGTCATCATCCTCATTCACTGACCAAACTGAGCACCCCTAGTGATGGGAAAACCAGGTGTGATGCATCTCCTAGACCAGTGGTCGGCAAACTCATTAGTCAACAGAGCCAAATATCAACAGTACAACCATTGAAATTTCTTTTGAGAGCCAAATTTTTTAAACTTAAACTATATAGGTAGGTACATTGTTATTAACTTAATTAACGTACTCATAAACTGGCCTTTGAGCCACACTCAAGGGGCCAAAGAGCTGCATGTGGCTCGCGAGCTGCGGTTTGCTGTCCGCTGTCCTAGAGGACTGCCTTTGGGTGTACATATCACCTATGATACATTCTCAACTAAAACATTTAACTCAACTCTTATCAAGTCTTTACATGTAACTTTCTGTTAACAGGAAAAACGTAGAAGAATAAGTTAAAAGTTGCCCCCACAATGTAATCTGAAAAATTCAAAAGAAAGCCTTTATAGGACAGATCAGTGTCATGAAAAGAAGAGATGCTTCTAGATTAAAGGGGAGGTAAGGACTACAACTAGACTAGTGTGGCTTGGACTGGACCCTGATTTGGAAAGACCAGCTGTGAATAATATTTTGAGATCAACTTATAAACTACAGGCTAGGTACATTGAAAATAATGATTAATTTTGTCAAGTGCGATAATGTTTTTAGCAATGTAGAAAAATATTCTTTTTCAATGCATACACATAAACTCAAGTGTTTTGTTTTTTTTTTAAAAAAGTGTTAGTGGCCCTGGCAGATTGGCTCAGCGGTAGAGCGTCGGCCTGGCGTGCGGGGGGACCCGGGTTCGATTCCCGGCCAGGGCACATAGGAGAAGCGCCCATTTGCTTCTCCACCCCCCCCCTTCCTCTCTGTCTCTCTCTTCCCCTCCCGCAGCCGAGGCTCCATTGGAGCAAAGATGCCCGGGCGCTGGGGATGGCTCCTTAGCCTCTGCCCCAGGCGCTAGAGTGGCTCTGGTCGCGGCAGAGCAACGCCCCGGAGGGGCAGAGCATCGCCCCCTGGTGGGCAGAGCGTCGCCCCTAGTGGGCGTGCCGGGTGGATCCCGGTCGGGCGCATGCGGGAGTCTGTCTGACTGTCTCTCCCCGTTTCCAGTTTTGGGGGGAAAAAAAAAGTGTTAGTACTCATTACACAAAATGTTAAGGGTGGTGAAGTACAGGCTTTGGAGACAGGCCTGGGTTTGACCCTGACTTGACCATTTACCAGCTAGTCAAGGCATTAAAACTCTATGCCTTAGATGTCTCATTATACTAACCAAACTTGGATACAAAGATAATGGGAACTATATGAGATATTGCATAGTTTAACCAGTGATTTTCAACCTTTTTTGAGCCGTGGCACATTTTTTACATTTACAAAATCCTGGGGCACACCACCTACCAAAATGACACAAAATGACACTCTAACACAGTACATATTATACATATAGTTAGTAATATAGTTTCTAAATGTATTTATACTCACTTAGTGTGAAACCTGGGCCTGTTTCGATGAACATAAAAGGGATATCCTGGCAGGAATGGTAGAAAGACACACATGAAGCTCTTCTTCAACAGTTCTCAGTCTCTCTCTGTTTTTAGTTTTTATCACAGTCAAGCTTGAGAAGCTCAGCTCTCATAGGTATGTGGTTGAAAACAGGAGCAATGTCAAAATAGCTTTGTTGGCCAGAATGGGGAACTGCTTGGCAACAGATAACCAAAAACTGTCCAAAGGAAGATCAGCAAACTTTAGCTTTAAAGTTAGATAACATTGTGATGCATTTTATATCACCCTCTGCGGGGGGGCTCTTTTAAAAAGAAAAAGGTCAAATATCTATATACACCATCAGGATAGACATAACCAGCTGAGGCTGAGGCTTCATGTAGTGGTGGCAACATTTACCTCCAGTCCTGACCAGGATTAGAAATCGGGACCATGGGGAGGAGTAGCAGCTTCAACTACTCGCTGCAGCCACAAAATGACAAGTGCGCGGGGACCTTCCTGGGTGTGGATGAGAGGCGGCCTACTATTGGTTCATCGCTAGTGGTCGGGATGAATCCTAGAAGGTGATTGGTCAGTGAGTGTTCCCTGTACCTCCACTCTTCCTGTCGCTGATAGCTGGAGGGATTGTGAGGGGAATGTTTATGTTCAGATGGAGGTGGCTGGCGGCGGGCCGTAGTTTGGGGACCCATGTTTAATTTCCCCATGGCACACCTGACCATGTCTCATGGCACTCTAGTGTGTCGCGGCACACTGGTTGAAAAACACTGGTTTAACAACCAACTACTGCACTTTTTTCATTAACCTCTTGAGGGTTGACTGATTTTTCTTCTAAACTTTTAAAATCTCTTCTTTGTTCCTCACTGTTTTAGGCTTTCGCTTGATTTTATTTTTATTTCCACTCCTGATTCTTTGGTCTCTCTCGTATACTATGAGGACTCAGTGTGAAATTTCCTTTGTTTCCTCTGTTCCATTGAGTACTCTAACACATAGTTTATTCACTTCTCTTAGGTCTTTTTATCACTAAAAAATTCAACAATCCCTGCCAGTCTGTCACTTTGTGACTCTTCAGTTAGAATGATATCTTTTTTTAAAATTTTTCAATTACAACTGACATTCAGTATTGCATTAGTTTTAGGTGCACAGCATAGTGGTTATACATTCAGGCAACTGGTGAAGTAATTTCTCCTGATAAGTCTAGTACCCACTGGGCACCATACATAATTACTACAGTATTTATTGACCATATTCCCTATGCTGTAATTTACATCCCGTGACTACTGTGTAACTGCCAATTTGTACTTCTTAATCCCTTTGCCTTGTTCACCCAGCTCCCCAACCCGACAATCTCTTTTCCTATTGACTCTTTTTTTTTAATTTTTTTTAAAATTATTTTTATTTATTTGTTCATTTTAGAGGAGAGAGAGAGAGAGAGAGAAAGAAAGAGAGAGAAGGGGGGAGGAGCAGGAAGCTTCAACTCCCATATGTGCCTTGACTGGGCAAGCCCAGGGTTTTGAACCGGCAACCTCAGCGTTCCAGGTCAACGCTTTATCCACTGTGCCACCACAGGTCAGGCTTGACTCTTCATAATCTCCTTCAGCTGTTTATTTTCTAAAATAATCCTGTCTGCATTATTCTCATTAATTAATTCATTCTGCCCCTCTCTCCCTCCTCCCCCTATTAAAGAAATATAAGGGAGAGTAGATTTTCTCCTTAAATGTTCCTACACTTCATACATCTTCATATTTTCCTTCATTTTGTTTATTAGTGGACTTTGAGTCAAAGTTTGCTTCTGAAGTGCTTTGTTTAAACATCTGAACTGCCTGAGCTGTCCACTCTAATCCTCTGGACTCTGACTTCCGTCACCCTCCAATATCAAAAACAGCCATATTAAGATCTTCTTCAACCTTTTCCTTAGTGACTTCCACAGTCTTCATTGTGATCTTTCATCTTAAAATTTTCCAGTTGCTTGTGATTGTGGTTAACATCTGATCTCATCTCTGTAAATGTACATCTAGCTGACTTTCTTACTTTTGCAGCGATTTATTTAACTCCTTGATTGCAGTCTGTTTCTCATTCTCTCCCACTTGTCCCTCAGTTCCACATAATGAATTCTTTTCCATATTCTGATCACACTTATTTTCTAATTTATGCAATTTCCATTAAAGGAACAGAAAATACTCTATTTTCTGGAGTACATTCACCCAAGAAAACTGATTGATAAAGAACAAGTGTTGAAAAATAAAAGGAAAATGATAAGGCAAAGGTCATTCATTCCTTTTAAATTGCCGCCTTAGCTTGACCAGGTGGTGGTGCAACGGATAGAGCATCGACCTAGGACTCTGAGGACCCATGTTCCAAGCCCCGAGGTCACCGGTTTGAGCACAGGCTCACCAGCTTGAGCGCAGAATCGCCAGCTTGAGTGTGAGATCATAGATATGATCCCCAGCTCGCTGCCTTCAGCAAAGGATCATTGGCTCCACTGGAACTCTCCTCCCCCCAGTCAAGGCATGAATGGGAAGCAATCAATGAACAACTAAAGTGCTGCAACTACAAGTTGATACTTGTCATCTCTCTCCCTTCCTGTCTGTCTCTCTCTCTGTGTCTCTTTCTTATGAAAAAAACAAACAAAACACCTACTTTATTTCTTTAGGGATCAGAACATAGATCACTTAGAGTCACTAATATATGGCAAACCGAGGTTTGTAGATGATAAGTCACTGACTTTGTCCCCATCCCTACAGTAAGCAAGTATGCTTTTCAGCGATTTCAAGGGGGGTCTGTGTCACTTCCATGTAGCCTGGTGGAATAAACATCACCCTGTAGTCAGATCCCAGTTTAATCCTCAGCTCTGCCACTAGTTCCTGAGTGACCTGGAAAAGTCACTCAGAGTGACTTTAATGGCATTATCCAGAAAGTTAAACAGAAATTAATGTAGACTACCTCTGAGATACTGAAGGTTCATTCCAGACCAACACATAAAGTGAGCTGTAATCTTTTTCTGCTGGAGGCTCTTGCCTTCAATTTGTAAAAAAATCTATGAAAGACAATGAAGTGAGAGGTAATATGTCCCAAGGATGAGAAAATTAAGTTATATAAAGATACATTAACTACTCACCTCCTAAAGTGAGGGAGAGAGAGAGAGAGGAAAAGGTGAGAAAAAGAAAGCAATAGCAATAGTTTCCCTTCCAATTTCTAGGTGAGATAGGCTCTTCCTTTCCTTCCATGTCCTGTGGAAATCAAGCCCTTCCCAACAATCCTCCACATTCACTTTATCTTCATGAGCATCCTAACCCCATCTTCCTTGCTTCTAGTTAATTCGTTTGATTAGGAACACTTACCCACTGCCCCTCGTGTATGGCTCCTGTCCCATACTACATTGACACAGATGTCAAACTTAAACACTTTCTTGCCTACCCTGCCCTCCCTAAAAAGCAAATCCCAGCAAAACACAAATCTTTACACGCAGGTCTTCTTTCATTCAGACTTTAATAAAAGGAGATTACATGGGAAGAGAAAGAAATATTTCATCCAAAAATAAAATAAAAATAATAGAACACCATTACTATTTTCAAAATCCTGCTGTTCATCACTATAGAGTTTTTGCTGACCTTGTTCTGTACTCCTAGGCATATGCTATTACCCAACTCCGTGCTCCCTGTTTGAGGTTAGTGCTTCCTAGAATTCCAAATTCTTTCTATTAAGTAGAGCCTCTCTTCTGTCTCCAATCACAAACTCAGGTCCTTAGTCCAATCAAGTGAGGTCCTTGGTTAAAAAAAAAAAAGTAAAAGGTGGAGAGTTTATTCAATAGGATCTGCCTTCCTAAAAAGTTGTAACTAGCATTTTCCCCACTCATTATATTAATATATTGATTTGGGTTTGTTGCAGTTTGTTCTTTTAATGCCATTTATCTAGAGTGTATAGACCTAATACTAGAGAACTACCTCAGCCTAAACAAGAATTAAAGCATGCAAAGGATCAAGGGGTCACGTGCAAGTGCAGGTTGGTTTCAATGTCCCAAACAGCTGTAGTGCTTTCAAAAATAAAAAGACCTTGATAAATACTGTTCAAGGTCTACTCTTATCAGTAAATGGCTCTGGGTCCATTTGATCTTGGCTATTGGGTCCAGAGTTGAACAGGCTCTGTATATAACCTACTGGCTTCTGTTGACTTTAGAAGCTTTACAGCTAGCTCTTCAGTGACAAAATGCTTGCCATTTCTAAGCTTTCTAAGATGCGTACAGATGCACACTTCACTTCTATGGGTATTTCTCCATCCTGATTGATATAGGTATGAGTTTGGCTACTTTTTTGTGTAGACCTATTATTTGTAAGCTTTGAAAAATGTGCCATTATAAGGTGAACAGAACAAAAGGTGGGAAATAAAATCAATTCAATGAATACATCTCAATAGGACCAACTTTGGGTCCCCTGCTTTATTTGAGATATATTTTTTAAAATAATCATAGAACCTAATTTGTGGCTGATACAAGATGCACCCAAGGGGAACTGGAGGCTGGAGTATACAGAAATTTCTTGCTATCTGTCTTTGAGCTTCAGTTAAGCAACCAACAAAAACATCATGGCCCATGACTTCACATGCTTGAACTAATTTTTCAATTAAGTGTTAGTATATTATAATAATGACAACGAGCTCATCAGATTTCACATTTGATGTTGTTTATTTCTCAAATATCTTTGTCCCACATGGGTTGCTGTAGGAGCAATGTAGTTATAGATGTGGCATAGCAGGAAAGAAAATGACTATAACCTGGGTCCTAGTCCTTATGTCCCCGCTCACCGCCAGTGAGACCTTAGACAAATTTACCTCTGTAAAATGTTATACAACACAATAAATGATTATGCACCCATCCTTGCAGGACTCACTACTGTCTGTGTGAAATAGGGATCATTTCTTTTAGTTGTTCTAAAATTTATAGTATTTTTAAAATAATTTAAAATTTGATGAAAATTAAAATCACTCTATTGATAACTATTATCATGATCTTAGAATCATCTCCCAAAACTCACCTCAATATTTTGTTGTAATGCTAATGTGCTGACTTTGAAGCCTACTTATTTCTCCCAAAGCAAGAAATCAGCTGATGGGTCCTTATGAAGATTCTTTCCATTTTGGAATGCCTTGAGGATTTCTTGAGGATTGTGACTAGAATGGCAAGAAATATTCATTTAGGTTCTTACTTAATTATTACTTGAAATTTTCTTTGGATTTGTCTTATATTTAACTTAGGATAACTTCATCTATGCTTTTCTCCCAATTTTCCTAGTGTTGTGCAAAATGTCTGAAATATTCTTTTCCTGTTTCACATTTGAACTCTAGACATTTGAATTATTACTCTTCAAAAGTCAGTACTGTCTGAGCATATCCAAGCTTATAGATGGACGTAACCTATTGTACTCAGAGAGCAAAACTTCTATGAGGGCAAGGCTTTGCTAACGTAGCCATTTAAAATGCAGTATCACTCATAATCAAAGCAGTCACGGAGCTCACCCAGACTCAAAGGAAGAGGAAGTCAACCCTTACCCCTTCAAAGAGAAGATTACCTATCACCTTTAGTTTGCCACAATTTCATTTTCCAGATTCATTACTCTTAAACATTTTTACCCAAAATGACATTTCAAAAAGCCTACCATGGAATCTAATAATGACATAGGCAGTATTTGATCTAAGATAGGGATTTATTTTTTGTTTTGGAATTAAGTATACCCAGACATAAGGTAATATGTAATGACCTAGCAGAATGCTAATGCTCTTTATGTGATATTCATTTTCCTAATTGTATGGCTTCAGAAATATCCATTGCAGTATATCATCAGAAATTGTAGGTGGTTAGATAGGGGAAAAATTAATCCTATCAAGAACAGTTAATATTTATATTCATATCCAGAATTAATACTGAATGCTACAAATCTCTCAGGGTCTGATAGTTGTGCTTCATCTACATTAATGAACAACTAATGTTTATTCTTATTTTCAACCTTGTCTCTTAACTAACATCTGAAGACCAGCTAATAGCAGTTAATCAGCTGCTGTTAAGTTCATATCACCTGTGATGTCTAGGTTTCACAGATAAAATTGGCAAGCTACAAAACAAAACTGCTCCATCTTCTTTAAGCTCCAAGTTACACAAACTTGCTTTGTCAGCTTTGACTGACGTCACTAACATGTGAACAGACGCCTAGTGGGAGCTTCCCAGCAGGTGTGCCAGGCTGAGAGTACAGAGATAATCAGTACTTGGCAAGGTGTTTGGACATTAGAACAGCTAGAGGCCATGGACTGGTGTCCTCTAGCCTCAAGTAGACCCTTTCAGATACCCCAGTTACCCATATGTACCTAAAATAAAATTATTTTTTATGTGTACCCTGATGGGGAAAATTAAGAACCACTCACCTGGATAATAGCTATCATCAAATTTTTAAGTATCTAGGTTGGACAGTCATCTAGTCTAATATCTAGACTAATTTATCAACAAATATGTGCGTTATCTAACAACAGTAAGATTTCAAAACATTGCTCTAACCTGTTGATATTTTTTTTAATTGTGATAAAAATATAGGTAATATAAAATTTACCATCTTAACCATTTTTTTTATTTATTCATTTTTAGAGAGGAAAGAGAAAGAGAAGAGAGAAAGGGAGGAGGAGCAGGTAGCATCAACTCCCATATATGCCTTGCCCAGGCAAGCCCAGGGTTTTGAACTGGCGACCTCAGTGTTCCAGGTTGACACTTTATCCACTGCACCACCACCACAGGTCAGGCCCCACCTTATCCATTTTTAAGTGCACAGTTCAGAAGTGTTAAATACATTCACATTGTGTAATCTCCTGAACTCTTTTCATGTTACAAAATTGAAATTCTGTACCCCTTAAACATCAACTCCCCATTACCCTGACAACCACCATTGCATTTTTTGTCTCTATGAGTTTGATTAAATCCCTCATATAAGCGGAATCATTCAGGATTAAGCATTCTGTCCTAAAGGTTCATGTGTTGTAACATGTCAAAATTTCCTTCCTTTTAAAGGCTGAATAATATTTCATTGTATGCATCTACCACATTTTGTCTAACCCACTGATGTTTTTTGTGGATATTTTTATTGTTGATACAAACTTCCTTGACCTTCTGGAGGAAGATCAGGGTCCGTAAAAACCACTGTATTATGATTCATGTTTATTTACCATGTCTCTTAAGTAAGTGCATCAGCTAATAAGTCAGCCATAATACTTGATTTTCTACCTTGCTAATGTGTAATGGATGTCATATAATAAAAACGCGGCAAAAGAATTACTAGAACTTTAGTCCAGGCCAAAGAACTTGTACCTGTGACATTGAATGAAATACCTTTGATGGTTGGATTCATTATAGAGTTATTATTCGTGAGGACTCTAAGTTGCCACGGCCTTGTTGGGTATCTCACAAAATCTAAAGAGAATCTAAGGAGTCGGAGGGAGGATTTACTAGAACTACCAACAGCTGGACCCATGAACTCAAATGGCATCAGGACCTTCTCTGTCAGCCTCACCATTCTCTATGCATTTCAGCCTTCTCCACTAGCAGGAAGTAATACAACTTCTGGCCCTAACTTGACCTGAGTGACCTTTAGGAATGGACTGGCCTTAAAAGCCTGCAAGGAGCACAGACTCCCTGGAGCCCCACTTCAGATGTGACCATGAGAACAATGAACACCCCGTCAGAGGGCGGATACTAGGATCTCAGAGAATACAGCAAAAGGATTCTTCACTGAGAACCTGATCAAGGTCTACTTAAAAGACTACACACACACTGCCAAGGCAGAGAACGCTTCCAATACTGCCCTATGAGAGTCCACCCTTCCTGTGGAGCAGTGACTGCTGGGTTTCCTTTTTTTTTTTTTTTCCAAATGGGAGTTTTTATTGCAATCATCCAAGCCTTGTTTCACCATTTCCTCAGCAGGAATATAACAAAAGCAGGACTGCTTTGTGGTCTCATTTTCTTATAGTGTTTTTAATTACAGCTCCTTAACAATGGGGTTACATCCCAATAAACACACTGTCATTTGAAAATACCGTAAGTTGAAAATGCATTTATTTAACCTACCAAACACCTTAGCTTAGCCTAGCCTACCTTAAACATGCTCAGAACACACATTAGCCTTCAGTTGGGCAAAATCACCCAACATAATGAATACACTGTGGAGTGTGGGTTGTTTAGCACATAATTGAGTGGCTGCCTGGGAGCTGCAGGTGCTGCCATTGTCCAACATCCCCAGAGCATATCTTACCAAATATAGAGTATCACTAACTCAGGCAAAGATAAAAATTCAAAATTTATAGTAGGGTTTACACAGAGTGCGTATCAGTTTCGCATCATCATGAAGTCAAAAATTATAAAGTGGCATACTGTAAACTAAGGACGACTATATTTGACTCCTTTGTCCCCAGCTCCATCCCCTATCCTTCTTCCCCAGTTTTGTTCATGGAGGGCTTGGGACAGAAAGAAAAGACAGTGCTCCTCCCTTTCCTTTTGTAAGTATTTCTGTCAAACCCCACTGGTGTCTACCTTGGATCTTTCCTCAGAAAGATCTTTCTTCACCTTCTAATCAGTGGCTAGTGACTTGAGATGTACCTTTTGATTTTCCAACATCTTTAGCATATTAGTGTTGGTCTTCCGGGATCTGGTCCTACTGGGACTCCAGACATTCCCAACTTGAGAGTGCATTCTCAGCACAGGCTCTGCTCCGAGAGAAAGGTGCTCCATCTCACAACCGACAGTTACTAAACAACTTCTGCTTTTCCCCTCACACCAACAACAGTAGAACGTTTTTAGGGCTCAGCATTGGGGCCTACTGGGCTCAGATCATTACTTGACCATGAGTTATTTAACTTCTCTAAGTCTTGGTTTCCTCATCTGTAAAAAGATGTAATAATAATACATACATTATAAGGTGATTATGAGGGTTAAATAGTCTATGAAAGCCCTCAGCACAGTGTCTAACACATAATAAGCATGCAATAAATTTACTATTATTATTAGTCTCAGTTAAAAATATTAGATGAAATTTGGCACCTGAGGCTTCCATCTGACTTAATAAGAGATCTAATCTATGAGAATCTCAACAGAATTCCTATGTCACTTCTCATCACTAAATTTCATTAATTACTTTAACTTTTTGGTGATTTATATGTACATACTTCTGAACACATGGATTGATAGATGGAGTGAAGGGTCATAAAGTTTTTAAAATTCTGCTATGATTTGAAGATGACATATTTTGGGAGATGTACTTCTTTGTTTTCTGTGATGACCCCTTTAAGAAATAGTAGGTGGACCTCTGACTTCTCTGTTCCTACACTTCCCAGCCTGACAGACAAATTGTGAGAGTGCTTCTCATGTTTTCCTGCTGGCAATTGCATGTTTTTCTGGCTTGGTGGGGAGGCATAGCTGTCCGCTAAAGTCAATAATGACTTGCAAAGACATGTATACTTTGGCTTTAGTTTTATTGGAATTCTGTAACCTTGGGCTAAAATGAACAGTTCTCAAATATATTTTTTCTGAAGGGCAAAGTCAAGAGGCTCTCCACCCACTATTTTCTCCTTAGGAATAGAGATAGGAAGCCATCAGAAGCGGGACAAAGCTTCTGCTTTTCAGGTTCTGAGAATGTAGACTTGTAGGACTTCGCCTGGTGAGATTTTTGGTTCATCTAGGGCAGCATTCCCCTTCGTTTGCAGCTTCTGCCCCGAGGGGAGCTCTGGCTGTGATCAGTTTAGAGTTCTGCCATTCTTGATGTTGAACTTTTTTTTTTCCTTTAATGCCACCTCTCTGTGGATAATGCATTTAACAAACATATTTTCTACTGTGTAAACTAGTACAGAAAGTTTTCTTTTTTATCCCCATAATATTCTGAAACCTAAAGCATAAACACTTATAATCGTAACTAAAGCTTCTGTAAGGCTTACTTAATATTATGCAGTGTTTTAAGCACTCCTTCACTCCTAACAGCTCTGTGAGGTCTAGGCATTCTGATTCCAGAGCCCAGGCTCCTAGCCACTGTTTTAGGCAGCCTCTGAGATAACCAACCCCCAATGATCCCTGCCTTCTGGTACTCATGGTTTTGTGCAGGAGCTGAAATTTTTGATTTACTTCTAAAAACAGAATACAAGTGAAGTAATGGGATATTACCTTTGATGTTAGGTCATAAAAAGACTGCAGGGTTTATTTTGGGAACTCCCTTTTGCTGTCTCTTGGATGGTTCACCTTGGGAGTAGCCTGCTGCCATGGTGTGAAGCAGCCAGGTAGAGATGACCACACAAGTGAACTTGGATGCAGATGTCTAAGGACTGCCAACAACTACATGAGTGAGCCTGGAAGCAGATAGCTCAGCCCCAATCATGTCTTGAGATGACTGCAGCCTCAGAAAAGACCTTGAGCCACAGGCACCCAGCTAAGTAGATCTGGACTCCTGACCCACAGTAATCAAGAGTTAATTTTTATTTTGTTAAGCTACTGTGTTTGGGGGGTAATTTGTTATATAGCTGTAACAAAACCACTAAACTATATTGCTAGGTTTTTTGTTTATTTGCTTCAAACAATACAATATATTACAATGAGAAGGTACATTTCTTAAGCAGGCCTATAGTTTGTGAGGGTGCTCTGCTATTCGTGGTACCTGTGTTGACTTCTTACTTCAAGCAAGTTCCTTCTTCATGTTCAAGTAAAATTATTTCTGTAACAAGTTCATAATGATTATGTAATTTCTGAAACATATCAAAACACTTTCTGAAATTATCGGCATATTCACTACCTCTGTTGTCAATTTCTTCACTGAAAGAAATCCATCTGCCATGCATGCCTTACTGGAATTACATGAATAACTTTTGTTCAACAAGAAGTGGTCATGCCCTATAGCCTAGGCTCCATGAGCGTGAGCAGTTATGGAAGTATCATTCGTAATTACCCCAGCTTACCTTCTCTAGCTGGTCCTTTCAGTATCTGTCTTTTGCTCTCTTTTTACTTTAATTTCTTCCTTCTTCATCTTTGTGTAAGTGCATGAGTACATCTATGTGTGTCTGTGTATGGGAAATCGATCTCTAGTCTTCTCGTTTGGCACAAATGAACATACTCTGACCAGGAATATTTTCCTAGATTCTTACACACATATCACATTATTTCCATCTGGGTTCAGTCATTTTTTAAAATAATTATCAGTTTAGCTTACAAACACTGAAGAGCAATCATATGATTGTGTCCATCCAACATGTATATTTTATGAATATATTCGAGCATAAAAACCTCTTTAACATCTTCCTCAATAAAATTAAAGGTCAAGATGTATTTACCCTGTGAGTCATCACCTTTTCCTCCTTATGTCTTTACCCCATTATCATGACAAGAATGGGGACTCACAGAATCTTCCTTGAAGGATTTGCCACAGTTTTGTACATTCAGAAGGATATTTCCACCATCCATAACACTTAGTACTCTGTGGTTTTCCAACTGATATTTGTGTACAGGAGCATGGCATTTACCTAGTGAGTCAATATCTGGCCATGAGCCCAACATCAACATCTTAATTCTTGGTGGCAGGCATGATTTATAGAGGAATCATATGTTGCAGTTGTACTTATAAGGTTAGGTGGTATTTAAAAAAAATCTTTAAGTGCCCAGGGCTACTTAATCTTTTGTGTTATTACCCTCTTGTTTCTTCTTGCATCATTTTTAGTTGACTATCTAGTCTGAAGATTTTTATTATTTGAATGTACTTTCTTCCTGTTCTTATTTTATATGAACACAAAGTATTACTTAGATTGTGAGTGTGTGTGTGTGTGTGTGTGTGTGTGTGTGTTTTAAACATGCCATATTTGGGCAATATTTCAGTTTTTTTACATTCTTACTAATTAGCCTCACCACTGCCCTTAAGTGACTTTAGATTCAGAGGCTGCCTGACTTACCAGAGAAACACTAATGAGTACACCATTTCACCAGAGGTAACCAAGGTGCCAAGGTGAATACTTTGCAAACAACTATTGACGCTAGATCTCCTGCCAAAATTTCAAACACCATGAGACAGCATTGGAAGACTTCCAATGAGAGTTTGTATAGTTTGGAGCACTGAGCAGCAAAGTTGTTTTTCAGGCTTCATATGGCACACGAGGGCTGATAAGGGCAAGAGTTTTGAAAATAAGGCAAACAACTTCAAAAAAACAACTCTTGGTGTGTTGTAAGTGAGCAGTTGGGTAGAAGAGGCAACCATTGTATTCCTGAAGCAAGGCTAGCCTATAACTGCATTGGTCTCCAGACCTGGCTGCAGGACCTTAGAAGACATCCTCGCCCTCTGTAAGAGTATCACCACCTGCCACTCGAAATCCTCTATATATGATGGAGTCTATTCATTCTGCAATGAGAGGTTACATTTTAAATTCCCACACACCAAAAGGGTATCATTTTATTTTAAATCTACCTTTAGGTATGCATGGTGTTGGAATTAGATCTTCCTGGGTTTCTAAGATTGCTGAACTAGAATTTTAACTTGTGGGTAGGCACAGGGTCTTTTCATCTATATAAGTCACCATGTACCATGGCTGGTGCAGCCCAAGCACTCAGCAACCCTTAACTTTTTCATTAATGAAAGATGGACACACTGAGATGAGGAAGGGGCCACGAAAGATAAACCTCACTTCATAATTTTACCTTGCCTTGTTCCAGAGTGTCAGACTAAAATAATGTTAGGTTAGCCCAGAAGTTCAGTGGGGGTCATTCTTGATGCATAAATGCTGGAATCTAGAGAGTTACAATATTTACCTATTAGCTTCTAAGGACCCACTGCCTATATGTAAATACAAAGTACCAAATGAAGCTGAGATTTGTTCTGTGGTGCCTACAGACCTGCAATCACCCGCTTACTCAGTGGAAGACAGGAGCAGGGAGGGGTCTAGATATGTATAGGTATCTATGCTATGGGTGAGAGTGAACAAATGAGTAGTTGACCACAGAACAACAGGATCAGGATTAGAACAAATCAGGTTGTTGCCTATATTCTCATTGGAGAGCTAAGTACTGCGTGGGAGAAAGGGCTGTTGCTTGAGGTTCTAAGCCTCACTTTCCTAGTTCTGAGAAGATCAGTCAGGATTTAGGATTGCCCGCTTATTTCCCTAGACAGCAACTGAGCAGACACCACCATCTCTGGAATGTGCCCCTGAGGGTCTCACGTGTACCTCCACCACAAACAACCGGTTAAAAAATTTCTGAGATGAACTTTGGTGAATGCACTTTACTTTGTTGCATTCAGTGTTTTTGGCTACCCTCATGGACTGGCTACCAGTTTGACTTTGGTTTTGATTAAGATGTAGCTGGTCTGATTTCGTGGTGGCACAGTGGATAAAGCGTTGACCTGGAATACCAAGACTGCCAGTTCAAAACCTGGGCTTGCCTGGTCAAAGCACATATGGGAGCTGATGTTTCCTGCTCCTCCCCCCCTTTCTCTCTCTCTCTCTCTCTCTCTCTCTCTCTCTCTCTCTCTCCTCTCTAAAATAAATAAATAAAAATAAAAAAAGATGTAGCTGGAGTGCAGCATGGAGAAGCATGCTGAGGTCTGGGAAGATCAGTTGCTGTGAAATTGATCCCATTTTGGAGAACAAGCCAGGTAGTGGTCTACTAGGGACTGGCTGGAATGGGAAAGAAAAGAAATCTTTATGAAAGTAAATGTCAAAGACAATCAGAAAGGAAATAAACAAGAAAAGAATCGTGTTTAAAGTGAGGCAATTTCAGTATTAGAAAAAGCTGGGGTTTGCCAATATTTCCATACAACATAATACAGATTTATTTCTCAATGACACAACATCCAGCACAAGCAAGTCAGGTGGCCCTTCTCCGTTATATGCTTGTCTCCAACATCTGACCTGAGGTCACCATGGCAAGAGAAAAAAGAACTAGAGGGTCTTGAAGAAGGTTTTTAAAGGCCTGATGGGACTGGCTTCTAGAACTTGTGACCTCATCCTGTTAACCAGAACCCAGTCACTTGGCCCCAACCTAACTGCAGAAAAAGCCAGAATGTGTAGTGTTGCTGGGGAAAAGGATTCGTTGAACCCACAGTACATTGTCTCTAAAACAATTCACCCTCTGATCTCCTCACAGCAATTATATTCTTATGATTGACAGAACACACCCTTTCCCAAAGAAGACCCACTAGGGGTCCACGAGTCCCAAATCCAGCTGAAAGTTGGAGCCAGAGGTGCCTGCTCTTGATCTGGAGATCTATGAACTAAAAAGGCACACACTCAGCTGATGGACCGGAGTGGAGCAGGGGTAGGGCGAGGCAAGGAAATACTGTCACTTGGAACATGAAGAGTGGGAGACACACAGTAGTCACTGCTCTGCAGCCATTCTGAAATACCCCTGTCAGACACAGGGGGACCTCCTGTGGGGTGGAAACTCCTTGACCGGTTCTGGGTCACTCTGTCTGGAGAGAACCCTTGGCTCTTGCTCTCTGCTGGCCATGTCTGAGACGGGCACTGGGACATATGCCCAGTGCCAGCTTCCTGTTGAAGACCTATAAACTGGGACACTTGTGCCCTTCCCTAAGCCTGTGAGGGATGGTATTGGGACGTAGGGCCCCTCAGGGAAGAGCACAGTTCATGGGATGAAACTGAGCCCCCTTAGCTACCCCTGCACACACACACACACAGAAGGCTGGGACAGGCTGGTCAGGAGCCCTGTGCCCACCCCACCCTCTGCCCCACGCGAAAGCTCCTGGTTGTCTTCTTTGCACCAGCACTCTGTGCGTAGCCCTGTGCACTGGCTCACTGGCAGTGCTGCAGCTTCTCAATGTTCTTCCAGCTTCCTTTCGCGCATGGACCAAATTGTGCCCTACCCCCAGCTTGGATGTTGAAATCCTAATGCCCAGCACCTCAGAATGTCATTGTATTTGGAGATAGGGACTCTAAAGGGATAATTAAGGTTAAATGAAGTCATCTGGATGGGCCATAATCCTATTTGATCCATCATGAGAGGAATAGACACCAGGGAGGTGCACACACAGAGGAAGGGCCATGTGAGGACACAGGGTGAAGATGGCTATCTGCAAGCTGGGGAGAAAGGCCTGAGGAGAAACCAGGCCTGCCAACACCTCGACCTCGGACAATACATTTTGGGGTTGGAGCCACCCAGCCTTTGGTATTTTGTTATGGCATCCCTAGGAAACTGAAACATGATCTGTCCCTTTTTCTCAAATTTTTATTTACATGCCATTAGCCTCCTCCCCTCCACCATCTCGCCTTTAGTGACACAGCTGCATAAAAGTACACAAAATAAATAAGCTCTGAGGTAAAATTAGAAATAACCATGTGCCTCTTCTTTTCTCAGCTACAAAGTAGGTAAATACCCATAACTTGAAGACTGTAGGATTCTAAACTACCTCCTTTGAGAGTACCTAGCTAACTCCACAATCTTCGTGTTCTGTCTCCCATCTTAAGACATCTGTTTTCAAGGTAAAGTAAAATTGTTTCAGAGTTGATTTAAAATATTCATATTTCAATATCATGTTCCCTCTCTTTTCTTTCACATTGCAAAATTATTCAAAACAGAATGAGCCATGTGATGGTATAGGGCAACTTACCTTTTGTTCGTTTCCCTGGGAATTTAAATTCCACTTACAATGTAGTTGCTTCAGAAAATATGTCCTGAGTCCTAAACGTTTTATTCACAAGTGAATTTTTGGGACATAGAACTTATAAACTAGGACTGTCTAAACATGGTAGAGTCAAAAGAAGCCATAAATATTGATGCTATTTCTTTGGCAATCAGCTTTAGCTATTCCGAGACAACTAGTTTGATCTAATTACAATAGGAACAGGTACCTAAGAGGTGGCTGACATCACAGCGTCGCCCTCCAGCCCCAGGAAACTGTGCAATGCATGGCTTACTCCGCCATGCCATAAGCAAGAGCCTGATTATAACCAAAAATAAGCCAAGACCCTCAACAGGCTGAACATTTCTGAAACTTCACTTAACAAATAGAGTATAAATGTAGGGCATTCAGTAAATTAACGACTGAGCAGAAGGACACAGGGTTCTGTCCGGTGCTGCTACGGCTGACACTATCCATCACTCTGGTCTCTCTGAGCCCCGTCTGCAGCGCGCTCAGCTGTGCACGGAGCTGAGACCAGCTCCACCTCCTCTTTATTTTAGCAAATAGTAAACTGCCCTATCACGCAATGTGGGCCTGAGTACGGGACAGCTGTGTTCTCAATTCTGTGTGTAACTCTTTCCCAATATTTTAAAAGCGTGGGAGATCAATAGAGAGAAGCAAAAGTCTGCCAGTGAAGCAGCCAAATAAAGCATTGACGACTGGTCGGAGACTGGACTGAGAAAAGAGAGACCCCGGAGGCAAAGCGCCTCCGCACAACCATGTATCTCCTTCATGGTTGTCTTCAGCTGTGCGCGCTCCCACTAAGTGGGAGGCATCAGCTAGGACTTCGGTGGGCCACAGCTAACTCAACCACAATCACGCTTCCTGCGGAGCTGCCATTCCCTGGAATCACTCCAAAACAATGATGAAGCAAAGGCACTTTCAACCAAATTTCTGAGAAACTGACTGCTGACTCTGCTTGATTGTCATGCTTCCATAGCCAAAGCACACTCAGGGACACCTGCCCTCACTCCTCGAGTAACTCCGAAGCTCACTCCGCAGGAAAGCGCAGCCCTGGGCAGACACACGTGGCACATGTCTCCACCGGCTCCCGAGCTCCTCCGGAAACCCTGGGAAAAGTTTCCTATGCATATCTCCCCGCTTGGAGATATTTTAATGCTTGAAGATAACAATTTCTATTTTCAGGGTAGTTGAGTGAATTTCACTTTTTTCCTGCCAGAAAAGTACAAAAAGTTTACTTTTAGATGGAGCACTGGGGACAGAGGGGAAGTTGATACCCCATCAGCATCTCCCTGGTACCTTCGTCCCATTTTTCTTTGGAAAGATTTGAAGCAAATAGGTAAAATCCCAGATTTGGGAAAGTTAAAAGGAAAATAAATTATATGAGAAAAAAAAACATAACTGAGATCACTTTTTAAACCTCTTTCTTCGTAAAAGTGAATGTGGCAAGATGTGAACACCTGGTGGATGGAGATGATGGTGGAGTCCTCACTGTGCTCTTTAACCTTCTCCCAGGGTTGAAATTTGCAAAACAGCAAGTAGGGACATGGATCATCCTTTCCTCTGTAAGCCCTCCTAGGTGCTCCCTCAAACTCTTACAATTCCTACACCTGCCATCCCTTAATCCACGATAAATTACTCTAGGATGGTTAACTGTTGCGTTTTCGTGCTAATTTTGCAATGGGGCTGCTGGATAACTTTCACCAGCAAGTGGTTCTTTTGCAAACCAAGCTGAGGATAGCAGACATTATTGGTGTACATTTTTTTTTCCAACAGAAGCAGAGATTTGTAAATCGATAGTAATGTTAAAGTTTAAGAAAGTTTTTTTTTCTAAGTTTTTTTCATGTGTAACTTCATAGATACAGAGATACAGATATGGACTTAATGCAGTCTGCGAAACCTAATGACTGGTTTGGAGGGTGAAGTTCTGAATGTTATAAATGTTACCAGTTAAATCAGTGGTTATAGTATATGCTGTGCAAATAAATTTTCTAGAGCCAGGCCTGTGCTGTAACTTGCTGTGTAACCTTTTACCCAAAATCATTTCTCTTTCACCAGATGTCAGTTTCTAACTCAAATGAGGGCTTAGACTAGATGACTTTGAATGACCTATGATGCTCTATGAAGGACCAGTGTTCCAGGATAACTTGATATCACTTTCTAGGTCCAAGTGTCTGAATTGGTATCAGCCAAGGTGGTGTGGAGAAAGGGCTGGTGAGTATGGTATTGCTAGTCCATTATCTGTAAATGAGACTAACCCCAATGAGCCATAATCCCAACCAGCTCAAAAATGTTGAACACTGATCCTAGAAGAACAACACTTCTTAATTCCACAATTAATGAGTTCAAACTATTGGTGAGTTAGGGAAATGCCTTCTTGTGTGTGTGTGTGTATGAGGAGAGTGTAGTTTAACATTGCAATATTATATTTGATTGTACAGTCGCTCTTCACAGGCTTACAGAGTCATTGTGAGGTGGGAAAGCTCAGCTTCTTGGCAACTCTAGACCAGCTGAGCATGACAGCTGTCCTCGCCCTATGGCCAGATGAAGCTTCCAAACAGACTGTAGGACAAAAATGACATCATGGATTTTGTTTACTGTAGCCAATCTTCAGTGACCTGAGTCAAGGCAGCCTGTCACTTGGACGTGCTACAGAGTGAAGAATGCTGGCTCTGGAGTCAGAACAACCTGGATTCCAACACTGCCAGCTCTGCCATTTGCCAACATTGTAACCTTAGTGTGGGTGAGCGCAGAGTGCATTTCTAGCAGCTGTGGCTGATGCAATGCTGTGAGAACACTCCAGCTCCCAGAAGCCTCCTGGGCATACCCAGGAAGGAAGCTCGCTCGCTATAAGGTAGTGACTTAGCGCCAACCACGCAGCTCCCTGATCTTTTCAGCCATTGGCTTTGAGGAACACGCTGTAACATCCTATTGGCTGAACCTGTGTGTATAAACTAGTTTAATTCCTGAATAAAGCGGATCTGCGTCACTGAACCTGGTCCCCAGAGTCGGGTTTTTGCGTCTCTGTCGTCCTCACCCCCAGCAGGACTTGTCCACAACTGGCGCCCAACGTCGGGCAGGGACCTAACCAGCATCCAAGGGACGGGTGAGTGACCCTCTGCAATGGGAAACCTTCTCCCCCACTCTTGAGCCCCACAGGCTCAAGCCCTGCACGCCCTATTGCAGAGTAGGTGAGTTGAAGTTTGTGAAAAGGATCTCTGTACTTACTGGGAGAGTCTCTCTGGTCTCAATCCCTGGATTGAGGACGCGCCCCTCTGGGACCTGGATACTTGGGCCTGAGCTCTCCAACATGTTTGTTCGGCCGAGGTGCATGGGGGGCAAACGTTCCCTCTCGGCCTCACTCCTGCCTTATTGGCAATACACGCCTGCTTGACCGGTGCTCCTGCTGGGGACCCTCTGCCGGTCCCTATGGTCCTACAGGCTACTCCTCTTTCAGAAGAGCCCCTACCTCCCTATTCGCCCCCTTCCACTGAGGAGGAAAGTAGTTTAGCCTCTGAGTTTGACAAAATTGCGGCTGAGAGCGCAGAAAGGAAACCAACCGAATTGCTAACTGTACCATCAGCTCCACCACTGGAAAAAGCGGAAGTCACTACTTCTGCATTCCCTGCCGGGGCTCAGTGCCCCACCCCAGCCTCTCAGATGCCATTTTCTCCAACACGTGTTCTTGCTGCAGACCCATGGGCCAGCCTATACACCCCCATGTGTCTTTTTTCTTTCTTTCTATCTGTTTTGTCTATTTTTCTGTATCTCTCGCTCTCTCTCCCCCGCCCCTCTCTCTAAAATGATGCTGGAAAGACCCAGCCATGGCACAGTGGCAGTGATCACACCCTCTTCTAACACAAAAGAGAGGTTATGCTTGTGATTTTCAGCCAATTTGGATGAAAATTGGAACCCCCCAACCTGCTTGACAGTGTTTCTTGGGCACCCACTAAATGGTTCAGTCTTCACCCGACCAAAGGCAGAGCCCTGGCCTTCTCCACACCGACTACGCCTGAGGGGAGGAGGTCCTCAGCTCTCCAGAAGAAGACCTCATGGCCGGCATGGGCACCCCATCACCTCAGGGGATGTGGAGGTTTTTGTGGGGTGGGCTCAGAGAATTGCCTCTGAGGGGCCCCCAGACCCTGGTGCTCTGTTCTTGCTTGTGTGTACTATAGTAATCACTGACTCCCAGACGCAGGTGGCAGCAGCCCAGGGCTCAAGCCTGACAGCGTGAGCTGGTGTTTTCAGTTCATCTTTGGACGATGAGGAGAATTGGGCCAGAGTTGTGATTCGCAGACTCTAGAAGGTAAATGGCGGCAGCTGCGTTGGGAGGATGAATGGAAGCCAGGCTTGCATTGCTGAGTGGCTGCTGCAATGGCAGGGATTGCCTGCCTACTAAGCCACTGGTGTGTCGCTGACATTTTGGGACATAGGGGTGATTGCCATCATGCTCTCCAGAGCAGAGATGGAAATGCTGACTGCCATTGCCACGTGCTCCTCTTTAGGACAGTGTAAGACCTGCCAGGATGGCAGGGATGAGGGGGGAGGCTGAGGCCCCATGTGCATGGACTGATTTCCTGGACTACAACCAGAGTGGGCACTGGCTCCTTTGTAGGATGGACTTACAGATTGTGGACAATGTGAAATACCCTGATGGGAGTGGGGAGCAGCGTAGCTGGAGGCCATCCCCTGCCCTGGGAAGCTTTTCCCATGACTAGAAAGAAGGTTGAGGACATTATGTGCTTTTGGCAAAGTGCTCAGAGACTAGTAAAGTGTACCTCTGTAATTGTTGAAATTGTACGATTTGTCATGTTGTTGTTTTGTGTAATGTGCCTTGCAACCATATGCAGTACGCAGCTCACGGCAAGCCATCCGTTTTTTGTTTGGACACTGGGACCTTTGTGGGAAGGGGATGTGCATAAACCTATGTCCATTTTTTACAATCAAAATGGAACTGTGTTTTATGGCACCTAGAAGGTCTCTAACACAATGGGAGGGAGATGACATCCCGACCCCTAGGAAAAATTCCCTGTTTAAGACCCCCGTTCTATTTCCTAACTCGTCAAACATTACAGAAGCTTATCTCATTGTTTAATACAGCTAATCTATTAGCATATAGTATAATAGATATTATAGTTGTTTTAGTTCTACTAGGGTTTCATTGCATAATGCGTAGCATTCAGAGTCTACAACAATAGCAAGCTGTCATTCATCAAGTCCAATTGGCCTTAATTAAAAGAGAAGGGGGAGATGTGGGTGGAGCACAGAGCACATTCCTAGCAGCTGCGGCTGATGCAATGCTGTGAGAATACTCCAGCTCCCTGAACCCTCCTGGGCATACCCAGGAAGGAAGCTTGCCCGCTATAAGGAAGTGACTTAGTGCCAACCACGCAGCTCCCTGATCTTTTCAGCCATTGGCTTTGAGGAACACGCTGTAATACCCTATTGGCTGAACTCATGTATATAAGCTAGTTTACTTCCTGAATAAAGTGAATCTGCGTCACTGAACCTGGTCCCGGAGTCGGGTCTTTGCATCTTTGTCATCCTCACCCCTGGCAGGACTTGTCCACACCTTAGGTCAGTGATGACTTAACCTTTCTGGCACTCCTCTCACCTCTTAATGTAGGGATAGTAGTGCGATGCACCTCAGAGGACTCTCATGAGGATCAAATGAGATGACGCATGCAAAGTGTGTAAGCCTGGACCTGGGTTACGGTAATCCTGAATAAGCTTAGCCATTAATATATTCATTTGGGACCTATTTGACATTATAATGGGATATTGTAATTTTAAAAAATTTTAGTCCTCTGTTTCAAATAAAGATCTTGTGCCTAAATCAAATGGTGTAGGCTTTAATAAAATTCTAATTTAAAGTTGTTTACAAGAAAATCATATGTTCTACTTTTTAAATATAGTCCTCTCACATTACTGTTTTAAAAATTAGTAAAAAAAAAAAAAAAAGATCTCTTGCATTAGTACATTTGTGAAGTTGATAAAATTATAGCATGAAATAGGCTTTGAGATTGCTATATGTCAAAAGTTGGCAAACATTTCCCCTAAAGGACCTATAGTAAACATTTTAGGCTGTGCAACCCTATAGTGTCCACTGCCAATGCATTGCAAGAATGACCCTAGCTAAGAGCACAAATAAATGAATGCACTGATGTCCACATAAAACTTTATTTATGGCCATGAAAATCTGAATTTCATAGAATTTTCATGTCAAGACATATTCTTCTTTTGACTTTTTTCTTAACTGTTTAAAAATGTAAAAAACATTTTTAGCATCTCTTCTACACAAAACAGGTGGCAGGGAACCCTTGGCCCACAGTTCTATCAGTGGTCATCCCCTAGTCTACAAGAATAAAGATACACAAAGATACATGGATGCCTCCAGCAAATTATGAAATAGATTAGGAACCGACACCAGAAATACAGTTTTAAACCAGTTGCCATGGGTGACGTCACGGAAATGGCGCCGTGAGCAGCGCGTCCGACAGATCTCCCCAAAATCACAACAAATTTATCAACTAGAAACAGGAAAATTTATCTTCGGAGCAAACTGAAAGCAAAAGGACTGTTATCACTCGAATCTGAGAGACGAGGGTGTGGAGGAAGCTACCGCAGGGACGTTCATTCAAGCCGCGAGAAAGTGCGCCTGTGACCCTGCAGACGCCGGCAGGCCTTGACTACCAACAAGACTAAAGCCAATTGTGTGACATTGCCATAGAACCCCATCAACTGCAAGTCCCTGCCTGGGTGTGGCGCAGGGGCAGGGCCTGGGGTGCAGAGTCGCCGACCGGGAAGAGGGAGAGAGGAGAAGGAGGAAGAGGTTGACTTCTCAAAATCAGGAAAAATCCACAGACTTTGCAGCTTGTTCCACTGTTTGTTGGGTTTTTTTTTTGTTTTTTTTTGTTGTTGTTGTTGTTGTTGTTGTTTGTTCCTTCTATCTTATTGCCTTTATTTCCTCTACCTCAGTCCTTCTATTCTCTGCCCATCTTATGCTTCCCTTTTCTTGAACTACACTACCCATAAGTGTTACATTTTATTTCTCTTCTTCATCCTCACCCTCCTTTGGGGTTATACTCCAGGACACTTAATTCTCACTCTCTCCTCTTTTGTTTTTTTTTGCCTTATTTTGTCTTTTTCTCTTCCTTTTTTATTTCTTCCTTCGTTTTTCTCTTTTTCTTATTTTTTCCTTTCTATTCGTTTTTTCTTTTCTCGTTTTACTTTCCTCCCATTTAATCCTCAATCACGAACAAATTAGTTAATTTGGGACTCAAGGTTTTTTTTGGCTTTGTTTTTCTTTTTCGGTTTTGTTTTTGTTTTTTTCTGGTTGGTTTGTTTTTGTGGCATTTTGGGTCCTCCCAACCCAAGGTCTCCATTGTATTTGGTCTTTGCTCCACTTAATACAACGTATTTTTACTTATTATTTTTATTTTTTCTTCTTGATTATTCCTTTTTTTGTCCTTTTTTCTGGTTCCCTCTTGTCCCTCTCATTATATCTCTTGGTTGACCGTCACCCGCAGGCAGATCAACTTATGCTTGTCTAAGATTTTCTTCCTTTTTTTTTTTTTTATTTTTTTATTTTTTTTATTTATTTTTTTATTTTTTGCCCCCTTGAACTCTTCACCGCAAACCAGGCCCTCCATTATAGGCACGATATTTCCCTGAGGAGGGGAGAGGAGGGAAGGAGAACAAAGAAAAAAAAAAAGGGGGAAATAATAAATTATTACTGCTTTTTTTTGTGGGGTGTTTTACCCTTTGTTTTTTTTTTTTTGTTGTTGTTGTTGTTGTTTTTTTGGGGGTTTTTTTTTTGTTGTTTTTTTTTTTGTTTTTTTTTTTGTTTGTTTGTTTTTTACTTTTTACTCTTTATTAATTCTAATTAGTGCTATCAACAAGACCACCCTCAGATGTCAATAAGAAAGAGGAAATCGAATATTATGGATACAAAAGAAAGAGAGGTAACACAAATAGATGTGGAAAAATCTATGGAGAAAAGACTTAACATATTGGAAGCCTTGGAGCTAAATGACAGAGAATTTAAAATAGAAATCTTAAAAATACTCAGAGATATACAAGAAAACACGGAAAGGCAATATAGGGAGATCAGAAAACAACTCAATGAACACAAAGAATATATTACCAAGGAAACTGAAACTATAAAAACAAATCAAACAGAAATGAAAAACTCAATTCACGAACTGAAAAACGAGGTAACAAGCTTAGCTAGCAGAACAACCCAGATTGAAGATAGGATTAGTGAAATAGAAGACAAACAACTTGAGGCACAACAGAGAGAAGAAGAAAGAGACTCAAAAATAATAAAAAACGAGAAAGCCCTACAGGAATTATCTGACTCCATCAGAAAGAATAACATAAGAATAATAGGTATATCAGAGGGAGAAGAAAAAGAAAATGGAATGGAGAATATACTCAAACAAATAATAGACGAGAACTTCCCAAGCCTGTGGAAAGAACTAAAGCCTCAAATTCAAGAAGCAAACAGAACACCGAGTTTTCTTAACCCCAACAAACCCACTCCAAGGCACATCATAATAAAGATGACACAAACCAATGACAAAGAAAAAATTCTCAAGGCAGCCAGGGAAAAGAAGAGTACAACATATAAAGAAAGGCCTATTAGATTATCATCAGGTTTCTCAGCAGAAACTCTACAAGCTAGAAGAGAGTGGACCCCAATATTTAAAGCCCTGAAAGAGAGGAACTTTCAGCCAAGAATACTATACCCATCAAAGCTATCCTTCAAGTATGAAGGAGATATAAAAACATTCACAAATACAGAAAAGATGAGAGAATTTATCACGAGAAAGCCCCCACTCCAGGAAATACTAAAGGGGGTTTTCCAACCAGATTCAAAGAACAAAAGAAAACAACACCACAAGTAACAGCTCCACCAAGAACACAATAAAACCAAACTTAAACTGTGACAACAAAGGAAAAAAAAAAAGGGGGGGAGAGAATGGAGATTAACAGTAGGAAAGGACAATGAAGTGCAGAAATACTTATAAGATAGGGTACTACAATGAATATGGTAGGTACCCTTTTCATTACTTAATGGTAACCACCCTAGAAAAAACCACCACAAAAACACATGACTTAAAAAAGGTAGCAACAGAGGAAAGAAGTATGGAACACAAACAAACAGAAACAAATGATAGAAAAACAAAAGAGAAGAATCAAACTAGATACAAAACTAACAGAAAGCAATTTATAAAATGGCAGTAGGGAACCCACAAGTGTCAATAATTACACTAAATGTAAATGGATTAAACTTACCAATAAAAAGACACAGAGTAGCAGAATGGATTAAAAAAGAAAATCCAACTATATGCTGCCTACAAGAAACACATCTAAGCAACAAGGATAAAAACAAATTCAAAGTGAAAGGCTGGAAAACAATACTCCAAGCAAACAACACCCAAAAAAAAGCAGGTGTAGCAATACTCATATCTGATAATGCTGACTACAAGACAGAAAAAGTACTCAGAGACAAAAATGGTCACTTCATAATGATTAAGGGGACACTGAATCAAGAAGACATAACAATCCTTAATATATATGCACCAAACCAAGGAGCACCAAAATATATAAGACAGCTACTTATTGACCTTAAAACAAAAACTAACAAAAATACAATCATACTTGGAGACCTCAATACTCCGCTGACGGCTCTAGATCGGTCATCCAAACAGAGAATCAATAAAGATATAGTGGCCTTGAACGAAATACTAGAACACCTGGATATGATAGACATCTACAGGACACTTCATCCCAAAGCGACAGAGTATACATTTTTCTCTAGTGTACATGGAACATTCTCAAGAATTGACCATATGTTGGGCCACAAAGACAATATCAGCAAATTTAGAAAAATTGAAATTGTACCAAGCATATTTTCTGATCATAAAGCCTTGAAACTAGAATTCAACTGCAAAAAAGAGGGGGAAAAACCCACAAAAATGTGGAAACTAAACAACATACTTCTAAAAAATGAATGGGTCAAAGAAGAAATAAGCGCAGAGATCAAAAGATACATACAGACAAATGAAAATGAAAATACGACATATCAGAATCTCTGGGATGCAGCAAAAGCAGTAATAAGAGGAAAGTTCATATCACTTCAGGCCTATATGAACAAACAAGAGAGAGCCGAAGTAAACCACTTAACTTCACACCTTAAGGAACTAGAAAAAGAAGAACAAAGACAACCCAAAACCAGCCGAAGAAAGGAGATAATAAAAATCAGAGCAGAAATAAATGAAATAGAGAACAGAAAAACTATAGAAAAAATCAATAAAACAAGGAGCTGGTTCTTTGAAAAGGTCAACAAAATTGACAAACCCTTGGCAAGACTTACCAAGGAAAAAAGGCACAGGACTCAAATAAATAAAATCCAAAATGAAAGAGGAGAGATCACCACAGACATCATAGATATACAAAGAATTATTGTAGAATACTATGAAAAATTATATGCCACCAAATACAACAATCTAGAAGAAATGGATAAATTCCTAGAACAATACAACCTTCCTAGACTGAGTCATGAAGAAGCAGAAAACCTAAACAGACCAATCAGCAGGGAGGAAATAGAAAAAACTATTAAAAACCTCCCCCAAAATAAAAGTCCAGGCCCAGACGGTTATACTAGTGAATTCTATCAAACATTCAAAGAAGACTTGGTTCCTATTCTACTCAAAGTCTTCCAAAAAATTGAAGAAGAAGCAATACTTCCGAACACATTTTATGAGGCCAACATAACCCTCATACCAAAACCTGGCAAGGATGGCACAAAGAAAGAAAACTACAGACCAATATCTCTAATGAATACAGATGCTAAAATTCTAAACAAAATACTGGCAAACCGAATACAACAACATATTAAAAAAATAATACATCATGATCAAGTGGGATTCATCCCAGAATCTCAAGGATGGTTCAACATACGCAAAACGGTTAACGTAATACACCATATCAACAAAACAAAGAACAAAAACCACATGATCTTATCAATAGATGCAGAAAAGGCTTTTGATAAAATACAACACAATTTTATGTTTAAGACTCTCAACAAAATGGGTATAGAAGGAAAATATCTCAACATGATAAAGGCCATATATGATAAACCATCAGCTAACATCATATTAAATGGCACTAAACTGAAGGCTTTCCCCCTTAAATCAGGAACAAGACAGGGTTGTCCACTCTCTCCACTCTTATTTAACGTGGTGCTAGAAGTTCTGGCCAGAGCAATCAGACAAGACAAAGAAATAAAAGGCATCCATATTGGAAAAGAAGAAGTAAAGGTATCACTTTTTGCTGATGATATGATCCTATACATCGAAAACCCGAAGGACTCCACAAAAAGATTATTAGAAACAATAAACCAATACAGTAAGGTCGCAGGATACAAAATTAACATACAGAAGTCCATAGCCTTTCTCTATGCCAACAATGAAATATTAGAAAATGAACTCAAAAAAATAATCCCCTTCACGATTGCAACAAAAAAAAATAAAATACCTAGGAATAAACATAACAAAGAATGTAAAGGACCTATATAATGAAAATTACAAAGCATTGTTAAGGGAAATCGAAAAAGATACAATGAGATGGAAAAATATTCCTTGTTCTTGGATAGGAAGAATAAATATAATCAAAATGGCCATATTACCCAAAGCAATATACAAATTTAATGCAATTCCCATCAAAATTCCTATGAGATTTTTTAAAGAAATGGAACAAAAAATCATCAGATTTATATGGAACTATAAAAAACCCCGAATAGCCAAAACAATCCTAAAGAAAAAGAATGAAGCTGGGGGCATTACAATACCTGACTTTAAACTATATTATAGGGCCACAATAATCAAAACAGCATGGTATTGGCAGAAAAATAGACACTCAGACCAATGGAACAGAATAGAAAGCCCAGAAATAAAACCACATATATATGGTCAAATAATCTTTGATAAAGGGGCCAACAACACACAATGGAGAAAAGAAAGCCTCTTCAACAAATGGTGTTGGGAAAACTGGAAAGCCACATGCAAAAGAATGAAACTCGACTACAGCCTGTCCCCGTGTACTAAAATTAATTCAAAATGGATCAAAGACCTAAATATAAGACCTGAAACAATAAAGTACATAGAAGAAGACATAGGTACTAAACTCATGGACCTGGGTTTTAAAGAACATTTTATGAACTTGACTCCAATGGCAAGAGAAGTGAAGGCAAAGATAAATGAATGGGACTACATCAGAATAAAAAGTTTTTGCTCAGCAAGAGAAACTGATATAAAAATAAACAGACAGCCAACTAAATGGGAAATGATATTTTCAAACAACAGCTCAGATAAGGGCCTAATTTCCAAAATTTACAAAGAACTCATAAAACTCAACAACAAACAAACAAACAATCCAATAAAAAAATGGGAAGAAGACATGAATAGACACTTCTCCCAGGAAGAGATACAAATGGCCAACAGATATATGAAAAAATGCTCAGCTTCATTAGTTATTAGGGAAATGCAAATCAAAACTACAATGAGATACCACCTCACCCCTGTTAGATTAGCTATGATCAACAAGACGGGTAATAGCAAATGTTGGAGAGGCTGTGGAGAAAAAGGAACCCTCATTCACTGTTGGTGGGACTGTAAAGTAGTACAACCATTATGGAGGAAAGTATGGTGGTTCCTCAAAAAACTGCAAATAGAACTACCTTATGACCCAGCAATCCCTCTACTGGGTATATACCCCAAAACCTCAGAAACATTGATACGTGAAGACACATGTAGCCCCATGTTCATTGCAGCACTCTTCACAGTGGCCAAGACATGGAAACAACCAAAAAGCCCTTCAATAGAAGACTGGATAAAGAAGATGTGGCACATATACACTATGGAATACTACTCAGCCATAAGAAACGATGACATCAGATCATTTACAGCAAAATGGTGGGATCTTGATAACATTATAAGGAGTGAAATAAGTAAATCAGAAAAAAACAAGAACTACATGATTCCATACATTGGTGGAACATAAAAATGAGACTAAGAGACATGGACAAGAGTGTGGTGGTTACCAGGGGTGGGGGGAGGGAGGACAGGGGGAGAGTTAGGGGGAGGGGGAGGGGCACAGAGAACTAGATAGAGGGTGGCGAAGGACAATCTGACTTTGGGCGAGGGGTATGCAACATAATTTAATGACAAAATAACCTAGACATGTTTTCTTTGAATATATGTACCCTGATTTATTAATGTCATCCCATTACCATTAATAAAAATTTATTTAAAAAAAAAAAAAAAAAAACCAGTTGCCATAAAACAGAACTTTGTTCATCTTAAATCACATCTATCCCTGGCAGGTTGACTCAGCCATAGAGCATCAGCCTGGAGTGTGGAAGTAGCGAGTTCAATTCCCAGTCAGGGCACACAGGAAAAGCGACCATCTCCTTCTCTACCCCTTCCCTCCCCACTGTGCCCCCCTTCTCACTTCCCCCTTTGCAGCCATTGCTCAATTGGTTACAGTCCCAGGTGCTGAGGATAGCTCTGTGGCCTCTGTCTCAGGCACTAAAAAATAGCTCCCCAGAGGGGAGAAGTGATGGGAGGTGCAGGTATTTGGGAACCACAAGAAAGAGTCAGAAGGGGGCAGGGCTTAATCAGATATGGAAGACCCCGGTCCTCCCAGATTTCAGCTTGGCTCCAAAGGTGAGGCTGGGACAGACCTGGGCTGTGTGCCACCTCCCTCCCCTTGCCTCACACCCAGTGTCCCCAATTGTCCCCAGGTGGAGGTAGGTTGGTGTTGGTGTCAGAACTAAGAGTCCTGAGGAAAGACAGCTGGGGGGGGGGGAGGAGAGAAAGGAAGAGCAGAACTCAGCAGAGGCTGGAGAACTCTGCAGGGTGGGGCTGAGGGCAAGGCACCAGCTGGAGTCTGGAAACCTGGGTTTTGCTCACAGATTCATCACCAAGGAGCTAGTGAGCCATTGGGCTTCTCTGAGGAAGTTTCCTAAACACTATGAAGTGGAGGTTACAAGAGCAATTTAGCCTACCTCATGTGGCACGGGGGAGACACTGGATGGAAAAGTCCTTAGAAAGAGAAAAGCACTTTTAGGAAAGATGCAAACATCATTTTTAGGGGAACTGGATGAGGGGGCAGGTGTGGATGAGAACGGGAGGGCAGTAAGAATGCCAGGGACATTCAAGGGTTCTGGGAGAGAAGGAGTGGGGGCCAGTGTGTGTAGGGGTGGGATGGGACAGAGAAAGCATCTTAGAGATTCCCAACTTTGAACCCCCAGCACTGAGGAGGGGAAGGAACACCCCCGTCAGCCTTGCCTCCTCCTGGGTGGCCCTCCTGCTGTCCATGCTGGTTTGCACAGTTGCATGCCTGGCTCTCCAGTCTCCATTCTTATCTCTCCCTACCCCTCTTTCATCCCTTCCCTTGGAGTGTGTGTGTGTGTGTACACACTCAGAGAGATGGGGCCCTGTAGGTTCTAGTCCTGGTTCTTCCTTGACTCCCTGTGGGTCCTTGGACAACTCACCACCCCTCAATGTGCCCTTTTGTAAAATGAAGACTCCCTGCTGCCCTGAAACCTGGGTCAGCCCCTGTCACTTGACCTGAAATCCTCATTCTGCCTCCCACCCTATTCTGCAGCTCAGCTCTTTTTAGGTTTTCTGGGTCATTCACAAGGCTGAGGTTTTGAATGTCCTGGCAGTTTCAACATTTGCTGTTGGCTGTGACAAGAGATGTTCACTAGGAGCCCTGTGACTGCAGCCCTGGTGATCTTGGGTCTTTCTGGTCTACAGGACAGACAGGCCTCCGTGCTGTTCCCACACATCCCTTACAGGAAACCTTCCCTGCTTGATGTCATGATAAATAGCTCTGACCTCAAAAATAAATGAGAACTGAGAGCTAAATTCAGACATTCATTTTCATATGAGGACTTGAGTTTTTTTTTAGCATCCTAAAAGAGGAAGATAGTAATTGGCATAAGCACAGAGATGAGTATTTTGACTCAGAGAAGATAAACTGGATTCCAGGCACCTGAGGCCGGTGTGTGGGTGTGGTGGTGGTGAGACACTAAATGGGGACAGAGAGACAAGAATAAGAAGGACCACAATGAGCTAGTTCTGAGGGCTGGAGACACCAGAGCCATCTTCACTTGTACGAAGGGCCTTAATGCCCTGGATAGACGGGGCTTTCTCTGCACCCCCAGGGACAGATCTTGGCTCCATGGGAGGAAGAAATAAGGAAGCAGGCCAAATGGAATGAACATTTTCTAAACTCATTCTGCATAATTTATTTCTGCCCTGAGAGGAGGGAAACTTTCTCAAATGCATCATATGCTTTTGGTCATTGAGTGTGAACACTCCAAGATTTTACCTTTCTTGAGGGAACAAAATCAATGTGATCAATATTATGCATTTTGCCAATGCCCAAGGCCACTTTGAGGCAGGTAGAATCATTTGTCTACACTGAGCCATTGAGAAGGCATTAAAAGGCCTTACTGCAATGTTTTTTGAGTTCTTAATAATGTCCCTCCCTGCTGCCAGGCTGTAACAAATCCTTTTGCTATTTCAAAAAAAAAATTTTTAAACATGCACATTTACACTTTTATTTTTAAAAGGTGAATCATTTCAAAATGATCAAATTTACAATATTTTCTTAATATTTGTAACAAGAGAAAAGGTAAATATAATTTTACATATAAATACATCAGGAATATGAATAAAAATATTATAGCTGATCATTTCAATACTTAAAATATTTTACCAAAGCATTGTTGGACACAGTAGTTCAACACTACCATGTGGTCTTAAATTATTTTTCTCTCAACTACAAGTCCTTTAAAGAAAAAAAATATTTTATTTAAATACCATACATGTCAAGTCACAAACTCTTTTCATGTTTTATATCCAAAACATTTAAATGATAATTTCCCCCCAGTTTTAATTTTAGAACATATCACCTGAGAGCTCCACTCTTTCCATCGGTGCGTGTTTAGTATACCAGCAAACCTGCCTTATCTGAAAAAGTCTTCTCATTAATATGGAATTGAATGAAACTATAAATTAGATAGTTGAACCCTGACATAGACATAAGATTTTCTAGAAAGAATAAATTAAAATATAAATGTGAAAAATTGAAACAAGTTTAATGATTTCGGGACAACCCATCATTATGTTTAAATTCCTGAATTTTTGACACACAGAAAGCTGAAAAACATCTTTTTTTCACTAAACATCATAATATAATCCTTTAATACACATCTACGTCTAGTTAAAAACTCATGCGGTTTCACTAAAACGTGAATTTGTAATTGTTGGGTAGTTTTTATAAAAATAAAGCAGTTTCCTTAGGAAAAAAAAAATTCTGCCAATTGAAATATTTTCATTCTGGAAACAAAAGATTTTTTCCTCTGAAAATAATAAGGTTTCGTCCATGGCTACATGAACATTCATTGGCTTATTCAAATGAAAACACATTGTGCTTCTAAACTAGTTCCTTTCATTAACACAGTCTGAGATAGCTTCTGGAAACTGTCGTCAAAATATTAAGATTCCCAAGCAAGCATCGGTGAACAGAATTGGACCTGCTGAGTCAGCTTCCCCGCTGCCCAAAGAAACAGGAAGTGCTGGCGTTCCGCAATGTGTCGCATCATCTTACTTCCTCCTGTTCCCAACCATATGTTCACCAATGTTTGAATTTGTATTTAAATTCGATATCATTTAGTGGTGGTAAAATGCCCAACCCTGCACGGGACTGGTCCAAAGGTGGACATTTAACGTTGTTCTCTACAAGCTCTAGTTCAAAATAGGAAAGCATCAGAATCAAAAATTGCTTGATTTCCTGGACAGCAAATAATCTTCCAGGACATATTGTTGCTCCTGACCCAAAAGGCATGTAGTAATACTTTAACTTGAGTCCATTGCTATAAAAGGTGGTCTTTGTCTTCCCATTTTCATCAAGGTAGCGATCATATTTAAATGTCTGCAATAAAAATACAAAGAGAACAAACTGATATACTAGTTTTAAATAAATGTATCTCTTTTCTTGACAGAGAAGCTCCAACGAAGGATTTTCTCTTTTAACACAACTTATCAGTAATTTGGCAACTACCTCACCATGAATCAGAAAGAAATAAAAAGCAGGAGTTTAACAGGAACCAATGGGAACAAGAAAGCTTTGTAATGCCTCCTACCCTTTCTGGGTGACTAGTTCCTGGATTAGGCAGAACTAGGAAGAAGGATTCAGATCAGAAACTAGGAGAGTCAGCCTCTAATATCCTGGATTTGGGAGCAGGTACTTTTCAGAGAAAAAGAAAGACAGCAGCTTTATTATCATGGCTGCAAACATAATCTAGCAGAGATTATGTGATGACAGATATCAGGGAAAAAATGAAAAATTTTGGCCATCCTCCAGATTTTCCAAACTATATGAATATTTGATATAGTAGAGGAGACAATAGCTATGGCTCAATAATCAAACCATTTCTATAATGGTAAAGTTCCTCTTTATTTCCATCTGGGTCGATATCACCTGGATATTAAATTTTGATGAACAGGCACTTACCAAAGGGTCGGGGTAGATTTCTGGATCTAAATGCATTAACTGAGGATACAGGGCTATGATGTCATCTTTGCGGACGTTATAGGAACCATCCGGGAGGTGCAAAGTGAAATCCTCTTTAGCAGTCCGGATGTTCAGGGAGGCACTCGAGAGTCTCAGAGATTCCTTAATGATACTATCTAAATATTTTTAAAGGAAGAAAGGAGGAGAGAGGGAGAAGGAGAAGGAGGGAAGAAGAAAGAACAAATCAGGTATTTAAAGGCCACATAAATATAGAGACTGACATACTGACATACAGCAGCCCATAACACAGAGCTAAACAGACTGTGGGAAGCTGGCTAGACATGAATTTCCAAACTCTTTTTCTGTTACCACTGTGCTGTGATGAACGGCTCAGTTGTGTCTGAATGTTTTTTAATCTGATAATCTGAGTCAATAATAATCTCTAGATAAAGATATAATCTTATTGATCATCAATAAGAACTAGACTTTCATAATATTATGAAAAAATACTCATATTTACACATGTCACTAGACATCTAATACAATTGGGGAAATCAGTAAATCACTTTCATGTGAACTATTCAGTTTATCACTTTTGAGATTTGATCTACTAATGATACTTTAGTACAGAAGTATTTTTTCAGATGTTTAATGCAGCTTCAATTCAGTGTTTACAAGAACCTGTTTTTATCTTTACACTCTCTGCTGTTGCATGACATTGCCTTGCTGCCTGGTAAAGGCATACAGGGACAAGAACCACCCTGTGAGTAGCTAAAATATAAAACTTTCTAGCCGCTATCCTTTTAATTGTGTTTTGGGTACTCCTTACACGATTGTGTGTAAAATCATAGCATGTTAGCACTTTTACAAATGAGAAAAGTAAGGCCCCAGAAGTGAAGTGACATGTCCAAGGTCTCCCATAGCAGAGCCCAATGTGGAACCTATGCTTCTGGCCTCCTTGTCCCCACCACTAATACACACTGCCCCCCCCCAAATACATTAATTTATACATTAGTTTCTTTCCTTGGGACAAAAAAATAACTAAAAAATACCCTCTTTCTTACTATGAGAACATAGCTTTTTTCTTTGTGTTTTTATAAAATATAGAGCAGCAAAAATATGAAAAATAATATAACCTTTAATTCCATTATCTAATTCATGCATCTAGTTGAGTTTTCTGGATGGTACTTTCCCTTCCTTGACTTCATAAAAATTAATGCTATGCTCCCGATTAACTGTGAAATTAGTGTAAGAGTAATAACAAAAAAGACAGAGTATGACAGTGCACAGAAGTGGTTGAGAGTGTGAGGTCAAGTCGCACATTAATGTTGTAATCGGCTCCACTGTTCCATCCAAGTCAGCAGTTTAACTTCTAAGTGCCAGTTTCCTTACTTGTTATAGAAACAGTAATAGTCCCTAATCATAGGATTGTTGTGAAGATCAAAAGAGACAACATACAGGAAATACTTAACATGAGGCCTAGAAGCACATGCATAATATATATATATATCCTGACAATTACTGTAGGTAGGAAGCAGTACCTGAAATGTAACATAGTAAGTTAAGCATACCTAGTACTGGCATGTCATTAAGTTGCATTTGATTCAAAGAAATAGGTTTGTCTTCAAAGCTGACTTTTTGACCAGCGTTCTCTAGTGTTTTATTTACTTCTTCAATAGCTGCTTTCATTGCTTCAGGGCTCCTATTAAAAGTTAAAAGAAATAAAAAGATGTACATAAAATAAATTTTTCTATACCAAAAGAAGCTGCAAACACATATAGGCTTTCCACCTATATTTTAAATAGGTGATCAAAATACCAGAAAAGATGGAAAAGGCATACTACTTCCCCTTTTCTTACCTTATTTTGTATTTGGGTCCTTTGATATTAGTAAGAATTGCTGCCTTAGAAGGAACTTGCTATGTAGAAGTAAAATTTAGCCAGATTTTTATAAATAAGTCATTCTTGTAAAGATTAAATGACCAAATTAGCCATGTACATAGCTACTGAGAAGAAAATTACATCTAAAATAACAGTTGTAAAGTACTAGCTTAATTGCAAATGGAAATCTAAATTTACTCCTAAAATCCATACCACAATTTCAGATGGAACAGCAGCATTTCCATTTATAATTTTTCTAGCACTTTACCTTATGAAATGAATGCTACTTCATTTTAATGTACTGAAGTTTACTGGAATCTTAATGCCATGATAAGGAATCACTGTATGACATGATTACGGTAACTTGATTCTCAGAAATGTCTGACAGATAAATATTTGTGTGATTACCATAAAATGGCTACTATTACCTATATGACATTAAATTGATGTTGTAATCTTCCTGTAAATACGTGATTTTGTTTTGGACAGAGCACTCTGAAGTGAACACTCTAGAAAACATTTTTTATTAGATTGATAATGGGTTTTTATATGTGAAGTGGTTTTGAAAATATTTTTCTTATTTTGCAGACATAAAATTATCATCCATCAATGGAAATTTGGCATTTTTAATCCTAGGGAATAGTCATTATGTGTTTACATAATACTAAACATCCAATTTAACTGGAATAACTTAATAAACCATTTGAATGTCAAATTTCCAAAACACTAACACTTTGGAAAGAAATCATGTTTATGTAAAATAATGTTACATAGAAGTTTTGTTTGTTTGTTTTGCTACATACAGTTTTATAAAGCAAAATCTAGCTGGATCCCATCAAGAATAACTGATCTATAACCATTACAGTTGGTCAAATAAACAGTAAGACATAAATTACTAATTGAGAGAAAAAAACATACTATTCATGCACAAATGAATAAGACATAGATCCTGCCTTCTTGTTGTACAGAAATCATAATCAATTAAATATGCTTTTATTAAGATCAAGGCATGGACTTTAGTATGTTGTTATGATGAGAAGTCTGGGGTTAAGAGCAGGACTCAGGACCCAGGTGACCGAAATGGCCCCTACACCAATGCAGTCTTTTCCCTGGAAAGATCTCTGCTTCTCTAAGACACATTTACCAGTCATAGCTGCCCGTGGTTCTCTAATTGTTGAATTTCTGCCTTCTACTGAAAGAAAGAAATAACTGAATAAGTTGCTGGTTACCTCATCATTTGAAATAAGCTCCAGAAAGTGGCTGGAATGGTGTTTGCTTGCGATGCCCACAGAACAGCGAGTTGCGTCTTGGCCTTCTCCATGTCATCTAAGGTGGAGAGCATGTCATTCAGGAACCTGACCAGTTCTGACATGTGGTCTCTCTTTCCCAGGTTCTCGTGCCTCAAGCCCTCTGCCAGTTTTTCCCGGGCGTGGTGTGCGGTTTTGAACACATGAATGGGGAGGCCTGCTACTAGGGCCGGAAAGATTTTATCAAACTGCTTGAAGTTGTCGAGTTTATTTAGAATAAGTGTTTTTTGTGCATCTTGTCCCATAAGATCTCTGCCAAAGAGAGTTAAATACCCAGCTTCAAACATCACTCGGTAGCAGAAGGCATACATTCCTTCTGTCACCCAGGCCGACATCTTTGATTCAGGTACAATTGGAGGTCTCATGACAAGTTGGAGGTTTTCCATCATGGCTTCTGTGAGGGAACTCAAAGCATCGCCTTGCAGAGTTCTGATGAAAGCTTTGCTTATGTTCTCAGTAGTATTTCCATCACTCGGGTCAATGCTTCTGTGCCCAAATGCCTGACAGTAAATGAAACGTGAGAAAAAAAAATTAAACCTGACTCAGTGCTAGTATATGGCTGAAAAACAAATTAGATACTTTCACAATTGGAAAAGTTCATTTTTAAAAAAGTCTACCTGTTAAAAAAGAGGAGTGGGTGGAGATTGGCCTTTCCACATACAGTTTCATAACATTTTACTAATAAATGATCAAATCATATGCTTTCATTATGGCCAAGTTTAAAACCCAGTTCCTCAGTAGAACTTCCCTCTGCCAATCTATTCGTCTATTTCTTATTTTTATCATGTAAGGCATGCTAATTTCATACTAATTAATAATGGTGTTTAATCATTAGTTCTTTTCTATAGTCTTTGTAGATGTATTTTAACCAGAATTTAATGTATTTAAAAGCAGACACCATGTCTAATACTTCTTTGCAGACTCAGTTCATGTTGTTTACCATAATTATTTTCTCTCTAAAAGAGCCTCTTAGATCACATCTAAATGATGTCAAACTATCTGATCAATTCCTAACAAAATTAAACAAAGGTACAGCAAGAGTGTGGTAAAACAATTTGATGTTAAGTTCTCACCTCATGCACTCTGAGTGTTGTGTAGACATGGTTGACATGAGCATGTTTGTACCTATCTTACTTATAAAGTGTCCTCTGATTCAGTAAAATATATAATTTTCATTTTATCTTCATTGGCTGATCAAGTAATGACAATCTATATGTATTTTGACTTTTTAAATAATTAGTACCAGGAGATTATGTTTAATTTTATTATATTTCTAAGAATCTTTATATAATGGTACATGTCTTCAACATCTCTAAGTTGAAGTACTCAAAATGACTAGTGAACTGATGTATTAAAATGGAGAAAATGAAGAGAATTCTGTAGAAATGCAAAAATGGTTACCTTTGCAGAAGTAGTGAAATGAAATTTTTTCCAATCCAAGTATTTTCCATGGCACAACACTTTATGGTATGACAAGGGATTTGTGATGAAATGGACAAAGTTTCCCATTAATTTGCAGGTAAAAACATGGCCATGTTTCCTCTGATTTTCTCTGAGAAACTCCAGAGGATTGGCACCAAACTGAAGAGCACATCCCAGGTATGGAATCAGCCCATTCTCCAGAGGTGGTTCACCCTTTTGTCTGTAAGACACAAAAATATGAGACATAGGGAAAATTACACACTGTTTTATATTTCTACCACGTTTTAAAATTTTTACTACTGACTTCAAACTTCAAAACTCTACAATTCATAGATACTTTTTGTTAGGGTCCTGCTTGTTTACTAAAATAATGGGTTATAGTAACCTAGTAAGATGGTATATTGGTGAAAATGGTTACCAAACCCATGTATCCATCCATGCTGACATTCCGCACACTTACTGAATGCCTACTATCTGCTAGTTACTTTTCCCAACAAGGAGGATGGAAAGGATAAACAAATTTACAAGATTTTTGCTCTCAATACAGAAACCAAACTACATTCTAGCACTTATATTTTTCTAAGCATTATCTGCTTGAGTATTTTTTTTAAAAGATATAAAATACTGAATAACAGAGGATTGCGGAAATGAAGTTTTTACAATCTTCATAGTCTGAAGATATTATTATATGATGATAGTTAAAGATGAGAATATCATTTGAGAAATTAGCTTATCATAAAATAAAATTAAGCAAGATAAGCATTGATAAAATCATCAATTATAATTCAATATTCCTTTATGTTATTTTAATTGTTTTTATTAAAGGATATAAACATTTATTTTCTAATATAAATTACTATCCATCTTGATAGAATAGCATAGCATAAAATAATTATTTTTATTTTCTTAGTTCAAAGATAAATAGATTAATTAAAACTAGAAACTATCAGGCCTGAATTAAAACACTTTAAGGGACAAATAATACTTGTAAAAGGTATACCACACATAATCTACACAGCTGAACATATGCTCTAGGTAATCCTGTCTTTTGGAGATTGATGTAACAAAATATTAACATAGTCCTCCCCTCCCAAATACTCTTTGTTCCAATCAGAATTTAAACTATGGCTACATGTATGACTATACTTATATTTCTTGTATTCTTGAACTAGGTATGAATAAATGATACACACAAATAAAAGTGATGTTACATACACTTAGCAGTTTCCCAATTCATCATGGTAGAATATCTTTAATAAGAAAAAAATAATAGAATGATCAAGGCAGCCACTGTGCTCTCATATAAACTTAGGCTGAGTCTATAAAATGCACAAGAACTAGCTAAAAATAAAATATTTATTTAGTCAGAGTATCTATTTGATCCACATGGTAGAAAAAAAGCCTTTCTAATGCAGATCCCATTTACAATTTGTATCCTTACTAGTCCAGAGTTCCTCTGTATACACACATATAAACATACACAGACAGCTCATAAAATTGTTGTCAGTTATGTTTAACAAGATTGTACATTTTTGCATTACCACTGATAGGTCAATGCTGAAAAAAAATAACCTGTCATTTTATCTTTTGTTAGATCTAATTAAAAAGATTCCACTTTAAATTTTTTTATTCATTTTTTTAACTTAAGAAGAAAATTACTGAAGAAAATGTTAGTATATCTAAGTACAGAAAGCTAAATTTATTATATTGATATAACAATGAAAGTAAAAGAACACTAACTGAATGAAGTTAGATACAACTTAAAGATAAAACTTTTTTACCTTCTCCTCATTCCAAGAATAAGCCACAAGAAACAGCATATTGCTATCACAATTCCCCAGATCAAAGATATGGTCATCATTTTGCAAATCTACAGCAAAACCTCCACAGGAAAGAATCTGAATAGAAAGCTAAGGATGTTGCTGACCAGATACTGCCCCTAGACTTTTTATACATGGTTAAGATCTTGCACTTGAATGACCAGAGCAAAAAATTAACCATTTGTTCATCCTATTAGAAAAAAAAATAGCTGGCCTTGAACTAAGTCCACAGGTATCAGAAAGAGTTCCAAAACAATCAGAGACCTGCAATACTTGATAAGTTGAAGGTCTCTCAAACACATGTTGACTTAACATTCAGATCTGGGCATGACAGCTAATGTTACAAGGGTAGTATGATCATCAAAAAACAGACCTGTTCAGGATGAACATATTAAATAGAGATGAAAAATATAATAATTGAAAGAAAAATAAATATAAATTATTACCAAGCTAATGATTTGTTCTGTAATCTTTTGAAGAAGACATCAACTAAAGTGATTTACAAGAGAGACAGTGGTCAAATCCAAAGAAAAAAGAACTGGGTGAAATGTTTCTGGCACTTCCCATAATTCAAAATTATAGCTATTTTACTATATATAGTAACATGTTACTTACCTAACATCCTGAAGAACGTATCTAACATAAATGTATCTTTCAATTAACTATTTTATGTAAGCACCAAAACTTTATCAACCATTATTTCTAATTAAAAATATTTATTAATTTTTATAATTGTTAAAGTAACATGATTTCATTTCAAGTAACTTAAAACTAACTGAAACATAGGTTGGTAGAAACCTTCCCTACTACTCACCCCTCAAAAAGAACCACTGTTGGCCCTGGCCGGTTGGCTCAGTGGTAGAGCGTCGGCCTGGTGTGCGGAAGTCCCAGGTTCGATTCCTAGCCAGGGCACACAGGAGAGGTGCCCATCTGCTTCTCCACTCCTCCCCCTCTCCTTCCTCTCTGTCTCTCTCTTCCCCTCCTGCAGCCGAGGCTCCATTGGAGCAAAAAGATGGCCCGGGCACTGGGGATGGCTCCTTGGCCTCTGCCCCAGGCGCTAGAGTGGCTCTGGTCTCGACAGAGCGATGCCCCAGATGGGCAGAGCATCACCCCCTGGTAGGCGTGCCGGGTGGATCCCGGTCAGGCGCATGCGGGAGTCTGTCTGACTGCCTCCCCGTTTCCAGCTTCAGAAAAATCAAAAAAAAAAAAAAAAAAAAAAAAAGAACCACTGTTAACTCTTTGGTATATATCCTTTCAAACTTTATTTCAGTGCATATCTATCTATCTATCTATCTATCTATCTATCTATCTATCTATCTATCATCTATCTGTCTATATTAATTGAGCACCTATTCTGTACCAGGAACTCTTCAAGATATTCTGGTTACAGAAGTTTATAAGATGGGAAGATTCTCTAACAGAGGTTCTATTTCAGTAGAGACAGATGATAAAATATAAGTGTTATCAATAAAATAAAGGTAGGTATAGAGAACTATTGAGGGATGAGAGAAATTTTAGGTATAGTGATCAGGAAAGGGCTCTCCAACGTGGTGATATGAATGGTGTGAAGGAATTAGTCAAGTGAAAATTGGGAGAAAGAGAATTTCAGGAAGAGGGAGCATCAGATGCAAAGGTCCTGATCAAGAATGAACTTGGTTTATCTAAGAACCAGAAAAAAGGTAAAATAGATTGAAGTATAGTGAATGAGGGGAAATATGATTAAGATATAAAGACAATAGGTAGTCAAGAGCAAGTTCATACATAGGGATGCATTAGAGTAGAGAGAGACAGATTTTAGAGGGCAACAGGTCAAAATACTATTTTGGACATTTTAAATTTGAGAGACCTATTAGATATCCAAGGATTAACGTCAAATTGACAGTTGAGTTTAAGAGTCTGAGGCTAGGGAGAAGAGCCAGGTTTGGAAATAAAAATTTCAAATCATCAGTATTTGGATGGTATTTAAAGCCTAAAGATTTTATAAGATCATGTAAGGAGAAAATAAATCCTTAGAAAGGAATAGAGCTTGATACCAGGCTACGGAGCATTCCGTTTATTGAGATCAAGCAGAGAGCAGGAGAAGAGGAGATGAATAAGACCAGGAGGAAAACTAAGAAAATATGGTGTCTCATAAAGAAAGAGGATAATGCATTCAAAGAAAGAAGAGTGATTAACTATATTATGTGGTACTTTGAGGTCAAGTAGATGACAAAAAAATGAGCACTGAATTTGACAACATGGAGACAGCTGTTGAGTCACACAGAACCACACACAAAGATGGGGCTATATTAAAGATCTTTTTTATAGCACACAAAACAACAAATACACATTGTGGACATTTCCTGTGACAATACATATCTATGTATTATATATGTGTATGTATTTATATGCAGAGCCTCTGAATAGAAACACAGAATAGGGACAGAGTTCAGTGCCCTGAGACAAAAGCTATAGTGGAGTCACTGACAGAAAGTATTGAAAGCAGTACCATGCAGAACAGAGCACAATAGGGATAGAATTAGCAATTCTGATTAATCAGTTGGTGGGGTAGATATCTCAAAAGTGAGATAGTTCCCTTGCTCTTTTGTCTGCTCTAAAAAAATTCTCCCTCCAGACTTCCCCATTCTCTTCTCTGCTTCCTGACTTCCTTATTCTTGTCTCTGCTTCTATCTGTGTGTATCAACAAATACCCATAGGGACTGAGGGTCAGGCCTTTCTCATGAAACCTGTACAGGGGATTGTGAGGTGGTCTCCCATAGGTCCCTCGGTGCACACCATCTGGTCTCTGAGTAGTTATTGTCTCGCAATATTTCTATATCTTTTTTTAAATATGTGTATATCCTTCCACTGACTAAATGTATTATAGTTTACTGATTCTCTACTGGCAGATATTTGGTTTGTTTACAATATTTTAGCTATAAAAACTGTAAATTTATTTAATGCTTGTAAGACCAGTAGCCAGGCCACTATCACAGCAGCCTGACCCATGCAGGTTTGCATTGGATTCAGACAGTCGGTAAAGAAACAATGGAGCCAAAAACTGATGGGCCATCATCTTTAATCCTAGTTTGCCCCCGGTGGGCAAGTAAAAACACACACTGGGCTCCAAAACCCACTCATTCAGTGCTCACAAAGCTACTGACTTATCCGAGTTTCCTAGAATCAAAGGTTTCTAGCTCACCAGACTTATTCACCTCTGTTCCCCCATCTCCTTCCTTCTCCCTGCACAAACTCTGCACAAACTGGCCTCTCACTCAACACTCCACCATTTTGGCTGCTTCTCCTGGCCTCCTCCACGTGGCCTTTCTCTGCTCTCCTCTCTGCTGTCTCCTCTAATGTTAATCTCAGGAACCAAGAGAGCAAGCTCCCGTTCTGCCCCACTTTTAGTGTAGATTCATAACCTTTAATCCAATATACAAAATAGGGGAAGTCTCTAATACAAAGTCACTTCTCTGAGGCATGATAGGATTGTACCACCCCATATCAAAAAGGGTGGGAAAGGCTTAGTCCTAAAACCAAGCCCCAGGGTACAAGGATCCTGCCTGCCCACAGCCTGCCCCCAATACACATTAATAGCACCGGGGCAACGGCTTCCACGTGGGCAGCACCATCTTTAACAAAGTGAGCATAATATATTTTATCTGCCCAACAATGCTTTTTTGCCTTCTTAAACAGATAACAAAAATATTTTTGTGTAATCTATGATCATTGTTGGGCAGATAAAATGTATTATGCTCACTTTGTTAAAGATGGAGGCCGTCACCCAGGTGATATTAATGTGTGTTGAGAATCCTTGTAGCCTGGGGCTTGGTTTTGGGATTAAGCCTTTCCCACCCTTTTTGATGTGGGGTGGTACAATCCAATCATGCCTCAGAGAAGTGACTTTGTATTAGAGACTTCCCTATTTTGTATATTGGATTAGAGGTTGTGAAGCTACAATATAAAATGGGGGTAGAACGGGAGTTTGCTCTTGGTTCCTGAGATTATCATTAGAAGAGAGAGCAGAGGAGAGCAGAGAAAGGCCACGTGGAGGAGGCCAGGAGAAGCAGCCAAGATGGTGGAGTGCTGAGTGAGATGCCAGTTTGTGTAGAGTTTGTATCTGGGATAAGGAAGGAGATGGGGAACAGAGGTGAATAAGTCTGGTGAGCTAGAAATCTTTGATTCTAGGAAACTCGGATAAATCAGTAGCTTTGTGAGCACTGAATGTGATTGGGTTTTGGAGCCCAGTGTATGTTTTTACTTGCCCGCTGGGTGCAAGCTAGGATTAAAGACTATGGCCCACCAGTTTGTGGCTCCGTTGTTTCTTTACCGACTGTCCGAATCCAATGCGAACTTGCATAGGCCAGAAGGCTGCTGTGATAGTGGCCCTGGCCTTGGCTTCTGGCTTTACAATCATAATATTTAATACCAGTCATTGTAGGGCAGTACATAAATTTCCCAATCTATTTAGGGTTTTTAGGACTTTGTGCACATTAAACATATTTAGTCTGATATGCTTTTTAAAATTATTATGTCTCCTTTTGATATTAAAAACTAAACCTTTGCATAGGCCATCACAGCAAAATATCATAATTAGAGAAAACACCAACCTAACTAACAACAAACAACTCTTTAGAGTCACTGTAAAGCCAGAAGCCACGGCCAGGGCCACCATCACAGCAGCCCGGCCCATGCAGGTTCGCATTGGATTCGGACAGTCGGTAAAGAAACAGCGGAGCCAAAAACTGATGGGCCATAGCCTTTAATCCTACCTTGCACCCGGCGGGCAAGTAAAAATACACACTGGGCTCCAAAACCCAGTCACACTCAGTGCTCACAAAGCTACTGACTTATCCGAGTTTCCTAGAATCAAAGGTTTCTAGCTCACCAGCCTTCTTCTCCTCAGTTCCCCATCTCCTTCCTTATCCCAGATACAAACTCTACACAAACTGGCATCTCACTCAGCACTCCGCCATCTTGGCTGCTTCTCCTGGCCTCCTCCACGTGGCCTCCTTTAGCTGCTGGCTCTACTCTCTCCGCTCTCTCATGCTAACCTCAGGAACCAAGAGCCAAACTCCTGCTCCGTTCCCATTTTATAGTGTAGAAATCTGTAAGGCCAGGAGCCGCCATCGTGGCCATTCACATGCAGGTTCGCATTGGATTCGGACAGTCGGTAAAGAAACCATGGAGCCAAAAACTGGTGGGCCATAGCCTTTAATCCTACCTTGCACCCGGCGGGCAAGTAAAAATACACACTGGGCTCCAAAACCCAGTCACACTCAGTGCTCACAAAGCCACTGACTTATCCGAGTTTCCTAGAATCAAAGGTTTCTAGCTCACCAACCTTATTCTCCTCAGTTCCCCATCTCCTTCCTTATCCCAGATACAAACTCTACACAGACTGGCATCTCACTCAGTACTCCGCCATCTTGGCTGCTTCTCCTGGCCTACTCCACGTGGCCTCCTTCTGCTGCTCTCCTCTGCTCTCTCTTGCTAATCTCAGGAACCAAGCGGCAAGTTCCCGTTCTACCCCTATTTTATAGTGTAGCTTCACAACCTTTTAATCCAATATACAAAATAGGGTAGTCTCTAATACAAAGTCACTTCTCTGAGGCATGATTGGATTGTACCGCCCTACAGCAAAAAGGGTGGGAAAGGCTTAATCCCAAAACCAAGCCCCAGGTTACAACGATCTCCAACACACATTAATATCACCTGGGCGATGGCCTCTTGAACAAAGTGAGCATAATACATTTTATCTGCCCAACAAAATCCAAACCCTTAATCCAATATACATAATAGGGAAGTCTCTTAATACAAAGTCGCTTCTCTGAGGCATGATAGGATTGTACCACTTTACACCAAAAAGGGTAGGAAAGGCTTAATCCCAAAACCAAGCCCCAGGCTACAAGGATTCTGCCTGCCTTTAGCCCACCCCAACACACATTAATATCACCTGGGCAACGGCCTCTTTAACAAAGTGAGCATAATACATTTTATCTGCCCAACAGTCACCTCTTGAAGAAAAAAACAAATTCAAACAAACTAACATGTAAAGAAATAGGTACATGGGACCTCTAAGTATTATCTCTGCAACTTCTTGTAAATCTATAATTACATTGAAACTGTAAAATTTTCCAAATAAGAAAGGGGAAATACATTCACAACTCCAGGAAAACTTCCTTAAGTCTTGTTTTTTTTACCCCCTCTCAGATCACCATGAATTCCTTTCAAATATAGCCTGGTTAACGCTTACTGTTGGACAAATGAGTTTGTAAAATTTGTATTTTTTGAGCATGCTCACTTTTAGTGTTAAAACATGGTGCTGGACAACGCCAGATGTGTGGTCTATGAAATTCCAAATTACCTTCCTGCTTGGGAAGGGCCATTGTCTTGCTAATGTTGGCTGGAGGAGAGGTTTTCAAGCCAGAAAGTTTTGCAAAGAGAAGGAAGCCAGGTTTGCAGAGTGAGAGCAGAAAGAATGCAGAATTTATGCAGAGAGAGAGAAGGTGTGCAGATGGAGAACCAGAGCTGAGGGGCTTTTGCGAGCTCTACGAGACTAGTGGGGCCTTTGATTCTAGGAGGAGGAACTGGAGAAGATTCTCCTGGTTGTGGAACCGGAGAATGTGTCAGGGCTTTGTGAGCTCTGAATGAATGAACAGGGAAATGTTTTCCCTGTGTGTTTGCTCATCGGCTAGTGCGAGACTTTAATAACGAAATGGCCCACCATTTTTTGGCTTCACTGTTTCTTTACCATCTGCCCGAATCTAATGGAAACCTGCATGTGAATGACCCGGACGGCTGCTACTAATGGCCATGCACTTACTTCTCTCGATTTCCCTTACCCTGATCTATTCTTACTCCTTCACTTACTATCTCTTTTCTATAGAGCAAAATCCCAGGGAACATATACACAGATTTCTTTCATGGGCTGAGGAAAAGCAGCAGCTTAAATATTCATATTCCTCTTTTTTTCTTGTTACTTATGGTTTATGTCTTCTTTCTGATGATGCCACTTCTTGCTACATGGCTATTGGGTAAACAAATGTGTTAGCCTTGCTCTCTTGTATTTTGCCTGATTGGTGCATAAACATAGGGCAGCACCATGTGTGTAGTCTACATAAGGCTGTGGGTGCTTGTCTTCAGGGCAGCAGATTGCAAATTGCAGATTGCCTGCCTTCTAGGGAGGGGCCATTGTTTGCTATTACAGTATTTGACAGAGAAGGGTTTTTTTTTCCCAAGCCTGTCTGGCTGGTGAGCCTGGAGAGAGAGGGAGAAGCAGTTTTGCACTGCCTGCTTGCTTGTCCACTGTTGCAATACTCGAATAAGTGGAATGGCCCACCATCTTCCAGCTCCACAGTTCTTTATCATCTGCCCAAATCCAATGAGAACCTCCATGACCATGGCCACTGATCTTACAATGGCCATAAGTGGCATCTATCACACCCCTAATATTCTGCTTCTAATTTGATGAGTAGGCATTCAGATGTTTGTTACAGCTGCCCAAACTTAATAGGCTACAAGAAAATATCTAAAAAGTTTCCTGATAAGTAAGCTTTATGCATGGGTTTATGACATTTCAATGAGTTTAACATAGTTTTCGGATATCTGGTTTTAAATAAATGCTAGTTGAGTTGAAAGTCCTTCACTTGATATTTTATTCTCTGCTGTTTCAAATTGTAAAGTTTTGATTTCTCCTTTTCCCTTTCTCTCTTTTTCTCTCTCCACACATACACAGAAACACACACATACATGTGCACAGACACACTGAGCACTACTACATGTGTCAGGCACTGCATCAACACCAAGGATACTGGGTTTAACAAGAAAACCTGACCCTGTGGGTTTGCACCGCAGCAGGGGAAGCGGTGAGTGTCCTGATGTAGAAAGGATCGTGCTGTAGCTGCCAGAAGACCTGGCCTAATGCACTGAGTTTATCTTCAGTTCTTTAATCCATCCATAGCTGGTCAATTTCCTCTTTATCTCTAGAGAGTAGTCCACATGATTACTGATGTGTTAAGAAAGAATTTATTCTAGGCCTCAGAAAATATAGGGCCCATGAACAGATATATGCAAAACATGGAAACTCAAACTAGAGGCACAGAAAGCAAACAGAACAACTAAAGCTATTAGTGTGTATATGTTGTTATAATCTGATGGCCTATTTGGCAGTTTCTACTAAGAAAGGCAATAAACATAATTTACATAGAACTCACACATCAATATGACTGATTTAAATATAATGAACTGTGAATATAGTCAAACAATTTGTCAAACCAGTTTTTCTCCTAATTCACAAGTCAACCCCACTCTCTATGGTGGAATGCAGATTGCCTCAATTACTGCAATGCTTGGCATTTTCCAAGAGCATCCCAGAGCTTTCATGGATCAAGACTGCAAATCAGTTCCTAATTCAGGGCAAGTTAGTGGGACACCAAAGTGGAATGGGCTGGTAGGTCTTAGTAGGATTAATCTGGGTTTTCATAATAAGCCCTTAGGAAATATGTCTCACATTTGACCTACATTTTCAACTTTTTTTAGAAAAAAAAAGTTATATTGTGACAGATACAGAATATCTGATTCTCAAACACAGTTTTAAATCTCAAACACCATGTTGAATTTGTATTCAATAAATGCCTAGTATAGCTAAATGTATCTATTGAAAAAATACAATATCACAAGACTAGAGAATAAAAAGGTGTTCATAAATTGTGTATCAAAGAATCATAGTAATGTTTACATTAATTTGGAGCTTAAAAAAAATTTTTTTTTGAGATGCCCTGGCTGGATAGCTCAGTTTGTTAGAACATCATTCTGAAGTGCAGAGGTTGTGTCTCGATCCCTGGTCAGGGCACACATATACATAATAAATGAACAGATTTGCTGTCCCCACCACCACCACCACCATCACCTCTCTCTTTTCCTCTCTCACTAAAATCAATAAATAACAATTTAAAAATATATATTTTGATATATATTTTCCAGCTTGAAATAATCAATCCAGGCAGGGCAAGTACTAGCTATCTTAAAGTACAGAAATAGGGACATGAAGGTTTAGTAACTAATGTCACATAGCTTGAAATAGTCCATATGGTCAGTGGAATGGAAGCTGGAATTAAATCTAGGTTTATATCTTGGCTCTGCTGCTGTGACTAAGTATATTCCTCTGGAGAAGATGCTATTCTCTCCAAGTGTTTGCTTTCTTATCTGTAAAATGGGGGTAATTATAGTGCATGATTCATAATAGAGAGGTTGAGATAAAGTAAGATAATGTGCATAAAATATTTACCCTAGGGCTTGGCACAATCTATGCTCAAAAATGCTTGTTGTGTTGCCTGACCGGGCAGTGGTGCAGTGGATAGAGCATCAGACTGGGATGCAGAAGACCCAGGTTTGAGACCCGGAGGTCACCAGCTTGAGCGAGGGCTCATCTGGTTTGAGCAAAAGCTCACCAGCTTGAGCCCAAGGTCGCTGGCTTGAGCAAGGGGTTACTCAGTCTGCTGAAGGCCCACGGTCAAGGCACGTATGAGAAAGCAATCAATGAACAATTAAGGTGTTGCAATGCATAACGAAAAACTAATAATTGATGCTTCTCATCTCTCTCCATTACTGTCTGTCTGTCCCTGTCTATCCCTCTCTCTGACTCTGTAAAAAAAAAATTTTTTAATGCTTGTTGTGTTTGTTAAGTGGAAAACCAAGGATACAACCCCAGATTTTCCTGAATTGAAGCCCAGCATTTCTCCTTTACAACTCAGAACTTTACATGTTCAGATTTAGGAAAGGGTAAGCGTACCACCTACATACTCAAATATAAAGTTGATTCATCAAACATATTCTCAATACTTAAATAAGTGGAAGGTGCTATTAAGTGATGAGAGAGAGATAAATAAGTCATTCAGCAAACATTTCTTCATACATTTCATTCATTCATCATTCATTCATTCATTTATTCATTCATATTAACTGAGCACCTACTTTGAGCAAGGTATCCCTTAGGTTCTGGAGATACAATGGTAGATAAGACAGTCAAAATCTCTGGCCTCAAGGTGATATAGCTAATCAACAGAACAAATCCACTGTTTGATTTCTGATAAAATGTGATTTTTAGTAATATAGAGTCAGGCAATTAATTAATTTTTTGTAGCAAGATCTTCACATACTTGCTTCATTTAAATCACATGGTAGCACTATGAGATGGACAGTTTTCTTCATTGATAGGTGACTTAATGCTGTGAAGCTCTGGCTCCAAGCCCTACTTTTGCCCTGTTATGCTGTATCAAGGAGAACTCCTCTCCTCCAAATTAAAGGCAAGCCTGAGGACCTAGAATCAGAGAAGGCCAAGTGGCTGCTTTGCTTTTTATAATTTCACCTTAGTATGAACATTGTAGAACTTAGGCCAGAAAGCTCAACAGAAAAAAAAAATAGTGGTTCATTGGACTCACTGGGCCCAATAAACCTCACCAGGAGGTAAGAGAGCTCAGGAAGATGGAAAAGGAGAAAGCATTTAAGAGGAGAGAAAGAAAGCTGATACTTTTCCCACTTTTTACTTAGGAGTAGTGTTGCTATGAACATTCATATTCAGGTTTTTATGTGAACATGTGTTTTAAATTTCCTGAGTACATAGCTAAGAGTGGATTTACTAGATCATATTGTAACCATGTTTAACTTTTTGAAGAACTGCCAAACTGGTTTCTAAAGTGGCTACATCATTTTACACTCCCACCAGTAATGTGTTAAAGTTCTGATTCCTCTATGTCCTTGTCAACACTTATTATTGTCTGTTTTTTTAAATTATAGTTATTCTAATGGATGGGTCACATTATGGTTTTGATTTGCATTTCCCTAATGGCTAATGATGTTGAATATCTTTTTTTTTAAGCTTTTATTTATTCATTTTAGAGAGAGAACAAAAAGAAAGAGAGAGCAAGAGAGGTAGGAGCAGGAAGCATCAACTCACAATTACTTCCCATATGTGCCTTGACTGGGCACTTCAGCATTCCAGGTTGACACCTTATCCACTGTGCCACCATAGTTCAGGTTTGGCCATCTTTTTATGTGATTATTGCCTCTTTGTAAATCTTCTTTGGAGAATGTCTATTCAGATCCTTTCCTCATTTTTTAACTGAGTTTATTGTCTTCTTATTTTTCAGATGAAAAATTCTTTCCATATTATGCATACTATACCCTTATTAAATATCATTTCAAATATTTCCTCCCATTCTGTGTGTTGTCTTTCATTTTATTAATATTGTCATTGGATACATAATGATTTTAAATTTTTATAGAAGTTCAATTTACTTACCTTGTTGTTGGCTAAACTTTTGGTGTTATATGTCTTAAGAACCATTGTCTAATCAAAGGTCATGGTGACTTAACACCTATGATTTTTCCTATGGGTTTATTGTTTTGCTCTTATATTTAAGACTTTAATCCTATTTGTGTTACTTTCCATATATGGTATGAAGTAGGGGGTCCAACTTCACTTTTTTGCCTGTGGAGATCCAGTTGTCCCAGCACCATTTGTGGAGAAAAATATTCATTCCTATTGAAATCTCTTGGCACCCTTGTTGAAAATCAATTAACCATACATGTAAGCATTTATTTTTGGACTCTACTCTATTTTCCATCAATCCATATATCTACTCTTATGGCAGAACCACAAAGTTGTGATTATTATAGACTTGCAGTAAGTTGTTAAATCAAGAAGTGTTGAGCCCTTCCACTTTATTCTTTTTCAAGATTGTTTTAGATGTTCTGGATCTCTTACGTTCCCATATGAATTTTAGAATCAGGTTGTAAATTTCTGCAAAAAAAAAAAAAAAAAAAAAAGGAAACTGAGATTTTGATAGGGATTGCATTCACAAATATGGATTAATTTGAAGAGTATTGTCATATTAGCAATATTAAGCCTTTTGATCCATGAGCAAGAGATGTCTTTTATCTAGCTAGGCCTGCTGTAATTGCTTTCAATAATGTTTTGTAGTTTTCAGTATACAAGTCTTCACTTCTCTTGTAAAAATTATTCCAAGTTATTTTATTTTTACTGATACCACATACGGAGAATTGTTTTCTTAATTTAATTTACAGATTGCTCATTGTTAGTACATAGAAATAAACTGATTTTTGAATGTTGATTTTGCATTCTGTAACTTTGCTGAACTCTTTGATTAGCTCTAAGAGGCTTTTTTTTGTAGATTTTTAAAAAATTTCAATAGATAAGATTATGGTTCCTGCAATTAGAGATAGTTTTTATTTCAAATATGTCTGTATTTTATTTCATTTCATTTTTACTTTTTGCACAGTTGCTCTGGATATAACTTTCAACACAATGTTGAATAGAAATGGCAAAAACAGATGTCTTGGTCTTGTTCCTGATCTTGGAGGGAAAGTTTTAGTCTTTCACTATTAAGTATAATGTTAGCTGTGGGTTTTTAATAGATTCCCTTTATCATGTTGAGATAGTATCCTTCTATTTTTAGTTTGAGGTGTTTCTAGTGTTTTTCTCATGAAAGGATGTTGGACTTTTGCTAAATAGTTTATTTTGTTTTTGCATCTACTGAAATAATCACGTGGTTTTTGTCCTTATTGTATTAATGTAGTATATTTCATTGGTTGATTCTTGTATGTTGAACCACCCTCACATTCCTGTAATAAATCACACTTGGTAATGGTGTGCAGTGCTTTTTATGTGTTGCTATATTCAGTTTGCTAATATTGTTAAGAATGTTTGCATCTACTGTATAGTCATAAAGAACATTGGTCTTTAGTTTATTTTACTTGTGATATATTTATCTAATTTTGGTATCAGATAATACTGGGTCCATAAAATGACTTGGGAAATGATCCTTCCTTTATAATATTTCTGAAGTATTAGTGTTATTTCTTATTTAAATGGTTGGTAGTAGAATTTACCATTAAAGTTATCTGATCTGAGCTTTTCTTTGTAGAAAATTTTTTTATTTCAACTTCAATATTTTTTCTTGTTATAGTCTATTCAGATATTTTATTTCTTCTTGAGTCAGTTTTGATAGTTTGCGTCTTTCTGAAATGTGTCCACTTCACCTGGGTTGTCTGATTTATTTGCATACAATTGCTCTTAGCATTCCCTTGTTTCTTGTCCCGTCTTTTACTCTTCGTTTTAGTAATTGTGTTTTCTCTCTTCTTATTTTTCTCCTTTTTTGGATCAGTCTAGCTAAAGGTTTATCAATTTTATTGGTTTTTTCCAAAAACCAACTTGTTGATTGTCTATTGTTTTTCTATGCTCCATTTCACTTATTTCTCCTATGGTTTTTATTATTTCCTTTCTGCTGCTTGTTTTGGGTTTATATTACTTTTATATTTTTCTAGGTTCTTAAGGTGAAAGGTTAGGTTATTAATTTGAGTTCCTTCTTTTTAAAATATGGCAGTTATAAGTTTCCTTCTAGCATTGTTTTTACTGCATTGATTTTTGGTATGTTGTTTTTTTACTTCATTCATCTCCAAGTATTTTCTACTCTCCTTTGTGTTTTCTTCTTTGATACATTGTCTTTTAAAAGTGTTATTTAATTTCCACATATTTGTGAATGTCCAAAAATTTAGTGTTATTGAATTTATTTTATCATGATTAGAGAACATACTTTGTAAATTTTAATGTTAAAAATGTATTAATACTTGTTTTGTAGTCTAACATATATCTGTCCAAGAGAATATTCCATATGCGCTTGAGATTTGTATTCTGCTGTTTTTGTATGAAGTGTTCTATATGTCTATCAAGTCTAGTTTGCTTATAATGTTGTTCAAATATTATTTCTGTACCTTTCTTCTAGCTGTTCTGTACATTATTGAAAGTTAGATATTGAATCTCCTAATATTTGTTGTTGAATTGCCTATTTTTCCCTTAAATTCTGTCAGTTTTGCTTCATGCATTTTGGGACTCTTTTGTTATGTGCCTATATGTGTATTTATAATTGTTCTAATTTCTTGACAGATTGATCCTTTTATCATTCTAGAATGTCTAGCATTACTTTTGTTGTATATTTGCTTAACTTTTGCATATTATAATGCATTGTTAGAAAATGTTATATATGTTCCAATCAAAAGGTCATATAAAGATTAGTTAAATTTTAGTTGTAGAGTTTATTGATTACTTTTTCCCCTAATGTAATAATAAAACATTTGTGCAAGATTCTGGTTTAGTCTCATGTTTTAAGAAGTTAGGGCTCATGTTACCATCTAGTGGACAAACATGTACAGTGACATTTCCTTTGTAGTTAAAGAAATTAGTAGAAGAAGCAACCAACTCTCACTGAGAGAACTGTAAGCCAAAATTAATTTTAGACTGTTAAAGAAGAAAAAACATTTATTTGAGCAAAAAGGAGCTGCAGCCTCAGAGACACAGATTTAGGTAGTAACCTAAATTATGTTCCACCAAGAGAAAAGGGAGGCCATCTTTTATACAGAATGTTCCCACCCAGGTTCCCATTTATGCAGATGAGGTGTCTAAATTTCTTTTCTTCTCCCTCTCTCTCTCTCTCTCTCTCTTTTTTTTTTTTTTTTTGAGAGAGAGAGAGAGAAGCAGGGAGAGAGAGACAGAGAGACAGGAACATCGAGCTGTTCCTGTATGTGCCCTGACTTGGGGTGGAACTGGTAACTTCTGCACTTTAGGAAATCGCTCCACCCGCAAACTGTGCATTTCTAATTGGTCAGTATAGATGCAAACAAGAATACAATTTGCGAAGTTCTGTTTGGATGGGGCAGGTCTCAGTCCATATGAAACACAGGTTTTCCTGCAGTGTTTGACTCAGACAGTACACAAACAAGGTACCGTACAGTGCAGGAACCTCAGCCTGAGGTTCTTCCCATAGACAGAGTATGGGAGGAGCCCTTGCCAACAAATGGCTGCTAGACTTTTATTCATAAAAACTGAGCTCTTGGTTGGTCATATGGGGAGTCCATTTCAGCAGATAAATTTCTTCTTTCCACGGTCCATGAAACCATGAACTAGAATTCTAGGAAGTACTGTATGAACTCAACTTGAAGAAACAGCTCAGTTTCCTACCCCACATTTGGAAACAGCAAAACCTGGTCTTAGAGAAACCTCTATTTTGTTGTTGTAAGCCAAGGCTTTGATCTTTACAAAACAAGAAGGTAAGACCATTAAGGGGCCAGACTCTGGGGAAGCTCCAAACCTGAAGATATCAGATTAAGTCCACATGAGTTTTCTGTTTGCATAGCATGTGGATAAAGAGAAACCCAGCATTGGTCAGATTAACAGTGACAATTGCTGCTAACTGACCATATGGTTGCTTTTCCAGGTTGTGGTACTGGATTTATATGTAATGTTTAACCCCTTTGATTGCCTTCAAGATTTTTCCTTTAACTTTGGTTTTCAGCAGTTTGACAATGATTATTTTAGGCTTTCTTTTTTTTTTTCTTGAATTTCTACCTTGTATTCTTTTATTTTTATTATTTATTTTTTTAACAATTTTATTTCTTGATTTTAGAGAGAAAAGAGAGAGAGAGAAAAGTGGCAGTGGGGAAAGAAATGGGAAGTACCAACTCATAGTAATTGCTTCTTGTATGTGGCTTGATCCAGCAAGCCCCGGGGTTTTTGAACCAGTGACCTCAGCATTCCAGGTCAATGCTTTACCCACTGCACCACCACAAGGTCAGGCTGTATTTTAAATTAATTTTGGAAAATTCTTAGTTATGATCTCTTAAAAAAATTTTCTACTCTTCTCTCACTCTCTTTTTCTGGGACTCCAATTCCATGTATATTAGTTTGTTATTATCCCACAGGTGTTCTTTTTTCCCTTTGTTTTTAATTTGTATGGTTCCTATTAGCTTATTTTCGAGTCCACTAATTCTTCTGTGGTTTCTAGGCTTCTATAAGCTCATTGAAAGAACAATTCATCTCTAGTCTTATGTTTATTAGTTGTAGCATTTCCACTTAACTGTTTCATGGTTTCTGCTTTTCTAATGACATTAACTTTCTGTTAATGCTCATTGTTCACTTATTTCACTAGATCTTTTAGCATTTTAATTATGGTTATATAAAATTCTCTGTCTATTCCAACATCTTGGTTATCTCTGAGTCTGGACTTATTGCATGTTTTATTTTTTTGAAGGTGGGTTGATTTTTCTTAGTATTTGTAGAATTCTGTAAATCTATGGTGAGATTTAAATCCATCTAGGTTAGCTAACAGGAAATAAGAGCTCACCAAGAAGGAAGAGATACTCTGTACTGGGGCCTCAGTTTTCACAGAAAAGCTTGGATGTCTTGGGTCAAGAGCTGTGTCTGCTCTAATATACAACAGACAGAAAGAGCCTCTGAAACCAAGGCGCACAGAGAAGACAGTCAGACTTTAGGGGAAAAGCTAAGTGTGTGAATATAAAAAATTTAAAACACCCAAAATAAAATGTCAAGTCTAAGACACTCTGCAGCCTACAAAAGGATTCAGACATGTAGCAATATCACAAGTCACAAGGATACATCTGGCTGTATAGAAAGAGTTTTTTGTTTGTCAGATTTCATTTTTAGGACATGTTGAGTTTATAAAAAAAATTGAGCAGAAAGTACAGAGAGTTCACGTATATCCCCTCTCCTCACAGTTTGTCCTATTATTAACATCCTGAATTGATGTGGTATGTTAGTCATAATTGATGAGCTAATATTGATGCACTGTTATTTTAAGAAATAATATTAACTAAGTCACTGTAAAAGGGAGTTGGAGCTACCATTCTAAAGAAACTACTTTGCATATCATACCCCTTAAACCTTTGGAATGTTGAAGCTGGGCAAAATAACCTTTGCACTGGGCTTAAAGCAGCATAGTATTCCACAGAACTATTTGCAAAGCTAACAGAAAAGCAGATATGACCATGGGCCTGAAAATCTTAAATATTCTTAAGAATTGCATTGCTATGTTATCTTATCTGAACCCACAGACATTCCTTTCTTCTACTCACATAATTATTCCCTTTCCCTTTCTTACAAATACCCCTTTGCCTTCACCTACTAACTGGAAAACTATTTGGGTTTCTGCTTGAATCAGCACTTCCCAAATTCTTTTGACTCTCCAATAAATACTTGCTGCCTCTCCCTTTGGCCTTTTATTTTTAAGTTAACATTATTCATTACAGTTCAAAGCTTACATTGGGATTCACCCTTTGTGCCATGCAGTTCTATGAGTTTTGATGAAGCATAATGCCATACGCCATAGACCCATCATTACAGAATCAGATGGATTAGTTTCATTGCCCTAAAAATCCCTCCAGCTCCTGCTCCACCTATTCATTACTGCCTCCCCTACAAATCCCTGGCCACCATTGATCTTTTTATTGCCTCCATAGGTTCTCTTTTTCCAGAATTTCATAGAATTAAAACCATATAGTATGTAGCCTTTTCAGATTGGCTTCTTTCACTTACAATATGCATTTCAGATTTCTCCATATTTTTGCATAACTTAATAACTCACCTCTTCATTGTGTCGATGTTGTGAAGGTTAATTTCATGTGTCAACTTGACTGACAAGGTGTCAGATACTTTCACTTAATTCTGGATGTGTCTGTGAGAATGTTTGTAGATGAAATTAAAAATTGAATAAATAAAATGAGTAAAGTTGATAACCTTCCCTATTGTAGGCAAGTCTTTTCTGGTCCATAAATGCCAGAATAGAACAAACAATTGAGTAAAAGAACATTTACTTTTTCTGCCTGAAGATCTCCAAGTACTTTTTAGTCTTAGGACTCAGTGTGGAACTTACACCACCAGCTCTTTTGGTTGTGTTTCTGAAGAAAACTGATAATACAAATGGACCACAGTTTGTTTATTCATTCACTTGTGCAAGAACATTTTAGTTGTTTCCAATTTTAAGCAATTATGAATAAAACTACTATAAATATTTGTGTTCCAGTTTTTGTGTGGACACATTTTTAACTCATTTGGAAAAATACACAAATGCATGATTATTGGATAATATGGTAGACTATATTTAGCTTTATGATTATTAGATAATATGGTAGATTATATTTATTTAGGCAAATGGTCTTCCAGAGTAACTGTACCATTTTGCATTCTCATCAAAAGTTCCTGTTTTTCCACATTCCCATCAGCTGAAATCAGTTTTTAATAGTGCTATAATGAATAACAATGATGTTTTAAAACTAGAATCCACTGGTAAACAAGTGGGTTTTTGTATTTGTCTTTCTGTATGGCATTTGTAGACAAGACTAACCCCTTTGGATTAAGTGGGTCCTTTGAGTTCTTATATCTTGTTGATGAGAAGAACTTACAATAGGATACTGGACGTCCTTCTATTTTAGACAGGTGGTCACTTGAGTAATTAATTGAGGATATAAAAGTGATATTGGCATAACTGTACCTCAAACAAGTAAAGGAGTAATGTGTCAAGAGGACTTACTTGGAAAGAGATTTTATATATGCTACTAAAATTCTCTCCTTTAAGAACTTAACTGAAACTTGAAGGTTTAGGCATCTGACTGCCAAGTGAAGCCGTGGTTACCTTCCATTTGCCTTCTGGCCCTCCAAGCCCCACCCTTCCTTTCCCAGTTGGCAACTGTCTTATAATAACTCCAATACTTAGCTGTTTATGACTAATTATAAATACTGACTCACCCTAGATTTTGGATTTTTAACTTAAGAAAATTTTAAACTGAGCTTCAAAACTCTCTATTTTTGCCATTTATTCCCTAAAAACAGGAGAAAAAATACCTTAGCAATGTTCATTACTTTTAGATAGGTGAATATAAATAATGTCTCCCCCAAATCTTTGAGCAAGTTAACGATGACGTTTAAATTTCAAGCTAAGAATAGATAACTTAGGGTAGAGGGATAACGGGTATGCAGAGTTTCTTCCCTTTTTTTCAAAATTTCTACATAGAATCTGTGTATCTCCAGGTTACACTTGCCTGGGAACTCAGTAGACAAACAGTAACTGTAACAAAACAGTGTTTTCCTGGTTTATATTCTACCCTGGAAATTATGGGTTTTCCTAATTCATCCTCCAACGTCATCCTCCCAACTCCACAAACCTCAAATTTCTCCCAACTTTACTTACTTTGTGTTCTAGACACTAAGTTGGACAATTAGAAAAGGCATTGATGAGATATCTGGAAATAAAAGTGGGATATGTGCCAGTTATAGTCAGTAAGGTAACCAGCTTTTGTACAATGAAAAGGACGACAAAAATAAATTGAAGAAAACAATATCGTAAATAAAAAATATTTTATTCATTGCAACAATAATACACTTGACTATATATGATAAATGCATAATAAAAACATTTTTAATATTTTATATTGTAATTATGCTTACATGCCTATTAATTTGTAATAATTGTAAGAAAAAAATGAGTACTAAATGAGTACTTTTCCATTGGATGAATATTTTTGTCAATGTATCATAACAATCTGAACAAGAAATATTCTTCATATTGAATTTTATGTGAATTGTGCTTACCTGTCTATGATTGAATATTCCCTGAGAAAGAAATAATCATGAGTCTACAATGTTGTATGTGCTGTGTTGTGTTTCAGTAAGAAGTACACAAAGCCATTTGCGTCTCGGTATATCACGCATTCTCTCAAGGTCTTCCATGCAGAGCGCATGAATCTCATAATCACGTCTGGCCGCACTGTACGAATCATGTCAAATACAAACACGTCACATCACACTCAATGGATTGACTTTGCATTGATCAAATATGGACATTTACAGATTAGTCTTTCAATATCAAAAAGGAGGACATGTAGGAGGACATTTTTCAAGGGAGGACAGAACTTACAAAAAAAGGACTGTCCTCCCTAAGGAGGATGATTGGTCACCTTAGGTCTCAAGGGTTAGGGAGCACTGCTTGTCATTTGCCTTCAGTTCTTTTCCAGCTCCTATATGGACTTGTGGATATCTGGTTTCCTGGTTGTCTCATACGGAGGAAGGAGGTTAGTCTTGCTCCCTAGACAGGCAGCTTTGTCCTTCTCTCACTGTAGTTTCTGTCAATCTTTGATCTGTTCTGCAAGGTTGGCTAACCTCCACCCATATTTTTACCAAAACTATTCACAAGATAGAAAGCTGTCCCACCTTGTGTTTCCAATATCTATTAGACAATCTTTCTATCTGGCTAAAGAGCAGGATCTTCTCTGCTAAGAATTTTGATTAAGACCCTCAAAGATGGGATCAAAGAACAGTTTGCTTTTGAGTGTATGAGCTTCTATCTACTCTGTCATTAATATTTCCCAGAGGTTTCTCAGTCCTACATTCAAACTGATCCCTACTGATCTATCCTAACACTACTCACATGGCCAAGTACATAACGTACATTTTCTATTCCACTTTTGTTCTGATAATAGAACTCAACCTTTCCCTTAGGAGTTATGTCTTTCCATTTAACCTATATACTTCACAGAGGCTGCTTCCATTAATGGTTTCTGTAGTAGATTAAAAGTGGCTATTATTTCCAGGTGAGAGACATGAAGGCTAATTCTTTTCCTGTTTAGTCTGGACTGTCTTATTGACTTGTTTGACCAATAGAATGTGATACAGCCTGACCAGGAAGTGGCACAGTGGATAGAGCATTGAACTAGGATGCAGAGGGCCCAGGTTCGAAACCCCAAGGTCACTGGCTTGAGCGCAGGCTCATCTGGTTTGAGCACAGCTCACCAGCTAGAACTCAAGGTCGCTGGCTTAAGCAAGGGGTCGCTCGGTCTGCTGTTGCTTCCTGGTCAAGGCACATATGAGAAATCAATCAATGAACAACTAAGGTGCCGCAACAAAGAATTGATGCTTCTCATCTCTCTCTTCCTTATTCTTTATCCTTCATTCTTCTAGCAACATCCAGAAATAGTGTGTCTTTTTATCTTCTCAAATATAAAAATTGAGGATAGTTTGATTTCCCTCCTCCTGGTATCTAAGAATCTCCTGTGTAAAGATCATTTATAATTTAAGTTCCATTTTGTTATCTTAAAGCTTTGGATATTTTCACATCATACACCAATAGTTAGAATTAAATACATATTTTGCTAGTATTACTCATCACTCTTTTTAATATTCCACATTTATATCTCACTATTTTAGAGTAATTGTTAAAGTTGTTTTAATATACATATTCTCAAACAAGTCTTTAAAAAAAAAGATGTGTAGATGTGGCCTTAGCTTGTTTATCTTTCAATGCTTTTCAGTTTTTCCAGAAGTCAGCCACCTGAAGGATTCCTGGCTTATCTCACTGCAGTTTCCACACTCAGTGTTTTACCCGTGAGGGGGCTGTGACTGCCCTTTGTCTACACGGGAGGAAGGCAAGGGAGAGCAGGAAGTGTGCGTGCTCTGTGTCCCCATGAATACTTCTGGCAAACACCCTAGTGCTTCTCCCTTGCTTGTTTAATTATTCGGGCTTGGGGTTTCTGTGAAATGTGTAGGCCTTCAAATTAGAAATCTGCATATCTTTTGGGCTAAAATATCCTCTGTAATTTTTTTTTTCTGGTGGGGCAAAAAGCCATCTCAGCACCTCTGCCCATTACTATGGTGCTTCCGAGTGTCCCAAGGGAGGAGTCTGTTTACCTAGGACCTGCTTCTGTGGGCTCACAGCAGCAGAGGACGTGCCCAGAGCAGTTGAGTCAGATATGGCTTTGGTGAGTTGCTTCTGAAGCAGAAAAGTTAAACAGTGTCTTGTTTTCATAGTGGCCTCATGTGCTATGTTGATGTAATAGACAAAATAATGACTTTCCAAAGATTTCCATGTACATACTAATCCCCAGAATTTGTGATTATGTTCATTTACATGGCACAAAGGTTTTGCAGATGTGATTAAGTTAAGGATCATGAGGTGGGAAGATTATTCTGAATTATTAATGTCCACATAAGAAAGAGCCAAATCTGCAGAGAATTTATATGAATTTGAGCCAAAACTGACAACATTGCCAGGAAGCAATGTCTCAAATGCTTCAAGAATGGCAGTTTTTGCAGTTTCTTTTATTCATTTGAAATTAAGGAGGGAAGTAAGGAAGATTAAGTGAAGCTAGGAGAAAGTAAAGCCAAGTCAGGGATTGGATTATAGAATAATGATGATTAAATTGCTCTCTTGAGGGTGGTTACGACTTCAAGAGGTATTACTTCTGACATTTTAACCTAGATGCACAGCAATGGACAGGGCTTGCTTAAAAACTTTTCACTAAAGAAGTTATAGACCTGAGATATGACTGCCCACCATGACCTGCCCAGTTTGGAATTTATGATTTATTGCAGCACTCTTTTTTCAGCACCAAAGTGGGCCCAGTGTAACCACAATGGTCCTTATATGGAAGAGAAAAAAGGGTTAGAGTTAGAGAAGTAGATGCGGTCGCAGAAGCAGAGTTCGGAGTGATGCTCCTTGAGGATGGAGGAAGTGCTCATGAGGCGAGGAAGGCAGGCAGCTTTAAAAAGACAAGGAAGGCCCTGGCTGTTTGGCTCAGTGGTAGAGCATCGGCCTGGCATGCAGGAGTCCCGGGTTCGATTCCTGGCCAGGGAAAACAGGAGAAGCACCCATATGCTTCTCCACCCCTCCCGCTCTCCTTCCTCTCTGTCTCTCTTTTCCCCTCCTGCAGCCGGGGCTCCATTGGAGCAAAGTTGGCCCGAGCGCTGAGAATGGCTCTGTGGCCTCTGCCTCAGGCACTAGAATGACTCTAGTTGCAACAGAGTGACGCCCCAGGTGGGCATGCCAGGTGGATCCCGGTCAGGCGCATGCAGGAGTCTGACTGCCTCCCCGTTTCCAACTTCAGAAAAAATACTAAATAAATAAATAAATAAATAAATAAATAAATAAAAAGACAAGGAAATGAATTCTCCCCTAGAGCTTCCAGAGCGAACAAAACTACTCCACCTCCTTGAGTTTGGTGCATAGACCCATTTTTTTGTTTTACCTCTGACCTCCATAGCTGTAAGATAAGAAATTTGTGCTGTCTTAAGGAAGTAAGGTTGTTGTATTCTGTTATAGCAGCAATAGGAAACTAATACAGATGGAATCTTGCTCCAGTTACAGTGATTCTCTTTTGGGTGTGGGTTACACATTCCCTACACTGTCTTCAATGAAGGGTGGTCTCAGCCAAACCAGATCTCATTGGCTGCTGGAAAGGCAGAATGGTCCAAGCATATTATGAGAACTGGTGAACAATGAAATACTGTCCCGGAATGTGGGGGGAAAGAAACTAGCAAAAGGAGAGTCATCTGCTGAAAGCTGGGTGGAAGGCATGTACCTACTGGCTAAGTCCTCCGCCCTGTTTGCTCCCCTAAAGAGATCCATGGCTGTGGGTTATTAGGGAAGTAAATTTCCAAGCTATGTCCTTGCAGTTCTGCACTCCTATTCTGATATCTAGGAACACCCTACCCTTTCAGATGTGCAGGAATTTCCAAAGCACAAGTTGACTTCTGGAGACTGGGCCAGGTCCAGTCCCAGGACACAACATCACAGGACCCAGATACACCCATCCTTCACTTCTCTCTCAGACTTAGTATCAGAGCTGACCTACCCTCTAACTTTACAATAACTCTACTTCAGGGACCCCATTTCCTACACCTAGCCCTGAAAATTTATCTTGATCACCCTTGTTAATTATGGAAGATCTCCATAACTTCAAATCTTAGAGAACAAAGATTAGATTACAGCTTGCTTTCCTCCAAGATGTCTCTGAGTTCTTTGAGGGAATTGGCCCCTATTCCTTCCCAGAATAAAAGAATCTGCTTCAAGGTGATTTTTTTCTGTTCCCAGGTATGATTGTGAAGCAAGTGGCAATATTGTTATACAGAGATAAAGTAAACAATTGTAATTTTTGGTGGTGTACTCTGAGTAGAGCACCCTTCCATAACTGGACTTGAATCCATGTCCTATTATTTACATGAATTCTTTTTTAACTTTTGAAAAATTACTTATTGATTGATTGATTTGAGAGAGAGAGAGAGAGAGAGAGAGAGAGAGAGAGAGATGCACTGATTTGTTGTTCCACTTAGATGTTCATTCATTGGTCGCTTCCCGTATGTGCCCCGACTGGGATCGAACACGCAACCTTGGTGTTTCAGGATGACATTCTAATGAAATGAGCTACCTAGCCAGGCCCTATACCATGAATTCCTAAGTCTAACTTTACACATCATATTGTCATATATCTTTAATGGTAGAAATCGAATTTCACTTATTTTTGACACAGTTCCTGGTACATTAAAAATGCTCAAGACATATTAAACATTTTGAAATAACACTGGCAAACAATGCTGATTGCCTCACAGTATTCATTCTCCCTTCTTTAATAATGGAACTCAGCAAATGTGCTTGGCTACAGAACAGTATTTCTTAGACCCTCTGCAACTAGATTTTACCAATGAGATACAATTTAAGCATTCTCTGAAGCTTCTAAGAAGGCTTCATAAAAGAGGAGGATTTTTGCCTTTCTGCCCATCTGCTCTTCCTCCTTCCTGCTGCCTGGAATGTGGATGTGATGGCTGGGACAGAGCAGGAATTTTACATCATGAGATGGTCTTACTTCCAGACTTCTTTCATGTGAGAAAAATTAATATCTATTATGTTTAAGCCATTTATTTTAGGTTTCTGTGTGCAACTGAAGACTATCATAACTAAATCAATTATCTTTTCTTTGCTTGTACAAAGAAAAAAAAAAGAAAGAAAAGAAATATAAAGAGAAGATTGAGGAAGTGGGGTCGGGAAAGCAAATCACAACAGTGGTAGGATTCTAGGGGTGGTGTATTCATTCCCTAAAGTCTTTCAGAGAACAGAGCCTAAGGTCTGTTCTGCTGTCCTATGTGTTTCAGCAATGTGAATTAGCTCAGACACTATTAATAAATGAGGAATAATATCAGGGTAATAATGCTGAAATTGTATTGGCAAATACACAATTTTTCTCATCATGTGATTTTCAAGAAATTAGGAGCAAATTTTCTCCACAATTCAAGAAAAAGCCTTAACACCTTAAGAAAGAGGTCCTACAGAGTTGACTTCCTTTGGAGAAAGGAAAGGCTGGGTTAGCGGTTTCAAGAAGAGCCATGCATTTACTGGCATTATGCTGTCTGGTGGAGCTGTAAAGACAGATAAGGAAGTTGCAAAAGATTACTTCTGTGCTTAAAAAAATGATGAAGGTGCCTGAATCAGATTTTAAATTTTGATAAATCTGGTCCTTTGGATGTAAATGCTCCTAGATCTCAAAGAAGAAATGTGCAAACCCAATGTCAAGAGCTACTAGTGGAGGAAAAGAAAAATAGATGTTTATTGTTTTTGTTAGTGCTCTTACTATAAAGTTGAGCAGCGTGGTATGTCCCAACCTATTTACTCAATATGCCTTGTTATTTTTAGTGCAAGCTTTTGTAGAGCACAATGCTTTAAATGAATTCATGCACGATGTTATAAAGAACTGACTGTACCAAGAAAATAATACCTTCAGAGCAAATTCTAACTAATAAAATATTTCTCTTTTACATCTTTACACCCATTCTTCAGTCACACTTGGCTTTCTAATCCTCTTTCTTCCATAATTTTATTTTCTTTCATCATCTTGAATAAAATCTTCAGAAACACCAAGCCTTAAACATTTTACTTTTAGTGATCCTTTTCTCTGGCAGCTACACGACTAGAAGGTGTGCTTTTCCAGAATGAGAGAGTGAGTGAGGCGATGCAGGAGTTGAGACTCAGCCAAGAACGGTGGGTTAAGTTTGAGGACAGAGACAGTGAAATGATGAAACATCCTGGAAAGGTTCTACGGTGGCCAGAAGAGCAAACTGCTCAGACAAAGCTCCGAGGAGGTTCCCGGGGAGCGGCACTGGGGGAATATGCTTGAGTGCACAGAAAAGTAACATTGAAAGGTATTCCACACACCTTTGGGGGACACCAGAAAGATTTAGCTATAAGATCATAGTGTTGGTCAAATAAGTTTGTAAATATGATATATATGTTTGCTCGCTTGTGACTTATATTGGGTGTGGGGGACAGGCTATAAGCAGGCCAGGTCATTGTAGCCTGGGGTTTGGTTTGGGGACTAAGCTTTTCCCCACACCCTTGACTGATTGTATGATCTGGGTGGTGCACTCTCATGAGGAATCCAATTATGCCTTGGATAAGTGACTTTGTATCGGGGACTTCCTTGTTTGTATATTGGATTAAGGGATTTTGGTTTTCTACACTATAAAGTGGGACAGACCAGGAGCTTGGACACACAGTTCCTGCTATCACAATTGCAGGGGCTTCCCTGATCCCTGGCCCTTCATGGGAAGAGCTGGTTTTCTGCTTTTCCCTTGTCTTCTTTTGTGGTTTGCCTGTCTTGGTGAGACACCAATAAATAGGATGGCCCCCCATCCTCTGACTCCGCCATTTCTTTATCGTCTGCCCGAATCCAATGGGAACCTGCATGTGAATGGCCACGATGGCGGCTCCTGGCCTTACACATAGAGAGCCAGTTCTAACTTGATTTGAGACGCAACAGATAGGACAGTGTTTGTCCTTTCTTCTATGGACAGATTACACATCCCACATTGGCTTTTAAGTTTTAAGAACTAAAAAGTGGGCATTATCCTGTTATTTTTCAAGAGTTCCAGTAATATCCCTATAACTTTCAATAGGAGATTCACTTATACTGAGCACACTGAGTACTTTCTGCTTTTGTGCCAGTGGCAAAGCTCAGAGAGCTGGTTGCTGTACCTCCCAAAATTCTGGCCAGCAAGCTTCATCTCTACACCCCTCGCACAGGCATACAATTCTGGTTGTCCATGCTGTTCTTCTTGAGTATCCTTATCTAGACCTTTGGCTTCCAATAACAACAGTATACCTATTTCTCCTAATTTCCTATGTCCAGCCTAGATTTTGGACCTAGAAGATTTCCCCTGCTCATTTTATACAGCTGTTTAACAGATGTTAGGTTTATTGTGATGTCAGCCTCCTTTGCAGAGGGTGGGGCCTTCGCAGAGTCAATCACTGGAGAAAAGACTAATCGTGAGAGAGGAAACTAGACCTCCTAAAACATGTGCATGATGAGATAAGGAAATCCAGTCTCTCTCTGGTCTTGTTTTGCTGTCTTTAGTTGTATAGGCAATCTGCTTCATACCTAGTGGTTTTGAATTACTCCATTATGTAATCTTTTTGAAGACATTTTCAGTGACAACAGGAATTTTAACTCAAGTTAAAAATGTAGCAGTTAGAAGTGCTATGAATGCAAATGGTGTAACTAAATGACAGTCCGTTCAAGGGGTAGTCTTTGAGTATGGCTACAGAGGATAGATGAGCCGGTAAAGAAAACTGTCTCAACTTACTCTTAGGTCTGCAGCTGAAATAATCTGTTAACATTGATTATGACAGAAGGCTTAAGTTCTAAATAGTTAAAATGTGAAAAATAATGTGAGTCCTAGAAACAAGATAATACTGTAATTCTTGAATTCTGAAAATCTTTTTTGTTCCTCAGGCAATGTGCCAGGCATTAAAGACCATTGAAAGCATAGCCTCAGCCCTCAGGAAGTTTCTATAAGATGAAGTAATGATTAATACAGAAGAAACAACAGAGACAAAAAGCAAAGAAAAACCATTTCTTCTTACATGTAAATTTTTATGGTAAAGACAAAAACAAGACCTGAAGGATGAGGGTGGGGATCCAAAGGTCACTTTAATGTAGTCACCCCATCACCCACACAACAAGAAACTGAATGAATAAAAGGAACTATAGTAATTTTCTATATTAATACAATTCAGAAATTATGCATTTTCTGGCTGGGTAAATACAATTAATATAGTTGATTCTGAACATCTGGAACACTTTTGGCCATGTGTAATTTGGACAGAGCATTTGGCATCCTTTTTAAGGGTGTGTGTATTCACACCTTAGGGAAAAATCCCAAATAAAATTCCACAGTTAAAAGCAAATAAAATTTCCAACATACTGAAAGAGTACTGTCCTATGCGGTAGGGAACACCAGCCTATAAATTTTAGAAGCCACGGCAACCCAAATGTCAATGTTGTGCATCTCTGGTGGAAGGTACGTGTATTCAGAGGTCAATGATTTACTTTCTTAACAATATCCAGATGTTCTTAAATATTCCAGAGAATATTAAAAATTAAACTTAATATAACTGGCCACAAAATATTGTAGTTTGTGTTCCTATAACAATCATTTTGAATCCTGATGTAGAAAGAGCTGTATCTTTTTACCAACATGGCTATTTCAATTCTACTAGAGTATTTCATGTATATTATCAATCACTCTTTATATTTTCTGTTAGAAGGATCCTGCATCAAGTAGGCTAACATATACTTAAATTTCTCTCCTTATAAGTATCAACTGACGGCATTGGTATCAATTTAACACCAACAAGAATTCCCAATTGTGCTGAAAACAGCTTAACTGTGAAGAGGCTTTAGGGCTAGATGACCCTTAGGCCAGGTCCCTGTCTGGCTAGACAGGTGTGCTCTACTCCCCACTGGTCTGCCTTGCTGAGCCCTGGTCTGCACTGGTCTGCACTGATCTGGTTATTCTGCTTTGCTCTGCACTGCTCTTCTCTGCTTCTGTGAGACATCTTGGGTGTTTCAGCTTTAGCATGGGAAAATGCACTCTTCACTCCTGCCTGGAAATGGAAAGTGCACTCAAAGCCAGAGGGGAACGTATACAGACAGAAGTTCCTGCCCCCTGGTCCCTGATTGGTCTGGACTCATGCAAATGAGAACTCCAAGTCCTTGCAGTTTGATTGGTCCAAAAGGCACTGTCCAGATTGGTCAAAATGGAACTGTTTTGATTGGTTGGTTTAGAAGCTGATGGGACTATACCTGTGGCAGTTCCAGCTGGATGGGGAAAGCCTCAGCCTTATTGGGTGAAATAATATTCCAGGAGCTCTGTAATAAGGGCTGGCTCAGATGGTAGAAACACAGCAGAGGCAGGCAGTGCAGTGCAGACTTCTCTTTGAGGTGCAGTTTGCATGAGTGGCAACCTGTGTAGAAATGGCTGCTAGGCTCTGTTTTTGTTTTTGGTTTTTAAATTTCAGCCCAGTTAGCCACCAGGACCCCTCCTTAAAAGGTATCTTCTTTCTTAGGGTTCGCATAAGTGTTATTCATCATGGCCAGTGCAAGGAAGGAGAAAACAGAGGTTTAAAACAAAATAATTACTCAATTGACAATTGAAAGTCCCTTTTTAAAAAAAAAAAAATTGTAAGTCACTTTACATTTGCTTTAAAATCTTTTGATAAGCCCACAAAATATTTTCTTTTGTGGGGGAAAGAATTTTCTAATTATGGTATAATGTATTTTAATTGTTTAGGAAAGTAGGATTGAACACACACCTTTGAAAGAGAAGCCCAATGCCACACTATAAATTAACTTATATTTACAACTTATATTTAACTTATTGGTATGTCAACCAACCATATGTTTACCAACTGTCAAAGGTGAGGCTCATGGTTGTGATGGAATGTTTAGTACAGATGACCACTTCACTATGGCAAGCCATCTATGATGAAATAACGTAAAAATAGCTTTGTAGACATTGTAAATACATGGGGAAATGGTAATTTAGAAACAGAGACTATTATTATTTACAAAGGAACGTTCTATTGTAAAATAAGCAGCGACACATATCCAAACTGAAAAAGTGATTTTTACTAAAGAATTACTTATATATTATTTACTCTCACAAATGTCTAGGTTTTACAAAATAATTTATTTCAATGTTCTTTTTAAATAGAGAGCACCCCTTGTAGATCTAAAAAGTGATTGAACTGACAAAATATAAATTGCAGTTCATAATTTTTCAGAAACATGTTCTCTTTTAAGTGAGAGTCTCCAGAATGTGCATAAACCAGTTGGTTCCAGGAAAGTCAGCTGCAGAGTGTGTTAAGTGGTGGTTTCATTGTTTAACAAAACATTGTTTGTAATCTTGTTGATAAAAACCCTAGGAGAGAAATATGTTCCGGAATAAAGGCTAACATTATAAGAAGTTCAGGGCAATTGGGTTTGCCATGTGGCTGAGATTTCTAAGAGGGAGTGGAAGTTACATAATTCGATTGAGCAAGTGACCTGCAAATGATCTCTTTTTTTGTCTTTATATTAAAATTAAATCTTTAGAAATAACAGTGCTAATTGTGATAATACTATTCACTATTAATGTTTTAGGAAGCTTAAAAGGACAAAATTCTCAGTTCTGAAAATGAAATAAAAATATAATTATTTTCATCTTTACTCTTACCTATAAGCAACATTTTAAACCAGATACAATGAGACATCCTTTTAAATAAGAGCACTGTACTTCGGGCATAGCACAGCATATTAAAGAGATTTTAATATTTAATTCTCTAATAAAAAGATAATTAATATAATCTTTGGTTAGTTATAACCTACCATGGTAATTGTTAGAGTGTATTTATATTTGTAGATCTATTTTTGTATCAGACCACTGAAAATCCTAAAGAAAGTAACATGTTCTGGAAAATAACTACATTAGCATCTGTAGTTAAACTAAACTAATATGTTGATCTAATTATGCCTACATAAGTATTATTAAAAGATGAGTCATCTAGAGTGATATAATTACATTTCTTTTTGGTCAGTTTGCCTCAGGTTTTTTTTTACTGCTCTTTAGTCTAATTTCTTTTTTGTTAAAGCTTTTATTTATGCATTTCAGAGAGAGGAGAGAGAGAGAGGGAGAGAGAAGGGGTGAAAGAGCAGGAAGCATCAACTCCCATATGTGCCTTGACCAGGCAAGCCCAAGGTTCTGACCCAGCAATCTCATTGTTTTATGTCGACGCTTTATCCACTGCAACAGCACAGGTCAGGCTAGTCTAATTTCTTATCATTAATTCATCTCCTCACCAGCAGGAGCAAGAATTTTCCTCTATTTTCAAATATATTACTTTTCTTGGAGATATCCCTCCTAGAACTCTTTATCATCGAATTTCAAATGGGACTGCTGTTTTCCAGGTTTCTTGGGTAGCTGTCATCTTTTTTTTTTTTTTTTTTTCAGAGACAGAGAGAGTCAGAGAGAGGGATAGACAGGGACAGACAGACAGGAACGGAGAGATGAGAAGCATCAATCATTAGTGTTTTGTTGCGCGTTGCAACACCTTAATTGTTCATTGATTGCTTTCTGATACGTGCCTTGACCGGGGGCCTTCAGCAGACCTAGTAACCCCTTGCTCGAGCCAGCGACCTTGGGCTCAAGCTGGTGAGCTTTGCTCAAACCAGATGAGCCCTCGCTCAAGCTGGAGACCTTGAGGTTTCAAACCTGGGTCTTCCGCATCCCAGTCCGACACTCTATCCACTGCGCTACTGCCCCATCAGGTAGTAGCTGTCATCTTGTTACCTGATAGGGAGTGGGAACAGAGCAGGTCTGCCTGGGCCTGCAGATAGTGTGCAGGTTCTTGACTTTATGTAGGAAAGATTTCACAACACGAGTCCAGGTGATTTTGAGAGTACGTTTATTAAAGCTGCGGACAATGTAATAAAGGAAGGATTAAGCTAGAAGAATCAACAGGAGAGCACCTAGGTGGAAATGTTTTGGCTCTCTGGAAAGTTAGAGAAAAAGGGGACTTTTGAGACAGGTTCAGAGGGTGTAAAGCCAGTAGCCACGGCCACCATCACAGCCGCCTGGCCCGTGCAGGTTCGCATTTGATTGGGACAGATGATAATGAAACAACAGAGTCAAGAACTGGTGGGCGCCAGGACATGGAAACAACCAAAAAGCCCATCAATAGATGACTGGATAAAGAAGATGTGGCGCATATACACTATGGAATACTACTCAGCCATAAGAAATGATGACATCGGATCATTTACAGCAAAATGGTGGGATCTTGATAACATTATACGAAGTGAAATAAGTAAATCAGGAAAAACCAGGAACTGCATTATTCCATACATAGGTGGGACATAAAAGTGAGACTAAGAGACATTGATAAGAGTGTGGTGGTTACAGGGGGGAGGGGGGAGAGAGAGAGGGAAAGGGGGAGGAGGAGGAGGGGCACAAAGAAAACTAGATAGGAGGTGACAGAGGACAATCTGACTTTGGGTGATGGGTATGCAACATAATTGAACGACAAGATAACCTGGACATGTTATCTTTGAATATATGTATCCTGATTTATTGATGTTGCCCCATTAAAAAAATAAAATTATATAACAAAAAACAAACAAACAAAAAAGAACTGGTGGGCCATTAGCTTTAATCCTAACTCGCACTCGGTGGCCAAGAAATACACACAGTGGGGAAACACTTCCCTTTCCATTCAGGGCTCCCAAAGCCACTGACTCATCCGAGTTTCCTAGAATCAAAGTTTTCTACCTCATCAGCCTTATTAACCTCTGTTCCCCATCTCCTTCTCTCTTCACAAACTCTCTTCTCCTTCAACACTCCGCCATCTTGGCTGCTTCTTCTCTCCTCCATGTGGCCTTTCTCTGCTTTCCTCTAGCATGGGCTCCTCTGCTCCATGTTATAGTGTAGAAATCAAAACCTTTAATCCAATATCCAAACAAGGAAGTCTCTGAAACAAAGTCATTTATCTGAGGCATAATGGGATTCCTCATGAGAGTGCACCACCCCACATCATGCAACAGTCAAGGGCATGGGGAAAAGCTTAGTTTTGAAACTAAGCCAGGGGTCCCCAAACTACGGCCCGCGGGCCACATGTGGCCCCCTGAGGCCATTTATCTGGCCCCTGCCGCACTTCTGGAAGGGGCACCTGTTTCATTGGTGGTCAGTGAGAGGAGCATAGTTCCCATTGAAATACTGGTCAGTTTGTTGATTTAAATTTACTTGTTCTTTATTTTAAATATTGTATTTGTTCCCGTTTTGTTTTTTTACTTAAAAATAAGAAATGTGCAGTGTGCATAGGGATTTGTCCATAGTTTTTTTTATACTCCGGCCCTCCAACGGTCTGAGGGACAGAGAACTGGCCCCCTATGTAAAAAGTTTGGGGACCCCTGAACTAAGCCTTAGGCTATAACGACCCTGCTTGCTTAGTCTGTCCCCCACACCCAATGCAAACTATAAGCGAGCAAACATATACATCATATTTGCAAACTTATTTGACCAACAGGCATGCTTTAGAGCAGTGGTCCCCAATCTTTTTTGGGCCATGGACTGGTTTAATGTCAGAAAATATTTTCACGGACCAGCCTTTAGGGTGGGATGGATAAATGTATCATGTGACCGAGACAAGCATCAAGAATGAGTCTTAGACGGATGTAACAGAGGGAATCTGGTCATTTAAAAAAAATAAAACATTGTTCAGACTTAAATATAAATAAAACGGAAATAATGTAAGTTATTTATTCTTTCTCTGCGGACCGGTACCAAATGGCCCAGGGACCAGTACCAGTCCGTGGCCCGGAGTTGGGGACCACTGCTTTAGAGTGTGCCACTAGGTCCTTTGCCTTGAAGTTTTTTATCTTCCTTTTGCCGCTGGGTATCCTAGGGGAGACTGAAGGGCACAGCCTTAGCAGAATGTTCATTAGCTTTCTAGGTGTGTCATTCAATATGTTGATTCATAAGAATGTGCGAAAACAAGTATTAGAGTTATCTATTTTCTAGTTAGTTTTATCTAAAGAGCATGATTGAAGAGGAACCAGGACTTAGGCCAGCCTATTCTTGGACAGTCTTTGTGTGTAAACTATTTGCTCCTAAGTGTCCTTGGTTAGAAAAGATAAAACTATGTGACTCATTAACTGGCTGTAAATTCTCAGATTGGCCTTGTTTCTCTTATTTCACATGTGAAGGAATTTACCTAGCTTCTTATTATCCTGCCTCATTCCCCAGATCTCCCTTCAACATCATTCTTCCACTATTTTTGCCTCTCTTGTGCTAAAGCCTCTGTGTTATAAGAACTTTCCCACCCCGTTTTTTTCTTGTTGTATTCTTACTTTGTGCAGAGACTACACATTTACCTAGTCATTGTTTCCTGACAAAGAGAGCATAAGAGATATACTTTTTGATTCCTTGTGTATATAAAAATATCCTCATTCTATCACACTTGAATGATATAGATAAACTTCTAATATAGACTTCAGTATAGACACCTAACTTAGAAATCACTCGGCCTTATAATTTTTTTTATATTTATTTATTAAATTTAATGCAGTGACACTGATAAATCAGGGTACATATGTTGAGAGAAAACATCTCTAGATTATTTTGACATTTGATTGTGCTGTATACTCCTCCCCCAAAGTTAAATTGTCTTCTGTCACCTTCTATCTGGTTTTCTTTGTGCCCCTCCCCTCCCCCAACCCCTCTCTCCTTCTTCACCCCATCCCCCCTCCCCCCACCCCTGTTGCCATCACATTCTTGTTCGTGTCTCTGAGTCTCATTTTTATGTCCCTTCTATGTATGGATTCATGTAGTTCTTAGTTTTTTTTCTGATTTACTTATTTCACTCCGTATAATGTTATCAAGGTCCATCCATGTTATTGTAAATGATCCGATGTCATCATTTCTTATGGCTGAGTAGTATTCCGCTGAGTAGTATTCCATAGTATATATGTACCAAAGCTTTTTAATCCACTCGTCCTCTGACGGACACTTGGGTTGTTTCCAGATCTTCGCTATTGTGAACAATGCTGCCACAAACATGGGGGTGCATTTCTCCTTTTCGAGCCATTCTATGGTGTCCTTGGGGTATATTCCTAAAAGTGGGATAGCTGGGTCAAAAGGCAGTTCGATTTTCAGTTTTTTGAGGAATCTCCATACTGTTTTCCACAGAGGCTGCATCAGTCTGCATTCCCACCAGCAGTGCAGGAGGGTTCCCTTTTCTCCACATCCTCGCCAGCACTTATTCTGTGTTGTTTTGTTGATGAGCACCATTCTGGCTGGTGTGAGGTGATATCTCATTGTGGTTTTAATTTGCATTTCTCTAATGATTAGTGATGTTGAGCATTTTTTCATATGCCTGTTGGCCATCTGTATGTCCTCTTTGGAGAAGTGTCTATTCATCTCTTTTGCCCATTTTTGGATTAGATTGTTTGTCTTCCTGGTGTTGAGATTTACGAGTTCTTTATAAATTTTGGTTATTAACCCCTTATCAGACGTATTGTCAAATATGTTCTCCCATTGTGTAGTTTGTCTTTTTATTCTGTTCTTATTGTCTTTGGCCGTGCAAAAGCTTTTTAGTTTGATATAGTCCCATTTTTTTATCCTATCTTTTATTTCACTTCCCCGTGGAGATAAATCAGCAAATATATTGCTCTGAGAGATGTCCGAGAGCTTACTGCCTATGTTTTCTTCTAAGATGCTTATGGTTTCATGGCCTACATTTAAGTCTTTTATCCATTTTGAGTTTATTTTTGTGAGTGGTGTAAGCTGGTGATCTAGTTTCATTTTTTTGCAGGTAGCTGTCCAATTTTCCCAACACCATTTGTTAAAGAGGCTGTCTTTACTCCATTGTATTTCCTTGCCTCCTTTGTCAAATATCAGTTGTCCATAGAACTGTGGGTTTATTTCTGGGTTCTCTGTTCTGTTCCATTGATCTATATGCCTGTTCTTATGCCAGTACCAGGCTGTTTTGAGTACAATGGCCTTGTAGTATAACTTGATATCAGGGAGTGTGATAACTCCCACTTTATTCTTCTTTTTTAAGATTGCTGAGGCTATTCGTGTTCTCTTTTGGTTCCATATAAATTTTTGGAATATGTGTTCTATATCTTTGAAGTATGTCATTGGTATTTTAATTGGTATTGCATTGAATTTGTAGATTGCTTTGGGTAATATAGACATTTTAATGATGTTTATTCTTCCTAACCATGAGCACGGTATATGCTTCCACTTGTTTGTATCTTCCTTGATTTCTTTTATCAATGCTTTGTAATTTTCCGAGTACAAGTCTTTAGTCTCCTTGATTAAGTTTATTCGTAGGTACATTATTTTTTTGGTTGTAATTGTGAAGGGGATTGTTTCCTTAATTTCTCTTTCTGACTGTTCATTGTTGGTGTATAAAAATGCCTCTGATTTCTGAGTATTGATTTTATATCCTGCCACTTTGCTGAATTCATTTATCAGGTCCAGTAGCTTTTTGACTGAGACTTTAGGGTTTTCTATATACAATATCATATCATCTGCAAATAATGATAGTTTTACTTCTTCTTTTCCCACTTGAATTCCTTTTATTTCTTCTTCTTGTCTGATAGCTGTGGCTAGGACTTCCAGGACCATGTTAAATAAGAGTGGTAAAAGGGGGCACCCCTGCCTTGTTCCTGATCTTAAGGGTATTGCTTTTAATTTTTGCCCATTGAGTATGATGTTGGCTGTGGGTTTCTCATAGATGGCTTTTATCATGTTGAGGTATGTTCCCTGTATTCCCACTTTGCTGAGAGTTTTGATCATGAATGGGTGCTGGATTTTATCAAATGCTTTTTCTGCATCTATTGAAATTATCATATGGTTTTTCTCCTTCTTTTGTTTATGTGATGAATCACATTGATTGATTTACGAATATTGTACCATCCTTGCCTCCCCAGAATAAATCCCACTTGATCATGGTGTATGATTTTTTCCATATATTGTTGGATCCGGTTTGCTAATATTTTGTTGAAGATTTTAGCATCTATATTCATCAGAGATATTGACCTATAATTTTCTTTCTTTGTGTTGTCTTTGCCTGGTTTTGGAATCAGAATTATGCTCGCCTCATAAAAGGAGCTTGGAAGTCTTCCTTCCTCTTGAATTTTTTGAAATAGTTTGAGAAAGATAGGAGTTAGTTCTTCTTTGAATATTTGGTAGAATTCTGTTGTGAAGCCATCGGGCCCTGGACTTTTCTTTGTTGGGAGTTTTTTGATAACTGTTTCAATCTCCTTTGTTGTAATTGGTCTGTTTAGGTTTTCTGATTCTTCCAGATTGATTTTTGGAAGATTGTATGTTTCAAGGAATTTGTCCATTTCATCTAGGTTGTCTAGTTTTTTGGCATACAGTTCTTCATAGTATTTTCTTACAATATTTTGTATTTCTGTTGTGTCAGTTGTTATTTCTCCTCTCTCATTTCTAATTTTATTTATTTGAATCCTCTCTCTCTTTTTCTTGGTGAGTCTAGTTAAAGGTTCATCAATCTTGTTTACCTTTTCAAAGAACCAGCTCCTAGTTTCATTGATCTTCTGTATTGTTTCTTTAGCCTCTATGTCATTTATTTCTGCTCTGATCTTTATTATTTCCTTCCTTCTACTACATTTGGGCTTTACTTGCTGTTCTTTTTCTAATTCTTTTAGATGCAGGGTTAAGTTGTTTATTTGAGCTTTTTCGAGCTTCTGAAAGTGTGCCTGTAGTGCTATGAACTTCCCTCTCAGCACTGCTTTCGCTGTGTCCCATAAATTTTGAGTTGTTGTATGCTCATTGTCATTCGTTTACTAGGAATTTTTTTATTTCTTCTTTGATCTGATTCTTAATCCATTCATTATTTAACAACCTGCTATTTAGTTTCCATGTGTTTGAGAATTTTTGAGCTTTTCTGTTGTGACTCATTTCTAGTTTCATGCTGTTGTGATTGGAGAAAGTGCTTGATATGATTTCAGTCTTCTTAAATTTGTTGAGAGCACTTTTGTGCCCTAACATGTGGTCTATCCTAGAGAATGTACCATGAGCACTTGAAAAGAATGTATATTCTGCTGCTTTAGGGTGAAAGATTCTGAAGATATCTATTAAATCGAGTTGATCTAGTGTTTCCAATAAGTCTGCTGTTTCTTTGTTAATTTTCTTTCTTGAAGATCTATCTAGTGATGTTAGTGGGGTATTGAAATCCCCTACTATTATAGTATTGCTGTTGATCTCACCCTTTAAATCCATCAAAGTCTGCTTTATATATTTAGATGCTCCTATATTAGGTGCATAGATATTTATAATAGTTATATCTTCCTGTTGGATTACTCCCTTTATCATTATGTAGTGGCCTTCTTTATCTCTTACTATATCCTTTGTTTTAAAGTCCAATTTGTCTGATATAAGTATTGCTACCCCAGCTTTTTTTCATTTCTGTTTGCATGAAACGTTTTTTTTTTCATCCTTTTACCTTCAATCTATGTGTGTCTTTTGTTCTAAGGTGTGTCTCTTGTAGACAACATATGTATGGGTCCTGTTTTCTTATCCACGCAGCTGCCCTATGTCTTTTGATTGGATCATTTAATCCATTTACATTTAAGGTTATTATTGATATATAGTTGCTTATTGCCATTTTCTTCTTTAAAGGTGTATTTCTTTTTTTTTGCTGTATTCTTTTCCCACTTTGATCTGTTTACACCAGGCCCCTTAACATTTCCTGCAGCATTGGTTTGGTTGTAATGAATTCCTTGAGTTGTTTTTTGTCTGGAAAGCTTTTTATTTCTCCTTCGATTTTAAACGATAGCCTTGATGGATAAAGTAGTCTTGGTTATAGGTTCTTGTTCTGCATTACTTTGAATATTTCTTGCCATTCCCTTCTGGCCTCAAGTGTTTCTGTTGAGAAGTCAGATGTCATCCTTATGGGGGCTCCTTTGTAGGTGATAGCTTTTTTTTCTCTTGCAGCTTTTAATATTTTCTCTTTATTACTTAGCTTTGGTATTTTAATTATGATGTGTCTTGGTGTAGGTTTCTTTGGGTTTCTCTTTAATGGAGTCTTCTGTGCTTCTTGGATTTGTGAGAGTTTCTCTTGCATTAATATAGGGAAGTTTTCAGCTATGATATGATTGAACAAAGTCTCTATCCCTTGTTCTTTTTCTTCTTCTTCAGGAACCCCTATGATGCGGATGTTATTTCTCTTCATGTTGTCACAAGGCTCTCTAAGAGTTTCCTCTGACTTTTTGAGTCTCTTTTCTCTTTTCTTCTCTGCTTTCATGCCTTCATTCCAGTTGTCCTCTAACTTGCTGATTCGATCCTCTGCTCTATCTATCCTGTTTTTAATTCCTTCCATTGTGGTCTTTATTTCTGATATTGTATTTGTCATCTGATTCTTTTTTATACTTGCTATTTCTTTATTTAGGTTTTCATACTGACCCTCCGTTGTTGTTCTAAGATCCCTAAGCATCCTTACAATCATTATTTTGAACTCCGCATCTGGAAGTTTGATTATTTCCATATCACTCAGTTCATCTCTCTAAGGTGTCTCTTGTGGTTTCATTTGGATTGCACTCCTTTGTCTTCTCATCCTCTTTTTTTTGTTTGTTTTATTTGTAGAGTTGGTTGAGTCTAGGCTTGGTGTTGTCTGCCTCCAGTTTTCAGTTGTGTTATTTGTAGGTCTTCTTGGGTTGGTATCAGCTGTTATCTGTAATCCACTTTCGGATTTGGGCAGCTTTGAAGTCTTGATTTGTTTGTTTTCTTAACAGGTGATAGTCTTGTTTACTGATCTCAGCAGGGGGCTTCCTTGAAACTGTATCCAGGAATGCGATGGGTGTAACCTGAGACTCTGAAGGCCTCTTTAGCCAGCTAATCTCACTGGGGGCAGGGTGTTTTCTCAGCTTCAGTAGGGGGAAGTGTATCTCAGATCTCCATGGAGACCTGAGTTACTGCCCCTCCTCCCCACTTCTTGTTTTCAACTGTGTCTTGTTGCGCTGATTGGAGCTGGAGAGATGTCCGGAGATCTCAGATCTGGAAGCACTTCAGCTCTGTTTTGTGAAGGGTTCCGTCCCTCCCCCAGCTATGGCCGCCTCCAGCACGGATGAGTCAGCCCTTTTAGCTCGTCTCCTGCATTCCTTATCCCCTCACAGTCTGTCCCTCTCCCTGTTCTCTCCACCTGGGAGATAAGCTGGTCCTTTCAACGCACCTCGCTCCCTGGTCGCCAGGCAAGTGGCTGTGAGCAGTTGTTTCTGTTCCCCTCCCTCCGAGATCCTCTCTGGGCTCTCAGCCTCACCACCCCCCTTTGTTCCAGCAAGCAGAGGAGGTTCAGGCACTCCCTACCAGGACTCCTGTGGTTTCTTCTTTGCTCCTTGGTTTTTGAGAGCCGTTCTTGCAGTTCAGAGTTGGTTTTTCATGCTGATTTTTCCTAAATTGATTTGTATTCCAGTTTGGTTGTGAGAGCTGGGTGTCTGTGCATCCGCCTACTCCACTGCCATCTTTTTCTCTGGCCTTATAATTTTAAAAGGCACTGTTCCATTGTCGTCCAGCCCAAGCATTTCTTTTATCTATTTCTAAAAAAAGTTTCTTTTCCTTCTGTTCCTCTCTCCCTCCCTCCCTCTTTTCTTCCCTCCCTCCTTTCTTTTCTTAAATAATTTTTCAAAGACTTTATTTTTATTTATTCAATTTTTAGAAAGGAGAGAGAGAGAGAGAGAGAGAGAGAGACAGAGAGAGAGGAGAAGGGGGAGGAGCAGGAAGCATTAACTCCCATATGTGTCTTGACCAGGCAAGCCCAGGGTTTCGAACTGGCAACCTCAGTGTTCCAGGTCAATGCTTTATCCCACTGCACCACCACAGGCATTTTCTTTTTTCTTTTCTTTTCTTTCCTTTTTTTTCTTTTCTTTTTTTCTTTTCTTTCTTTCTTTTTCTTTCTTTCTTAGCTTCAAGCATTTCTGTTGAGAATTGCAATGCATTCTAATTCTCAGTCATGGTTTTATGATTTATTATATTTATTCTGTATGGCAACTTTGAGGATCCACTCTAATATTCTAAAATTTTACAGGGATGTGTTATGGTGTGAATCTTTTCTAAAATTAATTGTTCTGGGCATTCAGTGGGTCCTATTAACCTGGAAACAGCTGTTCTTTGGTTCTGGTACTCTTCTTGCATTAGTTGTTTGATAATATCCTTCTTTCATTTTTATCTCTGAAACTTTTAGTATTTGAAGGTTGGATTTCTTGGACAATTCTTGGTCTTATCATTTCTCTTCTATTTAATATTTTTTTGTAATTTTAGTTCTTTCTGGAAGATATCACTGACTTTTTATTCTAAACCTAGAGTTTTTTAATGTTTTTTTTTCAAAATACATTTTAATTTCAAAGATCTCCTTTTCACAATGTAACATTTTGACTATTCCTTAAAAATATCACTGTTTTCCTTTTATTAATGCAATAATTTGTTGATCTCTCTAAAAAGATTAATGATGAATTTTTAATATTTTTGGCACTGCTTCCTCCCATTTCCTTTTCTTTCTGTTTGTTTCTTCATAGTAGAAGCTTCTTCAGACCTTTGGAAATCTTCAGTATCTGCTTATTTTTTATATGTGAACTAAAAACAAAGATGTGCATGTTAAGTGAAAGACTTCATTACAGGGTGATTAGGTCAACTGTCAGAATCTTCAGGTTTTTTTCACTTGAGTTTCTCTGGAGAGGTATCTTTCAATCTGCTGCCTGTACAGGGGCAAGGAATGGCTACAACCCTGACCATGAGCTTCCTTGAAGCCAATGAACAGATGAAAAAAAGGGACCAGGGGTTCATTGTACAGATTTTCACTCACACTCCATTTGCCAGGGAGTAAGTCTACTGTGTACTGAGACATAGGTGATGGGCACTGTAAAGCCAGTTGCCGCGGCCACCATCACAGTCTCCTGGCCCACTTAGGTTCGCATTTGATTCAGACATACAGTAATGAAACAATGGAGTCAAGAACTGGTGGGCCATTAGCTTTAATCCTAGCTCGTACCCGACGGGCAAGAAATACACACAGTGGGAAAACACTTCCCTTTCCATTCAGGGCTCCCAAAGTCACTGACTTATCCAAGTTTCCTAGAATCAAAGGTTTCTAGCTCACCAGTCTAATTAACCTCTGTTCCTCATCTCCTCCTTTCTGCACAAACTGGCTTCTCCTTCAACACTCCGCCATCTCAGCTGCTTCTCCTCTCCTCCACGTGGCCTTTCTCTGCTCTCCTCCATCATGGGCTCCTCTACCTCATTTTATAGTGTAGAAATCAAAACTTCTAATCCAATATCCAAACAAGGAAGTCTCTGAAACAAAGTCATTTATCTGAGGCATACTGGGATTCCTCATGAGAGTGTACCACCCCACATCATGCAACAGTCAAGGGCATGGGGAAAAGCTTAGTTTTGAAACTAAGCCTTAGGCTATAATGACCCTGCCTGCTTAGCCTGTCCTCCACACCCAGTGCAAACTATAAGCGAGCAAACACATATCATATTTACAAACTTATTTGACCAACAGGCACATCAAGGCGTTCCTGCATTTTAAGATGTTGACAGGGCTCTTTCTTTTTGGAGTTTCCAGAATATAATCTGTTTCTTATCTTGTCCAACTTCTAGACTCTGTCTACATCCTTTGGCTTATGGCTACATCATTTTCAATCTTTGCTTACTTCCTTACATTTTCTACTACTAACTTTAATCCTCTAGCTTCTTTCTCTCTCTCAAGGCCCTTGTAATTGCATCACGCTCAGCTGGATAATCCAGAACAATCTCCCAACTCAAAATCCTTAACTTAATCACATCTATAAACTCCTATTTACCTTATAGATTTTGAAGATTAGAACATGGGCATCTAGTGGCCACAACTGGTAACTAACATGCCACTTCAAATATTCTAAAAACAATTTTCTAATCTTTTGACCTCCTTTCTAATCTTTTGGCACAGTGGATAGAGAGTTGAACCAGAATGCTGAGGTCCTTGATTAGAAACCCTGAGGTCGCCAGCTTGAGCATGGGCTCATCAGCTTGAGAACAGGTTGCTGGCTTGAGTGTGGGATCAAAATGATCCCAAGGCTTGAGCCCAAAGTGGCTTGCTTGAATCCAAGGTTGCTGGCTTGAGCCCAAGGTCACTGGCTTGGGCAAGTGGTCACTGGTTCAGCTTGGGCTTCTCGGTCAAGGCACATATGAGAGGCAATCAATGAACAGCTAAAGTGAAACAACTACAAGTTGTTTCTCATCTCTTCTCCTCCCTCTCTATCTGTCCCCTTCTTCTTCTTCTTCTTCTTCTTCTTCTATCTCTCTCATAAAATAAAATAAACAAAAATAATCTACCTACCTCCTATGTCTGCTCATCTTAGTGTACCTCCACATCAGCATGTGTGCCAATAGCTACCTATTTGCTCATGCAAGAAACCTGGTGCTTATCTTAGGTACCTCCCTGAATTTAATTCATATTCTACCAACCACTAAGCACTCCTCACTTTTTTTTAATTGATTCATTTTAGAGAGAGATAGAGAGAAACATTGACTTGTTATTTCATTTGTCTATGCATTTATTGGCTGATTCTTATATGTTTCCTGACTAAGGACCAAACCCGCAACCTTGGCGCATTGAAGATAATATTCTAATCCAGTGGTTTTCAACCCCTGCTCTGCCAGAAATTTTGTGTTGGTCCATGAAAGAGTGAAGAACTCTGATGTTGTATGAAGATTATTGACCCCATGAGTTAACCACCCTGATGCTGTATGAAAATTATAAACTGGTGTATAATCTTCATACAGCACCAGAGTGGTTAACTTTTTTGTGGACAGGCACAAAATTTTTGGCCCACCGGCACCGGTCAGCTGATCAGAGGTTGAAAACCACTGCTACCTGGCCAAGGAAAACCTTCATGATTGTTTATCCTAATGTTTGTTTTGGGGGGTGTGGGTGGATTTTTCTTAGTTTCTCCATTTTTACTGTAGTAGTCTCCTGTTATATCTCTACATCCCAGACATCTAAACATTCAATCTGTCTTCCAAGCAGTAACCAGAGTAATCATTTAAAATGCAAATCTAATCATATTACTCTTTTCAGTTAACTCTGTAGAGACCTGACTACTTTTCTAGCTTTGTCTTAGCTAATCCTCCAACAAATGTGTTCTGGCCAAAATGTGCTTCCAGCCCTGAAATGCATCAAGCTTTTGCATTTGTTATTCTTTTTGCCTGAAATGCTTTTTCTCCATTTGTCACTTGGCCAATTCTTACTCTTCAGCTTGAAAGCCTCATGTTCAAGGAACCTTTCCTTAAACTCCTAGACAAATTTTGGTTCTTATAATATCTTTCCAAAGTCTCCTGAATATTTCTTCAATCACCTATCACAGTTCTTCTTGTATATTCATTATATTTTTAATTAATAGGTTTTATTTTTTTTATTTATTCATTTTAGAGAGGAGAGAGAGAGAGAGAGAGAGAGAGAAGGGGGGGAGGAGCTGGAAACATCAACTCCCATATGTACCTTGACCAGGCAAGCCCAGGGTTTCAAACCGGCGACCTTAGCATTTCCAGGCCGACACTTTATCCACTGCGCCACCACAGGTCAGGCCTAGGCTTTATTTTTTAAAACAGTTTTAGGTTTATGGAATAATTGAGCAAATAGTACAGTTCTTATGTATTCCTATCTCCCCAAACACAATTTAACCTATTCTTAATGTCTTTAAAGTTTTTTTTTTTTAACATTGATTTTGGACAAAGAGGAAAAGAAAGAGAAATTAGCTTATTGTTCCACTTTTATGCATTCATTGGTTGATTCTTGCATGTGCCCTGACCAGAGATCAAACTCACAATCTTGGTGTATCAGGACAATGCTCTAACCAGCTTAGCTATCTGGTCTGGGCTATTTTAATATGTTGTATCACTTTGTACATTTGTTCTAATTGATGAGCCAATATTAATATGTTATTATTAACTGAAGTCACAGTTTACTTCAGGGTTCAGTCTTGGTGTTGTACAGTGTATTCAATTCCATGAACAATTCTTTGACACCAGCTGGATGTTCTACAATTCAATTCAATTTTGACACTAACAATCCCAAGTTAGCATCGGATGCCACAAGTTATTGACAATATCTCTAAAAAACAACTCTCACTTTAGACAAGTGGCAAATGGGGTCCTCGTGATATGTGCATTTCTAAGTGGGCTACAAATTTGGTTGTTCCAAAAATTCCCAAGTTTTATAATTAGCTGGAATGACTAACACTATTCATGAAATCACTCTGTTTACAATTATAATTTTATTATAAAGAATACAAACAAACTGCCAGCTAAAGAAGTACATAGGGCAAGGTCTGGAAGAGTTCCAGGTGAAGAAGTCTCCATCCCCACAGAGTCAGGGGTGTGTTAGTTTCCTGGTACATTGACATATTCAGCAAGCTCCATCAAGCCTTGGTGTTCATAGTTTTTATTTGAGTTTTATTTATTTTTTCCCTTTTTGTTTTTTTTTCAGAGAGAGGGATAGACAGGGACAGGCAGACAGAAATGGAGAGATGAGAAGCATCAATCATTAGTTTCTCATTGCAACACCTTAGTTGTTCATTGATTGCTTTCTCATATGTGCCTTGACCGTGGGCCTTTAGCAGACCGAATAACCCCTTGCTCGACCTAGTGACCTTGGGTCCAAGCTGATGAGCTTTTGCTCAAACCAGATGAGCCTGCACTCAAGCTGGCAACCTCGGGGTCTTGAACCTGGGTCCTTGGCATCCCAGTCCAATGCTCTATCCACTACATCACTGCCTGGTCAAACTTTTATTTGGGTTTTAATTACATAAGTCCAATTGATTAAATGAATAATCCCATGCATAAACTCAGTCTCCAGTACCCTGGGTCTGAAACTACCAACCCTCTAATTACATGCTTGGTCTTTCTAGTTATAAGCCTCCTAACTTGAAGCCGCCTCATTAACATAACAAGGATATATCTATCATTCCTGAAACACCAAGGGTTTTTGAAACTCTGATCCAGGAACAAGGAATAAAGGATAAATATATATATTTATTTATATCACGTACTGTATTAGGGCTTTTGACAAATACATAATGCAATGTATGTGCCATTAGTGTTATACAGTATAGCTTCATCACACTAAAAAATCCCTGTGTTTCATTTATTTATTCTTCCTCATATTCTCCAAACCCCTGTCTACCATTGATCTTTTGACTGCCTCTATAATTTTACTTTTTCCAGAATGTCATAACATTAAAATCATACAGTATGTAGCCTTTTTAGACTGGCTTATATCACATAGCACTATGCACTTAAAGTTCCTCTATGTTTTTGCATGACCAAATAATTCATTTCTTTTTATTGCTAAATTACATTCTAGTGTATGGATGTACCACCATTTATTTACCCACTTACATATGCAAAGATATCAGGCTTGCTACTGGTTTTGGGTAATTAAATAGAATTGCTATAAATATTCATGTGCAAGGGTTTGTGTGGACATAATTTTGAAACAAATTGAGCAAATATCCACAAGCTTGATGACTGGTTCACATGGCAAGACTATGTTGAGTTTTGTAAGAACTTCCAAATTGCTTTTGAACGTTGCTCTACCATTTTTCATTTCCACTAGTGATGAGTGGGAGTTCCTGTTGCCACACATCCTTATTGACGTTTGATGTTGTCAGTGTTTTGGATTTTAGTCACTCTGATAGGTGTGTAGTGGTATCTCATTATTGTTTTAATTTACTTTGGAGACTTTTTCAATACATTTATTAGACATTTGTATATCTTCTTTGGTGAAGAAGATCTTTTGCCCAGTTTTAAATTGGGTTGTTTTCTTATTGTTGAGGTTTAGTTGTTCTTCGAGTCCTTTGTTGTATACAAGTCCTTTGTGAGATATGTATTTTGCAAGTACGTCTAGTTTGTGGCTTGGATTTTTATTTTCGAAACAGTACCTTTTGCATGGCAGAAATTCTGCATTTTAATGAAGTCTAACTTAGTTTTTTCTTTCACTGTGTTTTTAGTGTTATATCTAAAATTTATGGACCAAAGCAAAGACCATCTAGATTATTTCTTACGTTATCTTCCAGAAGTATTCTTTTTCATTCATCTGTTTGTCTAGTCTTTGGTGTCCCAGTAGAGCCCAAGCTCTATGTCGATCAGGCGTCCTTGATTCGACTTCCACGAGCAGTGGGACACTCCTGCTTATTAGCAGAGCTGGCAGCCTCTTCGAGACTACTCTTTTTTTGTTTGTTTTTTTGTTTTGTTTTGTATTTTTCTGAAGCTAGAAACTGGGAGAGACAGTCTGACAGACTCCCGCATGCGCCCGACCGGGATCCACGCGGCACGCCCACCAGGGGGCGACGTCGAGACTACTCTTGAGGCAGCTATGAGGATGCTACTGTTAAATGCCACAGAAGGAAAGACACGACCGACACACAAATTAGTTGCAATAATCACACAGGCAATTTATTACTCACAAATCCTTTTGGCGTGCCTGGGTACAGCTTAAGGGGGCCCCGTCAGCGTGCTCCTCTCGGCTGGCTTTGGTCAGAGCTCAGAGTGGCGTGGAGACAGTCCACATCAACGTTGGAGTCTGGGCAACTACTGCAGCAGGGGGCCCCTCAGCTTTAGTACCCTTTCTGACCAACGCCTTCTAACAGGTGTAGATCTACAGGATTATCACCTCAAACCACCTTTTTGGGAGTTCCTCGCAGGGAACCCCCTTTATGTCAATCTACTGAAATGTTTACATTAAACCACTTTTTAAGATGTTCTTATTTTCATTAATTTACAAAGTTAATGTAAATAACACCAAGCCACTTCTTATCTATGTATAACTTCACACACATACTAACTGGGCTCCGCTTCAAAGTAAGACTCTGTTTATCACATTACAGAGTTATGGCACCAAGTTACTTCTTATCTATGTATAACTTCACACACATACTAACTGGGCTCTGCTTGTAAGTCAGTCTGTTTATCACATTACAGAGTTATGGCACTAAGCCACTATATTAATTCCTACCCAATTGGCATAACTTTACTTAGTTTTAATAATTATTTTTAATATCCTTTTAATTACTTTTATATATCTTCCATATTTTTATATTTCTATATATTTAATTACTATAACCTTATATTACTACAACATTTTGCCAAATCCATACTGTGTTTATCATTGTTATTTTTTAGTAAGTTTTGGTGTTGGGCATTGTCAGACCTGTAACTTGGTTCCTTTTCTTCGATATTGTATTAGTTCTTTTGTGACTTTTGTATTTTCATATAAACTTTTGTCTTTAGTGTTTTGATTGAAATTGTGTCAAATTTATCAAGTTAGGAAGAACTGACATCTTGATAATATTGAGTCATCCTATCCATGATCATGGAATATCTCTCCATTTATTTGGACCTTTTGATTTCTTTCATCAGTACTTTATTTTTTCTCATATAAATCTTGTATACATTTTGTTACATTTAAATTTAAGTATTTTTGTGCTAATATAAGTGATATTGTGTCCTTAATTCAAATTCAAAGGTTCATTGCTGTTATACAGAAAAACAGTAGGTTTATGTATATCAAATTAGTATCCAGCAACTTATTATAATTGCTTAGTAGTTTTAGGGTTGTTTTGTTTTTTTTTTTGGTCTATTCTTTGGGATTGTCTGCATAATCATGTCACCTGCAAACAAAAACAGTTCATTTCCTTGTTCCCAATCTGTTGTGTAATTATTTTTAAAAGCTTTTTTTATTGGCTAGAGCTGCTAGACCATAAGCTCTTATAGTCATCTCTTTTCTGTTACATTTTTATTAGTTTTATCAGAGAATAAATTATTGTAGTACTAAATAACTTAGCTAGAAATAAAATGCTTCTAAGTCAAGCTATTTTATATTCCATGCTACTCCATGGTAACTACGATAAACAGGTAACTTAAACTGTGCCTCAGTTTGTGTGCTAATGCAGATGTATCTCTATCTTTTAGATTGATGTTAAGGACCAACGTAGACTATACATATCAGGGTCATAGGTTAGTGCCTGGAAAATAATTAGCCCTCAAGAAATACAATTTTTCAGTTTTTGTATTAGGACACAGCTATTACTTTTGTACAATGCTACATAAAATCTTCAACAGCCAATCAATGTTCGTTCAGATGTACAAAGAGCGATAAAAAGACAAAGAAAGGAGTTATAGCACAAAGAAGGCAGAAGTTGAGAAGGATTAGTAGGAGGAATATTTCGGGGCCTGTGAGTGGAGAGAGTATGACTACAGTGGTGGAAGTCCAAGTCTGGTGGAGGAAATCTCCAAAAGACAAATTCTTAGGAGTTCTTGTATTGGAGGTGATGGGATCCACGTGACCCTAAGCTCGGGCCAACACAGCAGTGAGCAAGTGGCACCAGGACCTTAGGCACGAACTGCTGGCAGGGTGGACAAGGTGGTGAGCAAAACCGGTGGCAGCGTGGGTAGCTCTACGTTCTCCAGTCCTGGGAGAAGCCGGAGTGATCCCGCACACTGCACTCACATCCCATTCCCATCCCGCTGCCCTGTTACCATGGGAACGGACCACCTGACCGGACGCCGTGCGCCTGCGCGGGCGTGGGGCGGGGGCGGGGCCGTGACGCGCCTCCAGGGCGGTCCTTCGGTGCGCGCCGCTTTCTTCGGCTAGGGTCTCGGAAGTCCGTGCTAGTGACCGGAGGCAGCGGCCGTGGCAGCGGTTACCTGCGGCCTAGGTAGGCAGCGCTGGGGTGGGGGCAAGGGGGACGCTCCCGCCGCGGCCTGGGCGCGGGGACGAGGGCCGAGGCGTGGGAGCCCCAGGTCACTTAGCGGCGAACGTCTAAGCGGTGGTAACGGTTTTGGGGATGTGGCGGCGGCGACGCCCTCTCCTCAGTGGGCTCTGCGCCCCTCTGTGCGCTCAGCCGGGCCCGCGGTGCAAGTTGGCGCGAGCGGCGCGCCCTGCCGGCGACCCCGCGGGTTCGTGGTGCTGACCCGGCCGGGTCGGGGGATGCGGCTGGGGACGGAACCCTGAGGCCGGGCCGGGGCGCCGCCGTCAGCCCCGCCGCGGCTCTGGGACTTGCTCGTTCCGGTTCTTCCCGACCCTTTTTGTTCCTCTTGCGGAAGAAGGTCCGCTGGCTGCGGTTCACCGCGGAGCCCCGCATTCCTGGGGCTGTGCTTAGTCACCTTCCCCGGCGGCGGATCGGGACGTCCCGGATTCGGTAGGAGGAGGAGGTGTTTGTAGAGTGGGCGCAGCCTGGACTTTCTGGAGGGGGTGGGGGAGAGCGGTTCGCTGCGCTTGTTGCTGGAGAAGTTGGAGGGACGGGAGAAACGTTTCCAGCAGGGTGTGTTCAGAAGGAAACGTCCCTTGAGATCTCATGACTCAGAGCTTTCGTTTAAGGATTTCCTGGTATTAATGGGAAAGTGGAGGCATATGGACGTAAAAAGTTTTTCTTTTCGCTAAGTGGAATTATTTAATAATCGAGTCTGATAACGTGCCAATTTTTTTTTGAAAGGAATTGCTAGGTTCTCTAGTCTGTAAATATTACGTGCATACACATTTACTGTTACAATTTTCCATTATGTAGGTCCATTACTTAGAAAGTACATTTGGCTTACCAAACTCTTAACATGCACTAGCTTCAAAGGAGAAAAATTGAAAAGGAAAATGACATTGAGAAATAGTTGCAGTCTGTTAGCTTTATTTTCCATATATACAATTGATTAATTTAAACTTAAATTTGTCCAGTCTTTAGATTTTCTATTTGCAGTTGTGGATTAGGAGTAAAACAAAAAAGAGTTTTCTTTTACATTTTCTCAGTTACCAACTTGGTTGTATAAACTTTTGTGCTTTGAATGCTATGTAACTAGGATAGATCAAATGATTTATGCCCCAGACTAAAAAGGAAGTGGACTTTCTTTTTAAAAGTTCAGGAAATAGTCACTGCATTTATCTAAATACAGCTTTGGCAATATTAACTTTTAGTTATGTTTGTACATTAGAAGAAAGGATATAAAGATCATGACCAAGAAGAAGAATTTTCAAATAATTGGTGTTTGAGTGTGTAATGTTCAATTAAAAAAAAACAACCACTTCCTTAAACTGGGCGTGACTCAACTATTTTTCCTGTTTTTGCCAGCTTTAGTTACCTTTTTTAGGTACTAAATGTTAGAGTTCCTAAAAAGAAAGATTCCCCCAAACAACTTATTATTATTGTTTTTATTGATTGATTTTAGAGAGAGAGAAAGGATGGAGAGAAAGAGGAAAGGAAGGGAGGGAGGGAGGGGAGAGGAAGGAAGAAAGGGAGAGAGAGAGAGAAAGAATCGACTTATTGTCCCACTTATTTAAGCATTCATTGGTTGATTCTTGCATGTGTCCTGACAGGGTTTGGAACCTGCAACCTTGGTGAATCAGTACTACATTAACCAACTGAGCTATCTGGCCAGGGCATTTTTCTTTTCTCCTTTCTTCCTCCCCCTCCCCCTCCTTTTTATTGATAGCAGGTATTCTTGTTGGTGTGAGGTGGTATATCCCGCTTTTGATTTTATTTCCATAATGATTGGTGACGTTGAGTGTCTTCCTGAGCTTGTTGGCTATTTTTCTATCTTGTTGAGAGAAGTGTTTATTGAAGTTCTTTGCCAATTTTTTGTTGTTGTTGAGTTTTAGGAATTTTCTAAATATTCTGTTTATTGATCCCCCTTATATTATATGATTGCAGATATTTTTTTCCCATTCTTTGGGTTGCCATTTTATTCTGTTGATAGGCCTTTTGCTGCACAAAATTAAAAAATTTTCATGAAGTACAATATGCTTACATTTTCTTTTATTACCTATGCATTTGGTGTCATAGACAATAAATCATTGCCAAATACAACGTTGTGAATCTTTTGTCCTATGTTTTCTTCTAAGGGTTTTATTGTTGTCTTACATTTAGGTTATTGATGCATTTTGAATTAATTTTTTTATATGGTGTTAGGTAAGGGTCCGTACAAGGTCATTGTTTTGCATGTATATTCAATTTTCCTAGCATCTTTTGTTGAAAAGACTACCATATATCTGCAGGCTTATCTCCAGGCTCTCTATTCAATTGGTCTATATGTCTTTATGCCAATTCCAGTACTTATTTATCTTATAACTGGAATTTTTCACCTTTTGATCCCCTTCACCCATTTTTTCCATCTCTTGCCCCTGTCTCTGGCAACCACCGGTCTATTCTTTGTATTTATAAATTCAGTTCTTTTTTTGTCCTCGTTGATGTTTATTTTTCACATATAAATGTGAGATCATATGGTATTTGTTTTCACATGATTGATTTCATTCATGTTGTAAATGGCATGATTTCCTTTTTATGGCTGAATAGTACTCCATTTTATCCACATTTTCTTTCCTCATTCATGTATCAGTGGAAACTTAGGTTGCTTCCATGCTATTGGAATTTCTATAGAGATTGCATTAACTCTGTAGATTGTTTTGGGCAGTATGGCCATTTTAATAATACTAATTACTCAAATCCATAAGCATGTGATATCTAACGATTTATTTGTGTCTTTAGTTTCTTTCATCTGTGTCTTACATTTTCACTGTATAGGTTTTTTACCTCCTTGGTTAAATTTATTCCTAGGTATTTTATTCTTTTAGATGCAATTATAAATGGAATTGTTTCCTTAATTTCTCTTTCTCATACTTTATTAGTGTATGGAAATGTAACTGATTTATGTATAGTAGCCCCCCACCCACCACCCTGCCCTTTATCCATATTGTTCCAAGACATACAGTGGATGCATGAAACTGAATAGAGCTGAATCCTAGATATATCCTATGGTTTTTCCTATTGGTATATACATATGGTAAAGTTTAATTTAAAAATATGGCAATGTAAGAGATTAACAATACCTAATAATAAAGTAGAAAAATAATCACAATATACTGTAATAAAAGTTACGTTTTATTGATCTTTCTCTTGTCTCAGAATATCTTCCTATACTCACTATTGTTATGCCGTGAGGTGATATATGCCTTTTAAGTTGAGAATTTTCACTTATAAAGCATGCACCTTACGGCTTCTCTTTGATATATCCAAATTACCAGCATCGCTACTCTAGTACTTTGGGGCCATTAAGTAAAATAAAAGTTACTTGAACACAAGCAGTTCGATAATTCAGCAGTCAGTTTGATAACTGAGATGGCTATTAAATGACTAAAGGGTGGGTATATAGTGTGGATGTACTAGACGGATGGGTCAGATCCCAGGCAGAGTGGAGTAGGACAGTGTGACATTTCCAGCAGCACACAGTTTAAAATGGTGATGGAAGAAGACTTGATTTGGGGTAATGAGCATCCAATACAATATACAGATGATGTGTTAAATTGTACAACTGAAACCTACATAATTTTATTAACCAATGTCACCCCCATAAATTCAATAAAACATCTTTATAAATAAAAGTAAAAGAAATACAATGGAATGAAACTGTAACTTTTTGAAAATTAATGAGTTTATTATGATACTAAAAAAATAATTTGTCACCAGTAAAAGAAGTTATTGCATCAAATGTTTACACTAAAAAGAGTAGTAATTAAAGGGAAATAATTTATTCTGACCTAGTCAGTGAGGGAAAGAAACTCTTCTGTACAGAAGAACACCAGCTCAAAAATGTTAAAAGAAGGATAGTATTAGAATTTTGCAACCCCAGATGAAATAGTGACTCAGGCTACAATACAATCATCAGTGGATGCTGAAACTGTAGCATGCACTGGGTACAATAACAGACGTCAGAGACTTTCAGGAATATAGATGTTTCTTTATTGGCCAGTTTAACCTGCGCAGGGGTGAATTCCCAGGTGTCCGGAGACACCTTACTCACAAGGAGCCACAAACTGGAATCGCACCTGGCGCTTACAGCTAGTTCCTTATATATCCTAAGTCAGCAAGCATATACAGAAGCAGATGTGGCGGTTACCTATTCGCTAAGGGGGCTGCACATAGTATAGCAACAGGGGCTGGGTCTAGCTCATTAGCGAATTCCAAACATAAACTTCTGATAAGGGTCTTTAACCAATGGAATGCAAACGTTTGTCTTTCTTTGTTCTCAGCCTCACAGGGTCCCTATCTGTCTCTGCTTCTTGAAGGACCTTGGGCATGGTATTCCTAACAGAACAGGAGCAGGACTTGCCTGTAACCCTTAAGTTCCCTGTTCCATCAGTGCCCTGCCTATATCCTATTATTTTAGATATTCTGATCTTCTCTTGGTCCTTACAGAAACCACGGGGTGAAAGGTTCAAGGAAGACTGGGTAATCACGTGTGGCAAATTATTAGCCCATAGAGAACTTCTTAACTGGTTATAAGAAAAGAAATGACTTCACAGTGGAGAGGTCAGGATGTCACCACTGTTGAACCCACTTCACTAATGAGTCAACCAGTCATAAACCTCTGGTTTGATGTAGTAGAACACTCACAGCACCATCTGGGAGGAATTTTTGCCAAAAATGTTCAGCTAAAATCATATCAAACCTTTAGATCTATCTTCTAGTTTACAGGAAATACAGGAGATTTAAGGACATGTTAAATAGACCACAAGGAAGCAGTCAGACAAAGTCAAGAAAACAGCATTCTACCAGTAAGTCAATGACTTTGGTTTCTTTAATAAGTCAATTACTTGGAAAAAAGGGAGAAGGAATGAGATGAGAGGTAGTTCTGGACTTAAAAGAGACTTATGAGATGTGATCACATATAACTTGTAGACTTGATTGGGTCCTATTTTGAAGCAAATATAAAAAACATTTTGGAAGCAATTAGAGTCATGTGCATATGAAAGAATTCAATGACAATAGATTTGAGGTTCATTTTGTTAAATGTTATAATGGCATTGTGGCTAAGTAAAGTCTTTTTTTTAAGGATGTGTACTGAAGTATTTAGAAATAAAATGCCATGTTGACTAACAGCTAAAAAAAGAAAAAGTAGATGAACAAATATGGCAAGATGTTCACAATTATATCTAAATTATGTGTTATGGATGTTCATTATATGATTTTCTCTGAAAAAAATTATGAGTTGTTTATTTCTGTGTAATATTTCTGGACCATAGTTGACTGATTATGGAAAACTCACAAAGTGAAATCTTCAAATAGGTGGGGAGAATACTGTATATTATTTTTCTTATCCTGAAACATTACTGAATTCATTTATTCTAACAGCTTTTGGTGGAGTCTTTAGGATTTTCTATAAATAATTTGTCACCTGCAAATGGAGACAGTTTTACCTATTTGCAATTTGGATGCCTTTTATTTATTTTTTGCCTAATGGTGTGGCTAGAACTTTTCAGTACTATGTTGGATAAAAGTGGTGAGAACGCATTTTTGTCTCTACATTTTAATCTCTCACATTTTATGTTTTTGATATCACAATTTATATTTTTTTGTTATATGTATTCCTTAACAAATTATTGTAGTTATAATTATTTTTACTTTTGTCTTTTATCCTTCATACTAGCCTTATAAGTGATTAATCTACCACCTTTACAGCATTAGATTATTTTGAATTTTACTATATATTCCTGTTACTAATTAGTATCCTTTTTATTTTAATATCAGAGTCCCTTTAACATTTTTTGAAAGGCTGGTCTAGTGTTGATGAACTCCATTAACTTTTGAGTGTCTATAAAACTGTCCTTCATTTTTGAAAGACAGCTTCACTGTAAAGTTATAGAGTGCTTTTGGTGACAGTTTTTCGTTTTTATTGTTACTTTTTTTTTTTTTTTTAGCATTTTGAATATATTATGCCATTCCCTTCTGGCTTGAAAACTTTCTGATGAAAAAATCTTGTCTTATGGGGCTTCCCTTGTATGTAAGTATTGTTTTTCTCTAGCTGCTTTTAAGATCCTCCCGATATCTTTAACTTTTGGCCTTGTAATTACAATGTGGCTTTGTCTGGGTCTCTGGATTTATCTTATTTGGAACTTCCTGGATTTTCTGGATCTGGATGTCTGTTTCCTTCCCCAGGTTAGGGGAATTCTCAGCCATTATTTTTTCAAGTAACTTTTCAGCCCTTTATTCTCTTTCTGGGACCCTTATAATTGTGAATGTTGTTCTGCTTGATGTTGGTTCATGAGTCCCTTGAGCTGAATTCACATTTTTAATTCTTTTTTCTTTTTGTGGTGCTAATTGGATGAGTTTCAGGGTCCTGTCTTCAGGTTCACTGATCCTTTCTTCTGCTTCATCTACTTTGATATTGAACCCTTCTATTGTGTTTTCCTGTTAAATTATAGTATTCATTGGCATTGTGACTTCTATTTGGTATTTTAAAAATATTTTCTCTATTTTTTGAAATTCTCACTTTATTCTCTTCTTGTTCTCCTAAGCTTGGTGTGAGAAACTTTATAAGTTATTTTGAACTTTTATCAGCTAAATCTCATACCTTGGTTTCATTAATATTTTTTACTGAGGTTTCATCTTGGAACATATTCCTCTATTTCTTAATTTTCCTTGGACTCTGAATTGATTTCAGTGATTAGATGAAAGAGCCACCTCTCTTAGCCTTGAATCTTAGTTTCTTGTAGGAAATAAACCTGAACCATCCAACCTACCCTCTCTTGGTTGTCTCATACATTTTTAGTTATCCCAGCAGACTGCTTTATTCCTCCTGGCTCCCAGTGCTTGAGGGTGTGCCGAGACCTGTCAGTGTCTCAGCTGAGATCATCTCAGTCAGCATATAAACTCAATCTGACTGGAGGCAGACCTGCAGGCAGCAGCTTTGAGAGGATGCTAATATATATAGTTCTTTCAGAGGAAGACTGGGAGATGGGCTTTTCTGTCTACTCCCTCTACCCTGAACCCTGGGATAATAGGCAGTTAAATGTTTGTTTCTTTGCTACTGCCCTGCTGCACCTGGAAACACAAGCTGGCTGCCAGAGCCAAACTATCAAGGAACATGCCCTGTGGGTGGCTACCACTACAGCCAGAGTTCCATATGTGTACACTCGCTCCTTTCTCAGAGACATTGGTGACCTGGGGGAATGCTACAGCCTTTCCCCTGGATCAGGCTGAGGGAGAATGCAAAGATGGTACCCGCTGATCTTGCCTTCTCTGGAGAGAATTGTAGTCAGCCCAGTGTGTGTTTAATTAGAAAACTACCCTGCAGGCCACAGCTTTTAAGATAAGTTAATAGGTCTCTTTCACAGAGAGTTTTTAATTTTTAAAGATCAGTGATTTTGTAGTCCTAAATTTTCATCATCCCAGTATTTCTTTTTAACTGCTTAGGTTAAACAAACAGACAAACAAACATTATTTAAACTTAAACAGTCACATCATTTTATAAAAGTTGTTGGTGGTTTAAGAGAAGGAGTGAGGTCAGCAACTCAGAAAATGATGAATATTGACATTTTAGTTGATATTATCTGGAAAACTTGACTAGTATGTTTCCTACATCATTAATCATAGTGTCTCAGCTAGAGATCAAATTAATTAGATGTTTCAAAATATCACGTACAGTATTTGAGTTCTGGAGGCCTTTGGTCTGTGCACATATTTAAAGACTTCAAGGAAGTATCCCTGCCATTGCTCTGAGGGTGTGGAGGGTCGGATGGGAAACTTGGTACTGATGCGGAATAGTCAGGTATATTTTATCCTTAGATGTTCTAAAGAAACCTGAAAACTACTCCAAGCACTAAGAAACTTCTTAGTAGAAATGAAGGCATGAAAAAAAGAGGATTTTGAAATACTTTTGTTTAATAATTAACTTTTCTAGAATGAGAATATTTTAGCATGAGCATGTGTTATTAGATAACTAAAGGAGATCCTGTAATGACTAATGTTTCTGCTGTAGCTAAATTGTTAGTTTTATATTAAGTTCATGAATAAACAGTTTCTAGGTCAGCAATTTCCTGGGGAAAAAAAAAGGAAAGAAAATCAAGGTGGTTGCAGAAAGCTATAGTGTACCAAACTTGATTTAGGGGTAAATGTAGAGCACTTCTCCCACCCCCCACCTCCCAGGAATTAGACCAATGAAACAAAGCTGTTAAAGTCAGGAACGTAGTGCTCCAATTGTGGTAGAGTGATGATGGCAAGATGTTTTGCCTACTGATCTCAGTAATACAGTGTTTGATGGGAGTTTTAAGTGAAGGTAAAATAAGAATTTGCACACTGACCTAATAGAATTATTTCCACAATCGCCTTAAATCTCATTGAAATTCCAACCATATTGAAAGGATAATTCAAGAGTAGCTTTGTGGTTCTTTAGAGGAGCTAAATATTTTTGACTCTTAGCATAAGATGAAAGATTTACATATAATATACGAGTGAGCTAATGGAACCCTTCAGAAAAATAATACAAGAATTTATTATTTTCTTAGAAAGCTTTTAATAGTGCTGTGTTCAAAATCATACACCTTGAAAATAATACATTTTGAACTTTTTTTTTTTAATCTTTTTTTTTTTTTTTTTTTTTTACAGAGACAGAGCGTGAGTCAGAGAGAGGGATAGGTAGGGACAGACAGACAGGAACGCAGAGAGATGAGAAGCATCAATCATCAGTTTTTTGTTGTGGCACTTTAGTTCATTGATTGCTTTCTCATATGTGCCTTGACCGTGGGGCTATAGCAGACCGAATGACCCCTTACTCAAGCCAGCAACTTTGGGACCAAGCTGGTGAGCTTTTTCTTTTTCTGCTCAAGCCAGATGAACCCGCGCTCAAGTTGGCGACCTCAGGGTCTCGAACCTGGGTCCTCCGCATCCCAGTCTGATGCTCTATCCACTGCGCCACGGCCTGGTCAGGCCATTTTGAACTTTTTGACAAATGTTTTTAAAATGTCTTGTTTATTGTTATTTCAATAATATTACTCAAAATACTTAATAAACATTTGATTTCTTTTGGGATAAGGCATTGTTTTAGATAAATAAAAAATTAAATGTTGGCTCTGTCCTCAAGTAACAGATAAACATAAATTAACTGTAACATAAGGCAGAGTAAAACTGCTGAATTGAAAAATATAGTATTAAACTGAGGTCATTAAAGATGCCCTCACACAGATGTGTCTATTGACTAGATTTTGATGGAGAAGTCCTTAAAGGACATATTCCAGGAAGAGTAAGCAGTTTTTGCAAAGATAATAGACTACAGAAGCTTCTTGACCTGGGTGGGAAAGAATGAGTAGTTTGTGGCTAGAAAACTATAATGCTTGAGAAGAAATGGAATGAAATGAGGCTAAGAAAATAGTTTGAAGTAAAATCATTGGGGAATTCTTTGTATTTTAAAAGAGAATTAATTAAGGTTAACCTATATAGAGAGCAATCCTGAAACTAAATTTTTAAGAAAGTGTAAGATAGGATAATATTTATTATTATTAAAGAATTCTGTGAGACCCAAGATAGCGACAGAGTAGGTGGAAGCTACACTCACCTCTTCCCAGGACCAAACTGGAATTACAACTAAAATATAGAGCAATCAACTTGAATAACTAACCAAAGACTACCTGAAGAGAAGTTTTGTAACCAAGGATTTATAAACGCCACATCGAGACTGGTGATAAGAAGGGCAGAGGTGTGAAAAGGACTGGCCCCACACCCACGGGCAGCTGCTGAGATTCTGGACAGATACCTCAGCTGCCGAGTTTCTTCCAGAGAAGTGTGGGGTCTCAACCCAAGCCAGATTCCCCAGCCCAGAGCACCAGAGCTGGGAAGAGGTGCCCACAAACCATTTGTCTATGAAAATTGGCAGGGATTCTGTCTACCAGAGAGAGAGAGTAATCTGTTAGGTACTCTCTTAAAGGGCCAACACATAAAATCCCTTTCATGGCCACACCCTGGGCTCAAGCAGAGATAGGACAGAATGGACCAGAGTGATGTGAGGAGAGACTGGGTTTCGTGGCTCTGGGGAGAGAGCTAAAGATAGAGTTTCCAGGATCCCTGTGCAAAGTCATTCACACATGCTGCAGATGCCATTTTTTTTGGGGGTAGAGTACTCCCCATATGGTATCAGCCTGGGGGAATGCAGTCGCCACACCTGCTGGGCTCCTTGTCCCCTACCATGTTGAACTTGCCCCTGCTGAGGAGTCAGCTGTCTGGAAGGGGTGTAAAGGTCTGGAAAGACTCAGTGGGTGTCATTGACTTGAGTTGTGTGGCTTTGGGGCCAAGGCCACAAACCTGAATGGTACTTTCCCCCATGGGAAGTCTGCTAGCTCCATTCTCCCAGGCTCCTGGAGACCCCACCTCCACACAACTGGTTGGCTCCACCCTACCAAGGTCTGGGCAGAATCTGGGACAGACTGAGTTGTGTGGCTCAGTGGATGGGGGCCAGGTTTTCCCTCAAACCTGACAGGTCCCTCCCCCTCACAGAAGATCTGGTATCCTTATTCTCCTGACTTCTGGTGCCCCACCCTGCTGTGACTGGGCTCTAGGGAGAATCTGGGACAGATTGTGTTGTGTGGCTCTAAATGGGGGCTATTTTTCCCTTGCATGCTTGACATGTGTAGTGCTGTCCCTTCACATGAACACATCTTGGTCTGTTTGGGCCTGGTAAACTCTGCTGGCCTCACCCTGATGACTCACTGAGACCCTTATCCCACCACAAAGGTTTGTGAGCACCCAGTGGGTGGCAGCTAGACTGGGTACTACCAGGGAAATATTATCCTAATTCCAAAACCAGATAAAGACACTACAAAAAAGAAAATTATAGGCCAGTATTCCTGATGAACATAGATGCTAAAATCTTCAACAAAATATTAGGAAACCAGATCCAACAATACATAACAACAAAATCTGAAAAGCCCATTTCTAGACTTGAATATATGAGTGTTAACTCAGTTGTTTAGACAACTTCAGTTAATATAAATATTTGTTTGAAAAAAAAGCTTCTATGGGGCAAAATTTAGAAACTTACTCATTGTATTTTGAAATGAGCCACTCATACAATTAATTTTTTTTAAATGGAAATGGGGTTTTGTGGCAGAACTAAAACCGGAAATGGTACTAGGTTACCAGCCAATATTTGTTTTAGTGAATTTAAAGTGACTTTTTTTCATGATGTTGATAAAACAGTTGAAAGTTTAAATAAAATGTTTTTAAAGGGAAAGCTTATTCACCAAAAGCAGAGCTGACCCATTAAGAGACGGAAAAGTACTGAATTTTGTTTTCCTAGGTTAATAGGATTAAGCCATGTTTGAGTGTGCTTTCTCAAGAATTTGCATTTCATTCACTAACATCGTTTGTATTTTCCCCTTAAAAACTATATCAGTCCACTTCTATTTAGCACTTTTTTTTTTTTTTTTTTTTTTACAGAGCCAGAGAAAGAGAGTCAAAGAGGGATAGATAGGGACAGATAGGAACGGAGAGAGATGAGAAGCATCAATCATCAGTTTCTCATTGTGGTACTTTAGTTGTTCATTGATTGCTTTCTCATATGTGCCTTGAGCAGCAGACTAAGTAACCCCTTACTCAAGCCAGCGACCTTGGGTCCAAGCTCATGAGCTTTTGCTCGAACAAGATGAGCCTGCACTCAAGTTGGCGACCTCAGGGTCTCGAACCTGGGTCCTTCTCATTCCAGTCCGATGCTCTATCCACTGCGCCACCACCTGGTCAGGCCTATTTAGCATTTTTTTGGAGTTTCTAGCCCAGGTCAATTAGGCAAGAAAAAGAAATAACATAAGCAAAGAATTTTAGTGGACATTTCTCTACAGAAGATATGGCACGTGGAAAGATGCTTGATATTATCAGTCTTTAGGGAAATACAAATCAAAACTATAGATTCTGCTTCACATCAATTAGGATGGCTGTAATATGTAAAAATGACAGGTAATAGCAAGTATTGGCGAGGAGAAATTATTCAATAGAACCTTCCCTCATGTTGCTAGTGGGAATGTAAAACATGAAAATGTTAACAAACTTAGTAGCCAGTTTGGTAGTTCCTTAGAAAGTTAAATATAGTTATTGTGTCACCAGCAATTATATTGCTAGCTGAATATCAGGAGAATTAAACATGTTTACACAAAACTTGGAGATATATGTTTATTTCCATTGTTAGCAACATTATTCATAATAGTCAAAAAGTGTACAACAACTAAAGTGTCATTAACTGATGAAACCAAAATGAGGGATATCTATACAACAGAATATTATTTAACCATAAAAAGGAATGAAGTGCTGGCACCTGCTACAACATGGATGAACCTGAAAGCAGTATACTAAGTGAAAGAAATCAGGCACAAAAGGCCACAGGGTCTGTGATTATGGGTTAAATGTCCAGAATAGATAAATTGAGAGGCAGAAATTATATTTGTGTTTGCCTGGAGCTGGAGAGAGGGAAGAATAGGTAGGCATGGTGTTTCTTTTTGGGGTGTGGATAGTGTTTTACTATTAGATGATAGGGATGGTTGCACAACTTTGACTTTAAAAAGAACAATTCAATTGTATACTTTAAAAGAATTTTATGGTTTGTGAAGTATATGAACTTAAAAATGTTATTTGGCATTAAACCAAGAGACAGAAACCATACAGTAATTTGAAAAGGGAAAGCTTAATGTATAGAATTAACTATAACATGATTGAAGAAACAAGATTGGCTAGTAGGAGTAAAAAGAACTTGAATGAATACGGTAGAGCAGATTTAATAAGTATTTTAGTAGACAGGACTGAGACAGAGTATTCCAGCCCAGGAAGAGGCTGCTGCCTTGCTGTGTCTGAGATCCAGGCCTTGGAGAGAGTGTACTCGTCACTCAGTGGATGGTCAAGTTGCTGAGTTACTAAGCTTATTGGAAATTCTCCTTTTGCGGTACTGGGCAGGCCTTTCACAGGGTGGTGCTGCAAGCCACGTGAAGGTATGTACTAGGGCAAGCTATTCGCGGGGAAGTGCTTTGCTGATGGCACCATGCTGGAAGCTACTGAGCACTGAGTGCTGGGTCAGGGGGCTTCTGTGCACTGCGGGAACTAAGCTGCTCCCTGCAGGAGAAAGGTGGTAGAGAAGCAGCTGCATACTGCAGAAGCCTGGCTGAAGAATAATCTCTCCTCCAGTGTACCTCCATCTCCCTTTACTGACAACAATTAACACCCTGCTAGCTGGCAAAACAGCAATATGTCAAGGGCCCATTTTCACACGGCAGCCAATAATGGGTAGATTTGGATGTGAGAGGTGACAAACTGATAACCGGCTCAAGAAACAGTATTAAGTCCTATACAGTTTAGAATACATTGTTATGTTGGGTTTAAAGAAAGTACCAGATATTCATCTCAAAATAGCTAAACAAAATTTTGATGTATATATCCTTGTAATACTTTTAGAAAGTTGTTTTAAACTACAGAAAGCAATTCATGGTTATTAAAAAATACTGAACAATATAGAAATGTTTAAAATGTAAACATTTTTCTTATCCCTCAGGCCCTTACTATCTATTTTGTTCATATCTCCTGAAGATAAAACTATTAGTAACAGTCTCTAATGAATATAGTTTGATAGTAGTAGTAAGGGAGAGAGGAGAGGTAGTTTGGTAGCCATTTATCAGTTAACAATTTTTATATAACCTAAATATTCATGTTTTCCCATGTGTTTTGCAATTTAAATCTTTCTCATTGTTTTTATCATTTACATATGTTTATATGTACATTGCTGCTGTAATTTGAATCATGAAAATTTGTTTTTTTTTCTTTAGAAAAATTCTGCAAAAATGTCTCTGTACCCATCTCTTGAGGATCTGAAGGTAGACAAAGTAATTCAGGTACGTTTATGTTGTTTAAATACTCCATCCCCATGTACTGTGCTGTATATTTTAGTTACAGGTAAAGTGAAGCAAGAAACTTAAATACAGTGTGTCCGTAAAGTCATGGTGCACTTTTGACAGGTCACAGGAAAGCAACAAAAGACAATAGAAATGTTAAATCTGCACCAAATAAAAGGAAAACTCTCCCAGTTTCTGTAAGATGATGTGGCAGCATGTGAGCATGCGCAGATGATGATGTAACATCGTGTATACAGCGGAGCAGCCCACGGCTGTGCCAGTTGAGATGTGGATGGTACAGAGGAAAGTTCAGTAGTGTGTTCTGTGGCTCGCTAAATTCGAATCCGTGACCAAAGTGCAACATGAATATCGACGCGTTTATAACGAAGCGCCACCACATAGGAATAACATTACTCGGTGGGATAAGCAGTTGAAGGAAACCGGCAGTTTGGTGGAGAAACCTTGTTCTGGTAGGCCATCAGTCAGTGACGAGTCTGTAGAGCAGGGGTCCCCAAACTACGGCCCGCGGGCCACATGCGGCTCCCTGAGGCCATTTATCTGGCCCCTGCCGCACTTCCGGAAGGAGCACCTCTTTCATTGGTGGTCAGTGAGAGGAGCACATTGACCATCTCATTAGCCAAAAGCAGGCCCATAGTTCCCATTGAAATACTGGTCAGTTTGTTGATTTAAATTTACTTTTCTTTATTGTAAATATTGTATTTGTTCCCGTTTTGTTTTTTTACTTTAAAATAAGATATGTGCAGTATGCATAGGGATTTGTTCATAGTTTTTTATAGTCCGGCCCTCCAACCGTCTGAGGGACAGTGAACTGGCCCCCTGTGTAAAAAGTTTGGGGACCCCTGCTATAGAGGCTATACGGGATAGCTACCTAAGGAGCCCTAAAAAATCTGCATGAGCCACATTGAACTGTACTGAATAGGTATGAAACTGGGAGAGTTTTCCTTTTATTTGGTGCAGATTTCACATTTCTATTGTCTTTTGTTGCTTTCCTGTGACTGGTCAAAAGCGCACCATGACTTTTACAGACACACTGTATATATTTTCGCTTTTTTACAACATAGACTTTTTTCAATTTATTAATTGCAGACTACACAGTTATAAAAAAGCTGGTGATTCCTTTTCATTTTACTGTGAATGGGTGTGGGATGTTATTTCTTTAAAACTGGACTTAAGCTATTCCATGATAAGTAGATTTTTTGACTAAAATTTAAATACAACATACACAAGTTGGTAAAATACACGCCAACTTTTTGTTGTCCTAGTTTTGTTTAAAATTAGAATGTTGTTCCTTTGGGTCTTTTGCTTTAAACAGTCTTTAAAATAATTCTTTGCCTTTTTGAAGATAAAAGTCTCAGAAATGTACAGAAAGGATGAAAACAGAGATTAGTCATTTTTCCAGATCCATATGCAAATCCTTAACGCTTAGTGCTCCGATGTCATTAATGGCTTAATTTTTATTCTTGAAGGCTCAATATTTCCGATAAAGAATTTTTAAACAGAAAGTGTGTTTGTTCAGATGCACCTTGTAGAAATAAAACCACACGAGAAAAAATACTGACAAAATACTGAAGAGAGCAGTGATAGAGCATTTAAGATGAACAGGCCACTTAAAAAGGTGAAATAGATTTCAGAGATTTTTACAACCTATTATTAAATATCAATAGTGGATCTATGATGGAAAGTGTATGTTCACTGATTTCCCCATATTTAACCAATCAGTACTACCAGCTTAAAAATTCCAGCCACGTGTTTGTTACTATCTTTGCTGGGATTTTTTCACCCTTAAAAGGCCAACATTTTGCCTAAAAACACTTGAATTCTTGAAATAACTTAAGACTTCTCACAAGTTTAAAATAAGTCGTTTATTTTCAATAAATATTATGAAGTAAATCTCAAAATAAACTAAGGTCAAGGCCTCAAGTAAGTAACATGATCTTTAGAGTAAGCATCTCTGAAGTATCAAACCACGCAAAAAAAATTCTGATAGATACATGAACTTACCAGGAATTACAATTGCCCTTTTGCTGTTCTGCTTGGCTGCCTGACCCCACCCTTAATTATTGGACAATGGCCGCTGGGACAGAGGGGCTCCAGGAAGCTGGTCATTCACCCCAAGAAGTACTCAGAAAGCCTAACATACCAGCACACCCTTGCTTGAGGCTATCCCCAACCCTATAAAATTTTGCCTCAGTCTGTTTTTGGGGCCCTTCTTTCGGAGAAGTGCCCCTGCAGGTCTTTCTCTTCTAATGAAGCTGCACATCTGATGTTCGAGTGCCTTCTCATTCTTACATCTGGTGCCGAAACACAGCACGGGGTACCGGCTGCCTGGACGATCCCCTTGCGGGCCAAACTTACACAAACAGGAAAGCAGTGGACAGCGGCAGCTCGTCCACAGTGTCGTAGATGGGGCTGATGGCCCTGGGCACCTCAGCCTTCAGTGGCAAACCCCAGCATTCTGGGCAAGGTTAGGTCATAGGTGGCTGGAGCAGGGCTGGAAGAGACTGAACCCTCCCTTAGAGGAGTGAGGGGGAAGCCTACCTTCCAGTGTCCCTGTTTCCTCACAGCAGAGGCATGTAAGTCTGGCAGGCTTTAGCTCAATGACCTTCCTTTCCACTATTGAAGCAGGACCCAGATGGCATCCTATGAGACCCCTTTGGGGCGTTGGAGCCTTTAAGGGCATATCCTAAAAGCTGGTAGTTCCCCTGATATCTATTGGGGTATCTTAAAAGCCATGCTCAGAAGATCTCGCTGAGGGGTTTGAGGATCCCCATCCGCCTATATAAATCTTTTCCATATATCTGGAGCTATTTGGAAAAAGACAAAACGGTGTTATTAGCTGGATCAAATAAAGAAGGTAGTAGTTTGCAGGCGAAAAAGATTTGGTGTCTCCTGTTCATCAGCATTCAAAAGAAATTTAAATTATCATTTTTTTTAAATAAAAAGCATGATATGGTAGACCCGTAGGAGTTCCAGGATATGACTACCCCCTTTTAAATTTTTTTAAATTGACCTTAAAATGTTTGCTGGGTACACTTTAATAATACCTTAACTTTAAAGATTGTAAGAATGACAAAATACGGTAAATGCTTTTGCTCCATATGCAGGAGAATTTTCAGTTTAACCAGTTTAGGAAATTCAATAATAGAACAATGCATACAGACAATGAGCTATAACATACTTAGCAGCCTCTCCTGTTCTGACAGAGGTTACTATAAGTCCAGATGTGTTTGTGTTTTTTAATGCTCACAAGATTTAAAAGTATCCTAGCTATTCAAGTCTTGGGCTGTTTTGTCTGTGTATGCAGTTCATTTTTTTTATTTTTTAAAAAATTATTGATTTTATAGAGAAAGGAAGGGAGAGAGAGAAACAGAAACATCCATCTATTCCTGCATGTGCCCTGACCAGAGATAGAATTCGCAACCTTTGAGAATATAGACAATGCTCTAACCAACTGAGCTATTTGGCCAGGGCGTGTATAGTTCATTTTATATAGTAGCTGATAACTTAGATTTCTTTTTGCTCTGGAGATGCCCTTGGTGATACTTATTTTCTAATCTTATGTCCTTTTACACCACAATAAAGCTAAATGCAGCAGTGAACTGGCAGTTCATATATCGTAAACTATTTTTACAATAGTCATTAGGCTGTGGCTTTCAACATCATATAATTTCTAAACCTCTTTGTCCATTACAAATCCTTAAGAGGAGCCTGTGGTTGCTTTTCCTATGCAAAATAGCTGATAAGAAACAATGATCCAGCCTGGCTAGCGGTGGCACAGTGGTAGAGCATTGATCTGGGACACTGAGGACTCAGGTTAGAAACCCTGAGGTCACTGGCTTGGGCATGGGATCATAGACATGTCCCCATGGTTGTGGGCTTGAGCCCAAAGGTCGTTGGCTTGAGCAAGGGGCGTCACTGGCTCAGCTGGAGCCCCCCCTCCCCCATCCCCACATCAAGACATGTATGAGAAAGCAATCAAGAAACAGTTGTAGTGCTGCTGCTACTCGTTGATGCTTCTCATCTCTCTCTCCTGCCTTTCTGTCTTTCTGTTTCTGTCTCTGTCTTTCATTTAAAGAGAAAGAGAGAGGAGAGAGAGAGAAAAAGAAAGGAAGGAAGGAAAGAAAAGAAAGACAGACACAAGATCCAGTGCTCTTTAGTTTTCTAAAGCAGTGAGCAGAGGTTGGCTGTGGTGGCTCCATGAGTGTGTTTTCTCCACGTGCTTTCTGTAATGGCAGAAACAAGATGCCCGCAGTCTTTGCTGTGTGCTTTTTGGAGTCCCTGGTACTGTGTGCTTTTTGGAGACACCCTCCCTTCTTTTTAATAGTTTGAGATTCCAAATAAGTGTGGATTTATTTGCTACTTTTTATGATTCATAGTCTTTGTTAAACCCTGTTGTACCATCTTTCTTTTATTACTCCAGGTTACATAGTAAATATGTCTGGTTGCTAAGAACTTCCTATATATATTCCTTGGATAAGAACAGTAGCAATAAATGAAATAATAGAAATAATAACCAATCTAAAAAGGAATATTTTTAAATTAATAAATTGTACCTTTTAGAGTAGTTTTTGGTTCACAGCAAAATTGAAAGTACAAGGAGTTGCCATTTTACCTCCCCTCTCTCTGTACACTACATATCCTCCCTCACAGTCAGCATTCTCATCAGAGCCCTGCATTGGTTACAGGGTTACCTACACAGACACATTATTACCACCCAGAGTTTGTAGTTTGTTTATAGTGTATATCAGGGTTCACTCTTGGTGTTGTTCATTCTGTTGGTTTTGACAAATGTAGAATGACATATGTCCACCTTTCGTAGTATGGGATACTTTGCTCTAAAAATCCTCTATGCTCTGTCTCTTCTGCCCTCCCTCCCCCCTGACCCCTGACAACTGCTGATTTTTTAACTGTCTCATAGGTTTGCCTTTTCAACAGTATCATGTTTGGAATCACACAGTGTTCAGCCTTTTCAAATTGGTTTCTTTCAGTTAGTAATATTCATTTAAGTCTCCTCCATGTCTTTTCGTGGCTTGATAGTTCATCTCTTTTTAGTGCTGAATAGTATTTTTTCTTAGAGTCATCCATGGAGTAATCAACCAGCCATTAGCGTCTTTCAGCTGATAGTTGGTGAGAGAGCTTTCAAAACTCTACATAACACTGCTCACAAAAATTAGGGAATATTTCAAAATGAATATGCAGTGATAAAATATCCACTAATTTTTTTGAGCAGTATACTTACAGTTTGTGGAGTATTATGTAGAATTATATTTTCATGCTGCGTTCCTTTTTTCTTTTCTTTTTTTCTTTTTTGTGATAGGGACAGATAGGGACAGACAGACAGGAAGGGAGAGAGATGAGAAGCATCAATTCTTCGTTGCAGTACCTTAGTTTATTAATTGCTCTCTCATATGTGCCCTGACGGGGGGGGGGGGCTACAGACTGAGGGACCCCTTCCTCAAGCCAGTGACCTTAGGCTCAAGCTGGTGAGCTTTGCTCAAACCAGATGAGCCTGTGCTCAAGCTGGCGACCTCAGGGTTTTGAACCTGGGTCCTCCATATGCCAGTCCGATGCTCTATCCACTGCGCCACCACCTGGTCAGGCTCATGCTGCATTCTATTTCAGTTTAGAATGTGACAAGTTATAAAGAGTGAATATTGAAGAATGACTCGATAACAAGCATACGAGAACATTTATAGACCATGAGTAAAGTACCATTCAATGCTCTTGTAGGCCATACTTAGTTAAATTAAGCTTCCATCTCTCCAAGATCTTTGGGACTACTCTTGGCATTAATATCAGGGCTAGGTTGAGATATAGGTATAAACTTCATTACTCAGTCGACAAATTTATGATTATGTAAAAAGTGTTATTAGACATGGGTCATACAACTTATTACCAACCTTGTCTCTAAAAGACAGCTATTTCAGAAAGTCAGATGTATCTGTAAAGGAGAAAGGATTTCCATCAGTGGTTACTTAATACAACGTGGGCTATGAAGACAGCCCCGAGAGGAGTTCCAGGCATACCTGAGCATGAGTAACCCTGCTAATGTAGACACTGTCACAGTGATTTTGGAAGGTTAACAGTTAAAAATTATACTATGATTTTTTACATCAGTGATAAAATATGTGTTTCGCATACTTGGTAATGATTTTGTATTTAGTGTAGCATAGTGACTTCTTATGCTAAAATAAAGTTTATTTCAGGATGGTAGGGTAAAATGGCAAAATAAGTTTTAACAACTTAATAAGTATTTAAATTTATAGGTGTTTATCTGATATGGGACTTTCAACATTTTTTAAAAAGACTTTATTGACTTTAGAGAGAGGGTAGGAGAGAAGGGGTGGGGAAGGAGTGGCAATGGTCCACTCTGTACTAGTTGTGTCTTGTTTGTGCCTTGACCAGGCAAGCCTGGGGTTTTGAACCAGCGACCTCAGCATTCCAGGTTGAGGTTTTATCCACTGTGTCACCACAAGTTGGACTGATATGTGACTTTTACATGAATATGATTGAGCTTTTTTTCTTACGCAAATAACATATTTTTAGACTATTAAAAGAATAATGAAACTGTAAAGTGGTACATTTTATAAAATTATTTATTTATTTATTCTTTTTAGAGAGGAGGGGGGAGGGGGGAGAGAGAGAGAGAGAGAGAGAGAGAGAGAGAGAGAGAGAGAAGGGGGAGGAGCAGGAAGCATCAACTCCCACATGTGCCTTGACCAGGTAAGCCGGGGTTTTGAACCAGCAACCTCAGTGTTTCCAGGTTGATGCTTTAACCACTGCGCCACCACAGGTCAGGCCTAAAGTGGTACATTTTATAATGCACTTTGAAAATGTTAATTAGTTTTGCAGCTGCACTATGAAATAATGGTTATAAGATGTAAAATGGTTAGTCAGATTTTCTGTGATAATGTTAAATATTTAGAATATGAAAAATGAAAAATACTTTTGATTTGCAAGGTTTTTTTTTTTTTTGAAAAATACATTGCTGAAATGTTTGAAATCAAACTTTCTTGAGTACAACTTCAGTGTTGTAGTTTCTTTTTGGAAGTACTGAATTTAACTTATAAGTCATGTAAGAATTTTAAGTACATATATGACATTATTGTTAGAATTTTCTTTTCTTTTTCAGGCTCAAAGTGCCTTTTCTGCTAACCCTGCCAACCCAGCAATTTTGTCAGAAGCGTCTGCTCCTATCTCTCAAGATGGAAGTAGGTTCATATTTTGGGTTCATTCTCCTTAAACAGAAATCTTTAAGCCTTATTTTGCTGAAATAAGGAATCCATGATATAAAAAAAATTATGCAGCGAGACCTGGCTGGTTGGCTCAGTGGTAGAGCGTCAGCCCGGCATGTGGAAGTCCTGGATTTGATTCCCTATCGGGGCACACAGGAGAAGCGCCCATCTGCTTCTCCACCCTTCCCCCTCTCCTTCTTCTCTGTCTCTCTCTTCCTCTCCCGCAGCCAAGGCTCCATTGGAGCAAAGTTCTAGCCTCTGCCTCAGGTGCTAGAATGGTTCTGGCTGCAATGGAGCAACGCCCCAGATGGGCAGAGCATCACCCTCTGGTGGGCATGCCAGGTGGATCCTGGTCGGGCGTGTGTGGGAGTCTGCCTGACTGCCTCCCCGCTTCTAACTTAGAAAAAATACAAAAAAAAAAAAAATGCAGCTTAAAATTGGTGATTAAAGCTCTAGTAGTAAGAAGAAAAATATGTTTATTTCAAAACCTAAACCTTTAATCAAGAAAGTGAACTACGAATATCAAACGTATTTTAAGGCTTAATGGAAATTAAGTTACATTTTAGCCCTCATAAGTTCCTAACTTAAGACTGATTCATTTAAGTGAACTGTGCCCATACTCCTGCTCTTTAACTTCCTTAACTGTCCTCTATATTGGGGGAAGGAGGAATGGTTGGAATTTCCAACTGCGTCCCTTTGGGGGATCTTCCCAAATCCTGGAATTTCTACTCAGTCTCCATATCCTTCTCTTTGGTCCCCTCTTCCTTCTAAATTCATGGAGATTCCGAGGAGAACCCCTAAATATGTCTTAAGTAAGATACAAAAGGAGAGTTAAATATGTTTTTGTGGCCTCTTATAACATTTATAATATTGTTTCTGTTAGAAAATCCATTTTAAGTCACAAATAAATCATGTAAAAAAGAGCTTTTGGAAATAGTATCTAACTCGATCACTAAGTTAAATACTGTTAATAGTTAATATACTGTTTCCAAGATTTCATTGGAATGTGGTTAACATTCTTAAAATAATGACACTAAATAAATAGACAAGCATTGATTTTATTTTTTAAAATTGTAGCTTGTTCAGAAGAATCATTTCCTAGCCATGTTTACTAAATGAGTTATAAAGTAGCTGCCTTGGTCAGTTGTTCTATAGTGGAGAATCAGTGGTTGTTCACAAAATTGCTTATCAAATCAGTTAAGTTAAAGGAAAGGTAAGACAATTTATTTGGCTAAATTATTTGTACTTTTCTGAATTTTTAGAAGTCTCAGATTATTAACACAAGTAGAAGCCCATTATAACAATAGTTTTTATTTTGACTACCAATGTTTATGTCTTCATTCATTTATTTATTTTAGATCTCTATCCTAAATTGTATCCGGAACTTTCTCAGTACATGGGCCTGATTTTAAATGCAGAAGAAATACATGCAAATATGGCCATGGTCTCTGGAGCACCAACTCCGGGGGTATGTATAATGTAATTAATTTTGAATTATATAAGATGATACTGTATACATAAATATAAGCTCATGTCTCTGTGGCTAATATATATTTATAACTTTAGCATTGACCTCTCTTCTCAGAAATTTTAGACTCTTACCACTTTTCTAATTTATTAGGAGTTAAAAATTCAGATGCTTCTGACTTTTTAGTTCATTTTTTTGTCTTCTGCATTTAGTCAGTTACCAAGATCTAGGGGTTTTGTCTCTACTGTGTTTCTTGTATTCTTTTTATCCTTTCCAGTCCTAATATAACCTTATTCAGAGTTCCTATATTTCTAACCTAGATTATTACAGTAGTCTTACATTTCCTCTATTAACATGTTAAATAAACAGTACTAAGCTGCTGCTCGAGGAATCATTACAAAGTACAGGTCTATCATAGCTTTCTATTGTTCATAATTTTTTTAATGTTTTGATGTCTAATGTTCTTTGTAATTAGACCCCAAATTGTATGCTTAAATATGTATTATTTCATAAACTTTTGTTAAGGTCATGGCCACAAGACCATAGCACTTTATAGCACTTATTATACTGTATTTCTCCATGTATAAGACGCACCTTAATTTTGGGGCCCAACATTTGAAAAAAAGACAAGTGGGAAATGCAAGTAAAAAACCTACAGCAACAAGAGCAAAAACAAGTGGGAAAAAGTGGGAAATGCAAGTAAAAAAAACTACAACCACTGTATAAGACACACAATTTTTAGACCCCAAATTTTTCAAAAGAGGTTGCGTCTTATACATGGGAAAATATGGTAATTATAGTAAATACTTTATGAAGACAGGGTCCATGTCTGTATGTTGCCATAATCCCAGCGCTTCATAAAGTACCTGACATTTATTTATTTATTTATTTACCACATATTTATTGAAAACTTGTTTATATGAGTTAGGGTTCATTTGAGAAAACAAATCACAAATATTTCAACAGATAATTCAAGAAATTAGATAAAGAGGTTGAAGAATTGTAACAAACAAAAATGGAATACAGTTGTAATTTCAGAAAGTAGGACTGGAGAAGCTAGGGAAGAGTGAGTTGAGTTACTGGAACCTGGAAGCTCCGGGGAAGAGGAGCTGCAGGGAGCTGGGCGTCTGACCACGGACCTCTGAGGGGCTGCAGGGAGGCTGCTTCTGGGAGTCAGCCAGAGCTGAAGGACCGGATTAACTGCTGCCCCCAAGGGTCAGGGCTAGGCCCAGGCAGTGATGACAGGAACCAGAAGCAGACAAGGAGCAAGGTACTTGTCCCCCTCCCAGCCTGCCAGCCTCCCTCTAGTGCCTTGTGTGGAAGATTCTAACCAGGAACCGCTGACAAAGGAACCTGTGATTTGCACAGTTAACACCCAGCATGATTACATAGAGCAGGGGTCCCCAAACTTTTTACACAGGGGGCCAGTTTACTGTCCCTCAGACCGTTGGATGGCCGGACTATAAAAAAAACTATGAACAAATTCCTATGCATACTGCACATATCTTATTTTAAAGTAAAAAAACAAAACGGGAACAAATACAATATTTAAAATAAAGAACAAGTAAATTTAAATCAACAAACTGACCAATATTTCAATGGGAACTATGCTCCTCTCACTGACCACCAATGAAAGAGGTGCCCTTCCAAAGTGCGGCGGGGGCCGCATGTGGCCCGCGGGCCGTAGTTTGGGGACCCCTGACATAGAGTCTACAAGTGTGGGTTTGGAGCTGACGGACAGTAGTTTATCATCTGACACTGCCTACTGTGTGACTACCCAGTATGTTTGACAAATATTCTAACTTTACATGACAGCAATAACAACTTTCTAATTTCCCTTAAAAGATACAGATCTTCATAAAATTGAGATTCAGCAAATATTTTCTATTAAGGAACCCACAGCAAATATTTTAGGTTTTGCTGGCTTACACATGGTCTCTGTCACATATTTTTACTATTTTCTTTGTTTGTTTGCTTGTTTACATATTTTTAGAAATATAAAAATCATTCTTAACTCAAGGTGTATGAAATTAAGCCAGTTACCACTAAAAATAATGTTCCTCTTACCTTTTCCCTAGACAGACAACACCAGCTATCCTGGCCATCTCAGGGCAATGGTCCCTGCCGTCAGTTACTGGGCGATGTTAATAACTCCTCTAAATATTCACATTCCCAGCTGAATATTGTTAACCTAACGACAAAAGTATAAAGTTAACCACTATCAATTCATATATTAAAGTAAAAGGTGGGGAGGAATGAAAAGATTAGTTGCTACATGTATAGAAAGTTTATACTTAAAGTCAGAGAAGAAGACAGTCCTAGGTGCTGCAATTCTTTTTTCTTTTTTTTCTTCTTTTGTGACAGAGAGGGACAGATAGGAACAGACAGGAAGGGAGAAAAATGAGAAGCACCAATTCCTTGTTGTGGCACCTCAGTTCATTGATTGCTTTCTCATATGTGCCTTGATCAGGGGCTACAGCAGACCGGGTGTCCCCTTGCTGAAGCCAGTGACCTTGAGCTGAAGGTGGTGAGCTTTGCTCAAACCAGATGAGCTGCGCTCAAGCTGGTGACCTCAGGGTTCCAAACCTGAGTCCTCCACGGCCCAGTCCGACGCCCTGTCCACTGCATCACCGCCTGGTCAGGCGGTGGTGTGATTCTTATTTTGCTAACTCGTCAGGAGGCCATAGGGAGTATTGTCCACTCCTCCTTCCCTTGTCTGGCACTTCAGCTGCCTTTTCTTTTCTCCTTAATACCTAGTGGGATGACCTAAACCTTCATCTTTGAAGTGTCCAAACTAGGGCTTAATGCCCTACCTTTTTTTTTTCTTTTTGTTTTATTTATAGTTAGAGGTTTCTGTGAACTCTTCCCATTCTAGTGAAATTCACATTCTAAACAAATAAGCTGATACTTACTACACGTTGAAGAACAGTAAGTAAAGACAGTGCCAGGGCTGTATTTCAGCATGGTAAGCTTGTGCCTTCTCTTTGACAGGTTGACATTTGAGCAGAGAGCTGAATGAAATGAGGGAGTGAGATATGTGAATGTGTGGTGAGAGAACATTTCACAGTGTATAGACAGACGATTTGAAAGCCTCAGGCAGAAATGAACTTGGTAGACCCAAGAGTGAAGGCCTGTCTGATGGGCAGAGGAAAGAAGGCAAATGTGGTAGCAGATGACATTGTAGGATGGTCAGGCCAGGTAGTCTGGGACCTTCTAGACCAGGGGTCCCCAAACTTTTTACCAGGGGGCCAGTTCACTGTCCCTCAGACCGTTGGAGGGCCAGACTATAAAAAAAAAACTGAACAAATCCCTATACACACTGCCCATATCTTATTTTAAAGTAAAAAAAACAAAATGGGAACAAATACAATATTTAAAATAAAGAATAAGTAAATTTCAATCAACAAACTGACCAGTGTTTCAATGGGAACTATGCTCCTCTCACTGACCACCAATGAAAGAGGTGCCCCTTCCAGAAGTGCGGTGGGGGCTGGATAAATGGCCTCAGGGGGCCGCATGCGGCCCTCGGGCTGTAGTTTGGGGACCCCTGTTCTAGACCATGGTAAGGGTTTGGGATCTGAGTTGTGGGAGGGGTGTATAATCTGATTTTTTAAAAAGAATTCTATGTTTACTGTGTGGAGAATGGGTAGTAGAACAAGGAGTTCTAGAAGCAGAGACTATCTAGAACAGTGGTCCCAACCCCGGGGCCGCGGACTGGTACTGGTCCGCAGAGAAAGAATAAATAACTTATATTATTTCCGTTTTATTTATATTTAAGTCTGAACGATGTTTTATTTTTTAAAAATGACCAGATTCCCTCTGTTACATCCATCTAAGACTCACTCTTGACGCTTGTCTCAGTCACTTGATACATTTATCCATCCCACCCTAAAGGCCGGTCCGTGAAAATATTTTCTGACATTAAACCGGTCCGTGACCCAAAAAAGGTTGTGGACCACTGGTCTAGAAGGTTCTTGAAGTAGTTCTTGCCAGAAAGAGATGGTTGCTTACAGAGAGTGGAGGAGAGGGCAGACATAATAACATGGTGTTGGTCATAATGGCCATGGTAAGTAAGAACACATTTAGGTAATTTTGTTGGAAATTATTTTTTGTAAAATAATTGTAGAAATAAAACCCACTTCAAAACTTTTTTTCTGTAATCCAGCTGAACTAAATAATTCATTTGCATCTGAATTTTTTTCTTTTCTGTCTCATTACTTGATTTTCCTGTCTCATAGCTGTTATTTCTTTTGAATCTTTGTAATTCTTCATAAGTAATACAGACATTGTTCTGATTTCTCGTATAGTTGTGTTAGACTCTCAGCTTTAGAATATGCTGTCATAATTAACATGAATTCTGGACAGAAGTTTAACCTGTGGTGTGAGTGTAGCTGAGGCTTCTCTTTGCCTATGATAGCCGCTCTGGGCAGCACAGTGCTTAGGTAGAGGAGAGCTTTCATGACAGATTCCAGTTAAGCCTTGGTAAGCTCTTCCCTCACTGTCTTATTGGTTGCGGAAAGGGTCCACGTAAAATAAGAAACCAGTTTTGGTCAAGAAAACTTGAAAACAATGGGAAACTTGTAATATGGTACCTGACACGTGCCCCTGCTATTCTTACGCAGTTTGGTTTGTGCCTATATTTGTCTGATCCATAGATGTTTGTTAAAGGAAACATTCAGGGGCACAAAGAAAACCAGATAGAAGGTGACGGAAGACAATTTGACTTTGGGTGATGGGTATGCAACATAATCAAATGTCAGAATAACCCGGAAAATAAAAGGGGGGAAAATAACCTGGAGATATTTTCTCTGAACATATGTACCCTGATTTATCAATGTCACCCCATTAAAATTAATAATAATAATAAAAAAATGGGTCAGAAAAAAACAAAACAAAAAGACAGGCAGCTATGAGTCAAAAAAAAGATGAATGCTAACAAAATATTAATAATAATAAATATGAAAGCGTCTCTGATGAGCACCCCCCCCAAAAAAAAAAAAAAAAGAAACATTCAGCCTGGCCAGGTGGTGGCACAGGGATAGAGTGTTGGACTGGCATACAGAGGAACCAGGTTCGAAACCCTGAGGTCGTTGGCTTGAACGTGGGCTTATCTAGCTTAGGTGCGGGGTCGTTGGCTTTACCGTGGGATCATAGAGATGACCCCATGGTAGCTGACTTGAACTCAAGGTCGCTGGCTTGAGCAAGGGGTCACTCGCTCTGCTGTAGCTCCCTGGTCAAGGCACATGAGAAAGCAATCAATGAACAACTAAACAACGAAGAATTGCTGCTTCTCATCTTTTTCCCTTCCTGTCTGTCCCTATCTTTCCCTCTCTCTGTCTCACTGTCACAAAAAAATAAATAAAAAAAATAAAGGAAACATTCATATAATGTGGACTTTTATTTTAATCCTCACACTGGCACTGTGAGTTAAGGTTGCCCTTTTATAAGCAACTTGAAAGGTAAACAGATTGCTAAATATCAGAGCTGGAAAATATTTCCTAAGTTTCAAAACTATGTTATGGCCTGTAAGTTTAAGGATCATACATTTGAGTTGAAGACAAGTCAAAGTACACATGAAACTAATGGCAGTGAACTTAGGAGACAGTAAGGAGAGTTAGTCATTGAATCTATTAGAGATGATAAATGTTGGAGTACATTACCTGAGGAATTAGTAAATGAAAGCCAGGGTCATTTTGACATAAATCAAACTACCTGAAGGAAATAATTTATAGATTATTTTTTGGGAAATCACAGACAAGTACATTCAAGTTATTTTAGAATTTTTTTTTATGGAAAATGTTTGTAAATATTGACACGTATATCTTTTTGTCAGCAGTTGGTAGCAAGACCTTCCAGTATGAACTACATGGTGGCTCCTGTAACTGGTAATGATGTTGGGATACGTAGAGCAGAAATTAAGCAAGGAATCCGTGAAGTCATTTTGTGTAAGGATCAAGATGGGAAAATTGGGCTCAGGCTTAAATCAGTAGATAATGTAAGTATTTTTAATATCTGTTTAAATTAGTTTAAATAGCTTATAGGCTATTAAATGATCAATGTTAGAATAATTTAAAATGAAATGATTTAATAAACTTTAATGGTATATCTAAAATCAAGAATACTTTAAATTTGTTAAACTTAAATGTTTTCCACTTGGAGATAACCTATTCTGAAGAGGCAGAGTTAGGACTTCCAACAGTACCTTTTTTTTTCTTCTTTGAGTCCTTTTCTGGAATACAGTTCACTTGTCTGCGTATATTATAACAGTTTACACAAACAGAATTCTGGCACTGAAATAGGGCAACAGATGTGGAAGTTAAGAAAAGACAGACCAATGAAAATGAGTGGTCTTAATGATGAGTATTTTTAAATGAAAGGATGATCATTTAACTTGTGAAGTGGTTTTTACAGTTTAGTTATTTCCATCCTTCAATTTGAGTTTAATAGTCATTAGGAAGGTGACTTTCTAATTAGGGTAGCCATTACTTTACTTTATCATTGCTTCCTGTCTCTCCTTTGCCATGCTGAAGGAATTAAGCAGGGATACTCACTGAAGAATCATGCAGGATTGTCAAGAACTTGCCAAGTTTTTACCCCAATTTATGGCTTTAGGCATTGCCTTATTGGATTCCCTTTAAGTCCTGAGGTTGCACTCAGCTCATTGTATCCAACCTTTTCACGTAGAAAATAAGGAGCTTGGCACATTGTGGTAAATGGCTGTGGCTGATCTTGGCAGGAAGCTCCAACCCTGCCTGCCTCCACAGGGGGCTGAGGGCATTGATGTCTTTGTATGCTGTAGCTTACTCAGGATATCAACGTGCTTCTCTGGGAAGCTCTGAGTCTGATGCTCTCCCTTCCTTTTCAGTGAATAAAGTATTTGTTGCCCCTTGTGCTAGGGTTTCTTCCTGCCTCTCTCTCTGCCCTAAAGAGACAAGATACTCTTCATAGGCACCTTATTCATTTTTTTAAAACTTAATTTTTTAATTGAATTTATTGGGGTGACACAGGTTAACATAATTATACAGGTTTCAGGTACCCTATTCTGCAACACATCTCTGTATACTGACTGTATTGTGTGTTCACTGACCCCCCAAGTCTCTCCGTTCATCACCATTTATCCTTCCTATACCTTCCTCCACCCCCTCACACCACACTGTGTTCATGAGCTTTTTTTGCCCAATCCCTCCTCCCTTCTTACATAGCACCCCACGTAGCTGTCAGCCTGCTCACTATCAATGAATCTGTCTCAGTTTTGCTTGTGAGTTCATTAGAGTCCACGTATGAATGAAATCATATAGTACTTGTCTTTCTCTGAATGGCTTTTATTTCACTTGACATAATGTTCTTCAGGTTCATTCATGCTGACACAAGGGGTAAGATTTCCTTTTTTATGGCCGCATAGTAGTCCATTGTATCTAATATAAACGCAGCTTTTTTATCCACTCATTTACTGGTGGGCACTTGGGCGGGCTTCCAAATGTTGGCTATTGTAAATAGCACTGCAGTGAATATAGTGGTACATATGTTCTTTTGAATTAGGGATTCAGGTTTTTTTGGATATAGTCCCAGAAGTGGAATCACTGGGTCATAAGGCAGCTCCATTTTTTATTTTTTGAAGTAACTCTATACTGTTTTCCACAGTGGCTGCACCAGTCTGCACTTCCACCAACAGTGCAGGAGGGTTCCCTTTTCTCCACACCCTCACCAATACTTGTTGTTTGTTGATTTATTGTTGATAGTCATTCTGACAGTTGAGGTGACATCTCATTGTGGTTTTAATTTACATTTCTCTGATGATTAGTGAGGTTGACAGTCTTTCTATATTAGCATCTGTATGTCCTCTTTAGAAGTGTCTAGTTAGGTCCTTTCCCATTTTTTAATCGGATTGGGTTTTTTTGCTGTTGGATTTTATAAGTTCTTTATAATAAGTTTGCATATTAACCCCTTATCAGACCTATCGGCCAATATGCTCTCCCATTCAGTGGCTTGCCTTTTCATTTTGTCGATGGTTTCCTTTCCCGTGTAGTGGTGTTGAATGTGCCACCTTTTTAGGCTGTTAAATAAACCCCACTCTACTTGATTGTACACAATTTAAGAAGTGAGTAAAGGAATCCTTCAACTCAAAAGGTAGAGTTATGACCTTATACTGTCATTTTTTAAACTATAAAAAATAAAAAGACTTCTAACACTTGTCTTGCTTTCCCCTCAATAGTGATCATGTGGTAATACCTATTCAGTCTTGTCAGACTCACAGAAACTTACATGTATTATAGCAATCCTACTTTGTTTTCCTTAGTCTTTATTTCAGGATGAGGGTAAATGATTTAAGGTATAAAGCAATATTGAAATCTTACCATTTTTGCCTTATTTCTTGGGATTTTTGCCTTGATAAGCTTTTTAATTTCTTTTTAGGGGTTAATAACACATATATTCATATAATTTTATTTTTTATTTATGAGGGTAGATCCCCAGATATACTGCTCACAAAAATTAGGGGATATTTCAAAATGAATATAAAGTTGTAAAATCTCCCCTAATTTTTGTGAGCAGTGTAGTTGCTTTCTAATTTTCCAGCATTTTCAAACTATGTCTTAATAGTGGACTATGACTAAAGTTGCTTTCTTATTCTCTAGGGTATATTTGTTCAGCTAGTCCAGGCAAATTCTCCAGCCTCATTGGTTGGTCTGAGATTCGGGGACCAAGTCCTCCAGATCAACGGGGAAAACTGTGCAGGCTGGAGCTCGGATAAAGCGCACAAGGTGCTCAAACAGGCGTTTGGAGAGAAGATCACTATGACGATTCGTGACAGGTAAGCCGACTGAACAATTCAGATGGGATCAAGACCAGTTTTCCATTTTCTTATGCTTTTCAGATTTTGTAAATATCGTATTCTGTTGCAAGAAATAATTAAATGTTATTGATGAGCCTTAGAGTCTTAAAATTGTGTGGAGCAGAGTTTTCTTACATAGTTTGATTTTTTAAAAATAGCATATACTTTTATTTTTGCATATACTTTTTATTTCAGAGCTTATAGAAATTTATTGCCTAAGGAGTTACTTTCCTGTCTTAATCTATTTCTCTAGAAAATAGAAAATGTATGTTGGGAAAGTAAGCAGCGTGGCGTCTATGGCCTCACTCTGCCCTTTGCTGCTTAGACATGCGGTGTAGTATGAGTGTCAGGGTTCCTGCAGAGCTCCAAGCGGCTGTGAGTTCTGAAAACAAATCTGGGTTTTTAGGTGACTATGAAGCTCTAGTTGTCAAGGTCAGGGGATGGAACATTTTATTTAGCAGTTAATTTATTACTAAACATTTAGTGCATGAAATATGGGCCTCCATTTATTTTCTTGCCCCAACCCTCACAAATATTAAGGGTGGACCTATGTCATATTGTTCCAGTTAGCTTTGGGTTTTCATTCTCAGTTAAACTTTTTGCTTTCATGTTTCTAGTTTGTCACACATGGGTAGGTATTTAGTAAACATTCGTAGATGAATGCCATTTTTGCTTTATATCTAAGGAAAAGAGTAACATGGGCCAACAGGAAGATATTACTGTTCTGAATTTTTAAAAACACAGGTTTATAGAAAATCCATATATTGACATGACGGCAGAATTATAGAGTGGTAAGCGAGTATAACTGGCATGACAGCCTTTGAGACAACTGGCTGCCTGGTTATCATAATTATATGCCTTCCTTTCTAAAAGAACTTTCTAGAAGCCAGTTAAGTATTTGATACTTAAAAAGAAAATCTTGATTAGTAATTTAGGCAAACCATAATGGATAAATTAAAAAAAAAATACAGTTGAACCTTGAACACCATGGGTTTGAACTCTACGGGTCCAATTATACACAATTAATATGCAGACCTGAGCAGCTCAAACATGTTGTACAAGGGCCACTGTTTTGAGCCACTGTTGGGAATCTATGGATGTGAAGGGCCAGCAGACTCCAAATTTCCCTGCAGATTTTTTTTTTTTTTTTTTAGTGAGAGGAGGGGAGGCAGAGAGACAGATTCCTACGTGTGCCTGTACCAGGATCCACCCGGCAAGCCCACTAGGGGTGATGCTCTGCCCATCTGGTGCTGTTGCTCTGTTGCTTAGCAGCCAAGCCATTTTTTTTTAGTGCCTGAGTTGGAGGCCACAGAGCCATGACCAACTCACTGGAGCCAGTCGAGCCATGGCTGTGGGAAGAAGAGAGAGAGAAGTGGAGGGGAGGGATGGAGAAGCAGATGGTCACTTCTCCTGTGTGTCCTAACCGGGAATCTAACCCCGGACATCCACACATCATGCCGACGCTCTACCACTGAGCCAACCGGCCAGGGCTGCAGATTTTCTGCTGCACGGGAATCAGTGCTCCTAATCCACCACATTGTTGAAGAGTCAACTGTGCTTTTTTATGCTAAGATGCTCTATAAATGTGCAATATCACAGCCAACCCATACTTGGTTGCTTGTATTAGAAACACTGAGTTTATTATAACAAAGTATCCAGTAGGGCAGAATAGAAGACCATTAAAATGTTTAGTATGTAATTTTTAATTGAACCCATTGTGTTTACAGGCCCTTTGAACGCACCATTACTATGCATAAGGATAGTACTGGACATGTTGGTTTTATCTTTAAAAATGGAAAAATAACATCCATAGTAAAAGACAGTTCTGCAGCCAGAAACGGTCTTCTCACAGAACATAACATCTGTGAAATTAATGGACAGAACGTCATTGGATTGAAGGTGAGGAATAGAACTTGTGTCTTGTTCTGCTGTTATTTTAGCAAATGTCTTTTTTATTTTTCTATTTAAGTGATCCTGTTTTCTTACTGACCTCCAAAATACAGAAACCAGGGGGAGACCGGTGCCAAGGACCTGGGGCTGTGCTCTGTACTAACTGTATTCCTGCCTGAGTTCCTGTTCCTGAGAAAGGGGGCTGGACTAGATGATCTCTGAAGAACTAGAATTTTATGGAGACATAGGCATTGGAGATTTTTATGGCATTTAGCAAGAATGATTGCCCTATTTTTCAATCTGGATTGTAGAAAATGAGTAATAGTTCTTATTCATATTAGTACTTCGTTTGTATATATTTTTTCCTTCCACAAATTCCTAAATAGGGATTTTTTAAGGTCTAAAGTCTTTCATTACAACCTGCTTTTTTTTTTTTTATAAACTGGTTGATTTGAGAGAATGTGGTAACATTGTACATGGGGAAAATTACTTAAGCCATAAAAAGATATTTTTGTTTTTTTGGTAATATTTTCAACTCAATTTACTTAGCAATTTTGCTATTGCCTATAAAATTATGATTCTACAGAATTAAACCTGGTAGGAAAACTTACCAGAAAAAATTGTTGTATCAAGGGTCAGGATTTTAGAGGTAATACCAAAACATAAGAGGACATATATATATCTTTACCAAGAATAACATATAATTTTATGTTTAGTGAATAAAATATCTGTGGAATTTTAAATTATGTATTTTTCAACAGGACTCTCAAATTGCCGACATATTATCAACATCTGGGACTGTAGTTACTATTACAATCATGCCTGCTTTTATCTTTGAACATATTATTAAACGGTAAGTAGACAGTTCTTTAACTTGATGCTTATAGTCATATAACTTAATATAATCACTGTGCTTTTAAATTTTATTTTTACTTATTTTTTAATTAACTGAGAGGCGGGAGGCAAGGAGGCAGACAGACTCCAGCATGTGCCCAAACCAGGATCTACCTGGCAAACCCCCTACAGGGCAATGCTCTGCTCATCTGGGGCCGCTGCTCCATTGCTTAGCAACCAAGCTATAATATTTCAGCACCTGAGTCAAGGCCATGGAGCCATCCTTAGCACCCAGGACCAAATGCTCAAGCCATTTGAACCATGGCTATGGAAGGGGAGGGGAGAGAGAGAGAGAGAAAAAAAAAAAAAAAGAAAGAAAGAAAGAAAAGGGGGAGGAGTGGAGAAGTAGATGGTTGGTTCTTCCTGTGTGCCATGACCGGGAATCGAACCTGGGACTTCCACGTACTGTGCCAATGCTCTACTGCTGAGCCAACTGCCAGAGCCTCTGCTTTCTTTTAATTCCTGAACTTTTTGGTTCTTTACGTAAGGGATGACATTGGTATTTATCTAAAAAATGTGTAGTGATTTATTTAAATCAGAGGAATTGGTTAACGTGGATGACACATTACAACTCCCAGGTATGCACCGACAGTTTGACATTTCCTAGTAGGAAAGGGTGTATGGGCAGAGGCGGGCAGGCTTTCATTCCACTTCCAGTTTCAGTACAGTGGACTACAGCTGCACGCTACCGTGGCTCCTCTGTGGTTCATGATGGCAAATTCTTGGAGTCGGTTTGTATTCTCTTGAGCATCTAAGGAGGCTGGCAGAGGTGTGTGGGGTGTAGTGTATGGAGGATGAGGAATGGGAGGCTGGGAAGGGAGACTGGAAAAGGGGCAGCAAAGGTTATCTTCCCTGGAGCTTTTAAAATCCTGGCTTTAGCAGAGCTGTTTTTGCCAAGCCAGTTTAGGATCCTTTCAGAATCTATCATGCATGTGGAAATAAGATCAACAGATTCAAAAACATAATACCTAGAATGAAATTGTTAGTTTCAGCTTAGGGGTAGAAAGCAGGTAACTACTCTTCAGGTATAAAAATAGGAATTACTGTCAGGACTAACTGTTCTAGAGTTCTCTCTTAAATGAGTGACAGGCGCCCCTTCCCACTCCCATTTCCCTCCCAGTTCATAACAGCCTTCTCATTCTCTTTCTTTTTAAAATCGTAAGCCTTAGATGCAAAGACTTACTTGCATCTTACCTAACTTTTCTAGTCAAGATACAGATAGTCTTTGACACTGGATATTTACAAAACAAGTAGATTACATGAGATTCTTAAATCAGAACTCATTATAAAGAACTTCCCTCTTCTTCTTCAACATCCCACTTGATGCTGACAGGTGCTGAGTTTGAGGTAGAGTTTTCTTTCATCAACATAGCATAATTGAAAAAAGGAACCCAAACTTCAGTATTAATACAAGCGACTCTCTTGTAGGATGGCACCAAGCATTATGAAGAGCCTGATGGACCACACCATCCCTGAAGTTTAAAGGTCATGACAGTGGAAACCTGGCTGAACTTCTCCAGTTTACTCCTTTGGCAACTTAACTTTACATTATGCACACGAAGCTTTCTAGGAGCCAGAGAGCATATGCTGCATGAGGTCTTCTGTCTTATTGTATAGCTGGGAATATTAACTGTTTGATCTGATACCTTGGTCAGACTTCAAAAGAGTTATAGCCTTATCCTGGTTTTACAGATGTGAAACTTCAAAAAGATTTACTGACTTTCATAGATTAGTTTCTGTACTGGAAACCTGATGCTTTCACAAGCCATTATGATTAGGATGACGGATGCAGGCTTAGCTTTGTGTTAGAATCAGTCACCTTTATCCTAGAAATCAAGTAGTGCTGTTCATATTACTTTAATTCTAAGATATATTTCCATTTTACTCTGTTACCATAGTACTGTTAAAATGATTGCTTTTGATAAATTTCTTGTGTGTGTGTATGTATTGTGTGTCTGTAAAACACCAATTAAATAACACTGGTTTCATTCCACGTAAGCATTATACAGTGTATGTTGGTTGCAAGAGATTGTATTAATTATCATTAAAGTTTAACTACCTTCATTCACTTAATATGTTTGAGCTGTAGCCTTACCTATGTTAAGCATCTAGAATAAAAGCCAAAATATAACTATTGCTGCCTTTCTAAAACCCAAACTGCAGTTCTGTATGAAACTTAAATGTATACTCGCCCAGAACATTATGGTACACACTGAGCGATAGCATAGCTGCTTAGTTGCATTTGAGATTTTCTAGTCATTGTATAATGGGAACTTCTTCTCAAAATTACTAGTGTCATTTTCTGACAAATGAATCACTATATATTTAATGTAAAAATTCTTATACTAAATAGGATGAACTTTTGACTTTCATTTGTAGATTAAGTGGGATAATACCTAATTTTGACATTTTACTCTAAGCATTATGTAACCTAGCTACTTTGGAGTGGTCTTACAATGTTGTCCTCGTAATTTGTTCTATTTCCTAACTCTTCCCTGCAAACAAAATGGCATTGACACTTGATCCTGATTTGTTATTTTTGGTGTATGCCTATTCCAATTAAACATGTATAAATAAAGTTAAAATTTAGTCAGACTGTCTTATTGCATCATTTGGACACTTTTCTCTGGCTTTCACAAAACTAGTGCCTGACGCAGAAAGAATGTGAAATTCACCTGGGGACAGGCGGACAGGGGCAGACATCCCTCAGCAGCTGACATCAGGGCCTGAGCAGAGCCCTCCATGCTAGGAAGGGAGGAGCACAGGAAAAGTGCTTCCAGCTGTGAACCTGACCTACAGGAACTGAGTGAGGCAGCAGATTCCTTGGCAATACCTAAGACCAAGTAATGTTAATGACATTTAAAACTGACTGAAGCCTGACCAGGCAGTGGCGCAGTGAATAGAGCATCAGACTGGGACACGGAGGGCCCAAGTTCGAGACCCCAAGGTCGCCAGCTTAAGCGCGGGCTTAAGTGGTTTGAGCAAGGCTCACCAGCTTGAGCCCAAGGTCACTGGCTTGGCTTGAGCAAGGGTCACTTGGTCTGCTGTAGGCCCCCCCCCCCCAAGACACAGGAGAAAGCAATCAATGAAAAACTAAGGTGCTACAATGAAGAATTGATGCTTCTCATCTCTCTCTCTTCCTGTCTGTCCCTATCTGTCCCTCTCTCTTCATCTGTCTCTGTCACAAAAACAAAGAAAAAAAAACTGAAAATTAATTCTACCATCCTGGTCTGACGCAAGTTTTCCTCCTGTGCTATATATACTACCTACAAGATATAATAATGTTTTTAAAGAGTATAGAAAAAGTTTAAATCACATCATTACTGTGGTTTAGAAAAGAAAATCAGTGTTACTGCTTCACAGCTTATTTTGTTTGAAATTTGGAAAAACCAAACAGTATTTCCCAGTTTATCTGCTTTACTGTCTGGACTTGGGTCCGAAGATGGTTCTAAGTGTAAGAACAACATTCACATCACTAAGTATGGTTTCCTAGAAGGATTGATACTTTAAAGTTCTTAAAAGGTGCTAGTTTTTATAATCATTTAAATAAGAAAATGAAAACTAGTTTCATTACAGAAAAATATTTTTAATGTTGTAGAAAAGATGAGCATTTAATAGCTATAATGAAATATAGCATTCCTATACACAGTAAACTTACTGTTGTTATAAGAACTGCTAATCCTTCCCCAGGTTCTTAGAATCTGGGGACAGTAGGTTATAGAAAGTAACCACTCCATGAAAACATACATACCAAAAACCCAGTGGGCAGCAACTGTGTAGATCAGGAAGACAAAAAATAGTGACTCGGTAGTAGTAGAGAATACTGCACATTTGGAAAATTCAACATTGTTAAGAGCTCTCAAAAAGCCTCCCCAGCCCAGTTCAGTATCTCTTAGCTACTACTATCTTTGTGACTCAGCATGTCTTCTGACCATCATCATACCGGGACGGTCATGTGCCTTACAATGTAATGTTTTCTCCCTAACACTGCTGTATCTGTTTGCCTTAGAGGATGGCAACTAATAGTTTTCAATGAAGTTACCATGACTTAGAAAGTTGAAAACCACAAATTTCTTATGTGGTAAAACTTCTAGTTACTATCATTGCACACTGACCAGTTCATTTAAAAGTTCAGTTTAAAAATACATTAAATAGAGTCCGATTTAATATTCAGGAGTGGAAAAGGCACTTAATACTGCAATTTCCAGAACAGGATTTGTCTGTCTTCCCCTCCCGTGATGATGCTGCTGCACTGTTCGTTCATCCATATACAGGTCACCGCACCTAAGACAAAGAGACGTGGTTAGGGAGTGAGCTGACCAGGAGGTCCCCAAAGATACCCTAGTGAGGACTACATTGTCTTGTCTCATCCTAGAATATCTTTATAGAAATTAAAAATAACTTCCTGGTACAAGAAACTTGTGAGGAATAGGAAACCATTTCAATGTAAAACTGAAACAACCGGGAATTCTGGGTATAGAACAGAAGACAAATATACAGCTAACAAAAGGAAGGAAGCAGATGAGGGAGAAGGGGGATTGGTATAAATGTGCTGATTTACATGCATTTCTACTGGAAGGGGTAAAAATTATCTAAAGCTAGTAGGGAATAAAATGCATAGTCACATCGCTTTATAAAATTAAGAACTAACTGTACAAAACTGAGTGACAGGGAAGAGATGAAGGTGAGAAGGTACTGCTCACAGTGAGAAGTTAGCAGAAACTTATAACCATAGATAATAGAAGAATTAAAAGCCATAAATCCTCCACATAATCTGGAGGAAACCATGTAAAATGTAAGCAATGTAGTGAACCTCCAAGATACTGTAAGTGAAAAAGGAAAACAATCATATCCGTTTGCAAACACCCTCAATGGGAGGACGCCCATCCAGGGCTCAAACTGGAAAAAGCCCTCTAAGGAAGAGAAGTGGGAGCTAGGAGACAGTGGGAACCCAACTTAGCTTTTTTCATTGGAATTCATTACTTTCATGTTTGTTTTTTAACTATTAAACTATTGCAGCTTTTACTATGGCTTTTCATTCTCTGTCAAATGTCTGTCAACATAAATCTAAATCTTGAAGGTCCCAAGAGATGCTGACCATCTGGCCAACCAGGATGCTGGAGGGGACTGCTTACAGCATGAAGGGCACATGGCCTATTTTCACCCTGAGAATAGTTTGTTCCCTGAAAGGAAAGGTTTGAATATTAACATTGCAACATTGTATCTGCTGCTGTACTGAATTAATTTATCTGTTCTAATAGCAGTTTTGTGAATCTTCAGGATTCTCTATATATAGTCATCTGCAATACAAATTTTTAGATAAATACCAATGTCATCCCTTACATAAAGAACCAAAGAGTAACAGTTTTTATGTAGTAACAGTTGTATTTCTGCAAGATGGATGCCTTTATTTCTCTTCCTTGTTTGACTGATGTGGCTAGAGCCCCTAGGAAAACAGGTTTGGGTTCTGTATTTTAGGAAGAAAGGTCAAGTCGACTGAGTAACTCTTTACCTTTATGTCCCTGAATTCTCTCACTGATTTTTCCTCCTAGGAGGTCCCAAACAAGCAGCTCACCAGACTGACTTCCAGATAAAACAGTATTTCCATCCCAGATAAAGCACCTGCAAGCAAGGTTTAGAAAGAATCATTTTATTATTCATCATGAAGGAGGGACTATATTACACTGGCCAAAGCAAGCCCAAAGGCATGCTCATGAACTTGTGTGTAAACGTCTTCACCGCTAGTAACCTAAAAAGTATACCTCTGGGGCTCGTCTGAAGTCATGGAGGAAATAAGCATTCCTGTCTGCACGTCTATGACATTTAGACAGCCGTCTTCTCCTGTACTGAGCACATGGCGACTGTCTGTAAATGAGAGAAAACACAGATACAGGTTACAGCTTCAGTTTGTTTTAGATTATCCTGAGATTTTAATTCCTTTTTAAAATTTTTCTAATGATTTGAGAGGAAGAGAAAGACAGAGAAATGCAGTAAGTCGTTCCACTTAGTTGTGTACTCACTGACTACTTCTTACACGTGCCCTGACCAGGAGTCCAACCTGCGGCCGTGGCATGCGGGTCAATGCTTCATGCACTGAGCCGCCGGCCAGGGCCTTGAGATTTTATTTCTGAATCCAGTGGCCTAGTGTTCATTTTCAATTTCCTTAAGCTACTTGTTTTATTTAACCAGTGACTACCCTTTCCTTGAAATGTTTGTTTTGGAACAGTTGAGATCTTGCTGCCCAGGGTATTTCGTCAGTTTGGTTCAAACTCCTATGGAAAATAAATGTTTCTGTTTCATCAGCCCATCAGAGGTTGGGCTGCTGACTCTTTGGTGTGAGTTCCTTTACATGTTATAAATTAATTTCTCTAGTAAGTTGAGGAATAAAGAACACTATCCAATACTTTTTTCTATTGGGCACAGTGCCACAGTAGACCATATTCTGCCATGAAGCAGCTTTTGCTATAGGCAGAACTTTTTTTATCAGCCATGCTTTCTGTTTACACTCTGTTATTTCAAAGTAATCATTGTAATCTCCCCCGTGTCATCTGTACTAAAAAGGATAACACTACCTGGACTAAAAGCAGCATCACATACAGTCCCTGAGTGGCACGGAATCTGGTGCAATATGGTGGCCGTGGTGAGGTCCCAAATATTCACTGTGCGTTCTTTGGTGCCCGAAACCAACAGTGTACCTGCAGCATTTAAACTGATTGTATCCACCTAAGGAAGACAATACATAAGTTATTCCATTTACAATTACGGTCATAAGCTATGTTTCTCTAGGCTAGTTCAAGTACATATATGGGGATGTAATAATATGGATCAAACCAGTAATTTTTAGCCACTGGTCCACAGATCGGTCCACCAGAAATTTTGTGCTGGTCCGTGAAAGAGTTAACCACCTGGATGTTGTATGAAGATTATAGACCCAATGATAGTTGAATTTCCTTATGCTTAGGGTGATTTTTGCCTTAGTGGTCCTGAAGCAATTCTATTTTCACCAGTCCCCAAGTCTGAAGAGGTGGAAAACCACTGGATAAAACCCTATGGTACAGTATACTGGTGTGGTCAGTGCAGATGTACTTCAGCATCACTTGAATGATAACTTACTTAAAAACAAAACTCTTGATATGCTAATGAGTTAAACGATGTATTGCTAGGAGAAATGTACTGCTGGGTTAAAACAGCCTAAACTTGTCAGTCGAATTCCATGAATGGTAAGTTGTAGGGAAGTGCCCAACTGCCTGAACACAGCTCACTGGTGAGATTGTTAGAGGGGTTTGGGAGAAAAGGGGGAGGGGTTGAGGTTATACCTGCATATCCATCTTGAATTACATACTAAACTATTTCTCAACTTCAGCTGACCTGTCGACCATGCAAAGTAGGTATCAGCTCTGAGCCTCAGAGAAGAAGCAGCGCTGTGAGCTGTGGCCTAAGATGCAGCAGTGGGCCCAGTGGAAAGAACAGATGGCCGGGGCCTCCCCGGCCCTGCCCGCTCATGCACGTGGCAGGTCCGTGTTCTCAGCTGGGGATGTGCATCATCCTAGGGCCCTGGCTGGCAACCCGCAGCTCGCGAGCCACATGCGGCTCTTCAGCCCCTCCAGTGTGGCTCTTCCACAAAATACCACGTGTCCGCCACCTCAATAAGGAATGTACTTAAAATTTGGCTCTCAAAAGAAACTTCAATCATTGTACTATTGATATTTGGCTCTGTTGACTAACAAGTTTGCCAACAACTGTCCTATTTTTTTTTTAAATCCCTTCTATCTTGTGTGTCAGAAAACATGAATGACAATGGGCCACAAATACTCTGAGAATACCCAAATATTCAACATTACGTTCCAGGAAACAGCAAACTGGAAGAAAAGAGACGAAGTAGACTTGGAAGCCAGAGTCAACACAGAGAAAAGAACTGCGAGTTAGCCTATGTCCCCAATAAGCCAAATAACACAAAACAAAAGATCAGAAGCACTTAAGTAAAACCAAGAATCTCCCCAGAACCCTGGACTTTGAAGCTCAGGTTTCGTGCACCTTTGCTGCTGGTACTCACACTGACATCATGTTCCAGCTCGGCCAGCATGTCAAACTGGTGTCTTTTGGTGCCTGTCATTTCTGCAGAAACACCAGACCATACCTAGGAGGGAACACAGTGCAGAAGATATTTGCAAACATGTAATATAAAAGCATTTCTGCCTGACCAGGTGGTGGCGCAGTAGATAGAGCGTCGGACTGGGATGTGGAAGACCCAGGTTCAAGACCCCAAGGTTGCCAGCTTGAGCGTGTGCTCATCTGGTTTGAGCAAAGCTCACCAGCTTGGACCCAAGGTTGCTGGCTTGAGCAAGGGGTTACTCAGTCTGCTGTAGCCCCACGGTCAAGGCACATATGAGAAGGCAATCAATGAACAACTAAGGTGTCGCAATGAAAAACTAATGATTGATGCTTCTCATATTTCTCCATTCCTGTCTGTCTGTCCCTATCTATCCCTCTCTCTGACTCTCTCTCTGTCTCTGAAAAAAAAAAAAAAGTATTTCTAATACACTGAGTTAGAACTCTCTTGACTAACCAACTTCCACTGAACATACCTGCCAACAAATGAGGCTGCCTAATGGTCTGGTTCCTCTCCGAGTGCCTGCGCCTTCATTCCCACCATCCTGTGCTGACTGAGAGTCGCCTGGACCTGTGCCTGTTTCCATCCTTTGCACTTGCTGTTGTAATCAAGTGATTTAAGTATTGTGTGACTAAGGAAACAGGAGTGCATAAGTGTTGTAGTGTCTACTAATGTTTAGAAAGATTTAAAAAGGCAACTCATCAAAATAATTACTAAAATTATGTGTCAGCAAGAAAGTTATCTACAAGAATGGGGGGGAGTTTGAGTAGGCAGTGGCACAGTGGATAGAGCATCGGACTGGGCTGCAGGTTCGAGACCTCGAGGTCACCAGCTTGAGCGCAGGCTCATCTGGTTTGAGCAAAGCTTTCCAGCTCGGACCCAAGGTTGCTGGCTCGAGCAAGGGGTTACTCGGCCTGCTGTAGCTCCACGGTCAAGGCACATATGAGAAAGTAGTCAATGAACAAGAAAGGTGTCGCAACGAAGAACTAATCATTGATGCTTCTCATCTCTCTCCTGTCTGTCTGTCCCTATCTATCCCTCTCTCTGACTCTCTGTCTCTGTAAGAAAATAAAAATAAAAATAAAAAATACCCTTAAAAAAAAAAAGAATGGGGGGGAAATCTTGAAAAATTTTGAAGGAATTCTAGTTGTTTTAGGATTTTGCTTTCTTTATACACAAAGGTAGATTGGAAACCAAAGATGATAAATACAGGCGTTTTATATATGGCCCTACATCAATAGAATGGTAAATAAATGTGTATGTGTATGTTTAAACTGGCAATAAAATGCATTATCTTTTCATGATTCCCCACTTTAACTGGACATTTTCTGATTAACTGATCAGCTGCTAGTTCCAACTGAGTTAGATAAAAGGGTGTGCTACTGTACATTTCTCCATAACTGCTGTCTAACGAATACTGGATCATTCAACCCCAGTTGAACAGAAGTAGAAAAATCATGAAGACTTCCTATTCTATTGTGTACATATTAAAAAAGAGCAGTAATATTCAATATCCTTATCTATCACTTACATGCTTTGTGAAAAATATTGAAGTAATTGAATACGTTAACAGGTTCTTAAATGGTTCATAATATTTTTATTATACAAACATAAATTAGAAATTATATAAAAACCTTCACTGTAGAATCCCACGATGCAGAATACAGCTTGTTGTCATGCCAACAGATCTTACTAACAGCATCATCATGTCCCCTCAGTGTATCTTGGCGTCTTCCAAATGTTATGGAATAAAAATAGCTAATATAAAAAATAATGAGAACTATTAAAACAGCATTCAGCTTAATTTAAAACTCTTAAACCCATATTCAAGAAACATTGCGTTGTTTAATTTTATACTTACTAAGGTCCACTAGAATTACAAATTACTTGTTCTAATGTACCAAACCAAAAAGCTGAAAATTTTAATTTAAAATTAGAAATTTCCAGGTCTGGCTCATCTGTTTTCACTTCAATTTAAAACTTAGAGGAAAAGAGAGTCCAATTGGAGAAAGTAGTAGATTCAAAAATCATATTCAATCTGACAGTATTATCCTCAGCTAATGTTTGCTCCTTTTTGCAAACAACAATGTCCTGCCAGCGGAAGGTGCGCCCTTTCCTCTGTCACAGCCACAAAAGTAGCTCTATGTACGTGGAATGACAAAGGAGCACGCACACATACATACACGTTATTATCCCATGAAGAACTTATGACAGTGCCATCTCCTGGTAAAAGTAAACAAGATGATAGTGCCTGAAATACAAATGATTCACCATTAATAATTTACATTAGTAAATCCCCAACATGGTAACACTACCTTATAAGATCTCTCCAAAATGAATGCGCAAATTCTTTTGATGTTAGCCTTCTGGTATTTACAAAGTTTTTTTCAACTGACCAATTCCGTATGCCTTGTTTCCTCCCTACTGTAGGAAAGTCAGAGTGTGTGCAGTGTGTGAGGACGGATCTAGCCTGATGGATTTCTGGGGCTCTGACAGGCCCTCACCCCCCTCCCTGGGTTGGAGGGACCCCAGTCACGGGGGAGGCAGGGAGGGACCAGGGATTATCCTCAGGAATGCAAACTCCCCTCAGGATTACAGATTTGTATGGGTAAGGAAAACTTCCAAAATTCTTTAGGGAATTTCAAATCTTTCGGGTGACATACATTAACAATAAAATGTGCTTTTTCAGAGTCATTAGTTTTCTAGTATTAGGTATCCACCAACTCAGAAAGGCATAAATTTCTAAGTACCACATACACATTTAGTCTAAACATATATGCAGTTCCAAAAAACGATTTATTAAAGAGAATTCTACGAGGTAGCAGCCCAAGTTTTTTTAGAGTACAAATAAAATCACATTAATACGAGAGACAACTTGCAAAAAATTTAAATTTAATTTAGAAGTAATCTAAGGCATTCATTCTGTCAATACCACACAGGAACAAACCCCATTGTTTTGGGAGAAATAAAATGTCATTATATGTGTTTGTATAAAACAAAGTGCTACATGAATTTCTATCATAACTCTGATTTAAGATTAAAATGAACTCACCATATTTGAAAATGATATACTTCTTTGTAGCATTTTGGATTCTTTAGAAAACATCTTCAAGGTAGAATCTAGTTTAATGAGAAGGCAACTACGTAAGAAGGATTTCCTGACTCAGAGACGACAAATGCCCGCGACCTTCTTGCTCAGGGCTGCAGGCAGAGCTCCTGCATACCCTGGGCAGTAAAGGGGGCCGAAGACCTTACTCTTCACCTAACATCAAGACTCTAGGATCTGCGACTCCCTGACAAGGAAATCAATTTAAAACCCAGTGCACACGTAGCTGACATTTCAGCATGACTGAACGCAGAGTTAAGTCTGGTCATTGATATAAGCTCAAGTTAAAGAGGAGTAAAATAACAATTTTAATATTAAAAAAAAGACTGGCAGTATAAAAAATTTTTAAACAAATAGCCCAATTTTGTTGTGATACCTTGTACTGAATGAGCATTTATGGAAGAGAATCACTAACTTTGTAAATAATAATAAAATATGGATTAAAATGTCCAAGCTTTTAATTTCCCTGTCTAGAAGTTTTAGAAGTATACCAAAATAACCTCTTAAAAACTAGGATTTGCAAAGGACAGTGTGCTCCAAACATTCCATATTTGAAATATGTAACATCTACTAACTTGTAAAATATATGATAAATAAAAGAATAAAATAAAATCTCAGAATGAGATTTAAATAATTTTTTTGTATCGTAAAATTTAATATTTGTTTTGTTGTTATTATTTTAGTAAGAAGAGGGGAGAGAGTGAGACTGACTCCCGCATGTGCCCCAATTGGGATCCACCCAGCAACCCCAGTCTGGTGCCGATGCTCAAATCAACCGAGCTATTCTCAGCACCCAGGGCCAACACTTGAACTGAGCCACTAACTGTGGGAGAGAAAGACAGAGAAGCAGATGGTCGCTTCTTCTCCTGTGTGCCCCGACTGAAGACCAAACATGGGACATCCATATGTCAGGCTGACGTTCTAACCACTGAATGAACTGGCCAGGGCCAAATTTAATACTTCAATTTAATTATTGCAACACTAACATAGAGAAGTCTTGAGACTTCATAAACACAAGTTTAACACATTTTCTAATTAGCTTGAAAACAAAAACAAGAATGAACACAGTATCACCTGAATATATCCCTGAGAGGTATTAGTCATTCTGATATTCTTCCCAACCTTGCTTTTGATTGTAAAGAATGACCTTTCTATTGGGCAATCTGAAAATTCACTACAAAGCCTGCTTAGCTTATTAATTTGGGGCATCCCATAGAAAACCATAGCCAGCCAGATAAGTACTGATGCCTTTCTTGAAATCAAAGGTTTCCTCCCTGTACCAGAGGTGAGACCATGTCACAGACGGCTGAAGAGCTAGTCTCACCATGTATTCCCATCATGCCACATACATAAACATATATGGCATATCTGGGGAAGAAATGTAACTTTAGGATAATGATCAGGATACATATAAATCATTAATATGAATTATTAAAGAGTGAGAACAAACAAAAATACAAAAGCTTATTACTTAAAGAAAAACAAAGACTCATTCCCCTTTATTTGGCAAATTCACAAAGAAGCAATATAATGGTTAATAAACCTCAGGGGTCTATAGCCTTAATGATCCTAAAACTCATGATTTCCAGGGTCATACAAGTACAATAGACCTAAGGACCTAATGGACCATCCATTAGGCAGACAAATCCATTTAAAACACAGCCTTTACTTAAAGGTAAAGCATTCTGTCTTGTGTTACAATGTTGGCAAACTTGACAGGTAGAAATCCTGGTAAAACAGAGACTGCTTTCTTCTACCCCAACATGGCCCAGTGTATATCCTGCTTGCTCATTTCCTTCGGTCTACAGTAGAACAGTCTTCTATGCTTTGTGAAAAATTCTGTTGTATGAAATCTGAGACTGTATATGAAAGAGAAAGAAATGACGTGCTACAGATAATAGACCACAATTATGGAATCTCAGTGTAGTAACTGATTTACCCCCTGGAAATGTTTAGTTGGATAGCACTATTTAACCTAATGAATGAAAAATATAATTTGCTATGATAAAGACTAAAGAACAAGTAGTCTCAAAACAATCAGCTATTAACTTTGCCAGAAGCATTTGTCTTAAAGCCCAAGCGGGACAGCTAACATATTCCCCTTTTCATCTCTACACCTTACACAGTGCCTGTCACCGTGCTGTGAATGGAAAAGGACAACATGTTTTAATTAATTACATACTGTATAGATTGCCAGGAAATGCAATGTTGTGTATAGGAAGAGATTTATGCTTAGTCCCTTTTAAAGATCAAAACAATACAATTTTAATGTGTCATTCATTCCAACATAATTATTATAAGTTATACCAACAAGCCACTACAGAGTTTTTCATAATTTTGATAAATGCATAAGCACATTAACAATGTAGGAATTAGACTTCCAGCTAAATGTTACAGTAAACACCCTGAATATATACTGAATGCCAAAAATGAAACCCTTATCAGTCAATCTGCATTTCAACATGCTGACACACACCAGGACCTGTGACGCCCCTGGTCTCACCCAGCGGCTCCCGCCCTCCGGCCTGTTCCTGCTCTGGCCCACTCACCAGAGAGCAGACGCGCCTCCCATGGAGATGGGAAAGGCCCCTTCCGAGCCAGAAGATGGGAACCACGCTCTTTCTGCCTTTCCCCTTAAATTTTGGGAAAATTTCTCAGCAACAGAAAGGCATTTTTCATGACTTTCTGACAAACGACTATAAAATTGTATGTAATATACCACAAATGTATTGCTCAAAGTTTATTTTATGTGGGGGCAGCGCATGCAAGTACAGTCCCTGACTGAGTCAAACCTGGACACTATGATTCTCGGTGAGCCGTTTTTCAGTTGGGAAAACATACCTTGTGAGGTTGTAAAGACCGACGAGCCATTGCAAGAGACTGCTATTCCAGTAACTGCCCTGTTTAAAAACAAAGTTTAATGAATTACCATCAGTCATGCGCTTGGACACCAGTCTCTTTCCGGCCCTTGACTTAATTTTACTGAGTTTCTGTAATGTTTCTCTTCATAACTTGTCTGCTGGATCTGGCCCACATACCTGCCATTACAAACCATCGCTTGGCAACTTCCAATTTTGTTCTGGCAACCCCTGTGGCTTGCCAGAACACATTCCCACTCTGAGCTTCCTCTAGCTGCCACATCTGAAGTTTAACTCATTTCTAACAACTGCAAAACTACAAATGCTTCTCCTTCAGTTCCACTTTGCTTGACCATCACCCAACTGACTGAAACTCTTCTTTATAATCACTTCTCTGACTTCATGACTGAACCGAGTTTACCTAGCATCTGTGCAATGATGATACCACTGTCTGGTTCAGTATGTCCTACCAAAGGCTCATCATTCATGTCTTCACTGCTTTGGATTACAAGGCCCCTTTCTATGTGCGATTTGGAGAAGTTGAGAAGAAAGGCCACTGTGATAACGAATAAGCAGAAACTATTCTTTTCCGGAGGCTGTGCTTTGATTTGAAACCACTGATCTAAAGTAAACTGACACATTCTGTTTCATCTATGACCAATGGTGTACGTGAGATTACACGTCAGACAGGATGTCTGTGGTCATGGAGCGACAACGAGCCTTGTCTCTGGGTCTGTGTTTTCTCATCTGGAACAGGATGGATCAGGTGCCTTCAGTGCTTCTCAAGTCTTTCCACCACAGTATAAAAATATCCTTCATAGCAGAAGACAGACAACCCTCAGAAGCCCTCCAGGTCCAACAGCGAGCCTCGGGTCTTGGAAGGATAGGTATTATCTTTAAATTTCTAGAATGACCAACTATAGAAATGACAACATTAGGCTGACAAATCCATTTTGTGTCAAAAGTTCCCTTGCTACACTGACTGACCTCAGGTGGCCGATCACTATGGATATTTTGGGAAGATAAAAAACAAGATAACATTGAGAGAGAACGATCTCCTTGATTCAACTTAAAATGATTTCACTCCAGGCCAAGACCCCAAGCCCTGCAAGCAAAGCAGAGACAGCCTTACTCTTTATGGAGTTTATGTTGCTCGTGTAACTGCAGCTTTGCTATGTTGTTCCAGGCCAGTGTTCTGCTTTCCTCAGTCAGGTCTTCAAAAGACTCTTCACCTGGAGACACTATGTTGGTCAAATAAGTTAGTAAATATGATATATAGGCTTGCTTGCTTATAGTTTGCATTAAGTGTGGGGGACAGGCTGTAAGCAGGCAGGGTTGTTATACCTAAGGCTTAGTTTTAAGACTAAGCCTTTCCCACCCTAAGTGACTTTGTATCAGAGACTTCCTTGTTTGTATATTAGATTAAAGGTTTTGATTTCTGTACTATAAAGTGGGGCAGACCAGGAGCTTGCTCTCTCGGTTCCTGAGATTAGCATTAGAGGAGAGAGCAGAAAGCAGAGAAAGGCCATGTGGAGGAGGTCAGGAGAGGCAGCCAAGATGGCGGAGTGCTGAGAGAGAAGCCAGTTTGTGCAGAGTTTGTGTAGAGAGAAGGAATGGGGAGCAAAGGAGAATGAGGCTGGTGAGGCAGAAACCTTTGATCCTAGGAAACTCGGATAAGTCAGTAGCTTTCTGAGTGCTGAATGAGTGGGTTTTGGAGCCCAGTGTGTGTTTTTACTTGCCCATTAGGTGCAAGCTAGGATTAAAGATAATGGCCCACCAGTTCTTGGCTCCATTGTTTCATTACCGTCTGTCCGAATCTAATGCGAACCTACATGGGCCAGGCTGCTGTGATTGTGGCCATGGCTACCGGCTTTACACACTACATTAAATCATTGCTAAGTGAGTCAGCTAAATCACTAACAAGCATCCAAGTCACAAAGAATATCCCACCAAAACAGGTTTGAAATGTACTTGTTAGGTAGGTTAGGTCCATGTTAGTCAAGGAAAAATAATAAGGTATATAATCTAAACAAAATAAAAATCTTCTGGAGTCAGATTAAAATGTATATTTAAATACTAGAGTAATTCTATATTTTTATCAATGTTTGCAAAGTTTTCTCTTGCAGAAATGAACTTCAGGAAGCCAGAAGACTGAATAACCGGTTCCTTGTCAGTAATCTTTGCAAACATCTGACGGTTCCCTAAGAGCGCGGCATGTTTCGGTGCTGAGGGGGAGAAAGCAGAGGTGAAAGCAGTTACCCCAAACGCTCCTGGGCAGGACTAGCTAAGTAATCCCTTCACTTCTGTTTTAAGGAGGGTTGGGACAATTACCCTTTAAAATAATCACAAGACAGTGGTATGAGCCTGCTGAGTAAACAAAGCACGGGTTTAAGAGGCACCAATTGGATAATCCTATGGTCTTTATGACTTCACCCTGCTGGGTTATCTCTTAGAGAACTAAGTACTCCCAGGCAGTGCTGGGTCATGTGACTTCAGTGCACTACTCCTTCGCATTTGTGAGCACGCTCAGCTGTGTGTGCATAAGAAGTCTGAATGTGCCTGGAACAGATAGCAGTATTGTAAACAACAAGAAATCCAGAGCGCTAGCTGATTGGCTCATAGGTAGAGCATCGGTCCAGAGTGTGGAAGTCCTGGGTTCAATTCCCAGTCAGGGCACACAGCAGAAGCAACCATCTGCTTCTCCAATCCTCCCCTTCATATCTCTCTCTCTCCCTCTCTCTCTCTCTCTTCCACTCCTGTACCCATGGCTCGAGTGGTTCGAGCAAGTTGGCCAGTTGGCCCCAGGCATTGAGGATGACATCATGGCCTCACCTCAGGTGCTAAGATAGCTCAGTTGCCAAGCAACAGAGCAGCTGCCCCAGATGGACATAGCATCGGCCCCAGACTGGGGTTACCAGGTGGACCCTGGTTGGGGCACATGAGGGAGTCTGTCTCTTTACCACCTCACCTCTCACTTAAAAAGGAAAAGAAAAGAAAAAAGGAAATCTAGTGATTCTGCTACCGAAGTTCCACATAGTGTCAAACTCCTGAGAGCCGGCAGGTTGGAGGCTCTATGAGAGTCATAAAGCAGAGATAACTGGGTGAAGCTGCGGCTCATCCCCCCCTTTCTAAACGCTAGATGTGAGAACAGGGTGAGTTTAGTTTAGTGCCTAGCACACTCCTGGCACAGAACAGATACTTAGTAAATATCAAATGACTGAGTAAGAAAATACAATCAAATAAAACGAAAACAAAGCGCCATGAACTCAAGATCTGTCATTTGGGGACGGAGGAAGTTAGAGATGGAGGGAGTAATTCTGGGGAAAGAGCAGGGTGGAGGGTGCCCTTAAGGGTGAAGGCAGCCATGCCGGGACGTATCAATGAAAATGGAACAGCCAGCACCGGAACAGCAGCCTGGAGAGCACAGAAAGGAAACAGAACCACAGTAATAATCATGACAATAAAAGTACTGCCTGGGTTCAGATTACCAGAAAATAAAAGTAACTTGATTTCCTTTCAAGTAAATAGTTAAAAGCAAATCAAATGAGCAAACACAGGGTTCTTTCCCCAGGAACCCGCAACGTGGTGGTAAAGCAACTGTGACCACGCAGCACAATAGTTCCCGTTTCTTCTCCCCTTCAGAATCGTCAGATACAGCTTCATCAAAGAAAAACAAAAGGTGCTCACATTTATTCTCTTTGCAAAATTTACCTGGAGAATCTGTTAGGGAAGCATTACAACTGGAGGTTTGGGGCCAACTTTTAAACTTTTGGGTGATCCTTCGAGGATGTGGTGTCACGAAGAGCTGTTTTGGTGTCTGCCCAAATTCCAAGATTTGGGTTAGCATGGCTACTTTCTCATCAGGATCCTCAATGCTTTAGGACAGAACACAAATAATGCAGTGAACCGCTCGGTCCAAGTTTCTTAAAAGCACACATTTCAAATAACACAGTCAATAGGACCAAGAGGAGAGAGATTAAATTTCAAACACTAATAGCAACTACTGGTCAGGATTGTCTGAACTTTATCATAGATTTTTTGAAAAGTCTCTGAGGCTCAGTAACTTACATAATGATAAAAGCAAGATATAATTCATCGTAAATTTTCCATACCTTAACATTATCAAGTAAGTGCATTAATTGATTACTTAATGACTACCAATAAGTGCATTAATCATTTAATTAAATGAGGTATTTTGTAACTCCTTATTGACGAAAGTACCTGTTCAAGTTGACACCTCCTTCATAGGTCAGGGGATGAAATACTGAAAGAGAGAGAGAAAGATGTACTGTTCAGTTATTATATAATATACACTCCGTTCAGAATTTTAAAACCCAATAACAACTTTAAACTTTAATGCAAAGAAACTGATTTTTACTTTGCAAAAGAGACTAATAATATCCAACTTCAGTAAATATCAAACTGAATTATTATCTTGCTGAGCAGAAATCTAACTGGCAGGTGAGCTTCTCGGTCAGCAGTGTTTTCCCCCGAGGGGAAGCAAGGTAGCTCTGCCCTCTGCCCTGGCCTGAACTTCCAGCTCCACTTTCTCGTGATCAACAATGAGAAACCCAAGCAGGTAAGACCTGAAACTCACCAGGAAGTATATTACTGATGGTTTCTTTCAGCTCAATTAAAAAAAACAAACAAACACAAACTTGACCCTTCACAGCAAATGAAGTACCAGCTCTATCACGTTCCGATTGAGTTTTAATTGCAATCGATAGAGAGTGCATGCTAAAATTAGAAGAATGTAGAAAAAGACCTTTTGGGATCATGGAGCATTAGATGTTCTTTAGGTAAAAATACTTCCTCCTGTTACTTCATACCTAATTCAGGGTCACTGAGCCAGCAGAACTGTTTGCTGACATAAGATGCTTATGCTGAAGAAACAAGCTTGACTGCTTTGCCCTCATTTCATTTTTTGATTTGTTTTGTTTTCTTCAAATGCTAAATGAACTTTCAATGACTATCACATACCATTATAGGCCCCAACAGCCTCACTTCCTTTTTGCTTGTAGCCAAATATGAGGTCAATCCATTCGTGAAGGTGCTCTGACACATAATTGCTTTCTAGTGCTTCTCTGCTCTTCTGCAGGAAGTCCTTGGGACCTATGACATAGACGTGATCAGAATATGGCAGCGTCCATTTTATTCTCTCTCATTTCTTTCATCTATCCACATGTACATAAATCTTCTAGGGATAAGCAAGAGGCACACATTTCCTTTCTTTCTTTTTTTTACAGAGACAGAGAGAGAGTCAGAGAGAGGGATAGATAGGGACAGACAGGAACGGAGAGAGATGAGAAGCATCGATCATTAGTTTTTTGTTGCGACACCTTAGTTCTTCATTGACTGCTTTCTCATATGTGCCTTGACTGTGGGCCTTCAGCAGACCGAGTAACCCCTTGCTCGAGCCAGTGACCTTGGGTCCAAGCTGGTGAGCTTTGCTCAAACCAGATGAGCCCGCGCTCAAGCTGGCAACCTTGGGGTCTCGAACCTGGGTCATCTACATCCCAGTCCGACGCTCTATCCACTGCGTCACTGACTGGTCAGGCAAGAAGTATCTATTTTTTTATGAAAAATTTCCCGCATTGCATAAAGTATAAATTCTGTGGGGGAGAAAATGGCAAGAATCATTTTCACAACATTTATGTCTCTCAAATATATATCAGTATTTTTATAGCACAGACTTATAGAATATTTTTTATTTAGAATAGGACTGATATTGCCTCTTTTTTATTTATTTTTTTAATTTTTTTATTTTATTTTATTATTATTTTTTTTTGTATTTTTCTGAAGCTAGAAACGGGGAGAGACAGTCAGACAGACTCCCGCATGCGCCTGACCAGGATCCACCTGGCACGCCCACCAGGGGGCGACGTTCTGCCTACCAGGGGGCGTCGCTCTGTTGCCACCAGAGCCACTCTAGCGCCTGGGGCAAAGGCCAAGGAGCCATCCCCAGCGCCCGGGCCATCTTTGCTCCAATGGAGCCTCAGTTGTGGGAGGGGAAGAGAGAGACAGAGAGGAAGGAGAGGGGGAGGGGTGGAGAAGCAGATGGGCACTTCTCCTGTGTGCCCTGGCCGGGAATTGAACCCGGGACTTCTGCACGCCAGGCCGACGCTCTACCACTGAGCAAACCGGCCAGGGCTATATTGCCTCTTTTAGGTAGAGAATTATGCTGTTATTTTTTTTAAAAAAAAACTTTAGGCAACTAAATAATAATACTGAAATTGCACTATCAAGTAAAGAATTTCTATAATGCAACCTTTCTGAGGTGGTACTCACTCTGTGCCCAAGGGGGAAGTTCTACATCATCAACCATCTGTCCTCCTTGTTTCTTCCCCAAATCCAGCTCCAGACTATTAACTAAGAAGCTGATATCATCACCATAGAACTCTGGAATCAACTGAAAAAAAGAACAGCAACAAACAGTTTTTAAAGCAGTTAGAAACCACCAGCCCAGTGAATCATTAGCTTTTTAAACAGCTTACCTCTTTAAAATCTGTGGCACCATCCAAACAGTTTTTCCAAGTTTCTGCAACACTAAATAGAAAAAGAAATTAAACTGATTTTAACTGCAGGGTATAGAAACAGCAACCACAGTGCTTTCTCTGCACCTAGATGTTGTTCTACATTTTACCTATATCAACTCGTCTCTCATTTACACAGAATTCTCAACACCCATATGTGTATACCCCTTTCACAGGAGAGAAAAGTTCTCTAGGCTCACACGGGAGTGAGCATGGACTCAGGACGCAGCCCCTGATGGACCGTCTCCAAGTCCAGGCCGAGAGCCTCCACACAGGTCTTGCCTTACTGAAAGGCCAACGGACGCAAGTGCTTAAACGCTGGAAAATTAACACAACAATTTTAGTAGTTCATTTCAAAAAGGAATTATAAATAAACCTAAGGATAGAGCTTAAAAACAGACTGGAAAGACAAAGGTCAAACATTAACAATAAGTATCATCTTAGTATGCTCGGATGCCAAGTGAACTTTATTTTCTTCTTTAAATTTTCTGATATTTTACTGGTAAACAAACGTTACTTTTATCATTTAAAAATGTTATTTACATAACCACAGGGAGTAGTATTCAATTTACAGAAGAATTATTTAGAATAATGAAATGCTGGACACAGTCTAAATGTCCAACAAAAGAGAAACAGTTAAAATATATTCTGGCATACATTAATTAGGGTGTGATATAATAATTTTTAAAATGATACTGTTTTGAAGAACATCTAATAATATGGGGAAAACTTTAAGATCTAATATGAGGCTACTAAAGACTGGACAAAAGAATTGTATTTAAAATATGGTCACACATTTACACACACAAACACACATGACCAAAAAAAGCCTGAAATGAATAGTTATAACAATTAGTAATTATTTTGCATTACGTTACATTTTTGGTCATGTATAGTTTTTTGAAACAGACATACTGTGCTTATATAATGAGGAAGTTTTAAAAATGGTAGATGAGGCGTTTATGTCAAACCTGTTGAACATTCTATCCGCATTATCAAATCTTCCGTTCTGTAGGCACAGCATATACTCTGGTGCTAGAGGGGGAAATCGGAGTAATGAGTTGCAGATTCACTGAATAATCCACGTGAGATAACAGTGACTTGGGTGATGACAAAGACGCTTACCAATCCTAACAAGATAAAAGAGCACGTAACCCGGGGAAGAGTAGTGGCTGCCGTACATGAACTTTGCGGCTGTCATCTCCCGGTAGCGTGTCTAAAATATGCGGGGGGAGGGGGGGAAATATGAAGGACTGGCTATGAAAATAACAAATGACTCAAGTAGCAAAAGCCTAAAAGAAATCATGCTATGAATACATTATACCCTTAATTTCATTCTTAAATAGGAAAAGAAAATATAAAAAGAAGGGGGAAAAATTCTGAGAATCAAGACAACATTCCTGTGACAATGACTTTTGTTTTCTTGGTGCAGTGGTAACTACAGTGGAGCTGGATAGAACAGCAGGGATTTTATGCTTTTCCTGTGCAGTTTACCAGAAAGCACCTCTATGAAGATAAGTTAGTAAACTCATGGGGTTAGCTTCCTAGTTACTGAATTGTACGCAAAAAATGTAAATGGTGAGCAACTAAAATCATGGGGAAAAAAATACACACACATAATCACTCTGAACATAGTTCCCCTAAGTCTTGAGATGAGTTTCAGCTACTTGAAGAACGTAGGCCATGGTTCAGGAAGCTCCTTACAGACCAAGGATCCTTAAATCCACGTACCAGTAGTCGCTCCAGTCGCTCCTTATTTAGGGCCCCAATTGGCTTACTAAGATCCCGGAAGGTTCCTGGATTTGACAAATCTATATAAACACATTTTTAAAAAATTAATTAATTAGAATAAAGTAAGCAAACTTATGCCTAATAACATTATCTCCCTGAACTAATTCCCATGCACACATTTATTTATTTATTTCCACAAGATTGTTTTTTAAAAACTGAGACAGATCCATTATAATTATAGTATTTCTGATAGTTATTGATATAGCTGTAAAGGTAAGAATTTATGAGTTTAATTTAGCAACAAGCATTCAAGAGTAATTACTAATATGAAAACACTATGATACTGATTTTTTTAAAAAGGACTATGACAAAAAAAAAAAAAAAACCCAACAAGAAAATAAAAAAACCCTATATTCCAAGTAAAATAGCAAAAACAATTTTTAAAGTCATTATTTTTCCACTAAGATTTAATTTAACTACAGTGCATGTATTATTCTGTAATAATAACATAATTTGAGAACTGGGGACCTGAATACCATCAGAAAAATAAATGATCATATTCCTAGAAAATCTGCTATCTCTTTCAAGGATAAGGGTTCAATAAATGAACTGTCAAAAGGAATTTATTGTTCACAATATATAATTTTAAATTACAAAATAAAATTACAATACAATTGCTATTTTTGTTAAAATAATTTGAGGGAAGTACATATATCAAAAAATTAAAATGGGTATCTCTCAGTGTAATTATTAATGATTTTACTTCATTTTAAAAATATTTCAGTAGATTCTAACTCTTCTATTATGAATAGTCATAAGTTTGGCAATCACATTTTTAATGTAAATTTTTAAAATAATAGGATATATCCCCTTTTCATTTTGCCAATTGGACTTATGTCTTTATTGGTCATTCAAGTGGGGCAAAGGAAATATCCTTCTAAAACTCAAGCAAACTGATGTTTTCCATCCTGTCAGAGGAAACAAACTGAAAAAATATAGGATATTGAGAAATTTTTCAAAGTGAAAAACTATAGTATTTCAAAACTTGGTATTTATGGGTAGTAATGATAATATGGTTTACAATTATATGCACATTTCCTGGACACGTCCTTTAAGAAGGATGTGAGTACTTTTTTTTTGGATTAAAAAAATTAAGAGACAGTAGGGAAAACAGATAATTTAAAACAGATAATTGAGGCTTTCTGCTCCTCCTGTTGGAGAGACAGCGCGTCTTCCTGTGCCGTGCCAGGACAACCCTGAGACGCTGTGGTGAAGGTCGGAGGGAATGGGTGCCTGGTCACCAGGACTGTTTGTGACTCTGCAAAGTGGATACTGTCACCATCAATGACCCCTTCATCGACCTCAACTACATGGGCAACATGTTCCGGTATGAGTTAACCCACGGTCAGTTCAAAGGCACAGTCAAGGCTGAGCATTGGAAGCATGTCATTAATGGCAAGTCCATCTCCATCTTCCAGAGGTGAGATCCCACCACTATCAAATGGGGTGATGCTGGTGGTGAGTATGTTGTGGAGTCCACTGGTGTCTTCACTGCCTTGGGGGCAGCTGGGGCTCACCTGAAGGGTGGAGCCAAAAGGGTCATCATCTCTGCCCCTTCTGTGGATGTCCCCATGTTTGCAATGGATGTGAATCATGAATAGTATGACAACTCCCTCAAGATTGTTAGCAATGCCTCCTGAACCACCAATTACTTGGACCCTCTATTCAAGGTCATCCATGACAACTTTGGCATTGTAGAGGGACTCATGACTCCAGTTCACACCATCAGAAGAGTGGATGGCCCTCTGGGAATCTGTGGCATGATGGTTAAGAAGCTGCCTAGAACATCGTCCTTGCTTCTACTGGCATTGCCAAGGCTCTGGGCAAAGTCATTCTTGAGCTGAATGGGAAGCTCACCTGCATGGCCTTTCATGTCTCCACCCCCAATATATTGGTTATTGATCTGACGTGCCCCCTGGAGAAAGCTGCCAAATACAATGACATCAAGAAGATAGTGAAGCAGGTATGAATGGGGCCCCGTAAGGGTATTCTGGACTATCCTGAGGACCAGGTTATCCTCTGAGACTTTAACAGTGACACCCACTCCTCCACCTTCGATGTTGGGGCTGACATTGCCCTCAGTGACCACTTTGGTATGACAATGAACAGCAAGAAGGTGGTAAAACTTATGGTCCATGTGGTTTCCCAGGAATAAGAGCACCCTGGACCACCAGCTCCAGAGAGAGGAAAAGAGACTCTTAGCTGCTGGGGAGTCCTTGCCCCATACCCACCCCCGAACACACTGAAAATCTCCTGACTCCAGTTTCCATCCCAGACCTCCTGAAAAGGGGGAGTGGCTTAGGGAGCCCTACCTTGTCATACACCATCAATAAAGTCCACCGTATCCAGAAACAAAAAATAAATAAAACTTAATTTATATAACATCCATTATGTTGAAATGAAAGTTGGCAATCTTTAGTAATAAAGTCAGAACGGGTTCTAATCTGTTCAAAGATCACATGATAATTCTACAACAGAATGTATCTCTTCTTTGCTTTGTGGCATTTACCCAGCTCCGAACTGCAGTAGTCGCTGATTACCCACGGGAACACCGGGTACTGAGACAGGTCGTTGCAGCTGCGGTCGGCCAGGTTGTTGAGGTGCAGCAGGTACTGGTAGTTGGACAGGTGCCCGCGCTGCCACTGCAGCGTGTAGCTCTCGGCTGTGCGCTCCGCCACGTGGTGCTCTGAGGAGGACAGGGCCCAAGGTCACCACTAACTTGGCAAAAGCTGGCTGAGTTTTACTTGGCACGTAAACACTGGGTGCTTTCAAAGTATTCCCTTCAATGCACTGAGAAGCATTAATACATTTTCAGAAAAACAAAAGTACGGTAGAGTTTGTTTTCACTAAATAGTTGTTCCATTAAGTGTAAATATCTCAAAGATTCAGGAGGAAAAAATTATTAAATGTATGATATAAAACATATACATGCATAAACATATAAAAATATATAAAAGTGATGTAGAAAAGATATAAACATTATATAACAATATGTAACATTTGCTATATTATATGTAAGTGATAGTATATGACTAACAAAGAATCTTTCCAAATGTGCTTTAACGCCTTTAAGAAGCCATGACCATTTGTAAAACCTTATTTTCTTCATTTTTTATGAGACCAAAACAAAACAATCTTTTAATATTTTTCAGACCTGGAAGAGGTGCACTCCTGCTAATTTGTCAATGACTATGTCATTATGAATGTGAGGAACAAGAAAACTGTTAATGGAGAAAAAAGACATTTGACAGGAAGACACGATTTTGCAAACTAGAACCAGAAAGATCACCCCCAGAAATAACTCAGGAAACTGGAACCACAGATTACATGGCACCAATGACAACTCTCCTTTCGGAGAGTAGAAAATGAGTCAACTGTTCTATCTTCTTAAAAATATTCTGTTTTCAATTTTTTATTAGCAGCATCAAGCAACTTATCTAACTCATTTTACTGGTTCAACATTTATTCTTATTTACTTTTTTTTAAAATAAGTTTCTTCTCTAATGAGATACTAGAGAAAGAATTTAAAAATAAAAAAACTTATTCCCATTTTCAATTCTCAGAACACCTTAAAGGAAGTCTGAATAACCTTAGAAATAAACTAGAAAAAACAAACAGCTTAATAGAAGACAGATTTTTTTAGGTTATAATAAGTTTTTTTATTTCAAATTTTAGGACTCACTATTGGAAGTTCAATTTTTTTGTTATAATCTTGTTATAGTTAGAAAATAAAACATAAAAAATTAAGTAAGGAGGCAGAAGATAATAGTAAACTTGTACCAAAGCTCTACTTATGTATGCATTAAGTGAAACTGAATAGCTTAATGTGAGAAGAAAAAAACAAACTCTAATCCTACAATAGGATATATTCCTCATTGAAAATTATTCCTCCTTGAGAGAAAATTTTATTCCTAAAGGAATACTATAGATCTAATATATGACCTCACTGTACAACAAAACAACAAATAAAATTAAGATGGTATTAATAAAATCCCAACATCTGTTTTTAAAAATCATTCTATTCTAGTCATCTGGCAACTTTGTAAGTAAGAATAATTTCATTCAGCCATACAACTTAATATACTTATGCTTGAAAAGAAAAAAACCAGGCATTCTCTTTAATAAAGGAGGGAAAGTTCACACTTTCCATGAAAGACTGAGGAAATACTATTTAAAAGCAAATTCAGTCCACAGGTATTACATTGAGCTTACAGGTTCATGTGTCTTTTTTATATTATTGTCCAGCTTTGTGATTAAGACAACAATTAATGATCACAAACATGTAACTACAAACCCACTGTCTCATATTAAAAAACTTAATTTTGGTTCTCAAAACTAATATGAGACATGACTGAACATAAAAGTAATTAAGTGGAGTCTTTATAATCCATTCAACTTGTGTGTTAAAATGCAAAAATGTATATATATATTTATGAAGAGTTTTTAAAACCACAATTGGAGTGAACTATTATACCAAAATTCATTTACATTTCCCCTTAGCTTTTAAAATGCTATCTTGCCAACCACAGTTACTGATAAGAAGACACAGTTACTAATGAGAAGACATGAGCAGAACCACAACAAGGCAATTCTAGATATAGCATTTTTCTTTTTTTCTTCTCTTATTGTCTATCTCAGTTACGTAGGAGTTGAACTACCTTCACATGAATAGATACAATGAAAGGTGAGCACCAAACCTAGATACGTGGCGATGTAAAAATAGAGGTCATCTCTTTCTTGAGGGTCATAGAACTTTAGGTAGATGTCAGAACACAGATCATCTTCTGTGCAAAACACTTCCAAGCCCTATAAATCCAGGAAGAATAAAATAGCATTTTATTAATCTTGCAGTGCAATATAAGCTACACAATTACAAAAGCCTTCCGATTAAACATCTTCATTTTTTACTAGTGGGCCCCGTATTCACACTGTCCAGTTATAAATTTGATTCAGTGATGCATGTGCATATAAATATATATAAGTTTCCTGAGGACACTACTCACATCTCTACATTTTAAAAAATCGTGTTTGATATTGAATATTTTTATTGAGGATAGCTTTTGTGAATTCAGTATTTTGAAATGAAAAGTGGCTGATCCATGTCTTCACATATGTTTTTCAAATACAGATGTTTAGCTTTCTTTTATAATGAAATGATTATGTCAATCCAACAAATTGATAACTGAATAACAACCCAACTAAAAACTTGCAGTTATTCTTATGAAAACTCTGAGCTTTGTGAATGTTGTGTTGGTAAGGCCAAGCTGGGGCAGAAATAGACAAAAAAATGATGAAAGCAGGGCTGTCTATGGTTCAAATACTGGCTTTCACAATTTACTAGTTAAGGAATAGAGGACATTAGCTCTTAAAATCTCAGTTTCTTTATAAACTAGGAGATCGTCTATCTCACAGTGATGTCATAACAACAAAATATTGTATAGAAATTGCCCAGTACACAGAAGGCACTTAATATCATTTCTTTCTCTTTTTCTGACTATATCTCTATACCTAAAGGAAAAGATTTTTAAGTTACCTATTTCCATAATCCTCTATTAGCACTAGAAATGAACAGCAGTCTTTTAAGTTAAATAGATAGAAAAACAGGTAAATTTCATAAATATGAAACAAAAATGAGATGCTTAAAATTCCATAGTGCTTTTGTAATGCTACCCAGTTACTGGTTAATCCACAAAGGAGAACAAATGAATTTATATCGATATCAAATTAAACTACTTTGGAATCACACGTCATGTGGGGACTGGTTTCCAAGGTCTGCCTATAAAACTAATATAAGTATGGACATATGGTTATTTAGGGGAATGGTGGGAAGAACTGCCCATATGATTCAATTGGTTATTTTATTCATTTCTTTCACTTACCAAGATAAAGTCTGAATTAATATAAGCTAACTGTGAAGATAATACAGTTCCACTGAAGAGTTAATTTTGTACTAGCTTCCAGATTTTACTCTGAGATCTAGCTGCTATGAACAGATGGTGGCAAATCACACTGGATTGTTCTGCATACATTATCCCTGCATAAACCCAGAAACTTTGAGAACAAGGAGTAAAAAAACTCAAGGCAACACATCCTATCCCTCTTGTGCTTGGAGCCAAAAACATTTTCACAACAGCCTTCTAATGTAGTGAAAGAAGTTATTCCTTTATAAATTTCTAGCTCATCCAAAAGAAGGAGCAGCAGGACACAGGAGACCACTTGCTTACAATGTAACATACTCTTTTTCAGACATGCCATGGGAGTTGAGAAGTTAATAAAGCATTGGTTAAACTGAAAATCGGACTTTTACCCAGCACTGACATTCCACTTGCACTCACCAATGGCATGAGGCCGTGCCTCCTTTTGTAAATGCGGCGGACATCTTGGAGTGTTATCTGGACCACAGGTTTCTTTAAAAGTAAAAAGACAATCTCAAATGTCAACATTTTGACAATTACAAGTTGATCTTTAGTATGAGAAAGCAGAAAAACTGCTTTTTTGACCAAATATTGCCTTTCCGATGTGTTACAAAGTGAACAATTGGAAAAGGAGACCTTAAACAAGGCAGGTCTGGTTTTACATTCTAGTCTACCCTTTTTCTGCTTTATGACCTTGGTCAGGTATCCCTATCTTCATTCGGTACTAAAAAATATGGCAATACATTCATCTTTCAGGTTATTGCAAGGCTGTTGAGTGATATGGAATTACAAAGGATTGTTATAAATAACCTCTCAGGAATTTTTCTATTCTTTTATAGAGCAATGGTTTGCTTAGTACTGATTCATCTTTTTATATAATCCTGTCTTTTGTCTCCTTAAAAACTACAGTGTATGCCTGAGTGGGTGGTAGCGCAGTGGATAGAGCATCGGACTGGGATGCGGAGGACCCAGGTTTGAGACCCTGAGGTCACTAGCTTGAGCGTGGGCTCATCTGGTTTCAGCAAAGCTTTCCAGCTTGGGCCCAAGGCCTCTGGCTTGAGAAGGGGTAACTCGGTCTGCTACAGCCCCACGGTCAAGGCACATATGAGAAAGCAATCAATGAAGAACTAAGGTGTCACAACAAAAAACTAATGATTGATGCTTCTCATCTCTCTCTGTTCCTGTCTGTCCCTATCTATCCCTCTCTCTGACCCCCTCTGATACTGTAAAAACAAACAAACAAAAACTACAGTGTATTAAGGCTTGTAAACAGCTATAGTATAAAACAGGGCCTCTAAACTTTTTCTTTCTTTACGAGGAGGGCAATTTAATTGCTTCTCTAGAACCTTAAAATGCTAGTAAGAGAGAAATGAGGTTAGAAAAGGCAGTGAGATTGGCTAAAAGGTGACAAGTTCATTTTCCTCTTTTCTGAGTGGGAGGGCTCAATCTCATACTATGGATCCTGAAGCTCATACTATGGATACTTTTACTCTGGTATTTTTCCAAAAGTTTTTGACCCCAAGCTGCAGTAACAGTACTGGCCAAGCCAATTTATTACACCACCAGAGAACGCACGTCAGCGATGCAGTGCTTGCATGGGAGGGTTTGGTGAATGCGCCCCACCACCTGGTGGACAGAATTATTATAGCACCATCTTTCACTTAAAAAGTATTAGAAGTTTTAGTGACATGTAATGACTGACCAGCCTGGAGAATTTCCAGGGTATGGCTTTCTGTAGCAGAAAACACCCCCGCTATTTAAGCTGCCCTGACAAATAGTTCAACAGCCCCACCAGAGTGTATTAGGATTCCTCTTCTTTTAATTAACCACACCCAAAAAGGGGCCAGATCTAGATAAAGCAACAAATCTTTACAAGATTTACTGTAGATATGAGTTTATCTTTACTTACTGGCCCACAAAGTCCCCGTGAGGGAGAAGACGGCCCTCCCTCACAGCAGGAGCACGGCAGCGTCTGCACGCCCACTGCACTAGCTGGGCGCGGAGCACTTGGGAAGGATTCAGATCTACTGATTTTGTTGGTAATAAAGGAAAAACAAAAAGTACCAACATAGGCATATATGTAAGTAGATAGAAAAGATTCATTTCCTCCTAATTTTAGTATACTTCATTTGTCTCTTCCAGAAGTGCCTCCGAGGAGAAAGGTGTAAAACTCTCATGATTCTTCACTGAAATCGGGAGGGCCAGGGTTTCCTTTCATCACACTGAGAGCAAGTGACCCCAGAATGAAAACAGATCAGAAGAGCTCAAACTCAGACTACTTAAGATTACACAGGGAGCCTGCTAAAGGCACAGATAATGGAGGGGACAGGGGTTGTTATTTTGATCCTCACCAAAATGTGAGACCACTGTGATGGTGACGTCAAGTTCCCAGGAAAGAGAGCATAGGGGAATACCCCGCTGCTAAAGAAGCTCTCCATCCGCCCCTGCAGTCCTTCCTTACCGGGTATCCATTGAGAGGCTGAAAATACAGGTTGGTGTCAGTGATGCACACGTGTCCAGGGTTTGTCACCAGGGGGGTCACCATTTCTGCTTTGCATTCCATGTGCAGCTTTTCAGAAACACTTTGGAATCTGATGATTTTCAGCAAAAGCAAAAAAAGAAAAATCAGAAACCAATCTACTTTCTGGGTTTAACTTTATCTCAGAGAGTTATAGTGTGACCGCATAAAATTTGTCTAAACACCGATTTAATAGAAAATAAGGGGTAATATAAATTGGTTGCTTAAATAAAACTGACATTTTTATAAATGGTATAATGAAAATTCAATTTTTAAAAATGAGATGAGGTTGTGTATTGCAGAAAGGAAGACAAGTGAAGCCAAATAACTCTTCACCTCAACTCTCATTCCTTCCAAAATAAACTGACACTGCAACTATTCCTAAATTAACAAAATTTTCTTTTTGTGTGTCATTAAGGCCTATTTTTATAGCCATAAAGGCCATTTTTGCATGGGTAGAATTTATTTCACAGTATATTTCATAAGGCTATGAATACACAATTATAATTACTTAAATGCCAGTTCCAAAGTACAGCTGACCCATGAGAAACACAGTTTAAACCGTGAGGGTCCACATATATGAGCATTTAAAAAATAAATATTATAAATATATATTCTCTTCCTTATGATTTTCTTAATATCAGTTTCTTTTCTCTAGCTTACTTTATTGTAAGAATATATAGCATATAATACAAATAACATACAAAATATATATTAATTGATTGGTCAACAACAGTAGCTAGGAGTAGTTAAGTTTTTTGGGGAGTCAAAAGCTATGTGTGGGCCCTGGCCAGTTGGCTCAGTGGTAGAGCATCGGCCTGCCATGTGGAAGTCCTGGGTTCGATTCCCAGTCAGGGCACACAGGAGAAGCCCTTCTGCTTCTCCACCCTTCCCTCTCTCCTTCCTCTCTGTCTCTCTCTTGCCCTCCTATAGCCAAGGCTCCACTGGAGCAAGTTGGCCTGGGCACTGAGGATGGCTCTATGACTTCTGCCTCAGGTGCTAGAATGGCTCTGGTTGCAACAGAGCAATGCCCCAGATGGGCAGAGCATGGCCCCCTGGTGGGCATGCCAGGTGGATCCTGGTTGGGCACATGTGGGAGTCTGTCTGACTGCTTCCCTGCTTCTAACTTTGGAAAAAAAAAAGTTATATGTGGGTTTTTGACTACATGGGGTTTGTCACTTCTAACTCCCCTATTGTTCAAGTGTCAACTGTATATTCTTCTGTAGATTTACTACAGTAAAACGAACCAGTGATGATTTCTCTACCACCCCCTTGTAAATTAAACAGTCAAAAAAGCCCACTGTCTTTTTGCTTTACTAATTAAAAAGAATATAGAGAGGAAACAACCGAATAATCAATATTTGAAGGCAACTATTTAGTTACAAAACTGGGTTAAAAAGAAATCTCCATTATAAGTAACAAGACAAAAGGATACAGGGGCAGACTTCCACTTCTAGTTAGGATATAAAGGAGACCTTGTACTATTACCCTAGCAAAACCCAGCTAGATAAGTTATATAAGTCTCATTATTTTTTTAAAAAAATTACTAGAAAGCTGCAGATGCAAAGAAACCTAAATAAAAGGACCAAAGTTGCACCGCAGGAGGAGGAGCAACCTCTCATAGAAGGCTAAGGGCTGAAGGATGAAGACAGATCTGCAGAGGAGCAGAGAGCCAGACCAGGACGGGAGAGCAGAGGTGCAAAAATACTAAAACCAAAGGAAGCCAAAGGGAGGCAATCGTGAGAGAGGAAATCAGTTTCATATAAAATGGAAAATTGAGAAAAATCAATAAAGTCAAAAATAGGTTTCTTGAGAAGGTTAATAATATTGGCAATACCCTAGCAATAGCAAAACTTGACAGATACATAAAAATTTACAGAGCAGTATCTCTCCTGATATATACTAATTACAAAATATTAGTAGAGCAATTCTAACCATATATTAAAAGGATAATAAATCATGATAAAGTTGAATTTATCCCATGAATACAAGTTTGGTTTAACATAAAAAAAAATCAATCAATATAATTCACAATATTAACAGAAGGAGAAAAATATGATCATCTCAATAAATACAGGAAAATTAGTTAACAAAATTCTAAACTTAATATCGAAAATCCTTTCAGCAAACCGGGAATAAAAAGGAACTTCTTCATTCTAATAAAGGGCATCTAAAAGAAGCTACTGCTAGCATCATTCATTAATAGTGAAGCATTAAACCGTTTTCCTGTAAGAGCAAGCACAAGGCAAGGATGTCTGCTCCCACCACATCTATTAATTAAGCAGTGCAATGAGGCAGGAAGTAGGAATAAAAGCCATAAGGATTTCTGTGAAACAGTCAATATTCACAGATTAAATGATTATGTACACAGAAAACTCTATGGAAATATAAAAAATCCACTAGGACTAATGGGTGACTTCGGAAGTCAAAAGATACAAGGTCAATGTAAAAACTAACCCAACTATATCTTTATAGACCAGCAACAAATAATTGGAAAATAAAATTTCAATAGCATTAAAAAAAGATCAAATCAAAGAATACATCCAACAAAAGATGATGGCAGCATTGTCATTCTAAACACATAACAATGGGGGGAACTGGGTGAGGGGTAAAAGGACTTTGTATTATCTTTACTTCTCTTTTTTAAGTTTGAAATTAATCAAAAGTAAACTATTGCAAAGAAGACATTTTGCCATATAAGTGGGGAAACTTTAATATGGAGCTATAAATTACATGATATTATAAAATTACTGCAACTTGAGTATTCTAATGTATGGAGGATTGTCAGAGAATATCCTTTTAACAGATACCTGTTGAAGTAGTTATGAGTGAAGGGTTATGATGTCTTGTAATAAAATTTCAAAAGGTTCAGAAACAATTATATTCATATATGTTATACATACTACAAAACATATACATAAATATATTATCTATACAGAGTGGGGCAAAAGTAGATTTACAGTTGTGAGGATGCAAAATAGTGTTTATTCTTATATTATTTATTTATTATTGTAGTATTTTCCATTTGAACTATAAACCTATTTTGGCCCTACCTTGTATATACATACATAAAACACATCTACATATATATATATTATGTATATATATCTATATGTACACATACACACACATAAACAGAGCAAGCAAATGAAAATATAAACATATAAGAACTAAGACAAATTTGGAAAAATGTTAACAAATTAATACCTGGTAACTCAAGAGAATCTGTGATCACTACATTATTCTGGCAAAGATTTAAAATTTTCAGAATGGGCAGAAAGAAAAAAATAGTTACCTTTTATTTTTTTAATAAAAAGTATTTCCTCAGAAATATGATAAAAGCCTTTTTTAAAGCAAAATTTTATCTTCTTTCTTTCAAAGGAAGCATAAATACTGGAATACTTCATTTTCTACTTTAAAAATTTCTTCCCCAAATTACTCAGTCTAACATCTTGGGAGACTGGATAAATTAAATCTTTCATAGTGAACAGTTTTTTAAAACAACATTATGCTGAAGCCCAGGATTGAAGCTAAAATCACAACTTAGAAAAATTATGTATTCTAAGTAGGTCAAAAGAAGCTAATTCTTCTTACTATTCCTTTTCCCTTCTAAAATGGAAGCTATTCTTCAGAGTAATTCACTTACCTAATATATCGTACAAGCATAAAAATAGAGAAAAAATTAGTGCCAGATAAGTGAAACAGAAAAAGAAGCCAACATAAACACAGAAAACACATCATTGGCCAGATGGCTTTATTGGCAAGTTTTAAGGGTCACAAATCTCACAAAGATAGCAATAAAACAGTATTACAAACTAATCTCATTTATAAACATAAGCTTCTAGTAAAAGCCTAGCACACAAGAATCTAAAAATGAATCTATTCAACTAATACTTTCTACTTTGTTCTAAGCTGGAATGATTGCAAATGCAAAAATCTAAAATAAAAATGATACCTAGTAAACAGAGACTGCAATATTTCATACATAAGATTCTAAACATATCAAAGAACCTACATAATAAAATTGACTGCAAAGTTTAGTAGGGTTGTTGAAAATAAAATGAATACAAAAAAATTACTGCATTCTATATATCAACAATACACAGAAAATAAAAATCCCCTAGGATAGCATTTACAACACCATTAAAAATATGAAGTACTGGAATAAATCCAGCACACTGAGGAAAGGCTGCCCTGGCTGGCTAGTTCAGTTGGTTAGAGTGTCGTCCTATACAGCAACATTGCAGGTTGGAGCCCCCTTCAGGGCACATACAAGAATCAACCAATGAATGCATAAATAAGTGGAACAAATGGATGTTTCTCGCTTTCTCTCCCTTCCTCTCTCTCTCTAAAATAATAAATTAAAAAAATTTTTTTAAAAAGGGAGGAAAGACCTTTATAACAAAAATCATAAGGAAGATACTACAGAAGACCTATAGAAACAACATCACAATCAAAATCCTAGTAGGCTTCCTTTTATGGAACTTGACAAGCTAATTCTAACTTATATAGACATGTATAAGGCCAAGAATATTGAAAACAGTTAAAAAGGCAATAAACTATGGGGCCCTATACTACCAGACATCAAGTAATAGCAATGATAAAGCTATAGTAATTAGTACTGTAGTACTGCAGATGGAGACATAGACAAATAGCTGAAATCTACTTAATATAATGAAATCTATTTAACGTAAGGTAAGAAACAAATGAGAGAACAGGTTGATATTACAGTATAATTGTTTTCAGAAAATATACTGTATACTTAGAAAAGCTAAGGAAAAAATAATTAGACTAGTAGAAATATAGTCTCTTGTTCCCTATAGGATACCTCAGGAAGGTACCTATCACAATTTGAAGAGTCAGGAAAGACATTCCAGAAATACTGTCAGCTAAGCTGAAATGAGAAAAATAAGGAAGAGCTAGCCAGGAGCAAGAGGTAGAAGGTCAAGTTCCCTCAGAGGGAACACTTGTACTAAGGCTCAGAGGTGAGAACCCCTGGTACACTCCAGAACTGCCCGTAATTCAGAGAGCTGGAGCCCAGAATTCAAGAGCAGTGGCTCGGACTGGAATGGAAGTGGTCTGTGTGCCAAGTAAGGCTAAGATTTCCCCCTGAAGGCAATAAGAAGTCTTGAAGAATTTAAACAGACAAGTGATACAATTAGATAAGTTGTTTAGAAAGAACATAATTTAATGGTACAATAGATAGGTGGAGAAAAGAAGATTGGAGAAGGGAAGACTGGAGTCAGGCAGACAAGCTAAAAGCTGTCAGGGTGTTTAGTGTGAGGTGATGGTAGCCTGCACTGAGACGGTAACAGCATGAAAAGCCAGAAGCTGACAGACAGAAACCTTAGAGGGCATCAGTCTACGGGCCTTCCTGATTGACAAATGCCAATGACAAATCTCCTGATGACGGAGAGTGGAGGAAGCCCCTGAGGGCTTCCTGAGCTGAGGGGCCACTCCCTAAGATAAAGCAGGTTGGGGCTGAGGCTGATGATAACATCAGTCCTGGACATGCTGAGCGAGGCAATCAGATAAAGATGTCTGCTGCTTTTATAACCAGTAAACAAAATCATTCAAAACTTACCTGTTTTTGTCAAAAGATGCTCTAGCCAAACGTGACTGCAAAATAGCTGTTATCTATTAAAAAAAAAGCACCATTTAAAGAGTATGGATATAAGTATAAGCAAAAATCAATACACAAGTTAATTTATAATAAAGACACAGATCTTTAGAAACTTACCATAGCAGTTTGGTCCCCTAGCTTGTCAAGGCAGGATGCTCTGTGAAGCTATAATATTATAAATATACATGAATTTATTTTTTCCCTCAGATGACATGAAGGCACAGTATTTCCTCAGAAGCAATGAAAAGCAGCAATCACCCTGCTACTTAGTAACAGTTACGATCACTTCTGATATATGTATGGCTTCTTCCTAATAAACAGCTTTCAAATTCAACATAATCAAGTAAATCTGATTCATATTTCTAAACGAGATTAGTATTTCAGTAAGATACATAAATATAAAATTAAAAAACAAGTTTCTGCCTAAGTGTGTTTTGAATTCTTTTCCCAGTAAATACCTGAGGAAGGCACTGGCTTACCTGAAGCAATGTCTCCACAACATCTTCCACTTTCCCTGAAACGTCCAATTCAAAGACATATTCCATTTTGCCCTAACAAAAAGAGAAAAAAATAAAAGAAGAGAAGAAGCATGCTAAAACATATTACTTGAAGAGCACTTGCAAATCCCTAGCCGAATGCTACATGCATCTGCCTGGCGTGTCCTTCCTTACCCCACCCAAAAATGAGCGCTCCCGGAAGCACAGCCCACTGGATTTACTGCTACATTTATATGTCCTTGCTTCTGCTAATGTTGGGCTTAGTTTGCTCTTTTTTTTTTAGCTCCATGAGGTGTATACTTAAGTTTTAAATTTTGAGATCTTTCTTCTTTTTTAATGTAGGTGCTTAAGACTATAAACTTCCCTCTTAGTACTGATTTTGCTGCATCCTATAAGTTTTGGTATGTTGTTATTATTTGTTTTGTGATATTTTAAAATTTCCCTTTGTATTTCTCCTTTGACTCATTGGTTGTTCAAGAGTGTTCATTTCCACACACTTGTGAATTTGCCTTCTGCTATAGATTTCTATTTTCATTACCTTGTGGTTGCAAAACTTACTTGGTAGGATTTCAATTCTTCTTAAGTCCATTAAGATTTGTTTTGTGACCTAACATGTGATCAACCCTGAAGAATGTTCCATGTCTGCTTAAGAAGAATGTGTGTTCTGTGCTTTTGGGGAGAACGTTCTCAATGTGTCTGTTAGGTTCGCTTCATCTAGTGTTGCTTAAGTCCTCTGCTTCCTACTTATATCGTTTCTCTGGATGTCCTACCCATTACTGAAAATGGGGACAGAAGTCCCCTATTACTGTGATGCTGTCAGTTTCTCCCTCCAACTCTATCAACATTTGCTTCATATGTGTAGGCGCCTGTACTGAGGATGGGTGCATATATGTTGTGTTGGTTAATTCTGTGTGCCCCGTGCTCTCCTCTCCTCTTTCCCCTGGGGGAGAGTCTGCCTTGTGGCAGCGGCCTGTCTGCTGTACACAGGCCCTCTAGAGCAGCAGCAGGATGCCCTGCTCTTTCTTGCTTTTGGTGGTCCCAGGCATCTAGAGTAAGCCTGGTCCTGTCAACACTCCAAGACAAGCGAGACATGTCACTCCTTCAGGCAGCTGCCCCCAAAGGTCAGAACATTGAACATATGGTCCAGGGGTTGTCTTCCCCGCCCAGAGAGAAGCTGGGAGCTGGGAGTTTCCTCCCAATCATATGGCACTGTGCTGGGGGGAGGCTACAAACTTTCCTACTAGCTTTAGTGAGGCTGATTTCATGCTAACCTGGTGTGTGGCGGGCTCTTGATTAATTTTTGAATTCCTCACAAAGGAAATTGGGCCATGTATGGTTGTTGAAGTGTGTCCACGAGAGGAACGAGGGTCTGGGGCTCCCTAACCTGAGGTCTCTCATTGTTGTCACTGATTTCACTATCTCCCTCTTCTTCAAATCTGAGAGTCCTTTGGTTTTCTAATTCACATCGGAACAAAACACCTTCTCTTTGCTTCAGACAACCTCATTCATTTCCTTTCATATAATTTTTCAGTGGACCAAGGGCAGCATTTCAGGTGCCGATCAAGAGAGACTTTGGAGGGTAGCACCCCAGGCAGTGACTCCCAACCTGGGGGTATGTGGAGGGGCAGCATACAATGGGGGGAACAGTGTATTAGGGCATTGAGTGGGTGGTAACAGGCTGCTAAAACATACTACTTGAAGAGCAAGTAGTATGTTTTGAGGGACAGTTCCACACAATACAGAACTATCCTGCCCAAAATGCCAACAGCACCACCTGAGAGTAATTAAATCTCAATATTTATAGTTTCTGACTAACTGGTATATGTAACTGTTTCTTTGACATAAGCATGCAGTTCCCAAGCTGCTGTCTGAGGACCTGTGGGCTGGCCTGCAGGGGGACAGCGATTCAGCCTCTGAGACTGTGTCTCACAGGAAGAATGGATTTTTCCTAACTCACAGAGGTGTTATTATAAAGAACATTGGCCTTGTCTCTTGGTCTTGTAGAGATTCTCTTCTGGTAGAATTTCCCCTTTACTATACATTAAGCTGACACATAAAGAATTAAATAAAACACAGCATGGTTAAATGTAATGTCTATGCTTATTTGACAAGTCCTAGAAAACCAGATACTGTATTCAAGTCTACTCATAGCTTCTACCCAATTAAGAAAATTTATCAATTATTATTGAGCTCTCAAATAAGAGTATTTAGTAACCTATTTTTCTCAAAAAAAAGTTCTCAATGATATCCAGTAAATAATCTTATAAATGATATATGTTCTGATTTCAATTTTTACTCTAGTGCTTTTTTTTTTTTTTTTGCCTATTAAACAATTTTTTTAAAATCAAAAAGTTAGCCTGACCAGGTGGTGGCGCAGTGGATAGAGCATCAGACTGGGATGCGGAGGACCCAGGTTCAAAACCCCGAGGTCGCCAACTTGAGCATGGCATCATCTGATTTGAACAAGGCTCACCAGCTTGAGTCCAAGGTCGCTGGCTTGAGCAAGGCGTCACTCGGTCTGCTGTAGCACCCCCCCACCTGCCCCAGTCAAGGCACATATGACAAAGCAATCAGTGAACAACTAAGGTGCTACAACAAAGAATTGATGCTTCTCATCTCTCTCCCTTCCTGTCTGTCTGTCCCTATCTGTTCCTCTCTCTCTCTCTCTCTCTTTCTCTCTCTCTCTCTCTCTTTCTCTCTCTCTCTCTCTCTCTCTCTCTCACACACACACACACACACACACACACACACACAGTTAATTGAAATCTCCTGTACTAAAATCTCTGATTTCCTTGGGTAATTTTGTTATATCTGCTAGGTAACAAGCTTTTAAATACCCATTAATATTATATTTTATTAAAGATTAAAGATGTTAATAATCACAAAATCTTAATGTTCAAAAGCACTATATTAATTTCTGGAAATAAATAGAAAACTTTACTTACTCTTTCTATTTTATATGGTGCTACAATGTTGTGTTCTTTAATGAAATATACCTGAGAAAGACAAATGAATATTTGTAAAATAAAAATTTTCACAGCAATGTTATTATAAATTCAAATATTATTAATTGAATTTAAATCATTGTCACATAATCTTCAATTTCCAAAAGCACTTATATTAATATGAATATAACTTTAAGATTCAGTATTAAAATAACAAATATTAAATTAAAAAAAGATACATAAGGCCACAAGGCATCAATCATTACTAGATAGATAAAATATGTACAGTACTATATAAATGCCATCATTTGTACCAAGTAACCAAGTAGACAGGTGAAGGTAGCTAATCTAAGTGCCAGTTTTCTAAAAAATGGGTAAAATAAGTCATTGTGGCATGAATTAATTCATCAACAAGAAGGAACTTTCCTTTTCTAGAGGTGATCTGGACATACAGAATTCTTACATGCACCAGGTCACCTGTCCTTATACTGTGTTAGTAACTATATATGTCAAACAAATAACACCATCTGCCAGAACCAACAATCTCCTTACACTTGTACCTCTCTCCCTGCCTTCTCTCCTGTTATGATGGAGGGACTGCCCGGACACTCAGGAGACCAGTCACTCTACTAGGGCACGGAATGTGGACCTCCCCACCCCCCATCAGCAAGTCAAAAGCTTTGCTCCCATGATTATACACTGCACTCTGTCCCATTTGAAATAACTGTAGTAGAAAACTCTCCATGGTCTCACATCCTCCTTTGGCCATTCTGCTGTTCCTTGTTGTGGCAGAACTCTTTACAAGAGCTGACTTTATCTTCTCTTGGACTCAGGACAGGTTTTCACCCCTCCCATGTTACTGACACCACTCCTGAAAAGGCCATAAAAGATGCACAAGATCTCCATGTCACCAAATCCAAGGGTCCCTTCTGAGGTCTTCCTTGACTGTTTCTCAGAGCATGTGACCAAGGCGATGGCTCTTCGGTAGCAGTTCTCCACTTGGCTCCCCAGCCTCCTGCTCCTGGTCTCCTGAACTCGCCAGCTGCTCCTGTCTTCCTTCCGGCCCTGCTCTTTCCAAGCCCTACTGTCACAGAGAGCTGTGGGGCCTCCTTAGGCCTCTCTGTCCACACTCAGTCTCTGGGAAACCGCATCCAGCACCAACGTTTAAAAAGTATCTGGAAACTGCCGACCTCCCATTTATCTTTCTAGGTACTTCTAACTGCCTGTTGGTTCTGAGAGGCCACATTCTGAACAAAGCCTGCTTCTTTATCACAATAAAGGGCACTGCTATCCACCCAGCTGGAGTCTTTACTGACTGTTTCCCTTTACACCTCTCAACTGGTCCATTAGCACATCCTGTTAGGTTTTGCTTCAGGATGTGTCCGGACTCTGACCACCCCTTCCCTTTCACTGCTACCATCCGGGTCTAAAGCACCGGTTTCTGAACACCCCTACAGGGTCTCCGAGCTTGTACACTTCCCCCTCCAGCTTGTCCTTTCCTCAGCCTCCAGAGAGATTTACAAATACACACAAACCAGACCATGCTCCTTCTCTGTCCGCTCTCCCGTGGCTTTTCTCTTCCGTGCTTTATTCTAGCTCCTTAGGGGCCACAAGGCCCTCTGTGACAAGGTCTCGCCACCCCTCACCTCCCTCCCCAGCACTCTCCCCTGCCCCGGTCCAGGCACACTCACTCTCACTGTGCCTGCCACCTGCCCAGCACACTCCGGGTCTCAGGCCTCTGCCCTGAGATGCCGTTTCTCATAACGACGCACGGCTCACTCCCTCACGCCTTCTGAGTGCTGTGCCTTCAAGTGGGATCTTCTCAGTGAGGCATCCCTGACCATTCTATCTGTAGTAGCATGTGTATCCTTTATTGTATTCTATCCTTTTGTCTGGTTTGCATTTTCTTCGTGACATTTATCACTACCTGGCATTACAGAAGGTATTTGCTACTTGTCTGTTTCCCCCACTGAAGAGTAAAATGCATGGTGAGGAGGGCATGTTGTTCTTCCCTAGATCTCTAAAACCTCGCATATAATACTCATTAAGTGCATGAATTAAAACTATTATTTACAAATACACAAAACCTCTATTCTACCAGTAAAAGCAAATTTGGAAGCAAAACTCTCTAAATTTTAAGAAACCTAACATACAGTAGTCCTCCCTTATCCATGGTTTCACTTTCCATGGGTTAAGTGACCAGCAGTTAACTTTGGTCTGAAAATATCAAATGGAAAATAAACAATTCATAAGTCTAAAGTGTGTAAAGTTCTGAGAATCATTATGAAATCTCATGCCCTCCTGCTTCAAACCAGCCAAACATGAATAATCCCTTTGTCTGCATGTCCTCAGGTAGCTGCCTCGGTCATCAGAAGACGGTTGTGGAATCTCAGTGCTTGTGCCCACGTCACCCTTATTTCACTTACTAAGAACCCCAGCACAAGAGTAATGATGCAGACAATTTGGATATGCCATAGAGAAGTTGTAAAGTGCTTCCTTTAAGTAAAACTATATGATGTACAGGAAAAAAACATGTATATATAGAATTCGGCAAAATCTAGAGTTTCAAGCATCTACTGGGGGTCCTGGAATGTGTCCCCTAGAGATAATGGGAGATTACCATGTTTCTGTGACCTAGTAAATAATCAAAAACCATAAAAGCTGTATTTGCTGGTTACGTTCTTAACCCAGGGAGCTTAAAATGACACTTGAAAGAGTAGCTTGTGTCTAGTCACCCACTGGTATTAAGCTGATTTTGAGTCTGTTTGATATATTGGACTTTATATATTTTTGAGTCTGTTTTGATATATTGGACTTTTGATATATTTGGACTTTATTTCTAAGTCCAAACTTATTAAAATTTTATCAAAATATATGGTTTTCTAATGGAAACCATACTTCCAATAAAAAAGGTGGTTCTTTCAAGATACAGACTTTCTAGAATATGGCAATGATGTGGAAGGATACTATAGAAATAATGAGAGGATAGGGGCAGGCCAGAATTATTAATGTGCTCCTTCCCCAAAGTAATGGATGGCTGTAACTGTTTTCATTTATGCCAGTTAAGACTGTAAAGTCAAAGATAGCTTGTGAAATGTCTTCTTCCTTAAAGATAATGGAATCAGGATGCAGACCTAAAAAATCACCTAATCTAATATTTTCATAACATTATTTTCAGTATACATGAAAAAGCACTCCATGATCAAAGGGTTCAGTGATCTGAAAACTGCTCGGAGCGCTTTTGGCTCCTAACCATTCACCTCCTTGAGACTCAATGCACTTCTGTATGTTAAGCCTTTGAGTCGAGTCCTGAAGTACAGAAATCCAAGTGCCTTTCTTTCCCACAGCTTTTCCTACTCTTACTTGATCACAGAAAGATTTTTTTTTGAACATGTCAAGAAACTAGGGCCCTACTTGGTAGCTGAGGCAACACTGATCTCCTCTAATCTTTTCATTTAGAGATAAAGAGGGTGAAATCCAGAGCCAAAGGAAGTGGTAGATAATCTCTACTCCTTATTTACAATTTTTCCAAAATCTACAAGTTAAGTATATCACAGAAAAAAAACAAGAAGACATGTTTTAGTTTATCTCTGCATTGCCAGTATTAAGCACAGTACTGGATACATAAATGTATACCAAGTAAATCTTGAAGGAATGAAGTGTCATAATCATACACAAGCCTACACATCCTGAGTTGCAGCCGTGGTTGTCACCACGAGTCAAGCTGAGATCCATTTAAGTGGCATGCTGCTGGCCTCCCACCTTCTAAATGCCGAGGAGGACACAGGAGACACTGCCCTTTTATCTCAACTCTCGCCATGGCCAAGGCTCCTAAAGATGAAACCACAAGCCTGCAGGTGTCATACACTAAATAAACGTTAGGGATCTCACTGGGAATCACATCTCTTTTAAAAGTACATTTCTCAATGATTTAATTGTTTTAAAGGATTGAAATGTCTATTCTAATGGCCTTAATTTGAGATTCCTACAAATAATTGAATCATGAGTAAATACAAACACACACATAACACACACAAGTTTATTCAGGTTAGGACAAAATGTTTACTATGTGAGACTTACCTGACTGAAAATGAGTGAAATCCCCCCTGATTTTGTCCTAAAAGGCAGAGAAAAGTTATTAAACATATATAATATTTTGGTAGAAGTAAATTTAAACAGTTATTATAATGACATACTTTGCAAAGCATCTATTGGCTCCGTTTTCTCCATATTTTCCTATGTTTATACAATCCCTCAAAGGAATCTAGATAAAATTGAGAGAGAAATAGAAAAATAAGCAAAAGTAAAAGAGACACAAACAATAGAAATGACTCTATTTTTACAGAGCATTTACCTTAATGATGGGCTGGGATATTGCATCCGGTTCAAAAATAACTGATTTTGAACATATTTTTAAGGAGCCTCTGATTCTCCTAGAGATCAAAGTACAAAAGGAGAATTATTAATGAACATTAACAAAAGTCACAGAAGAATCCTAATACACTTTAACTAGAAAGTAGATGACTAAAACACCAACTAAAAAAAGATCAACAACAGAATTAAGAGAAGGGAATGAAAGGTTGTAAAATATAGCAAAATAATTCTGCATATCACCTGGAGGTTAACAAAATCTGCATATATTATAATATGGTTTCATATAGTGAGCACTGTCCCATGCATTTCATTAGTATTATTTCATTTGGTATTCACAACTACACTGAAAGGGAAACTAGGGATCAGAAAACTGATCCTCAAGAAACATTGATTCTATCCTATGTCCAGTACATCTTTTTGACTTTTAATGCCCTATAACTGAAAGAACTACCGTATTTCCCCATGTATAAGACGCACCTTAATTTTGGGGCCCGAAATTTGAAAAAAAAAAGTGTATTGCATTAAGTTATTGAACTTAAGTTTTATTCATCATAAAATTCATACAACTCCTCATCACTGTCAAAACTCCCATCCATTAGCTTGTCCTCATCTGTGTCTGATGACAATTCACTGTCTTCATATATTGCCTCATCCTCAGTTCCATGGTATTTGAAATGCCACACTTCTACAACCACTGTATAAGATGTGCCCAATTTTTAGACTCCAAATTTTTTGAAAAAGGTGCATCTTATACATGGGAAAATACCGTATTCAGAAGGCAATATAAAATATCTACAATTGACTATGTAAGAGGTTGTTTTCTTAACTTATCACAATGGAAAAATAAACAGAGTTTGAACTCAGCACATAAAATGCTCTTAACAGTGGTTTGGGGTATATAAGAATTCAGGAGAAAAATCTGTCCCATAATGATAAGCAATTTCAAAGACTATCAATTCAAATGTTAGATTTAGTATTTTTAATTCCACTTCTTGGATTTATATCTGCATCTCTATATAGTTTAAATAATCTATTGGTTGGAAACTTACAGTATCTAAAAAGAAAAAACACACTAAAAATATACTCTTAAAATCTGAGTACTGCCCCCCTACACCTGTCCTTCCTCCTACCATCACCAGAGTAACACTCCCTATTCTTTTGTGGATGGGAAATATTGCTTTAGTTTTCCACTTTCAGTGCTCAGTATGTATACATTTAATGGATGAGAAGACTCATCATGCTGAAAGTTTATGGTTTAGTTTGCAATTCTTCTTCCTCAAAGGACTTTTTACATTGTTGATTTCATACCATTTTTCCATGCTATTAACTGCATTTACTTTTCTAATACCCTAAATTACCTAATAATAACTTAAGAAAAGTACTTTTATAAAAATTTCTTAGCATACACTAATAGACAATAGAAAATTCGTAAGTATCAATCACCTAGCTTCTGCAACTGTTAACATGTGGCCATTGTTTTGTGTATAACCACTGGATTACAGGGAAGATTCCACACATCATACACTTCATCCATAAATAAATATGAAAGATAGACTCATTAAATAAATGGCCTATCATGATCACACCTAAAAAAATAATAATTCCTTAATATCATCAAGTATATAATCAGTGTTCAATTTTTTTATTCCCTAAATGTGTTTTAATAGTCGGTTTGTTCAAGTCAAACCCTGAAGTCCATATTATATTTAGTTGATAATGTCTCTTATATCTCTTAATCTAAAACAGAATTCATTTTCCCACATTACGAATTTTGCTGACTACATCTCTGGTTTTCCTCTATGCTATTTCCTTTAAATAAATGGCAAAATTCAAAGACCTGACCAGATTCGGGTTTGCACTTCTGGCAAGAGTGCTTCAGAGGCAGTGCTCATGTGCTTCCTTCCTATCTGGAGGCACCAGTGGCTATGGGTGGTGTCAACCGTAATATGTCCATTATAAAATTTCTCAGCAGCTTTTCACCTGTTGGTTTAGCTGTCATTGAAAATTCTGTCTACATCAGGGGTTAGCAAACGTTTTCTGTGAAGAGCCAGATAGTAAATATATATATATATTTTGTATTTTTCTGAAGCTGGAAACGGGGAGAGACAGTCAGACAGACTCCCGCATGCACCCAACCGGGATCCACCCAGCACGCCCACCAGGGGCGAAGCTCTGCCCACCAGGGGGCGTCGCTCTGCCACAACCAGAGCCACTCTAGCGCCTGGGGCAGAGGCCAAGGAGCCATCCCCAGCACCCAGGCCATCTTTGCTCCAATGGAGCCTTGGCTGCGGGAGGGGAAGAGAGAGGCAGAGAGGAAGGAGGGGGGGGCGGTGGAGAAGCAAATGGGTGCTTCTCCTATGTGCCCTGGCCGGGAATCGAACCCGGGTCCCCCGCACGCCAGGCCAACGCTCTACCGCTGAGCCAACCGGCCAGGGCAGATAGTAAATATTTTTGACTTTGCAGGCCATATGTTCTCTGTCACAACTATTCAATGCTGCTGTTGTAGCAGGAAAGCAACCATACACAATACATGAACAAATGAGTGTGGGTGTCCCAATAAAACTTTATGAAATAAGTGGCTGGCCAGATTTTACCCAAGTTCTGTAATTTGCATCTACATAAAGAATGTATATCCATTATTCATTAGGGATTGAAATTTTGATCATTCTGCTGTGTTTATTATCTAGAAATTCTTTACAAATAGTAACTTTACTTATCTATGATTTGGTTACCCTGAAGAATAATTTGTAGATGGGAAACAGAAAAATTGCTTAATTCTTTACTGGATAGTTTCAGAAAAATGAGTTGGCCTCCTAATATTCTTCAAAAGCAATATATATATATATATATATATATATATATATATATATATCATTATGAACTGATAGATTTTAACAGTTCTAATATATTTTAATCCATTGCAGTCATTATTATATTTTATGCTCAATTTGTCCCAGTTTTTTGCTCTACTCTTCAAGTTGACCTTTGTGTACTTTCGATTCAAAGTTCAGTAGTTCCTGATACCTTCCTTACTTGCCAGGATGACAAGATGCTCCAGACTCATCTCATACCTTTTCTGCCCCAGACAGACTCAGCCACTTTTCTAAAGAGCCATCATTCCTCTTAGTAGGAAGCAGTACTCAGAGAGCATAATCTCTGAGCTCATTGCTACCGAGTTGTTTCTAGGCCTTTTTAGAGGAAAGAGCTAGAAAATATCTCCTTTTAAAAGAAAAGTAAATGAATAAACGTATTTCCAATTCAAATGTAAAATTACAAGGTTTCTACTTAACTCCTTCAATATTAGATTTGCATCTCTTTTGTTCTGAAAATCTAGATATTGGCATTAACATATTACTCACTTGCTTTATTTAACTATATAAATCTATGTGAAGGTGTGCATAAAACAGTTTCAAAATAACATCAAAATTATTAACAATAATATTTCTACTAAAATAGTCCACAACTTTTTTGCAATTCATTTCCAACTTTGGATATATCTTACCAGAGACACGTCAAATTATTATGCTGTGAAGTTTATTAAAACAATTGTTCCCTGAGGTCAACCCGCCAACTTTATATACAGTTAAGTTCATTTGTTTCATTTTCTTTTTAATTTTTAGAATTTACTATTTCTCTTGAAATTTAATTTTGTATCAAATGTATAAAGACTATCTCTATGCCTCAAAAACCAAAGTTATAAAATAAGGTACATCCAGAGAAGTCTAGTTGTCATCTCCGTATTAATGCCTCGATCCCCCCTCCTAGGTACAGATAACCATTTCCATTAGCTTTTAGTGTATGCTTTTAAAAAAACACAGAATTTAAAAAGTTTTTAAATTTTAAAAATATAACCAAAAAGTTATTCCCCTCTTTCTCATATGAAAGATAGCATACAATACCCAGTATTCTGCCTCTTATGCTTTGCACTTAATATACGCTCATCACTCCAATGCAATATAGAACTTCCTCATTCCTTCGCTGGTACTCTACTGTATGAGCATTTCATGGTTTATTCAATCAGTTCCCTATTGGACTGCTCCCAGTCAAGTAGCGCTATAATGTATAAATTTGGACATATGTCCATTTATATTTTTTCCAGTGTATATTTAATTTGTACATATGTCCATTTATATTTTTTCCAGTGTATATTGTTTCCTAGAAGCAGCATTGCTTCTAGGTCAAATGGGTTAATGCACATGCAGTTGTGCTAGTTATTACCAAAGTCACTTCTATGGGGTTGTACCCTTTTACCCTAGTGACAACTTTGAAATTATAAAACTAGGTTTCAGTTTGCTAGCTTATATTTATATTTTAATAATAAACAAATATATTTAATTTTAAGCAAGCCATTAATATGATATAAAACACAGGAGTGTTAGGAGAAAAAAGAAGGCATGAAGTTAGAGAAAAGAATATGAGCTAAATTCCGGGGCAAGAAGCAAGGTGCTGCTTTCAAGGAATAATTGTTTAATTTGATTGAATGCTAAGGAAAGATACATCCTAAGGTCCCAAACAAAAAGCTAAGTCATTTTCACTTTGGCTTGTATTTAAACAAATACTACATGGCTTTGATCCTTTCAGAATAAATTCTGAAAAATACTAAAAATTCATGTGTTTAACATCAAAGCATGTTGAAGTTGTGGCATATAGTTGTTAAGTAACATTCCAAAGGGAAATCATTAGCAGAAACATTTTTTTTAAATTTTTATTTTATTTATTCATTTTAGAGAGAAGAGAGGGGGAGAGAGAGAGAGAGAGAGAGAGAGAGAGAGACGGAGAGAGAGACAGGGGGGAGGAGCTGGAAGCATCAACTCCCATATGTGCCTTGACCAGGCAAGCCCAGGGTTTCAAACTGGCGACCTCAGCATTTCCAGGTCGATGCTTTATCCACTACGCCACCACAGGTCAGGCAGCAGAAACATTTTTGCTGGAACAACTTTCATGTTAGTTAATTCCAAGTTGGCATCCTTTTTTTTTTTTTTTTTTTTTTTTTTTTTTTTTTTTTTTGGTGACAGAGAGACAGAGGGAGGAACAGATAGGGACAGAAAGGAAGGGAGAGATGATGAGAAACACCAATCCTTCACTGCAGCTCCTTAGTTGTTCATTGATTGCTTCCCCATATGTACCTTGACTGAGGGGCTACAGCAGAGCAAGTGACTCCTTGCTCAAGCCAGCGACCTTGGGCTCAAGCCAGTAACCTTGGGCTTCAAGCCAGTGAGCTTTGGGCTTCAAGCCAGCAACCTTTGGGCTCAAGCCAGTGATTATGGGGTGATGTCTAAGATCCCACACTCAAGCCGGAAACCTTGGGCTCAAGCCAGTGACCTTGGGCTTCAAGCCAGCAACCTTTGGGCTCAAGCCAGTGACCATGGGGTGATGTCTATGATCCCATGCTCAAGCCACCGACCCACGCTCAAGCTGGTGAGCCTGCTCTCAAGCTGGCAACCTCAGAGTTTCCAAACTGGATCCTCCACATCCCAGTCCAGTGCTCTATCCACTGCGCCACTGCCTGTTCAGGCCCAAACTGGCATTTTAAATAAAAAACTTCATTGTATACTTTTGTACATAGCTTTCAAAAAATATGACAAAAGAAACAGAACATGATTTCATAGTAATAAGTAGCAGTTATTAAAATATAGAGAAAATTTTGCTTCTAGTTCAAATTGAAAGTAATGGTTTTTATACCACCATAACCCAAATAACTGAGAGTGTCAGTATAAAAGGAATGCGAGAAAAAAGTGATGAAATGAATCAGAGTCCTAACCAGCTGATCAATCCGAGACACAAGTTTGAAGGAGTTAGTACACATCAATTCTTAGTTTTGGAAAATATTTGAAGTATGACAGCAACTTATAAATCCCCATCTTCTCATTACTTTCTCAATACAAAAAAAAGGAAAAAAAGAACCTATTATGATGTACACTAAATTTTTAAAGTATCAGACAACAGAAATATTTGCTAGTTCACAGAGATCCAAAAGTCGTCCTTACCTTTCATTCTGACTGCCCTTATGCTGAATATGATGCGCTGTATGCTGTTCAAAGTAGTATTCCTCTAAGTTAAGCAGGAGCAAGGAAAATCTAAATTTTGAGAGAGAAATACCTCGTTTATTTTTTTAAAAAGAAAGAATATATAAAGCATCGATTCCCAAAATTCTTTCCTGTTCATTAAATTAACAAATGCTTATTAAGTGTATATTCTATGCCAGGCACCCCTCTCTATGCAGTGGGGAGGAGACTGTGCCAGGTGGCTGTGCCAAAAATACATACTAACATACATACATACATACATACATACATGCATGAAGTTGCTTACCAGGCAGATTTATTATTTCTTTTCAAAACATCGAAATTTTATGAAATAAAATTTATTCTTGCCTGAACAAGCTGGGAGCTTTCCCGCCTGTGGTAGTTTGACCCTGTTTCCCCTGAGACACCAGACTCCCCCTTTCCTTCCCACCACACATAACCCCTCCCCATCAAGTCTCACAGAGGAGTTTATCTTGCTACTCCCACAATACTCCCTGTAATAACCAAGCTAATGTTTGTATACAATGTATTTTTAAAATGCATAAATTTTCTTCAAAGTTTAAGAAAAATGTATGTTTAAAAGATAAATAAATAAACTGAACTGAATGGGATTCAACTTTAGTTCTTTTCAAAGTTTCAAGTGCTTTAAACTTTTAGAAACAAAATAAAGTAATTATAAAAAGTGTAAATTTAGTTGTATGGCCACAGAAACAGATACATGACAAAGAACTGCAAATGAGTGTTTTATTTATTTTATGATAGGAAGCAGGAAATATCAACAGCATCTAGAGTTACACGGAAAAGCTTTCATGAAAAGTGTGGCACTTGACATAGATCTTGAAGTTCTGGTGTGTGATGAAGGAAGGTGCTTAGATTAAATGTGGTAGATTAAACATATATATATTTCTGCTCCCTCGGGAAACACCACTAAAGAGGGAACAAAAATATTTTTAAACCGTAAAAGCAGATGAGAGGTATTAACAAATGTGTAAGAGATGGAAAGCTGACTGATGGGAGGACTGGGGAGTGACCTAAAACCAGAGTGGCAGATGCCTCCAGGGAAGGTACCACTGAAGAGAAAACCTGCACAAGTCACAGGACTTCCAGTCACAAGTCCAAAGTTGCAGGTGTCAGGTCCAAGAAGGCAGGGATGAAGCATGGAGTGGATGAGTGAATGCTGGGCAGGGATGAAGCATGGGGTGGATGAGTGAATGCTGAACGAAGTTAATAGCCTGGATTTCTCTCCTGATGGTCATCTCGATCTCACTCTGGCACATCGTTTTTCTATATAAAGACTGAAAAAGAGGCTCCAAACTAGACATCACACACATGGTAGGGTAGCACTATGGAGGAAAAAGAGTGTGACTCAGCAGAAAGCAGAAAGACCCGTACCACTCCCAACAGAGGTCTGTCAGATTAGTTTTGGAAAAAATAGAGAAAAAAAACTATGGATTTTTCAAAGGGCCAGGTCTCTACAACATCATCCCATAGAGAAGCCCAACAGAAATGGCCTGCCGACTGTGACAGAGAACTGTACACTTCACACTTAATATAAATGGACAACTTAAGATCACCAGCCTCTAACATGAAAGAACTAGACCAAAACAAGCAGAACAACACAACTCGAAGGACTAGAGACAATGCAGAGGAAAAAAGGTTAAAAGACTATAATTAATATCCTTACAAAGAAGAAATTATATCTATGAAATAAAGTATTACTCATTAAAAAAATCTGAGCCAAAGAAAAGGAAAAAAAAAAAAAAGAAAGAAAGAAAGGAAGAAAGAAAGAAAGAAAGAAAGAAAGAAAGAAAAAGAAAGAAAGAAAGAAAGAAAGGAAGGAAGAACTCATAAATATCATATAATGAGAGCAGAAACCAGATTACCATCCTAATAAGCAATTTGTATTGGCTTGTTCTACATTTTAAAATCCATGAACAAAAATTAATCATAGGCTAACCTGCCAAAGCTCAATGTAAAATGCTCACTATTAATACTTATTCTGAATTTCAATATAATCACAAGAGTTAGGATTGCTAGGAACAGTCCCTGTATACATCAGATACTTTCCAGGAAGGTATAATTCAGAGATGCCTTGCCCCTTAATTTTAGTTTGTAACTTAATAACTTGAAACCCTTCGCTTGGGCTGGAACTATGCAATCCTTCCTTCTCTCTCTTTATGTCCTCACTCTCCCTCTTAGAGAGGATAAAATAAAATAAGTATTCTTTAATAAGACAATGGCATAATTTTATTGCTTTGAGTGCAAATACCCTTCACAGACAACCAGCTCTTCTATATAATTATTAAAATATAATCCTACACTTAATATTATTAAAATGTACATATTAACCAAAGCAATCTATAGATTTAATGCAATCCCTTATCAAAATCTCAATAGCATTTATTGCAGAAGTAAAAAAAAAAAAACCCTAAAAATCATATGTAATCAAATAGCCAAAACAATTGAGAAAGAAAAACAAAGCTGGAAGCATCACAGTTCCTGATTTTAAAACATATTGCAAAGCTACAGTTTCAAAACAAGTATGGTAGTGGCATAAAGACAGACAAACACACAAATGTAACAGAATAAAGAGCTCAGAAACAAACCCTCATACATAAGGTCAAATGATCTTCAACAAGTGTTCCAAGGGCACATAATGGGGAAAGGATAGACTGTTCAACAAGTGGTGTTAGGAAAACTGAATATCCACATTCAAAAGAATGAAGCCAGACCGTTACTTTTTACCATATACAAGAATTAACTTAAATGTAAGACCTGAAACCATAAACGCCTAGAAGAAGACATAGGGGGAAAGCTTCATGACATTAGATTTGACAATGATTTCTTGAATACTATACCAATAGCACAGGTAACACAAGTAAAATAAACATGGGACTATAGCAAACTTAAAAACTTCTGTTTAGCAAAACAAACAAACAATCCACAGAAGGCAACCTATAGAAATGGAGAAAATATTTGCAAACCATATATCTGATAAAAAGTTAATACCTAGATTATATACAGAACTTTACAACACAACACAAAAATTAACCCAATTAAAAAATAGGCGAAGGACTTACCTGTATTTTTTGCTCCTTAAGATGCACTTTTCCCCAAAAGTGGAGGGAAAATACCTGTGCATCTTATGAAGCGAATGCTCATTTTTTTAGCTGCTGCGGGTTCCCAGACAACTAGAAGAGTATTTGAACATTAAAGTCTCTTCTCATTTGTTAATAACAGTGTTAATGGTTGTTAATACTGCTGTTGAGTTTACACTCTTGAAATATTATTGTGGTATATTTTATTAAATATTTTAACACACCATTTGGTTCAGAATTTTTTTTTTTCTTATTTTTCTCCTTAAAACCCTAGGTGCGTCTTATGGTCAGGTGCGTCTTATGGAGTAAACTACACGGTAAGTAGACATTTCTTTAAAAAAGATACACAAATGACCAAAAAGTATACGAAAAGATGCTCAACATCACTATCATCAGGAAAATGCAAATCAATACTATAATGATATATCACCTCACATGCTATTAAAAATAAAAAACAAAACCGAAATTAACAACTGTAGACAAGAATGCAGAGAAATTGGAACCATTGTGCAGCACTTACTGGGATTGTAAAATGGTGTACCTACAATGGAAAACAGTATAGAGGTTCCTCAAAAAAAAAAAGTAGAGCTACTATATGATCCATCAGTCCCAATTCTAGGAATACACCCAAAAGAAATGAAAACGGGATCTGAAACTGGTATTTGCATATCCATGTTCATTGCAACATTACAGTAGCCAAGTTGTGGAAGCAGCTTAAATGTCTAAATGTCTATTGACAGATAAATGGATAAAGAAAATGTTGTATCTACATAAAGTAAACTATTATTCAACCGTTAGAAGGAAGGAATCTTGGCCTATGCTATGACATACATGAATCTTGATGGCATCATGCTAAGTAAAATTAGCCAGTCACAAAAAGCCAAATACCACATGATTCCATATTGAAGCATTTACAGTGGTTGAACTCTTAAAGAAGATAAATGCTTGCCAGGAGCTGGAGGTAGGGGGAAAAGCGGAGCTGTTGTTCAGTGGGTACAGAGTTTCAGTTTTGCAAGATGAAACAGTTCTAGAGATCTGTTGCACAAAGTGACCATACTTAACACTTCTATACTATAGACTTAAAATGGTTAAAATGGTAAATCTTTGTATATGATTTTTACCACAATAAAGATATAATTATATGAACTATTGTAGAATTCAGCTCATTATTTTGGTAAATGAATCCTCTTTTATTTACCAATATACATATTTTTTAAGAAATGTAAAAGACACAATGAAGATATAAAACCAAATCATATTATTCAAAATTAAAGAATGAAGGAACTTTTCTGACTATTTTTTCTTTATTTTTTTTTTATTTATTTTTTATATATATATATATATTTTTTTTAATTTTATTTATTTATTTATTTATTCATTCATTTTTTAGAGAGGAGACAGAGTGAGAGAGAGAGAGAGAAAGGGAGGAGGAGCAGGAAGCATCAACTTCCATACATGCCTTGACCAGGCAGGCCCAGGTTTTGAACAGGTGACCTCAGCATTCCAGGCCGACACTTTACCCAGTGAGCCACCCCAGGTCAGGCATATTTTTTTTATATTTTTAACAAGAGAGACAGACAGTAAAGAGGTGATGAGAAACATCAATTAGTAGTTGTGTCAGTTTAGTTGTTAATTGATTGCTCCTCATCTGTGCCTTGGTGCCTTGACCAGGGGGCTCCAGCTGAGTCAGTGACCCCTTGCTCAAGCCAGCAACCTTGGACTCAAGCCAGAGACCATGGGATCATGTCAATGATCCCATGCTCAAGCTGGTGACCCTACACTCAAGCTGGTGAGCTCTCACTCAAGCCTGCGGCCTTGGGCTTTTGAACCTGGGTCCTCAGCATCCCATGTCCATACTCTATTCACTGCACCACCACCGGGTCATGCTATTTTTTCTTTTTATTGAAGTGTTCAGTTATATCTGTTTTAAAATTATTCCATATAAAAATTATGATAAAGATTCATGTTATTTTGTTTTTTTATTGAATTAATTGGGGTGATATTGGCTAATAAAATTATATAGGTTTCCAATATACAACTCTTTTTTTTCTCCGGAAGTTAGAAGTGGGAGGCAGACAGACAGACTCCTGCATGCACCTGACCAGGATCCACCCAGCATGACCACCAGGGGGCGATGCTCTGCCCATCTGGGGTGTTACTCCTTTTTGGCTGGAGCCATTTTAGTGCCTGAGGCAGAGGTCACGGTGCTGTCCTCAGTGCTTGGGCCAACTTTTGCTCCAATGGAGCCTTGGCTGCAGGAGGGAAAGAGAGAGAGAGGAAGGAGAGGGGGAGGGGTGGAGAAGCAGATGGGCACTCCTCCTGTGTGCTCTGGCCGGGAATCAAACCTGGGACTTCCACACGCTGGACAGATGCTCTACTGCTGAGCCAACCGGCCAGGGCTCCACTATACAATTCTATAACACCTCATCTGTAAATTGTATCGTGTGTTCACCACCCCAAGTCAAGTCTCCTTCCATTACTATTTATCCCCCCCCCTTATCTTCTTCTACCTCCCCCCCAGCACCCTTCATGCTATTTTGAACAATGAATTTCAAACTACATTCTATGCATTAAAAATTCCATGATTTAAAATTTTAATCCCTTTTATTATTTTATGATCTTTCATTAGTATTATATCAGACTATAAATTCTTTAGGAGAGTCTTGGCCCTGCCCCTAGGTATTCCTTAGTTTATTCCATCTTTACAGAGGTATAGTGGCATTTCTTTAGATAAATTTACTCATTCAGCAGCTTAACTTTCCTAACAGATGCTGTCCCATTCTCATGTCACCTAAATTTTAAAGCGTAGTGTTCAACACTTAACCAAAAACATAAAATTAGTTTAGTTTAGGTAGCCCTCAGAGTAACCTTGCATTCACGGCCACTCACCATTATTCAATACTCTGTTAATGAAGAGTATTCATTATAGAACCAGATTTTGCTAGTCAAATCACTCCTCTAGATCAGAGATGTAAAACAGGTTCCACTGTGTTGAGGAGATGGTGACATGGGCTCACTGGGAGAAAGTACACTTGCCATTTCTACTCGGAATACCCAACATTAACCTAGGATTAAGCTAGACCAGTATTTTTCAACCACCAGTCGCAGACTGGTCCACCAGAAATTTTGTGCTGGTTAGCAAAAGAGTTAACAACCCTGATGTTATATGATGACTATAGACCCAATGATCTTAGCCGAATTCACTTACACTCAGTTGATTTCTGCCTTTGAGGTCTCCAAAGTAATTCTCCTCTTTTCACCAGTTCCCAAATGAAAAAGGTTGGAAACCATCAAGCTAGACTGTCGTGCCCCCACCTAAAGAGTCAGTTTAACTAAATTGGGCAGTTTTTGTAAGTTTCTTAAGGTGGGCTCTGAAACAAGGAGGAACTTAAGAAAAATGCTTAGGGTAAAGACACAGTCCTATGATCCACCATTAGAAACATTCCTCCAGTCACATGTGACAGCAACCTCTGACCAGAGTCATTCAAACAAGTATTACTCCACCTAATTTCTTCTTTCTCAAATCTGCTATTAAGGCATTACAAAACCAAATTTCATTCTCTGCCAAAATTCAGATGAACTAAATCTACTGCATTTTCTGGACCTACCAGTCAGAACTCTGTGAAAGAGATCAAATTAGCATGACAAGACTTCATAGTGAATTGATGACTTCTAGAGATATATAAATAATATGTCTGATCTAGAACTAGCATTAAACCTACTTATGCACAAATGTTCTTTCTGCACTTTTCAAAGTTCCAAGAACACTGAAACAATTTGGCAATTCTAAACTCACTCTCCCAGGAGTTTATGCCAGGAGGCACAAGATCAGGGCTGCCCTCTGAATCTTCTCCTATTTTATGAAAGTTCATCTGTCACTTTCAGTCTGATGGTCAGCATCATTAACAGATACAAAACAAAAGCCAATTTCTCTGTCATCAATCAAGTTTACACTAGTAGGCTGGGCCCTAGGCAGCAGCCAACTTTTAAACACAACTTCAGACTTTAAAAATTATTTTAATCTACAGCATTTACTAAAACCACCACTCATTTGGGGTTTTAAGTTTATTTTCCTCAGTAAGTTTTTTGATGCTAACTGTGCAAGTCTGTGACATCTCTTAACCTGTCCTTGTCTGTTGTTCTTCTTGCTTTACTTATATATAGTGTGTATATATATATATATTCAGAGGAATAGTACCCGCACAACCATTCTATGTTTTTTTCCTTGTCTCAGTTTATTTTCTAACTTTTCACCAAATGCCATGTGAACTGGATGTTCTGAATTATATTTTTGATAGTTTCACAAACTTCCTGGGTCAATATCCTTTCTAAAACTGTCCAGTAATAAAACCTATCTTTCTGATTTCCTTGTAACCTTCAATAACTGCCTTCTGAAAAATCTAGATTCTATGTATGACAGATTCTTGGGCTTACTATCCTTGGGCTTCAACAACAAGTAACTGGAAATGACTACCTTTTTTTTTTACAAGGTTTTACCAATGTTACTTGGTTAATTTCTCTTTAATATTCAGAATTTCATACAGTTCTCAAATTCACTGCCTTAAGATAAATTAAAACTTCAACAAGGGAAGTCAAGGAACTATAATTATATCTCACTAAGCATTGACTAAGTAAGGTCTCCTGTCATGTTTTGTATTACCACTTCCTACTTTCAATCTACATCAGGTACATATCCACCATTTTTTCTACCCACTAGGGGTGGTAACAAATGAATGTAATTACATTACTTCTGTTCCTCTTTCCAGTAAGTTCTCTGGTTTCCCCACTCTGGTTGATGGATCCTCAGCAGTCATGTTTCCATGACATTCAGAGCCTACTGCCTCACCACCTAACAGATCTTCCCTTTTGAATAGGTCTGTGGCTTTTCAGCACTAGATTCCAATCTTTCGTCCCATCCTCACAAGGTTCAGTGATACCTAAAACATTCATTAACCCTCGTTTGTAATAAAATTCCACTTGTTTTATTATCCATGTTTTACATATTTGCACAGTGCCAATCTGAGTGACTATTATTTCTAGCTGTGAACCAATTGTTTTCTCAAGTAAATTACTGGCCCTTCCTCCTCAGGACTAGCATTTCATCACATGCCTGCTGTTCTCTAGTGCATTGAATTTCACTATTTCATCTAGCCCTTTGACCCTTTGCTTGGTAGTAAGTTTAAAGCTCTCTCTACCACTGGAAAGAGCAGTGGTAGGAAATTACATTCTCCTCTGCCGATGTGAGATGCAGTTACTTCTGGCCAAGACATTTCAGACATCAAAATCACTTTTACTGACACCATCCATCCATAAAGCCATGTTTCCATTTTCAAGTCTCAACTCTCTATAGACTAAATCAAGGGTCAGGAACCTATGGCTCGCGAGTCAGATGTGGCTCTTTTGATGGCTGCATATGGCTCACAGACAAATCTTTAATAAAATAAATAACATTAAAAATATAAAACATTCTCATGTATTACAATCCATTCATTTCCTACCACTCATGTTCATGGTTGCTGGTGGCTGGAACCAATCACAGCTGTCCTCCGGGACAACACCAAATTTTTATTGGATAATGCATAACATACATGGATCGTTGTATGGCTCTCATGGAATTACATTTTAAAATATGTGGCATTCATGGTTCTCTCAGCCAAAAAGGTTCCCGACCCCTGGATTAAATGGTACAACTATCCCCCATGCTCTCAAAGACTTTCAATATCCTCATCAAGGATATAGCCCTGGGAAGAATGTTTTCATGAGCCTTCTCGATACCATTAAAATGAAGATGGAAGTATATTATGAAGGAAAGAAAACAGCAAACAACAACAAAGATAAATGCTTAATTACTCTTACCCAGAACATTGCTTCTCAAACCATCTGGAGATTTTGCAGATTTGGATGTAGTAGCTCTGGAGAGGAGCCTGAGACTGTGCATTTCTAACAAGCTCCCAGGACATGCTGATGCTGCTGGCCTGCCAATCACACCTGGAGTAACAGGTTCTAGTACTATATAATCCAGGCTTCCGATCATTCCTGAATCATTCTAAATTTCTGAGATACCACAAAAGTAAGTACTAGCTTAGTATTTAAAACAGAAGCATCACCCTGTTATGATGGAAAAGGGCTGGATTTGGATCAGAAAACATTAATTTTAGCCTTAGTTCAGTCATAACTTGGCTGTTGGGACTTTTTTGTGTGTGTGTGACAGAAACAGAGAGAGACAGAGAGAGGGACAGATAGGGACAGACAGGAAGAGAGAGAGATGAGAAACGTCAATTCTTCATTGATGTTACTTAGTCGTTCACTGATTGCTTTCTCATATGTGCCTTGACCGGGGTGGGGTGGGGCTATAGCAGACCAAGTGACCCCTTGCTTAAGCCAGCAACATCGGGCTCAAGCTAGTGAGCCTTGCTCAAACCAGATAAGTCCATGCTAAAGCTGGCGACCTCAGGATTTTGAACCTGGGTCCTCCACATCCCAGTCCAATGCCCTATCCACTGCGCCACCACCTGGTCAGGCTGGACTTTTAATCAAACCATTTTACTTACTTAGACCTCATCTATAAAAAAAAGGGGAGGGAGATATAGACTAGATTACCTCAAAAGTCCCTTCTCAAACCACTGTGTTTAGACTTATAAAATGAACCTGTGCTTAAAGAATTATCAGGGATTTCTTTCCAGTTGGCAGATTAGATGTCCAGAAAGCAATCTCTGTACAGTTTCTCCAATATTGCTGAATAAAATACTTAAAAGTATTCAAATGCCTGGCTGAGGTGATGAAAAAGTAAAGAAAAATCTTAGAAGAGAGAAACAAAGAAGTCAGCAAGCACTGCAGCCGTCCTTTCCCCGGGTGTTTGCCCAATCTGAGTAGTACGGAGCCCGAATTGAGAAGGACCATGCTCCCTGAGAGGATGGGGAAGGGGACAGCTATTTAGAAAAGCTAGGATCCATAAAGGTATCATCACCCTTTGAGGATGGAAATTAAAACCACCCACCACACCTTCCCCAGAGGAAGATGGTAGGACCGTGACTCTGGACTAGTGGCAAAATAAGTCTCCCTTGAGAATATGGCATCACAAGCCTGCTTTGACACACATTTGGAGCTAGAATTAACACTATCTGTTGAGCTCAATAAAACTCAAGACAAACCAATGTGACTTCTCCCCCACCTAAGCAAAAATAAATGCAAACACTTCCTGGAAATATCACTTTAAATCTAGGCCTTTAAAAACTCCCAAGGAATAAGAGGCTACAATCAAGAATTATAAAACAGTCTGAGCAGGAGGTGGTACAGTGGACAGAGTGTCGGACTGGGATGCAGAGGACCCAGATTCAAGACTTGGGCACGGGCTCATCTGGTTTGAGCAAAGCTCACCAGCTTGGACCCAGGGTCGCTGGCTTGAGCAAGGGGTTACTCAGTCTGCTGTAGCCCCACGGTCAAGGCACATATGAGAAAGCAATCAATGAACAACTAGGATGCCACAACGAAAAACTAATGATTGATGCTTCTCATCTCTCTCCATTCCTGTCTGTCTGTCCCTATCTATCCCTCTCTCTGACTCTTGCTCTGTCTCTGTGGAAAAGGAAAAAAAAATTATAAAACAAGTGAGGAAGTAAAATTACTGAATGAGGGCCAGTACAAACAACAAGATACTCAATCCAACCTGTTAAAGCTGCAGATAACTTATTTTCTGTATATGATTATTCCAACAAGTAAGTTTAAAGAAAATAAGGACATCAAAATATAACAAAAACAGACTTTTATTAAAGATGATGAGGCAATTATAAATGACCCACATGAAAAAAGATATATAAAAATATAATAACTGAAATTAAAGCTTAAAAAATACAATAGACAGAGAATTAGACAATTGGAGAGAAAATTAGTAAATTGTAAGATGGATTTAAATAACCCACGACACAGCACAGGAAAATAAATATTAAAGAATGGTTTGCTTGACTGGCCAAGGCGTAGTGGAGAGAGCATTGACCTGGGAAGCTGAGGTCCCAGGTTTGAAACTCCAAGGTTGCTGGCTTGAGTGTGGGCTCATCTGGCTTGAACACAGGCTCACCAGCTTCAGCACGGTGTCACTGGCCTGAGTACGGGATAATCAACATGATCCCATGGTCACTGGCTTGAGCCTAAGGTTGCTGGCTCGGCTGGAGCCCCCCACCCCCATTCACAGCACATAAGAGAAACAATCAATGAACAACTAAAGTGATGCAACTACAAGTTGATCCTTCTCATCTCTCTCCCTTCCTGGCTCTCTCACTAAAAAAATAATAATAAAATAAAAAAATAAAAAAGTGTGGTTATGAGATAAAAGAAAAGGGAAAGGCAGTATTCAAAGAGCTAAAGGCTCGTCTCCAAATTTTTCCAAACTGTTTCAGCTTCAGGAACCCCAATCAGGATAGATAAATAGAAAGAAATTTCTATATAGACAAACATCAAAACATTACAAAGAAATCTTAAGAGCAGCCAGAGCAAAGATATTACTTACAGGGTACAATTACACTTAAATGATATAGGTTTATTGCAGGCCAGCCTCCCAGAATAGAAGGGGGTCTTCTGCAAAGCCACATGGAAACCTGCTATGGTCTTATGTTTAAGGAAATAGTCTTGGTCAGCCACAAGGCAAGGACCTCAGTGTCTTATTCAAACCAGAGAAAGCATTGATGGTTCTATAACCATGAACACAGATAACAAATACTGCTCTGTCCTGCCACACCATACAGACCCAAGTGCAGGCCTTAGAGAGTCCCCAGTCAAATCAGAAAAAGAGCAAGACCAACCCACAGCCACAAAAGCTGAGCTGGACATGGTGAACCAAGGTTCAATCACAGTGTATCCTACGAGCTGGACATGGTGAACCAAGGTTCGATCACAGTGTATCCTACCCCAGGTCATTCCACGGGATCCAGGTTTCTCCTGGAGTCTGAAGCCTGACCCCGCCAGGCAGCTACGTGCTGCAGTGAAGGGGGCATGGCACATCTGTTACTAACCTTTTCTCTGTTGAGTTTCCTCCAGCGAATGTTGTTCCAGCAATCATATTCCCTGGTCATTTGCCTTCGCTTGTACAATTTTCAAAATGCTGAGAGAATTATACATCTAGCAAAACTAATTTTCAACACAAGGACAACACGAAGACATCTTCAGACAGACAAAAACAAACATAGTTTATTACCATTAAACCCTCATCAGGATAACTTCTAAAGGATATTCGTCAGGAAAGAGAAAGTAGTTCCAAAGGGAAGATATGATATACAAGAAGAATGCTAAACTAAATACGCATGTAAAACTATATATATATACATATATATATAGTACACATACTATATATATATGTAGTAAAACTATATATGCATTAACCTGACAATTATACAGTAGCCCCTCCCCCCCTCTTGTTAGCAATTTTACTTTCCGTGGTTTCAGTACCTGCGATTAACCATGGTCCAAAAATATTGAATGGAAAATTCCACAAATAAACAATTCATGAGTTTTATATGGTGGCACTGTTCTGAGTAGCATGATAAAATCTTGTGCTTTCCCACTGGGTCCTGCTCAGGACATGAGTCATCCATTGGTCCAACTTCTCCCACCCGTTAGTCACTGAGGAGCTTTCTCAGGTATCACATCAACTGTTGTGGTATTGCAGTGCTAGTGTTCAGTTAACCCTTATTTTGCTTAATAATGGCCTCAAAGTGCAAGAGTAGTAATGCTGGAAATTCTAAGTTGCCAAGGAGAAGATGTACAGTGTATGTACGTAAAGGAAAAACAGTATACAGTGGTACCTTGAGATACGAGCAGACCAACATACGAATTTTTTTTTTTTTTAAGATATGAGCTGTGCCTCAGTCTGTACTTTTTTCGAGATCCGAGAGAAATTCCGAGATACGAGTCGTGATTTGGGAACCTGCCACTAGTTGGCATGTTGGCACATGGGTCCATTACCGGCAATTTGATATACTTACGAGTTGACTAACTTATGAGCTCGGTGATAGAACGAATTAAATTCGTATCTCAAAGTACCACTGTATACAGGATTCAGTACTTTGTCAGTTTCAGGCATTCACAGGGGTTCGTTCAATTTATTTCCATGGGTAAGGGGGGACTACTGTAATGTCTAATTTGTAGATTTAAAATAGAGATTGGCCCTGGACGGTTTGCTCAATGGATAGAGCATCGGGCCAGCATGTGGACATCCCGGGTTTGATCTCCAGTCAGGGCACACATGGGAAGTGACCATCTGTTTTTCTTTCCCTTTCTCTCCTCCCCTCGCCATAGGCACTGAGGATAGTTCACTTGGTCCGAGTATTCGCCTCAGATGGGGGATGCCAGGTGGATCCTGGTTGGGGCACATGCAGGAGTCTGTCTATCTCCCCTCTTTGTCTATCTACATAAAAAATCTATATGTAGATACAGATATATAGATATGTATAAATTCTGTCCAATAACAGGTTATAATTTAGGATGGGCCAACAGGAATTAACTACTCCAAGGTCCTTATATTATTAGAGAGTAGGGTAAAGAGAATAGTTTCAGACCTTAAGTTAAATTTAAAAGTAAAAATTTCAAGGGTAAGTGCTAGAAAAACAGAAGCAGAATATATAACTTCCATATACTTCAGGGAAATGAAAGAGAACATCTGGGTGGGGATCTTAATTAATTCATACTAAGAAAAAATAAGACAAAATTAAAGAACAAAATAAAAAGGTAAAAATTCTAAATATATCTGTAATAGTAATAAATGTTAATGGACTAATTTGTCAAGTCAAAAATTATCAAAATAAATTATTTAAAAGTCAAACTATAAGCTTGAGAAGAAATATACCTAAAACCTATGAACACACAAAAGTTGAAAGTAAAAGAATAAAAAATTCTACATAATGCAAATAATCAAAAGAAAACTGATATAGTTACACTAATATCAGCCAAAATAGAAAAAAAATCATTACTAGAAGTCATTATATATATATATGAAAGATTCAACTAAGAAAATTTCAATTCTAAACTTACATAGACTTAATAACATACAGTACCTTGAAGAAAATATATAGCAACAATTTATAGAAATATCAGGCAAAGTTTGCATCATAGAGCATCTCTCAGTAATTGATAAGTCAATCAGAAAAAATTAAGAAATAAATCTAAATAAAATTAAAAAGCCAATGTAATATAATTTCTTTCAATTCAATAGCAGTCCCGACTAAGTACTGATTCTGCAATTTATCTCCATTTTCAACACTTGTTATATATTAAAATAATAGGATGATCAGTTTTAGAAATAAATGATTAAGCAGGAGTATAACAAATCACTTTACTCTCTAACAATTATTTTTAGCATAATGAATGCAGAATCAATGGATAAAATAAACATACGAAGTAAAAGATATTTAATATCAGCCAAGAAATTTAATATCAGCATAACCAGGAGAATTACACAGACAGAATGTGACACAAAGCTGAAGTCTAAGAAATGTCTATAAAATGGTTAATGTAGTATGTGTGCCTAATATAGAATACACGACCACTAATGCTTTATCCTGGAATGGCAGTTTACAAGACATAGCTAAGTAATTTGTCAAATGACATTATAGAGAGAAAACTGTGACTCCTCCTCAGTAGGAACATGCCTTAACTATCTACATTTCTACATCATCCAAGAAAATAATAGCTTTAGTTCTCCCATACCACTTCTAGATGTGAAGATAAAAATCATTTAACAATTATCCTACTCTTAATTCTTAAAATAGAAATATCATAAATAGCAGCAGTTTGTAGAATATTCTCATCTGCTAACCCACTATACACATCTGTCATGTCCAACAATTCCAAAGGAAAACATGTGAATTTTAAAAATCTTTTCCCTTTATCTTCATTAACATCTGCATAGGACATTTTTTAAAACCAGCAAAATCAATATGGTTTGTGCCATCTAAATCTTAACCAGGACACTAATATACTTAATTTGAATGGCCACATGTCTCTTCATTTTCTAATACAGAAAATTGCTAAAGCCTTTCTTTATAAACATCACCAATAAATGGCACAAATTACTATTGTTCAAACGAGAAACCTGGGAGTTTAGCGAATAAAAATGGAGGATGCCTAGTTGATTTTTTTTTCAGTGACAGGACAGAGGATAGACAGACTCTTGCATGCACCCCAAAGGGGATCCACTTGGAAAATACTATCTGGAGCCAATGCTCAAATCAACAAGTGACCTTTAGCACCTGAGGTCCATGCTTGGACCACCTAGCTATCCTCAGCGCCTAGGGCCAAACCTGAACCAATGGAGTCACTGGCTGTAGGAGGAGAAGAAGGAGAGTAGGGGAAAAGGGAGAGAGAGATAAGTAGATTGTCGCTTCTCCTGTGTGCTCTGACTTGGAATCAAACCCAGGACATCCATATGCTGAACTGATGCTCTATCCAATGAGCAAACAGGCCAGGGCAACATGGTTAAATTTGAATTTCAGATAAATTACAAAAAAAGTTTCAGTATAAATATGTACCAAATATTGCATGGGATACACTTATCCTAAAAGATTATTCGTTGTTCATCTGACAACTCAAGCTGGGATTCTTCCTCTATTACCTCCCACACACAATTTACCACACCAAGACCTGTCAATGCTACCTCCTAAAAACATCTAAAATCCATCCACTTTCTTCTGCCACCATTTGATCTAAGTCACCAATCCAGGAATCTCCCAGTCTCTACACTTCTACTTTGTAGAAATATCACTTATTCTAAATGCACTAGCACCAACTTAACAGTAAAAGAAATAAACACTACCTTCAAGTTTCCTTTTCTGGAGCCATTATCTGGTGGCAGTAGAAATCCAAAATCTCTAAAGCAGCATGAGATAGACCAATGAACTCAACTCTGAAGAGGTGAGGCCTTTCATGAAACAGTCCCAAGAAAAGTAACAGTGCTCTTGCTTGTGCCTGAGTCAATGACCGACATTAATCATTTTGCTAATTGCTATTTCTTGACACCAAAGGATTGAACCAGGGCAAATCTGGGCAAAAAAAAAAAAAAAAAATTAAATTAATGGCTCAATAGAGTTGGTTGAAATATTCTCGTCCTTCAGAATGAATTCTAAGATTTAAAAAGAGACTGCTTGATTCTAGCCCACATCTGACTGTGCGACAGTTTCCTGTCATTAAACTGATAATCTATGGACATCACCCTGGTTCAAATCTACCTATCCTGAAGTTGCAAAGCCATAGTGCAGACAGCATTAAAGAATTTGGGCAGTCAGCATGTAGGCTTCAAATAAATATAAAATATGTGGCACCAACTTTTTCAGAATATTGGTGCTCAGAACATTTGCTGCCTTCTGCCTGATGAATAAATGTTTTGGTTGTGAGACTGCTAGTCTGTCATGCCCTCTGATCAATGGATACCAACAAAGCAGACTATACTCAGAAATGTATGTTCAGACTTGTTTGACATTTGTAGAGCTGTATAAGCTAACCAAATTCAACACAAATTACTGTCATCAAAATAACTGGCAGATCTAAATAAAACAGGTCTTCCTGTATATCAACCAGGCAATGGAACTCTTACAAATGACTCTGAGATCATGGAACATGATGGCAATTCAAGTGTTTCCAAGTTCTTACAATGTAAATTTGCATATTCATCCATTTAACACAGAATACAATTATGTCCTAATATTGTTGGTACATATTGTCGGTACAGAACAAAGAAACTCTACTCAAGCTCTTTCTACATGAAACAATCATTACAAATGAAGTCAGAAGAGCATATACAAGTGTGAGTACTTTGTGGTCCAGTTATTATTGAATAAGCAAACCTTTCTGTTCTGCCAAACACGCCATATCCAAGATGGGTTGTTTTTTTTTGGTATGCCTTATCTTCTTTTTACACTATGGAAACAAATTTCAGGCTATGGGTATGCTGTCCAGGCCAACAGTAGAGATTAGAAAGGGATATGAATGTTTGGACAAAACAGGTGTAGTCAACAGTTATATAAAATGTTAGATTCAGGGAGTACTGGGACTGCCAAAGAGTGTAACTATTGAAGGAACAGGGAGTGTTGCAAAGAGTGTAACTATTGAAGGAACAGTAAGTGCTGATATGGCTCCTGTGAGGCTGAGAACAAAGAAGGTCAGAGACCCTTATTAGAAGTTTAAGTTTGAAATTCGCCACTAAGCTAAAACCGGCCCCTGTTGCTATGCTGTGTGTGACCTCCCTAGCCAATAGCTAAACTGCCACATCTGCTTCTGTATATGCTTGCTCACTTAGGATATATAAGGGCCTGGCTGTAAGCTCCAGGTGCGGCTTCCCTTTGCAGCTCCTTGTGGGCACGGTGTCTCCGGACATCTTGGGAGCTCGCCCCTGCGCAGGTTAAACTGGCCAATAAAGTAACATCTTAACTCCTGAAAGTCTCCAGCGTTTGTTCTCATACCCGGTGGATGCTACATAAAACAGGTCTATAAAACAAATGTGGACGCTGCCAGATCACACAACCCTTAAAGTGTCCACGTGTATTTGCTTGTATAAGCTGCTTTCTTGGTGTCCACTGATCACACAACATGACAGGTCAGCAGTACTCCAACCAGCTCCCACAACTAAAGTAATATATGTAAAATAATTCAACCCTAGTTCCTTCCGACACCTGGAACCCCAGGCCCAAGGATCAGCAAGTGTTTTTCGGTCATCATAAAAGCACTAGGAGGTGTAACTTGGGGCAGAAGTGAGCTTTCTTGTAAGACACTTCCCCTGGAGACAGAGGATCAGAAACTCTCAGAGCACTGCCCTGAGACCATTTTAGCTTCTGGACTGGACTCCCTCTCGGAATGCGGGTGGGGACTGCATTCTTTGCGTTCTAATGCAAAGCCTTCAAGGACACGTATAAGGTTTCCTTCTTAGTAGAAAACATTGGGGGTTGGAGGGAACTCTGGCTTTTCTCGGACTGAGGCCTCGTTTGCGGCTTTCCTCCCGGTAGGGCATCTTCCCTACGTCTGAAGTTCAAGTTGGCAGATAAAAAAGGCCCAGCGATGTGAGGCATCAACGTCTCGTCCCCTCCCCCGACCCGGGTGCAGGCTCGAGGTCGCGGACCCGAGAGCGGCCTGGCTGGAAGCCCGAGGCGCCGGGCCAAGCGCTGGGACCCTGTGCGGGTTCCCTGCAGGGACGCGGGGACGGGCGAGCGGGAGGGGTGTCCGCCCAGCTCGCTCACACACCCCGCTCCCGCCCCCAGGGAACGCCAGCTCACGCGCCCGGGCGTCCCCGCGCTCCAGAGCCGCACGCCGGCCAGAGCAGCCCGCTCCGCACCCGCGCGGCCTCTTCCGGGTGCCCGGGGGCCGCGGCCGCCGGGGCCGCAGTGGCCGGCGGGGCTGCGCTGCGGGATCCCACCCCGGCACCGGCCTGGCCCCTCGCCTCTGACCCCGACTCCGGGCTCCGGCCGCGGCCCCCGGCCCGGGCGCCGACCTGCTCCCGGCCGCGGCCTCCAGGCGGGTGCCGCGCGGGGCCGTCCCGCCGCTCTCTGCCGGCAACCGGCTGCTGCCCCGGGCGGTGCGGCCCGCCCCGCCGTCCCGGCCCGGCGCTCACCTCTCCTTGGAGTAGAGCTGCAGCTGCTGCTCCTGCTGCTTCTTCCGGATAAACGCCATGGAGGGCGGGCGGGCACGGGCGGGGGGCGCGCGCCCAGGAGTAGCCGGCCTGCGGTCCCGGCCGGAGGAGAGCGCGGCTGCCGCGCGGCTTCCCGTGCGCGCCGCTCGGCGGCCGAGAGCCCTACGCTGCGCCCAGGGCCCGCGGCGTCCCGGCCGCGCTCACCGCATCTCCGCGTGGGGACTCGGGCGCTGTGACTCAGGCCCGGAGGAGGGGCACCTGGTGACCCGAGGCGTCCCAGGTGCTCACCAAGGACCCGGAGGTCAGCAGAGGAGCGGTCCTTCCAAACTAAGTGTTCTAGCTTCTCCAGCCGCTGCACTGCTCCCTGATGAACATTTCACACCTGAAAACGGAGGATGCTTGCCCATGAAAGTTACCATTTTGTTGGCCTCCGGGACTCGAAATAATGTCTGGGACTCCCAGTCACTTGGTACCTGAAATAACTGGTCGCATGACTTTTTTTCTAAGAACTTGATTGAAGTATATATATTATAGGTCACACACCAAGCAATTACACCATTTGAAGTGTATCATTCAACGACTTTTAGTATGTTCATATATGTATAACTATCACTATAATTTGGAGATATTTTTATTGCCTCCAAAAAAAATCCTTACCCTTTAGTTATCACGCCCCCCCCCCCCTTAATATCATTCAGTCATCATCACACACACCCCAAGCTGCACACCGCGGCCCCGGAACACACGCAGCTTTCTGTCTATGATTTTGCCTATTCTGGACATTGCATATAAATGTAATCACATGACATATCGCCTTTTATGTCTGGTTTCTATCACTGAGCATGTTTTCTAGGTTTAGCCATGTATCAGTACGTTCCTTTCTATTGCTGATGAGCAGTGGAATAATGTTGATCCATTCACCAATTGATAGAAATTTTGGTTGTTTCTACTTTTTGGGTATTATGAATAATGCTGCTATGTACCAATATTTATGTGGACATATATTTTCATGTCTACTGATGACATATCTAGGAGTGGAATTGCTAGGTCATACAGTAATTCTGTGTTTAAACATTTGAGAAACTGTCTCAACTATTTTCCAAAGTGGTTGTACCATTTTAAATTTCCACCAGCAGTGTATAAGGCTTCCAAGTTCTTCACATCCTCGTCAACACTTGTTATTGTCTGACTTTTATATTATAGCTATCCTAGTTGGTATGACTGGTGTTTCACTGTGTTATGACTCCTTACTATATCCTGAGTGTGACCCTATGATTGTTTACCTTTGTGAGTGATTCTTCAATAATGAACATCTAAGTTGTGTAAGAGCTAACACATATCTTTTATTGCCTTACAGACCAGGTTCTACAGGGTTAGGTTTTTTTTAAAAGCTTCAAGGCAAACGTGTATTTGAGCTCTCTAGTATGTTGCAGGAGTCTGGTGAGAAAAGGGGGGAGCCAAGAATAAAAGTTGGGACTGGATCTTATAGAACTTGGGAAAATGAAATGCATACAGTGAGTACTCATTAAATTTTTTTTTGGAATGAAGGAAGGTTCATGGGTAGGTACAACAATAGCTTTCTTTATGAGAAGTACTATAATAGATGCTACTAGTTCAGAAGAGAAAAATCACTTTGGCTGGAATAAGGTGGGAAAACAGCATGCAAGTTTTGTCTTTTAATTAAACATTAAAGGATGATGTGATCGTGGTAGGTGGAGAATCTCCCTGACCAAATTCTAGCCAGGACTGTTTAAGCACTCTTCTCATTAGGCCTCAAACTTGGCCTATAAGAACTACAGATTCTCATCAGAAATGATTTTTGTCTACTAACCCACCCCCACCCCCACACCCATTCCCAACACACACACACATTAAAAGACTTAGCTAAGATAGTTTCTAACAGCTCAAGACCTTATTCCTAGGATGACCCAAAGCTCAAGGCTGCCCCCAAAATGCACTTTATTCTAGCCTACACTGACTGTAGGCCCCTGACTTCTTAAAACATTTATTTAAAGGGGCTTGCTGCCTGACCTGTGGTGGCTCAGTGGATAAAGCATCAACCTGGAATACTAAGGTTGCTGGTTCGAAACCCCGGGCTTGCCTGGTGAAGGCACATATGGGAGTTGATGCTTCCTGCTTCTCCCCCTTCTCTCTTTCTCTCTCCTTTCTAAAAAAATGAATAAATAATAAAAAGAAAAAAAAAAAAAGAGCTACCTTCTCTCTATAGCAGAAAAAAAAGGGGGGGGGTTGCTTAGTATTCCATATATGTACCAAAGCTTTTTAATTCACGCATCCACTGACGGACACTTGGGCTGTTTCCAGATCTTCGCTATTGTGAACAATGCTGCCATAAACATGGGGGTGCATTTCTCCTTTTGGAACAGTTCTATGGTGTTCTTAGGGTATATTCTTAAAAGTGGGATAGCTGGGTCAAAGGGCAATTCTATTTTAAATTTTTTGAGGAATCGCCATACTGTTTTCCACAGTGGCTGCACCAGTCTGCATTCCCACCAGCAGTGCAGGAGGGTTCCCTTTTCTCCACATCCTCGCCAGCACTTATTTTGTTGTTTTGTTGATGAGCACCATTCTGACTGGTGTGAGGTGATATCTCATTGTGGTTTTAATTTGCATTTCTCTGATGATTAGTGATGTTGAGCATTTTTTCATGTGCCTATTGGCCATCTGTATGTCCTCTTTAGAGAAGTGTCTATTCATTTCTTTTGCCCATTTTTTAATTGGATTGTTTGTCTTCCTGGTGTTGAGATTTACAAGTTCTTCATAAATTTTGGTTATTAACCCCTTATCAGACGTATTGTCAAATATGTTCTCCCATTGTGTAGTTTGTCTTTTTATTGTTCTTATTGTCTTTAGCTATGCAAAAGCCTTTTAGTTTGATATAGTCCTGTAGTTTATATATACTACGGAATACTACTCAGCCATAAAAAATGATGACATAAGATCATTTACAATAACATGGATGGACCTTGAAAACATTATACAGAGTGAAATAAGTAAATCAGAAAAAACTAAGAACTATATGAATCCATACATAGATGGGACATAAAAATGAGATTCAGAGACATGGACAAGAATGTGATGGTAATGGGGGTGGGGGGTGGGGGGTGGGAAAAGGGAGGGGGTGGGGGGAGGGGAGGGGCACAAAGAAAACCAGATAGAAGGTGATGGAAGACAATTTGACTTTGAGTGAAGGGTAGCAACATAATCAAATGTCAAAATAATCTGGAGATGTTTTCTCTGAACATATGTACCCTGATTTATCAATATCACTGCATTAAAATTAATTAAAAAAAAGAAAAAAGAAATAAAAGGGGATTGCAAGTGTGAATACTTTTTCTCGACTTTGAAATGTATATGTATCTCCTGTACTCAGTAGTACCTTTCACAGGGACTTGAAAGCCATTCCTTTGAAATGTAATCATCAGGCAGGATATGGCTTCTGTCTTCCAGTCACTGTGGGAAGATAATTGCCAACCAACAGACAGAGATATGGCATTTGCCTGTGATGAACCCTGAATAATTTTCCACATTCCTGTTTTCTTTGACAGGAGGAAGGGAACAAACTGGTCCAAAAAATTTTCTTGAATAGCTCAGAAAATAGATGCTTGTGCTGTCACACAGTTTGTGTTTGTGGAGAAGGAAGAGAAAACTGAGGTGGTAACTTCCTTATCCTCCCAGCACCAAATCATCCAACCTACTAGCATCTGTTCTCTTGTCTTCATTCCTGCTATTTTGAGATCTATTTGCTCCTATCAAAGATCAACTCTTTTCTCTCTCTTGCTTTGACTACTTCTATCAAATCCTTTCCATATGAATGTAAATATAATTTTCAAAAAATGTTCCCTTTATCCTCCATCTTCCTCCAGCTCCCCATTCTTAGCAAAACTTCTTAAAACATCTGCCTGTACATGCTGTCTCCATTTTCTCACCTTGTATTCTCTTCGGTCTGTTCCAGCTGGACTTCTGTTTCCACCATGCCACTGTAATGCTTCTTGTCAAATCACCACATTCATTGGTCAGTTTCCTAGCTTCAGTTTTCCTGAACTCTCAGTAGACTTCAGCATAGTTGACCATAGCATTCAATATAGCTCCTTGCTGGAGCTCCTTCCGTTTCCCTCAGTTACTTCCAAGGTCCCAGAGTTTCCTTGCTTTCCAATTACCTTGCTTCTTACTCTTTCTCAGTCTCCTTGGTTGGTTTCTCTCCTGCTTAACTTCTTAATATTGATTCTCTCTGCACTCTCTACAGGTCATTCCACTCAATCCATGACTGGGTGGGGGGGCAAAGAAGTAGGTAAAGTCTTCTGTTTAGGTGTGTGTAAATAAATTTAGTGGCAAATTTCCAGGATATTACCATGTAGATATCTACCACAGAAGACATGAGAGAAACATCTCACAATATACAGCAAAGGAAATGATGTCAGAAGAGGCTGAGTGAAAAATTACTTTGAATTGTACATCCCTCAAGAAACCAGTTTTGAAAGAAAAAAAAAAAAAGAAACCAGTTTTGAACAGAACACTAAACTTCCAATGAGGCTTTCCTCAGCCTTAAGCCAGTCTTACCTTGGTCTTTAGTCGCTGAAAATTGTAGTTTAGAGATAATATTACCTACCTCAAATGAAGTTGATTGCACATCCCAGGCACTGTGGTAAGCTCTGGGAGAGACCTCATCTCCTCACACACCCACTCCACCAATTCTTGTCCTTGTGAAGGTCAGAGCTTTGTTCTCTTGAAACAGTTTTCATTCAGAGCTATTTTGTAATCACAAAACACATCTTTGAGCTCTCAGTAATGGTTTGTTGTTTTTTTTTTCACTTTACAGACTAAGCCTTAAAAACTTCAAAGAGCTTTGTGCTCAGTTTTAAAATTGCATTTGATTGCAGATGAGGATATTTCTGTACCTTCCATTTACTAGGTGTCAGTCACTAGATAGCAATGTCTTTATTCGGTTTGTAAAATAAATGTCTTTCACTATTGCAATTTCTGAAGAATGCTTAAGTTAATTTTTAAAATTTTATGGAAACAGAAACATTTAATTATTGCCCCTTATGTTTTAGTAGTAGCATACATTTTTTTTAAATCTAGGTAAAAGAGTCAATTGCTATTCCCTTATTTATATGTTACGACTTCCATTATGCTTCCTGTTCTCTCTGCCTGAAATACTTTTTACCTTTCTCCCGCTGTTTCTCCCTGTTGAAATCCTACTCGTACTTTAAAGTTGTGACTCAAGACTTTGAAGTCCTCTCTGATGCATCCACATTCATCCACTCAGTACATGTTTGCTTTACACCAACATGTCATCATGGTGGGTAGTGAATTCACAAAGCTCACAGCCAGATGGGGATTTTAACTGATCCCATTCTACCTTACATTATTAGGATCTATCTCCCCATTTAGGTCGGAAACTCCATGGGGACAGGAACAGTGACTTGTTGGACTTAATATTAACATTAACTCTTACCACAGTGTCTTGCACTTAGTGTTTGCTCAATAAATGTTTGTTTAATTTTACACTTTCTTTTGTCACTACTGTGTCTGTTATTATTTGTTGCACTGTAAGTCACAGAAAACTCAGTCAACCGCTGAGTTCTTTTTCTCTTTGGCATTGTTTGAACAGCTCAGTAGTATGCTATGACTTTTCTCTTAGGCTTATAGCCAATGGTCGCAAGAGTACTGCTTCATCATTATGATCGTGCCTGTGCAGAGATAAGGAGAAGAGTCGGTTTTGTTTGTCCCTTTCACCAGGCATCCGAAAGTGCTCTCAGAGACACACTCCAGACTCCCACTTATATTCCATTGGCTAGAATGGTTCATATAGGCAACCCTGTAGCAGCAAAGGAGGTAAGAAAACAAGTATTTAAATCTTGCAGTCAGGAGGGTGGAAAGCAGCCAGGTAGAAGGGGTGTAGGGAATGGTGTATTCCCATTACAAAAATAAAAAGTAGGACTCTACATTGATAGTTGTTTCTAAGGAATGCCACTTTTTGAGATTACTACTTTCTTCTTTATTTTTTTTCTTCAGTAAATATTTATTGGCTGTTTATTCTATGCCAAGAAATGTTCTAGATGCTGGAGACACAACTGTGTATAACATAAGAACACAGACTTGCCCAGCCCTGGCTGGGTGACTCAGTTGGTTAGAGCACCATCCCAATACATCAAGGTCATGGGTGATCCCCGGTCAGGGCACATGCAAGGAGCAACCAGTGAATGCATGAATCAGTGGAACAACAAATCAATGTTTCCCTCTCTCTCCGCACTTCTCTCTCAAAAAATCAATAATAAAAAAAAATAAAGACTTGCCCTATGGAACTGACATTCTGGTGAGATTGACAGATGTAAAAAGCATATAATATATATCCAGGCAGAGATAAGTACTATGAAGAAAAATGGAGCAGAGTAAGGGATAGAGTATGAAAGGGGTGGGTACTGCTTTAGATAAGGGATGTTGCCTATCAGAAGTTAGTACAGATTAAATTAGAAGGTAATTAATATTTAAGCTGGTAAATGAATGAATTTGGAGACTTGAATGTGGAGATGTAGGAAAAAGGCATTCCAGACAGAAGGAAGAGGAAGTGAACCAGCACTAAGGCAAGAGCTGTAGCAGCTGGAGTCCACTCAGGGAGCTGGCGCTAAGACAGCAGGGGCCAGAGTGTGTGGAGCCAGGGACGGCACTGGACTACTCATTATTATTGTTATTATTGTCACTGTTAATAATGTGTGACAGCCTGACCAGGCGGTGACGCAGTGGATAGAGTGTCGGACTGGGTCCTATGTGGAGGACCCAGGTTCGGGACCTCGAGGTCGCCAGCTTGAGCGTGGGCTCATCTGGTTTCAGCAAAATCTCACCAGCTTGGACCCAAAGTCGCTGGCTTGAGCAAGGGTTTACTCGGTCTGCTGAAGGCCCATAGTCAAGGCACATATGAGAAAGCAATCAATGAACAACTAAGGTGCCACAACAAAAAACTAATGACTGATGCTTCTCATCTCTCTCTATTCCTGTCTGTCTGTCCCTATCTATCCCTCTTTCTGACTCTATCTTTGTCTCAGAAAAAAAAAAAATGTGTGACAGATGTCACTGGAGGATTAAGAGCAAGGGAGTGACATGATTTGATTTGCATGTCTAAATATGACAACTGTGCAACTAACCTCAAAAAAGCTCAGAACCTATTTGAAAGTTAAACAGGAACAGTTACTGACTCTTTTCCGTTTCATTTCTTGCTTATATGACATAGAGAATTTTCAACTTAGGTACTTGGAAATCAGAAATATAATGGGCTTCAGGGTTCCTTGAGCCAGTGGGGCAACAATTTCATCAGACAGTTTCCATTCATCTCTGTTACGTCTTCATCATCATTAGCTGCACGGTAAATCTGGTCCCAGTCCACAGGGCTGACTGGTAGATGCTGGTAGCAAACCAGCTGTGTGCTTTCTCCCTCAGGGTAACAGACCACATCCAGCCTAGTGTGCCTAGCAAGAATACAGGGGATCTCTTAGGTCACACAACTAACCTGAATCAAAACTTTTCATGAGGAAAATACAATATTCTATGGGATTTAGACCAGGGCCATCTCTAAAACAGAGGCTGAAGTCAGCATTCCCCAAAGCACATGGGCCAAGTGAAAGTGGGGAGGAAAAATAAGAGGAAATACGTGTGTGAGAACAACCAGGTTGTGGGATAGGAATTAGATGCTGGGTAGGCCGCTCACAGTAGACACCACTGTAAACCACTGCATTTCCTCTAGTTGGCAATGTGGGCGTATACCTCCTCTTCTCCCTTTCATGCCTATCCAGGCTTTTGAGTTAGTGTTGAGATTAGTGGAAGAATATTTAACATTTTTTTTCCTGGCAATTTATATTAAGTAGATTTTTATAACTTTTAAATGACTTTTTTTCCCACAAAATTAATATTGTTTCTGAAATATTGATTTTTAAGTCCAGTTGCAAAGTCACAGTGTGCCTCAGGAACTGTATACCACATGGGCATCCATTTTTCCCTCCTCAGGTAATAACACATTATTAGAGAGCACCTGTTATCTGTCATCTGCACAATTTATCTTCCTTGCAAGAGTCAAAAGTACTGTAATTGATAGAGTCATCCTTCATTTGGGATCCTCTCTCCCTTGTGATAAATCCAAAAAATTTTTACCAGGCACATTGCTCATCAGAAATTAGTATAGATTGTATTTGAAAGTAAACAGGACACAATAAAACAATAATTTAAAGGTGTTTAGTTTTTTTTTTTGTTTGTTTTTTTTTTAGAGGAAGGGAGAGAGAGAGAGAGAGAGAGAGAGAGCGAGCATGGATTTGTTGTTCCATTTTTATTATGCTTTCATTGTTTGACTTTTGTATGTTACCAGACCAGGGATTGAACCTGCAACCTTCGGGTATTGGGATGATGCTCTAACCAACTGAGCTACCTGTCAGTGCCTTTAAGATATACAGTGTGTCCGTAAAGTCATGGTGCACTTTTGACCAGTCACAGGAAAGCAACAAAAGACGATAGAAATGTGAAATCAGCACCAAATAAAAGGAAAACTCACCCAGTTTCATACCTATTCAGTGCAGTTCGATGTGGGCTCATGCACAGATTTTTTAGGGCTCCTTAGGTAGCTATCCCGTATAGCCTCTACAGACTCGTCACTGACTGATGACCTACCAGAACGGGGTTTCTCCACCAAACTGCAGGTTTCCTTCAACTGCTTATCCCACCGAGTAGTTATTCCTATGTGGTGGTGCTTCATTATAAACGCGCCGATAATCACGTTGCACTTTGGTCACAGATTTGAATTTAGCGAGCCACAGAACATGCTGAACTTTCCTCTGTACCGTCCACATCTCAACTGGCATGGCCGTGGGCTGCTCCGCTGTATAGACGCTGTTACGTCATCATCTGCGCATGCGCACATGCTGCCACATCATCCTACAGAAACCGGGAAGGTTTTCCTTTTATTTGGTGTAGATTTCACATTTCTATCGTCTTTTGTTGCTTTCCTGTGACCAGTCAAAAGTGCACCATGACTTTACAGACACACTGTATATTACATCCTTTGTAACAGAACTGTCAACTTCATTAGTAAATAAATAAAATTAAAACAAAATGAGATGTCATTTTGAATATCAAATTAGCAAATAATCAGTGCTCATGTAAGAAGGCATTCTTAAATACTACTGATAAAAGTAAAATTTGGAACATTTTTGCAAATGGTTTAATAGCTAGCAATCTGGAAGAAAACAGGCTGATTTGGAGTGTTTTGCAGATTTCTGTAGTATAAATGTTCTTATCATGGCTAATTTCAAGGTACCAACATGATGTCACTGAATGCAAAGTTGGAAAAACATGTGCATATGTGAGCCAGCTCTTCTGCAGGGCAATTTAAATAGATGGCAAGATCCACTAAATTCATGTCTAAGAGTTTATTCCTGAGGAAATATTCAGCTGCACAAATATAAATATATATATATATATATATATATATATATATATATATATATATAGTCATTACAATTTATTTTATTTTATTTATTTTATTTTTTTAAATGAGAGGAGAGGAGATTGTGAGACAGACTCCTGCATGCACCTGACTGGTATCCACTTGGCAACCCCCATCTGGGGCCAATGGTAGAATTAACTGAGCTATTTTTAGCACCTGAGGCTGACACCTTTGGACCAACTGAGCTATCCTCAGCACCTGGGGCTAACACACAAGCCAATCAAGCCACTGGCTGTGGAAGGGGAAGAGAGAGAGAATGGGTGTGGAGGACACAGATGGTCGCTTCTCTTTTGTGCCTTGACCGGGAATTGAACTCAGAACATCCATATGCCAGGCCAACACTCTATCCACTAAGCGAGTCAGCAAAGGCAAAGTTTACTTTTAATTTTTGAAAAAGTAACAATAGTCTAAACACCCACAAAGTGGTCAAGGGTTAAATTGTTGGCTATCTATTCAATAGAATATTATGTGGCCATCTAAAATTCTGTTTCTGAGGAAGATTTAATTACTGAAAGAAATGAGTATAATGGTAGTGAAAAATAAAAAAATAATATACTATATCTTAAGTACACTAGAAAAAAAGCAAGTGTTAATATTAGTTATCTCTGAGTGGTGAGATTATGGGTGTTTTTTTGTTTGTTTGTTTTCTTTATGCTTCTATATATTTTCCAAAGAATATATTATTATTATTGTAAATACAAAGTAAATAGCACTATTTACTCATTTTTTAAGCAGAGTACATAAACAGAATTTTGGCGATATATCCTAATAAATTCTCTTTTTCCATTTTTCTCTGGTCGATTCCTAAACTAAGAAAACACTGAATATGTTTTTTTTAATTTTTTTTTTTAGATTTTTTTTATTTATTCATTTTAGAGAGGGGGGGGAGAGAGAGAGAGAGAAGGGAGAGGAGCAGGAAGCATCAACTCCCATATGTGCCTTGACCAGGCAAGCCAGGGTTTTGAACCGGCAACCTCAGTGTTTCCAGGTTGACGCTTTATCCACTGCGCCACCACAGGTCAGGCTGTTTTTTTTTAAATTTTTTATTTCTGTTTAACATTCCAGGGAAACCACTTTCAAAGCGCCACGACTGACCCAGGGTCATTTCCTCAGTCCAGGTCTGTAGCCTGGTCTCTACTCTTTTTGCTATGGTCTCAGGAATTCAGGTTGGTTTCCTTTGTTTTATGACTCCCAGCAGCACATTTTGCCCCTTGAGGTTTGCTTTTCCTAGAGCTTGGCCATAACAAAAAATAAAGCTTTCAACTCTCTTCTTTACTTAATTTCCCCAAACACATTGACATGTCTTTTTTCTATTCATAAGAGCTGTATTTTTATGGTCCTGGTCCTGGGACACTACACTAATGCTACCACCACCACTGGCTATCATTTAAGTGCTATTTTAAGTTCTTTGTGTCTATTAACTCATTTAGTCTTCATAACAATTATGTGAGCCAAGTACTATGATTCCTATCTTTACAGATGAGGAAACTGAAGCACAAATTCACATCTAATCAATGGAGAAGCTGGGACTGAATCTACAGTTTGAATGCAAAGCCCATTCTCTGAACCACTAGATTATATTGCTCCAAAAATAGTAATGAAGCTTATGGGCTTTTAGTTTTCATCTGTTTTGGGGTCAGAATGATAAAAGCCTATTCCCCATGGCTCCTCTGCTTCCACCGTTAACAAAGGCCACAGAGATGCTTTCATGCCTACCGTTCATCCTCATGGACACCAGTAAACTGAGCAAATGAGAACAACACTACCCCTAAAGTTCAAGTGAGATGTTTTTATCAGAACTTTGAAACACGGTGTCACTATGTTCATTAGGCTCCGATCTTATGGAAGAATGATCCTTATCTTCTCTTGATGTTTCCTTACAGCCACTTAAAACCTCTGTTGGAATCATCTTATTATCGTAATATTATTATTATGGCCCTCGTGTAAGTTGGATCTCTGACTTGTAGATAAAACTGTCTCTTGGCCCATGGAATTCAAAGCCCTTTCCAAAATGTGCCTCATTTTGCTGAGGGCTTCTAGTCCTATTGCTCCCTCTGCCTCCTGGCATCCTGCTTCTTTACCTGTCTTTGTTTTCGTCATGTGAGGATCCTTTTCCTGTCCACCTCCCATCACTGCCCTGAGCTTATATTATAGTTCGTTACAAGACAGCTAGGGTCCTAGGAAGCATATCATCAGTGTAAACTGCTTTTAAAAATCTTAATACTTTTGCAGTCATTTTAAGTCCACCTCTGAGGGTTCCTCACATTGTTCTTCCATAAAAGTGTCCAGTCTCAGCTTTCCCCATTCCCTCACCCTTTCCGCTTTTACCCCCTGCCCTGACTTTGCCTCCCTAGGGCAGTAGTTCTCAAACTTGAGTGGCATCAGAATCACCCAGAAGACTTGTTACAAACACAGGTGACTGGCCCCACCTCAGAGTTTCTGATTTAGTAGACCTGAGGTGGAACCTGAGAATTTGCATTTCTGTTAACTTCCAGGTAATACTGATCCTGGTTTTAAAAAATACTGCTCTAGAGCAACAGATTCCTTTCCAGGTCTCAAAGAGAGCAGTTCTGTCCCCTTTAGCCTGGGTATTGCAAATACACACACCCTTGTGGGCTCACATTTAATTGCATGCACTTATCAGTACATTTCTCCAACAAAGTGCCCTTTCTAAAAGGAATGATATTGCCACATTTAAAGGAAATATGCTATATTTTTTCACTGTATGATCTTATCATTATAATTGTCACTATTACTGCTGTGTTTATATTATATGATTACTCAGTAGCAAACACTATGCTCAATACTTTGCATTCATTTTATTCTTCAGTTCTCTTGGAAGAAAAGTCTCCATGAATCTCCCACATTTCTCCTTTTTGAGGCATCATCTGTCAATTTATTCAGATTTATTTTCCAAATAGTAAAGGTAGAGAGCATCTGTCTTCCTGGAGACATTCCAGGATAGTAATGGTAGAGACCTCGCCCTCTCCTCCCAGGGAAGATTTGCCAACATCTCAGAATAATAAATGTAATATTTCTCTCTGGTTTAGGGGCTTTTGAAGCTGGGTATTCTGCTGCCATGACATAGAGCCACAGTGTGTGCAGCATCAACCTGGGCCCCTTTTCACCATTCCCATGGGACTTGAGGGCTCACTGTCTCCAACTAGCCAAATATAAGGACGTCTAGCACCTGTCAACTGCCACTCCTTAGGCTTGATTTGTTGGCCAATCTCTAAGATTGTTAATCCAAGTCTTTGGAAAAGAGCCACTGAGGCTTTGTGCAGATTAGTAACATGTCCAGTACCATTCAATTAGTGACAGTGACAGAATTTGATTTTATGGCTGCTTGACTCAGAGTCCACATTTTTTGCAATTATACATTTCTAGTGACAATTCTGAGGCCTTAAAAATAATGCTGGTAAGAATTAGAAGTCCTCATTCCTTGTAGTAAAGCTCTATGAGACCTCAAGGGAAAAAAGCAAAACTTTTCACTCCTGTCCATATACTCACAGGGAGTCCCAATATTCTTATGTGCAAGAGCTCTCTGAACAATCTAATCTCAAAGTCCTTGAAAGCAGAGGCCTCAGAGGAAGAGGTGTGGGAGGGGAAAAGGCAAATTCTGTGTTTTAGACATCAATCTTACAGTTTTCTTTTCCTTGGTTTCTAGTAGTAGCCATTTATAATATTTATAAATTTATGAATCCATTTTCAACCAAATTTGTTGAGGTATAATTTACATACAAGAAAATTGCCACAGTGAGTTTGGGCAAAAGTATAGTCATGTAACTACCACCATGATTATGGCATAGATATTTCTGTGATATAAATTTCTTTTGAAAATAATGAATCCTTCTCAGAATGCTGCCAATAATTGTGGAAGGAAAAAGAATAGCTCCCCAAAGATGTTCACACTTTAATTCTCAAAACCAGTGAGTATATACCTTATATGAAAAAAGAAATTTTGAAGATGTGATTAAATTAAGGAGCTTGAGTTGGCGAGATTATCCTAGACATCTGGGTGTGCTCAGTCTAATCACATGAGTTCTTTGCTAGCTGTGGTCAGGAGGAGACATGGCTGTGAAAGAGAAGAGATAGAGAGAGAGAGAGAAGGGAGGGAGGAACAGGAAGCATCAACTCCCGTATGTGCCTTGACCAGGCAAGCCCAGGGTTTTGAATGGCCGACCTCAGCATTCCAGGTCATGCTTTAGCCACTGCGCCACCACAGGTCAGGCCTCACAATGGATTAAATGCACAAACAGATTATGGGAATTCAATTTTCTTCTATTAAACTAGACATTAAAGAAATAGCTACAAAAATAAAATAGTAAATTTAATTTATTTTTAAACAATTATTATATTTTAAAATTATACTTGACGTGCAATGTAAAATTAGTTTCAAGTGTACAACATAGTGATTAGACAATTATATGACTTATGAAGTGATTACCCAGATAAATCTAGCACCCATCTGACAACATCTATAATTATTACAATATTATTTAATTAATTTTATTTTAAAGTGTGTTTTGTATGCAAATGATTTACTTAACATGTAATGGGTCTATTGTTGTCATGTTAAAATACTTTAAGAACATCTTACCTTTGATTTCTGATATTAGTAATATCAATAGCTATAACCCTCAAAAACCAATTTCTCAATAATTTTTTATTTTTTTTATTTTTCTGAAGCTGGAAATGGGGAGAGACAGTCAGACAGACTCCCGCATGCGCCCGACTGGGATCCACCCGGCACGCCCACCAGGGGCGACGCTCTGCCCACCAGGGGGCGATGCTCTGCCGCGACCAGAGCCACTCTAGCACCTGGGGCAGAGGCCAAGGAGCCATCCCCAGCGCCCAGGCCATCTTTGCTCCAATGGAGCCTTGGCTGCAGGAGGGGAAGAGAGAGACAGAGAGGAAGGAGGGGGGGGGTGGAGAAGCAAATGGGCGCTTTTCCTATGTGCCCTAGCCGGGAATCGAACCCTGGTCCCCCACACGCCAGGCCGACGCTCTACCGCTGAGCCAACCAGCCAGGGCCTTTCTCAATAATTTTTAAGACAGCTTTATGAGACCAAAAATTTTGAGAACTGCAAAATAAATAAATAAATAAATAAATAAATAAATAAATAAAAATAAATAAAACCATCAGGAAGTTGTAGCATCTGCAGCTTCTAACACATTGCAGAAATTGTTAGCCAGAGATATCTTGTTTGTTTTACACAACTGTCATTTTAGGAAAAGTTAAAAAAAAATCGGTTCTACGAACAGTTCCAGTTATCCACATGACTGCTAAAATCTTTGGTTGTTGTGATAAATAGCATTATAAATGAATTTAATATACAGTAGACAAGATTTTCTTATCCTATAAATAATAAAAACCACAAAAATATAAAAAAAAAATTTGGTCTTTTGCTATGAGAGAAAAATGGTACTTGATTAAAAGAAAGAAGAAAATGAGTGAAAATTGATACAAGAAGGAAAGAATTTTGGAGCCATTCTAGAGAACTAGCCACTAAGAAACTTGGTGATGTATCAGACTATAGACCATGGAAAGACTAGAATTTCCAACTTGGCCAAAAGCATATTTGAAAAACAAGAAGAGTAATAATATGCCAGCTAAAATAAAATCTCAAGTTTAAAAAAGATTTTTAATCTTGTAGTTTTTATGTCTACAGTCAATGTAAATAACCAGAGAAAACATATTTTTTTAATCCATAGAATTTCTTAGCTGGATATCATAGACCAGCTGGGTTATTGCCATGGCCATGTGACAAATATCGGCTCTTGAGCTGACCATTTGTAATGTGGATAGTTCACATATGGAGAATGGAGAATTTATTTTATGTAATTTAATTTTCCCTCTCTATCCAGCAGGGAAATTGTCTCAGATATTTTCCTGAGTAAATGATCATGTTCCCCCTGATTATGATTCTAGAGGTACAGTACTTTAATGCTAGTTAATTGAGCCAATGATTCCCTCAACACTCAGGCTCCACTAGCTGCACACAGGAGCTAAATGGGCCGTAACATAGCACTGGTCTGAAAGGGCTGTTGGAGTACTCCATTGCTACATACTGTTCTGCCACAACGATAATGATTCCATGGTGATCCAGATGGATGATGATGGCTAGAACTTACTGATGTTGCTGTACCACCGGCCATTTGTTTTACTACTCATTCACTTAAATCCTGTCACAGCACATCTAGGGTCTCATAAATTACTAGTTTAAAAAATTTATAAAAGCTTTTTTTTAAAAAAAATTGAGTTAAGGGGTCTATTCTCTCTGACTGAAAGGCGATAGATGAAAAAAGGAGATTTATAATGCTTGCATTGCAACAACTGTTGTGGTATTGAATTGAAGTTAATTTTAAGATACAAGTGTAGAAGGTGTTTGTGGTTTTTTTGGTAATCAGTAATCCCTTCCCTCTTTCTCATACCAATTTCTTTTGAGAACTACCTTAGTGCCCATTGGCTTTAATTTGGTAGAACATTTTGTTAGCTGAATGTTCTTGCCTCAGCAAGCTAATGACTTGGCACATAACCCAAGTTTGATGGACCTTGCATGAAATGTAAATCTTGAGTGGAGAGTGTCACAGACTGATAACAGCTGAATCGATTTATTCCAGCCTCACTAAACAGAGAAAGCTGTTCTAGCTACCCCTTTACTCCTGCTGCTCTTGCTCACTAGTGCCTGGAGTTACCCAAATCACAGCCCATAAAAGCCCTGCTTCTCCAGCCTGTCCATCGACTCTCTGTACTCTTGATATTTTTCCGGAAAACTTCATTTTTGCTTACAGTGACCAGAACCTAAACATCCAGTTTTTGCTTACAGCCAAACAACTCCAATATAAATAAAGGTCCATACATGTGTTACTACTATTTAAATCTGCTAAAAGGATTTGTGATTCCATGCTACCTAAAAAGCATTAACCTTAGCCATTTACAAGAGAGCTGACATAAATGCTCAAACCTCCATCAATTCAGAAAATTCAAGTGTCCATGAGAACAGAGGACTTAATTCAAGAATCATTGTAGAATACTTGCCTTGTGCCATGCATTGTGCTAAACTCTAGGCCAGACATTGGGAATGTGGAGGTAAGAATAAAATGGCTGCTTGTCTTCAAAGAATTTGTAACCTAGAAGAGTAAGTAGACGTGCACACAATTAAATGCAACCAACAGGATAAGTGCTACGATAGAGGTATGAACAAAGGGCTGTGGGAGCCCAGAGGAAGCAAGCAATTTCCTTTTGCCAAATAGTTCAAAGAGGAGTTAGGCCTTAAAATAAATTTCTTCAGCTAAAGAGGGAAAGGAAGGTATCTCAGACACAGGGAACATGGAAAAAGATGAAAAAGACAGGTCATAAAAGATCATGGCCTGTTTGGGGAACAGTGAGACATTCGCAGTGGTTGGAGTGCAAAATACAGGAGGTGTGAAGGTGAGAGTAGGGCCTGTGAGCTTTGCCGTGTGCATGAGAATTAGTTTAGATTGGATGCAGTTGGCAATGGAGAGCCTACACACCATTTTGGATTGGAAAACAGAATCAAGGGAATGATCAATCTTATATTTTAAAAAGATAACTGGCTCTGGCCGGTTGGCTCAGTGGTAGAGCATTGGCCTGGCGTGCGGAAGTCCTGGGTTCGATTCCCGGCCAGGGCACACAGGAGAGACGCCCATCTGCTTCTCCACCCCTCCCCCTCTCCTTCCTCTCTCTCTCTCTCTCTCTTCCCCTCCCGCAGCCGAGGCTTCATTGGAGCAAAAGATGGCCCGGGCGCTGGGGATGGCTCCTTGGCCTCTGCCCCAGGCGCTAGAGTGGCTCTGGTCACGACAGAGCAACGCCTGGATGGGTAGAGCATTGCCCCTGGTGGGCGTGCCGGGTAGATCCCGGTTGGGCGCATGCGGGAGTCTGTCTGACTACCTCCTGGTTTCCAGCTTCAGAAAAAAAAAAAAAAAAAAGATAAAAAAAATTAAAAGATAACTAATGGAAAATGAGGCTGGGAAGAAAGGAGATAAAATCTTTACAGAATGTACTAGAGTAGAAGATGATACCACTACGTAATAGAAAAAACAGAGGATGGTGTGCAAATTTGCAGGAAGGATATAATGATTCTGTTTAGGACAGGAAAATACTACTGGCCACAGCAAACTTGAGCTACCTGGAATGCATGCAAAGGAAAGGAGTGAGTTAAGGTGACTCAACTTTCCTGGGTGCTAGCTAGGAGACAGAGTCTTGAGATTGCTTCAGAGACACTCTTGCCCATCTCCAGTGTGGTGTGTGATTTATGGCAGTCGGGCCATATTTTCATTGTCATGCTAGGACAGTGCCTGGTGTGTAGTAGGCATAAAATCAACCTTTATTCAATGAATAGATTGTCCAGGTCTTGAATACTTCCCTCTTTCCTTAGGCTAGCTGCAGATAATTCTAATTCATGGAGACCACAGAAGCCAGATTCTCTTTCTCTTTTTTTTAATGTTGGTAATATCCTAGTTTCTTGATTTTAAATTTTAGTAGAGTTAAATTTGAGCAGGTGAGAATTATGTAATCACTTGCATTTTGCTTCCATTATTGTTATTAATTGATATTCATGAACACAACAACTGGTGCAGAATAGAATAGAGGTGGGCAGTTTAGGCCCTACTGGGCTCTCAGTTTATTTGTGTAAGTTAACTGGGTAAAAACTAACTGTGAAGGACATAATCCACCTAAAGGCTGAATGGTGGGTTCTGGGAACCAAAGGAAAACACTGTTAAATCTCCAGCAGCTTGGTCTTTGGTTTCTTCATTCATACATAGATTTCCTTTCCCATGAAAAATAGCATTATTCCATACATAAGTGGGACATAAAAACGAGACTAAGAGACATGGACAAGAGTGGGGGGTGGTAAGGAGAGGGAGGGAGAGGGGAAGAGGGAGCGGGAGGGGAAGGGGTACAAAGAAAACTAGATAGAAGGTGACAGAGGACAATCTGACTTTGGGGGATGGGTATGCAACATAATTGATTGACAAGATAACCTAGACATGTTTTTTTTGAACATATGTACCCTGATTTATTGATGTCACCCCATTAAAATTAATAAAAATTAATAATAATAATAACATTAAAATATATAAAAAATAAAAATGGATAAATAAGTATTATATATAACTTTTACTGCTCAAACTTAACCCCTGTGAAAATCAAACCATCAAAACAGTACAGTATAAGGAAAATCTTTTTTTGTTTTCATCAACACATTTTATCATCCAACAGATGCTAAAAGATGACATTGTGCGAATAATATAATTTCCAAAAGCTTTTATCATTAGTGATTAAAAAGTCACACCATCTGTATTGCTGGTGATATCCCTCGCTCCATACATCATAACTACCTGTTGTCACAGTAAACAGTATAAGTGAGTAAATATATATAATAGGGATATTTCAAACTTTGGAGTTTTGCAGTGATTTTTTGAGTAAATATATCTTGACATTTGTATATGAGAGCATCAAAATTCTGTATACAGAGGATCAAGTCCTGAACGGCCACATTCACCTTAAATTGATTTATAAATTGATTCTAGCATGGTAGAGAATGCACACATGGCCAAGGCCCTCTGCTCACTCTGGGGATGGAGGGTTGAGTAAGATGGATGAGGTTCGTATTTGCCAACCTTCTAGCAAGAGAGGCAGAGATTAAAAAGCCAATTACGTAGTGAATTATTTCATTACAATTGTGATCACTGCTACAAAAATTAAGTACAGACTCCTCTGAGATCATGTGGCCTCACTGAAGTCCCCGGGTGTGTCACAATCACATTATCACAGCTGGGGGTGGAGGAATCCGTCCCTAAGGAAATGCTGTTGAAGTTGGACCTGAAAGGTTAATTATCTACTGAGATGGGGGAGGAGCCTGGTGGGACAAGTGAAGCAGCAGGAGCACAGACTCTGAGGTACAGAGGCGGTGGCCAAAAGCTCCGGCCTCTCATGTTCATGAGAACCTCAAAATTAACTCTTGATCTTCTCTTTAATGAGGTTGTATTTAGAGTTGTAGTGTATGTGAGTGTTTAAAGCATTGATTTATTAAATAAACAATTAAAAATAACTCATAGTTTTTTATTTCTTGTTTTATTATTTTGGGGGGTTTGTTTTCTGTCCGAGGCATTGAACATTCTACACAGGTCAGGCCCTTTCACTTTAGCAAGGCTCTGCTGGTGAAGAATGAGAGTCAGGTCACACAGGGTCCTGTTGGCTGTGCGAAGGGTCAGAATTCATCTCTCTGGGGCAATCGTGGTCTTAGATGGGCTTCAGTTCATGTCAGAGAAACATTGTGACCAAATTTCACATTTATCATTTCTTTTCCAATTTCACCACTGCCTGGTGAGGAAGGTATTTCTAGCCTTATTTTATAAATGGGAAAACCAAGACTATGAGGCTAAATAATGTTCCCTGGTCTTACTGCTAGGAAATGGTTAAGCTGATGTTTTAATAGAGGCCTAAGTTCAAATTCAGGCTCTCTCCCCTGCCTCATAGCCACCCACTGGTCTGCAGAATTTTAGGAAGTATGGGAAAAACTGGCAAAAAGGAAGTGATGGGCTCAATAGTGTCCCTCTTAAATTCATAAGTTGAAATTCTAACCCTCAGTACTTCAGAATGTGACCATATTTAGAAATGGGGTCTTTACAGAAGCAAGTAGTTAAAATGAAGTCATTAAGGTGGGCCCTCTAAGAAGAGGTGTCCCTATAAGAAGAGGTGATTAGGACACAGACCCCGTAAACGTAAAAGCAGGAAGAAGGCCCCTATCTATAAGCAAAAGAAAGAAGCCTCAAAAGAAATCACCCCTGCTGATACTTTGATCTTGAACTCTTAGCCTCCAGAGTTGAGGGAAAATAAATTTCTAAATATGAATACAAGGAGCTTGTTACTGTGTTTGTGTTTCTTTGCTGTTACTTTGTAGTTGAAATTGTCCTGTTTTCATAGATGCCCTTGGTCCTGGCAGATATCCCAACAAAACATTTCATTGGCTACAGAGAGTACTTTGTATTCCTTGCCTTCTCCCCATAATTAAAAATCATCATCAACTCAATCCTCAACACCTTGTGTTTCTATCATATGATGATGTATATTAAAGGATTATGCCTTTTAAGCTAAATTCTACCAATAGTCAATATTAGCCAATCGAATTGAGATAAAGCCTTAACTCAGTTAAAAATGTTAAGCATATTAAGACAAAATTAGAGCTCTTAAGGTGGGACATATGTCTAAGAATTTTGGGTAAAGAGATTAATCAGAAGAGAGATTTCTGATTAAGGGAAACTTTCAGCATCTTTTGACTCATCCTCTGAAACTCAAACACAAGGCTGACTCCACTGAAAGGATTATTTTGGCAGATGGAGGGGCTGCATTTACTCTCTGTAAATTTACTCTCACTTACAATCTCTTGGCTTGTTTAGCTTCACTAATTGAATCAATATTTCTTGTGTATTTTTTTTTTCTTTTAAAAAACCCACAAAAATACAGTGCTAACCTAATGCCTTTAGGCACTTGCATTTTGTCTTCTGGAGATTTTTTAGTGTTATAATTCCCCCAGCCACTCTGTAATTCTTTATTAAGTTTTAATGTGGTTTAAACTCTCCATCTGTAGACAATATTATATTTCCCCCTCTTTGCCAGCAGGTCTAATATTTCCCAGTAGTCTGTTTTAGAGCTCCTTCTGGTGGTTTAAAGCTATTACAACACATCCATCTGTAGCATCTGCATCCATTTCATCTCATGGTGATTGCTAAAACCAGATCATCAAAACAAAATAATAGAAGCTATGTTTGAAATAGGTTGCAACAGAGCGATGTCCAGCTTTACAAATTAAGAGTAAATACTCAACTTGTGACTGTCAGGAAAAGGACAAGAGTGTTTTGGGAGGCAGGGTACAACCATCCTGTAACTATAAAACATATTCTAAAGGATGCATTTAATTTCCTTTTGTTTGCTAAATTTGTCTATATTTTTGGAATAGTGGGAAGGTGGAGAAAGGACTTCGGTTTTGTGTTATGTTTGAGCTTATGATAATGTCATTTTTGAGAACAAGTATATTAGAGTGGGGCAATATGATAATTAGTAGCCTCTTTCAAGACTTATTATTTGTGATGAAACATTAGTAGAAAAAGTTCAGTGATTTGTGTTCACAATTTCTCATTTACCTTATAATCTAAGTCTCTGTATCCTTTTTTTTTCCCCAGAGACACAGAAAGAGGGTCAGAGAGAGGGATAGATAGGGACAGACAGACAGACAGGAATGGAGAGAGATGAGAAGCATCAATCATTAGTTTTTTGTTGTGACACCTTAGTTGTTCATTGATTGCTTTCTCATATGTGCCTTGACCACGGGCCTTCAGTAGACCAAGTAACCCCTTGCTCTAGCCAGAGACCTTGGGTCCAAGCTGGTGAGCTTTGCTCAAGCCAGATGAGCCCGCATTCAAGCTGGCGACCTTGGAGTCTCGAACCTGGGTCCTCTGCATCCCAGTCCGACGCTCTATCCACTGAGCAACTGCCTGGTCAGGCTCTGTACCTTTCTTTTTATTTATTTGTTTGTCTTTTATTGGGGTGAAAACACATAATATAAAATTTACCATCTTAATCATTTTTAAGTGTGCATTTTTTGTGTTTTTCTGACTTTGCATATTTTTCTATCTGTCCTCTCATACTTTTCTCTTTGTCATTTTATACACATTATATAGTAAAACTTAAATACTGATGTTAAAATGAAATAAAACATATCAGGATATTATGATAGATTGGCTTCATCATGATGTGACCAGAAAACCATGTGAAAAACTAAAAAAAAAAAAAAAAAAGCAAAAAAAAACACAAAAAACCCCTAGATGCATATCAAAATAAATATTTTCAGTTTCTGAGTTATAACATTGTGAAATTAAACACTTAGAAAGATTTTATCTAAAATTGTGGGGTTTTTTAAATTTTTTATTTATTTTATTTTTTTTATAGAGACAGAGAGTGAGTCAGAGAGAGGGATAGACAGGGACCAGACAGACAGGAACAGAGAGAGATGAGAAGCATCAATCATTAGTTTTTCATTGCACGTTGCAACACCTTAGTTGTTCTTTGATTGCTTTCTCATATGTGCCTTGACCGCGGGCCTTCAGCAGACCGAGTAACCCCTTGCTGGAGCCAGTGACCTTGGGTTCAAGCTGGTGACCTCGGGGTCTCGAACCTGGGTCTTCCGCATCCCAGTCCAACGCTCTATCCACTGCGCCACCGCCTGGTCAGGCTAAAATTGTGGGTTTTGAAAAATATTTTAAAAATAAAAAATAAATAAAATTATAGTTTTTACTTCAGAGAATATAGGACATTAGTTTTTTTAATTGATTGATTAGAGAGAGAGAAACGTCAGTTTGTTGTTCCATTTATTATACATTCATTGGTTGATTCTTGTATGTGTGCTGACTGGGGATTGGCCCTGTAACCTTGGCATATGGGATGACTCTCTAACCAACTGAGCTACCCAGCCAGAGCTAAAGAATATTAGCTATACAGTATTTTCATTGTTACAAAATAGTCTATCTTCAGATGTAGGTTTAATTATTGGAGACTGGCAGAAAAAATATGGTTAATAAAATAGATAATCAAGCTGAATCATACTTAGGTCAAAAATAAAATTGAATTATTAATTAGTGAGATGTCTTTTGTTATATAACTTGTAAATGGCTTCTTCTGGGCAATTCCAGAAGAGAAAATTAAAAAATATATCTTGAGAAATAGCAGCATTTTTGGAATAAATACAAAAATGTATATAAGATATTTAGAGACTATAAAGCATTTCAAGTTATATTTTCTTATCTGACCATAACAAACTAGAAAAGTAGATGAAAAAATATTAATAATAATTATTATTGTCCTCAATATGTAGATGAGAAAATGGAGACCTACCTGGAGGAAGTAAAGTGTTTTTGTCAAGGCGCTGTAGCTATTTAAAATAGGAGTGATAAATTTGGCCATAGAGCAACAAATCCTGTTTTTGTGACTAACTGTTCATTCTTTGAGTTATAGCTCAGTTTATGGTATTTTTGTTTTATAAAGAAAATCAGATACTTCCTTATCATAAACCTATACATTTTGTAATACTCAAAAACTATATGCTGGATGAGAAAAAATACTGGACAAATATTTTTTTCAAAATGAACAGTTAATTTAGAATATCATTTTATTTTCGTGAAATAATGAACATGTATGTAATAATAACCAGAAAAAGGCGTTATTTGTAAAATCAATTTAAAAAATCTAATTGCTGAGTTCACACTTTATAGTGTCTTTTTTATTGAAATTTTATTTATTTTAGGGGAAGGGATAAGCAAAGAAAAAAGATCATAGACACTGGTAATAGAGTGGTGATTATTGGAGGGAAAGTGGGTGGGGGGAGATAGAAGACGGTGAAGGGGGATAAATGGTGATGGAAGGAGACTTGACAGGTGGTGAACACACAGGACAGTGTACAGATAATGTGCTGTATTATAGAGTGGCACACCTGAAACCTGTATAATTTTATTAAACATCACCCCAATAAATTCAATACAAAACAAAGTAGCATAAATCTTTATCATAATTTTTACATATCAAAAATTTAAATGTCACCAAAGAAAGCCAACTAAAAATTTTTATTTTTTATAGCAATTTAAAGTTCACAACAACTTGAAACGACAGGTACAAAGATTTCTCATATACCCCTTGACCTCACATTATCAACATCTCTCACCATAGTAGTGTATTTATTAATACTGATGATCCTACATTGACACACCATAATCACCCGAAGTCCATAATTTACAATATGATTCACCCTTGGTGTACATTCTCTGGGTTTGGACAAATGTATAATGACATATATCCATTATTATGGCATCATGAAGAATATTTTTACTGCCTCCCTCTGTGCTTTGCCTACTCATCTCCCCAACTCCTCTCAACCCTGGAAACCACTAAACCACTGATCTCTTCACTATTTCCATAGTCTGTCTTTCCCAGAATGTCATATAGTTGATATCATACAGTATATAGCTTTTTCAGATTGGCTTCTTTTACTTAGTAATACGTATTTAAGTTTCTTCTATGTTTTTCCTGGCTTGATAACTCATTTATTTTTAGTGCTGAATAGTATTCCATTGTGTAGATGATGTTCAGTTTATTTATTTATTCAACTAGTGAAGAACATCTAAGTTGCTTCTAACTATAAATAAAGCTGCTATCAACTTCCATGCAGAGGTTTTTGTGTAGACTTGGTTTTTCAACTCCTTCCAGTAAACACCAAGAGAAGTGATTGCTGGACCATATGTTACAAGTGTGTTTAGTTTTGTAAGAAACAGCCAAATTGTCTTCCAAAGTGGTTGTACCACTTTGCAATCCCCAAAACAATGAATGGGAGTTCCTCTTGTTCCAAATCTTCATTAGCATTCAGTGTTGTCAGTGTTATAAATTTGGCATTCTCATAGGTATATAGTGGTATTTCATTGTTTTAATTTGCATTCCTCTAAACTTGTAGTTTCTTTAAAAAAGGGTTTTAGGATATTAGAATTGAGCTTCTTATTAAAAAGCTACAAAGGAAACTTTTAGTTATGAGTAAGTTCTTGAAAGTGTACACAGAAAAAAAATTATTTTAAACTCATTAAATAAGAGAATATATATGGTAGGTGTAAGACCAGTAGTCATGGCCATCATAGCTGCTGCTGCCAGGCAGGCACGGGTTTGCATTAGATTGGCCCAGATCGTAGAGAAATAGCGGAGCCAAAAACTGGTGGGCCATTCCTTTTATTCTAGCCTTGCACCTGGCCAGCAAGTAAACACAAACACACAGGGCTCAAAAACCCATTCATTCAGCACTCACAAAGCTACTGCACATCTGGGTTTTCCTAGAATCAAAAGCCCCCACTACCTCAGTAATCTCTCGTTTCCCATCTCCTTCTCTTTGCACAAACTCTGCACAAACTGGCTTCTTCTTCAGCACCCTGCCATCTTGGCTGCTTCTTCTTCAGCACACTTCCTCCTTGCTCTCCCTCTGCAAAAACATGGTCTCTTTCTTCTTAAAACTTTTTGGTGTGACAACCCCTCTTCTAGCAATATTAGCATAACAAATCCCCTTCCCAAGCAGGAAGGTAATTAGCAGTTTCACCTGGCGGCGCATTCACATGGGCAGCATCATTTTTAACAAAGTGAGCATAGAAATCACATTTTGCAAACTTATTTGCCTAACAGTAAGATAAGACTTTTTTTAGTAATCTTTAATCCATTTTTAAAAATCCTCTTGAAATTCTAATGAAAATTGTAAATCTCTCACCAAGAAAATGTATGTGATTTCAAAAACGTACCTACAACTTCAGAGAGTTTGTGGATTATCCATAGGCCATACATTACCTATTCTTATTTTTTTTCCCTTTGAGACTTTTCTTTCAACAAAGTTTTTTTCTTCATGTATTAGAATTATAACACCACCTAAATTGGTAGAGTTAAGATAATAAGTCTTCTCTATGAATCAAGAAAATGTCTCTGTATTAGAATAAAGTAATTTTTTTAAATCAGTTCTTTGTAAATAATTCCTGGATATCTTAAGGGCTTCTTAAGAACCTTAGTCAATCTATGTACTAAAATAAATATCTTTCTTTTTCTCCTCCCTGTCTCTCCTCCCTCCATCTCTTTCCAGAAAGGATTGAAGGAAGTTTACAAATATGCACTAAATAAAAAAAAGGCAAATGTAAAGATAATTAAGTGAGTAAATTTGGACAAAGTAAGACTCAAAAGAGAAAAAATGAGTTGAAACAATGTCTGCTTTAAGGATCTAAAAGTGGATCTCCTATTGGATTCTGAGATGACACAGAGAATGAAATGCTGTGTTTTAGCCAAATCAGTGATTGCAAGAGCTAATTAATGCTTAGGAGAGGCATATCACATTTATTTTTGGCACTAGGTCCAGAGGAAAAAAAAATTGGGAGAGGTGGTTCTCATCAGAAGGGAAGGTACAATGGACTGAACAAGGTCTTTAAAAATACGCATACAGAATAAAATAACCATACAGTAAATATAACAAGGGGTTACTCAGGACTGTTATAGAGACAAGGATCTCAGTAGAGATTTGTACTATAATGCTTAACCAGTTCAATGAAAGTAACTTTCTAGATGGGAGGGTCTAAGCAATATGGCCCAAGTATCCAACACTTGGACATTGTGGCTTTAGCCAAAGACTATGTATAGAGGAAGGGTAAGATGCCTGTCCTTTGGTAATCTTGCACAAAGATAGCTTTTCTCAGTTAGTTTTGGTAAATATTTTTAAAGGTTGATTAGAAAAATACATGCATATAGTACAATGTCACATAGTAGATAACAACTATCACACAAGCAGCGGTTTTCCCCTAGACCTCCCTTCCTTCTAGATCTAGACTCATTCTTAAGAGGTACTCATCACACTATGCTTAATTCTTTTAGTGTTTACTTTTATAACACTAAATAAAATGTTAGTTCTTGATTTATAAATTTTATATAACCTCTAAATCTTAATTTTAAATTTAGCTGAGCTATACTACTTATCCCTGATTGGCAAGTATTTTTAGTTTCTTTCAAAACTATATTAATAAGACTCTATTTCATATTCTATCAGCATGTAATCACTTCTATATAAGATGAATATTGGCACTTCTAAATTTCCTCCCCCTTTATTTTTCTTCTTTTGTAAATTATATTTTTATGTTCACATTATAAATATTGCTACTATTGTGTTATATTCAGTAACCTTGCTTTTTTGCTGACATACTTGAAAATTATTAACCTTATGGTTATGAAATTATTATTCCCTTTTAGACCAAGTGGTATGCTAGGATTATATTTCTTTTTTAATGGGTCACGATCCATGAGTCACTTGAGGAAAAATGTTCTTTGCATTACAGTCAATTAAATTTCATTTTTCCAAACATGTTAAAGTCATACAACACTTGAATTTACTAAAATGGACTGTGATTTTCTTTTACAGCTTTTGATTTTGCTAGAGTTTCTATTAAACTTTTATTTCTTGTTCACAAAATAGTAGTCCTGAATATCCTTACATCTTTTTTACATCCTTACAGTTGTGCTACCTGCTGTTTGGGGCTCTTTTGCTTGGGGTCCACTTTTCTCAGGAGGGAGTCCTCCCCATGTCCTATGTCCCTTGCTCCCGTCTGGCCCATGTGTTTTCTGGAGCTGCTAAATTGTCACTTCTGATTTGTCTTCACTGATCAACCTCTCAAAGGTTAGCCAAACCCTATGTCTTTCTCTTTCTTGTATTTTCTTCAACCTTCAAGTAACTTCCTAAGGAAGTGTGTGAAGGGCTTACTTCTCTAAGTTCTTGCATGTCTCACTATGTCTTTATTTTGCTCCCACACTATTGGTAATTTGGTTGGGTACAGAATTTTAGGTTAAAACTCAGTTTACATCAAAATGTTGAAGGCCTTGCTGTGTTCTCTTTTCACATCCAATGCTCTAGGTGAAAAGTTTGGCATCAGTCTGATTTTTGAGTTTTTGTAGGTACATGTTTATTTTCTTGGCAACTTTTAGGAATTTCTCTTAATCCTTGATGATCAAAATTGGATAGCAATACTTGTAGATATTTCCCCACTTATTCCATGGTCACATTCAACTGGTAGATCTTGTCCTTCTTCTGGATCTAGCAATTGAACCTAATAAAATACTTTTCTTATAGTTCCTCTATTTTCTAGTCTACTTTGTTCTACTACCTGGGCTATTTATTCAACTTCATTTCCCAGCTTCTATATAGCTCACATAAATTAGGGGATATTTCAAAAATGAATATGAAGTGATAAAATATCCCCTAATTTTTGTGAGCAGTGTATATTGGATTGATCCTTTGTGCTTCTTTTCTCTCATTCTATGTTTTGGAGAGAATTTATTTACTCATCCATTATGCTTTATACACTCTTCTTTTACTATTAATATTCAATATTTTCTTTCTCAAGAGTTCTTTCTTTGCTTTCTGATTGTTCTCTTTTGTGGCATACTCTTTTTTGGGGAAGAGGGGAGATGATTGCAATATCTCAGTTTTTCCTGAGTCTACTAAAAATACATTAAAATATATATTTCTGTTTTATGAACTTTCTGTTAACTCTTTTTTCAAATGTGGCTTTGCTGTTGCTGGGTTTTGCTCTATTCCTAATAATCCATGATATGACATTGTTATTGAAGAGAAGGTTTCGGGTTATTCAAATGCAAAAATGAGATCAAGTATTTACCTAAGGCAGCCAAAACCCACACGAGAAGCTTTTAACTCTCCAGAGAGCATTCATGTTTTTAGTAAATCATCCTTTGGATTTTTTCCCAGAGTTAACTGTTAGATTTCCTGAATACTTGGAGTGGTTAGGCAAGCAGGAGTTCTGAAGGGTGTATCTTTTGTGTGCTCAGACCTTGAATTAATTCTCTGTTTCTCAGCCTCACTTCTCACTCCTGCTCTCTGTCAGGTCTTCTGACTCTGAGCCCAGAGAAGCATCATATTCCTGAAGGCAGATTTGTCACCATCTCCTTTGCAGCAGTCATGGAAATATTCCTGATGGTTGCTCCCTCTGCTGTGTTTCATCTGACAGTACATTTCATCCACTTTACATAGTCCATCAATGTTGAAATTTCTCATATGCTGTTGAGCCTTCTCATGTTCATCGATATAGGATACTCTTTCTTTTACATTGCTCTAATTTTATATGTCATTGTATAATAGAAAGAATAGAAGGATATGTGCTCATTTCTTTTTCTTTTTTTCTTCTTTGCCAAATGAGAGGAGAAGAGATAGAGAGTCAGACTCCCACATGTGCCCCGCATACACCTCAACAGGGACCCCCATCTGGGTCTGATGCTTTGCCCATCTGGGGCCATGCTTGCAACCAAGCTATTTTTAGCTCCTAAGCCAGAGGCTCCACAGAGCTATAGTTAGTGCCTGGAGACTATGCGCTCCAACCAATCAAGCCATGACTGCGGGAGGGGAAGAGAGAGATAGAGAAAGGAGAGGAGGAGCAGTGGAGAAGCAGGTGGTCGCTTCTCCTTCATGCCCTGACAAGGAATCGAAACAGGGACATCACACCCGGGCAGAATGCTCTACCACTGAGCCCAACGGCCAGAGCCTCGTTTCCTTTTCATAAGTGTTCAAAGGCAGTTTCAGATTTGGCTCTGCTACAGTGTCAGTTGAGCTCTCCCCAGTGTTTTTTGTTTGTTTGTTTGTTTTTTTGAAAGAGGAGAGAGAGAAAGGCAGGGGAGAGGAGGAGGAAGCAACTCATAGTTGCTTCTTGCATGTGCCTTGACTGGGCAAATGCAGGACCTTGAATTAATGACCTCAGAATTCTAGGTGCTTTATCCACTGCGCCACCGCAGGTCAGGAAAGCTCTCCCAAAATATATTGGTTGAAACTCTAGTTCCAAATGTGACTATATTTGGAAATAAGGCCTCTTAGGAAATAATTAAGGTTAAATAAGGTCATAAAGCTGGAGTCCTAATCCCACAGGACTGCTGTTCTTATAAGAAGAGGAAGAGACACCAGAATGCCTATGCACAGAGAAAGCACACGTGAGGAGGACACAATGAGATCAATTCTCTGCAAGCCAAAGAGAGGCCTCAGAAAAAACTAAACCTGACAACACCTTGATGTTGGACTTCTTGTCCTCAGAACTGTGAATGATGAATTTCAATTTAAATACCAATCTGTGGTATTTTGTTATGGCAGCCTGAGCTGACTAATACATGTTCTAAGAAAAGCACCTATAATGTAGATAATCTATATTACCTACTTGGTGTTGGGCTTCCCATTTCAGCTGATACATTCCCATGAAAGTGAGGAGTCTAAGAAGGACACTTATGGAAAAGAAGTCCATTATATGTTTTGAGAAATAATTTGGGCTGTAGGTGAATATATATGTGTGTGTGTGTTTTTGTGTGTGTGTGTATTAGTAATGGGAAGGCTTTTCTAAAGATTATTCTGGCCTGACCAGGCGGTGGCACAATGGATAGAGCGTCAGACTGGGATGTGGAGGACCCAGGTTAGAGACCCTGAGGTCACCAGCTTGAGCGTGGGCTCATCTGGTTTGAGCAAAGCTCACCAGCTTGGACCCAAGGTCGCTGGCTCGAGCAAAGGGTTACTCCGTCTGCTAAAGGCCCGTGGTCAAGGCACATATGAAAAAGCAATCAATTAACAACTAAGGTGTGGCAACAAAAAACTGATGATTGATGCTTCTCATCTCTCTCCATTCCTGTCTGTCTGTCTGTCCCTATCTATCCCTCTCTCTGTCCCTGTAAAAAAAAAAAAAAGATTATTTTGAAGGCAAGATCCATAATGGAGAAAAGTGATCAACATGATCACATTAAAAGGTAAGAGTTTTATACAGAAAAAAACTGTCTTAAGCAAGTTTAAGAGGTGAAAAGCTGGGGAAAATATCTGGACAATATATTTAAGAGACATGGGCTCAATGTTTACTAGATAAAAACTTTTTTTAATGAAAAAGGTAAACAGTATAATAGACAAAAGATGAGAACAATTTACAAAAGTAACACAAATGTCCAAAAGCAGATCTAAAAATGATAGTTGGTATAGTATATTTGTGCCTCAAATAATACCACATGGAAAGGAACTGATTGTAATGCTACTTGTCTTGGAATTATTCCCCACTAGCTTTTTGCATGTATAAAACAGCCAAACAACCATTGTCTATATTACTTTTTAGCTGATAAAATCTAGAAACAGAAAGGATTATGTACTCTGAGATGTGAGCTTTAAGCTAGCGAGGGCTATGCCAAATTGCATATATTCTGTTAAGTGTCAAATTTATTTCTTGGCCTCTGCGGTATTTATTTCATGTTTGAAAATTATTTTTGCCTATAGTGGCTGAAAAATGTGTAAGTTATAGTGTCGGACTGTGCAAAGAATCAGAGCTAGAGCATCACTCTGGCTGCCCAAATGTAATCACACGGGAATTATTTGAAGATATAGAATGTGTGACAGCCAGCCTCTAAGATGGCTGTATTAGTTTGTTGTGGCTGTTATTTAAAAAAAAAATACTGCAAACTTGGTGGCTTAAAACAACAGAAACATATTTATCTACAGTTCTGGATGCCAGAAGTCTGAAATATATGACTGGGCCAAGTTCAAGGGGTTGGCAGGTTGGGCTTCCTTTGGAAGCTCTAGGGAAGAATGTCTTTCTTGCCTCTTTCCGTTTCTGGTAGTTCCTGGTAGTCTTTGGCTGGTGGCCAGCCACATCTACAAATTTCTATCTGCTTTACATTTCTTTTTTTTTTTTTTTTGTATTTTTCTGAAGTTGGAAACGGGGAGGCAGTCAGACAGACTCCCACATGCGCCCGACTGGGATCCACCCAGCATGCTCACCAGGGGGTGATGCTCTGCCCATCTGGGGTGTCGCTCTGTTGCAACCAGAGCTATTCTAGTGCCTGAGGCAGAGGCCATAGAGCCATCCTCAGCGCCTGGGCCAACTTTGCTCCAATGGAGCCTTGGCTGTGGGAGGGGAAAAGAGAGACAGAGAGGAAGGAGAGGGGGAGAGGTGGAGAAGCAGATGGGCGCTTCTTCTGTGTGCCCTGGCTGGGAATCGAACCTGGGACTCCTGCACGCCAGGCTGACACTCTACCACTGAGCCAACCGGCCAGGGCCTATCTGCTTTACATTTATATTACCTTCTCCCCTATGTGTCTGTGAAAAATCCTTCTACAACTTTCTTATACTAACACTTGTGATGGCATTTAGTAATTTCACTTGAAATGTGCAGAATAATTTTCTCATTTTAAGATCCTAAATGCAATCACATTTGCAAAGATTTTTCCACATAAAGTAATATTCACAGGTTCCAGGAATTTTGAGGGGAGGGAGGAGGTAAGACTCTGATAAAAATACAATGTTCCCCCGCCCCACACCACCCAGCAATTTTCAAACACCAACTGAATGTCCTATTATCCAATTCATTTCTGACACTATGTACCTAGAGATAGCAGTAAATCTCACAGGTAAAGGGCCAGTCTTGAAAACTGCCTTCCCTACCCCACCTCCACTTTAGAAATAAGATGCCAGTCTTATTTCTAGGTTGTCACTTGTGCTTCTGACTGACTGGCTATAGATTGAAGGTTCCCATGACTCCTGGCTTGGGTCTGATCAATTTGCTAGAGCTGCTCGGAGAATTCAGAGAAACATTTTAGTTACTAGATTACCTGTTTATTATAAAAGAATATAACTCATAATCAGCCATTTGAAAAAGATGCAGAGGGCAAGGAATGGGGCAGGGGAAAGAGCTTCCATGTTCTTTGAGCAGGCTACTCTCTACAAATCCACCTGTTCCCCAACCCAGAAGCTCTTTGAACACTGTCTTTTGGGTTTTAACAGAGCCTTCATTACACAGACATTATCAAATAAATCATTGGCTGCTGCTGATTGAACTCAATCTTCAGTCCCTGTTCCCTCCCCAGAGGGTGAGGGACTAACTATTCTAACTCCCTGATCACATGTTTGGTTTTTCTGATGACCAGCCCCCATCCTTAGGTGACTCAAGGGTATTTCAGAAGTCACCTCATTAACATAGAAAAAGACACCTTTATTGCTCAATTAGGAGCTCTATGCCAGGAATAGTGATGAAGACCAAATATATATTTTGATTATAAATATGGTATCATGGGGGGGGGGATCATGATTCAGCCTGCCACAATGGCTCCAGTAATCCCTATCTCTTAGTGTTCATAAGTCTTGTTTAGTTCTCACCATATTGAACTAAGAGGCTTAGTCTGTGTGACCAATAGCAAACAGTAAAAATGATGACATGTGGATTCTGAGATTAGGTTAAAAAAGACTGCAACTTCCATCTCAGGTCTCTCTCTCTCTCTCTCTCTCTCTCTCTCTCTCTCTCATTTTAGCACTCATCACTGGATTCTGAGATTAGGTTAAAAAAGACTGCAACTTCCATCTCATCTCTCTCTCTCTCTCTCTCTCTCTCTCTCTCTCTCTCTCTCTCTCTCCCTGTTTTAGCACTCATCACTCTGGAGAAATACAGCTGTTATGTCTGGAAGACAATCAGAGAACTCTTTTAGGTTAGGTGGCTAGTTAGACATGAGCCAGGACAAGCTAAGGGGAGAAGGGATGGATTGCCCCCATGCATTCCTGCAGGTCCGCAGGATCTGGGTGAATCTTTAAACTGGAGCAAGCCTCACCACAACCAAACTGATGGTTTAAAGTTCCCTGATACGGTATCAGCCACATAGCAGTACAATGAAGACAGATAAATGAGAAGGAGAAGCTGAAAAGGAGAAACAAAAAGTAAAAAAAAAAAAAAAAAGGGAGGGGGGAATGGAAAGTCCAGGAAGTAAAAGCCCATAAATACCTAAATTCTATAACTGATCAAGGCACTCATTCTCATAAGTAAGTTGCCCAAACAGGCCTTTCTGAGTACACAGCCAATAATCCCTTGCTTTGCTTACTATATTTTGTCTCTTGACTGAATTCTTTCCCTTGAACAATACAAGAATCTAAATTTCATCATTTCACTCATAACAACTCTATGGAGAGACCCATGTAGTGAGGAAATAAGCTCAGCTATAATTCAGGGAGGAAATGAGGACACACTAGCTAGCAACTGAGTGAACATCCTTGGAAATGGACCCTCCAGTTCCAGTTAAGGCTTTGGAACACAGTATTCCAAGCTGAAAGCTTGACTGCAACTCATAGGAGACCCTGAAACAGAACCACCAGGAAAGCTTCTCCCACATCCCAACCCTCAGAAGCCATGAGATAAGGAATGTTGTTTTAAGACGCTAGATTGTGAGGATGATTTGTCTAGCAGCAAGAGAACTAATACAGAAAGAGGAGATTAGTGTGCAGCTAGGGACTGGTAGAAATCCATTATATTGTGATCGGCCTCATAAATATCACTGCAGTCTATGTTATTGTCCAACAGTCGTATGAAAGATATAGCCAGAAGAGTTATAGCAGGAAACTTGTCATAATAACAGGGGATTTTAAGCAGCAAAAACAGCAATTGTCAATATGATGCTGGGACTACGTTGTCAGAGGGACTATGCTATGATGACTTTGTGTTGTACTGATTTCATTTGTGCTTCTGTTTTATGGAAGGTATTATTACAATTTTTAAAAGAGAAAGGCAGAGATAGAGAGAGAGAGAGACAGAGAGACAGGAACATCAAGCTGTTTCTTTGTGTGCCTTGACTGAAGATTCAACCACAAACCTCTGTGCTTCCAGACAACGCTCCAACCAACTGAGCTGTCTGACCAGAGCTTAATTTTTTTATTGATTGATTAACTTTTGGAGAGACAGAGAGAGGAAGAGAGAGAGAGAGGAAGGGTCAGGGAAACATTTATTTGTTGTTCCACTCAGTCATGCATTTATTGGTTGCTTCCCATGTGTGCCCTGACCAGTCTGCAAACTTGTCGTTTCAGGAAAATGACGTTCTAACCAACTGAATTAAACAGCCAGGGCCAGAAGGTATCTTTTTACTTCATTTATTTTTTTATATTTTTCCAAAGTTAGAAGGGGAGGCAGTCAGACAGACTCCTGCATGCGTCCAACAGGGATCCACCCGGCAAGCCCACCAGTGGGCGGTGCTCTGTTGCAGCCGGAGCCATTCTAGCACCTGAGGTGGAGGCCATGGAGGCCTCCTGAGTGCCTGGGCCAACTTTGCTCCAATGGAGCCTTGGCTTCGGGAGAGTTAGAGAGAAAGCAGATCAAGGGTGGAGAAACAGATGGGCACTTCTCCTGTGTGCCCTGACCAGGAATCAAACTCAGAACTTCTACATGCTGGGTCGATGCTCTACCGCTGAGCCAACTGGCCAGGGCCTCAGAAGATATCTTTTGAATGAGTGTACATGTAATCTAAAAAGTGAAAATTTAAGCAAAAATGAGATACCATGTTTTACCTTTTAAATTTGTGAAGATGAAGACAAATTAATACTTGATTGTGTGCTTTTCTGGTGGGAGTATAAATTAGTATACTCTTTCTCTGGAGGAAATTAGCAATATGTTTGAAAGCCTAAAAAAATATGCTTAACCAACACCTATACTTTTAAAAAATATTAAATAAAATATTTTTGTTAATCTAATAATTGAGATTCAGCTTACTTAATATAGCATTATTTGTATGCTTGAAATAATTTAAAAATAAAAATAATCTAAATAGCCAAAAGAGGGCTTGGTTAAATACACTGCAACTTATTTAATGCTATAAAATTTTTCTAATCATTTCTTTCATTTCATTCATCAAATATTGATGCATCATATTTTTATTTTCATATAATTCAAAATACTTTAAAATTTCTCCTGAGAAATTTGAAAAGAGCAAAAATCTGACAAAGTTTAGTTTAAGAAAAAAGAGAGAAAACTCATATTTCTAGAATTCCTTACAGAAATAAAAAGAAATTTTGTATACCAACAACTGAGATAACCCAATTAAATGGTAATATTTCTAGAAAGATGTAAACTACCAAAATGGACTCAAGAAGAAATAGGCAATCTGCATAGATCTATAATAGTGCAGAGATTAAATTAGTACTAATAATTTAAAAACTACTCCCACAAAAAGATGTAAATAGCTTTACTCCTGAATTTTACTCAAAATTTAAACATTTTTAATGCTAATTCCTTAAAAACCCTTCCAAAATATAAAAGAGGATATCTTTCTAATTAATTTTATGAGGCTAAGGAATAACTTCAAATGAAAACTACAAACCACTGTCACTTATGAATATGTACGCAAAAGTCCTAAAACAAAATACTAGCAAACCTAATCCAGCAATATATAAAAAGGAATTATACAGCACAAACAAGTGAGATTTATCCGAGAATTGCAAGGTTGGATTAACATCTGAAATCAGTTAATGAAATCAGTTATTTATAAATATGTAAATAGAATGAAAAATACAAATTACCTTATCATCTCAACAGATACAGAAAAAGAATTTAACAGAGTTGGGGGAGAGGTTCGGGGGAGAAGCAGATGTTCTTTCTCAGGTGTGCCCTGACCTTGGATAGAAGTGAGAGGCTGATGCTCTATCTACTGAGCCAATTGGCCAGGGCCTAAAATACTCTTATAACTCAGTAATAAAAAGATAAATAACCCAAATAAAAAAGAAAAGATTAATAGCTATTTCTTCAAAGAATATATACAAATTGCAGCAAGTACATGAAAAGATGCTTGACATTATTAGTCATCAAGGAGCTGCAAGTCAAACACACAGTGAGATACCACTTCACATCCACTAAGATGTCTAGAATCAAAAAATAAGATAATAATAAGTGTTTTGTAAGGATGTGAAGAAATTGAAACCCTCAGTTACTGCTGGTGGGAATGTAAAATGGTACAACCACTTTGGAAAACAATTTGACAGTTCCTTAAATGATTAAACATAGCTTTACCGTATGGTTCAGCAGAAATAACATGTCCGCACTGAAACTTGTGCATGAATGTTTATAGCAGCAGTATTTATAACAGCCTAAAGTGGAAACAACTCAAATGTTCATTAAGTAATGAATTGATAAACAAAGTGATATATCCATTAAATGAAATATTATTTGGCCATGAAAAGAAATGAAGTACTGATACATATTACAACATGAATAAATGTTGAAAGCTCAGAGAACTTTCTAACAAAAGATAGCATTTTATATGATTTCATTCATGATAAAGAAGGAAATTTGTAGAGACAGGTGGTGGATTAATGGTTGCCTAGGGCAGCTGTGGTGGTGGTGAGGATGGTGGGGACAGGGGAGTCTAGGAACTGGGGGTGTGATAACTAAAGCTTGCAGAGGTTATTTTTTGAATGATATTCTAAAATTGACTGTGGTGATGATTGCACGTATATGAATATATTGTGATTATCCGTGAATGTGTGAAACCATGAAATTGTACACTTTAAATAGATTGTGTGATGTACAAACTATATCTCAATAACGTTGTTTTGAAAAGAATGGAAGTGATGACTTCCCAACTCTTTACATGTCCACGCTGCAACCAAAAGTGATCCATTATAACAACAGTTGACACTGGGTGATGTTCATGCTATCTTGCTGAGTGAAAAAGCAGTTTATTAAAACAATATCCAGCCTGGCCGGTTGGCTCAGTGGTAGATCGTCGGCCTGGCGTGCAGAAGTCCCGGGTTCGATTCCCAGCCAGGGCACACAGGAGAAGCGCCCATCTGCTTCTCCACCCTTCCCCCTCTCCTTCCTCTCTGTCTCTCTTCCCCTCCCGCAGCCAAGGCTCCACTGGAGCAAAGATGGCCCGGGCACTGGGGATGGCTCCTCGGCCTCTGCCCCAGGCGCTAGAGTGGCTCTGGTTGCAACAGAGCGAAGCCCCGGAGGGCAGAGCATCGCCCCCTGGTGGGCAGAGCGTCGCCCCCTGGTGGGCGTGCCGGGTGGATCCCGGTCGGGCACATGTGGGAGTCTGTCTGACTGTCTCTCCCCGCTTCCGGCTTCAGAAAAATACAGAAGAAAAAAAAAATCCTACAAATAATTGTAGGCGTACTAAAACAATATCCATGATCTTATTTTAAAATACTTTTATATACATAAAATATATATGTAAGAATAAGTATTGAATGTGGTTATTCCTGGTGGGCTTATAGATATTTTAACTTAATTTTTTCTCTATAGAAGTGCTGTCTACAATGAATATGTTTCTATCTATTATCTATCTATCTATCTATCATCTATCTATCTATCTATCTATCTATCTATATCTATCTATCTCTATCAACTTTGTAATGGGAGACATATAATTTATATTTAAACATTAATTTGTATCTGCTATAATACAACCAAAACCCCAGTGAATATGGCTGCTGCACTTTATCCTGAAAAATTCTCAAAGAAATTTTAAGGAAGAATCTAACATTTCATAAATAAAAAATATAAATTAAAGATCCATAGAATATGTATCTTTGAACAATATAAATTCATGTACAATTCTAGCTAGGAAATGTATATACTGGTAAATGGTAGTTTATTAAATAGGCAATGGTAGGATTCAGCTGATTCGCATCAGTTCAGTAGAACTGATACCTAATTTTTTGTTGAGTTCAGTGAACCACTTGTTAAAATGGCACTTGTAATCAGGGTTCTCTCTAAAGTGGGTCTCTGGGCAGCCGCCCAATATGGAAATCACCAATTTATATTCCTTACTCTTTTTTAACATTCATCTGTGCAACAGTGTATTCTAAGTACCCATAGTAATGTTCATTCCATCTATAGGTGAAAAAAATTGCAAGTGAGGATGCCAATCAAGAAATGATATGGAAATAGCTTAAATAACAATTATATTGTTTTTTGTCAGGTATTAGTTAATATTTTTTCATTAATACTTTTTTTATTTATTCATTTTTAGAGAGGACAGAGAGAGGGAGAGAGAGAGACAGAGAGGGAGAGAGAGGAGAGAGAGAGACAGAGAGAGAGAAGGGGGGAAGAGCTGGAAGCATCAACTCCCATATGTGCCTTGACCAGGCAAGCCCAGGGTTTTGAACCAGTGACCTCAGCATTTCCAGGTCGACGCTTTATCCACTGTGCCACCACAGGTCAAGCCTCATTAATACTTTAAGATTATTTTTATAACATAATCTAATTTTGTGTACCTTTTTTCTTGTTCTTATTTAAGAATTAAGTGCATGAAATAATAAACTACCTTTCAATATATCAATTTTTTATACTTAAAAGAGTCATTAGGGCAGAGGACTGGTTGTTAAATTATTTGAATCTCACCACTGTAAATAGAACAGTAAGCTTTAAGTCTGTTTAATGTTAAGCAATATTTATGAAAAGTGCAACATTGACTTTAATATAGTTTATCTTAAGCCTTTCTTGTTAATAGCGATTAGATTTTTTTCAAGCCACTCTTACATTGGGACAGTAAGATCTTGCTATCAGTGTTTGATCACTTACCTGTTTTCTAAGTGAGAGTGTTAGGTGCATCTAGTTCATCCAAAAATGTCACTAACTCTTTAAAGGATGTTCAAACAAGCAAAGAAAATAGTGCGTATTTTATACTATAAATAGAAATATATCTGTGGAGAGTATGTGATGAAAATATAAATATTTATATAATGAACTTATTTACAAATCTTTCAAACAAATATTATTTCATCCATACATTACTATATTATACTAAAGTAAGAATATGATTGCCTAACATTACCACCCACATATCATTTTTTCCCTTTCTTTCTGTTGTTTATTCCAACACAGGAAAATATTTAAAGCCTATAATATAAAGTGCTGTTGTTTTATTTTTTAAATAATATCAGTGTAATAGTGATTTCTTTTACTCTCAGGTGTCTCAGTTCATACTATAATTTATATGATCACCCTACCTAAAAGAATATTATTTAGTTACAAATACTACATTTTTATGGATTTCAAATTACTTTATGCATTTTTCTGTAAGTGGATTAATTGTGAACTTTTAAAATAGACAGTAATGCAAATAAGCCTATTGAGAATAAGAATTAAGAAATAATTCAGCTATAACCTTATAACTAGTATTCATTAAATGCCTATAATATACCAGGCACTATTAGGTACTTTGCATGCACTATCTCTTTTAATCCACACAGTAAGTTAATTAACTAGGAAATTAAGGCTCTGAGAGTTTATACATTGTGTTTAACATAGCTACATGTTCAGTAAGTGACAGTTACATTTGAACCAGGTGTCCATCTCCAAAATCTAAGGTTTTCTATAATACCCAGGAGAGTGAAATTATAGCTTTCTGATAACTTTATAGCCCTGGCTAATTTATGAGTATAGCTCTTGCACTAATGTTGGACATTTAATTAAGTACTTGAGCTCAAGAGTCAGAACTGGGTTTATGCTATTTAGTTGGTGTATAATCTCAGGCAAGTAAATTTTCATCTGAGAGTGGGGCAGAACATTATTGACCTCATATAGTTCATGTGAATAGTAAATATTATTACTATATATATATATAGTACTGCTAATATATATATATAAATATATTGGCACTATATATATATATATATATATATATATATATATATATATATATAGGCATTGCTAAGTAATTATTAGCTCTTATTATGATGATAAACACATTGTCCTGTCAAATATATAAAATAAGATTCTAACCATGATCACACTGTGGTGTCCCTAGAAGGGAAAATAAATTCACATTATGAGCCATCTTTGGAATTAGAATATCCTGGCTAGGAAACAAGCCCTTGTAGGTTGACTCTAAACTGAGGTAAGTCACTTTTTTTTCTTTGGAAACCTCTTTTAGGCTTGTATTGGGCATCCTTGAGGGCATTCCTGTATAATGTAGAAACAACAGCCTCCTGGAAGCAAGCTGTGTTCTAAGCAAGAAGGCATATCCATGCCAGCAAGGAAACAGCCATGTTGGGGACTCTAAAACCCAAGGTCCTGTACCTGCAAGTTCACATAGCAGCCACATCTACTACATCATCCTAAATTACACTTTGACTTGCAATTTCTTTCTGTTATCCTCAGGACAATAAAAACTGAACACATATTTCAATCTGCTCTCAGCTATGTTGTAAGAAATTAGGGGAAGGTCTGCATTCATGCTTTGGCTGGAGTGGGAAAAGATGAGAACATATGTCGTGGTTTTAATAGTTTCAGTTGTCATATGTACACACAAAATTTCTTCCTACATATATTTGTATTGTATTGAAACTGGTAGTCACCCTGGCTGGTTGACTACCCTGCTCAGCAGTAGAGCGTCAACCTGGTGTGTTCAATTCCCAGTCAGGGCACACAGAAGAGGCGACCATCTGCTTCTCTCCCCTCCCCCACTTTCTTCCCTTCCTGTAGCCACAACTCAAGTTGAGCAAAGTTGGTCCTAGATACTGAAGATAGCTCCATGGCCTTGCCTTAGGTGTTAAAATAGCTTGGTTGCTGAGCAACAGAGCAACGGCTCAGTTGGGCCTAGTATTTCCTGGTAGAGGCTTGTCAGGTGGATCCATGTCAGGGCGCCTGCACGAGTCTGTCTCTGCCTCCCACCTCTCACTTAATGAAAGAAAGAAAGAAAAAAAGAAAGAAAGAAAGAAAGAAAGAGAGAGAGAGAGAGAGAGAGAGAGAGAGGGAGGGAGGGAAGGAGGGAGGGAGGGAGGAAGAAAGAAAGAAAAAGAAAGAAAGAAAGAAAGAAAGAAAGAAAGAAAGAAAGAAAGAAAGAAAGAAAGAAGTAAGAAAGAAAGAAAGAAAGAAAGAAGTAAGAAAGAAAGAAAGAAAGAAAGAAAGAAAGAAAGAAAGAAAGAAAGAAAGAAAGAAAGAAAGAAAGAAAGAAGGAAAGACACTGGTAGTCAATCATATGAGATTAGTTTTCAACTCAAAATTTGCTCATGATAATGACACAAATAACACTCAACTAAATCTATGAGTTCTGTTTCATTCTGTTCATGTATTCATTGTCTTATTCATTGTCATATATATATATATATATATATATATATATATATATATATATATATATCACCAATTATAAACCAGGGATTGTTTTAAATGTTGGGAACACATAATAGACCCCTGCTCCATGGATGCCAGACATAGAGGGGAGAAGACTGGTATCTAAATAAATTTTACCACAGTGTGTAAGTGTTAAAATAGGGCAAGAAAAAAAAAGTCTTTGAGATCCTAGCAGAAATAATTCTCTAGGATGAATACAGGATTACAAACAATAGGAATTCTTCAAAAAGAAATTGTTTTAATATTGGGCATACCCCAAGAAACATTTGTCCAATGTAACAACCTTGAGGAAGATACTAATGTTACTCCCATTTAATTTATTAAGAAACTGAGGTGTAGAAAAATTACCTAATATGAACTTGACTACACAACTGATGAGTGACAGAACATGAATTTTAACCCATTTATGTCTGACTCCAGAATCCAGACTTTTCTCCCTACATTTGTTGGGAAATAATTGATATATATTACTGTATAAATTTAAGGTATATAGCATGTTGGTTTGACTTACATATGTTGTGAAATGATTACAACAATAGGTTCAGCTAACATCCATCTTCTCATACAGATACAATAAAAAGAAAAGAAATAAAACATGTTTTTCTCTTTGTGATGACAACTCTTAGCCTTTATTCTTTTAATAGCTTTCCTATATCATGCAGCAGGGTTAGCTATAGACATCATGTTGTACATTGCATCTTTAGTACTGATTTATCTTATAACTGGAAATTTATCTTATAACCCACCTTCCTCTAATTGCCCCTATCCCTACCTTCTACCTCTGGTAAACAGTATGAGTTTTTTTGTTTTTTTTTCTAGAGTCCACATATAAGTGAAATTATACAATATTTGTCATTCTCTATTTAACTCATTTCACTTGGGATATTAGGTCCTTTTGTGTTGTCACAAATGATACTATTTCTTCATTTTTTATACCTAAATAATATTCCATAATGCATATATCTCACAATGTCTTTATCCAGTCATCCACTGATAGACCCTTAAGTAATTTCATTTCCATGTCTTGGTTCTTGTAAATAATGCTGCTGTGAAAATAGGGGTGAAGATATCTTCTGTTTCTTTTAGATATATTTCCAGAAGTGGAATTGATGAATTATATTATTATTCCATTTTTAATTTTTTGAGGATCCTTCATACCATTTTCCATAGTGGCAATTTTTAATCTTACCAACAATACACAATGATTCCCTTTTTTAATATCCGTACCAGTGTTTGTTATCTCCTGTCTTTTGGGGTTTTAAATTTTTTATATAATTTTTTAAAAAATTACAATTGCTGTACTATATTGTATTATTTTCTGGAGTACAACATAGTGATTAGACATTTACATAACTTAAGAAATAATAATGCCGATAAATCTAGTATGCATCTGATACCATACAGTTATTACAAATTATTGACTACATCCCCTATGCTGTACATTACATCTCTATCACTATTCTGTAACAACTAACTGTACTTTTTAATCCCTTCATCTTTTTCACACATTCCCCCTAAAGCCCTCCTTTCCAGCAACTTTCAAAATGTTCGTTATCTATGAGTTTGTTTCTGCTCTGCATGTTCATATATTTTGTTTAGATCAACATATAAGTGAAATCATATGGCATTTGTATTTCTCTAACTTATATGTTTTACTCAGCACAGTACCTTCTAGGTCCATCCACACTGTTGCAGATGACAAGATTCTATTTTATTTTATTATAGCTGAGTCATATTCCATTGTATATATGAGTCACTTTTTTTTTTTTTTAATTCAATGAGAGGAGGGGAGGCAGAAAGACAGACTCCTGCATGTGCCCTGACCAGAATCCACCCAGAAAACCCACTAGGGGGTGGGGTGATGCTCTGCCCATCTGGGGCTGCTCTGTAGCTCAGCAACCTGGCTCTTCCTAGCACCTGAGGCAGAGGCCGTGGAGCCATCTTCAGCACCCGGGGTCAACTTGCTCCAATTGAGCCATGGCTGCAGGAGAGGAAAAGAGAGAAAGATAAATAGAAAGAAGTGAGAGGGGGAGGGGGTTGAGAAGCAGATGGGTGCTTCTCTTGTGTGCCCTGACTGGGAATCAAACCTGGAACATCTACATGCCAGGCAAATGCTCTAGCACTAAGCCAACTGGCCAGGTTATATGCTTCACTTCTTTATCCATTCATTTCTTAATGGACACATAGGCTGCTTTCATATTTTGGCTATTGTAAATAATGCTACAATGAATACATGGGTGCATATATCTTTTTAATTTAGTGTTTTGGGTTTTTCAGATAATTACCCAGAAATGAATTTGCTCAATCCTTCTTTGTCTGTTGTTATAACCTTTGTTTTAAAGTCTATTTGTTTAGTGTAAATATTGCTACCACAGCTTTTTTGTTTGTTTGTTTTTTATTACAAAATACCTTTTTCTATCCCTTTACTTTCTGACTGTGTGTGTCTTTTGATTTGAAGTGAGTCTCTTGTAGATAGCATATGTAAGGGTCTTATTTTGTTATTCATTCAGTCACCATATGTTTTTTCATTGGAACATTTAAACCATTTGCATTTAAAGTAATTGTTGATAGATATGTATTTATTGTCATTTTATTATTCATATTTTTCCCTTCTTCATCTTCCTCCTCCTTCTCCTCCTTCTTTTCCTTCTTCTCCTTCTTATTCTTATTCTTCCTTCTCCTCTTCTTAATCACCCTCCCCTCTTTCTCCTCCTCCTCCTCCACTTCTCCTTCTTAAAGAAGACCCCCTTTAACATTTATTGTAATATTGGTTTGGTGGTGATGATCTTCTTGTGTGTGTGTGTGTGTGTGTGTGTGTGTGTATGTGTGTGTGTGTGTGAGCGCACAAAGCTCTTTATCTGAACTTTGATTTTAAATGATAGTTTTCTGGGTAATCTTGGCTCTAGGTTTTTACTTTTCATCACTCTGAATATTCTGTGCCAACCTGTTCTGTCTTGGAAAGCTTTCTTTGAGTAATCAGCTGACAGTCTAATGAGAGCTTCTCTTACTGCTTCTATGATTCTCTTTTTGTCTTTAACCTTTGGCATTTTAATTATGACATGTTTTGGTCTGGGCTTCTTTGGGTTCATCTTGTTTAAGACTCTGCACTTTCTGGACTTGTATGTCTATTTCTTTCACCAGGTTAGGGAAGTTTTTTGTTATTATTTTTTCAAGTAGATTTCCAATTCCTTGCTCTCTCTTTTTCTTCCACACATCTATGATACAAATGTCGGCAGCACGCTTGAAGTTGTCCTTGAGGCTCCTCAATCTATCTCATTTTTTTGTATTATTTTTTTCTTCTGATTGTTTTTTTCTGCTTCCTTCTCTTCCAAATCATTGATCTGATCCTCTACTTCTTCTACCCTACTGTTGATTCCTTATAAATTATTCTTCATTTCAGTTCATGTGTTCTTTATTTCTGACTGGTTCATTTTTATGTTTTCTATCTCTATTTTTATATTTCCTATCTCTTTGTTGAAGTTCTCACTGAGATCATTGAGCATAATTATAATCAGCGTTTGAAATCTGATGGATAACTTTTCTCCATTTTTTTGAGGGTTTTTTTTTTTCTGGCATTTTATTCTGTTTCCTCATTTGGGACATATTTCTTTGTGATGTTCTCATTTTTGGCAGCCTCCCTGTATTTGTTTCTATGAATGAGGTAGAACATCTATGTCTCTTGGTCTTGGTAGAGTAGCTTTATATAGTAGGTATCTTGCAGGGGCCAGTGACACAGCCTCCTCAGTCATCTGATTTAGGCACTCATTCTAGTTGAGCTTTGATTGCTGTTGGCACATCAGTGGGAAAGATTTATCCACAGGCCACTTGGCTTTGAAGACTGGGATCATGGTGAAATAGATGCTATGCAGGGACTGACACTATGGAGCACTTTAGTGGGGCTCTGGTGTCTGAAGAGTTCACCCCTTGAGTGTGTTGTTGATAAAGGTTGTTGAGTGAGTGGTGTGATCTGAAGCTGTCCACCAGGTGTGTTATCTCTGGGGCCTCCAAGAAGGTGCAGGCCAATATCAGCTGCTACTTGTGCCCTGCCTGGGATCACCGAGAATGAGCTAAAAAGTGATCTGCTGGTGTTTGCTACTTATGCTGGGCTTGGAGATGCCCAAGAGAGGCCAAGCTGTTAACCAAGGCTGGCTATCACTAGTGCCAGACCTTGGGGCTCTTTGCAAGAGTTATGGGGCATGTTGAGTCCTGACAGTATTTGTGTGTAGTTTGTGGACCCTTAGGATTTTAGGAATATCTGCAGTATGAGACAAGACAGATGGTTTGTATGGAAAATTCACTGGAAATGGCTTTGGTGAGTGAGAATTGGGTAGGGCAGAGTTTCAGGGAATCATAAGGGTGAAATGAACAGTACTAGCCAGGTTGATGGAGACTCAGATACCCACTTGCTTGTCAATTGTGTATGTGTGTGGCTTTAACAAAGGAACAGCGGTCTTGGTCAGCAGTTCTATCTAATAGAAAGCTGGCCCTTCAGCTCTCACTCTGAAGCCAGTCAATTCATTTCCTACCAGTATGCTTCTTTTTTTTTTTTTTAAATAAATTTTTATTAATGTTAATGGGATGACATTAATAAATCAGGGTACATATATTCAAAGAAAACATGTCTAGGTTATCTTGTCATTAAATTATGTTGCATACCCATCGCCCAGAGTCAGATTGTCCTCCGTCACCCTCTATCTAGTTTTCTCTGTGCCCCTCCCTCTCCCCCTAACTCTCTCCCTCCCTCCCTCCTGTGTCCTCCCTCCCCCCACCCCTGGTAACCAGTATGCTTCTGATGTGCCTTTCGAACTGCTACCCCAGCACTGGATCTCAGAGGCAGTGAATTCGAATAAGTCCAAGTGTGAGCCCTTTAAAAGGGAGGCTTGGGGAACTCCAGAAGCCCTGTCTCACTCAGCCAAAATCTCCACTGGGTTCCATAGTCAGAAGGTATGGGAATTTCTCTGTTTTACACTGGAATCCAAGGCTGGGGGCCCTGGTATGGGGTTGGGACTCTTTTTTCCTCACGGAATCGTCTGCAGTTGAGATATCCCTCCCAATATTTAAGTACTACATGTGGTGTAGAATCAGTCCATTCCATGTCTCTGTCCCTCCTATCAGTCTTGCCATAGCTTTTTCTTTATATCCTTAGTTATAAGTCTTCTGTTCATCTAGATTTCATGTGGTTCACAATAATGGATGTTCTGAAGTTTAGTTATAATTTTGATGTGGTACGGGAGGATGCATGTACCATGCTTAATTATCTACTATCTTGACTGAAAAGTCTCTTTTTTAAAAAAATTTATTTATTGACTTTTAGAGAGAGAAAAAGGGAGAGAGAGAGAGCGAGACATTAATCTGTTCTATTATGTGCCCTGAGTAGGGGGGATTGAACCCTCAACCTTTGCTTATGGAGACAATGCTTTAACCAGTTGAGCTATCTGGCCAGGGTGACTTTTTTGTCTTTCTGATAATGGCCATTTGCACTGATGTAAGATGAGATCTTATTGTGGTTTTAACTTGCATTTCCCTAATGATTAGTATTGTTGAGCAACTTTTGATGTAACTGCTGGATTTTAATATATCTTCTTTGGATAAATGAATATTAAGGTCCTTTGCCCTTTTTACATTGTATTATTTGTTTTTTTGCTATTGTGTTGTATGAGTTGTTTATATATATATAATACTATATATATATGGTATTAACCCCTTATCAGATATAGGGCTTGCATATATATATTTTTTGCTATTTTGTAGATTGTCCTTTCAGAGCCCACACTCTTAATCCATGTGCTAGACTAAAAATGGTTACTGCAAACCTACTTATATATAGCTTGATTGTGTTATTTAGAAATAAATTATTTAGTCCCTTATTTATAAAAGAGACTCATTATTATAGGACTGTCCTGAGAATTAAGTACTGTAAGATATTTTAAAAATTATTTTATATGCCATTAAGTATAATATGATATTAAATGTAAAATAAGATGGCTATTCAACTTATAAATATCAGAAATGGTAGATAGCTTTAAGATAGCCCCATTGGTCTTATCTTTTGGTTTTCATGACATTGTATAATCTTCTCTTCTTGAAGGCTGGTTTTAATAACTCACTTCTTACAAAAAGGATGTAGGAAAATTAATTTTTTTTTGATGGAGACAGAGAGAGAGACAGACAGAGAGAGGGACAGATAAGGACAGATGGACAGGAAGGGAAAGATGAGAAGCACCAATTCTTCATTGTGGCACCTTAGTTGTTCATCGTTTGCTTTCTCATATGTGCCTTGACTGCGGGGCTACAGCAGACTGAGTGACCCCTTGCTCAAGCCAAGGACCTTGGGTTCAAGCTGGTGAGCTGTGTTCAAACCAGATGAGCCTGCGCTCAAGCCAACGACCTCGTGGTTTCAAACCTGCGTCCTCTGGATCCCAGTCTGGCACTCTATCCACTGTTCCACCATCTGGTCAGGCCAGCAAAATTAATTTTTGATATAAATAAACAATTGAATAAATCAGTTAAGGAGAAGAGACAACTCTTTCTCACAATAGAATTTCACCGATGAGTTTAAAAGCAAAGTGGGAAATAGAGAATCGTATTGGAAAGCACCACAGTAATTAATAAATGTTACAGACAAGATCCTCTCATGGATGCTAACTTAGTTGGGCACAAGTTGAGGGAAAGCAAGATTAACCTAGTCTCAAATCCTCTCCCCCAAAGACATTTACCCATTTCTTCAAGAAAGAGAGTAACTAGAGTGGAAAAAGAAAACAGACATCAACCTAACCAAATGATCAAGGCAAACATTTTTTTTTGTAACTTAAAAATAAATTATGAAACACAAATCATTAAAAAACCTACATTAAAATTAAAAAAGTTTATTCATTAAGACATTTTAGAAAGAGAGTGAAGAGCAAGACACAAAGTAGCAGAAAGTATTTGCATCATATATAAATGACAAAGATCATGTTCAGACTATATAAAAAACTCCAAAAATCAATATAAAAAAGAAACCTCTTAAAAAATAAGTTTTAAGATTTCCAAACAAGAGATTCTCAAACAAGAGAAATAATAAGCATGAAAAACAGTGAAATTATTATTAACCACATTGATAGGGAAATGCCAACTAAAACCCAAATAAAATACCACTATTACACAGCAGATGGTTAAAAAAGAAAAGCCTGACCAGGCAGTGGCACAGTGGATAGAGCATTGGGCTGGGATGCAGAGGACCCAGGTTCAAAACCCCAAGGTAGCTGGTTTGAGTGCAGGCTCAACCAGCTTGAGTGCAGGCTCACCAGGTTGAGTGTGGGGTCACTGGCTTGAGCGTGGAATCATAGACATGACCCCATGGTCACTGGCTTGAGCCCAGATGTCGCTGGCTTGAGCAAAGGGTCACTCTCTCTGCTGGAGCACCCTGGTCAAGGCACATATGAGAAAGCAATCGATGAACATCTAAGTTGCTGCAATGAAGACTTGATGCTTCTCATCTCTCCCCCTCTCTGTCTATCTGTCCCTATGTGTTCCTCTCTCTGCTGTCTCTGGTCTCTGTCCTTTCCTACCCCCACCCCCCCTAAAAAAAGAAAGAAAAAAGAGATCCAATGATAACAATTATGGTCAGGATATGGAAAATCAAAAGTTCTCAGATTGCTGGTGGAAGTGTAAATTTATACCTGCTTTAGAAAATCTGTTGTCATTAGCTAGTAAGATTGAAGATACTCTTCCCCGAAGACAGGAATTCTGCTCTTTCTACTCTTAAGTTTATACCCTTCAGGTACACCTTCAGAATTTTATAATAAGAGGCACCAAAATACATGTCTGAACACATCCATAGCAGCATTATTTTTAATATTCATAATAATTCATGCAATGAAATGTTATATGGCAGAGAAAATGAGCTCATTATATACCCTCCAGTGAGCTCATTATATATACATTCTTCAATGTAAATGAATCTTAAAAATGTATAGTTAATGGAACAAGCCTATCACCACCTCCCTACCCACCCTGACACATACACATACCATATTTTGTGATTCTGTTTAGGCAAAACTAAAAAATAATTTTAAGGTTGTTTAGTTTGAAACTAAATTATCAACTAAAGTGAAGCAATAATCAGGAGTCTTTTTGGGGTTTTAATATTGTTCTATTTCATAACTTAGGTAGTGGTTACATAACTATTTTATTTTTATTTTTTTTAAGAGAGGCAGAGAGAGAGAGAGAGAGAGAGAGAGGAACATTGAGCTGCTCCTGTGTGTGCCCTGACTGGGGAATCAAACCAGCAACCTCTGCAATTTGGGAGGATGCTCCAGCCAAGGTTACATAACTATTTTATAATAATTTGTTAAATTATACATTTATTGATGTGAAAAGAAATAATATGCATTCAGCCTTTTTTTGGGCAAATTAAAATTTCCTAGTGAAACAAAAAAAATAAATAATATAATACTTAATGATATAATGCTTAAGTACTTAAATTTTACATTTGTGAATATTTAGACTTTTCTGAAATTTGATAAAGTTGAATCTTTTTTTATCATAAGTGTTGTGGACAGAAAGATTCTTGACAAAATTTGTTGACAATGACAATCTGTTTTATCAAATTTTTCAGAAAATGTGGGCCAATTTCATTTATTATAACCATATGTAATGTGAAACTGAAAGTCAAGTTTTTTTCTCAATTTACTTCCTTTTCAGTAAATGCCTCCAGGCATGAGGAGATGAAATGTCTACAAGTCAGATTGTAATAAAAACATACAGAATTTACTTCTTCCATTGCTCCACTTGATGGCACTAAACTAACACAGAATGTGAGTTCATCTTTTATAGATGTTTGATGCATTAATGTGTTTTCTTAATCTTAGACCTTGTGAATTCTAAAAGCCTTTTTTGGCTGAGATATTTGGATATATTCAGTAAGAAAAAAAGGATTAAAAATCCTGAAAGAATTAAAGCTGGTTTTGAGAACTAAAGAAAGATGTATTTCAACTGCCTAGGACAAGCAGAGCTTTTCATGTTTTCTTGCCTCTATTTTCTTTCACATATCCAAATTATGAACCCTAGAAAAATAAGTAATTTTGGCTATAGATTTGAGACAATCAGGCTTGATACATATATATGATTTGCAGGATTTTAGACTAAATTCTTTGGTCAGGAGAATGAAATAGAGAAGATTCTGCCCATGTATCTTTGCCAATGCAAGTTAATTACCATAGAGTGGATGACTTAAATAACAAACATGTTATTTTTCACCATTTTGTTAGCTGAGAAGTCCGAGATCAAGATGCTCTTGCAGGTCTAGTGTCTGGTGAAAGCCCACTTTTTGGTTTGCAAATGAACATTGTATTCTTATATCCTCACACGGCAGAGAGCTGAGATTGAAAGCAAGCTCTTCTATCTCCTCTTATGATGGCACTAATCCCATTCTTGAGGGCTCCATCCTCATAACCTAATTATCTCTTCAAGGCCTTGCCTCCTACCACCATCACATAGAAGATTAAGATTTCAACATATGAATTTTGGGAGGACACAATCATCCAATCCTTAACACCATGGTTCATGTGATGCATTAGCAGAGATAGGAAGGGGCAGAGCTTGTGTGCTAGCCATGAGGATGCACTGAACCAAGCCTGTGTTCTGAAGTTTAAAGAAGATGCTGATTTCCTTCTTGAAGGAGCATCTTTTCTTGGATCTTAAAGCAGATGCAGGCTTCTTGCTGTGACTTCTCATCTGTAAGCAGTGGGAATTGATTTTTGACTGGTGAAGATAATTGGTAGAAGAAATGAGAGAGGCTACTCTTCCTTTTGAGTGTATTTACTGAAAATTGGGTAAATTAAAGTCTTGACATCTAATTTCATGTTACATATGGCTATAAAAATGTCCTATGTTTTCTGAGTGAAAAATATTGCTTTATGTGTATAAAAATATTCATATGACAAAGCTATAGACAAACATGTTAGTACTACATAGAGGACCAATACGATCATAAAAGAAAGCTACAAGTCTCTCTCTTCTCAGATTAACCTTAACAGGTCCATTTTCTGATTTGTAATAAAGTGAAGTATTTCATCTATATTCTTTTAAAAAATCCTGCAAGGGCTTTGTAGTCCACACACCTTCTGTGTGGGAACTTCAGTGTGCTATTTGCCTGTCAGTAGCTACTGCAGGTGATAAGCTCTGTCTTCCTGGGGAGACAGGAAGCTTCTTGACAGCAGGCACTGTGTCTCAATTTCATTCCTGTTCTTTACAGCAGAGGATCCAATGACACAGTGTATGATGACTGCCTTGTCATTCTGTTCCATCTGAGACCTGAGCTTATATTTCCTTCTTTTCTGTGAAGATTTGGTTGTCTGGTCTGTCCACATACAAATTAAAGTCATCACATCTTAAAGGTAGAAAAGCTGATAGAAAATGAAATAGTACGGTATGTGCGTGGTATTAAATCTAAATGTTGTAGTTGAAATAAAGTAATACTCTGTGCTTTCCTTACCACTTCCTTCCACTTGTGCTGCAAAGGAACAGTCACTGTGTCTATAATACTTCAGATAATGTTTGTTTACCTCGAGAATGTAAAACGTTTGTGATCACTCTTTCAGCATTATTTGAAAATAGCAAATAATTTTAGTTGTCTATTACATTTTTATTAATACAAAACAAAAATAAATGCATTACAATATTAGGAACTAAAAAAATAAGTAGATCTTTGGATATTAGAAAAAAAAGACAAAATCAAAACTCACATATGCTAAAAAAAACCTCACCAAAAAATGATCTTTTTTTTTATAATGTAGAATTCATATCATGTTTATGTTTCTTGAATCATCAAGCATTTGTCAAAATGCCAAAAGCCATATTATACACAAGAGGGATATTAATTTTAACCCTAATTCAGCCTGGAAGAGATCTGTGAGCCAAATTTGTATTTCTTGTGGCACACACAAATTTTCTGAAATATTAGAGTAATAGAAAAACATCACAGTATTTATTTCCAAAAATTTAACAAATGCAGTTTAAAAGTTATGAATCAAAAATCTTCCATCTTTAATGACAGTCTCTCCTGATATAGAAAAAGTCTTTATAGGCAATATCCAATATTGCCATCATTTGCTTTGATGCATATCTGAAACCTAAAATAATAATTTTATTGTACAAGAAAAGAAAAGAATTTCTAAGACTTAATGGTTTTTATGGGTCATTCTGACTGGGTCTAAACATGTTTTCATATTTTGTCTCTAAATGTTCTTTTTCTCTCTCTTTTTTTCACATTTTAAAGCACAGAAGAAATGTTACTCATTGAGTCTGTAAAGTAAAAAATACTTGAATTTGTGAGTAAAAATTGAAAAATGAAATAATCTCTAAACACTGGATCTAGTGCAGACTTATGCCTTCGGATTTGGATGTGTCTTCTGGGCCTTTGTATTGTTCCTGAAACGAAGTAGGTGCTGAATCAACATATTAAAAGAAAGAACCACTGAACACTGTGAATTCTTCTTTCTTTTGAGGTTTTCTATTTATTTTCATACCAATGTCCTTTTTGTTGTTCTGGTCCTTGTCATCTCTGTTCTATTTATTGTACTAGCCTATTAAACTTTCTCTCTGGTGACTGTCATGTTTTCTCGTATTCATTATTTACAGTATAATTTTGATTTTTTTTTCCAAAGTGAAATTTGATAATAATAATAGCTAATTTTATTAACACCTAGTATGTGTCAAACACTTTACATGCCTCATAAAATTAAATTCTTACAGTAGCAGTAATAAGAAAACATTATTGTTCCTGAGTTTAGAGATAAGTAAACCAAGGCACAGAGAGATTAAATGGATAGCCCAATGTCAGTTTGGCTATTGCAGTCTACCTATAAGTGATATTATGCCATCTAATGTTTTAGGGTGACTAATGATCTCAGTTTTCCTGGACCTGTCTTAGTTTAGCACTGGCAGTCAAGTGTTATAGGAAACTCCTCTGTCCTTGGTAAACTGGGATTGTTGGTCACCTTACATACAGTATAAGAACTTTACAATAATATGCTTTAATTTCTTCCCTCCCAACTTTTGTGCTATTTTACCAAACATTTTACTTTTCCATATGTGAGAAGCCCAATAGTACATTGCTAATATTTTTGTTTAAACAGTAAATTATTCTTAAAAGAGATTTAAATCACATTTTCCTTATCCATTCATTGGTCAATGGACACACAGGTTGTTTCCATATCTTGGCTATTGTCAACAATGCTTCAAATGAACATGGAGGTGCAGATATCTTTTTCAGATAGTGTTTTTTTTTCTTCAGCTATATACTCAGAAGTGGAATTACTGGATAATATGGTAGTTCTAGTTTTAATTTTTTTGAGAAAACTTCATCCTGTTTAACAAACTAGTACCATTTTATATTTTTTTCACATCCTCACCAACACTTGTTATTTCTTATCTTTGAGATAATAACCATCTTAACAAATGCAACAGCTGCGAGGTATCATTGTGTATCAAAGTATATCATTGTGATTTAGATTTGCATTTCTCTAATGATTAGTGGTGTTGAGTACCTTTTAATGTACCTGTTGGCATTTGTATGTCTTTTTTGAAAAAATGTATACTGTTTCTCTGCTCATTTTTAAAATTACATTATTCCTTTCTTTTCCATTGAGTTGTATAAGTTCTGAAAAACAGTTTGATCCTGTTAGGTCTCGATTTTAATGTTTGTCAGGCAGCATTTGAACTGTGCTCAGTCTAGGGATAAGTTTTCCCCAATACTAAGGCAAAACTCTTCTTGGTTCTTTACTCAAAAGGCCCATGAATTATGATGTTTTCCAGTGTTGGTGTTGGAAGAGGCACTAAACCTGGCCCACTGTTAATACGGACACCATTATCTGATCTTTTAGACAGTTCTTTACCCAGCCTTTAATAATTTCCTTTTTCTGCATTCTCTGATTCTTAAGCAGAACCCTCTACAGATCTTTCTTTCTGCAGCTTCCTCTTCTCCAGTATTGTTATGTGAACACTAACTCCCTTGTTCTCCTTGGACATGCAGCGTCATCTTCTCAGTCCCACAAGTCTTCGGGGTTCTGCCTGGCTCTGCTCATCCTGCATCTCTACCTGGAAATGCTCTCAAGGCCATAAGCTGGGACAATTTTAGGAATAATTTCATTTGTGATCCTTCTTTAAGATCACTGACCTTCCTTGCCTGTCTACTCTCTGCTGAGCCATTATTTTCTATTTATTTATTTGTTTATTGGCTGTGTGAGGTGGAGAATAAGTTTGGTCTCTGTGCCTTTATTTTGACTGTGTGAGTCCAAAATGTGATGAACGAGTGGTCATTAAATGTTTGTTCTGCCTCTTATGTTGCTCCATGTATTAGCACACAAATATAGCGTGTCTGTTCACATGTTTCTGAACTTTGTGCAAAAGTGTTTTCATTCAGTCAAGTTACCAGACTAATATTTATGCTTAGGTAGACATGATATAATAAAAGGACTAAAATGAAATGAGTAACTATAAAGATTAGCTACTTAACAGGATTAAGATAAGGAAGATAGTTCTCAGTTTGCTTATTTATATTCATTTTGCCGTTTGCTTCTCTGGCATTTTGAAATAACTACATTTAATTATGCAAATTATTTTAGACAATCTAAATTTGATCTAGTTAAATAATAAAATAATAACTCCTCTGACTGGCTAATATCCATTAACATGTATAAAATTATGACCTATGTAATTCAACTTAGAATTCAACCAATGTTTATTGAATATACTCCATATGTCAGATACTGAGCTAGGTCTAGACATAGATGAATAGTAAGTAGCCTCTGCCCTAGAGGACCTCACAGGGAGACCAAACTGGTAAGTAAATTGACAATACGATAAGTGCTACAGTTATACTGATTATGGGTTGCCATGAGAGAACTGAAATGGTGTACCTTACATAGCTCAAGAGGCTATGATGGTTGCGGTTGAGAAGGTGTAGCTGGTGCCACAGGCTACGTGCTCCTTTCTCCTTCTTCCTTGCTGGTAGAGCTCTGATTTAATGAGGTACTCATTCTCCACCTCCCTGGTGGGGCAGAAAGTGAAGGTTCACAAGTCTAAGCCAGTCATTGTCTGTCATTGTAATTCTATGTTCACTTTTGAGGCTGGTTTAGTTGTAGGCATATGACACAATCCTGGGAAGGAAGATATAAAAGTAATTCTACATTTGAGAGACTGGACAGATTTTCTCATGCTAGAAGGAGACACACAAGGAGAAACTTCTTTCCTTGTTTTGATCAAGATTTTGTGATAACTTAGTATCTGAGCTGTGATATACATGCTGTGATTATGAAAGGACAGACTGATAATGAGCTCTAAAATGCTGAGCATAGAAGAGCAGAAATAAGGAAACTTGTTGGGCCTTGTTGAAATCATTGTGTTGCTGGAATCTTCTATCTCTATCTTTTGTTGTTGTTGTTATGTTGAGATAATAAATCCTGTTATTTAAGCCACTTTCAATTATTCTATTACTACATACAGTCAAGAGCATCCCATTTGATGTAAAAGGCTTCCCACAGAAGTGAAGCATGGGTAATGCCTTAAAGGACCAAAGATATTTATCTTTGGATGTCAGCAGAATGGAGGACAGTGAGAGATAGCCACCACCTGAAGAGGGACGAGCTTATACAAAATCTTAGAAACACAAAGAAACATGGAGTACTTGAGAAAGTTCAAGCAGTCTGTATTGGAATGTTGTTCTGGTAATTCAAATGTTCTCATTTGGATAGAATGGTTTTTGCACTTAGTAAGTATCCAGTCACTATTTGCTGCCTGGTTGCTTTCACAATGTTTTCTTTAATTATATAATTATTAAATTTGGTCCAAAAATGCCTACTGATGTGCCAGGGATTTTACAGAAACATATGGCAGAATCTGATTCTCCTCTGTGGCAACACCTATCCCAACTCCTTTCTCAAATGCTAAAAACTATATTTCCTAGACTCTCTTGACAGGATTATGATTTTCCATCAATTTTACATACAATCAATACTCAGGACTTCTACCACTAAAGGCATCCCAGTGAGGAGAAAAGAGAAGGTGAGGCACCCACATTGTGTGTGAATGTGGGGGAGATGATGTGTGCACAGGTCCTGCTGCTCTGGTGTCTCCTACATGGTGGGCTATGTCAGCACTGTTGTACTGAGAGCTATTCCCAGAAGCTCTGCCTGCGTCAGTGCCTTTAGCCTTCCCCCCAAATTTTGTGAGTTGTCTATACTTCTTATTCAATTTTCTTTGTATAAGCTAAGAGGGTTCTGTGTCTGTATTTGGGAGATCTGGCTGGTAGAACATGGGAGACACAACTCTGGCACTCAAAGACCTTTAGAACTGGTGGAGAAGATCAGAATCATTTTGTTTTGGAACAACAGGATCAAAATTTGTATAGCAATTAATACATTCCACAGCACTTTTAAAGTGAGGACTTTTGTGAAATTTATAGGGCTTCTGTGACATTTTTTAGGTTTTTTATTATGTATTCTTTTGACAGATGAAAAGATTGAGGTCCCTGGAAAGTTAGATAAAAGTACAGTCATGATCACTGAGATTAGAAGTCAGGTTTTATAACTCCTAATCTAGAGCTCTTTTCAATAAGTGGTCATTTGGAGAATGGGCTGTTCTACAGGGAACCCTAGTGGAATTACATCTTTGCATTACCTTCCTAACAAAGATACTGGACCCACTGACACATAGGTACAAAGCATTGTAGCCCATGACTCATCCTTTGAATCATCTTGTCTCACTTTAATAGCATGTTTAGTGGAAACCCATAAGCTAAATAGAAGTATGTCAAGTATTACTATCACTTCCTTCATTACCTTTTTAGAGATCATTTTATGTCTTCATAAGTGTAATGGAAACATTTATATTGATAAAGGAAAATTAAAAGTTCAAACAAATTCTTAATGTATGTTAAATGAGGATATATAAAAGCTGGGGCAATGAGGTTTCTAATTGCATACTATCTTAATATAAATTTTGAAGAAAAAAAACAGCTCAATTTTTCATATTGTGTTTTGCTTCTTCAACAAAGAGATATTAAATGCTTTTTCTACAATTGCTAGAGGTGCTAAAGACAGCTATAATAAATGCTGACAATAAGAAAAAGATGTGAGCTACATTAAAAAAAAAAAAGTCAGGCCCATACAATCCAAATTGAGCAGGCCAATCTGGTGCTCTGGCAACTAACCGTATTTACCTATTCTTACAATAACAATGGTCAGGAACTGGCAATGGATGTTCCCCCTTCCCTCTGTGCTGTCAGCTATTACACATCCTATCTCTTCTTTCTCTCGCTCTCCATGTATGAGATTCATGCACAATGAATAAAGTAAGATTCTTTGTGGGTGCATAAATTATGTACACATCTCTGTGTCTTCTGATCTTTGCTGCAAGAAACATTTATAGTGGTGGTTGAGTTGTGGAGGAAAGGGTAGAGAGAGCTAACATGTATTGAGTCTTACCATAGTTCAACATAGTTCAAGCACTGCACTAAGGGATCATGTTCTCATTAAAATTTCACTATAGCTTCTATTATTTTACATATGAAGAATCTAAAGATTAAAGATTTAGTAACTTGGTTGAAACCATAGAATTTGGGTTGTGGAGTCTCTGCATTTGTGCTCTTTACCACAAAACTGTACTTACTATGCTGGGTCTTACTAACAAATTGGCTCCAAATGAACTCAGCAAAGTTGCAGGATACCAAACAACATACAAAAAAAAATCAGTTGCATTTCTACACACTAATAAGAAACTATCGGAGAGAGAAATAGAGAAAGCAGTTCCACTTACAATAAAATCAAAAACAATAAAATACTTTGGAAAAATTTAACCAAGGAAGTGAAAGAGCTATATACTAAAAATAATAAGATACTAATGAAGGAAATTGAAAAAGATACAAATAAGTAAAAATATATCCCATATTCTTAGACTGGAAAAATTAATATTGAGAAAATGTGCATATTACCTAAAGCAATCCATAGATTCAATGTAATTCCTATCAAAATTCCAGTGTTATTTTTCACAGAAAAAGAAAAAATAATTATCCTAAAATTTTATGGAACCCAAAAAGACCCCAAAAAGCTGAAATAATTTTGAGAAGAACAAAGCTTGAGTTACCACACTTTCTGACCTCAAAGTATTATACATTACAAAGCTATAGTGATCACAATAGTCTGGTACCGGTATAAAGACAGACACACAGCCTTGGATGGTGGTGCAGTAGATACAGCATCCTCCCAGAGATCACCATCGGATCCCAGGGTTGCCAGCTAGGTCCCTGGGTCACCAGTTCAAGCCCCAATCTGGGTTTGATCCCAATGGCATTGGCTCAACCCCATGATCTCCTGTTTGAGCTCGGTCAAGGTAGTATGAGAAGCAATCAAAGGGTGCACAACTAAGTGGAACAAACTGATGTTTATCTCTCTTTCTCTCTCTCTGTCTCTTCCCCCCTCTCTTTTTCTCTCTTCTTCTCTCTCAAAGCAAAAATCCAAAACAAACAAAAAGACTACAACAGCAAAAAAGGCACATAGACCAGAGGAACAGACCAGAGAGCCAAGAGATAAACCTCTCCATATACGGTCAACTAATATTTGAGAAGGGCGCCAAGCACACAATGAGCAAAGAATATTATCTTCAATAAGTGGTATTGGGAAAATTGGATAGCCACATGCAAAAGAGTAAAACTGAACCACTATCTTACCCATTCCACAAAAATTAACTTGCACATATACTTCCATTTTGGAGCTTTCTTCTCTAATCATTGGGAACATTCCTACTTGGAGCATAACTGTAGAGTTGTCTCTTTGATGTCCTCATATCTCTGGCCACATCAGATGTGAGCCAAGACTGGGACATCCCCTTGGAGGTCTGACCACCTGGGAGATATATTTATCTTTCCTTCCAGATGAATTTCTTTTTAGAACCAACACTCCCTTCTAGAGGTAATTTTTGATTTTAAACATTCTTTTCCTCCCTGCTATATATATATACACACACACACCTTGGGCCAAATAGCCAGAACTTACCTTAGCACAGGCTAGATCCAGTTCTATTCACTCAAATCTGTCCACTCAAGAATGGGTAAAAACTCCTTTACAGCACATTTTCTGTCCCCTCATCTTTACCAATCCTTACTCTCCGTGGTTGGTAAGTAAAAAGAATTTAAAATTGGAACATTAGAGCATGTTCAATTTTAGCTGATTATTGAATTGATGTCAGTACTTAGACTGACTTTCCATATCATAGAGATAATTAATGTTAGTCATCGTCCTCCACTTACACAGCACTGGACAGTTCAGCAGAAAGCCTTCCCTTGTTAGCATTCTTCTTTTCCCTCCCACTGGTTCAGACTTTTCCCGAGAACAACAACAGAGCCTCTCTGTAATAATGCAGTCTTAGGAGGGTTATTATACCAAATTAGACAGACGTCTCTTACTCTGTTTAATTTTGTAGTTATTCAACACTGAAGAGAAGTTTTCTAATCCTCTTTCACATTGACTACACATAGCACAATTAAGAAAGAATAAAAGATAGCTGACTTATTTAACATATATGTATAATTTTATCTAAACTACATATTCATGATGGTAAGATGTAACACAAGGTATATATACACACAGAGTGGGGCAAAGGTAGGTTTACAGTTGTCCATATGCAAAATAATACAATAATAAATAATATAACAAGAACACTGTGTTTCACACACAACTGTAAACCTATTTTTGCCACAGCTTGTATATATATACTTTTATCTTGTATTATAGATATATTTACACACACATATATGCACATGCGTATGGCACAAAAAATGAGACTAATAATAATTTGGAGCACCTGTCTAAGGGCTTATCTCATTCTTTCCCCAAGAACCTATCTAACAAAACAGGCAAGGCCATGGCATTCATGTGAGTTTGCATTGTGCCTCTGTACTCTCTCCATACTGGGTTTAGATTCTATTTGATTGACTGCCTGTCCTGTGAAAGGAAGATACTATTCGATTTTACTCCTCTAAAGATATGCTTCTTCTTTATCACAAATTCTAATGTTCACTTTTTACAATGACTTCTGGAGCAGCAGTAGAATGTCACTTTCAACTCTGCTGGCTTCTCTGTGTGAGTGGGATGTAACCAGGAGGGTAAACCAGATCTCTCCCTGTGTCCACAGTTGGCTTAGTCGATGATGGACAACAAAATTAAATAGCAGTAACAGAAAAATTCAGAGTTGTTGCCTAAAAGCCCTTCTGTGCCAAGGAAAGAAGAGATGCTGGCATGTTATCTTTTATTTCTTGTTTACACTTGGCTTTCTCTAGACAACTATGACTTTGCTCTGTGGGCCCAGCTTGCCTCAGGGACACTGTAAACAGCAGTAAACATTCGTTTCAAGATGATTTCTTTCATTCCTCTGCCACATGCCCAGTGATGGTGGTAAATATGAGTGGGGCATTTTGATATGACCTTAAAACAACCTAATTTTCAGTACTGGGATGATAGAGAAAACAGGAGCAGCATTCCTTTCAGACCTAGGGTAATTTTCTAAGTCAGTTCAATGAGCAGGCAACAAGTTCCATTGAGAACTATCTTTAATCAAAAACATTTTCTAAGAAGTATGTTCAACTGATTTTACTACTGAAAGTTGGGAATCTAGAGCAAAGGACAATTAGTGTCATTCAGAACCTTGGAGTTGACAAGCTACATGTCAGGGGTGCTCCTGACTCCTTAGTGTCCTTTGTAGAATGGGAATGTGTGTGTCCACAGCTTCTGAGAAAAGCCATTTCCAGGGCAATCAGAGGACAGTTGTTTGTATCAATACATAATTCATCTAATTCCAATTATCAGGTTAATTGGGCCACAGTATGATTACCCAGGTAGATTTAGCATTCATATCAAATTGATCTTTAATTAGTGACTTGAAGACTCTGTGATCAGCTTCTATGGCAACTAAGAAAAATATGACCACGCTGTGGTATATTCAGCTGATCCTTACAAATGTTGTGGTGAACTGCTGCTAAAAATGCCCATTTTAGGAAAGGCACAAAAGCTGACAGTTGTCCTTATTAGTTCTGCTCAAGTACAGAGAATCTCATAGATTCTTTCAAAATCATTAAGACTGCTACCTCTTCCTTAATTAAAATAAACTCTTACTCACTTCATGTTCACTTTGTCAGTCTTTATTTTTCAGTCAATTTTTTCAGGTTTATAACATCTAAATTTCCTATCTAAATACTCTTTAATGAGTTTCATTTTCATTCTGCCTTTAAAAATTCAGATATAAAAGGCATTTACATTATTAATATCCTTTTTAAAAATGTATTTCAGTTAATTTTGAACAGCCATAAAATTTTCCCCTAGTTTGGGTGGAATCTTTCTGTATCTGGGTTGTAACAGACCAAATAAAATCAGGGTATGAATATACTGCACAGCTGTTCAAAACATCATTAACACCATCATGATCATCCAACTCTTTACCATACATTGCATGTGAGTAAAAAATTCCCAAGTAAAATGAACTTATTTTTAAGACATATAAACATACTCAAAACCTAAATTTTATATGCTATTTAAAAGCCTAATATACTCTCAGGATGATTTTGTATTAAAACTCTTTTCTGCAAAACTATTTATAGCTAATCTTATCAATGAGGCATATATAAGAATACTCAATCTGCCTGACGTGTGGTGGCGCAGTGGATAAAGCATCGACCTGGAAATGCTGAGATCGCCGGTTCAAAACCCTGGGCTTGCCTGGTCAAGGCACATATGGGAGTTGATGCTTCCAGCTCCTCCCCCCTTCTCTCTCTCTGTCTCTCTGTCTCTTCTTCTCCTCTCTAAAATTAATAAATAAATAAAAAACTTTAAATTAATAAAAAATACTCAATCCTTCTTACATATTATTACTTTTTGGTTATTTTTTTATTTTGTTATTTTAAAAAAACTTTTATTAAACTTATTAAATTAGCCAAATTGAGTAAATGTGTCACTACTTTTTTATCCACTCATCTGCTGATAGGTAGTTGGGCTGCTTCCAAATCTTGGCTATTGTAAATAATGCTACAATGAGCATAATGATTCATATATTCTTTCAGATCAGTGTTTCGGGTTTCTTTGGATATGGTCCCAGAAGTGGAATCTCTGGTTCATAGGCAGTCCATTTGTAATTTTTTGAGGTAACTCCAAACCGCTTCGCACAGTGGCTGCACCAATCTGCCTTCCGACCAACAATGCATATAGGTTCCCTTTTCTCCACATCCTCGCCAATACTTGTTTGTTATGTTGTTTATTTATTTGATGGAGGAGGGAGGGTATATGAAATTATATTTTTAGATTATATCATTTGTTCAGGGTTTTCTATTTCTATTGCTAGACTTTTCACGTCAAGTATAACATTGTGAGAACCAAATTCCCTGAATCTGTTTCGGCACTGATAATATTTCATCCAAGATACAAGACAGCTTTTTCTGTCTCTTGAGTTCAATGTGGACCATGAATAATAAACTACTTAGTGGTTCTGGAAAGATAAGTGCTTCTTTCTAGTTCTGCTGTACAATAGAGTTTCTCTCCCTTGTGGAGAGTGAAATAGGTTAAAGAATGAAAAGTTTTAAAGCAGTGACATGGAAAATTCTTAGCTTTCTCTTCTTTAGTATCCCACAAGCTCAACATCTCTCAGAAATTTAACATCTTTCAATATTTTGACAACCAAAAGCACATTTGTCTCCAAAACCTTTGCTATTTTAATATTCCTCTCAATAGCTTCTGAACTCATTCTTTCTCCAAATAAGCAAATCACCCTCCTTGATGCTGATCTGAATGGATCCTGTATTTTCTATCATCTTATATAAATGTTGTTTTAATAAATGCATAAATTGTAGCACAAAACCCCAAAATTTGGAGAAAGCTTAGTTTTTTTTTTTAGATTTTATTTATTCATTTTTAGAGAAAGATGAGAGGGAGGGAGGGAGGGAGAGAGAGAGAGAGAGAGAGAGAGAGAGATAGAGAGAGAGAGAAGGAGGGAGGAACAGGAAGCATCTACTCCCATATGTACCTTTAACCAGGCAAGCCCAGGTTTCAAACCAGAGACCTCAGCATTCCAGATCAACGCTTTATCCTATGCCACCCAGGTCACACAGTTTCTATTTCTTGAAGAGGTCAAATCATAGAATTTCCTGTTCACAACCAGAGACTGCCAGAGTGACACGCACATGTGCTGCCTCTGATCTGGGTCCATGCAGCTGAGATGGGCTTTAGAACTCCTTAACTTGAGTTCTAACCTGTAAAGTAGCCTGGCCGTGGGGATAAAGATAACTTTATAGGGAATTATCTGGAAGCCTGAAAATTTATAAACTGTCTTTTTATTGTAATTATATAATCCTCAAAACAATGACAATAATGATGGTTTCGTTAGAGTTGACTGCCCTCATTGAGAGGATGGTCCCCTCCATGGAGAGGTACAAAAATTAGAGGTCTGCTCTGTTTTGAAGTCGTAGCTCACAGGAGTCTCCTTGAGCTTCTGGTGGGGCAGCAAAGCCAAAGGGCAATGGCAGGGAGGGGCAATCCCATGCTTAATAAGTCACTGGTTTTTTACATGACAAACCAGGCCAACTTAGTACAGCTATTTGAGTACATCAGCAGTGGTTTCCAGAAAGTATTGTTACCACAGATGTTACTGCAAGATAATCAAAAGAACACATCTAATTTGGGGATGTGGAGTACTTATTTCTGTTGCTGATTCTATCATTTGAAGCTTTCAAAGCTGAAGCCTTTCATGATTAAGCACATATTATTCTCCTGGAAGATATTTCTTTTTTGGCAGATAAGATAATGGAACAGATCCACTGTTTGTCAAGAGGAGTTACTATGTCATTAAAAAGCCTTTAACACAATGTTTTCTCTTTTCCATGCTGGTTGAAAAGATTTGAATGCAAAAGCACAGATATAACAATAACAGTACAAAACCTAAATTGTCCATGGAAAAGCTTAAACCAACTTAAAATCTTCCATTTGCCAAATGCTCTCCAGGCAAATTAAATGTAATTCAAAACAGGCACTCAGTAGCCACAGATGTGTTTTGCCTCAAAATGGTCTTTGTCTTGTTGTATTCATCCAATTCCTTTCTAAAAATTGTCTGTATTACAGCAGGAGAAATAATACACCCAAAATAAAGTATAAAATTTATATGATTAAAATATTTTTTTTTCTTATTAATCCTGGCAAATCATTATCATTTACCTCAAAGACTCCTTAGAATTTTAGCCTTGTAAATCCTGATATCATTCTTTAAAGCTTGACAACAATGCCAAGAAGGGCCTTCTGCAGTGTAATTTGAGGTTATTCAATATCTCGGGCTCTGAATTCAAGGAAATGAACACCACTAAGTTTGGGAATAGGTAGGAGGGGGCTTCGATTTTTGTTCCTTTGTACAATGAGGACATCAGAATGTTTCGTGTTTACTCGAGCACAGTACTGTGTCCCAAATATCTTTCAGAAGATACTGGACACTGCTAGCTGCCACCCTGGGATGTCTGTTCTCTCATACATTAAAGTCGTTTGAAGAATTTACAGTTTAGAAGATACCTAAAAAAGTGGACTAATATGCACCACCCAGAGAATAGTCTAAAAAGGCAACTTGCTTTTTGGAGGAAGATTCTCTACTTGAGCTCTTGGGTCCTCAGGAGATGAACGGGCTCCTGAAGCTGTTGAGTCAACTCCTGCAATGGCCATCACAGGGACAGGGCAGTGATGGAGGTCTCCGATTTTGATTCAGTCTGGCTGTGTAGAGTGCTGGCTTTCTCATGTAACTTGGTGTATGTAACTTCCTGAAGCCTCATAACTGGATAAGATTAAGAGTACCCACCTCACAGGGCTGTGAGAATTAAGTAGATTTCACTTGTAAATGCTCAGCACGCTGTCTGCCACACAGTAAGTGCTCAACGAACACTGACAGGTAGCAGCAGAACAGCACTCATGGTAGCAGTGTCCATTCTCACACATGGAAGAGAATGCCTGACATTTTGAGTTTGGCTATGGAAAATGTTTAGCAAAACACATATAAAATGTAATGGTCTACTGATTCTTCTTTGTCACCTTCCATGCAAGTACACTATGAATTAATTCTACCTGATTTGTCCATGCTGGACAAAAATCAAGTCCACCCTAATAGCTTTCTGGTAGCCTCCTATCTTAGTTTGTGTACTGAGTCTGCCTCACATTGGGTCATGGAAAGTTAATTGACAAAGCAGCAGGTTTATAATCTGTGATCTTGTAATGGGACCTACTTGTTATTTTTGTGTAAACATGTTAATGGTAGACCTGGAAAACAAACTAAATAATTTTTAGAATGGGATATTTGTGTAAGATTGCTGTGGTAAACAAATCTGGAACCTATGGACATATGGGGCATGGCCCCCTAGCAGACTTCACTGAAATTATGTAACTCCCAGAACATAAGATGGAAAAACTTTATGCATGAGACAGCTTTCTTTTGTTAGTGATGCAAGCAACATACATTGCTTAGAGATCTCACGTGTTAACGTAGCCAGAGCATGTCCACTGTGGCAGGAAATTCTCCAGAGAACTAAACGAGGGTAACAGACTTTTCCCTTCTTTTTCTGTACCTCATCATGGCCTATATCCTTGAGTTATTACTTAAGCTTTTTGTGGGTGAGATCTTCGCTTCAACAGATATACTCACTGATAATCTGATTCCGTGGGCTGTCATGTACTAAGTGAAATTTGTGAACACTTTGATTCTTAAATCACTGCTATAGCTACAAAGAAAATATAGTATGTGATATATAAAAAATGTTCCCTCCAAATGTTTGTTGAACAGATGGGCAAACCAATGAGAACAAATGGGATAATGAATGAAAAGGAACTTATTCTTCCTAATGTCATTTGAAACTCACAAGAAAAATAAAAATAAACCAATGAAGAGTGATTTTAGTAGTTGACTTCTAGGCATCATGATGGACTGCAAGGGATATATACATAGGAGGATTGGGAAGCTCCTGGAACTCATCAGACCTAGAACCCTGTCTGTTTGTGAGTTTGTCTTGAATGGTTATTATTATTTTTTTAGGAGGAATAGGGTGAAGGGGGTTTGTTAGGTTTTTGTTTGTTTTAAGGATATACCAAAACAAAAATTTCTGAATTTAAGTCAAGGTATGATTTGAACTGATTATGCTTTAGCTTGTAGGCCATTTGCTGATTGACCTGACTGCAAATGACCCATAAGAGACATTATGTGGAACAATACAGCATATTGCAGTGATATACAGAGACATCTCTGACAAAAATTTTTAGGTTTTTAAAAAAACATAAATCAGCCAAGGCCTTCTGAATATATCTTGGAATTATATATTTCCGGCAGAGTATAATAAGCCAATCTTTACACCAAGAATCTTTCCTAGCTTAGAATGGAATCTCTATTTTATGCAACTTAATACCAGCATCACTGAATGGGATCTGGTTGGTCTTGTTGGAATAGACTTTGAGGGAAAATAGACCTATTGTCCTAGAGGAGACTTCTCTAAGGCCCTGGGGACTTTCTACCTGATAGAGCAGAACATGCATGATACTTTTAAGCTTTTAGGCTGCAAGAGAGAAAGACTTCTACCACAGACCTCACTGAGGATATGTTATGAGGTTGTGATGTTATATTTGGCATTGTAAGGAAACTAGAGGTAAGTTGATAAGGTTTTTTATAAATCATACATAAACAACTGAAGAAGAAAACTCCACCACGGTAAGCTCTGTTCCTGTCTGTTTTGCTCAGCATTGTATTAAAGTCATATTGCCTGGTACAGGACTTGATATATATTTAAAACAGTAAATGTTTATTGAATTAATGTATAGGACAATCAACCCATGCACTTTTCTCTATTGTCTTACACTGTAACATGGTTATGTGCTCATCAGATCCTTGGTACATGCAGTCATACATTCTATGCTTGAGTCCTATTACTTGAGAACAAAAATGAGAAGGCTCATTAGTTTACTATTAGTACTGTATTTGTGAAAATTTCCACAAGAGCACTCAGAATTCTGGGCTCTGCAGTGGGAGCTACAGTCTAGCTTACTTCAGAGTAAGATATTTAAGAAAAGTTTTCTTGTAATTATGTTAGTAAAGATTTGTAAACAGAAAATAGCTGCAGCCTGCCAAAGTATTTTTAAGAAGAGACATATTGTTGATTTGTTCCACTTTAAACAACTAATATAAACAAGAAAATTACTGCCTTTTGTCATGTGTCAGACATTCTGTCCTCTAGAATAACAGCAACTTCTTTGGAAAATACATCTGGTTTATGAGCCCAGCCATGTCCATCAATAAAACAGATGGTTTTGAAAGAGAGACCTGGAGGCGGGACCATGGATTAACTAAAAGCATGTTTCCAAGTAGAATTTCCTTCTTGGCAATTTGAAACTTGACTCTTCATAATTCCACTTTCATAAATATATCCTAAGAAAAAATAAATGGACATATATGCAAATATGTACAAGGTTGTTTGTTGCAGATAAGTTTATAATAAGAAAAATTTGGAAGCAACAAAAATACTCATCCATGGATGATTAGTATATAAATGCATTATGGTATGCCCATAAGCTTGAAAAAAAAAAGGACTTTGTATGTCACCCTCAGCAACATTTCCAACTTACTAGATGGCATGGCCAAAAAACAAAAAAAAATAGTAAAACTATGTTGGACATGCACTTGGGACTCTAGCAAAGGTGGCATCAAGGTAGAACCCTGCTCTAGTTGTTAAACATCTTGAGATTCCATGTTGAGGCAAGAATATAAGGAATGAGCTGTAGCCTGTCATGAGATTCATTCACTGGGCTGCCATTGGGAATGGATGCCGGTAGGCGTAGCAGGGTATCTAAAGAGTTGAGTGTTCAGTCACAGTTTCTGTCAATAGTGAGTGCTGAAGGATCTAGATGTGTCTTCTTGGGTGAAGTATAGATAATGATGGGCAATCCAATTAAGTGTTCAGGAAAGAGGTATACCTGTCAATTGGTGGCGGGGGTCAAGGATAGGGGGATTCAGAAACAAAGGAGTAGTCAGGGTCTGGGCAGGGGAAGATTAGAGGAAGATGGGCCACTGTGCTATCATCTGAGAATGGGGCACATGGGGTGGGAAACACTCTCTAGGTGTGGGAAATTGACTTTGGAGAACAGGTATAAACTCAGCATAAACTCCATCTTCTGAGAACAGGTAATTGTGAGGGGAACTCAGACTCAATTCAGAAATCTCATTAGCTGGATCCAAAGCTCTAATTGGTTTAACTGGTAAGGCATCTCTAATCTGTGTCCTTATTAGAAAGTCTTGACAATTGGCAAGTCTGGTAGGGTAACACTATGATCCTGTGTTGTGGTCTCTGATCTTTGCTACTGCCTTCACAGAGGAGCATTCTGATATGATAGCCTTGGCTAAGTTTGTACCAGTCAGTCTGGATAGAAACCAATCCAAGAACACATAGGGATCCATGCAAAGATGATGAGATGATGAATTTAATGGTCATTTAAAAATATCAGCCTGTTTTTCAGTACAATGGATTTTTTACCTCATATTTGTTTTTGGACCATCATGTAGCAGCAATATGTCATTATAGATATTTACTAAATAGGCTTCCTTCTACAGTCTGATGATCTGTTTAATTCAACAGGCATCTGCTGAATACCCACCATGGACTGTACCATGTCCCAGAGAAATAAAGATGACTTTCATGTAGCCCTCACCTATGAGGTGCCTTTGGTTACTCCATCGATGACAAGGTGATTGTAAGCTCCTAAATAGCAGGGACCATCTTTTCTTCTGGATTCTCACACGGTGTTCACCAACTGATATATGTATTTGTTCATGCATTGCCTCATCTACCATTTCCATGTTCATTGGTGGACAGTCTTAAAAGACTTAACTACATGGCCCTCTGCTATAATAAATTGTAACAATCACATAGCACTTCTGCTATTCTGGGCTCGTTCCTAAGATTTTATATTATTAAATCACAACAACCAAATGAGTCAAGTACCTTTATTATCCTTCAGTCACAGAGGTTAAGTAATTTGCTTAAGGTCACAGTTATGAGGGAGAAAACTGGGGTTTGATCCCAGTCACTTCCATTTCAAAGTATAAGTGCTTCACAGTTATGCTGTGACCTATCAGTAGCAAAGAAAGAGGGTAAAGTCTCCATCACTGAGGAATTTATAATCTGTTCAGTACAATAAAGCTAACTTGCTGAGAATAACAGTGGATGGTAGAGTAGTTAGTTAGTGTACGTTGAAGATTGCAAAAGTTGGAGAGGTTGAAGACGAGCAAGTTCAGTAGTACAGAAAGGCTTGTTGAAGCGTATGGTAGAAAGTGAATAGAATTTGTGGAGATAGAAATACAAGGAGAGGGTCCGTGGTGGCGGTAAATCAGGTGTGTGTGGGGAATACTGCCTAGTGCCCTCTGCCGGCCAGTACTCAGTACCAGGCATTGGTGTGTGGGAGGGTGCAGGAAAAGCCAGGATGTGGTTTCTCTTTTTTGCCCTTGAGGACAAAAATGTTTCAGATGAACATCTTTTATTCATGCAGTATTATTTCTGTAAAGCTAAAAGTAACCTACAGGGTCTTTCAATTTTAGAAAAGAACATCTTTTTTTTTTTTTTTTTTTTTTTTTGCAGAATTTTCAAAAACTGGTAAGACTATTAAAATTTTTCAACATTTGGGTTTTAAAAGATATAATTGCTGTCCATAATATGCTCAATATTTTTTTTAATCTTCCATGTTGTGTGTAACATTATTCAACAGTCAAAATGAAAGTAATTACTACCACTGGGACTATACTTATTAAAAGCACATTCAAACTGATTTCTTTTTTTATTTTAAAGTTAAGTAAGAGAAGCTTAACAGTTATGTGAAAGGAAGATGAAGTCTGTGTTGTGATGATGCCAAAGTATTTGTTCAATTTGATTCACTGAGGGGAAAATAGGCCAAAACTAGTGTTACAGCATTAAAAATTAAAAAAAAGGGAAAGTAATATTTAGAAAGTACTTCCCACATGCCAGAGATTTCTATTAATTTTTCTTGCACTGCCTTATTTAATATTTACAAATATTCTGTAAGAAAGGTCTTTATATCCCTATTATAAGGATGAGAAAAGTGAGGTTTGAAAAGCCATCAGTCCCAAATGACATGTATAGTGATGAGGAAGCATGGATTCGAATCCAGAATTTCTGCTTCATTGCCTGCATGTTCTTAATCACATTTGACTTAGTCCCCAGATGCAGTCTGGTGGGACTCACAATGACATGATGGCTGCCCTCCAGGTCAGTGCTGAGACTTTTAGGTTCAGATTCACTCCAACACCTCCGTCTGCTGTGCAAATATGCACGTTTTAAGGCAGTAAATGAAGCCTGTGGTAGTGTGGATGAAATATCTGAGAGACTGTCCATAATTTTCAATATTGCCTTGTATTTGTGCTGTCATCCCAAAACATTAACAGTCTACTCAAGATTGCAGAAAGAAAACCAGACTTTTTCTCCAGCCAGTGCTCTGCCTGGAGACTGACTTTCCCACTGCATCCAAGTAGAGCTCGTTCCAAAAAGTTGCCTGCAGATAAACAGAACACAGTAAGAGAAGATCTCCAAGTCTTCTAATTTCTCTAATAAGCTAAGTAGTGGCTCTATGCATTAAGAACTGGATATGAGCAACAGACGCAGCCTTCTGGTTGGCTGTGCCTTATGTTCACGGCCCTCTGCAAGGGCTGTGTGAATTCAGAGCTCCGGGAAATTCTGTTGTGTCTCTTGTGGTCAAATGTATTTTGGTATCTTGTGAAAAGAGTTTAGGACATGGTGGACATGAAGAATTAGAGAGATTGATGCCAAAAACAAACAAACAAACAAACAAACAAAAAACACAGTAAGTTAAGATAGTTATTAACTTTTCAAAATGAAAAGATCACCAGATTGAATTAAAATGTTCCATCAGGGATAAAGAAAATGTGGCACATATACACTATGGAATACTACTCGGCCATAAGAAATGATGACTTCAGATCATTTACAACAAAATTGTGGGATCTTGATAACATTATACGGAGTGAAATAAGTAAATCAGAAAAAAACAAGAACTACATGATTCCATACATTGGTGGAACATAAAAATGAGACTAAGAGACATGGACAAGAGTGTGGTGGTAACCAGGGGTGCGGGGAGGGAGGACGCAGGAGGGAAGGAGGGAGAGGGTTAGGAGGAGGGAGAGGGGCACAAAGAAAACTAGATAGAAGGTGACGGAGGACAATCTGACCTTGGGTGATGGGTATGCAACATAATTGAATGACAAGATAACCTAGACATGTTTTCTTTGAATATATGTACCCTGATTTATTAATGTCACCCCATTAACATTAATAAAAATTAAAAAAAAAGCAAAAAAAAAAAAAAGTTCCAGCAGTTCTTTCTAAAGGGAGCTTCCATTTATGATAGGATATTTGGGGATGTCCTAGGAGGCATTTTTTTACTAGGGTCTAGATTGTGATGTGTCTTTTCTAGTTACAAAATATACATTTAAAAAGATCAAACAAATAATAAATATTATCCTTTTATCCCCTTTACTGGGGTCCAAAGCACCCGAGTTAGCTGAATTATATATGACATGTCTAGGGCATCCATTTTGGCAGTTCTATATGGATATTGTTAGGCTAGTTTTAATATCTTTTATTTTGACTTTATTTTCTCTTTTTAAGTAAATTTATCTACTATTACAGAACAGGTTGGAATAATGTTGTTAAAGCCATCAGTGCTAAATAGCCTATTTTTGTTTTTAATACATAATATTATCCACTTTGGGGAACAAAACTGACCTCAAAATTTGGGCTTATATTTGATTTTCTTATACTGTGTTAACTTAATCATTAAAACAAACCAACAAACAACAAATAAAACCCAACAGTAAACCTCCCTTATCTCAGGGAAGTGGCAGGTGCTAATTAAAAATCTTTATCTTCTTTTTTTTTTTAAACCATGGTCTAGGAGATAGTTTTGCTACTTTATCTTAGCTTTAATATTACAAGAAGTGGGAAATTCATGCATGCAAATATTGTTTATGAAGATGGGACATCTCTAGATGCATTTTTAATGAACACAGAACATTTGGCTTTGCATCCGGTAGCGCGGAGAATAACACCTCCAGCTCTGCACCCTAGGAGACATCCAGATTACTTTGTTAAGACAATTGTTTCAATAAATCTAGGCATTTTTTGGGCACTGAGATTTTCATAAATGGTTCAAAGCTCACTGATAGCACTTTATTCACCTGCCTTTCAGAAGAAGTTAGAGATCATTTGAGCTGGTTGGGTTTCTAAAAGCATATAGGCAATAAATGCAAGTAAAATCTTACACACCACATTTGTTAGTGCTTTATTTCACTGTTTCTACGCTTTAAAGAGCCTCAGCAAATCTCGGGAGCTTGTGATGCCGCCATGAAAGCCAGGGCTTCCTTTTGGAACGCCTCGCTGGCCCCCTTTCCGTTGGCCTCCAGTCACCTTCTGCTTTTCTGCTGGAATAAATCTAACCTTTCTGGAGAACTTAATGAGTAAATTGATTATCCAAATCAGTCTTTCATATTTTTATAAGTAGTTCATAATCACATCTAATATTTATGTTTTCTAAGAATCTCTTAGAAAACTCCTAGCTGCTTTCAACCTTACCCAGGCACTCTATTGTTTGAAAGGCATTGGATAGAAAAAGACAAGTTGGCTTTTAGTACAAAAGCCACTAGAGAGCTTTTGGAAAGTTCATTTGTGCACTTGTATCTTTTGACACTCACTCAGTAGGTGAACTTACTCGGAAGAGAGCCGTGTCTAATAGGACTGTCTGATTCTATTTATTTTTGTTACCATTTTGCGGGGCTGCTTTTGGCATGCAGTTGTTTAAGTCGCCAGTCTCCAAAAAACTGGGTAATTTTGTGCAGACCATTTCTAGTTTTCCTTAAACACATAAACACTGACATTTTCTATGCACTAAATTGAATTTTTGTCTTTGAGAACAACTAAAAAGGTAGGGAGTGTGTCTCTGTTTGTCAGTAATTTAAATGTCTTTAGGTTTTATTTAGTTTTATTCTTAAATGTTAATTTAAATGGCTTTTTGGTTCTATTTATTTTTATTATTATTAATACAATATTTACTTCTTTGTCAGAAAATGAGTTTTGTACATTTTAACTTGGGTCTTAACGTACGGTATGTGTGTATTTTGTATAAGGCAAATGAGAACAATTTTATATGTGTTTATGGCTCAGAACTAGGAGATAGATACTGTCTAAGGATTCTAGACTGTTTTCTGGAACCCTAATACACTCCCTTTAGAATAGTTGTCTGAAAGCATTTTGATCTTATAAATGTATTGGTAGAATATTTAATTGCACCACAGTATATGTTTACATACTTATAATCTAATAATTTCGTGGTTGGTTTGGAAAGGTTGAAATGCCTTTCTAAGGGCTTGCTCTTGCTCTGACCTCCTTGTTGAGTAAGTGAATTCACCCGTTTGCCACTGTAGTATTAGAGTTTTTGTACAGAAAAAAGTTTAAAAGATGAAGTATTTATAATGAAATACCACCTCATATCTATTAAGACAGATGTTCGCAAAAAATAGAAAATAACAAGCATTGTTTAGGACGTGGATAAATTAAAACCTTTGTGCATTTGGTGCAAATGTAAAATGATCAGCTTCTTTGGAAAACAGTAGGGAGAATCCTCAAAAAATTAAAAATAACATTACCATATGACCTAGCAATTTTGCTTCTTAGAATACATTCAAAAGAATTGAGAGCAGGGACTCAGATATTTGCACACCAGTGCTCATGGCAACATTATTCACAAAAATGATGTGATGAAACCAACCCTTGTCCTTTAATGAATGAATAAATGAAATTAATAAGATGTGGTATACACACAATGTAATATTATTCAACCTTTAAAGAAAGGAAATTTGAACACACCCTACAACATGGGTTAACCCAGAGGACAATGTAAGTGAAAATAGCCAATCACAAAAAGACAAAAACCATATGATTCCATTTGCATGAGTAGTTAGAGTAGATACAGTCATAGGAACAACAAGCAGACAGGTGAGTGCCAGGGGTTGGGAGAAAGAGGAGAAGAGAGAGTTGTTGAAGAGGTATAGAGTTTCAGTTTTCTAAGATGAAAAGATCTGGAGATTGGTTGCACAAAAATTTGAACATGAGAAACATTACTGATCACTTAAAAATAAGTAAGATATTAAATTTTATATATTATTTTACCATAATTTTAAAAAAAAATAAGATGAAGTAAAAGATAAATGTGGATTCTTAATTTTTTATTTCTATTTTTGCCTACAGTGGATCACTTTTTCTTACCTCATTCTGGAGACCATTTGTTTTATCAGTTTTAAAGTGTGTCAACAGGCAGATGATGGTAGACAGAGGTCCATCCCCTAGCTCTCCCTTCAAGGAAGGACACATTACTCAGCTGCAGGGCGTGTGCTCAGCAGCCTGTACTGCTGTCTGCCATGCTGGGACCCACCTTAATGAGGTGGCATCCTTCCTGGGGCAGCCTGTATTGGGGACTGAATGTGACAAGGGATGAATGCGAGACACTATGGTGGTCAGCTCTTGTTCCAGACTCTCCCAGAGGGGTGGCCGAGGCTTTGTCTGGCCTGCATTGCAGTTCTAGTTCTTTCTCTGCCCAAACCTACTTCCACTTCTGTCCTTTACAGGTGTGGACTCCTAAGAAAAACTGTGTACCCTAACTCCATTTGAACATCTGATTCTGAAAAACTGAACTTGCAACACAGATTAAGAAAATATCAAGGTTATGTAGCCAAATTCTTTAATTTCTAAACCAGAGTGAACTAATTTTTAAGTTACTTAGTGAAATGATGAAAGCAATTATTGAAGGATAAAACAAATTAGAGTTTTGAATAGGCAAATTAGGGCTATTTCTAGCTAAGAAACACACAGACTCACACACATATACACACACATACACACACAAACCAAACTAACATTAAAAATTATGCCACAGAATGAATAGAAACTTTGTAGAAATTGTGGTGTTTATAATTCAGGAAGACCTAATTTATATAAAGCTGGCATAATCAGACATTAATATTTGTATGCTTTCCCCAGGAGCACTTTCCCACATTGTAAATGTAGACAGTGATCAATGGGTCTGGAAGAAGAAGAGTTATGTATAAGTACCCTAACACAATAAATATATTAATCCATAATCAGACCAATTCATAGTTATGGAGAGAGTAAGATAAAATGTGCTGACAGGCCAAAATAAGAGCTACCAGATAGTTGAAAACATTTTAAATATAGTCACTCCTTTCTGAGTAATTATAGTCATATCTCTGATTCTTTTGCCTGCTTCTGTGAAAGTCCCTCGAATCTTAGAATTCCTATGAGAAATTCCACACATGTCAGGAATCTTTCCAAACATTATTGTCTCTGGTGATGTGCTCATGTATTTTGAAGCCATGTTTTACAATAAAAAAGAATTAAATAATTACAACATAATTTAATTTCTATCTCACTTTGGCTTTAATTATCAATATTATAGAACCTTCCACATGTAGAACATTCTTAAACATAAATTTTAAAACTTCAAAACAGTCAGAAGTAAATTGTTTGTAATCACGGAAGGAAGAAGAGATAGAGAATGTAAAATAATTTGTAACACCAAATTAATTAAATTTCCATTTGGTTATTGAATGAGATAAAAAAGCAGGACTATTAAATGAGGTAAAAAAGCAATCTCCCAGGTATTTCTAAATTGTGGTAATTATAGTTAACATTCTTTGAACACAGACGATGTGGACTTTACTAAGATTAACACAGTATTTCCTCAAAACAACCTGCAAAGAAGGAATTATTATAATACTGTTTGCAACAAGGAAATACACAGTTTAGAGGATTTAAACAACTTGCCTGAAGTTACAAGGGAAGGAAGTGAAAGAAACAGGAGGGACCCAAGTGGCTGGCTTCAGAATTGGGGCTCATAGCTGTGGATGTAACCAGCTCATTCACCAATTAACTGTAATGGATAGTTCACATTGTATGAACTGGTGACTTAATTAAATGATCTGAATCATGGAATTGTATAACTTAGGACATACAGACTTTATTGTGAAAATCACTATACATTTCAGTTAACTTTTAAGAATTTTTCCATTAAAATAGATAATTTTCAGAACAGTTTTAGTGAAAGATTAGTTTGTGGGAAGAGTCACCTAAGAAGAGAATAGAGGGGCATCAAATGACTGATAATCTAACTGCATTTACTAGGGAGATAATTGTACCAATTTCCTGAACTTTGAAATTTACTGGACTCAAAATCTTATTGCCTGAAACATCACTATGGAGCACAAAAATAGCAAACACATACCATCTCTCTTGCCTGGCCTTCCATCTATGCCTGTGGCAGACAGTACTAATAGATCATAACACTCGCAGAGCCCAGATACGGTCAGAAATCATTTCAGCTGAGTCCACAGGCAGCCATTTCCAAATGGCTGGAGTAAACCTTAGTGAGAATAAACTTATTTTAGTACTCTAGCACTTAGGGACTGGAGGAAGGGAGTTTGCAGTATAATCAGTGACTTTTTCCCCCCAATGTCTTTGAACAGTCCCAGTTTTCTCATAAAAGCTTTTAAAATTATTCATTGATTTTAGAGAGAGAGAAAGAGAGAGAGAGAAACATTGACATATCACTTCACATTGCATACATTCGTTGGTTGATTCCCATATGTGATCTGCCAGGATGGAACACATAAACTTGGTGTATCAGGACCTTGCTCTAACCAACTGAGCTACCAAGCCAGGGCTCCTCTTAAATGTTTTAATCAAGCCATGGCTGGTTGGCTCAGTGGATAGAGCATTGGTCAGGTGTGCAGGGATCCTGGATTCGATCCCTGGTCAGGGCACACAGGAGAAGCAACTATCTACTTCCTCCCTTCCCTCTCCCCTTCTTTCCTCCTTCTTCTCTTGCAGCCAGTGCTCAACTGGTCCAACCATCAGCTCAGGCATTGAGAATAGCTCAGCTGATCCAGCATCGTCTCCAGATGGCATTACTGGGTGGATCCTGGTTGGGACGCATGCAGAAGTCTGTCTCACTATTTCCCCTCCTCTCACATGAAGAAAAAAATTCTGATTAGTTTAGAACAAGAGCTATCCTCTCTCCTCTTGAGTTCTTATTAGGTAACTAAAAATTTAAAATAATAACACAACCTCATGTTGGTAAGAAGTTAATTTATTGGTCTTCTGGCTAATAAATTTGCAATATTAAAGGATCTTTTTGCCTCCACTCATATTTTATCAACAAAATGTGCTAGACATGTGTTAGATGATTTCAGAATCAGTGGCTCTTGGAAACAGACTAATTGCAATGTTGGTTATCTCATAGCACTCACTCAACAAGCTAAAGGGGACAGTTATTTTGAGACAAATCTTTTGGCAAACCTCACATAACAGCTCATCTGAGGTCTCTCTGCTTATGAGTGGGAATGAACTGTGGCTTACAACTAAATAGAAATAAATGTTCTCAGTAGGGAAGAGTCATTACTAATTTAATGAACCAGACAGAGTTCTGGTTATAGCTCTGTGAAGGATCATAATGTGTAAATTTAAATAAAACACCATGGCTTTGGTTTTTAAGTATTAATATGTAAAATATTACTCTATTCCTAACTTTAAAAGCAAAATGTGTAAAATTTGAACGTGTCTATTAAGTTCAAGACAGGCACGATACAATGAGAGGCTCCAATAAAAATATAAATGGGGCCTTGACTGGTTGGCTCAGTGGATACAATGTTGGCCTGGCATATAGATGTCCTGGGTTCAATTCCCTAGCACACAGGAGAAGTGACCATCTGCTTCTCCCCACTTCTTCTCTCCATTCTCTCCCTTTTCCCCTCCCACAGCAGTGGCTTGCTTGCTTGGAGCGTGGGCCAGGCACTAAGGATAGCTGAGTTGGTCCAAGCATCAGCCTTAGGGGCTAAAAATAGCTCGGTTGATTTGAGCATCAACCCTAGACAGGGGTTGCTGGGTGGATCCCGATCTGAGCACATGCAGCTGTCTATCTCCTTTTCTTTCACTTAAAAATAAATGCAAACTGGACTCTATACAGTAACATTGTAGGATATGGGGTCCACATTGGTCAATTCTGTTCCATCTGTTATAGGGCTGATAGCTTTAAATAGCAAAGTACATTTAAAATATACTTAGTTACACTTCAGTATGACACACCTTTTCTTTAAGCTGTAAACCAAAACAATAAAAACATTCTTTGAAATTTACTATAAGGTCTTTTCCTAGAATTCCTTTTGTAGACCCCTTTGACTGGATTCATTAACTCTTATTTATGTCTCTGACATTTTCCATTGCCTGTAAAAGTATAGCCTGTGAGGACATGGTGGCCTTGTTCATTACTGTGTTCACAACGCCTAGTTCCAGGCCTGTTCTCTCCTTAGTGACTAACAAATATTTGTTGAAAAAAAATACGGTTTTTTGAAAAGTATAACAATTGAACAAAAGATCTTGTATTAGGACTTCTTTTTTTATAATTAATGAGTTTAAGTTCCTGAACAGCCAGTTAGTTTAATATTTTTAATGAATAAATTCAATTGTGTTATCTCCAGGGCAATTCTACTTTAAAAGAACTGAACCAGCTGTCTTTGAACTGGGGTTCAAGTCCTTTTGGGGATGAAAAAGATTTTCCAAGTGGTCCATAGACAAAAATATTTGAAGGAAATAATTTTCAGATCTTCAATTTCCACATATATTCTTTCTTAAAATTAATTTTCCTGAGAACTAAATGCAAATCACTTCCATTGTTATTATCATGTTTCTTCTATCTTACAAAAGAAAGCCATGTTTCTCACTTAGTTTGGATTTTACTATGAAGTGTTGTCTAAAATATAGAAAATCAGGTGACTATAAAAGCCACCATCCAAACAGGAACATTCCTCAGAGTGAAAGTAAGCTCTATAAATAATTAATGTGGAACAATAGAATATTGATAAAGGTATTTTGAAGATAACACTATTGTAATTCCCCTCCCCCTTCTGACTATACTGGTTTCTAAAAGGTGCCACTAAACGAAAGAGTAGCAGGTTTAAATTAAGTGTTAAATGTTGGTAAAGTTTTTACAGTATTCTTCTCATATATTGATAAAGTAAATAAATTTAGTAAAACAGTGATTACTAAAACTTTGTTTAAAAAAGAAGGATCTTATTGAGTTGCCAGCTCAAAGATAAAAAAATATGTACAAAAATGTTCTTATCAACATTATTTGTAATAATTCAAAGAATAATTAACCCAAATCTCCATCAGCAGAATAGATAAATAAATTGTGATATAATCACACACTGAATTCCTACATAGCAATAATAAAGAACTATCACTACAAACAACAACATGGATGAATGACTTTTACAGAGACAATTTTAGCAAGTACACACTCCACATTTCTATTTTAATAAAGTTCTTTGACAGACAAAACTGACACATGGTGTTGGAGATTAAAATAATGCTACTTTGGGTGAGTTATAGGCTAGGAAGAACATAAATGAGACCTCAGGAGAGAAGGAAATGTTCTATATCTTGATCTGGGAGGTGGTTTTGGATTTTGGATCTTTTATATTTAAACTTTCATTGAGCTGTACACTTAAAATTTATAAACTTTATCGCTGTTATACATTAATTAGAAAGGAAAAGAAACAGATTTATTTAATCAAGAATTCACTGATGCACACACTGCAAGGTGCTGGTGATATAATAATGAACATGATCTTAAGAAGTTTATAGTTAAGATAAGCATTTCCTAGTTAAAAACTTGTTTTGCCGTAATTATTAACATGCATTTGCATTCTCCAAAGTGTCCAGGATTTGATGATAAATTATACTATTGCCCTATGTTCTGGTTATCTATCACTATTTAACAAATCACTCTCAAAACTTAATGACTTGAAAGAACAATAACTTTAACGTGGTTCATGATATTGTGGGTCAGGAATTCATATAGCGCTGAGAAGGGTGATTTCTTTTACCTCTATTGACCTTGAATATAGCTACTTGGTGATACTCAACAAGCAGATGGGCGGATCTGCAGGGCTCAAGACAACCCCATTTGCAGACTCTGGTGCTTGGTGGGGATAGCTGAAGACTGGAGTCAAGTGGGATTGTTGACAGGGGTGCCTCCATGTGGCCTCTCTTCATTGTGGTCTAGGGTAGTCAGATCTCTCATGTGATGGCTGGCCAAGTGAAAGCCATGTAGATTTTATAAGCTTGCCCTGCAAGTCACATTGTGTCTCTTTCACCTCATTCTGCCCATAGTCAGGAGGTGGGAACATAGACCCTGTCTCTGGTGGGAGGAATTTCAAAGAATTTGCAGCCATTTTTTTTTAAAGAAAGCACAATGTCCTGCTCATAGACCAGATCCTAATTCTACATTCTCAATATCTTTTGCATCTTCACCTCTTTTCCATCTTTAGTGTGACTTCATCAGCTCAGATTCTCACAATCTCCCATCTGTACTATTAGATAATATTCTTAATTGATCTGTTCCTAGTTTCTCTCTCTTTCAGTTTATCTCATGGGTTGCTAGCTAATATCCTACTTTGTGTCTGACAAGTTTTCTTTAAAAAAAAAGTCATAGGCTCTGGCCGGTTGGCTCAGCGGTAGAGCGTTGGCCTGGCGTGCGGGGGACCCGGGTTCGATTCCCGGCCAGGGCACATAGGAGAAGCACCCATTTGCTTCTCCACCCCCCCCCTCCTTCCTCTCTGTCTCTCTCTTCCCCTCCCGCAGCCAAGGCTCCATTGGAGCAAAGATGGCCCGGGCGCTGGGGATGGCTCCTTGGCCTCTGCCCCAGGCGCTAGAGTAGCTCTGGTCGCGGCAGAGCGATGCCCCGGAGGGGCAGAGCATCGCCCCCTGGTGGGCAGAGCGTAGCCCCCTGGTGGGCGTGCCGAGTGGATCCCGGTGGGGCGCATGCGGGAGTCTGTCTGACTGTCTCTCCCTGTTTCCAGCTTCAGAAAGGTACAAAAAAAAAAAAAAAGAAAGAAAAGTCATAAAAAATCCATCTGTATTTACTAACTAAAATCCAAATTTCTTTTCCTGCCACTCAAAGCACTTGATCACCCTGAGGCTAACCCTAACTTTCCAAACTTATCTTCCATAGCTCCTGTCCTGTACTTTAATTAATGTTCAACCAAATACCTGTTTTTAAATGTTCCCTCTCTAGCACTCACCTTCACCGCCTCAGGACATGAACTCTCAGAGTGTCTTCCCTCTGAAATGGAACACCTCACTGGCCATCCCTGTCCTCCATTTCCATACCTTGCCCAAATCTAACAGTTCTGGAAGGTTCTGATGAAATGTTTCCTGATTTGCTCATCAGGCAAAAAATTTTGGCCAGGCTCTGTTCCAGGCCCTGGAAGCATAGAGGTGACAGGCAGACAAGGTCTCCATCCCCAGAGAGCTTATAAATCTCTGTTTAGAAGTAATCTTGTCCCTTGATGTCTCACAAAAATGGTTCTCTTTTTTTTTTTTTTTTTTTTTTCTTCCTTGAGAGAGGCAAGGAGAGAGAGAAGGAACATGAAACTTCTACTGTATGTGCCCTGACTGGGGATGGAACCAGCAACCTCCATTCTCGGGGTTGATGCTCCAGCCAACCAAGCAATCCAATCAGGACTTTTTATTTTATTTTTTAATTTATCGATTGATTTACAGAAAGACAGAGAGAGGAAAGGATAGAGAGGGGAGGGGGAAGGGAAGCATTCATTTGTTGTTCTACTCAGCCATGCATTCATTGGTCGCTTCCTGTGTGCCCTGACCCCGTGGGTCCGAACCAGCAACCTTGTTGTTTCGGGATGACACACTTTACTGACTGAGCTAACTTCCCAGGGCCCATTGGTTCTTTCCTTATGCTACTTTTAAAGGTAGGGTAAGTGGAGCAGCTAAACACCAAGGTCCTGACACTATGTGACATTGAGAAAATTTATTTCCTTCTTTGGGTCTCAGTTTTCTTTTCTGTAAAGTGGGGATAATATAGTACCCATCATACATAATTATTGTAAAGTTCAAGCACATTGTTAAATATAAAATACTTATAATAGAGTTTGGTAAACAGTGAACACTCAATAAGCTTTATTAATTATTACCATTGTTATTACCTTCATCACTCTTAGTTGTATATGTTTTTTCCTCCTCTCCTGCTCCCTTTTTAAATTACAAACATACTTTCCTGGATCTGGGTAATTCATAATGTATATTTATGGTGTTTTGGAAAGAATGGGAATTTTGAGGTCAGGCAGAGATGTTGTGTCCAACTCTGCATCTCATTAACTGTGAGACCTTGGGCAAGTTACTTTCTTGTTCCTTAGTTTTTCCATATATAAATTCTGAATACTAACATCTAACACAGAGAGTTATCATAGAGATTTAATTAGATTGTATTTGTAAATTGTCCAACTTAGTGTCTGGTGCACTGAATGTGTCTTCCAAATGACAATGATAATGATGATGGTGAGCATAATAATGATGATAGAATTATAACTCCGACAATTCCTAGGAGCTCCTCTACTTACTATGGTATATAACTTAGTAAGTATCCTTTTGGACATTTTAATGCATTTATAAACATTACTTTCTCTAATTAGGCTTATACTGTGTTTAATTAATCTTTTCTCATTTATCATAAAGAGTAGTTGTCTTTAAATTTCAATACAGATAGATTTGCTGTATCTTTTCCAATGATTATATAGTGTTTCTTTATATGTGTGTAACATAATTTATTTAATCAGTCTTTTATAAATGAATATTCAAGTGTTTTTCATTTTTCTCATTATATAGCACATTTCCACCCTAGCTTATTATTTATTTAAGATAAATAATTAGAATTAAAATTGCTTAGAAAAAAAAATGTACTCACAAATTTTTCTCCTGGTTGACTGTACTCATCACTCCCACCAGTGAGGACCACCTTTGTTTTAGTCATCTTTGCCAACACTAGACTTGATCAAGCCTTTACAGCTTTGTCAAGATTTATTTTTTCATCTATTATTTTTAACTCATCAATATATTTCTTATACTATAAGTTTTTAAAAATGTATGTGTTTATATTTCCTCTAGATTAGGGACAACCACCTTTATTCATGTTGGTTATGTCTACCAGTCAGTGATCCATTTCATTGTATTCTAGAGCAAACACTTCTCTTCTCTCAACAATTATTTGCTGCTTTAAAGGCTTTCATAAAGTTGACTATTTATTTAAGAATGGTTGAAGAAAGAGATGGTTTCAAGTGATTAGAATTTAAAATTTACATTTAGAATTTTCCTTCCTTTCTACTATAACACCATTTTTCCTGTTGGCATATCTAGGGTAGAGTATCTAGGCACTGTACCCACAACCCAAGACAAGGAGGGAGATGGGATGAAGAGGAGAGGCTGAGGCACTGCTAGGCAAGCACAGAGGTGACTCCCAGTGTGTGTCCCACTATCCCTCTTCCCATTCCATCTCACTGTCTCCCACCAACAAGACAAAGAAACCCTCTACTCAGCCAGTGTGTTAGGAAAGACTTTGGGAAGGGTGGTTTCAAGAAGAAAATCACTTGGAGCAAAAGTGAAAAAAAGTGGCTGGTGATGCCCATTGGAAGGTTCAAGAGTCATGTGAGAGAGATTAGGTGCAAACATAAATACATTCTTATGTGCTTCCCCTCAAGTGGCAGTGGTCCAGAAAGTGATGTGGAAGACTTAGAGAGGTTTCCATATGAGAAGAATGGAAAATTAAAAAAAAAAAGCAAACAATCCACTACTTTCTAAAGTAATTGGATGTCACTTAAAATGAGTTCAACTCTCAATATTCCAAAAAATCCATCTTAACTAATAATGGTGCTGAACGTTTATACAGTGCAGAACTGCAAACTGGGCCCCCCTAGGCTACATCCAACCTTCAAGTGTGTTTGGTTTGGCCCAGGCAGCATTAGCTAGATAATTTTTATAAAAATTTTTAGTGTTTACCCAGTTTTAAAATCACAGAAGAGCTGGCTGTTCAACAAATTACTTTTGCTTCTTCCTGGGCACACACGTTAATTCACTTTGCAGCTGCTGCTGCAGTCGTGTCTGTCCATGTGACCAAGTTTTAGCCAATAAAATGTGAATAAAAGTTATGGACACCTCTCCAGGGTCTGGCCTGTAAAGCCAACCATGAGTGACTCTCCTGTCTCTTTTCTTTTTCGTGGATGTATGTAAATACTTGGAACAATCTGTTAAAGATGTTAGAAATTTAGTATTATAGTTGGTTTCTCTAAAAAAAAAAGTGTAGAGCAGATCTTCCTTACCCACCGTTCACTGTCCACATGACCCTGTACCAACCTGGAAAAGATTATGTGAGCAAGAAATTAGCTTGTTTGGTATGTTGAGGTCCATCTGGTACAGCAATAGGCTGACTCTAGCTAATTTGTTCTATAGTAACAATCATGAAATTACTAGGGTGGCATGATATACTCTTTGTTACCTCTTATACCCCTAATATGTTTCCCATTAATGTCTCCTGCTAAGATACCTTAGGTATTACAATTTCAGACTTTTATATGATGCTGTATAGTTTACTAAGCATGATCACTTTCATTATCCCTTGAACCTTTCAATAACTTTGTGAAGTGTTGGCAAACTAGATAGCATCTTTCATTCTTCAGTAAGATAAGTTCATTTGAGGAGACAGTTGTTGAGTGACTACAGCAAATCAGGCACTGTGCTGGGTCCAGGAGGTACAAAGTGGAGACAGGAAGAATCTAAAACAGAAAACTTTCACTTACATAATCATTTGCCAAGTTACAGGTGACTAAAAGAAATGAGAGATGGGAATAAAAAACTACCAAAAATAATTGAGAATTGTGGTGATCTGGAATAATGCCAAAAAATAAGACCCAGCCAAATGTTTGGATTTTTGAAAGGAAAATAAGGTGTCTTCTTGAAATTGCCAACCAGTATATTTAATGTGATACCATGAAAAAGTCTAGGAATCATTATTTAACAAAATATTAATAAATCATTATCCCACTTTAAAAGAATGGATTATCCCTGGAAGTCAAAACTGGTCCACTAAGAGAAAATTTTGCTGAATGTAATTTATTCCCATTTTGGATAAGGTTTACTACTCTGTGACTATAGAAAATGTTACCATGGTAGCTTAGTCTGCTCAAGGTGCCATAACAAAATACCATAGATAGAATGGCTCAAACAACAGAAATCTATTTTCTCATAATTCTAGAGGCTAGAAGTACAAGATCCAGGTGCCAGCCAATTCAGTTCCTGCTAAGGACTCTCTTCCTGTCTTGCAGAAGGTTGCTTTCTAACTAGTACTCACACAGCCTTTCCTTAGTGAATTCACAGACAGAGAGATATATACAGTGTGGGGTAAAATAATAAATAATTAATAAAGAATAATATATGAATAAACTCTGTTTTGCATACTCACAGCTGTAAACTTTCTTTTGTCCCGCCATATATTTCTATTCTTACTTTTTTTTTAAAATAAATTTTTATTAATGATAATAGGATGACATTAATAAATCAGGGTACATATATTCAAAGAAAACATGTCTAGGTTATTTTGTCATTAAATTATGTTGCATACCCCTCGCCCAAAGTCAGATTGTCCTCCACCTCCCTCTATCTAGTTCTCTGTGCCCCTCCCCCTCCCCCTAACTCTCTCCCTCCCTCCCTCCCATGTCCTTCCTCCCCCCACCCCTGGTAACCACCACACTCTTGTCCATGTCTCTTAGTCTCATTTTTATGTTCCACCAATGTATGGAATCATGTAGTTCTTGTTTTTTTCTGATTTATTTATTTCACTCCGTATAATGTTATCAAGATCCCACCATTTTGCTGTAAATGATCTGATGTCATCATTTCTTATGGCTGAGTAGTATTCCATAGTGTATATGTGCCACATCTTCTTTATCCAGTCTTCTATTGAAGGGCTTTTTGGCTGTTTCCATGTCTTGGCCACTGTGAAGAGTGCTGCAATGAACATGGGGCTACATGTGTCTTTACGTATCAATGTTTCTGAGGTTTTGGGGTATATACCCAGTAGAGGGATTGCTGGGTCATAAGGTAGTTCTATTTGCAGTTTTTTGAGGAACCACCATACTTTCCTCCATAATGGTTGTACTACTTTACAGTCCCACCAACAGTGGATGGATGAGAGTTCCCTTTTCTCCGCAGCCTCTCCAACATTTGCTATTACCCGTCTTGTTGATAATAGCTAATCTAACAGGGGTGAGGTGGTATCTCATTGTAGTTTTGATTTGCATTTCTCTAATAACTAATGAAGCTGAGCATCTTTTCATATATCTGTTGGCCATTAGTATTTCTTCCTGGGAGAAGTGTCTGTTCATGTCCTCTTCCCATTTTTTTATTGGATTGTTTGTTTGTTTGTTGTTGAGTTTTATGAGTTCTTTGTAAATTTTGGATATTAGGCCCTTATCTGAGCTGTTGTTTGAAAATATCATTTCCCATTTAGTTGGCTGTCTGTTTATTTTGATATCAGTTTCTCTTGCTGAGCAAAAACTTTTCATTCTGATGTAGTCCCATTTTTATCTTTGCCTTCACTTCTCTTGCCATTGGAGTCAAGTTCATAAAATGTTCTTTAAAACCCAGGTCCATGATTTTAGTACCTATGTCTTCTTCTATGTACTTTATTGTTTCAGGTCTTATATTTAGGTCTTTGATCCATTCTGAATTAATTTTAGTACACGGGGACAGGCTGTAGTCGAGTTTCATTCTTTTGCATGTGGCTTTCCAGTTTTCCCAACACCATTTGTTGAAGAGGCTTTCTTTTCTCCATTGTGTGTTGTTGGCCCCTTTATCAAAGATTATTTGACCATATATATGTGGTTTTATTTCTGGGCTTTCTATTCTGTTCCATTGGTCTGAGTGTCTATTTTTCTGCCAATACCATGCTGTTTTGATTATCGTGGCCCTATAATATAGTTTAAAGTCAGGTATTGTAATGCCCCCAGCTTCATTCTTTTTCCTTAGGATTGTTTTGGCTATTTGGGGTTTTTTATAGTTCCATATAAATCTGATGATTTTTTGTTCCATTTCTTTAAAAAATGTCATAGGAATTTTGATGGGAATTGCATTAAATTTATATATTGTTTTGGGTAATATGGCCATTTTAATTATATTTATTCTTCCTATCCAAGAACAAGGAATATTTTTCCATCTCATTGTGTCTTTTTCTATTTCTCTTAATAATGCCTTGTAGTTTTCGTTATATAGGTCCTTTACGTTCTTTGTTATGTTTATTCCTAGGTATTTTATTTTTTTTGTTGCAATCGTGAAGGGGATTATTTTTTTGAGTTCGTTTTCTAATATTTCATTGTTGGCATATAGAAAGGCTATGGACTTTTGTATGTTAATTTTGTATCCTGCGACCTTACTGTATTGGTTTATTGTTTCTAATAATCTTTTTGTGGAGTCCTTCGGGTTTTTGATGTATAGGATCATATCATCAGCAAAAAGTGATACCTTTACTTCTTCTTTTCTGATATGGATGCCTTTTATTTCTTTGTCTTGTCTGATTGCTCTGGCCAGAACTTCTAGCACCACGTTAAATAAGAGTGGAGAGAGTGGACAACCCTGTCTTGTTCCTGATTTAAAGTAGAAAGTCCTCAGTTTTATGCTGTTTAATATGATGTTGGCTGATGGTTTATCATATATGGCCTTTATCATGTTGAGATATTTTCCTTCTATACCCATTTTGTTGAGAGTCTTAAACATAAAATTGTGTTGTATTTTATCAAAAGCCTTTTCTGCATCTATTGATAAGATCATGTGGTTTTTGTTCTTTGTTTTGTTGATATGGTGTATTACGTTAATCGTTTTGCGTATGTTGAACCATCCTTGAGATTCTGGGATGAATCCCACTTGATCATGATGTATTATTTTTTTAATATGTTGTTGTATTCGGTTTGCCAGTATTTTCTTTAGTATTTTAGCTTCCGTATTCATTAGAGATATTGGCCTGTAGTTTTCTTTCTTTGTGCCATCCTTGCCAGGTTTTGGTATGAGGGTTATGTTGGCCTCATAAAATGTGTTTGGAAGTATTGCTTCTTCTTCAATTTTTTGGAAGACTTTGAGTAGAATAGGAACCAAGTCTTCTTTGAATGTTTGATAGAATTCACTAGTATAACCGTCTGGGCCTGGACTTTTATTTTTGGGGAGGTTTTTAATAGTTTTTTCTATTTCCTCCCTGCTGATTGGTCTGTTTAGGCTTTCTGCTTCTTCATGACTCAGTCTAGGAAGGTTGTATTGTTCTAGGAATTTATCCATTTCTTCTAGATTGTTGTATTTGGTGGCATATAATTTTTCATAGTATTCTACAATAATTCTTTGTATATCTATGATGTCTGTGGTGATCTCTCCTCTTTCATTTTGGATTTTATTTATTTGAGTCCTGTGTCTTTTTTCCTTGGTGAGTCTTGCCAAGGGTTTGTCAATTTTGTTGATCTTTTCAAAGAACCAGCTCCTTGTTTTATTGATTTTTTCTATAGTTTTCTGTTCTCTATTTCATTTATTTCTGCTCTGATTTTTATTATCTCCTTTCTTCGGCTGGTTTTGGGTTTTCTTTGTTCTTCTTTTTCTAGTTCCTTAAGGTGTGAAGTTAAGTGGTTTACTTCAGCTCTCTCTTGTTTGTTCATATAGGCCTGAAGTGATATGAACTTTCCTCTTATTACTGCTTTTGCTGCATCCCAGAGATTCTGGTATGTTGTATTTTCATTTTCATTTGTCTGTATATATCTTTTGATCTCTGCGCTTATTTCTTCTTTGACCCATTCATTTTTTAGAAGTATGTTGTTTAGTTTCCACATTTTTGTGGGTTTTTCCCCCTCTTTTTTGCAGTTGAATTCTAGTTTCAATGCTTTATGATCAGAAAATATGCTTGGTACAATTTCAATTTTTCTAAATTTGCTGATATTGTCTTTGTGGCCCAACATATGGTCAATTCTTGAGAATGTTCCATGTACACTAGAGAAAAATGTATACTCTGTCGCTTTGGGATGAAGTGTCCTGTAGATGTCTATCATATCCAGGTGTTCTAGTATTTTGTTTAAGGCCACTATATCTTTATTGATTCTCTGTTTGGATGACCGATCTAGAGCCGTCCGCGGTGTATTGAGGTCTCCAAGTATGATTGTATTTTTGTTAGTTTTTGTTTTAAGGTCAATAAGTAGCTGTCTTATATATTTTGGTGCTCCTTGGTTTGGTGCATATATATTAAGGATTGTTATGTCTTCTTGATTCAACTTCCCCTTAATCATTATGAAATGACCATTTTTGTCTCTGAGTACTTTTTCTGTCTTGTAGTCAGCATTATTAGATATGAGTATTGCTACACCTGCTTTTTTTGGGGTGTTGTTTGCTTGGAGTATTATTTTCCAGCCTTTCACTTTGAATTTGTTTTTATCCTTGTTGCTTAGATGTGTTTCTTGTAGGCAGCATATAGTTGGATTTTCTTTTTTAATCCATTCTGCTACTCTGTGTCTTTTTATTGGTAAGTTTAATCCATTTACATTTAGTGTAATTATTGACACTTGTGGGTTCCCTACTGCCATTTTATAAATTGCTTTCTGTTAGTTTTGTATCTTGTTTGATTCTTCTCTTTTGTTTTTCTATCATTTGTTTTTGTTTGTTTGTGTTCCATACTTGTTTCCTCAGTTGCTACCTTTTTTAAGTCATGTGTTTTTGTGGTGGTTTTTTCAAGGGTGGTTACCATTAAGTAATGAAAAGGGTACCTACCATATTCATTGTAGTACCCTATCTTATGAGTATTTCTGCACTTCATCGTCCTTTGCTACTGTTAATCTCCATCCTCTCCCCCCTTTTTTTCCTTTGTTGTCACAGTTTAAGTTTGGTTTTATTGTGTTCTTGGTGGAGCTGTTACTTGTGGTGTTGTTTTCTTTTGTTCTTTGAATCTGGTTGGAAAACCCCCTTTAGTATTTCCTGGAGTGGGGGCTTTCTGCTGATAAATTCTCTCATCTTTTCTGTATTTGTGAATGTTTTTATATCTCCTTCATACTTGAAGGATAGCTTTGATGGGTATAGTATTCTTGGCTGAAAGTTCCTCTCTTTCAGGGCTTTAAATATTGGGGTCCACTCTCTTCTAACTTGTAGAGTTTCTGCTGAGAAATCTGATGATAATCTAATAGGCCTTCCTTTATATGTTGTACTCTTCTTTTCCCTGGCTGCCTTGAGAATTTTTTCTTTGTCATTGGTTTGTGTCATCTTTATTATGATGTGTCTTGGAGTGGGTTTATTGGGGTTAAGAAAACTTGGTGTTCTGTTTGCTTCTTGAATTTGAGGCTTTAGTTCTTTCCACAGGCTTGGGAAGTTCTCGTCTATTATTTGTTTGAGTATATTCTCCATTCCATTTTCTTTCTCTTCTCCCTCTGATATACCTATTATTCTTATGTTATTCTTTCTGATGGAGTCAGATAATTTCTGTAGGGCTTTCTCGTTTTTTATTATTTTTGAGTCTCTTTCTTCTTCTCTCTGTTGTGCTTCAAGTTGTTTTTCTTCTATTTCACTAATCCTATCTTCTATCTGGGCTGTTCTGTTAGCTAAGCTTGTTACCTCATTTTTCAGCTCGTGAATTGAGTTTTTCATTTCTGTTTGATTTGTTTTTATAGTTTCAATTTCCTTGGTAATATATTCTTTGTGTTCATTGAGTTGTTTTCTGATCTCCCTAAATTGCCTTTCTGTGTTTTCTTGTATATCTCTGAGTATTTTTAAGATTTCTATTTTAAATTCTCTGTCATTTAGCTCCAAGGCTTCCAATATGTTAAGTCTTTTCTCCATAGATTTTTCCACATCTATTTGTGTTACCTCTCTTTCTTTTGTATCCATAATATTTGATTTCCTCTTTCTTATTGGCATCTGAGGGTGGTCTTGTTGATAGCACTAATTAGAATTAATAAAGAGTAAAAAGAAAAAAAAAAAAAGGTAAAACACCCCACAAAAAAAAACAGTAATAATTTATTATTTCCCCCTTTTTTCTTTCTTGTCTTTCCCTCCTCTCCCCTCCTCAGGGAAATATCGTGATGACCTGTGAATTATATTATGCTAAATGGAACAAAAACTGCCTATAATGGAGGGCCTGATTTGGGGTGAAGAGTTCAAGGGGCAAAAAAAGGGAGTAGAGACCTACTAAATGCAAAAAAAAAAAAAAAAAGGAAGAAAATCTTAGACAAGCATAAGATGATTTGCTTGTAAGTGATGGTCGACTAAGAGATATAATGAGAGGGATAAGAGGGAACCAGAAAAAAGGAGAAAAAAAAAGAATAATAAAGAAAAAAATATAAATAATAAGTAAAAATCTGTTGTATTAAGTGGAGCGAAGACTAAATACAATGGAGACCTTGGGTTGTGAGGAATGCTAGTGAGTTAAAAAGCAACGTAAAAAGTACCCAAAATGCCACAAAAATAAACAAACAAACAAAAACAAAAACAAAAGGGAAAAAGAAAAAAAAAACCAAAAAAAACCCTTGAGTCCCAAATTAACTAATTTGTTCGTGATTGAGGATTAAATGGGAGGAAAAGTAAAACGAGAAAAGAAAAAACGAATAGAAAGGAAAAAATAAGAAAAAGAGAACAACGAAGGAAGAAAAAAAAAAGGAAGAGAAAAAAACAAAATAAAGCAAAACAAAAAAAAAACAAAAGAGGGAGAGTGAGAGTTAAGTGTTTTGGAGTATAACCTTAAAGGAGGGTGAGGATGAAGATAAGAAATAAAATGTAACACTCATGGGTAGTATAGTTCAAGAAAAGGGAAGCATAAGATGGGCAGAGAATAGAAGTACCGAGGTGGAGGAAATAGAAATAATAATAATAAAGGCAATAAGATAGAAGAAACAAACAACAGCAAAAAAAAAATTAGTGGAACAAGTTGTAAAGTCTGTGGATTTTTCTTGATTTTGAGAGGTTAACTTCTTCCTTTTTCTTTTCTCTCCCACTTCCTGGTCGGTGACTCTGTACCCCAGGCTCTGCCCCTGTGTCACACTTAGGTAGGGATTTGCAGTTGATGGGATTCTATGGCAATGTCATATAATTGGCTTTAGTCTTGCTGGTAGTCAAGGCTTGTTGGCGTTTGCAGGGTCCAACAATGAGAGAGTTAGCTTTCCTGGAGTCTCTCTCCTAGTCCCCCTTTCCTGAATTAGCAGCCTGGTGATCCAGCTATAAGGCTGCTACTGCTTCTGCCTGGGGAGTAAGAGGCTTAAAGAGCTAGGAAATCCCCACTCTTTCCCCACTCAGCGCAAGGCTTTGGGAAAGGCTCTGGCAGTCAGAGCCTCCAGTGTAATCAGGCGGGGGTAGGAGTCAATTGTTGTCAAGGTGACTGTTCAGCGCCTAACATTCAGTTGGACCACTCAACCCAGGCTTTCCACACTTTGTAGCCTGTTTTGGCTGGGAAGAAGAGGCACTAGTCTCTGCTTGCGACTAGTGTAGTAAAGATCTTATTATCTGCCAAGTCCCTCTTGTTAGCGTTTATCCCTGAATATGGAGGCTCTATCAATCAGAAGTTGCCCCCGCCCCTTTAGCGAGAGGTACTAAGTAATATCACGCCTCTTGTCTTGTATCGCTGAACTGAGAGAGATCTTATCAATTAGAGCCCATGGGTGCGCAGATATCATGGGTTAAGCTAATTTCAGTGATTGGGTCCGCAGCTGTGCTCCCGAAGGTATTTCAGGCTGCCTGCATGCCCCTCCCCCAACGCTTGATTGTTAGCTTGAATTGCTGGGTGAGGTGCCCCGCCCGCAGAGAGAATCTCCCAAGTAGGGAATACCGCCCTGGCACCTCTCCCGTTCGCCCCGCCGCTGGCGGCTGGGGCGCACCGTGCGCAGGATAATGGGGCACCCTGGGTGTGCGGGCCAGTAGGGCGCACCGGGCGCAGGATAATAGGGCACCCTGGGTCTGCGGGCCAGTAGGGCACACGCGCGAATGGGGTGCTCCAGGCACCGGTGGCTGGGGACTCTCACTCGCAGTGCGCGGGCTGCTGGGAACGTTAGCAGTGCTTGCTCTGCAACTGGACCAGGCGCGCGGCGGCGGCTGCTCGCCGCTCCCAAGTGTGGGACGACTCACCACAGGCACACTCCCTCCGCGGCTTGAATGAACGTCCTTGCGGTAGTTAGCTTCCTCCACACCCTCGTCTCTCAGATTCAAGTGATAACAGTCCTTTCGCTTTCAGTTTGTGTGGAACTCCGGAATGCTCCGAGGATAAATTTTTCTGTTTCTACTTGATAAATTTGTTGTGATTTTGGGGAGATCTGTCAGACGCGCTGCTCACGGCGCCATATCCGTGACGTCACCTATTCTTACTTTTAAAAGGCAACCAATTCTATTGAATTAGGATCCCATTCATTTTTTTTTTTTTTTTTTTTTTTTTTTTACAGAGACAGAGAGGGAGAGTCAGAGATAGGGACAGATGATCAGGAACGGAGAGAGATGAGAAGCATCAATTATCAGTTTTTCGTTGAGACACCTTAGTCGTTCATTGTTTTCTCATATGTGCCTTGACCATGGGCCTTCAGCAGACCGAGTAACTCCTTGCTCGAGCCAGCGACCTTTGGTCCAAGCTGGTGAGCTTTGCTCAAACCAGATGAGCCTGTGCTCAAGCTGGCAACCTCTGAGGTCTCAAACCTGGGTCCCCTGAATCCCAGTCTAACACTCTATCCATTGCACCACTGCCTGGTCAGGTAGGACCCCATTCTTAAGACTTTATTTAACCCAATTATTTCCTAAAATCTCTAGCACCAAATACAGTCATATTGAGGGTTATGGCTTCAACATGTGAATTTGGGGGCCAACCAGGGGTAAGTCAAACTTTTTATAAAAACCATCCACTTTTACAGTGCTGGTCAACCTGGTCCCTACCGCCCACTAGTGGGCGTTCCAGCTTTCATGGTGGGCCAATCACAGTGCAGTTTGTTTGCTCTGCTACCAGCCCACCATGACAGCTGAAAAAGCCCACTAGTGGGCGGTAGGGAATGTGCAGCATATATATTGAAAAAAAATCAAGATTTAAAATGATCTCCAAGGGCCAGATTTTGACCAGCATTGCAAAAGTGGGCAGTTTTTATAAAAAGTTTGACGACCCCTGATTGAAGATGTATTCTAGAAAATGGTACATTTAGGTAGATACAGGTTATTTTGAAATCAAAAGATACAGATCAATGTACAATAGTTAAATTTGAGAAAGGCCATTGATGGTATGCCGTAGGTTCTGGAGGTTACCATATTTATCAAGAATATAGCTATAAATATAAAAAAATTCTAGTTGAATGTGCAGCATATATATTGAAAAAAATCAAGATTTAAAATGATCTCCAAGGGCCAGATTTATGGGCTTAATCAATGAAATGTTTTAGCAAGGTAAATGTATAGTACTTTTCTGAGGATAAAAAGATTATGTAAAAAAGAATGAGCGTTGAAAAAATATCCTGCGAAAATAAGTCTGCAACCTAGATTGTGTTTCTAGAGGCCCAGTGTTAAGGCCAAGGTGATAGTTCTAACACACTCTGTACTAACCAATCCATGTTGTGTCCAGTTCTGCATGGAAGATGGCCTTTCATAAACTAGGAAGGACCCAGAAGGATGAACAGGATGGCTCAGTGCTCATTTCAACTCCGCTGTCATTTTTCTATGCAGTGTTGGCTCAGGAATCTAAGGGTGGGTGGGGAGTAAACTTAGAGATACGAGGACTTGAGGAAAAATAAGAAATTATCTTCAAATATAAGAAAAGTTGTCATAAAATGTCATAAAGTGATTATATCTGGGTGGTGGAATTATATAATACTGTTTTTTTTTCTTTATTTTTAAAATTTAATTTCAAAGTAAGTCCCTTAATTAGAGTGTTTATAAAGTTTCCAGGCATTGTGTGAAGTTCCTCAAAATGTCATTTGTCTTTTTTCCTTAGAGAAATCTAGCTAAAAAAAATTATTTTGTCCCCATATTATTGATGGGCGTGCTGAGAGCTGGGAAAGGTAAGTGGCCTCTTCAATGTCACGTATCTAGTAGGTGGAGGAACTAAGGTTTGAACCCAGCTCTGTGAGATTTTAGAGCCCACACGCTTGACCCATACACTTTATTGCCCACCTCTTCTCTACAATTGTTCTCCAGGAAACAAAAAAATTCCATGGATATCTAAGGAAAACAGTTTTTGAAAAGGAAATCAATAAGCAAAATGGCAGTCAGGGTGAAGACAATGGACAAAGTTTAAGGCAGTTAGATTTAGGTCAGTATCTGGAAGAACCATCTAATAATGACACATTTCATGAGGGAATGGATTCGATTGCCTTGATGATCTACAGCATGTCTGTAAAGTCATGGTGCACTTTTGACCGGTCACAGGAAAGCAACAAAAGACAAAAGTGATAGAAATGTGAAATCTGTACCAAATAAAAGGAAAACCCTCCCAGTTTCTGTAGGATGATGTGGCAGCATGTGCGCATGCACAGTTAATGACGTAACACCATGTATACAGTGGAGCAGCCCACGGCCATGCCAGTGGAGATGTGGATGGTACAGAGGAAAGTGCAGTGTGTTCTGTGGCTCGCTAAATTCGAATCCGTGACCAAAGTGCAACATGAATATTGGCACATTTATAATGAAGCGCCACCACGTAGGAATAACATTACTCGGTGGGACAAGCAGTTGAAGGAAACCATCAGTTTGGTGGAGAAACCCCATTCTGGTAGGCCATCAGTCAGTGACAAGTCTGTAGAGGCTCTACGGGATAGCTACCTAAGGAGCCCTGAAAAATCTGTGCATGCATGTGCTTGACAATTACACCTAAGCAAGTTCGTAAGGTGTTAAAGAAACGTCTCTGTTTTACGGGGTACAAATTGCGGCTGTTGCACCCTATCAAACTGGTGGATAGACTCACACGATGTGTGTTTGCTACAGATATGCTTCATGAGATCGACAATGATGCAAGATTTTTGCAAAAGATTGTATTTAGCAACGAGGCGACCTTCCATATCTGTGGACATGTTCATCACCATAACATCCGAATATGGTCTGCTAAACATCCTCATGCCTATGTTGAGTACAAATGTAACATCCCTAAAGTGAACGTGTGGTGTGGCCTGGTGCATGATAAGGTGATAGACCCATTTTTTTTTTCAGAGCAATCTGGGACGGCAAAGTCCTATCTTGACATGTTGGAATTGTATGCAATGCCACAATTTCCAGAAGGTGTCATCTTTCAACAGGATGACACTCCTCCACACTATGCCACCATTGTTCGTGAGTTTCTGGATAGAACATTTCCCCAGCGGTGGATAGGCAAGAGTTCTGTCAAGCCATGGCCACCACAATCCACAGATCTGATGCCCTTAGACTTTTACTTTTGGGGTTATGTGAAGCAACATGTGTACATTGAACGTATCAATGACTTTAATCACTTAAAACAGAGAATCACAGACGTTATTCACTCTGTTACACCAGACGTCCTTACCCGTGTGTGACAAGAACTTCACTATTGTTTGGATGTGTGTAGGGCAACAAATGGAGCCCACATCGAACTGCACTGAATAGGTATGAAACTGGGAGAGTTTTCCTTTTATTTGGTGCAGATTTCACATTTCTATTGTCTTTTGTTGCTTTCCTGTGACCTGTCAAATGTGCACCATGACTTTACAGACACACTGTATAGCAGTGATCATATGGTTGGTGATCTATAGAAGTAATTGAAAAGAGGAAGGGCATTAGGTTATCTAGCCTCTCAAGATGCTTTGTAATCTGTCATCACAGGTCCCTTTGTCCCTTCACTGAACACACAGAAACTCAGAGCCCACTATGCATCAGACACTGACCTAGGCTTCAGGGATACAGTGAACAAGTTTCTGCTCTCATGGAATTTATATTCTAGTCTGAAAAGAAAAAGAAATGAAAATATACATCTAACATATCAGGTTATGATAAGTGTTATGAAGAATGAGAAGGTAGAGGTTAAGGTATAGGGAATAGTGTTGGAAAGAAGAGAGGGAGAGAGATATTTTATATAAATGATCAGTAGGAACCCATAGATAATTTTCCTCAAGTATAACTCCTACCAAGTCATTCCATGGTACAACCCTCAGTAACTTAAAATATTAAAATACCCCCAGTAGCTTTCCATTTCATTCAGTAAAATCGAGTTCTTACAATAATCTAGCATGTCCTACGTAATCGGATTCCACCCCCACTACTGCCGTGTCCTCATCTCTATCACTCCACTCAATTCACTTTGCTTGTCAACGAGGTCTTCCAGCAACTCCTGATAAATGCCTTCCATGCATCTACCACAGGGTCTTTGCATTGCTTTTCTCAGTGTTTGGAATTCTCTGACCTCAGGTACCTATATGTTTCAGGTACCTGGATCAGGGCTGGGAGAGAGGCTCACCCCCACTGAATCACCCACCCAATGTACCATGTGCTGCAATCCCTGGGATGGGGATAACAATAGTTCTGCTCCACTCTGAGATGCCACAGGACATGTGTGCCCACCCCTGAGCCTTCCCATGCCGGTGTTGAGGGCCCTGCTGGGCCTCAGGGTGGCAGTGCTCATGAGTCGGGGGCATAGCTGGGAAGGGCAGTTGGTGCCTAGCAAGGCAGAAGTTGCCTTGGGGAGGAGTCTGGAGGCAAGAGCAGGCTGAGGCTCCATGCCCAAAAGGTGGGATCCTTCAGAGTGTGAGCCCTTGCATAACGGCACAGCTTGCACGCCTGCACAGCTGGCCCTGCCTGACACTGTGATTCTGCCCGGCCTGTCATTGCTGTCTTACATATTTATTTAATTGTCTGTCTGTTGTCTGTCTCCTTTCACCAGAAGTAAGCTTCACTGGAGCAGAGTCTTTGTTCCAACCCTATGTGTCTTCTAATGCCTTCAGATGGAGATGGTAGTCTTCCGCAGCTTGAGGGGGGTGGATCCGGTAAATAGTGACTGTTTAATGAAACCCTAAGATGTAACTACATGAAAGTTGAAAAATGTTGCTTTGCATTTAATGAAAGGATACAATGTTTTTACAAAACAAGTCATAGGATGTGTCTAGAATATTCTCACGAAGGTCGGAAAAGAAAGTATGTATATAAGGTCAGGAAAGATTTAAGTAATTTTAGAAAGAATATGTCCACCCACTCATATATTTATATTTTTAACCAATATAGGGATTTTAAGGGTCTTAACCATGAGATCCTCAGAACAGACTGGCAATATGCCAATGGTGTCAGAAGCTCCAGGGGCCACTGTTAAAAATTTAATCCTGGGAAGGTGGCCATGGCCAATCAAATGTGGCCTTCTTTTGTCCCCCTGCTCCTGTGCTTTACTTCAGAGTATGGCTAGTGCCCTGGCCCTGGCCCTCTGAGAAGCTACAACTGAAACACAAAACTTGACTTCATCCATATGTAACTCTCAATCAGTCTTTGAGGAGAGGAACTCACACAGACGTAGTTTCTTACTGAGGTATCCGACTGCTGTTTTGTACAGAAGCTGAAGCAGGACCAGAGCTGCCAAATCGAGCCAGTGCCCCAGAAGAAAGTGAACAAAGCCTTTAATGACTGGGGGTAGGTGGGGCCCGATGCAAACAAGCCAGAGAAATCCACCTGAGTCTCCTTGGGGACAGACAGGCGTCTCTGCTGTATTATCTAGCTCATGATTTGGTGAGTGAGTCTGAGTTTGCAGCAATAAAAATATTCTAAAACCTATTAAGCATGGGGCAGGGAATAAAATCAGTTCCTAATATTGACTTTTTGTTGCTGTTTTAGTTCCTGAAAGTCTCTAGACATCATAGAAGAATTAAAACAATATACTAAGATGGAGCCAATACAAATGACTTTTCCCCCTTTCAATAATTGGCTTGAGTGTTGGAATAAATTTTTAAATGAAGGAAAAAAGTCCCAGGCATCTTTCTCTTATAAAATTCTATGTGCTTCAGTTGTAAGAAGATATATGCCTCTATATTAAAGGTTCTTAAGTCTCAATATATATACTATATATCTTGAGAACCTATTATGTGCCAGACATTATACCAAGTCTAAAAATAAAAAGGAGTGCCAGACACTAGGCAGAGCACTAAGACCAACTAGGAAGATTTTATAGAGTAAAGAGGAATTAGTTTTTACAACAGAACAGCAAAACAGAATGTAATTTTTAGACAAAACCACCCAAGAAACAAACCAGAAAGAGGAAGCAGTTTAGTTAACCAACACACCTGAAAAATTAATTTAGACATAAAATCAAATTTCCTACTTCAGTTTCATTGTAATCATGTCGTGACTCCAGGGAGATCTTAAATCCTTCTGGATAATCACTCACAAAGTGCTCAGTGTAACTGGTAAAGCATACAGACAGGTGAGGGTCTAATGAGCCAGAAAATTTGTTGGTTCTACAGATTCTCCTCTTTGGCTTCAGTAGAGATTTGTGCTTTTAGGGAAGTGTTAGTCAGAGTTCTTCTGAGAAGCAGAACCAATAGTGTGTGCGTGTGTGTGTGTGTGTGTGTGTAAAAATATACAGATAGAGAAAGACATAGAAAAAGAGACAGAGGGAGAGAGAGAGAGAGAGAGAGAGAGAGAGTGAGAGAGAGAAAGACAAAGGCAAGGACAGATTTATTTGAAGGGATTGGCTCTCACAATTGTAGAGCTGGCTAGTCCAGAGTTTGGAGACCCCGGGGAGCCGTGGTGCTGCTGCTCCAGTCTGAAGGTAGTCTGGGGGAAGAATTCCCTTTTCTTCTGGGCACCAGTTGTTTTCTTGTAAGGCCTTCAACGGATTGGATGAGGCCCACCCACATTATTAAGAGTAATCTGTTTTACTCAGTCTACTGATTTAAATGTCAATCACATTTCACAAAAACCTTCATAGTAATATCCAGGTTGGTGTTTGACCAAAAACTGGGTCTCGTGGCCTAGATAAGTTGACATGAAATTAAGCATCACAAAGCATGTAATTTTCTTTCAAGCAGGGTTGTCACTGAGCAAAACAGGAAAAAGGTGCTCCTTTCAGGCCACAGGAGACTATAGCACCCAACTCGCTGCTGCACGGGAGAGTCGGCAGCTTTGTGGAAGATCTGGGCAGACGGAATGTCCAAGACTGCCCCTCTGCTGAGCCTGGGCAGCGCTCAGGGCGCAGGTCTTCTCTTTTCCCCCTTGTTGGGTGCTGGTTGGGAGCAAAGAGAATAAAGCTGTCTAAGAAGCAGCAGTGCGTGGAAAGAGGATAGAAGTGTAGGGGAAAGCAGGGTGTGAGGAGGAACACATTTCATTAACCCTTTAAGTAGTGAGTTTTTGTTAACCTTTTGAGTGAGGACGTGCATGAACATTCATACTACTCAAAGTGTTAAGTATTTTTAAGCATTCACAAGTAGAAGAATGAGATACCCTAAAGTTGTTCCAAAGATTGAGAAGTCCCTTCCTTATTTTTCCTGTACCACTGAAGGTCTTAGGCTGGAAACTCCTTTCTGGGCTGTGGGGCACTAGTTAACACCATAGAGTTGAAGGATTCTATAATGAAGGGACATCTGGATCAATGTTAACTCTTCGTGTAACAGGGAGAGAAAGTAACCATTACAGTCATAGCTGGCCCACCACAGGTGCTAGCTTGGAGTCTTAGCCTCTTCGTCACACATCAGTGTTCTTTCTATTTCACTGGGTGATATTTACCCCTGTGGTTGAACCAGAGAAGTGGGTCTGTTCTGAGGTTGGGAAATTGGACCTTGTTCCTCACCATACCTATCCCCATAATAAATTAGGATAATAAAATTAAAGGATTTTTTAGTTCTTCTTTCTTTTTTTAAAATTTTTATTAACTTTAATTTATTGTGTTAACATGGATTCAAGCGTCCCACTCAATATAACTCCCTCATCCCCCCCCCCCGTGTCCCTCATTATACCCCCTTTTCCCCACTCCCCCTAACTCCCCCCTTTCCTCTGGGATTTGCTGTCTTGTTATATGTATCTATTTGTTATGTATATATAATTTTACTAATCCTTTACCTTCTCTGATCCCATCTCCTCATCCGCCTTCCCTCTGACAGCTGTCCTTCTGCTCCCTGTGACCCTGCCTCTGCCTCTATTTCATTCCTCAGTTCACTTTGTCCATTAGATTCCACAGATAAGTGAGATCATGTGATATTTTTCTTTCTCTGCCTGGATTTTTTCACTTAGCATAATAATTTCCAGGTCCATCTATGCCATCGCAAAAGGTAAGACTTCCTTCTTTTTCATGGCCATGTAGTTTTCCATTGTGTAAATGTACCACAGTTTTTTAATCCATTTGTCCACTGATGAACACCTGAGCTGTTTCCAGATCTTGGCTATTGTAAACAATGCTGCAATAAACATGAGGGTGCTTATCTTCTTTTAAATCAGTGATTTGGTATTCTTAGAATATATTCCTAAAAGTGGGATAGTTGGGTCAAAAGGCAGAGTGCTTCTTTTTAAGGCTCCTCCCCTAATCCTAAGGACACAATTAGACCGATTATTATTGTGTAACTTTAAATCAAATCTTTCATTTACATTAATTTCTAATAACTTACTAATTAACTTCATAATGGCTAATGCTAATCAAAGATATTAATAATTACTATGAAATAGATATATAGAAGGTATGGCAAAAGTAGTTTTACAGTTGTGGGTATGTGAAACGTTTTATTCTTATATTTTATTTATTAATTAATGTATTATGTTTCATACAAACAATGGTAAACCTACTTTTGTCTCATCCTGTATATTTCACACAAATTCTTGTCTCTTCAAATTACAATTGCCAAAAGGTTATAACATTCATGTCTATCGATGTCTGTTCTCTTGTTAATACATTGTAAAATAAATGTCATGTCACATGAAGTGCCCAGAGAAAGAAGAACGTATCTGTGTATGTGTCTTTTTATCAGTAAAGAAAACTCTTTGGGAAGCTACGGCTGCCCTCTGCAGATTGTCCTTGCCTGGGATTGTATTACATGTTTCTAATCCAGTCACCAGCAGGGCAAGGGAACGTGCATGGCTATGTGGAGGAGGGCCGGCCTTTCTCCCAAGCTGGGGTTCTGATGGAAAGGAGGAAGTTGAGGGGATGAATGTGCTATAGGTGGCCAGCAATGTCTGTTATGTCTTTGATTGGACAACTTAAGAGAAACAGAGTTAGGATGTGAGTGCTAGGAAGTTATTATAGGAAATTAATTTTTTAGCAGCTATATAGAGCATGAGTTATAATACTGTATAAGAATTTAAGTATAATGCTCAGCAGCAAAGTTGAGGACACTGGACCAATGCAGCAGAGAAGATTGGTCATTTGAAGAGAACATTCAGGGACTTCATTGTTGCATGCTGAGAGCTATCTGGCCAAGACCAGGTACAACTTATGGTGAGTCCAAGAAAGAATCCGTGATTTTCTTTCACCTTCAAGCTGTATAGTTACAGAGAGCAGTTGTTTACATGCATGCGTGCACAAAGATGCACACACAAAATACACACACAGAAATATTACAACTTTTAGTAAATTGTGTTCTTTTCATCAAGGAAAATAAGTTGAATTGTGAGATAACCCCTAGCTTTTAAAATCGTAAAATTTCTCCTGTTAAGGCCAAGGCCTGAACACAATGTCAAAGCTAAATAAGCTGCCAGAGACTAGGGTATGAATTGAGTGATGAGTGAACATGATTCTTGCCTTCTCTAATCCCAGGAAGACAAATAGGGAAGCTGGTGAAAGATCAGCTGTAAAAAAAAAAAATCAACCCCTGAGACAGTGAAGCGTGTCTTTCCAGGAGAGGGGAAGGAGCACACACACTTGCTTCTTCCTTCCCAGGAGGGTGTCCGCAAGGGCAGCACTGTGCAGGCTTTATTGTCTCTAGAGTTAAGCAGTTCTCTCACATTTGGACTCTGGACTTCAATAAAATTCCTCCCACTTATCCATTAGGCAAGGCCAAGACAGTGAGATTTACATTTTAGGATGCTAAGAGTTGTGTAATTACAATGAATTGCTGTGAATGGCCTCCTGAATAGAAATAGAAAACAGAGGTGACCTATATTTAATTTCTACCTGACTTTTCTTAGGTTCACACTGATATTTTGTTTTGACATACATAGACTTGATTTATTTCATAGTCTTAATAACTCTTTAGACCTCTGATTTATTGATTTCTCATAAATGGCAAAAATAATCATTTGATTCAAGTTGAATACATATAAAAATATAGATATTTATTGTGCCATGAAAGACAAAAACATACTTAATTGCTGGAGAAACACATTTGAGAATAGAAGGAAAGATCAGAAAAGGAACATTTCAGGGATGGTAGCCCTGGCTGATGGCAATGTCAGTTATGTGTTCAACTGTGTTCATAGGTGAAGGTCCCAATATACCATCCACGGCAAGGATGCAGGGCAGAAAAGGAAAAAGTGGACTACCTAAAACGTCAGATATTACCAGATAAGAGTAAGACTAGAAATCATCAGAAGATCTGGATAAAGAATGGTCCAGAGAGTGAAGGGAGATCAAAAGAGAATAGTGATTTGGAAAGGAAATGATTAGAAGTTTCTAGAAGGACTCGCGGTCAATTATGCTGAATGTTGCAGAACTGAGAAGATAAAGATCAGCACCCACTTTGCCATTGCTTCATGAGAGCATATTATTTGTGGAGCATGGTGCTAGCTGCTAGAAATACAAAGAAAAAAAAAACATAACTTATCTCACATAACACAATATGTTGTGAGAGAGAGATGTGAAAATAGTTTAAAAGCAATGAGAAAAACAACACATTAAAATTATGTGGTAGAAGAGAGAAAGAGGGCAGGAAGAGCAAGATTATAAACAGTTTCTTGGAGAAAGTAGTATTGAGCTAAGTCTTGCTAAGGAATTTCCATGTGGAAAAGAGAGGCATGAGCATCGTGTGGGGTAATGGCGAGGCGGCACTAGACTTTGGTGCTTGAGGAAGAACAGTGACATATGGCTCAAGAATATGGGGTGCATGCAGCTGAAGAAGCTGGCAGAACGCAAGTCACAAAGGATTATTCATTATTGCCACATGGGAGAGTTTTACTTCATCTGCGGGGAGTAAGATGCCATAGAAAAGATTTTAAAGCAGGAATTTGAATGGCTAAGTTTCTATTTTAGAATGTTCTCTTAAGGGATACCAAAGAATGGATCAGAATGAAGAAATAAGTAACATATAGACCATTTGCCTACTGCAAAGGTCTAAATGGGAAGACTGAGAACTAGAACTAAGACAATGACTGTGGGATGGAGAGGAAGGATAGATCAAGAAAGTTTTTTGAAAGTTACCATCACTCATAGTGAATTTAGGAGATAAAAGAGATAAAGGGAATTGAGGAGTGACTTTCATGTTTTGGTTTGTGATCAAGGAGAAGAGAGTGAAGGATGATGGCAATCTCATTAATGGAGTTGAGGGCTATGAGAAAACTAGATTTAGGAAGAATGGACATAATGATTTCAATGTTGTATATGTAACAAAAATATTACCATTTGATTGGGAAGGTGATGAGAGAAAGGGAAAAATGGAGAGATTTCAAGTGTCTGAGAAAAACAGAGAGACACTGAGAGGAAAGAAAAAGAGAATAAACAGAACTAGTGTAATATACTTCTGGTACTTAAGAGAGTTTCTTCCTCATTCTATGTATCCAATACATCTTGAATTGGATTGAGAAAGAGGAAGGGTTAAAACCCAGTTAGGATGTGGGCTCAACTCTACCAGAAAGACTTGCCAAAATTTTTTTAAAGTTTAAAAAATTCCATAGTGTCACTATGGTATAATCTTTTAAGAGTTACTTGAAGGCAATAAGATCACATAAATGGAATTTGGAGATTTAAAAGAATGAACATCTGGTCATTATTTTAGCTCAGTGCTAATGGTAAAAAACAAAACAAAACACCCAATGAATAATTTTGTTATTGTTATTTAATAAATGAAGGGTTGATAGATTCATTGTCTGACAGCCTACAGCAGGCCACTTGTGAATGACTTTGTCTTTGAACTGATACATGCTCAGAAATTGGCCTTTATTTTAATGTAGAAATAACTCAATTCTCCAGACTCAGTCAAACTTGTACTTCTTCCTGGAATAATTTGTAGGATTGAAGAAAACCCTCTATGAGGAACAGATGTTCTAATGAAAGATTTTTGTATCCCTACAAAACACTTCTTATTCTCCAGAGCAGAGGTTTTATGTAAGGAAGAGTATGAATGCAGAATGATTTGAAAATCAGACGAAGAAACCCGAAGTACCCATATCAACTGTGTTATATTTACATAATAGAAACCCTGGAGAAGGTAGGTGTATAAAACCTTATCTGTCCTAATGGAGTTAACTTATTCTTTTTTTTGATAAAAATTTCTTTAGGGTCTCCTGTGATTTTTTTTATGCCTCCATTAAGTTGACCAGATAAATTATCACACTCAGATATGGCCACTTAATTATTGTGTGAGAAAATAAATGAATGTAGCAAATATTTTGATTATGTTCGGTTAACCAAAGAATTTCCAGATAGATATTGGAAATGTGGTAAACAGTTTGTAGGTGGTAGGGAAAGGCATTAGAGCAGGGGTCCCCAAACTTTTTACACAGAGGGCCAGTTCACTGTCCCTCAGACCGTTGGAGGGCCAGACTATAAAAAAACTATGAACAAATCCCTATGCACACTGCACATATCTTATTTTAAAGTAAAAAAAACAAAACGGGAACAAATACAATATTTAAAATAAAGAACAAGTAAATTTAAATCAACAAACTGACTAGTATTTCAATAGGAACTATGCTCCTCTCACTGACCACCAATGAAAGAGGTGCCCCTTCCGGAAGTGCGGCGGCGGGGGGGGCTGGATAAATGGCCTCAGGGGCCACATGCAGCCGGCCTGCGGGCTGTAGTTTGGGCCCCCTGCATTAGAGGGAGGACAAAGGTTATCTGAGTTCAAATAGCAAAAAACAACAGGAAGTAGGAATTGAGAGCCTTTCTCCTCTTTCTAGAGATTTGCTGTGTCTCTTGGGCAAGGTATTCCTACTGCAGTGACAAGGTAACAGAAAAGCCTGTTACCTTTGTGTGTGTCTAGTTTGGCCATAAACCTAGCAAGGGCAGGAGTTATGCCTCCGATTAGAATCCCCAGTGGTCAGTACAGCAAGGAAGTGAGAGCAGAAGGCTAAGGGAAAGGGCAGTCTCTGAAAGGGGTAAATGGCTTAAATAAAGCTTTATCCTGCCTCAGCCTGGTGTTTAGTAAAATGCTATTACCGGGATGAATGGGTAGACTTACATATCATGTATGCATTCTATATTAAGGACTTGCAGATTTGTTGAGGAGAGAACTACCAGTAGGGAATAGGAACAAAAAAATAGCTTTAATTTTTTTCTGTCTTTTCTTCCTTTTTTTTTTTTTTTAATTTTCTTTTCTCAAACTCTTGCCTGATTCAAACTGCCTTTTTAAAAAAAATTCAAAGCAATTCTTTCAAATTCCAAAGTCCATCTTTTTGTGTTTGTCCTCCTCATGGAAGCTAATCAAGTTGGCTGAAAGTACCAGCTTATGAGTCATATAACCCATTAGCACTTCTGGGTGGCTGCTATATTAGTGCGGGTATTCCTTTGAAGTCGGACATAAGGAAGGGCATGTGGTGTGTAGACAAACACTTCTGGGTGATAAGAACCTCACAATTAAGCCCATGAGTGATGGTGAACAGATGTTCCCCTTCGCCAGCTGCTCTTTCCAGAATGACACTTGGATTTGACTATATCCAGGCACAGTTGGCTGTCACCTAGGCAGCACCTGTAGTAAATGGCCACGTGTGACCTCACTGTACCGACAGAAATCCCATCTGGCATCTCCTAGTCGTTCTTTTGGTGGCTCAGTCTGCTGCGGTGGCAGTCCTTGTTTTGTCGCTGAGTCATTCAAAATAAACCATCTCGTGAACAAGCCTTCAAAGAAAGAGGCTAACGCACTCCTGTTCTTTCTCTACTGAGTCCTTCTTGTTTCTCTTCCTGCTATTCAAATCGCTCACTTTTTTTATGCACGAAGGTTGAAAAATGGTTGAAGCAACAGATTCCTTGTCATGTGTAGTCTTTCTACACGACTATTTTTCTCCTGTGTCTCCTGCAGTTCTGATCTTTGGCTAGTCGTGGGACATGTTGGTTTTTTGCTGCCTGGCTCTTTTTAGGAGATACAAATTTTGTGTGAGCAAATAAAACTGAATGACATTTGAGCATTCATCATTTGAACAGAAAACTACTTCCTGCTGGAATATCCCTTATTTTGCCTCAAATTTCCCATTAAATGTTTTTGGCAGCTCTGAGACAGTGGTGATCACCAGAGCAACCCGGATCTTGTTGCACTCAATCTCATTCAGTGCGGAGTGATCCTCATCAGTTTCAGAAACCCGTCATTTTCTTTGGTTTATGAAAGAAAAAGAAAGAGAAGCTTTGCATTTTCCTTGCTCCTGAAATGAAATGCTCAGGTTACTCAAGGAGGATAAACTCTCATGCTTTCTTTGCTGACTCCTTTTGTGATGACAGGATTATGAGTTAGTATGAAGCTTCTTCTCACATGCCGTCAGTACCCACCCTGACGTCTGTAATGTGAATCAGGGTCCTGAGGTGCAGAGCTCCGGTCTGGTATAGTCAATTTACTGCTTATAAAGAAACCATCTCCTCTCGTTTTCATTTCTTTTTCCCGTTCACTTTTTCAATTCGCAAAGTGAGTGTATTGGGATCAAGATGTTACCTTAACTCTAAATTATAGGATAAAATAAAAGATAAATTAGAAATTACTTGTGAGCCACATAATTGATGTTGATCAGAGGTTGTAAAACATAGTTCTTTTTTAGACTATTCAGCTTGGTTGAAAGTCCTGCTGATGAAGGTAATAGAATTGTACAAAGACAACTCTTCAACGCAGAAGTTCCATGCCTTTCAAATGGCTCCTCCGTCAGCTTTGTTTTCCTTGATGACATCTCATATTTTTACTTAACCTCTTCAAGGAGATAAGCATTGGCTATATTACAAAACCATAACCAAGCTTCTATGGAGCCACCACTAAGGCTGTATGGTGCAATGGACTGAGAAAATCTGATTGAATACAAAGTCAATGAGAGCCAATCTTTAAGCATTTCTTTTCTGCAATTTCTAAAATGGTGTCAACTTGTCAAGTGACTGAAAAATATCAGTTCTGTTTGCAATAGAATGCTTCTAGGGTTTACAGAATGTCAGGAGAGAAACTAAGAGAAATTCGTGTGATGCTTTTAAAATTTTTGTTTCATAACTCCCTCTACTCTCTTTATTTCTGGTTTATCTCTGAGACTTGAGTTTAAGTGAAAATCAAACAGCAAAATAAAAGGGATGCCCAATAAAACTTTAGACTTTAAATGAGAGCCTGACAATCTTTTAAAAGTAGGAGAAAAATCTGACCCTACAACACTAAAAAAGACATATGAAAACGAGCTGCTTGTACCTAGGTATTGCTGAGAGTTGGAGTAGTCTTGACCTGTTAGGTGAAATCATGGTCAGGCATTGTGGTCTGGCTGTTTAGTGTCTGTAAGTCACCTCTGCTCATCAGCGGTCCTCTCTCAGAGTATGCACATATGGATATTTTGATTGATGTCATTCTGTTTGTCTTATAGTGAACTGAAATTATAGATAAGTGTTCTGTTAATGTTCAAATTATTATGGAAATAGAAAGTTTTCATATAACCAAGGGTAGATAAAAATAAAATTCTCAATTTCTGTTGGTTGGTATTGTCTTACTGTCTCATAACAGGATGCTATGCCTGATTCCTGTTGTATGGGCCCTTCTGTAGAAAATATTCTCCCTGTTTCTGTTGACTTGCCAGGCCAGGTGGAACCTGATCATAGCTTTCTATTCTTGATGGCCACCCCAACAATACAACTTATTTTTGATGACAGAACCGTGTTTCAGAATGTGTCCCGTTGACTCAGGGTGACAAAGGGGAAATTTTCAGCAACTCTAGCATTGCCTGAGACTATTCAGAAGCTTCTGCACCATTTTATTGAATCTGTTTCTCAAAAAACATGTACATATTCCTTCTACAGTCTTCCTGATAGTTTGGGACTCAAGATCTCCATTCGCATGTGGGGACATTTAGGAGCAGTATTTGTTAATGAGAAGAGAAGGCCAGACACAGAGTAGAAGGCTTGCTGCTAGTGGCCAATTTGATTTCTCCATTCCTAGAATTTCAGATTGCTCTGGTGCTTCATTTCTTAGGGCTGTTCCTAAACCCATCCTTAGATTATAAACTCCATTAGTTATAAAAAAAGCTATGGATTTGGGGATTCGTTATGCCATGCTAGTGAGAGACCTCCATTTTGCTTCTCTTAATATTAGTTTGTATTTATGTCATTAATCAAATAAAATATTAAATTACATACAAGCAAATTATTTCAATTCCTATACTACTTTTGAAGCTACACATCTTGAGCTACCCCAAAGAGCTAGGGGAGGATAGTCACTTTTTGAATGCACGTGGTTTTGTAACTCATTGTTGTTCTATGGTACAGGTCTGTGAATGTGAAGAAACATTTTACATCTGCCAGGGAAAAGATCCACAGGTCAGTGCTCACTCCTCACCTGTTTAGATCTTGTTGACAGTCCTTTTAAAAATTCAAGATAGACTACGATCCCGTGTGACAAATCCTATGTGATAATTTCTGGTTTCTTGAATTTTATTCATCTAGTTTCAATTTTATTACTAATGCATTGTGGTTCATAATTTAAAAAGAAAGATTTATGTGCATATAACATTTACAAAAGTGGACTCAGGGCCCTGTCTGGTTAGCTTGATGAGTAGAGCATCAACCCAGTGTATGGACATCCCGGGTTTGATTCCCAGCCAGGCACACAGGAGAAGTGACTATCTGATTTTCTCCCTATCCTTCTCCCCCTTCTTTTCCCCTTCCCCTCCCACAGCCAGTGGTTTTGATTAGTTCGAGCATTGACCCCCGAGTGGGGTGGCCAGGTTGATCCTGGTTGGGATGCATGCAGGAGTCTCACTATCTCCCCTCCTCTCACTTAAAAAAAAAAGTGAACTCAGGATCTGTTATTCTAGAGTGCCTTTTTTCCCTTGAGTTTATAGGGCTTTGTGGATGATACAAAGACTACAACATGAAGGGTACTTTTTGAATTCAAGGCACAGAGGGCTACTATTTTGACTAATCAACTTTAGAGAATTCCTAGTATAGAACTTGTGTCCAATCAAAAAGAAGCTTGAGGAAAAACCTTCCAGCAAGATTCTTTGTGCAGATCTGTATAAAATGGCAAAAGGTCAAATATGAGAGGTATTTTTTCTACCCAAATATAGCCAAAGAAATTATCTCTAAGAGAAAACTCTTCCATGAAGAGAAGCATTGGGAATCAGGTTCACAGAACCCAGAACTACTCCTTGATGATGCATTATCAGAATACAATGGAATCTTTCTACCCTCCTGCCCGACCTCCATAGAAAGCCCTTTTCTCCTTGGAATTATTTGCAGTTCAGGTAGGCTTTCCCAAATGAGCGGGCGGGTGGTAGTAACTGGACAGATTTTTCCCAGACATGATTAATGCAATGTCAGATAATTGGAATAATAAGGAATTTTAAACTATGGCTTTATACATATAGAAGATGTACTAAGAACATTCTTATTAAAATAACAATTAAATGACTCAGTGCTTATTGGTAAAATAAAGGCTTTCAGATACAAGCACTTATATTGTGGGCTAATTGTACCTGTGTCTTTGAGCCTCTCATGGCTGAAGGTGGCCTTGCTCATCTCAGGGAACATCTTTAACACAATTTTTTTTAATTTATTTGTATTTCCTTTTTCTTGCAAGAAATCAAAAAAGAAATGGTGCATTATCTTTCTTTTTTTTTAATAATTTTATTTTTTTAATGGGATGACATCAATAAATCAGGATACATATATTCAAAGATAACAAGTCCAGGTTATCTTGTCGTTCAATTATGTTGCATACCCACCACCCAAAGTCAGATTGTCCTCTGTCACCTTCTATCTTGTTTTCTTTGTGCCCCTCCCCACCCCCTTTCCCTCTCCCATTCCCCCCTCCCCCCCGTAACCACCACACTCTTATCAATGTCTCTTAGTTTCACTATTATGTCCCACCTACGTATGGAATAATACAGTTCCTGTTTTTTTCTGATTTACTTATTTCGCTTCGTATCATGTTATCAAGATCCCACCATTTTGCTGTAAATGTTCCAATGTCATCATTTCTTATGGCTGAGTAGTATTCCATAGTGTATATGTGCCACATCTTCTTTATCCAGTCATCTATTGATGGGCTTTTTGGTTGTTTCCATGTCCTGGCCACTGTGAACAATGCTGCAATAAACATGGGGCTGCATGTGTCTTTACATATCAATGTTTCTGAGTTTTTGGGATATATACCCAGTAGAGGGATTGCTGGGTCATAAGGTAGTTCTATTTTCAGTTTTTTGAGGAACCACCATACTTTCTTCCATAATGGTTGTACTACTTTACATTCCCACCAACAGTGGATGAGGGTTCCTTTTTCTCCACAGCCTCTCCAACATTTGCTATTACCTGTCTTGCTAATAACAGCTAATCGAACAGGTGTGAGGTGGTATCTCATTGCCGTTTTGATTTGCATTTCTCTAATAGCTAAAGAAGATGAGCATCTTTTCATATATCTGTTGGCCATTTGTATTTCTTCCTGGGAGAAGTGTCTATTCATATCCTCTTCCCATTTTTTTATTGGATTGTTTGTTTGTTTGTTGTTGAGTTTTATGAGTTCTTTGTATATTTTGGATATTAGGCCCTTATCTGAGCTGTTGTTTGAAAATATCATTTCCCATTTAGTTGGCTTTCTGTTTATTTTGTTATCAGTTTCTCTTGCTGAGCAAAAACTTCTTAGTCTGATGTAGTCCCATTCATTAATTTTTGCCTTCACTTCTCTTGCCTGTGGAGTCAAATTCATAAAATGCTCTTTAAAACCCAGGTCCATGAGTTGAGTACCTATGTCTTCTTCTATGTACTTAATTGTTTCAGGTCTTATGTTTAGATCTTTGATCCATTTTGAGTTAATTTTTGTACAGGGGGAGAGACTGTAGTCCAGTTTCATTCTTTTGCATGTGGCTTTCCAGCTTTCCCAGCACCATTTATTGAAGAGGCTTTCTTTTCTCCATTGTGTGTTGTTGGCCCCTTTATCAAAAATTATTTGACTATATATATGTGGTTTTATTTCTGGACTTTCTATTCTGTTCCATTGGTCTGATTGTCTATTTTTCTGCCAATACCATGCTGTTTTGATTGTCGTGGCCCTATAATATAGTTTGAAGTCAGGTATTGTAATGCCCCAGCTTCATTCTTTTTCTTTAGGATTGCTTTGGCTATTCGGGGTTTTTTATAGTTCCATATAAATCTGATGATTTTTTGCTCTATTTCTTTAAAAAACATCATTGGAAGTTTGATGGGAATTGCATTAAATTTGTATATTGCTTTGGGTAATATAGCCATCTTGATTATATTTATTCTTCCTAGCCAAGAACAAGGTATATTCTTCCATCTCATTATATCTTTTTCGATTTCCCTTAACAATGGTTTATAGTTTTCATTATATAAGTCCTTTACATTCTTTGTTATGTTTATTCCTAAGTATTTTATTTCTTTTTTGTTGCAATCGTGAAGGGGATTATTCTTTTGAGTTCCTTCTCAGTTGTTTCATTGTTGGCATATAGAAAGGCTATTGACTTCTGTATGTTAATTTTGTATCCTGCGACCTTACTGTATTGGCTTATTGTTTCTAGTAGTCTTTTTGTGGATTCTTTAGGGTTTTCGATGTATAGGATCATATCATCTGCAAAAAGTGATACCTTTACTTCTTCTTGTCCGATATGGATGCCTTTTATTTCTTTGTCTTGTCTGATTGCTCTGGCTAGAACCTCTAGTACCACATTAAATAAGAGTGGAGAGAGTGGACAACCCTGTCTTGTTCCTGATTTAAGGGGGAAAGCCTTCAGTTTAGTGCCATTTAATATGATGTTAGCTGATGGTTTATCATATATGGCCTTTATCATGTTGAGATATTTTCCTTCTATACCCATTTTGTTGAGAGTCTTAAACATAAAATTGTGTTGTATTTTATCGAAAGCCTTTTCTGCGTCTATTGATAAGATCATGTGGTTTTTGTTCTTTGTTTTGTTGATATGGTGTATTACGTTAACCGTTTTACGTATGTTGAACCATCCTTGAGATTCTGGGATGAATCCCACTTGATCATGATGTATTATTTTTTTAATATGTTGTTGTATTCGATTTGCTAGTATTTTGTTTAGTATTTTAGCATCTGTATTCATTAGAGATATTGGTCTGTAGTTTTCTTTTTTTGTGCCATCCTTGCCTGGTTTTGGTATGAGGGTTATGTTGGCCTCATAAAATGTGTTTGGAAGTATTGCTTCTTCTTCAATTTTTTGGAAGACTTTGAGTAGAATAGGAACCAAGTCTTCTTTGAATGTTTGATAAAATTCGCTGGTATAGCCGTCAGGGCCTGGACTTTTATTTTTGGGGAGGTTTTTAATGGTTTTTTCTATTTCTTCTCTACTGATAGGTCTGTTTAGGCTTTCTGCTTCTTCTTGACTCAGTCTAGGAAGGTTGTATTGTTCTAGGAATTTATTCATTTCTTCTAGGTTGTTGAATTTAGTGGCATAAAGTTTTTCATAGTATTCTACAATAATTCTTTGTATATCTATGGTGTCCATGGTGATTTCTCCTCTTTCATTTTGGATTTTGTTTATATGAGTTCTTTCTCTTTTTTCCTTGGTAATTCTTGCCAAGGGTTTGTCAATTTTGTTGATCTTTTCAAAGAACCAGCTCCTTGTTCTATTAATTTTTTCTATAGTTTTTCTGTTCTCTAATTCATTTATTTCTGCTCTGATTTTTATTATCTCCTTTCTTCGGCTGGTTTTGGGTTGTCTTTGTTCTTCTTTTTCTAGTTCCTTAAGGTGGGAAGTTAAGTGGTTCCCTTGGGCTCTCTCTTGTTTGTTCATATATGCCTGAAGTGATATGAACTTCCCTCTTATCACTGCTTTTGCTGCATCCCATAGATTCTGATATGTCGTATTGTCATTTTCATTAGTCTGTATATATCTTTTGATCTCTGCACTTATTTCTTCTTTGACCCATTCATTTTTTAAAAGTATGTTGTTTAGTTTCCACATTTTTGTGGGATTTTTTCCTCTTTTTTGCAGTTGAATTCTAGTTTCAAGGCTTTATGATCAGAAAATATGCTTGGTACAACTTCAATTTTTCTGAATTTGCTGATGTTGTTTTTGTGGCCCAACATATGGTCAATTCTTGAGAATGATCCATGTACACTGGAGAAAAATGTATACTCAGTCACTTTGGGATGAAATGTCCTGTAGATGTCTATCATATCCAGGTGCTCTAGTGTTTTGTTTAAGGCCACTATGTCTTTGTTGATTCTCTGTTTGGATGACTGATCTAGAGCCGACAGCAGTGTATTGAGGTCTTCAAGTATGATTGTGTTTTTGTCAGTTTTTGTTTTAAGATCAATAAGTAGCTGTCTTATATATTTTGGTGCTCCTTGGTTTGGTGCATATATATTAAGAATTGTTATGTCTTCTTGATTCAGTGTCCCCTTAGCCATTATGAAATGGCCATTTTTGTCTCTGAGTACTTTTCCTGTCTTGTAGTCAGCATTATCCGATATGAGAATTGCTACACCTGCTTTTTTTTTGGATGTTATTTGCTTGGAGTATTGTTTTCCAGCCTTTCACTTTGAATTTGTTTTTATCCTTGTTCCTTAGATGAGTTTCCTGTAGGCAGCATACAGTTGGATTTTCTTTTTTAATCCATTCTGCTACTCTGTGCCTTTTTATTGGTGAGTTTAATCCGTTTACATTTAGTGTAATTATTGATACTTGTGAGTTCCCTATTGCCATTTTATATCTTGCTTTCTGTTAGTTTTGTGTCTTGTTTGATCCTTCTCTTTCGTTTTTCTATCTTTTGTTTTTATTTGGTTGTATTCCATACATCTTTCCTCTGTTGCTATCTTTTTTATCTCATGTGCTTCTGTGGTGGTTTTTTCAATGGTGGTTACCTTTGAGTAATGAAAAGGGTCCCTACCCTGTTCATTGTAGTGAACTATTTTGTGAGTACTTTTGCACTCCATTGTCCTTTGCTACTGTTAATCTCCATTTTCTCCCCTTCTTTCTTTTTGTTGTTGTCACAGTTTACATTTGGTTTTATTATGTTCTTCTTGGAGCTTTTACTTGTGGCTGTTTTTTTTTTTGTTCTTTGTATCTGATTGGAGAACCCCCTTTAGTAATTCCTGGAGTGGGGTTTTTCTGATGATAAATTCCCTCATCTTTTCTGTATCTGTGAATGTTTTCATTTCTCCTTCATATTTGAAGGATAGCTTTGATGGGTATAGTATTCGTGGCTGAAAGTTCCTCTGTTTCAGGACTTTAAATATTGGGGTCCACTCTCTTCTAGCTTGTAGAGTTTCTGCTGAGAAATCTGATGATAATCTAATGGGCCTTCCTTTATATGTTGTATTCTTCTTTTCCCTGGCTGCCTTGAGAATTTTTTCATTGCTGTTGGTTTGTGTCAATTTCATTATGATATGCCTTGGAGTAGGTTTGTTGGGGTTAAGAAAACTCGGAGTTCTGTTTGCTTCTTGAACTTGAGGCTTTAGTTCTTTCCACAGGCTTGGGAAGTTCTCATCTATTATTTGTTTGAGTATGTTCTCCATTCCATTTTCTCTCTCTTCTCCCTCTGATATACCTATTATTCTTATGTTATTCTTTTTGATGGAGTCAGATAATTCTTGTAGGGCTATCTCATTTTTTTAAATTTTTGAGTCTCTTTCTTCTTCTCTCTGTTGTGCCTCAAGTTGCTTGTCTTCTATTTCACTAATCCTCTCTTCTATCTGACCTGTTCTATTAGCTAAGCTTGTTACTTCATTTTTCAGCTCGTGAATTGAGTTTTTCATCTCTGTTTGATTTGTTTTTATAGTTTCAATTTCCTTGGACATATATTCTTTGTGTTCATTGAGTTGTTTTCTGAGCTCCCTAAATTGCCTTTCTGTGTTTTCTTGTATATCTCGGAGGATTTTTAGGATTTCTATCTTGAATTCTGTCATTTAGCTCCAAGGTTTCCAATATATTAAATTTTTTCTCCATAGATTTGTCCTCATCTAGCTGTGTTACCTCTCTTTCTTTTGTATCCATGATATTCAATTTTCTCTTCCTTAATGGCATCTGAGGGTGGTTTTGTTGATAGTATTAATGAGATTTAATAAAGAATAAAAAGTTTAAAAAAATAAAAAAATAAAAAATCGAAGAGTTGTTTTTTTTTTAAAAAAATTAATAATGAAATAAAGAAAAATAAAATAAAATAAAAATTTTAAAAAAAGGAAATTATTCCCCCCCTCCTTTTTTCCTCTCCTCTCCTCTCCCCTCTTTCTTGAGAAAATCTTGTGGTGAACTGTGAATTATAACAAACAATGCCTGTGATGGAGGGCCTGAATTGGGGAAAAGTAATAAAGGGGCAAAAAAGAAAAAAAAGAAAAAAAAGAGCATATGGACCCACAAAAAGCAAATAAGGAAAAAATTTGGGTCAAGAATAAAATGATTTGCTTTTAGGTGTTGGTTGTCTAAGAGTTATGATGAGAGGAATAAGAGGAAAACGGAAAAATGGGGGGACAAATTAAAAAATTACTATTGTATTTAGTGGAACAAGAACTAGATAAAATGGAGAGCCAGGGATGGGAGCACTGCTAGTGAGTTAAAAAGGTGAAGTAAAACCCCCCCAAAATGCCACAAACATAAGTTTGAGTCCCAGATAAGATAATTTGTTTGTTATTGAGGTTTGAATGAGAGGAGATGTAAAGGAGAAAGGAAGAAACTAATATAGAGGGAGAAAAGAAAGAGAGAGAGAGAAAAAAAGAGGGAACCACTAAAAGAAGAAAAAAGAAAGGAGAGAGAGAGAGAGAGAGAGAGAGTTAAGGGTTTTGGAGTGCAACCCTCATAGAGAGAAAGGAAGAGAAGAGAAAAGATAATGGGAGATGTAACACTTATGGGTAGTGTAGTTCAAGGAGAGGAGAGAGTAAGACTGGCAGAGAGTTAATCGGCCAAATTGGAGGAGGAAAAAAAGTATCAAGAATGAAGATAAGAGAAACAAACGAACCAAATATAATAAAATGGGATAGGTTATAAAGTCTGCAGATTATTCTTGATTTTGAGAGGTTATCTTCTTGCTTTTTCTTTTCTCTCCCTCTTCCTGGTCGGTGACTCTGTACCCCGGGTTCTGCCCCTTTGGCACGCTCAGGTAGAGGTTTGCAGTTGATAAGTCTCTATGACAATGTCATGTATTGTGCTTTAGTCTCGTTGGCAGTCGAGGCTCATTAGCATTTATAGGCTCCGACAGTGAGAGAGTCCGTGTTCCTGGAGCCTTTCTCCTAGTCTTTCCTTCCTCAATTAGTAGCCTGATAATCCAGCTATGGGGTTGCTGCTGCCTCTGCCTGGATAGTAAGAGGCTCAAAGAGCTGGCATCTCCCCACTCTATTTCCACTCAGCACAGGGCTCTGGGTAAGGCTCAGTCAGTCAGAGCTGCTAGCATAATCAGGCGGGGCTTCTGCCCACTCAAAGACCTCTGGCTCTGCCACTCTGTCCGGTAACACAGGCGGGCGCCCACTTCCGGGGCGCTTGGAGGAAACTCTCACTCACTGTCTGCACGCGCAGACCAGGATATCCGGCCAGCAGTCTCACGCTCTGAGTGAAACCCCCAACCGCAGGGAAAAGTTGCAGCGTTGGAATTGAGTCTCGCTCCGTCCCCATGCGTGGCTTTTGCAAGGCACTGGGGCGGCCCGAGATTCCGCTTTGGCCCACACAAAGGCCCCTGACTCTGCCCCTCTGTGCGATAACACGGGCGCGCACTGCCGAGGCACTCGGAGGAATCTCTCATTCACTATCTGCGCACGCAGACCAGGATATGAGGCTGGCCGCGTTTCCCTCTGAGTGAAACCCCCTCCAGCACGGAAAATCTGCACCGTTGGAATTAGTTCTCACTCCCTCCCGTGCGTGGCTTTCCCAGGGTGCTGGGGCTGCCCAGAGACTCTGCCCTCGGCCCACAGAAAGGCCTCTGACCCTGCCTCTCCGTGGGGCAACATGGGCACCCACTCCCGGGGCCTAGGAAGAAATCTCTCGCCCACTAACTGCGCGCACGCCGACCAGGAGACCGGGTAAAATGGCCGCCCCGCTTGTCTTTCTTTGTTTGGGTTTGGCGCGAGTGTTAGCTTGTATTGCCCGGGTTGCCACAGGATCAGTTTTCCTCGGCTTGGATCTCCGTGCCACAGCCTGGTTTGGCTGTTTGTGCCGCGGCCTGGATCTATTCACCCCCTTTGCCCATCTCAGTTTCTATATTCACAGTTACCAGAGAAAGCCGCCCTGTTTAGGTTAGTGAGGAAGGCGGAGCATTTCTTACTCCCTATTTCCTTCGGGGTTTGGTTATATATTTAGCCAATTTTTCACTCGACCATACCTTTGGGTGTATTGTGAAGCATCTGGAGGCTCCAAGTATAGGTTTTTCTGTTTCTGGTTGAAGATCTTGTTGAGTTTTGGGGGAGATTTATCGGTATCGTTTCCTATCCCGCCATTACTCTGACGTCATCTGTCGGTGCATTATCTTAGACTGGGCTTCCTAGGATACAACCTTTGGAATGAAGCTGTGAGTGTAAGAATATGTTCTTTGAGTGTAAGAATAGGTTCCGGAAGTGCTCTGGGGATCAACACCTGTGGAGGGTGAAGGAAGGATGGATGGATGGAGGGAGGACCAAGATATAGTCCCCCAAAAGGCTGATATTGGTCCTGATCCCTTGGGAACTCCAGGGCTAGGATGATCCTTCAGAGTTGTCCCAGCTTGAGGCAACCATGAGGACCAGACATTGATTGTATGTTGCCCCAGGCGAAGGAGCATAAACTTGGGCAATGCAGCTTTCTTGGGCTCAAAACAATTCTTAGAGAAGGATTCTGTTGAAAGATCAGTAGTGAACATTCTTAAGAGCTGAAAAATGAGTGCCTGGAGCTGTGAAAGGAGAGATCTAGGTGGCCAACCATGACATTCCTTATATGCTACTTAGGTGGGTTAGCTCCTATTTTTTTGCGAAGCCTGGTGCATCTACTTTCCATGACTCTGTTTCGTACCAACATTATTTGCTTAGTTTGGGGGTTAGATTTCCTCTGAGTAGTGTGTGTGTGCGCATGTGTGTACATATATGTATACACACATCCTGTATCATATATTCATGTCTGTAATGACATCTACATGATCTATATGTATATCTGCCCATGTGTACTGTACTGGTATGCTCAGAACTTTATAGGCCTTTTCGGGTGTGCATAAACAGACAAAAGCTTGGAGAAGGGAGGTGTTTTTGAAATGAGTTTTTAAAAAATATGTCTGTTTTAAAATCTCCTGTCAAGTCTGGGTGGGCTTAATAACCATGGAGTTCTCAGCCTCTGGCTGCCTGAGAGTTTGTAGCCATATGATGACAAAAAAAAAAAAAAAAAAAAAAAAAAAAAGAAGAAGAAGCATTTTCCCTCTAAGAGTAGTTTGTGATCACAGTGTGGAACTTGGACAGTGAAATGCATTTTTAAACGAGAGAAAAACATACCTCTCTGAGGAGTATTGGCTCTGAAATCTTGGCTGCAAAGAACTGCCAAGTTCTAGAGGGCTGTGATGTTGTTCTGTGAGGTAAAAACTGGAGTTCTGCACACTTTTCCAGGGTTGGCAAGGTCCTGCTATTGAGTGACACATTTCCAAGTGTAATTCACATATGAGGTGCCTTAAGTCTGTACAGTACTTGTGTTAACCCCTGAGATGTTGGTATTCATTCATTCCACTTCTAGGGATAAGGAAACAGACTCTACGAGGTAAACCAACTTGCCCATGGTCTGTGTGCCTCAGAAATAAGGTGTTCATGCATGCTGCTTTGTTTAGCACTGTCCCTGCTTACTCTGTTGTTCTGGTGTAATTGTTAGCAATATCCCTTTTTCATTCACACACATTTCTCTTTCTTTCTTTCTTTCTTTCTTTCTTTCTTTCTTTCTTTCTTTCTTTCTTTCTTTCTTTCTTTCTTTCTTCTTTCATTCTTTCTTTCTCTCTCTCTCTCTCTTTCTTTCTTTCTCTCTCTCTCTTCCTCCTTCCTTCCCTCCCTCCCTCCCTCCCTCCCTCCCTCTCTCCTTCCTTCCTTCCTTCCTTCCTTCCTTCCTTCCTTCCTTCCTTCCTTCCTTTCCTTCCTTTTCTTTCTTTCTTTCTTTCTTTCTTTCTTTCTTTCTTTCTTTCTTTCTTTCTTTCTTTCTTTCTTTCTTTCATTTTTTGACAAAGACAGAGATAGAGAGAGGGACAGATAGGGACAGACAGACAGAAAGGCAGAGAGATGAGAAGCATCAATTTTTCATTGTAGCATCTTAGTTGTTCATTGATTGCCTGTTCATTGATTGATTTCTCATATGTGCCTTGACCAGGGGGCTACAGCAGACTGAGTGACCCCTTGCTCGAGCCAGCAACCTTTAGGCTCAAGCCAGTGACCATGGGTCATGTCTATGATCCCATGATCAAGTCAGCAACCCCACATTCAAGCTGGTGAGCCTGCACTCAAGCTGAATGAGCCTGCATTCAGCCGGTGAATTCAGGGTTTCAAACCTGGGTCCTCCGCATCCCAATCTGATGCTTTATCCACTGTGCCACCACCTAGTCAGGCTTCTTTCTTTTTTTATGATAACACAAATTAATTTTACTGTCTTAATGCTTTCAGATCATAACATTCTGCATTTTTCTGGACAGGTGACACCTCAGTTTAGGTAGTACCTTTGTAAGTCGAAGAAGACAAATTGCTTTTAGGTGTTTCATGATCTTCTGATTTGGAGAATCAATATATATATTTTTTAAAAAGCACACTTTCTTCTGGAGAATCTCCACCTGTGTGTATAACATACTCACTATACCAGTCGTCTCTGTTATTGAGAAGTACTTTCATACCTGGTCCACTGTCATCTATCAGCTTGGAAATGCACTGCTTCAGAGCAAAACCACATTCGTGTTGGTGAATTCACAGGTTAACCCAACAGCCCTTCCTGCCCCCTTTCTCTTGCTAAAATTTGTACACAGTTTTTTATTCTGATGGTATGTGATCTTGGTTTTAGGTCCAGGCCTCTTGACACCAAATCTCACAAGCTTTCTCCAATGCCTTGAAAATGGTCTTTAAAAGTTATAACTTGACAAATGCACATGGCATACATAATCTGGAATGATCCCCTCTGCACTGAGCAGGGCCTTTGACTCTACCCATGGTCTTCTATCTTCCTTCACAACCCAGACCAGGAGCAGCTGACATCTACCATGTTTTTCATCAATTTTTTTCTTTTACTCAAACAGATAAGGTCACAAAAATCTGACCCAAAAGAAACATTGATGTAAGGCAGAGAGATGTAAATTTTTATTAGTTTCATAAGGCTGTCTTGCATTCTTTTTAGACTCATGGTGCTTGGACCTGCACTGATTTTTGTTAACTGGATATACTGTCTGGTGTGTGGATTAGTAGTTTAAATTATAAAAGTCATCTTCAATCCGTGGCTCAATGAGATACTTGGTATTTTCCCAAGAAATGACACTGTGAATAAGCTCCCAGTGAGAACAGCCCATATTGTTCTTCCGGTATGAGACTGTTGGCACACTCCTGATGGCAATTTTAGATGTGAAGCTGGCATTTGGAGTGTCTGAATAGTGAAAAATGCATTGTCATCATATGTGTTCTGCCCCTTAGCAAAATAGATCATCACACTTGAAGCCATAGATAAACATCTCAAAAATTCCCCTACCCTCAAGTTACCCTATGTGTTATAACACCGTTTTTGTTTGATAGTTTTTAGAATAATGATGGAGTATGTCTTCAGAAAAAATATTTTATAATATTAGTTTAATGTGACACATACTTCAAAGCAACTAATTGATTTGCTTAACATTCTGAAATACATAAATGGTAGAAATTATGACACCTTCCCTTAGGCATCACCTAAAAGAGGTCAGGCGTGTCTTAGCAATGAGCATCAATAGCTGTTTTTATTATAAATGGTATTCCTTCTACCTCCCATTAGTGGTATAAACAAAAAGACCTTTGTGGTTAGAATTTAGTTTGGAATAACTTGAACAGTCTTAAATTGACATTAATTTCCAAAAAAAAAAAAAAAAAAATCTTACCGTCATCCTCTTCAGTAATTTTACATGGTGGAAGGAGAAAAGAGAGCTTATATATATTTTTATAAGTGACTTTTTTACCTACCAGAGAGAGAGAGAGAGAGAAACAAATCTTTTTTATGTATATGAAAACAACAAAGCCTCTTTTGAGCTTTTGTTTCTTTAAAAAATTAAAATACACAGCTAAATAAAAGAATTAGAAAGCTTGCTACTTAAAAACAAACAAGTGACCAAAAGTAAAAGCTAAAGGTAGGAGGACTCTTCCAAAATGCTAGCTAGTAACTTCATTCCTGAGGTTCAGAAATGAATAGAAAATGCCACTCTTTAATAAAAACTATTGATATTATTTTGGTTTTTAAGTAACATTTTTTGTACAGATGCAGAAGATAGAATTCTCAATTAAATAAATGACTCACTTAAGAAATAAAAGCATTAGAAATGGCAAAAAAAAAAAAAAAAAAGAAAAAAGAAAAAGAAAAGAAAGAAACCAATCAATTAACTGTTGTTATTTTTCCCTTGAATTCTGTACTGGGCAGCTTTCGAAGAGACTGGCGAGGTGGGAGGCTGAGTTTGACAGACACAGAAATGTGTCTCTGGGAGATTTCTCATCACAATTACTCAGGCCTGTGACAATCTAAGGTATCTCAGACCTCTACCCCCAGTTTTTCAGTTCTGTTTTTTTCTCTTTTCTTTATCCTTTCATTTATCTTTCCAGGCACTCAGAAAATATGAGCATTCACCACTCTAATGTAGCCTTTTGGATGTAAAGCCATATTTGAAGAGAGATATTTTGATAGGGTTTAAAAACAAACCATAAAATCTTCACCTCTGAACAGATTCCTAAAGTATGAAGTAGACATTGTCACCTAATTCATGTATTTCACTTTGTTCTCTGGTCCCAACCTTGGGCTTTGGGAACAACTCAGTGAAGGGTCAGTGTGCTGTGTATCAATAGCACACCTTAGTTGGCATTGAAGGTTTGTTTTTCCATTTTCACTTACCTGTTCTGATATGACTGCTTCAAGTTATTTTTCCCAAGATGCCTGACTTTGGAACAAGTCTTCTTAGAGAAAAGAAAGAATAATATGTCCAAGAAATCGTGGTGTAAAGAGTTCTGAACTGATTGTTAGAGGCTGACTCACCTTTTGGTAATTGGTTTCTTTTATAAAAGTCATCGTTCTTATTTATTATTGTGAAGATAAGCCTTTATGCTGCTCAATATTCTTTGAAGCACATAGCAAGAACTGCTAGAGTTAGAACACGGCTTTTCTTGGGATAGAAAATAATAATCTGAAAATTTTCCTTTTTTGGAGGATCTTGCCTCATTGCTGCTGGCTGCTGACTGATCAGGGTGATTGCTGCTAAAGACCGGGGTAGCTGTGGCAATTTCTTACAGTAAGACAGCAGTGAAGTTTGGGATATCAATTCATTCTTCCTTTCACAAACAATTTCTCTGTAGTCTATGATACTGTTTAGTAGTATATTACCCACAGTAGAACTTCTTTCAAAATTGGGGTTAATTTCTTCTCACACCCTGCTGCCGCTTTATCAACTAAGTTTAGTAATATTCTAAACTCTTTGTTGTCATGTCCATTATTTTCACAGGAGCAGATTCCATCTCAAGAAACCACTTTCTTTGCTCATCCATGAAAAACTACTCCTCATTCATTAAAGTTTTCTCATGAGATTAAAAGCATTTAATCATATCTTCAAGTTCCACTTTTAATTCCAGTTCTCTTGATATTGCCACCACATCTACATCACTTCTTCCACTGAAGTCTTGAACCCCTCAATTCCAAAATGTTAATGTTAATATTTTGACATCCTCCCGTGAGTCACAAATGTTCAAAGGTTCTTAATGTCATCTGGAATGCAGCAGAAGGTGCATCTATGGCAGCTACAGCTTCACAAAATGTTTTGTTTTGTTTTTCAGGTGAGAGGAGGGGAGATAATGAGGCAGACTCCTGCATGCGCTCTGATTTGGATCTATCTGGAAACACCATCTAGGGCCAATGCTCAAATACCAAGCTATTTTCAGCCCCTGAGTCTGTTGCGTTTAGACCAACTGAGCTATCCTAAGTGCCTGGGGCCAAATTTGAACCAATGGAGCCACTGGCTGCAGGAGGGGAATAGGGAGAGAAAGGGGGATTGTGAGGTTGGGAGACACAGATGGTTGTTTCTCATGTGCACCCTGACTGGGAATTGAACCCAGGATGTCCATATGCTGGGCTGATGTTGTTATCTACTGAACAACTGGCCAGGGCCACAAAATGTATTTCTTAAATGATAACACTTGAAAGTCAAAATTACTTCTTGATCCATGGGCTGCAGAATGGAAATGGTGCTAGCAGGCATCAGAAGAACATTAATTTCACTGTACATCTTCATCAGAGCTCATGGTGACTAGGTGCATTGTTAATAAACAGTAGTATTTTGAAAGAAATATAAATATATATATATTTCCTGACCAGTGAGTTTCAACAGTGGGCTTAAAATATTCAGTATACCATGTTATAAACAGATCCAGGTTTTGTTGTTCTATTTGTAGAACACAGGCAGCACAGAATTAGTGTAATTCTTAAGAGCCCTAAGCTTTTTGGAATCGTAAATTAGCATTGGCTTCAACTTAAAGTCACCAGTTGCATTATCCTGTAACAAGAGAGTCATCCTGTCCTTTGAAGCTTTTGAAACCAGGAATTGACTGTTCTGTAGCTGTGAGAGTCTTAGATGGCATCTTCTTCTGATAGAAGACTATTTTGTTTACATTACAAATCTGTATAATATAGCCTCCTTCATTAACTGTTTTCGTTGGAAAATTTACTGAAGCTGTTATATCAGCACTTACTGCTTCAGATGTACGTCTATGTTTCAGAGATGGCTTTTTTTTCTTAAACCTCATGAAGCAACCCCTACTAGATTCAAACTTTTCTTCCACAACTTCCTTAATTCTATCAGTTGTTACAGAATTAAAGAGAAATAGGTCTTTTCTCTGGATCAGGTTTTGGCTTAAGGAAATGTTTAATCTTTTATCCAGATCACTAAAACTTTCTCCATATCAGCAATAAGGCTGTTTCATTTTCTTACCATTTGTGTGTTCACTGGAGTAGTACTTTTAGTTTCCTTTAGGAACTTTTCCTTTGCATTCACAACTTGGGTATTTGGCACAGGAGGCCTAACTTTTAGGCCATTTCAGCTTTCAACATGCCTTCCTCACTTAAGCTGAATTATTTTTACCTTTGATCTAAAGTGAGAGACATACAACTTTGCCTTTCCTGTGAACACTTAGAGACCATTGTAGGGTTAATAATTGACCTAATTTTAATATTGTTGTATTTCAGGGAACAGGGAGACCTGAAGAGAGAGAAAGAGGTGGAGGAATGGCTGGTCAATGGAGCAGTCAGAATACACATATTTATTGATCAAGTTTGTCATTTTATATGGGCCTGGTTCGTATTGCCTCAAAATAATTACAATGGTAACATCAGCAATCACTGACCACAGAACACTATAACAAATGTAATAATAATAAGAAAGTTCAAAAATATTGTGAGAATTACCAAAATGAGAAACACAGATGTAAAATAAATAGTGCCAATAGACTTCCTCAATTCAAGAGTGCCACAAATTTTCAATTTGAAAAAAAATGCCATATCTGTAAAGCACAGTAAAGTAAGTATGCTTATATATGTAGCCAGAATCAGTATAGATTATTTTATTTCATGTTTTTAAGTTCAAATAATTAATATTAAACTATACATGACATTCTTTAACTTGCTTTTTTTTTCATTCAACATTGATGCTTATTCTTTAGCAGCTGTATTTCATCGTATGAAAAGTCCACAACTTATCCATTCATCCACTAATGAACATTTAAGTTATTTTCAGTCTTAGCTATCACACACAATGTTCCAGTGGACATTCTTTTTATTTTTACTGAAATACAGTGATACCTCGGTTCTCGAACATAATTCGTTCCGGGAGAACGGTCGAGAACCAAATTGTTCGAGAACCGAAACAATGAAACCCATAGGAAATAATGGAAACTGGATTAATTTGTTCCAAGCCCCAAAAATATGCCTATTTACTGGTGCTTTCTCACAAATAACAACTTCATTGATGCTGTCACCTGCTAACTCTTTTTCTTTAATGAAAATAAGAAGCAGCTTCTCCATTTCCTCCATTATCTGAGGCCTTTGCTTTGTTAACAATGTAACACCTTTGGCAACATTGGCAGCCTTTATAACAGCTTTATTCTTAAGGAAAGTTGAGATAGTAGATCTTGGCATGCCATACTCAGCAGACAGATCTGAAACACGTGTGCCCTGTTCATATTTGGCAATGATTTCTTTTTTCAGCTCAATCGTTGTTCTCACAGCTTTCCGCTTACCTTTGTCTGCATTACCACTTCTGGCTTTCTTTGGACCCATGTCTAAGGGTTAAATTCAGTGTACAAAGCGTGCACAAAGCGTGAGTCTCTCCACAAAGCGTGAGTCTCACCACAAAGCGTGACTCTCACCACAAAGCGTGACTCTCACCACAAAGCGTGACTCTCTCCACAAAAACGTGATTCTCTCTCTCCACAAAGCGTGACAAAGTGTGACTCACACTGATGACGCAGGCAAGGCGCGCTTGGCCGAATGAACGCCATTCGGCTCAACTCGGCTAATCTCGGAAGTTCGAGTTCCAAATATTTGTTCGGATTCCAAGACAAAATTTTCTCGAATTTCCTGGTCGAATACCGATTTGGTCGAAAGTCAATGCGTTCGAGAACCGAGGTATCACTGTACGCGTGAGAATTTTCTTAGAGGGTATACCTAAAAGTCACCAGCCATTTCACCTCTCCCAGAGCCTTTAGGCTCATGTTACTGAATGATTCCAATATTTCTTCCTTTTTAATTCATCTCTGCTTCTTTTTGTGTAAAATATCTCAACTCAATTAAAATCATCTGCATTCTGTTTTTGGTTGAGCAATCCAGCTCTTTCTAGCCCTTGTACCTGAACTCAGTTCCAGGTTGATTTTTATATAGCAACTCCATTATGGAATTCTATAGGACAAAATCAACCAAACAAAGCCCTGTTCTCATAGGACCCAGTCTCCTTGGAAGATAATTATAATTATAAAAGGGATTTGATTTATCCATTGCTTTTGGGAAAGGCCTCCCATAGGTGATGATTTATTATATCTCTCTGTCTAGAGAATCATTATGTTTTGTAAGATTTTTGTCTAGAGCAATAAAATACACTATTCATTCTTTCAACAATCATTTATTACACATGATTGCCCAGCACTGTACTAAGCACTGGAATGAAACAGATCTAAGATGAATAGGGTCTAAGGAACACTCAATCTAATCAGAGAAATAAACACTTAAACAAATACAAAAAAAACAAAACAAAAACAAAACTTCCCCCAAACAGTGCTATGAAAATATTGAGAAGGAAATGTTCATTTTATTGAGAAGATTTTGGAAAGGAGACAGCAACAGAAAAAATAATTGTAAGGTCCAGAGCCTGGTAGTCTAATGAGGTTGGGATTGGCAAGAAATTTGGTGGCCAAGTTTTAGAATCTTGGAAGGAAAATTGAAAAGCAGGAGTTAGTAAGGTAGATTGGTCCCAGATTTTGTGTGGTTGTATTCGTCAGGCTCAGCTGCTAAATTCTAATCTATACTCAATGAGGGGAAACATGAGAGTTAAAAAAAAATAAAGGTTTTATCATATTATATTTTGGCTATAAAAAAGAAACAAATAGGCACTTATAAACTTGGAAACTACTTAGGTCATTGAAGTGGTAGTCCATGGGAGAGAATATAGAGGGATTGAACTAACTTGAAAAAAATTGGACAGAAAGTAATCTAGGAAACTTGAGAACCAGTCATTATTTATCACTGTCAAATATAGAGATGTGAGGGATAAAAGGAAGGAATAGTTAAAGATAAGATGAGGCTCTGGCTGAGTGACAAAGTAGATAAAGCATTGATCACACTGAGGTGGCAGGTTTGATCCTCAGTCAGGGCATGTGGGAAAAGCAATCAATGAATATGCAACTAAATGCAATGACTAAGTGAAGAACGAGTTGATACTTCTCTTTCTTTCAAATCAATGGAAAAGAATTTTATTTTATTTTTTTTATTTTTGAAAAAGAATTTTAGAAAAGATAAGAAGAATTCTAGCTTTGAATGCTAGTTTAGGTCACATGGCATTCTCTAGGAGTTTGAAAAGAACTTTATTGGAAGGTCATAACCTTGGTTTAGGTAACTTTCAATATCAAGTGGTATTAAGAAACCAGAAAGTGTTGTCTGTCTGTGGTCAAACTATGGTCCAGTATTTAGAAGAGGTAAGATTAAAGAAAGAGGTTTGGAAGAAGGTTGTAATAATATTACACAAGCATTATAGAAATCAAAGAGGATCAATGCAGAATATAAGACATATGGAATTGGCAATTGGGAAATCATTGTGGATATTTTTATAGAGCAAACTCAGTAGGGTGCGGCAGAAAAAACTTCAGCTGAATGAATGAAAGTTGGTGTGGTAGGCACTGTCAATTTCATTGCAGTTCTCTGTCATCCTTACCAATAGAACTCTGATTTTATTTAAGGGGCAATGAGCACCTAGGGATGAACATGTGAAGTATTTCTAGTCAGTAAGATACAAGTGGAAATCTGTTGAGAATTTCTAGGGAGGTTTTTTGGTTTCCTGACAGGCATTGCTCCTTTCATTGTTTTTCTTTTAGCTCTTCTTCCTTCTTCCTTCTTAGAATACTAAACAAGGCAACAAGAATAAGGATGGATGCACATACATTCAGTATGATGGAAAGATGACATTATTGAGCCTACCTGCCCTAAAGTCCTTGTGTAAGACTGTTCAAGAGTCTTAATTATATAAGTTAGAGATATATTAGCTGATTGTTTTCATTTTCAGAAGCTGATTCCTCAAGTTGGTATTAACTGTAGGCAGTTGCAGCAGAGAATCTGAGTCTTTAAAGTTGATGGCATGAATGACTGATTTGCCTCCCCTTTTATAAATAGTCTGTGGCCACCTGTATCAAAAGTTCTTGGGATAGCAATAGAATGCAGATACTAAGGCATCACTCTAGACCCCTGGTTGGCAAACTGTGGCTTGTGAGCCACATGCAGCTTTTTGGCCCCTTGAGTGTGGCTCTTCCACAAAATACCATGTGTAGGGGCTACCTCGATAAGGAATGTACCTACTTATATAGTTTAAGTTTAAAAAATTTGGCTCTCAAAAGAAATTTCAATCATTGTACTGTTGATATTTGCCTCTGCTGCCAACCACTGCTAGACCAACTAAATCAGATTGTCTGGGAATAGAATTTGGGAATCTATTTTTAATACAATAAGGTTTGAAAAATACAGATTTCATCCATGATTCCTCTATACAACTCTTAGATTCATGCATGTAGGCATGCAATCAGTCTACAACTTTGGGCAGCCAGTGGAAGTGACTTCATGTTCAATGCATTGTGGCTAGAAAGTTATGCTTATATTTGGATGGGTTAAGGAAATAATTAAAGGGCCAGTTGAAAACCTAGTGGTCAAGAAATTCAGGCTTGGATACTGACATGATCTAGCTTGATCCTATAAAACTCTCTGAAGAAATGGGAGGTCTTGAGAGCTACTGAATTATTGAAGGGGAAATAATGAAAGGAGTGAACCTTCTCATCTCCCTGGCCATTGAGACCACAGGCACATATGATACTTCCAGGGAAAACAAAGTCAAAAGTTTTCCCAGAGAGATATGGCAGTGGTGGGGAGGGAAATTGGAGTTGGAAGCCAAGGTAGTCAATTTACATCAGCTATGTTTTGAGAAATCAGTCATTTTCACACTACTAGTGATCAGAACATAAGCTAACATCCAGCAACCCAAGTTATACATTGACTCTGTACTATAATCACAGTAGGTAGTTTTGAACTTGTTTGTTTGCAGTTTCTCTTTTTGAATATGTATTCTGAAGAGATTTTTTTTCAGTATGGTGCATTGTCCAAGTGAAAATATTCTTCAAAGTAATGCCCTCCAGATCAAACCAAGATAAAGAGCTATCATTGTTATGTTTGATAGGCATAGACAGTACTTACACTGAAATGGAAATAATTGAAACTAACCTCACGGAAAAATGCAAACACTCAAAGGTTGTAAGAAAATATATATAAATCAAAATTGTAAAGCAATTCAAATGTCACTTTTTAAAAAACTAAATTCCTACTCAGGGACTCATCAACTTCACTTGAATCCAAAAGATTTTCAGGTGGCAGGAATGATGATGATTAAAGCCTGAGACATCAGCAAAACTTTATATCTACAAAAATGGGAAAATAAACCTTTAGGCAAGATGCTAAAAATAGGCTTACTTTGGTAAAATGAAGCTGTTTGAATAAATGAAACTAATAGTTTTTATCTAAACCATCTGTAGTGTGAAATGGGAAGTTGTATAGAACAGTCCTCAGAGACTTCTGATTGCTCTACATTAGAAGGAAGAGGAGGGAAGAGAGAAAATGGAGTTTCTCTTCATTTATCTGAGAATTAACAAAGTGATCAGCAAAGTGACGATGGAGGCCAACCTGTGCTGGCTGCAGGCAATGTGGCTCCAGCTGTTCATGAAAGACCAGCATCATTTAAAGAAATTGATAGGTTAGAGTAGCAGATAACTTTCCTCTGTAAGAAAAGAAAGAGGTGGGAGGAGAGAAGTCAACCTAAAACAACCCTCAGGTATTTAGTATTTTAAAGCAGTGGTTTGCAACCTTTTTATACTTGAGGACCAGTGAAAGTAAGAGAATTATTTCAGGGACCACTAAGGCAGAAATCACTCTGATAATAAGTGAATTTGAGTAAGATCTTTGAGTCTATATCTTCATACAACATCAAGGTGGTTAACTCTTTCATAGACCTGCGTAAAATTACTGGCGGACTGGCAGTTGAAAAACACTGTTTTAAAGGACTGTCACTTCTGTTATGTTGGTCTGCTGAAACCACATCTTGAAACCAGGTGTTAAAAATGACCCAACTCAACAGCTAGTATGGCTTTGTAGATATGTATATTTTGTAATAGTCCCCGGAAATTGCAGTTTCATTTAGATATAACAATCTTTTTTCTTCTTGTATGAACCTCTTGCCAAGACCAGATTTAGGTTTCTGTGGGTCTACCTTGCTGAAAAACCAAAAACAAAACAAGATACAAAATACTCCACAGAATCGGTTACAATTTATGGAGAGATGAATTCTAACGGCTCCCTCTAGCTTGGAAAACTGGATAAAACTAGATCAAAGATAAATCCAACAGTGATTATTAGTGCAAGCTACTTTTATATGGTATATTTCTACATCTGCACATCATACGAACATGCTGAGTTTCTGGAAGGACTTGATGCACAGACCACACGCCATGCACAGACCACGCTGTCTTCTTTAGTTCCCATGTAACTGCAGTGGAGTCTTCAACAAATCATTGGGACTACTCACTTAGTTTATTGGCTTTATCACAATTAACCTTGGAATTAGTTTATTCTACCACCTCTCATATTCAGTTTAGTCATCTGAGTAATTGAAGAATTATAGGTCAATGAGAGGCAACCAAAACTATAAAGCTACAAAAAAAAAAAAAGTGATTTTTGCAAATGTTCTTTTGCAAAACACAATGAGACTTGATCTAAGTTGATACCCCTGCTCCCATTCTGGCCTTTCTTAGATTCTATTTAAAACAGTATTAATTTTTTTAAAAATAAAAGGTTGACACTGTATTCTCTGAATTTAATTAATAGCAGGTGTGCTTTGACTCCAGGAATGAAGCTGCCCCTATTGAGTAAAGGCTATGGTACCCTCAGATCAAATAAAGAGGGTACATTTCTGCATAATCCAGTACCTGGTCTAAATCCAGGCCCCCACAGCAGGAACTCTGGTAGTACAACATGGCCACAGACTTAGAACATTATGATTTATGGCCATAGATGAATTTTTAAGTAAATTTTGTGCTCTAGAATTTTCTTTGTCTATCGCCTGAGCATCAGCAGAACCAGGAACTAAAGCTCTGAGCAGTGCACTCAGCTCAGTGGAGCTCAGTGACACACACATCTCAATAATGAGTCACTGCATTTCTATAATTTTAAGTGCTGAATTAGTCTTCTTTCTCTTCTACTTTTCACCCAACATCACGGTACGTGGAAAGGATGAGGGATAGAGTTCTTGGATGTCTGAGGAGGAATGGCATAACCTTTGAGCTGAGTAGTATGGTTGGTAGTATGTCTTGGATTTCGATAAGATTGGATCTTAATTCAAATTTCAAGTATCAGACAGCATCAATATCAAGAACTTAAAAAAGCACTTATTTGACAAACATCTGCCTCAGATGTTCATCCGGAAAAGTTAGCTGCTAAGCCAGTTTCTTCCTCTGCCCTCACGCCACCACAGAGAGTCAGCCGTGAAAGGATTAAGAGATGACAATGTCCTTCTACATCTGCTCTGACCACTTACTCCACACTGATGCAGCTGGGAAAGGTTGAGATTAATCCTCGAAAAAGCATTCATGTTGGAAAGATTCCTGTGACTTTCACTGTAACATGAAGCTCTTTATGGCTTAATGTTTAACTGCACTGGAATGTTATTCTTTCCATTGCCTTTATGACTGTACTTTGGTTTGAAACTACTGGGTCTTATTCCAGTACAAAGCTCAACCTGCCCTTTCTCTTATAGACTGAAGAAAAACCAAACTTGCCTTCTTCTGCATGTTTCCACTGAATCAAAATGTGAGGTGCACATTTGACCAAAAGTGGCTTGTCCCCCATTTCAGTGTCTATGGAGAAACTTTAGTTCATGTGATCAAGATTAATGGCCACTGCAAGACTGAACTTTTCCTCAGCATCCAACGGTGGAGTCTCTTCCCAGCATTGTGGCTGGTAGGGTGTGTGCCAGGCTGAGGATACAAACATTTGTTTTGGAAATCTGCTGGCTCTAAAATTTGATGGTCTCTTTCTGTCTTTAAAACCTTTTGCCTTACAACAGTTGCAAGCTGTGGTTTTGTGTCTGTGTGAAGTGACTAACTGCACTACCACTCTCTCTGTGGGGAATGTATTCATCCAGCACCCAAACCACCTACTGACTTCCGGCACCTCTTATCAGCTAAGCCATCAGCCACGAGCTGACATTTCAGCATTCAGAGGCTCCCTGCCCCCATCTCAAAAAAAAAAAAAAAAAAAAAAAAATGACAGGAGGAGAAAAAGGCTCATTTGGCAATAGTTTGCTCTTGCTGTTTGGCCTGGAGAAAGACATTCAAAGTGGTAGAAGATTGTTTAGTAACAGCTGGTGAGCACCAGGGTGTAAGGCTGATTTTCAGATATGACAGGCACTTACAGGAATGCTGCCAGATACAGCTGTTTAAAAGCTTTAATAAACAGCAAGTCAATACTAATCTTTGCCAAATTAATCTTTTCCCTGACAGCCCATCAGAGCAATTATGTTTAGGCTTATTGTAAACACACAATTGTCAAACAGGGATGCTACAGCCTTTAAAACACTATAGTTTGGTTCATAGTCTTTCTTAAGAATAGTGTTTGCTTTTTTTTTTTTGTCTGCAGAATTCTAAGTCTTTCCATTTTATTTTCCAGTCATTTTTTTTTTCTGGCCTCATATCAGTGTGGATGAAATTTCACTTTGAAACATCTTTGTTAACAAGCTAATAAAATGTGGAATGATGACAAAGCTGGTGGCTTCCTTAATAAGGCACAACTCTGGCCAGTGCTGAAACATGGCACATCACTGTTCTCAGTTGCCTGCTGGTTCATACCCAGAACTTCATCTTCACTTCTTACCCACTGCAGTGTAATCTGGTTCTGGATACAAGTGACAACATGTTGCCTAAGCAAGAAATGAGAAGGACAAGTCTGATGTCTGTGCATGCATGGATTGTAAAGTTTGTGTTATGTTGGTATAGAAGTTACCCCTGCCTCCCGCAAGCAGTGGTCTTGTGTAGTAAGCATTTGGAAACTTTTCTCTTCCATGCTGGAATCTAGTTCCAAATAAATCCTAGAGAAATCTTGGCGAATCTTAAAAAATAGAACCATTTCTTCTTATCTTTGTGTAATTTAGATAAAGTCCAAGAAATGAGGTCTTTTATTTACTTCATTTCACCAAGTCATACTAACATTTGGTAATTAAGAGAAAAAAAATTAGGATCCTGCTCATCAACGTTTTAATTTGGCATCCCATAAACTTGTCTCCTGAAACTTCTCTCTTGCACCCAACACTCCCACTTGTCTAGCACCTTTTTTCTCCTTTGCTTCTTACTTTTTTGATGTGACTAGCGATATTATATATTTCACTTCTGTATTTCGAAATTATTGTTTAACTATATAGACTGAAAAAATAGGGCACAACTCATTTTGAAATTCTTTTTTTCAATCTTTTTGTAACCTTAGATTTCTTTTTGAAAAATTTCCATTATTCTTTCCTTCCTAATGTTTATCTGCAACATTTAATTTCCTTCTGTATTGAAAGAGTTTTTAAACCATCCCTAAAATAGCACACCGTTCTTCTTGAGGATAATCTGTGATGTTTCCTTGATCATTCTTTATATCATTGCATTTATTCTGTACCCACCATGTGCTCTGAAACTTCAAGTTGCTTTGGAGGTAAAGAGATTATTCTGCTCTAGGGAATCAAAGAGTTTGTACTGCTAGGTGACTCAGTAGTATAAGTATTTGGGATTAAAACATATGATGTGGGCCCTGGCCAGTTGCCTCAGCAGTAGAGTGTTGGCCTGGTGTGTGGAAGTTCTGGGTTCGATTCCCAGTCAGGGCACACAGGAGAGGTGACCATCTGCTTCTCCACCTCCTTCCCCCTTTCTCTCTCTCTTCCCCTCCTGCAGCTATGGCCTCGAATAGTTCAAGCAAGTTGGCCCTGGGCGCTGAGGATGGCTCCATGGCCTTGGCTTCAGGCACTAAAATAGCTCAGCTGACAGTTGATGAGCAACAGAGCTGCGGCCCAGATGGGCAGAGTATCGCCTGGTAGGGGCTTGCCGGGTGGATCCCGGTCAGGGCACATGTGGGAATCTGTCTCTGCCTCCTCTCCTCGCACTTAATAATAATAAAAAAAATATGATGTGAATTCTGTACCTTGCCTCATCACTGTTTCAATGTTCAGTCATCAATAAAAGAGATGAATTTCTCTGTTTCCATCATTACCTTGAAGTGAGAATTATGAATGGAATAAGAAAATGCAGATCAAATCCCCCTTCAACAATGAACATTAAGAGAACATCTGCGTGTAACAAACTCTTTCATGTTTTAAGCAGATGACCTACTTATTATAAATTTCCACATAAAAATTTTTGCTATAACAAAGAAATAAGGATGTTTATTGGGATTTAATGGAATCTGGTAATTTAAAATATTCTTTGTTTGATTTAATGTTAGATGCCTGGGACTGATTTGAAGAGGGGCACCTTGTCAGCAAACATAGCTGAGTATTTCTTTCAGTATTTTCTCTTAGGATTTTATCATTTTTATAGGTACAAGGATCAAATATTAGCAATTTCATATGTCTCTATCTAATTACCTTTCAAACAAGTGGGACAACAGTTTTGCAAAAGGCAAGAAATCCATGGAAAAAGAAAATTGGCATTGATGTGCTTATTTTAATTTTTAAATTTAAAATGTTTCTTACTAATGAGTCTCAGTTGGGACATACTGTTCTTTGTAGTTACAAGTTTTGCTAAATTGCCTGTGTCCCATTCAGATGGGGCTTTTTCCCTTTAAGGTAAACAAGGTAAAAACAGTCAGAGGCCAATTTTTATCCTTAGCTGTTCACTGCCTTGATTACCTGGAAGTCATTATTGAATTAATTTTCCATTGTCAACTCATTCACATGTGAATGGGCATTGGGATTTTGGATTATTCTTTCTTGTGTATGGTAGAGACACAACTCAGTCTTCTCTTTCTCTCTTTCTTACCCACCATCATACATACTTTTCTTTCTTCTTTTTGAATTAGTTATAATTTTGATTTGGTGAGATGGTAAAGATTTGTTACATTCAATATTGTTGCCGAATTTCCCAGAATGACTCTGAGGTGCAGGAATCCTCAGAGTCCGATAGCAGGGCACCTCATTACTCTTCTTTTGAATTTTAAGATACAAGGTACTATGCCACGGCAGGATGCTGGCTTCTTTTCTAAAGATGGAGGATTCCTAGGCAAGATCTCACCATACTAGAGATCAAGTTGAGAAGAGGGCATTCTCAGTGTTTCAGAAAAGAATGCCTGTGGCTATACAACCCATTAATCCTTACTGTGCCTGATCACTTCTGCCAGCCAGTTTATTTGGGATTTCTCATCTGATTGGATCCGTCCTGTACAGACTGGTGGATGTCCAAATACAATGCGGTCACACATGGCAAGAGTTTTTATTTATGATGTATTTTCTTTTATTTACATTTGTTATGTACTGTTTTTGGTATCGAGTTTGAGCACTCTCTCTACCCTGGTTGCACACCTGTTCTAGAAAAGCTGTAAACAACATTGTACTTTCCTGTACAAACTGCCTGTCAAAGTCAAAGCTTGCTGTTCTCATCCCAGTAATTACCTTCTCAGTTTAGACTTAATGCAAGAGAAAATTCTACTTTATCATAATATAATAAATAAAAGACATTAGGTAATTAGTAGTGCTGGTATATTTTTGAAATACTAAACAGATAAACAATAAACTGTGAACTTAATCACATGAGTTCTTATACAGTTTTCAAGACAAGAAAATTAGAGCTCTCAGCTACAGTCATTTTAATAATCACATTGGATCTGCATTATTTATTAGTTATTACATGCTCAAGTGATTCAAGGTTGTACAATACCTAAAATCATTCCAAAGCAAGCATACCTTTTGTCTTTTTAATTCTGACTGGATTACACAATGCATATACTTGTATTTAGTAAATTGCTAAGTTTATTTCACACAGTTCATGAAAGAGATATCAGCCATTCTCTTGATTTCCAACCAGACTAGCTTTTAAAAATACAATTTCCTGTAAGGGAGTAATTTGCTAGTTCTTTCTGATAGAAAAGCTATGCAAACCTTCAGCCATATTCTCAATGCTTTTGGTTCCCTAGCAAATCTCCAGTACCTTCAGAATTCTCTTGGAAGACCCAGGAATTCTTGAAAGAGAAGTAGCTTGTAGAGGCACAAAAGACAGAAGGAATCTCTATTTCTATCAACAGCTTTCAAATTTGGGCGCTTTCCCTTTCTTTTTCGCAGTTCTGGTTACTCACCTTTCATCTTTAGATGGATTCTTGACCATATGCTTCCCCTTCCCTTCCTCCTACCCCTGGTTCAATTCCTAAACGTTCTCTGGATTTTGTGAAAAGCATACAGCTTGAGACACTTCACTTGGTTTGACTTTAATTTTTATCATCATTACTTTTTTTTTTTTTTTTTGAGGAAGGGAGTTTACAGAATTGACTAAAGCCAGCTGAGAACCAAGAAGCAACCCTTTTTCAGATCAAGAACTGTGTTTAGTCTTGGAGCTTGTGTGACTTTGAGGGCAATTTCTCTGTTATACTGTATGAAGAAAGAAAGTTCTTAAATATTATAGTTTTTCATCTGCATCAACCAACATAATGTAAAAATAAGGATTAGTTACTTTAATTTGCTGCTAAATGAAAAGTAAATTTGGCTTTATTTTGTCACTGTAAAAACTAAATAATAAAGTATTCACACCAAGCGTGAATTTTTTTTTTGCCAGCAAAAGTTAAAACATTAAAGAAACCTCTTTCAAATACTAACAAATTTACTTACAAACACCTATATTTATTATTTCATAAATAGGCGCAACAAGTTTCATAAAAAAAGATTAAATACAGACACAGTATGAAGAAACAATAATACAGAGCCATATGTAAAGGTTATAATTTAGCTGTTTCCAATCTGTTTCTGCATCTAATAAAATACCAAGTAAGCATTTGGCAGTTTTATACATAAAAGGACTTAAATGACATTTACTAAACATTACACAAAAAGTGATACAAAAAGCAATTTTTCTTTAGTACAAAATAAATGTGTTTGCGCGTCCCTTAATACTAGTTTCTTTTTGTCTGATCAATGAGACAAAGCCAATTTGTTTTTAAATTAAAATTATTTGGGAATACTTTTTTTTCAAATATTTTGAAAATATAGAACTATTAGTTGTTTTAAAAATGAAGTAAAAATATGAATGTTTGCCAATTTAACCCCTATTGTGAAATCAATAAACTGGAATGAGCCAGTTTCAAATTACAATTTAGCTACAAAAACATTCACATTTTATACTCTAGGAGAGTGTGACATAGATGCTATTTACAAACTTGCTATGACTGCTACATCAAGCCATTTAAAAAGTCTTTAGTAGTTTCATATAAACACCCATTATGAAAACCAATGGAAAATCCAGGACTTTTATCCAAGACATCTACAGTTGCTAAGGCAGTTACTATAGCGCAGCACTTCACAGCAAAAACCAACATAAAATCTGAATGGTCCAAATTTCCCTCAGGGAAGAAGAAAAACAATGTCCATAAAGGATTAAAAAAATAATAAAGAAGCATGACTATTTCTTCCAGAGTGGGTGACCCACAAGCTCAAATGGTCCTAAGTGCTTAGCAACTCGTATCTTCTAATAAAATGGTGAACTGCCTTGACTGTACAAAGCAATCCATGGTGAAAAGACTTCCCTGAATTCCTCAGTGGAAAGAAGAGGTGTTCAGACTTTCAGGTAAGGTACAGTGCTTTGTCCCTCTGCATGCCCCTGTGTGAAGAGAAAACAGACAAAGAATGTCTTGGTGAACATAGAAGCTACAGGTGACTATGTAAATCTGCTACAGCTTGAAGAATGAGGAAGTTCTGCCCTGGGAAAGTTCATTACTAGTTAACCTACATCTAAAGAGAACAGGGATCTAAAGGCATTTATTCTCTGAACGGCTATAAAACTACTTAAAAATTTCTGGAGGGCATCTTCTGCTTTCACGAACGTGGAACCATTCCATATAATCTTGTAGAAAGCAGCAAGAACAGACGGATCTTTCCAGAGATTAGGGAGCCGAGCACGATTAGCATGCTATGAGAGCTGTCTACCACCGGGTGGCGATGACGGGACGCTTACCCACTACTGCAGTAGTCGTTATTCCAGTCCACCGGCTGGGCGGGAGGATTTCTGCACCCAGAACGCACATACTCCATTGCTTGGGTGACCACTTGTGCAGCAGTAGATGTAGGATTGATTATAGTCTGATAGTCGGGTGGAAGAGTAAATCCCTGAAAGGGAAAATAGTTCACAAATAAGCATCAAAGTGCCTTTTAAAGAAGAAATGCACCTAAATATTTATCCATTGTTTACAAACACATTTCTGCCTTCTTGCTTGCGTCTCTGCAAGAGCAAGCTTATGGGAATAGGTGCAGGAAACTTAAAACAAAGGTAGAAAAGAAGTGTCTACAGCCCCATTCTTCTTACCTTTCCTTCATTTAACCATTTGTTAGAAAATCTTTTATTATACTCTTGGGCAGATAAACTGAATTAAGAAACAATTTAAAACATAGAGAAACCAATTCCATTTAAACAAAGGGAAAGGACCGAAACCCCTCAAAGTTTGTTTTCTATCAAACTTAAGGATACATTAATAGTTAATTCTGCAGAATATGCAACAGAATCTTTTTTGAAGGATTCAGGCAGCAGGTGGCTGAGTGTTTTATTAGACTACACCTATTCACATATTGTTCTCAAAACCCTTTTTCTTCATTCAGTCACAAAGGGACCATCTGCTTCTTCTTTTATTGGTACTTTTTTCTCAGCTAAAAAATTTCAACCAAAGCCTTTTTAACAGTTGTTGGACAATATAGGGAAGACGATTCAAAACAACTTGCCATTGGAAAGCACAGAGAAGGAAAAGCATAATACAGAGTAAATAATTTTTAATTGAAAAGGTTATTAACTGGCAAATAATAACCAGACTTCAGGAAGATTCTGTTAATATACTGGTAACATGAAGTGTTGATGTTGAATCCTTGCAAAGCTATTAAAAATTCAAGAACAGAATCTAGGAAGTATATATGGATATCTGGTAAACAAAAAGCATTATAAACTGTGATTTATTTTTAGCGTATCTAGTAAATTTAAGAGCAGCATAAGCAAGCTTTGCTGAAAATGACCAAAAAGGCAACTTAATTAATCTTGTGGTTGTCTCTTTCTGTAGCCGATTTTATACATGGTTTTTAACAACTGAAAAATCAAGATATTTAAACATGAACCATTCTCCATTTACATTCAGGGAGCTTTTAAAGGCATAATATTGTAGAGATTTTACTTTATTTCTTTTCTTTAAAACCCTCAGCAGAATGATCAGAGGATTGATTTTTAATTAAGGATATTTCCTTGGACTTTTATTTATGTATGAATGTTCCTTGGGCATTCAGTGTCACCTTTTATGCAAAGACACCTATTATTAATGTTCTCAATTCTTGGTCTTGGCTTTAAGATACTAATTTATTTTCCACACAAATGACAAAGACTTCAAACCAATGTCTGCACTAACTCCCACCAAAGCTGTGGATAAAACACAAAACTTTGAATAATTAGAAACAAATCATTGAAAAGTATTCAGCCAGCCTGGTTATTTGACCCCACATGGACTCAAAGGAATAGAATGTTTCCTAAATTAACAACTGGTTTATGGGAAATACGTTTGTTTGTGTAGACACCACTTGCAGCTCAAGCTATAAACATTTTACAAAATAGCAAGGTGAAAAGTGAGAGGTGTTAACTGGATGTTTGGTTCTGTGGTCTTTTCTAAGCTGATTTCCTCTGTTTCTCCAGACCATGGTCTATCTGTCATGCAAAGAACCCACTAGCTTCAGGGAAGTCTATTCATTTCCACATGGTCTTATAATACTGTCTCTATGGAGCTTATTGTCCAGCTTTCTTGACCCTTTCATTTAGTGTCCAGTGTGATGCAGGACAAATAGCAGGAAAGCATTCCTGGAGTGAGGTGTCTCGTATTGACTTTCATTTTAGCCCCTGTCCTAAAGGTTGGCCATAAGGACTTGAGACTGTCTGCCTTGCTTACTGGATATTCTCAGGGAGTAGGCCACTGTAGTGACTCAATAAGTCATGCTTTCCAATAAGTAAAGTTTAATACAGACTATTCAAAGTTATTGTTGGAGAGGCACAGGGAGTATAAGTGTAAATGCCAGGCTTTCCTATTTTTTTAATGTATAATTCTCCATATTATATTTTTGCAAAATTGACAAAATTTAACCTAAAAGTAAACAATGCTCAAAAACAGAGTCATTGAAAAATACCTCGAGTTAGTTTAAAGTATGGAAACATATGAAAAAGCAATAAATAAATAAGTACAAACCAAACCACCTATACCCAATTCCACCCAATCAACAACAGAAACCACTGTTGCTTTTTTTCCATCCAGTAAAATAGTTCCTCAAGGTTGGACAGAGAATATCAGGTGAACATTAATTTTTAAGCTATCAGTTTAAGATTAAGTGGGTACTTTCAGTTTATAAAACCAAAATTATGTGCTATCTTCAAAGTTCAAAGATTTAAAATTCAGCTAACTTCAACGCTTACATTTAAGATCACTAATCTTAAAACAACAAAGGACCAAGAAAAATAGAGACAAAACCTGAAGGTAACATTGTTTTACTTGCTTTCAATTTAGAAAATGAAACATTCTCTGAATGTTATAAACAGTGATGCTGAGGTCAAACGTAGAGCTAAGTCCATTTTTATTATTGATGTAAATATGAAACAACAGTGATGATCTAAATTTTTGAAAAATGTTGGCTTCGCAGTCTAATTAAACAAGACTGAATATTTTGCATTTTAATGCTCAAGAGAAAAACCACCAACTGTTTTGTAGCATGCCTGGAATTTTAAATTTCATTTTCTGGTGCCAGATTGAAATAAAAATAGGAAACATGATAAAGATTAATTTGATGTCAGAAGGGACATTTGCTCTTTAATTAGATTTCTGTAGCCCTAGCAGTTTTGTTGCGCCACCACAGCAAGTCCTGAAAAGCCGGCAGCCCAACCAAACAGTGATCCTCATATCCACACTTTACTGGGAACTAATTTCATTTCCTGCCTGTCTGGAGAGGTATTTTCAACAGGCATCAATGTTTTTGTCTTACAACTGATTTATTCATCAATCTCAATGTTTTTTTTTTAAACCTTTAAATTACACCCAAATCCTAAAGAAGCTGTTTATTACACAAGGAAATTGAAAATCTGTCCGTGTGATATCACACAAAGATTATTTTCTTAAGGTTATAAAGGAAGTTGACAGATATTAATGATTTTTTTTCCCTTGACCTCATTCGACAATATAGTGAACAGACAAAAAGGAAAAAAACTGAACCAAAAAAAGCTCATCTGTGGGTTTAGTATATAAAATATTATTCTAGAAAAAAATGAAACTATTATTCCTGATGGGATATACAATCATTTTTATAGGATACATTCATTTTCTTTTTTTTTTCTTTTCTTTTTTTATTCAGCGAGAGAAGGGGATGCAGAGAGTAAGATTCTTGCATGTGCCCCAACTGGGATCCACCCGGAAAGCCCACTAGGGGGCGATGCTCTGCCCATCTGGGGTATTGCTCCTTTGTTCAGCAAGGAGTGCTTCTGAAAGACTGAGGCAGAGGACATGGAGCTATCTTCAGCTCCTGAGGCCAACTTGCTCCAATCGAGCCATGGCTGTAGGAGGAGGGGAGAGAAAGAGAGAGAAGTGAGAGGGGGAAGGGTAGAGAAGCAGATGGGCGCTTCTTCTGTGTGCCCTGACTAAAAATTGAACCCAGGACATACACATGACAGGCCAATGCTCTACCGCTGAGCCAACTAGCCAGGGTTGATACATTCATTTTCAAAAGGATAATAAAATAGTTAAAGTAATACTGAAATATGAAACTAATTTAAAAAATACAGTAGCCATTAACTTTTTCTTATTGTCTGGTGTTTGAATATGTGATCATGGCCCCTCCACCCAGAAAGCAAGCATCTTCAGGATAAAGGTGGTTTAGATGATATCTCAGACAGGTGTGATTTCATCCACAACCTGGCTTTGGTACCACAGGCTAAGGAGGAGCTTTGACGACTTCGACATTGACTCCTACACCCTGTCATGTTTGTAATTAGTTGAGTGACATTAGAGGTGATGTACTCTTTGATCCTGATTTTAGGATTACTGATTTGTTGAGGCTGCCAGTCCTTTAACGTGGAGAATTGTACTCCAATTACCTTCCCATGAATGTGACCTCGTCTCCCATCACTCTCCCTTTATTCACTGGGCTCCCCACTGGCCTCCTTTCTGTGTCCTGGACCAGCCACACTCCTCCCCAGCCTGGTCCTCCCAGTCCGGAGCCTCTTTTCTTCACTGCTGCTCTCCTGGCATTCCCCTCACCTGTCCCATCTTCCAGTACTAAAGGCTGCCTCCTCTTCTCACTCTTCAGGTGCCTCTGCCAGCCCTTGCTGGGGCCTTACATATTTGTTCCAGTTAAAGACATCCCTGTATGCACCCTTGCACTTTGTTTTCCTGTTTTAATATTTTTCCATGAGACCTTAATAATTTCACTGTTTATCTTATGTGAGCTCCATGGGGGCAGAGGTCTCATTACCTGTTCTTATTGACCAATTCATTTCCAAGCCTAGACAGTGTCTGGCACATGTTAAGGGTTTGATTAATATTTTTGGAATGATAAAAGTTTTAAAAACTTCTAGGGAATTAAGATTCTACAAATAACTCTAAATTTTCATCTAATATTTAAACAGTTCTACTATTTATTTAAAAAAATTCTCTCATTTGTTCACTCAACATTATTTCATTGACTATCTACCATGGTCAAGGCATTGTCAAAAGTGATTTTAGTTACTGCAGTCTTTCAGTCTCCATGTGGGGTTCTAGCCATTTTTTTTGGTCTTCTATTATTAATGTTAATCGAAATCAAGTCCTACCATCTTGGTAAGAATACTCTTTGAGATACACTAATAGAACTGACTTAAAGATTGATGAATAACCTCGCCAAGGTAACTTGTTCTATTTTTTTCCTATTCAAGGCAGATTCTCCATGGAAAGATAGATCTCTTGAGTTTTCCCACGTGGCCTTATCTAATTATGAAATATTGACAACTATTCAGGATTATGATGGCTCATTGAAGGGGTTTGTATTAAAAAGGAACCATCTTTGATGGGATAATTAGAGAAAAGTTGTCCTTTCTGGACAGAGCTCTATCCTCAACAGTGACTTCCATTCCTTTCCTCCCACAAGAAAGAGCCCGACATTATAGCACTGAGAGAGAAAATGGGCCTGAGCCAGAGGCAAATCGCCTTAGGCAGGAGTCAACCTGTACAGCGAAGGTTGTATCACTCAGACTATTAATTCTTCACACAAACACTAATGGTTCATTGAAATGCGAGGGCACCTAAAAGTACTCCTTTTATTGTGAGTGATGTCTGATGGAAAAAGTGAAAATTTGACCCTACTGAGCATCACTTGATCACAAAGACTGCTGTGGCCAAGGCAAGATGGTGGAAGTCGGCTTTCCCTGACTCTTCTTCCCTAGTGAGGCAACAGCTAGTTTTTTGAATGTAGCTAAACTGTCAGAGCTTTATTGATATTCTTGGTTTAGAGACCAGTGAAGACCTTTGTTATACTCTTCATACCCTGTTAATCTTAGAACTAATTAGGTTACAGACTCTCTAAATTCCTATGAGACACAGATTTTCTAATATAAAATTAGTAGTAGTTTACAGGAATGATTAAGACTGAGAGGCAGCAGGTCTAGCATTTAGGAATCCATGGACCAGGGTGAATTCCAGCTATGACTTAAGAGGACATTGCGCAATTCTCCCAAGCCTGAGTTTCCTTACTTGTGAAATGAAGATCATGCTAGTTGTCCCTAAATTTCTGAAATTAAGTATAACTAAGGTAATATAGTATTAAGGTGTACTGTTGTCAGCTCTCAGAAAACCTGTCTATAACTATAATAACAGAAATGAATTTGAGGCTATTTATTCTGCTACCTCGCCAACCCACCCTAGTTCAACCATAGACTCAATTCCACAGAGGCCTAGATATCAATCCTATAGGAAGGTTATGCTTGTATTATTTAATTATAGCTCTGGAAACAATAAAATAATTGGACTATAAAAGTGAGAAAATTTGACATTATTTGTAGGTTTTACATTGATCTATTTTTTTTAAAGAAGCAAGTCTTTAGGATTTTAAAATCTTTTATGCTCAGTTTAGTTTGTACCAGTTGTTTCTCATTTTCGAATTTTAAAATAAAACTGAAATCCAAAAGGAAAACTGAGTTTCAAAGAAAAGTTGAGCTAAGGTTGCACACAAATGGTTTCAATAATTGGAGAGTGGGAAGGGAGGTTTCCAAACCCCCTTTGTTCTCTAATGAATGCAGAAGCAAGGTATCCATTGTAAAATGAAACTCTGGATAAAAATCTTCATTTCTTAGGACCGTTAAGGTTGTAACCATTGCTACTTCTGACCAGAAACAGTGGTCCCGGTTCCATTTTGCAGCATTTATTGGACTGGACAGTTTTTACCAATCCTCATGTCTCATATCTAAACAATATTTAAAAATAAATTTATAGAGTTCTCAATCCCAAAGAGATTTTAGTCACAGTTGGCACCTGAAAATAACAAATGTACTTTACTCAAGCAGAAAACAAGGATGATTAGAAAGGTGAAGCAAATAGAGCCCACTAGAAGGACACCAGTGATTTCCTGAAAAGAAGCAGCTCTCAATTGTTGTGGTTGTGTAATGCTGCCTAAACTCTCCACCCACAAATTACATTTTTCAGGAAGCAGATATTTATTAAATATCTTCAATTCTCTCTCCATTTAAATAGAAGAACGGGAAACACATATCGTTCTCCTTCACTGGATGGACAGACTCCCGAGGACGTCTGAAGAGGAGTCCCACAGTGAGCACGTACCTGCTGCATGGTGGGAGAATGTAAGGCAGACTGAACCTGCATGGGGAGCTGGTTGCCAAGGGGCTGCTGCATGGTGAGCGGCTGGTGCTGCTGCATGCTGAGATGCTGGTGAAGAGGTGGACTGATCTGGAGGGGAGGCGGGGGGGACACGGCCATGTTTGCTATGGAGACAGTCACTGGCATTTGGTTGTTCGGCTTGGGGGCTATGCTCCTGGGGAGACTGGGGTGCATGGCAGTTAGGTGAGGATTCATTCCCGGTTGTTGGTGATAGTGGGAACTTAAGTACAGAGCCGAGTGGGTCTGACTGGGCCCCTGGAACACTGACGGCTTTGAATTGATCAGCTGAGGAGGTTGAGAGGTCTTAACATCAACAGGTTCACTGTAGCTCTGTTGGCGAAACAAATAAGAGCAGAGTTAAGAGACTGATACACACAGTGTTGATTCTTATTGACAAGATGCTCCGTGAGTTTGCAGGTTAACTTCCATGCGAATCAACACCCATTACTAACTACTCTTGACTCCCTTATCTAAGGACTCTGCCACCACTGTTTGTAAGGTGACTTATGTAAGACTGAGCTTCCTCTATCTCTTTTATAAAATCTAAAACAACCTATGATGACATTTTTTTCTTTGTCTATCTCTAAGGCCTAACTTGGTGGCTTTTCTCATCATCCAAATAAAAAGATCAAGTGGCACGGATGCCATCATTGTCCTAATAGGAAATACATGTGGAGCTCACTTTGAAAGTAATTCAGTGTTGGAGTTCTTCTATTGATTATATGTTTATTTTTTATTTTTTGTATTCTCAAAGAGCCTTAGTCTAGATATTTGCACAAAGAAATCAAAGCTGGTTGATGAAAATGGATATGGAAGCACAAAGGATATCTAAAATACCTTTCTGAAGTCATATAAAACCACATTAATATCAATATATTTTCAAAGTAACCATAGAACTCATCTTGATTTTTAAAGAAGTTGGTGATGAATTGTCCTCCCTAATGAACTGGATAAAAATAATCTCTCTTAGAAATTTTAGACTCCATCATAAATGAATATAATTTTGCCCTAATTTTTTTCATACTTTCATATGGCCATAATAATCTTTTAATTGGCTTAAAAATGAGGCATATCAGTGGAAGTCACAAAGAATAAAGAATTAACCCTGAGGCATTTCTTTTTGGGTATGAACCTCCCTCCTACTCTTGCTGGGAGGAAGAGGCTAATAGAACAAATGGTGAAAGGTGAAACCGACTGGAGAAAGAAAATGCTGAAATGTCCTTCTGGAGAAAAGGTCACTTTGTCAAAACAGGGTCTTAAGGATGCATATGTGCCCTTATTCTGCAACCTGGGTGTCATGCTTATTCAGTTTATAAGTCAGAATGAGTTCCTTGTTCCTCCCAGCCATGCAGGGTCTTTCTGAGTTCCACCACTCCGTGCAGCTCCCTCAGCTGACCGGCACGTCAGGCAGACTGGCTCGTCACACATGGTGACATGAAACTCAGCCTGGGATCATCATATCAGCCTACAACATTGCTCACAGCACAATTCATTTTCCCTCCCAATAATGTAGGAAAACTACATGAAAAGCACAGTAAGAACAGTGCTGCTTGTGTGTGACGACTCGAAGAGGGTGGGCTGGCGAAATGGATGACTACCCCACAGACTCTTTATTCAGAAAGAATACAACCAACATCTGTAAAAAATACGGCAAACCATGGAAATTGAGGTACTATGAGACTGAAATCTCCATGCTGAGTGTATAGTAAGGTGTACCCAAAAGTTCAAGCCCCTCCAAAGAATCCTCTTATTACTTTTCTCGGTGTCAACATTGATGCAGCCTTCCACAGCAGGAATGGACATTCAGACTACCTATTGTCTAAAGTAACGTTAAGAAAAAAATGTCAAAGACTGCATGCAGAAATTTTCAGGGGAAGGCCTTAGACCAAAGATGCATTATTAAATATAGTACCTAAAAAGAGCTTTCCATTAAAAAAAAATTAAGTCTTTTTATTTTCTTTCATTTACAAAAAAAATCTTGTTGATGCTCAGAGTAGTGAACAATTCAAAGAAAAGGCCCATCAGGTTAATTCAGGCCGTGTAAACAGTGACTAGTATTACATCAGAATAACATGTACTGCATAATATGCCTAAAAAATCACTCCATACATGCCAAGATGGTTGAGTGTTTACTGTGTGTCTGTGTGTTTAAGTCATCGGGAAAGTGTTTTCATTGTGTTTGCTTTCCCTCTGTGTCACTTACTGCAGAAGGGCTAATTTCCTATTTAGTCACCACATCGCCATCATTAAGGAAAGAAATGATTGCACAATGAGCAGAGAGCTATAATATTTAATACTTGTTAGTGCATCTTAACAGAAGAAAAATCCCTCACATTTGCCATATTCTCAAAACTACAAAATATTTGTAATTGTAAAATTGCTTTGTTTTTACTTACATAGCCAGTAATTGCCTCATTATCTAGGGATATGGTATCTATCTATCAGTAAATATGTAGCCTGAACTTGCATATGCACCTATGTGTAGGTGAACCAATTGTATGAAATACATATGCCATATGGTTCAGATGTAATTAGATAATCATCGCAAGAATTATAACAATGTAATTAAATAAATATATTTGTTTAAATTAAAGAAACTTAAGGAAATATACTTATGCTACACTTGCATGAGAAGTGACTAATCCTAGTGAGTATAGACACTCAGCAAGCCGCAGGGCTGGCTTCATGGGTGGGTCGCCAGTCCTGACGGGCAGGTCATAGTACAGCACTCGCTTCACCCCTGACACACACAGTTTCCAAATGATATTGAAAGGGGTCTGCGGAAAAATAAATATCTTAAAAAAAACAAGGTTCCATGATAAAATATGTGTGGAAACAGCACCGGGCTACATAAAATGAAGTGGATACCTACCCAGCAGGACTCTCAGAGCCTTCAGTATGCTAACGTGAATTGTGAATCTACAAGTGAGAGCCACAAAAATCTTTGCTCAATAGGTCATTTCCTGGCAGTAGTCTTCAATGAGAAATATTGGTGCAGAAGAATTAATAAATCACACACATATATATTAATAGAATGGCAAAAAGAACATATATTTCAATTTGGTCATATTTAAAATACACTAATTTTTATTGCCTCAAAATGCATAGTGAAATTGTATATATCTGGGTATAATATTAAAATAATCATTGTTTCAGGTTTCCTGGAATCCAATCTGCATAGTGAATTTTGTATTCTAGGCTAAGGATAGTGACAGTTTCTTGAAGGATTTAGAAAGTTAGTAACTTCCCAATTACTAGAAGAGCTAAGGCATGGACATGTTAATAGTTTTCCATTATGCTGAATTCCAAATAAACAGTGAATTTCACTTTTTAATAACAGCATGTGGCTCACCATATAGATACTAGGATAAAGGCAGTGATAGAAATATGGACTTCCAGACACATCGAAACACTGCAATCTAATTTGAGATATTTTATTGCCACCCTCATGAAGTCTCTTTTCTCAAGATAAACACAAAACATTTTGTCTCTTTAGCCATTTCTTTGTCATGTATCTTCTCCAGACTAAAGCATGTAAAGATCAGTAATGCTAAACTTATTCTGAAATAGCAGTAACTTTTAATCACTGGAAGGAATATGGAAAAACAAACTGAATAGGTTTATAAAAGTAATGATTTAGACAACATTCAAAACATAATTTGTAGCGCAAAGGGAGAATTTGGGGAAGTTGCATGATTCCTCCTTACTTTCCGGAATATTTAATGTGACAAGATAAATAATGTGTCTAGCTTTGTGACCGACTGTACACCTCAATAGGGGTTCTCTCCCTCTATTCTCTCTTTAAAATGAAGCCCTCCATCATCAAGGGAAAGATGTTTTTTATGATAGTGACTTGAATCTCTGTATCCCATGCATCTGGCACGATGCCAAGTAACAGAGACTATATACATGTTTGTTGAATGACTGAATGGCTCTTCTTGAACACTATTCCACACAATCACTGTTGCTCTTGCTGAGACTCTTGACAAATCATGCCATTCCTTCTGAAAGGGCAGATCTGAAATCTTTGAAAACCTACCAAATATCAGATTGATATTCCACATTTTTTCTTTGCTCTCAGCAAAAACCATATCCTTCCAGAAGTGGTGGAAAATTACCCTTAGTTCCGCCCTTTGGCCAGGTCCCCACCCACTGGATCTTGGGTGGATTAAGGAAGCAGGGAAGCTTACTGTGCTCCACTCATATTTTGAGAATTTCCATATTTATATAAAGGTCTACTCAATCAGACAGGGAAAAAAACCACTTTTAGCTTCATTTCTGATTAATTCGTAACCAGACTAACACAACAGACCATCTATTAATTACAGAGCTAGATTTTTATTTTGGAAGATAGGAAGCATAAATTCATTTGCTATAGCAAAGTGCCATGAATTCATAATCTGATTAAATGGGAATATGAAGAAATTATAAATTTAATATACTCTCACTGTCATTTTCTTTCCCAATTAAATTACAATTTTGCAAATTAATTATATTGCATATGAAGATCTCTACATCTACCCTTTATAAGTGAGAACTATTTTCTCTTACAGATGAAATAATTTAAATTTATTTCTATTTTTGAACACATTAACCACTTTTATTTTAGTGGCTTGCGCTTTGTGTAGGTAACCTCATAAATGTAATTTCACTATGGTATACACAACTAAAAGTCAACCCTATTAAATAAGACATTTTTTGCAAAAACTGTGTTCTTGCTCTTGGTTTCTGAATAAGTTCCTATTTGCTTTTGGACCCCTGATTCTGAAAGATGTTTTCTAGAAGCAAAGTGAGAACGAATGTGTGGCAAAAGAGGCCTTTGGGTCTTCTCAGTAGAATTCCCTAAGAGAGACCACTCTATAAACCTCAAGACACTTCTTATTAGCCAAGTTGTTGAGTGTCCAAGACAGTTTTGATCCCATTTACTTTGTATAATGAAGACAGTAGTGCAGAATGTATAAGTGCCCCATTCCGGGATGATAAGTGCTATAAAAATGAAAAAAATGGACAAAGTAATTGTTATTTAAAATAGCAAAGTATAAACACAAGACATAAAATTCAGTGGAAGCAACAATATAGAAGTTCCTGAAGCAAAGCAGATTAATCGTCCGTCTGATTTGATTCTTGTTTTCAGCACTGACCAATACTTGATGCACTGGAAATTAAACAAAATTTATGCACCAGCCAACTGTACATTGTTACTTCTGGACAGAAGATTCTTTCTGGGCCTTGCAGGTGATTAACTTATACCCTGAAGCATGAGATTTTATTATCTTTAAATCACAGTCTGGGTTTACAGAGCTGGAAATTTTATGTTAACTGTTATAAAATGGTTCATCCCATTTTCAAACTCAGATTCAGTATTTTTCTCCATGGCATAAATTCTATAAGTTACTTCATCCTGTAAAAAAAAAATAATGTCTTTGTTTTGAATTTATTACCTCTTAACTGAACTGAGCATTGTGATTCTTTACAACTGGTCATGGCAACAGAAAACTTTTGTAATTTAATTCAATACTGTCCTATACTATACATTAAAACAACAACAAAAACAGCTTCCATTGTCTTCTATAAATTTTGGCAGAAAGTAGAAACAGACTTTCTTATCTGGTGTGTGACCTTAAAGTCATCAATCTGATGATTGTCATTTAACAAACTAGAACATATTCACCCAAATGTTGTCCCCCCAGGTCGGCACTTCAAGAAGGTGGAAGGTTCTTTCAATAACGCTGCTTTTACTTGGAATGTTTGAGAACCTCCCTACTGGAGTTCTCTTCAGAGCCTGTGGGACACTGTTTCACATATCCTCAGACAACTCTTTGTCTTTTGATGGTGAATTTGATTTTTGGAAACAGCTAATAGTCCCTGGAAGCCAAGTCTGTGGGTTATATCTGAGTGATGCTTGGGGAAAAGAATAAGGTGTGAAAACAATGTAACAAGATTGACTTTCTAAAGTGGCTCATAAACTTTTCCTGACTGCAGTGCTAAAAGAGGAGTTTCAAGAATCTTTTGAACTCAGGGAGCAACAATAAAATAAGTTTGTAGCCTCCCAAGGTGACTACTTTGAATGCAACTCTCATTTTGGGAATATAAATTCTGGTCTATGTGGTAAAATGAAACTAGTTTCAATTGCTTTAAAGTTATACATTGCTTTCAATGTAATAATTTAGACTCATGTCTATGGAAAAACTAGATATCTGTAAGCTTTACTTAACAGCCCAATCCAAAATGACCTTAAATAGCGTGTAAAACTGCTTCAGCCACGAAGCCCTAGCCTTCATAATAATGTATTTTTAAATCTCAGACTATTCCTAGTGTCTTCCAACTAATGACTCATAAAGATCATTTCAATTAAGAAACCTGTGTAGATGAGTTGTTAAAATATCTAGATCATTGCTTATCTTTATAAAAGAATGTATCCTGAAACAAATTTTTCTCATTTTAATGTCACTTAAAATTTTTCTGTACTTTAAAGCTGCCTTACAGACAAATTGAAAATATGAGCCAGCTAAATGTACAAATTTTTTCTAGTTCTTTGCATACCCACTACTAACATTAAAATAAAGTTAATAATAAATAAATAAATAAATAAATAAATAAATAAATAAATAAATAAAATTGCTGGTATTTATTAAGTGTTTCCTGTGTTAAGGATCCCAAATCATGCAGCTTATAGAGAGTTAATTATTTTACCCTCATGGAAACCCTATGATGTAGGTCCTATTATCTTCTCTATTTAATACATGAGTAAACTGAGACTTAAAACAGCTGAACAACTTATATAAAGACATGCAGTTAAGAAGTGGGAAACCTTGGCCCTGGACTGTTAGCTCAGTAGTAGAGCATCGGCCAGGTGTGTGAATGTCCCGGGTTCAATTTCTGGTCAGGGCACCCATCTGCTTCTCCACCCCACCCCCTCTCACTTCTCTCTCTCTGTCTCTTCCCCTCCTGCAATCATGGCTTGATTGGTGTCAGTTGGCCCTGGGTGCTGAGAATGGCTCCATGGCCTTTGTCTCAGGTGCTAAGAAGAGTTTGGTTGCTGAGCAATGGAGCAATGCTCCAGATGGGCAAAGCACTGCCCCCTAGTGGGCTTTCTGGGAGGATTCTGGTAGGGGCACATGTGGGAGTTTGTCTCTGCCTCCTCTCCTCTCAATGAATAATAATAATAAAAAGAAGTGGGAAATCCTGAGTTTGAACACAGATCCGCCTGCCCTCAGTGCCTATGGACCTTTGTGCCGTCTGAGAACTCTCAGTATGATATTACTGGCACATTAGAAGTCCTCTGATGTTTCCCTTGACACCTTATGGAGGCACAGAGGTTGAAGATACCTTAGAAATCTCCTACAGACTTGTTTATAAACCATTCTTTCCTGCTTTCAAATTTCTCTATGAAAGAAATTGTTTACCCAAACAATTCAAGAGTTGAGTAATGCCCTCTGTTCAGATGAAATTCCTCTGGTTTGAAATTGCATCACTTTTCTTGTTCTGGAGCCAGAGAAAATGGAGCACCCGTCACTATTGTCCTACGTTTAATGCCCATCACGGGCTTGAATGTGCCTAAGTCTCTGTTTTTTCAGACTTAGAAATGTCAAATTCTTCCTTCTCAGCTACTACCTCTGCCCTTCACCATTCAATCACTTACATTCTTTAAACTTTTATTTTTCAGTTATAGTTCACATAAAATATTAAATTAGTTTCAGGTGTACAACAAAGTGATTAGACACTTGCCTTACAAAGTGCTCACCCCAATAATGCTAGCACCCACTCGGCACCACACACAGTCATTACAGTGGTATTGACTCCACTCCCTATGCTGAACTTTCCATCTCGTGACTATTTTTATAACTGGCAATTTGTAATTCTTAATCCCTGCACCTTTCTCACACATCTGGCAACCATCGATTTGTTCTCTGTCTCTATGATTTGTTCTGTTTTGCTTCTTCTTTTACTTTGTCTTTATGATTCCCCATATAAGTGAAATCGTATGCTGTTTGTCTTTCTCTGTCTGACCTATTTATTTCACCTAGCATCATTTCGGTCACTTTTCTGACTTTTTCTTCTGAAATCTCTCCAAGTTCCTCTTTAAATTATAGAACTCAAAATTCAATAAATTATTCCAGAATCTGACCAGTGTTGTGTCTTGTGTCCTTCAATTCTGGTGTGGCTTGTGGCTGGGCAGGCCTGTTGCAGGCTCCACACGACCAGGTGAGACACTTACACAGATGGGAGCACATGGGACTGAGCGAGGCTTTCTAACCATTCTGCAAGCCCCGTTCCTCAGACGGGCTCCATGGCCACTGGGGGTGGGGGTGAAAGCGGCAGCCTCCTACCCACAGCCTCATTTAAACCAGGGTAGCTTGACTCTTCTTGCCTGTCTAATATGAAAGAGCTGGCATAGAATTTCACTGGACTTAACAAGAAGTTGTAGTTCTAACGATGTAAAAATTTGATCAACATCAGGATAAAGTACAACTATAAACTTTGGAAAGTGAGAGGTCTGGGTCCTTAACCTGCCACGGCCAGCCTCTCCTTACTGTGGGCAAGTCATTTAAACTTTCTGCCCAGGGACTGCCTAGAAAATGGGTCCAAAATCTTGCTTGGTAGGGTTATTGCGATGATTAGTAGGTATATATATAAAATGTCTAGCACCATGTGTGATGTGCAGAAGCTGCTTGTATAGTAAGACACTATTTGTAGTTGTGTTATCATTGGGAAAAAATTCAGCGTCCTTCTGAGACCATCAGGGTTACCATTTTGAAATGTGACACACTAGTCATTTACTACAACAGAGCCTTATTTTTGGTAGATTTCTATTTTGTTCAGGCCCAGAATCCTGTCAATTTGTTGGACTAGATGGTATACTGCAGATTTAAACTAAAACCTAATGTGACATATTGAAAGGAGAGGGGCATTGTCAAGCTTATGACTCAGTTTCATAGGTGGAGCTAGTGTTCACTGGCTGTTTCTATTTTTTGACTATGTTCCGTAAGAAGCAGCTAATTTTAGACTGTAGTTTCAAACTTTTCAAGTACATGAGACATTTTCCTTTGATGTGCTGTGTTCATCTAGTGCTCTCAGCACCAAGCCCTGCGCCTGACAGGGAACAGGTGTCGCGCAGCCCTGGGCGGACGCAGAGCGTGGCCTCACTGGAAGCCGCAGAAGTAGCAGACTTGAGGTGGCCGCAACTGAGTGAGGGGAAGAGCCTTTGAGTGCAAAGTCTTATTTGGTGAAATGAATGCATGGCATAGAATGTAGGTACCAAAACATGTAGTTGTGTGGATTTGTAAAGCAAGGACTTAGGAAAATGGACATGATACTCTCTGGCTAATAGAGCATTTCATTGACCAGAGTGACCTTAGGTGAGATAGATACAGTCAATGCTCCCCCACGGCTTGTGGGGCAGGGGGTGATGAAGGAAGTAGGTCAAGCACACTGTCCCTACCCATGAGCAGCATGGCCCAGCATAAGGACTGAGAGTGGGCTAGGTCAGCTCTGGGATTGGGCACTTGAACCCTATCTGAAACTTTTCCTCTCTAGTGAATGTTGACAATCAAGCTAACTTAGAGGAAGGAATAAGGTGTGGGGACTGATGAAACCCCTTTATATGGAGTGATCTTTCAAAAATGTATTTTTGATCATGCCGTTCCTACCAAAACCCAGTCGGTGGCTTCCCTTTGTACTGAGCAAACCCAACTCCTTTCAATGTCCTGCAGAGCATTTGTGATTTGGCCTCTGCCCATCTTCCCAGCTTCGTTTCAAGCCTCTGTCACTCAGCTGCAGCTACACTGACCTCTCAATTCCAGGAGACACTTCTGCCCCCGGGTCTTCACACCTGCTGCAGGCTCCTGCTCAGCTCCCTCCGGGTCTGCAAGTTTCCACCTGCCTTCAGCTCTCAACTCCAATGTCACCTCTTCAAAGAGGACTTTCCAGCCCACCCCTTCAGGTCCCTTGTTTAAATCTTCAGAATGTTTAGATATTTAAAGATCTTGGCCATTTACTAGTTTACACTTCCACTGTTGGTCTCCCAGATGAAATAGGAACCTCCTTAAGGGCAGGGGATGCACCTGCTTGCTCTCCACTGTGCCCTGAGCCTCACACAGTGCTGGGCACAGAACACACACCCAGGTGAATCTGGTGAATGAATGCCTGATTAAGTGAACAAGGCATTCAATAATTGCACCTTTAGATCTTTCAGAATAGAAAAGTAATTTATAATATACTAAAAAATTATAACAGGGAAAAATATATGCATAAATATAAATGGCTATTATTTTCCTTGTTACAACTTAAAATGGAAAAGAAATAGTTTGTTTTTTTAAATTTTACTTATATGTGAAATTAGAAAAAAATTAAATGAATAAACAAAACAGAAACATGCTTGACCAGGTGGTGGCACAGCGAATAGAGTGTTGGACTGGGATGCAGAGGACCCAGGTTTGAAATCCTGAGGTTGCTGGCTTGAGCACAGGCTCACCAGCTTGAGTGCAAGGTCGCCGGCTTGAGCAAGGGATTACTCGCTCTGCTGAAGCACCCTCACCTCCACCCCATGTCAAGGCACATATGAGAAAGCAGTCAATGAACAACTAAGAAGCTGCAACAAAGAATTGATGCTCCTCATCTCTCTCCCTTCCTGTCTGTCTGTTCCTATCTGTCCCTCCCTCTGTCTCTGTCACAACCCTCCCCCCCAAAAAAAACAAAAACAAAAACAGACCCATAGGTATAGGGAACCGCTGATGGCTAACAAAGGGAAGAAATGTGGGGGATGAGTGAAGGTAAATAAATAAAAAAATATAAAAGAACTAAGTACTGTACATGTCAGAACAGTCACACAAGAAACAACCATGAAATGGGAAAGAAATGAAATTTTACACATTTTCATCTGCAATGGGAGGGTAGCTGGGTAAATTTCTGTATACGCCTGCAGGGTTATACTGCAAATATCCACTCACGGGCAACATCAGAGGGCCATTTCTTCTAACCTGGAGAGGGTGTTAGTAACTTTCTTTCAATTTGTATACAGACAATAGATAGTTGTACATAAAGACATTCAACAGTTCCAGCAAAATTCCCTGCTAAAGAGGAGAAAAACGTCAGAGTAAGCTGTAAAAAAAGTGCTTGGACTTTTAAATGTAGAAATGGCAACTCGCAACATTTATACAAATTGCCATATACTGAGGGTTGCAAAATGGTAAGAAAAGTTAAAGCTAAGAGCAAATCTGAGGACACTTGTTTTGAAAGCAAAGGCTTACTCAGTATTATAGCATTCTGGCAATCTGCACAGCATTAACCAGAGTGCTTTGTATTGGGATTGAGACCTGTATTGATTTTCTTGGATGTAAAATTTTCTGGCTAACACAGTATTTAAAATGCTCAATAAAGAAATATATCTTGGATGAAATCTTATTCCATTTTTTTTAAAGTCTCCCTTACATTTTGGGCATGATGAAATCTAATATTTTGTACCTTATTTTTTCTGCTACAATTTTACACATATTCTGTGAATTCCATAAATACACTGAAATGTGAGATGGTGTCAGCAGAAAATATAAATAGCTTCAAAAGAGTTAGCTAATATAGAAAATGTGAGAGCCATCGTGAGAGAGTAAAGGAAAGCTAGACATTTTAAGGTTAAGTAATAAATATTAAGTTTTCCCACAACATCATGCCTTAAGAAGTAGAATATGAAGTTGCTTGCATAGGCCACCGGCACACTGAAACTTCTTATTTGTGTGTATCTGTGCTGTCTTTTCTGTTCTGCGTCAGTATAAGTAGTATATATTTTTTTCTCTATAAAGAACTAATTTATATAATCACTTCGGAGTTGTCAGAAGGGGAATGGATATTTGTGGATAGCAGAGAAAGTGTTCTTCGTGGGTGAACGGAAGGAAGTTCAGAGCCCCCGGCACACTGAGCCAGGTAACAGATAAATGTGGACTTGAGATGATGTCATATCAAACACCTATAAATACAGACAGCCCTGTCTCTCTGAGGTTACCTCCCTGAGAAATCTATACTAGGAAATACATCTCTAATAACCTGAGACCAAACAGTCAACTCTTGAGTATTTATAACAGAAAGGATGAGCGTCTCTGTAAGAGATTTTAAAACATAAAATATATATTTTTAAGTGCTGTTTTTTACTTTTTAAATGAAAGGTAAATGAAATAATGGAATGTTTTGGGGGAGATGGGGAGGCAGGCTTACATCCTGATGATGCTGTAATGAGGCGAGAATTTGACTGTTGGCATCTCCTCAGCAAAAGTCAACAGGACGGGGCCGAGGCACGAAGAAGGAGGCAATTTCAGAATGGGAGGCAGAGAAATAGGAAATTGGCTCAGGATTAAGAGTGTGCTGAGACTAATCCACAAAACCAATAATCCACAGGTGGACAATATTTCACAGAAGGCCCAGACGCTATTGCTCCTCTCCTGTCTTTTAGGGATGAACAAATATTTCCATAACATATAGCTATATAGCTTTGTTTAGGATTTACTTTTTTTTTTCAACCAAGAGAATTGTGCAGAAATTCTAAAGTGATCTTTTATGCTTTTAAATGACCATCGCAGTCTGCAGTAAGATGGCCACGATCCGACACAATACCACACAGTTGCACGTTACCTTGGATACAAGGCTGGCTCTGTATGCTGCTAGTTGCTTCAGGTACTCTTTCTTTGCAGCTTCGGTTTTCTTTTTATAGACCTGCAACAACAACAAAGAGTCTTAAATTAGAAAGTGCACCTGCTTTTGTTTCCAGAGAAGCACAATGCAGAATGATAATTGTGCACACACACATGCGCACACACAAAGAAACACAATTATATTATACAATACTGTATATCTCCTCGAAGATTGTGTTCTCTGACTGAAACAGATTTTGAAGAGGTATGGCAGTTGGTAAGATAAGAAGAAAATTAACAATAACCTAAGCTTCCATTTTACATAAGACATATGAAAAGATTTATCTGGTTTACTTTGAGAGTGGAGGTAGTTGACTTAGAAAGATATTATTGATCAAGGTTCTCAGGGAAACAGCACATGAGTAAAGAAACCATTCACATTTATATAATGAGCAGATAATTCTATAGTGTGTTCAGATCCTGATATATATATATATATATTATATGTATATATATATATATGTTCCATGCTAAATATAAAAACAAGGACAGAGTTCAAAGATAACCAATGCTTTTCAATACGTAAATCAAAGGAGCAATATTCGAGTCGGCAGTTTCCTCACTATTTAAAACTTTTGAAAAAAATTTTTTTGAGCTTTGCAGCTCTATTTCAAAGACTCAGGAATTGGTGATAATAGTCAAAGACCCATCTGGGTGAGGAACGGGGACCCTGAGTGGCTGAGGGCTGTGTGTATTCCATGCCTTGCAGCCCACTCTTTCCAATGGAAACACTGAATGACATGGATCTGCGGACTCCTTACTGAGAAAAGGTAAAAACGTTCAGAAATGGATTTCAGTTTACATAAGTTTTCATTTTTCAGACGGAATCACCTTGAAAATAAAAGTAAAATCATCCCAAATTGAGCAAAAGTACTGAAAAATGACTTGCTGCTATGCTAAAGGTCACACCACTAAGTAAAACAGAAAGGAGTCATTAGAGTCACAAATGAAAGATTAGCAAAGCGAACACACATGGTTGTCTGCTACCATTAAGCTAATTCTTTCAAGCCTTTTGAGTAATTTTTGTTTTACAATCTTTGGAAATCAGCCTTAAAGAACAAAATATTATTCATCATTTATTGTGTAAATAGAAGTGTATTTTTATTGACAACTATTTTTAATTTCCCACATCTTGGATTTTACAGCAAGGAATGAGGCTTGGCTAATATTTTGAATGCTGAGTTTACAAACAGCCACAGATGAGGTACAGAAAAGTGGCTTTGAGATTAGCCAGAGTAGTTAAATATAAATTATGTCTAAAGACCGAATACCTTCAATTCGGCAGCAGAGGTCATTTTATGGTTTTAATGCTGGTTTGGGGGTTGTGGCCCTCAACAATGAAATTCAAGATTAGTGAAATACTATTTACTCTGGAATATTTTAATTAAAGCAGAACATTTTACTTAAGGTAAACAATGACTGACATTGTCAACAGAATGATAAAGGACCCTATAAAATAAATGTGCTAATCGTTCTCTTCTTTTAGGGAGGTCTTCAGCCTAGACGTTGATACTTGGCATTTTGATATAATAAAAGACAATTTTAATAAGGAAATTAAGAATTCATACCATATTATCATAAAATCATTGTGCCACCTTTACTACATATGAAATTCAAGAGACTTGAATTTATTTTTAAATAAAAAAACTGGTAAATCCTTTGGTTTAAGTACAAGAGTATTGTAAATTTATGGAACTAATCATTGGGAGTCAAATTCAGATTTTTTTTTTTTTTTGGAAATTCACATATGAAAACACACGCTGGGGTACAGCAAATGCCTCTGAATAATATGACCCATGTCTCTGTTCAGCTGCAGTCAGAAGCACAAAGCTCTCTAGCTCTTTATTGATTTGCTTTTACCTTGAGAGACAGACTGCTGTTTCTAGTTTTCTCTTCAACCATCTTCTCCAAGACGTAATTTATAATTTATGAGCTTAAACTGACAATGTTCACATTTACTTTTAATACTTTAAAATGTTTCTGGAATATTTTTCACCCATACAGATACGAAAACTATTTAGGACTTTAAAACAGATATTTGGTAAATAACTGTATATTTGTATGGCATCTGTATGCTCAAAACTCTTATGTCACAGTTTTATTAATATGCTACTCCCACTGACCCCCAAGTAGCTAACTGCTGTTCACTTAACTTCCAAAGGCAAATATAACACACTTTGGTCCATAGCATTACTTAAAGCATCAGTTTCTTAGTAACAGCAAATAAGACAGTATTCTCAGATGGCCTAATTGTAGCATCTATGATCTTTCTTGCATTTGGTCCCTACTCAACAGCAACAGTGCTGTCTCTTTGTTGGGCTCCCAGTAGTCAACTACACATAAAGTGTTAACTTTCCTGAAATTTGTTAACAACCACAGGAGAAAGGTGGCTAGCAATGTATTTCAAGCTGAATATGTGTCCCTTGATTTCACTTGGGGATCAATGTTGTTAGGAGATGCCTGACTAGCATTCAGAGTGCCCTGTTTTCTACAAATGGCTCCCTACTGGCTATTGATGATCGGCTATGTGGGATCATCGCACAAGTTCCTAAATAACACTTTAGAAAAGAGTAAACTCATCACATCAAATTACGTGGATTGATGGATCTGCTCTTTCCTGAATAGCTGCAGATGTTCACAGGGAAGATTCAAAGGGCAGTAATTTCGGGAGGTATATTTCTGTCATTGTATTTAAAGATTGGAATTAAAATCGGAATCAAGTTTCCTCAGCAGTAGTTTGGAACCTCCTTCTTTGAGAACTACCTAAAGGTTCCAATATGATATATCTATATATCTTTCTGATGTGCTCTTATAAAGTTTCACAATGATGCTTTTCAATTCTGTATTTGTTGCAAATTTCTAAAGAAGGACCTCAAATGTAAGAGAGAATGAAAAAAATATGTACATATTCAACATATAAGGGGAGTGGGGAAATTCTAACTTTAAAACAGATATTTAAAAATCATCAGTAAAAAATTTCCTCAAAAATGTTTCAAAGCCTCTGTTCATGGGTGAAGAAAGTCTACTTACAGAAACCAATGATGAAACTGACTGCCTTTGGCAATGAACAGCCTACTGCAATGATCAAACCGTCCAACCTGGGAGGATGGGTCTGATTTATGTCAAAGTTAAGTTTGGGAAAGAAACTTAACTCTCTCTCTCAGGGAAAGACAAATATTTTAAAGATATGTGATTCATACAGTAAATATTAGTACTCAGTTGAGCTACAAAATGGCTTCCAAATGGTCTACAGCTGTTGGAAATAAAGTGCAAAGTTGGCCAGATGGGGATTTAAAAATCATAATACATCATTTATCATTTTCCCTAGCTCATCCAAACACTTTTTGAATTCATTCTGTCCTAACTTAGTTATATGCTGTGGTTTGTTATTCTAAGAAAGCTACTATATCCTATCTAAGGATTGCATCTCAGTGGTTAAACTAAAACATATATAATGGCTAACCTAAAACATACACAGATAGACATCAAATAGCAATTCTACAGATTCCATATCCTGTTCATGTAATCTAGTGATTCACTGAATCATTTTTGAAATGCTCTAAATACCAGGAGTATACATGTTTTTATAGGCTAATTATCTTTAATTGAAATCAGCAGTTCAATATCAGTGAGTAAAATATGGTCAAATAGAAAAACATTTCTAATACAATCTGTCATTACTCTTTTACTTTTTACTCTTTTCCCAAACAACTCATCCAACTTGTACAAAAAAAGTGTACTCTAATTAATACCATTTAATTCCTTTTTCCTTCCTTTTTTTTCTGCTTAGGCCCATCGTTAATCTCTTGTCATAGTTTATTTCAAACAAGTCTTTACAGCAATAATAAGAAAAAATATATAATGCTTCCAATTTTGTATTCTATTCAAACACTATAAAAAATCAAAAGGCATTTTTTGGATGTTGACTTCAAATGCAGTTTTCTTCACCCATTACAAGTTCATATTTATATAAAATGTTTAGAAATACAGTTATGTATTAGAAATAATAATTTAACCTCAATTCCCAGACATATTCTTTAGAAATTAATGTTTGCAGCTTCTTTCAGTGTTGTTATTATTTAGGACAGTTAGAGAAAGTGCATCTGTATTTTATATAGAATTCAGTCCTCAAATGCAGTTAAATTCCCATCTTGTGTAACTTGCTCAGCTTTTTTTCAAGCATTCCCAAACCCATAGAACTTTAAAAAGTGGTATTCAGAGGGCTGAAAATACACAATGTGAAAAAAATTATGCTATCAATTCTTTTCAGGAACATCTGAATCCATCTAAAAGACCTACATAATAATGATGTGACATGTTTCTAGAATGGTAGCTATCGGAAACAAGCTCTTTCTCTGAAAAACTGGTTATGGAATATATCTGTTCGTTTGTTAAATGAGGATGACTGGGGAGAGTATGATGTCATTCAATTACATTTAACTATATAATGAGTGTCTAATATGTGCCTGCTGTGGGATGAGATACTGAAGCTAGAGACTGGATGAAAACATTAAAAATATGCTTCTATTGTGTGCATTTTTTTTTTTTGTGATAAGTACTTAAAATATACTGTCTTTGTTTCAACAAGAATGTTGCAATAGTATTTATTATCCCTATTTTACAGATAAGAAAACAGACTAGAATGGGTTGCCATTTTACCCATTACCTTATAGCAAGTATGGCAGACCCATGTTTTGAATCAAATTGATCTGGTGCAAAGTTCCACCTTAATTTACTCAGCGGTGCCTCCTAGCCATGTGACAACTCCCTGGATATCTTTCTTAGACACACAACCACGGAAGACAGATCGCCTCTTCTATTCAAGTCCAAAATGCAGGGCAGTGCTTGGTCCATAGTAGGTGCTCAAGAAATGTTCATGATTGAGGGTAGAGTCCCTAGTCTGAGATTTTTCCTTCTGAGAATTATTATAAGCATGAGTACTCATAAGAAAGTCCTAAACTGCATCTTTCACATCAATGGAAATAGAGGATTTGATACACAGATATAGAACCCACTCACTCACTCACCCAAACATTTCTACCAATAAAACATTAGCACGAACTGGAATGAGTATTTTGTTCAAATTCTCTCCCTACCTATGTCATGGACACTTCCAAGTGCAATGTTTGCTCCCTGTATATGAGCATAAGATATTTCTATGTGTGTATACGTATGTTTATGCCACATACAATAATCCCATTTATGTACCAACTAATATATGTTCATATACATATCTGCATTTTAGAAGTAAAACATGCTCACCATTTCATGTAATTTTAATTGCTCAATTTCAAATTTTTATCACTAGAAACATTTCTTAATTCTACAGTTTATAAAGTGAACAATTGTTTCAGATATCCTTTATCCCCAGTTTAAAAAAAATTGGGGAAATGCACACTGTTTATAAGGAAATGGCTAAGATAAACAAATGTGTGAATGTTATGTAGTGCAACAGGATTTTAGTTAACCTTTAGCATTGTTGACATAAAACCCGAATTTTATCCTAAGATAAGGGGGAAGCGAAAACCCCTGCAGCACTCAGGGAGTGGGTGTTTGAGCACCGATGAGGGAGTAAATGATTTGATTCTGTGGGCTCGGAGGATTTGTCAGCTGCCTCATAAGTATAATTCTGGCTCTTCATATCCCTGCTGCTTCTAATTTAGCAGGACAGGCTCATAATTGAAGCAAATTAACTATTTACACTTGCCACTTGTACCAGGGGAAGAGGACACAGCAGCGGGAAAGAATGAGTAGGAAATTATATTCTTCCCACTTGTGTCAGATCTCCCCTTATATAAACACATTAACAGTAATTTCATGAGGCGTCAAACATAGGAATAAATACTGAGGGATAAAATAATGAGGTGTTGCTATTGAGCTGAACTGCTACGGTGAATATCCTTGGATATGAATTATGCATTCTGAAAGAAGGCATATGTTACAAACAGTTCCCTGCAAGTGCTCTCTGCTCATTAGGCTCTGGATCTTGAGGTAAATCTACTCTCCTTTCCCATCCACGACATCACTAGCATTTACAAAAATACACTCTCTGGGCCCCTGGGCTGTGGTTTCTCCTGACTACATCAAACTCTGAACAGGCCTTCCACTCCATTTTTAGCCTAACAGCATGTTTATTTAGTTCTTTGGCTGGAGCTTTAAAGCCATTTAATGTAATGTAAACAAGAACATTTTGTTTGTAATTTGCTAAACGTATTACAGCCTGACTGTGTCTCCAATTAGGAACTTAAGGTTCATTTAGTCATTTACATCTGGTTCTGATTTAAGGTGACTTTCCTTTTCCACTTAAGAGCTGAATTTCCCGGGCTCAAAAGGACCCAAGAACCCTTTATTGCTCTTTGGACCAATTCCTTCTTCTTCAAAGGAGAACAGACTCTGATTGAGAAGGGCTTGATTTGTACTCTATTGTCACAGATCCTAGACTTGATGACCAGAATCAGATAATCTGGAAAAAAATGGACATAAACATGAAATTTAGCTGGAACCTCGTAAAAAAGATGCTGAAGATTGCTGAAACTCCAAGGAGTACTAATATAAAGGGCCTGCTATTGTTACATGATTATTTTTCTCCCTCTGTAGGTTCTAGTCAGTGAAAGATAAGTAGCAAATACCAACATCACAGCAATACTTATGTTTTATTTCCCTTTTTCCATCTGGTGTCTTTCAAAAAACTTAGTATGCTTCTGAAATGGGCTCTCCATTGTCTTACGATTCATTAGCATTTCAAACCTCCGGCTGGAATCCCAAACACAATTCTGCTCCCATTGCACACTCAGCACCATCATCCAAAGTATTAAAACAGAGAGAGCTCTCTGATATGTGAAGTTTGTTCAGTGGCTTTGGTAGGAATGAGTCATAAGGGAGGTTTTGTGTTCCTGGAGGATTTTTATCACTTCTTGCAGCTTTCTTTTGATTTTTTTTCTTCCTTTGGAGATTCTTCACAGGAACCAAAATGCATCTAGTTCCTCACTCACCAGAGTTTGAAAATAAAGCTTTACCCTCTGCAGTGGTTTCTCATTCCTGCCCACACTCCACAGTGAGGAAGCGGGTGATACAAACAGGAGGCGGATCTCTTAGCCATGCCCCCTCTGGCTGCTAAGAAAACAGTCCATTGTAATCTCACTAATAGCTGTTTTCCCTTAAATATTGTAATTTTCTGAGCCCCTAATAAGTCATCAATAATTTTGTCCATTTTTCCCGGTTTGTGTTTATCTTTGTAGCTCCTCCTAATTGTGGGCTATTATGACAACAGGGTTTTTGAACAATCGTGGCTCGTGAAATCCTTGCCTTCTACTTGAGCCAGCTGCCAATTGCATCACATGAGGCTGTCTGTAACGTGCACATTTGTCCTCAAATTTGAAGTTTAATGGTTTGCCTCTCATCTGCTCTAGCAACATTCCTTTAAAAATACATCGCGGTATATGTGTGCCCCAATTTGAATATTAAATGAGAGTAAAATGCAATTAATTTAAGTCTGAAACAGAGATATTACATTATGTTGGCACAATGAGTCAACATAAAGGGAAAGAACAGGTGGTAATACACCATAATAACACCTTTGGATATTTTGCTGAAATTCTCTTGATGCCCAAATGTGCATTCTAGGCAGGCATGTTCGCTTTGCTGGCAATTCTTGCAAACTGTTAGAGAGAGGGCCACCATGGAGCAGCAGAGCAGTGGCCGTGGATGCAACATGCTCCCTTCTGTAAGGACAGCATCTGATTTCACTTACTGGACCTTCTCTCTACCTGTCCCTGGGATACACCTGCATTCTGAATATATCAGAAACCACACATTTTTTAAACACTGGATTTTGATTATGAAATTGCTTTATAGTACTCAATGAGTTATTTAGGGTCAACTATTATTTAATGTCATTCTTTTCTTATAAGATAAACTCTCCAGAAAACCTTCAACTATTTCTACTTAGACAGAACCCAAAGTTACTTATTCAATTTGAAATAAAGTTCAGAAGAAAAAGAGAAAAACGCTTAGTCATCCATGTATACAATTAAAAAGGCTTAAATGTTACATTGTAATTGTGATTATATCTCTGTTAGAAAGTCTCAGCTCCAATTTTGAAAGGCAGAATAGGAGTAATTTCCCTTTTTCCCATGATAGTCAAGAATAGTGACCCTCATATTCTTTGTGACTATAAATACCTTATATAGCTAGATAAAAGGAGAGTAAAATGTTATCTTCTTCTTTGGTTTTTTTATTTTTTATTTTTCCGAAGTTAGAAGTGGGGAGGCAGTCAGACAGACTCCCTCAATGCGCCAGACCGAGATCCACCCGGCATGCCCACCAGGAGGTGATGCTCTGCCCATTTGGGCTGTTGCTCCATTGCAACTGGAGCCATTTTAGCACCTGAGGCAGAGGCCATGGAGCCATCCTCAGAGCCTAGGACAACTTTGCTCCAATGGAGCCTTGGCTGTAGGCAGGGAAGAAAGAGAGAGAGAAGGGGTAGGGAGGGGTGGAGAAGCAAATGGGCACTTCTCCCGTGTGTCCTGACTGGGAATTGAATCCAGGACTTCCACATGCCGGGCTGATGCTCTACCGCTGAGCCAATCAGCCAGGGCCAGTAAAATGTTTTCTTAATGCTCTCTTCTTACTGTAATAAAAATAAAAGGCCTTATTGTCTTAGAATTAGTGGTCAAACCCTACATATTTATATTTGCTGCTTTGAGGACCTACTTCTTAACCTAACTCTCATCATAAGAACATTATTCCTTAAATGGCTAACCACTATGCTGCACACCTGAAATTAATATAATAATGAATTTCAACTGTGATTGAAAAATAAAAACAGAACATTATTCTTTTCCACCAGATACATGTGTACAAGTACTGACTTTTTGTCTTGCTAATGTGAAGGGCCAATCGTGGGTTACAGAAGGCTTTTATAGACCTCTGCCTTTTAAAACCACTGGTCTTAAAACCACATGAGTTCCTCTAGTGATGGGGGAAATAATTAGGAAACAATCCCTGAAGAGAAAGATAAATAAGAAGAAGTCAGATGGCTAGTAGTACAGAAAACTGATGTTTTTAAAAATAAAACTTTAACAAAATAGAAGCTAAGGTAGCATAGATGAGCCTTGGAATAAACTCCCGCTCAGTTGCTGAGTCAGGGGTAGGAGGAGAGAGGTTGGGTCTCCGAGGGGAATCATGTGTGTCCTCTGATGAACAAGAGTTGCTGCACATAATCCTTAGGGAGGGCAATCACTTTCTTGATGTCTCCTCTGGGAAATTTTATCTCACAAAACAAAAGACTTGATAACACTGAGACATGGGCTTATGCAAAAATACACAGAATATCAAAGCGGAGAGAAAGACGTATGCCCTGGAGTGTGGCATCATGAGTGGAGCAGGGAGACATTACAATAAAAAAAACAACTCCGAGAACAAGAGTGGATTGAAATCCCTTTTCAATGTACACTGAGTTTCTCAATTAGGGATATTCTCATAGGTGGAGGAATGAAGTCACTGCACGATTTTACTGGGAATGGCCAACATCAGTTGGGAGTCACACCTCAGCTTTGGGACTGTGAAAGTAAATTTACCTGAACTAGGATAGAAACCAGTTCTAAAATTCTGAAACAACTATATTCGGTTTTTGATAGGATTACAAAACACAACGTCAACTACTCTCTTAAAGGGGCATTTTAATTGAGCATGCAGAGAAGGATTCAGGAGTGAGTTTTCCATCTTGGAAACATAGTGCTCCACATGGTAGGCCTGTACTCTCCTATGAGGCCATTCCCTGGGGCTGGCAATCTTGAAAACGGCATAAGAAAATGTATAGAAAGTTTTGATTGTAAAAGACAGCTTTGAATTACAGGAAAGGGGGAAGGAGAGAGGTAAGTTCTGTTTTCTTAGCTACTAGTTTAGTTTTACCATTACCACTATAATTGATTTCAAAGAGTTTGTTAGAAAAGAACTGTTGAGTGATAAGTTTTAGACATGATAATTCTATGTATCATTCATTAATCTTAAACAAATCATTCAACAGAATAGGGACTCTGTCCTGTTCTCTGTTACATCCCCAGTGTCTAGAACAGTGCCAAAGGGGCAAGGTAAATGCTCAACAAATACTTGTTGAATGAATAGTAATAAATTTAACTATCTGACCCCATTTTATAATCTGCAAAATTTGGATTCAAGTATCTATAAGGGGAACAAATGAGATAAATCATGTGATAGTGTTTTTAAAAGTATAAAACACTATATACATTATAGATGTTGATATATATTCACAATATATAGGTACTTCTGGATGTATATAAGTTTGAGATTTTCTGTTTCTTATGTATTTCCCTGGATCTGATGAAGGAAGGTAAATATCTCTATGGAGATCAAATACAAAATACACCATTAATGAAACTAAGTATTCAATAATAGCTAAATCTGCATCCATATAATTGTTTCAATATCTATAATGATAATGCCCACCTACATTTTTCTTTGTGACAATAAAATTCTAGATGGTGACAATGACAGTCTAGTCCCTGGTTTAGAACTATGAGGTCAATGTTGCTTTTCAAGGTGGGCCACATTGATGTACTGAACACTTGCTCTCTCCCCTGTTCCCATCCTCCTTAGACCTTCAGGGCTGAGATGCAAAATGTCTCAGGTGGCCCTCCCCAAGCATGGTTCTCAGTCACATCATGATAACCCTCAAGGGAAGAAAGTAAGCAGGCAGCTGGTCCGAGTTAACACAGCATACAAATATGGTATATGTGGGATTGGATAACATTCCCTGGTAGTCTTTAGGGAATGGCTAAGGGTAGAAACCTTAAATTTGAGGTTCACTTAGCAAAGAGCAAAGAGGGTTTTGATGACGAAAGGGTAAATAATAAGTGCTGAAGAGAGGTGTGGACAGTTTTCAAAATACTTTTAGTAATTTTTTAGTCTTTATGATCCCATTGGCAACATTAAGGAATGATGTAATCCTGGCTGGGATGTATAGAAGTCCTTCCAAAAGTAACTGCACTATATAAACTTTGAAACAAAGGACTAACATGCTATTTATAGAGAAGCAATAAAGGGCATAAAGTTCTGTGAAAGAAAAAGGCTCCTAAAGCTTGGTTCTGATGGGGCACACTCTCAGCCTTAGCTCTAGAAGTTGAAGAATTTGTCCAGTGTCCTCAGAAGCCATTTTTTTGAAGTGCATACACTTTCAGAAATCATGGTGATCCCCACTCCATTTTACATCTTTCTTACCTGTTTTTGCTCTTCTCCTAAACCATCCCACATTGAAGCCACGATTTTAGAGACTTCACCAAAGGTAGCATTTGGATTTTGGCCCTTGATGGCAGCCTGAGTGTCACGAAAGAACAATGCATAGGCAGACACAGGCTTCTGGGGCTCATTAGGGTCCTTCTTCTTCTTCTTTTTTGGGGTTTTTGGTTTTTTCCCCATGTCAGAGGCAGGTCGCTTCTCTCCACCATTGATCTGAAATAAAAGTAAAATTAGAATTATAGAGGAACTAAGAAACTTTGGAAACAAATCATATTGTTTTTCTCCTTTGGACTTACATAGAAATACACATCCATACACATCACCCAAACACAGACATTCCAAGGGGATGCTTTGTTTTGTTGTTGCTGTTTTTCAGATAAAACTTCATATTTCCTATAGTTTTCATGTTCATCCCTCAACTGCCTCATTTATATAGCTTTAAATTAACATTATTGATAATTTTTATAGTATTACAATATTATTAAATTAACTCTCTTAACTTTTTCTTATTCTTATTCAGGAAGCATAGTGAGAAGGAACATTGTAACAGTGACAGCTGTAAATTTCTTTTGTACTAATCCTACTATATGAACAGTCCAACTTGTTTTTGTCTGTGTTTAGCTTGTTCTTCCTAATCATGACTTTTAAACCATGGTGGGCAACATGCCCAATAAAAAAATTTAAATGATCTTTGATGCTGCATTTAGGTCTGTAAAATGCAATGTTCATGGTTTAGAGAACAGCATAATCTGGATTGCAGGTTAGTGATGTTCAATGGAACTTTCTGTGATAAACATAAACTTCTATAATCTGTACAATTCAATGTGGTAGCCACTAGCCACATGTAACTAATGAGCATGCGAGAAATGGCAGTTAACATGAATAAGACACAAAATTTTTAACTTTTGTTATTTTAATTTCTTTATTTTTAAATAGCTATATGTGGCTATTGGCTACCATATTGGTGAGTGAAACTTTGGAAAATAGATTCTAAAATCTAGACTCTAATATTTCTAGAGCAGCTTTATACTCAACTTAAAAATAGATTCTATTTTCTTCCATTGTCCTCGAGTATGAAATTTTGGATAATTTTAATTGTTATTCTGATGCAAGTGGGAAAAATACACAATGTATTTCAAAACATAGGCATTTGAATATTAACTTTGATCTTATATGTGATGCCATTTTATCCATCTCTATAGAATGAGAGATTTTGGCTAGAATTTCTTTCTAGCTCAAAAATTATGTGAATCTACATGAATATCAAGTAGTGCTGTTTCCATAGGAGTCCTCTTTCTTCATGACTCCCCCACCAACATAAAGGCCCATATGCACAATCTCCTGATGGAGCCACTGTTGTCATGGGAGATTCTGCACCCTTACTTTCTATTGTTGTGATTGCTGTTGCTTCTTCTACTCTGCAAACATAATGTAATATACAGTTTAGACAGGTAAATTGCTAGGCAGGGTAATTTGTGTAAAATAACTGCCACCGTTGAAGAGGAAGCATGACATCCTAAGAGGCCAGTGGGTACGATGTCAGAGGATCTACATTCATACCCTTGTTTATTATTTTTAGCTGCATAATCTTGGGCAAATTACATAAATTTTCTAGATCTCTATTTCTTCTACTGCAATCTAGCTGAAGTGCCGTTTTGTGAGATGCTATATATGATATCATATGATCTTTAAAACTTTGAATTGATATTCAAATGTTAATTATAACATGGTAGGAACGTAAAAGAATTTACTGAATAAATGGAAAGAAATGACCTTAATATTAATTTGTTATGCTACATGGTCATAGTTTAAAAGATATGTTCAAGAACAACAACAACAACAACAACAAAAAAGAGCAGGAAAAATTAAGTGAATTCTTTGTCTTTGCCCTTAGTGAGAGAGATATTTAAAAGATGTTCATTTTTAAGTCGTCTACTGAAGCAGAGCAACATCCCCATAGAGACAGGATGCTCTGGTTGAGCTGACATGCTAAGGTAGATTAACACTAGAAGATAACCTCCCTAGATTGGATCTGAGAGGTGAGCCAGTAAAATGGTTGGTCCCATGTAAATCTGTCAGAGGACTAGCATGTGGAGACTGAGTTGAAACTGGGCAAACTGCTGTAAGAGGTCTAACTAAACATATAGACAGATAAGACCCATATCAAGGATCCTCAAATATGGCTGAACATTAGAATCATCTGTGAAACTTTTAAATAATATCCTAATGCCCAGAGGCTGTTATTACATCAGTGATTTACAACCTTTTTTATCTCATGGCACACATAAACTAATTACTAAAATTCTATGGCCTACTAAAATTGTATTTTTTGCTGGTCTGACAAAAATAGTTAAAATTTTGACTCATTCATATTGGACAGCTATTTGTGTTGGCTGTTGTCACGTTTTTTATTTGATCACATGAATCTAAAGGTAAAACAGTCAGTGCCCCTGACTAAATAGTCAGGTATTCCATGTTTTATTTATTTATTTATTTATTTATTTATTTATTTTGTACAGAGACAGAGAGAGTCAGAGAGAGGGATAGCTAGGACAGACAGATGAGAATGGAGAGAGATGAGAAGCATCAATCATCAGTTTTTTGTTGTGGCACCTTAGTTGTTCATTGATTGCTTTCTCATATGTGCCTTGACCATGGGGCTACAACAGACTGAGTAACCCCTTACTCAAACCAGCGACCTTGGGTCCAAGCTGGTGAGCTTTTTGCTCAAACCAGATGAGCCTGCATTGGACCTTGGGTCCAAGCTGGCGACCTCAGGGTCTCGAACCTGGGTTCTCCGCATCCCAGTCTGACGCTCTATCCACTGTGCCACCACCTGGTCAGGCCAGATATTTCATGTTTTAAAAATTCTTGTGGCACACTAATTAAAAATTGCTGCTCTACAATGATTAAATCAGAATGCCTAGGAGTAGCAAACTTTGCCCCAGTCATACCTTTAACTCTACTTCTCCAACTGGTATTTAAATACTTAAGAGAGACAATGACCCAGCAATTCTACTTCTGGGAGTTTATCCAAAGAAACCCAAAACATTAATTTAAAAGAATATATGCAACCTTATGTTCATTGCAAGTGTTATTTAAAATAGCCAAGAGTCAAAAGCAGCCCAAGTGCCCATCAGTAGATGAGTAGACAAAAAAACTGTGGTACATTTACACAGTGAAATACTACTTGGCTGTAAAGAATAAGAAAATTTTACTTTTTGTGACAGCATGGATAGACCTGGAGAGCATTATGCTAAGTGAAATAAGCCAGTCAGAGAAAGACAAGTGCCATAATATTTCACTCATATGTGGATTCTAATGAACAAAATGAACTAACAAGCAAACTAGAGACAGAGTCATAGATAGAGAGCAGGCTGATAGCTGTTGAGAAGTTGGGTCTAGGTGAGGGGGGTGTAGAGATTAAGCAAAAAGGACAAAAAAAGAGAAAAGTCATGGACATGGACAACAGCATGGTGATTGCTGAGGGTGGTAGGGAGAAGTGGGGGAGGGTGTAGGGGGTAAATGGTGATGGATGCAGACCTCACTTGTGGGGGTGAACACACGATATAGTGCACAGATATGTGTTGTACAATTGGGCACCTAAATCCTATATAATTTTGTTAACTAGTGTCACCCCAATAAATTCAATTTAAAATAAATAAATCCTTAAGAGACAAGCCAGCTAACTTTCCCTTTGCTCCCAGGGTCCATATAGGCACATCTCCCTCCTCTTCTTAACTATATGCCTCCATGTGCTTGTCTAGGCTCGCTGTGTGCAGCTTCTGCAGCTCTCTTCAACAAGGCTTTCTAACGCCGTGCTCTCAGTAAGGTTCCTAAGGGCCACACTGCTAAATCCAGTCCCCCGATTTGATGTGTCACTATGAGCATCTTCTCTTCCAACAGTTCCATTTCCTTTCATAGCACATATCAAAGTTGTAACTATACAATTTATGTACTACAATCTTCTTCCACCCCACAGTGTAAGCACCGTGAGGGCAGGCCCACATCTGATTTTGCTCATTAGCATTTATCATGTTTACTGACACAGTAAGTGCTTACAGAAACTCAGGCTTCACTAATTCACTTGAGTATTTTATGACAATATGTGGGAAGATAGATTTTTTTTGATTTTTTTAAATTTTATTTTATTCATTTTAGAAAGGAGAGAGAGAGGGAAAGAGAGAGAGAGAGAGGGGGGGGGGGAGGAGCTGGAAGCATCAACTCCCATATGTGCCTTGATCAGGCAAGCCCAGGGTTTCGAACTGGCGACCTCAGCATTTCCAGGTCGATGCTTTACCCACTGCGCCACCACAGGTCAGGCCAAGATTGATTTTTAAAAAGTATTTGACATGTTAATTGTAATTTCTTGGGGGCAATAAGACTGAGTATTTATGATTTTTCTTCTTAATATTTTTTATAATTTCAAAATTTTGTAAATATGACCATTCCTATGTTCATAACAATAAAATATTTATACAGAAGAAAAAAAGTATTTAAGAAAGTCCACAATGAAGAAAATTAAAAATGGAGTGATCGTGATATTGGAGGTCATATTTCATGAAGGGATGAGAATATTTAGAATTAGAGAAATGGATGGTTATCCATATGAGATATTACCTGGATTCACTTTAAATTTTAATTTAAAAATTAATTAGTGACACATTAAAATCTCCATGATTGCAGATTATACAATCTTTTTGGAAAATAATCAAATGCTAATCATAGAGATCAATTTCCTATGATTCAATGTAGATGCTCTTATTAAAATATTTCTTCAAATTATTTAAACAGTTTCCTCCATCATCCCAAATTATGTTTGAACTGTGAAGCTCCGTGCTTCTTTCTTCTTTTTTTTTTAATGTGTGCTTGCATGTGAGAGAGAAGGAGAGAGACAGACAGACAGGCAGGAAGGGAAAGAGATGAGAAGCATCAACTCACAGCTGCAGCACCTTAGTTGTTCACTGATCACTTTCTCACATTTGCCTTTACTGGGGCTCTCCAGTTGAGCCAGCAACCACTTTCTCAAGCCAGCGATCCTGGGATCAAGCCAGTAACTTTGAGCTTCAGGCCAGTGATATCTGGACTGAAGCCCACAACCATGGGATCATGTCTATGATCCCATGCTCAAGTCAGAGGCCCCATGCTCAAGATGGTGAGCCCGTGCTCAAGCTGGCAACCTCGGGGTTTTGAACCTGAGTCCTCAGCATACTAGGCTGACACTCTATCTACTGTGCCACTGCCTGGTCAGGTGATTCTTTCTTTTTTAAATTAGTATTTGGACAATACAGTGCAAATTTTAGGTCTCCTGGATGTGATACCCAGCTGTAACAGAAAGGACAGTTACCCTCTTGTTTTGACAACACGGTCCTACTTTGTGTGGATGAGCTGAGGAAGCAGGAGAACCTGTTACTGCCAGCAAGAAGCTGTAAGTATCAAGTGTATAAAAACCACAAATTATTGTGTCAAGTTTCCAACCCCGTAGGAAACTCTAAACAATCCCATGCAATCAACTGATTCCTGGGTTGTGCTGTGTGCTTAGCTAGATTCAGTCTTGCTCAACCTGAGAGTTTCTTTTAGTAGAAGAAGCATTTCACGACTCCGCCTCCACATTTACAAGGTGCAGGAGAATTTACTGATGCATGTTGGATCATCGCTCTGGAGCTTCAACTGTATCTCTGATTGAGTACCCTAGAGGCCCTGCAGTGAAGCTGGGGTGTCCTCCCCATTATGGCCAGACTGTCAGCCACTCTCACAGCATGACATCACTTTGTTCTTTGCCAGGCCTGAGAGCATATTGATATCCTCTCCTTTTAAATACCCCTGTGAAACTCAGTTTGAATTATCTGCCATCCAAGAAAACGGACATCTGAGAGGACCAAACTAAAGAATACACACAAAATATTCATTTCTCAAGATTCACTGCTTTTCTTTCCCAATTAAACTAGATAACTAAAACTGATGCTTAGATAATAATATTCTGATCACATATAGAATTTCCCTCATAGAAATGGGCTATGGTTTAAGAGAATTCCCTGACTTTCATCAAAGGCTGCCATAAGAAGAAAATAAAAAATAAAAACTATGTATTAAAGATCTCAATAAAAAAAAATAAAATGTGCTGTGAATGGACTCATTTATTATATTGCTCAATGTTCCTTGTATAAAGACTTCCTGGGTCTGCGAACTACCTTTGCTCTCACTTTCAGATGCACTATAAAGGAGTGAAGACTTCCTGCTGTGGTTTGGTGTCTAATGTGTCCAAGGGCATGGGCAGTGCCGCAAAGGTCAAGCTATCTGCTGCTTGACCAGCTTGACCACTGAGCTTACTTCCTGATTGGTGGGGGCCTTGTTTTTACTTTGCATTTCCCCTTTGTTAGGGAGGAGACAGGAGTGAGCCACTGGTTCAGATTCTGTATAATGAACTTGGAATGTGAAAAGACTATTTTCTGGAGGTAGTTGCATCACGTATTTGAAAAACACATGGTCATTGTTCATATGCAAAGCCTCCCCGAAGAAGAAAATGTAGCTGTAATTTGGATCAATTTACATGCTAGTAACAGATTGCATAGTGAAAGGTACCTGGCTTTTTGACCACTAACTATTTGGAATGAACACAATGATGATGAATATGTTTGTGGTGGGAAAAAATAGCTAAATGGATTTGTAATATGTCCCTGGACCTTAATTATGAATATTGTCTGGATCTTGAATTCTTACTTAGATGGATGAAAGCTTCTAATCTTATGTCCTAATTTCCTAAGAGGCCCTAACTTCTAAAGTCCAGAGTAGCACTGTCTTATAGAACTTTCTGGAAAAATAGAAATGTTCTCTGCTCTGTCTAAAAGGGTAGCCACTAACCACATGTGGCTAGAGAGCACATTTGGCTGGTGCAGCTAAGGAACTAATTTTTAAATTTTATTTAATTTTAGTTAGATTTATATGCACACAGTCACACATGACTAGTTGCTACTGTATTGGACACTACAGCATTGTGTACTGGACATTATTTTAGAATACAATATTTATAAAGTTACTGGGGTTCCAAGACTGAAATTTAATTTCCATATTCTAATCTTTAGAATAGAGACAAAACTACAAAATGCCCACATGTACACTCCCCACGATGCCAAGCACATTGCCAGTGAAGACCAGGCCTCGTGACTCCTTCCATCCTCACAGCCTCACTCTGGTGTCTTACATGCATTGGAGAACCACACACTTCTACTCCTTCATTCTGCAGAACGGAGCAAAGGCTTAGAGTCACAAAGCCCCAGAAGGACATTTGAAAACACATATAAAGTTGTACGAAAATCATAACAACTAAGAACATGGCTGGGTTGAGGCCCTAACTGTAATTCTGATCACCTGCAGCCTTATTTCACATTTAAAGTGTAAATAAATAAATAGACAAATACATAAAAATATTACTCTCACATAAGCTTTATGCAGATGCATAGGCCTCGGGTAGACTTGTAGACACAGATTTATTTCTAAATCCCCTACAGGTATCCTCAGGCTTCTGGTAATCCACCTCCTCTGATGTCTTATTACTTAATTATAGTGATGTATTTAACTTATTTATCACAAGAAAACAATCATTTTTCACTTTAAGAAAGCATGTGTTAACTGTGTGACTTAGATAATACTTCTTAGGAATACAGAGTACAGGAGTTAAGACTCTCAAGGAAAGAGAATCACTGATATTGAAATGTCCCTGGAGAAGTGAGAAGCGTCTATAAGCATATTTAAAATAAACTGCAGCAGTCCCACAGCCCGTAATGGAGCTGGGAGAGCTGTTTAACGCACACTATCTTGCAGTAATCGCTGTAGTTTAAAATAGATTTTAATCAAGCACCATCTGCATAATAGGCTGAACAAACAACATAGAACTGCACTTATAACTCTTATCATAGAAAGTAAATATTATAAAATCTTCACCATAGAAACAGGGCACATCACAGCAAATTTTTGTGATGGTGCTGTTTCTGTAAGGAAAAAATTTTGCTACTTAAATCCATTCTTTCTCTCTTTTTCTAAACTATGCCATCTAAAATCCCCTTATGAGAATAATTTCAAATAAGCATGGAAAGTAAGTCATCCAGTTACTGTGAAATCAGCAAGGCTATCATACTTCTTTCATTTTAAAATCAAGTTTATTATTATCCTTAATAAAAAACAGTACATTCAATGACTCAAAACATCAATTATAGAAAAATGTATATGAAATACTACACTTTTGAAATGATTCACAAGGGTGGGGTATTGTATTTGTATCATCATTTATAAAGCAAATTCATTTTTAAAGATCTTGATTCTGCTAAACAACGCTGAGGGTTGTTTTAGGATGAGTTTAGCAAACACACTCAGTAGTCTTATGCAAGATAAAAAATTTGGGATACTGTCCAGAAAAATCACTTTAAAGTGAGGAAAAGAGTTAATTGCAATTATGTACAACTATTAATTATATTTATGAATATTGTTAGATTCATTCAGTCTTATCTAAATTTGTCTATCTGGGGCATTATGTTTACTTATTGGTATTTGAAGAGAAGTTTTCTAAAAGAATGCAAAGCCATTGAGATTGGGTCCCACTGAATAAAATGCCAGGTGCCCACATTTAGCCTCTCTTTATTTATATTTCATAAATTAATCAAATACACTCAATCACCTAGGGTATGAATCATCTAAGAACAAACACACCTTAAAAATACTATTCTAATATATACTTGAATAAATTTTAAGAATAATTATTTGAAATTGAGTACCAATTGACTATTTGACTGAATTTTAATTATTTTCTTCAGAACTAGTTTGTTAAGTTCAGCCTTAATCAATGGGACATTTTCTTCTTTCCTTTCTTCCTTCCTCCCTCCCTCCCTCCCTCCCTCCCTCCCTTCCATTCTTTTTTTCATTTATTAAGTGAGAGGAGGGAGGCAGAAAGAGACTCCCATATGCAGCAGACCAGGATCCACCCTGCAAACCTCCTATGGGGCATTGCTCTGCCTACCTGAGGCCATTGCTTTGTTGCTCAGCAACCAAGCTATTTTTTAGCACCTGAAGCAGAGGCCAAGGAGCCATCCTGACTACTTGGGGCCAACTCACTCAAACCAACTGAGCCATAGCTGCAGGAGGAGAAGAGAGAGAGAAAGAAAGAGAGAGAGAGAAAGAGAGAGAGAGAAGGGAGAGGGGGATGGGTGGAGAAGCAGATGGTCGCTTCTCCTGTGTGCCCTGACTGGGAATTGAATACAAGATATCCACATGCCTGGCCAACACTCTACCACTGAGACAATGGTCCAGGGCATTTTATTTCTGATAAACAAGGAATGTATACATTTTCAATTACTGGGGTATAAGGAATTCTTTAAAAGTATCATGCATATTATAACATATGAAGTGTTGAACAATTGCATAATAAACATAGTTCAGTGTAGAAAATACCAAAAATTGAAGTCCCAATTTTAAACATTCTTTCCTATTCCTAGATAATGTGAATTGACATTTGGTTTTAATGTGGCCTAATTTCATTTAATGTTTATAGAAACCTATCTTCTTATTATTTTTATTTTATTCCAAGAAGCTTCTTGCCTTTAGAACAATGGTAAATAAAAAGTACTTTTCTAAAGGGGTATGTAATTGTTGCTCTATTACCTTATTCTATTGCCTTTGAGAAAAATACTTCCCTTTCCATCTAAAACACATGCACTGAGGAACTAGCAAATTAGTAAGAGACTCTTTTTTTTTTTTTTTTTTAATTTTTTTTTTTTTTTTTGCATTTTTTTTTTCTGAAGCTGGAAACAGGGAGAGACAGTCAGACAGACTCCCGCATGCGCCCGACCGGGATCCACCCGGCACGCCCACCATGGGGCGACGCTCTGCCCACCAGGGAGCGATGCTCTGCCCATCCTGGGCGTTGCCATGTTGCAACCAGAGCCACTCTAGCGCCTGGGGCAGAGGCCACAGAGCCATCCCCAGTGCCCGGGCCATCTTTGCTCCAATGGAGCCTTGGCTGCGGAAGGGGAAGAGAGAGACAGAGAGGAAAGCGCGGCGGAGGGGTGGAGAAGCAAATGGGCGCTTCTCCTGTGTGCCCTGGCCGGGAATCGAACCCGGGTCCTCCGCACGCTAGGCCGACGCTCTACCGCTGAGCCAACCAGCCAGGGCCAGTAAGAGACTCTTAAAAGCAAACAGTTAGTGGAAGCAGAAACCCAGAGAAATAAAGTACTGAAGCCAGATTTCATCTTGAATACAATTGCTAAACCTGGTGAAATTGAGTCAAATGCACAGTAGATAGAAGACAGAGCCAATTGCTTACTAAAAGTGTGATGTTTAGTAGGAGGGTTCCTATTAAAGTTAGGATGGAAAAGAATTAGAGTCTTAGGGTAAGGGGGAAATAACATGATTTCTCTTGTATATGTTTTCCCATGAGCTGCAAGGATGATACTTAATGGGCAGGGGAGACATATTGTTTGTGATAATCCACAAATGGAAGCCAGCAATTGTAATGATTAATACCTTGAATGCATACTATTTCGGTGATTTGAAAAACTTTAAGTCAAGTGTGGTTCTAGATGGTAATGGTCCAAGATGCTTGGCAGAAGCAAGCAAAAATCATCTTTAGAAGTATCTACTTTCAAGTCAGGTCTAACAGAAGTCTCATAAAGTTCTAATTAATATTACCTGTCATTCCAGAAGCAAAAAAGCAATACGAAACTAGGCATTAAAACCAAGTGTCAGCAGCAGCAATAGAGAGTAGAATCAGACCCCAAAAGACTTCATGTATTGAATTGAGCAAATGCCCAAAGGAACAAAAGGAATGAAGTGTATGGATAAAGAGCAAGCAACTAAAAAAGTCCAAACATACTTGAGAAAGAACCAACTACAACCAGAAATATACAATAATTGAAATTAAAACCTCAATAAGTTAGCTTTAGAGTCAGATTAGATATCGCTTAAGAAAAGAATTATGAACCGGAAAACTGATTTAAATAAATTAATCAGAATGTAATGCAGAGGGGTAAGGAAATGGAATATAGAAAAGTGATGAGTCATGGCGCACAGGATGAGAAAGTTTGGCATATATCTCATCAGAACTACAGGATGAGAATGAAGGAAGAATGGCAAGAGGAAATATCTGAAAAACAATAATCGCTGAAAATTTCCTAGAACCGATGAAAAAAGGAATATTTAAATTCAGGATAAATTTAAAGAAGCCTACACACATCACAGTGAAGCTGAAGGCCAACCAAGAAAGCAAGAGAAGATCCTAAAACTAGTCAGAGAGGAAAGACATGCCTTTCAAAGGAAAGAGAGTGATGCAGTACAATTCTCAAAAGCAATAATGAAAGTCAGGATTCATGGAGTAATATAATATCTACATAATAACAGAAGAAAGTCACCAGGAAATTACAGTGTAATCAAAATTAAAATAATCTTAAAGAAGGTAAAAAAGAAACAAGAAACAGGACATTTGTGGGATAAATAGAAAGCAACATACTTAAATGGAGAAATAAATCCAAATATTTTAGTACTTATGTTAACGTAAATGAAGTCAGCTTCATTTAAAAGTAAAGATGATCTAACCATATGCTATGTACAAGAGACGTATACAAAACTTAAGGATATTTTAAGCAGAAAAGTTGAAAGTGAAAGGACGGAAAAATATAAATTGTGATTCTTAGTCCATAATTTCCTTAAAGGGAAATTGTGCTAAAAATATACTTGTAATGCCAGATACTTTGTGTCTTAAAGTGTCTGCTATATTAGAAGTACTGGATTACAGGCTTAGAACCACAAGCTACCCAAGTTTATACATCTTTGATGTTTTACTATATGTCTAGTTTATGACTTTAGGCTGTCAACACAGCTCCATAGCAATCAGAACCATGGGTAGTGTTTATAAGGTGAAAATTTATTTTACTGATGTATTTACAGTATTTCTCTGTCAAAACAAACTTATTTAATTGTTCAATTAGATAAGCTGGAATTAATATGTAATTGCCTAAGAGAGCAGAAAGTGTTAAGAGGGAGGTTTAAAGGCTTCTTTTTCTGGTGTGAAAGTAAATATTCTTTTTTCATTCTCTTGTTTGGAATGATTTAAATGATTGTTTTGACTTAATGCTATTTCATGTTTAAATGGAGCTGTTGCAATACAACGCACCACATAAATCCTGCTTTCATATAAAGAAAAAAATCCTAGTTTAATCTTTAACTGTGACAAAGAATGCTGAAGCACTTTGGTCAGAGGATTCTTTTTAGCCATTTAATAAATAAGTTGAATAAATGGGTAAGAAGGGTTTTGCATTGGAATGAAGGTGAAGAACGGCATGAAGAGCTGGAATGGGAGGGTAGATATTCTTGAGATGGAAAATACACTTAAATTAAACATGAACTTGAATATTTGCATAGACAAAAAGCCATTTTGGTAACGGCATTCTTGAGAAACCTGTGCTTAACCCTTCACATATTACTAATTCAAGAATATACCACTATATAGAATATGGGTTCTACTAGATAATGTTACACAATCATTAATAGTGAGCTATAAATTATTTTGAGATGTGAATTAAGTAGTTGGATAGGCTACTCACTGGCAATCTTTCTCTTTCTTTCTCTCTCTCTTTCTTTTTTCTTTTTTTAGATTTTATTTATTGATTTAGAGAGAAAAGAGAAAGCAAAAGAGGAAGGCATGGAGAAGGAGAAATGGGAAGCATAAACTTGCAGATGCTTCTTGTATGTGCCTGGACCAGGCAAGCCAGGGGTCTTGAACTGGCAACTTCAGCATTCCAAGTTGACACCTATCCACTGTGCCACCACAGGTCAGGCACTGGTTAACTTTCCTACCAGCTTGGAAGCTCATTACATAGAAGTCATTTCTCAGCAAAAGTATAAGATACGGACCTTATGGGCCAATTGAAAATGGCAGAATTCACTAATGTTAATGCCAGAAATTTCTGGTTTCTGCTCAGACTTCTACTAATTTAGGTTGAAGAGTGTGGAAAATAATATGTAAGTAAGACTAATCCTGTATAAACTTTATTGACAGAAGATGCTACAAATTTTACAATAATTTTCTGAAGTTATAGTAACAAATACTTAAAAAGATACAATCCAGATGTGCAAATAATCTTTACTATATTAGACTATATTTTTCCCTTGCAGTATAGTAGATATCACCTATGTTTAAGAAATTAACTTGAATCCTCCACGCATAATCCAATATATAAATCACTGGGAACAACATATTCTCTATGTGCACATTTAGGTCAAGGTACTCATTGGCTGCTAAATACCATTAGAATAATATACACGTTCTTAAGAAAATTATATGAGAGTTTGATAAAGGAGCTGGTAGGGAATGTGGGCTCAAGACTGCACGGCTTATCAAAGATGTCCTCATGTGGTTGTCACTCATTATCTCCAGGAACTAGCTAGCCCTGGGAGAGGCAGTCTTTCCAAAATTAAGGCTCCAAAAAATGCCAGAACATTAGAATACTAAAAATAATAATATATAGTCAATGTAGTAGCTTTGTATTTAGTATCGGGCTAGATATATTTATGAGTCACTATTTATCTAGATCTTTAAAAAATTTATGCAGCCTTTGAAAAGTTAACCATATACAGTAGATCCACATGCCACAGTGCAGTCTTTGGGAACATGTTGACAAGTTTAATTTCCCAAAAACAAAATTCTCACAGAAGTGAAAGGAAATCAAATGGCTGACACAAGTGACAATTCATTAGTAATATTTCAAAGAAAATAGAAGGAAGTAGCAGTGCATATGTAAATACAAGTGTTTTCATAGTAACTAGGCACAAGAGTCCTCACTAGGACAAATCAGAAAGGTACTTCACTGATAAGCAAGGCAATAAAAAGATAATTTTGGGTTTTTGAGTGAGAATACACTTGCTTTTGGTAAAGTCACTTAAAAAAATCTGCCTTAAATACTTTAAAGACTTTGACAGCTAATTTTTCAATCTAAGGACACATCTTTCTATGCAGAGAACTTAATGTGATGAAGACAAACATGCAAACATATTGGCATGGGGTTCACAACAGGTAAGCAATGAAACACCCAGGCTTCTTTTTTGCAAAGAAGTCATCTAATAGCTTTACTCCTTACTTTTTTTATTCTTAATAAAAAATACTTGGGTTAGATGATCTTAAAGGTTTTATCTAACCATTAATTGCACACACACACACAAACACACAAATACAGCCATCATTGTATCCTAGTGATGTTGCCTTCTTAAAATAAAATGATTAAATTAAAATGAATTTTTTTGAATGAGGGGGAGAATTCAGCTTGATTTTGGACTTAAAAGTGTAATTGGACAAGGTGATTCAGTTCATTCAGTTTATAACCTCATGCTTTATCAAAAATTAATCCCCCACCTATGTTTCTTAATTTGGGTGACATAAACATGCATCTATCATAGGTCACGGAAGGTGCCAAAGAATACTTTTTTAGGTAACATGTATTTTCTACAGGTCCTAAAAAATAACCCAGTCCTACCTTAGAGGAGTCATCGCCTTCATCTTCATGCACTGAACTGGATGGGGAAGGAGTTGCAGACTTGCTTCCAGGTGGAGAGGGAGAGTTGTGGGGGACACTGCTTCCTCCCATATTCAGTCCAAGCTGAGCACTTAGCTGGGACTGGTTGATGGTGGTCAGCTGGCCATGCTGCAGCATGCCTGACTGCTGCCTGATGTCAGCAGGCTGACCCCTTGGTCTCATGGCTGCCATCTGGGGATGGGAGCTATACTGAGCTCCTTCTGGGTTCCGTATATCTTGCATCTACAAGAAAGATAGATAGGAATAATTATTCACAAACACGTTTCTGGAAAAATTTTTCAAAATATTGCTTAGACTTTAAAAATTCTATAGGATGTCCTGCTTAATCAAATGCTTTTTCATTCCTTCTCCGACCCCTCTCTTCCAGAGTAGAATAATTCTAACAATATTATTCTAAAGCTGCTGTTACCAAAAGAAAAGAATTTGAGAATTCAGTCAACATCACAGTTCATTAATCAAGAGCTGATTAATTATATTTATAGTTCTTTACTAATGAAACAAATATATCACTAGTAAATATTTATGGTATAAGGTTCAAAGTGCTGATGTTTATTAGAGTGTCAAAATCATATAATTATTAGTCATTATAGCATTCACAGCAGTTCATAAAACCCTTTCTTTTATTGTGATTATTAAGAAAGGTTCTGGGAGTTAAGTGTACTGTGGTTCTCAGTTTAATTCTATATAGCTAGTAATGGCCAAAATGAGCTACTAACCTACAAACTGAGAACACTCAAAGGTTGGTATTAACTGATTGATTAATTGACTATTGAAGTGATTTGTAAAGTCATATTTGAAAGTCAATCTCTAAAGTTGCAAGGTCACCATATTAATCCATTATGCTATCTGGGTCACTGCTTTTTAGCCTTAATGAGACTCACTCTTGTAATTCAAGCAATGAATTTCATCTCTGCAAGGATTAGAATTAAAAGCATTGGAGGATGAAGCTCTTAACATATCTAGAGGTCAAATGTGTTGTATAAGAGGGGTATTGTGGGTTTCACTTAACATTTCTCTAGCGTTTTTAAACTTAAAAAATGGGGAATATTTTGTGGTGCTTATAGAAGCAGCTCAGTTTTTTTTTCACTCTGAAGGGGCTTGAAGATTTTATGCAGATCTTGGTTTGTAAAACAAGAGAGAAAAAATAGACAAAAAATAAAAAGCAGTAAAGGGATATATAGTTATCATTACATTCTGGAATTAAAAAAAATAAAGTGATAAGGTTATCTTTCTCGGTTTCATTAAAAATAATATCCCACATGGTGTCAGAATGCCTAGTAATTACTTGTCTGTAAATGCTATCATGACTTGGAAATATTGTAAAGGTCAATTAAATAACATTGTTTTTTTCTGTTTTTTTCTTGTTTTTTTGGGGGGGGGTAATAAAATCATTTTCTACCAATACTCTCTAGTAAGTTTCATCTGAAATTGAAGTTTTGACTAAGGAGGTCTCTTCTGTGTTAGGCTCACTGTCTATACTAGGAGGTCTCTTATTAGTATCACCCCTTCAGACCCTTCCAGCCCTTACTTGGCCTCACCTACAGACTCAGTTCTAGATATCCTAAAATCTGGCTCTTCTTGCTAATGGCTCATGATATTGTACCTTCTGCTTTTCTAGTCCAAATCAACACTTTTGGCCCAGGCTGGTTGGCTCAGTGGTAGAGTGTCGGCCGGGTGTGTGGAAACCCCAGGTCTGATTCCCGGTCAGGGCAAACAAGAGAAGCGCCCATCTGCTTCTCCACCCTTCCCCCTCTCCTTTCTCTTTATCCCTCTCTTCTCCTCCTGCAGCCAAGGCTCCACTGGAGCAAGAGTTGGCCTGGCACTGAAGATGGCTCCATGGCCTCTGCCTCAGGCACTAAAATGGCTCCTGTTACAATGGAGCAACACCTCAGATGTGCAGAGCATCACCTCCTAGTGGGCATGCTGGGTGGATCCTGGTCAGGCACATGTGGGAATCTGTTTCTCTACCTCCCTGTTTCTCACTTCAGAAAAATACAAATCAACACTTTTTCCCCATAATTTAAACTATATTCCTCCAATCCTTCAAAAGTAGTACATAGTTCATCTTTTTTATGAAATTCCATACTAAGTAGTTATTCCTAATCAATGATACATGTTAGAGTTTCAGAGATGCCTAGTGACATTTTCTCTTACTATAAAAGAGGAATCTTAGGGGGAGGCCATAGTGCTAGCTCACTGAATGTCTGTAGAATAAACAAGCAGATAAATATGGATAAAGCCAGAGAAGTTAAACGACTTCTCCAAGCCACAGAGTTGGAGTTAAAATCTACACCTCTCAATTCCAGTCTTTGATAATTCCTACTGTAGTAAGCAGTTGATTCAACATTTTATGTATCCCATAGAAAGAGATATAGTAACTAAAAATAATAATAAACTCACCATGTCAAATGTCTACCCAAATTGATCGTTTTTATCTAGTCCATTCATGGTTCCCCCACTCACATTTACAATATAGTTTTTTCCTTCTTAGCTTTTCCCATAACTTTTATAATCAGACCTTCCATATGAAATAATACTAGTTTTCACAGATTTCCTTAAAGTTGTGCCACTGACAGAGGTTACCATAAAAATCAGGACTGACTTTTAAAAATATACAGAAGAGGCAGTTTATACTGAATCTCTGTTCAGTCCTACTCTCTAATATCCTGAAGTCCTATTGTGTTTTTTCTCAAACCCTATAAGGAACAGTTCTCTCACTCTGAGCAGAGAGTAACAGATGCCCATATGGGAACTGTCCTACACTGGGCAGCCCCTCTCTCAACCCTGAACCAAACAAATGCACTCATGTGCATGTTCAAACATTTATATTTGTAGGAGAACACATTTTCATAATCCTGTAAATTAAAAATGTTTACTAACAAAAACCTATTTTAACTAACTTATCTTTCCAGAAGTACTTAGCTAATTGACACCATTATTTCTCCACATAAACCTCAAGTTACAAAGCATGAATAATTTGTAACTTACCTGTTTGGAGCTCACTTCTTAATCTCACTCTTTCAGAAATATTCTGGTTTTTAACATGACAGCGCAGAGGATGGTTTTTAAATTAACTGACATATAATTTCCAGATTTATGGCTATAACCACAAGTCTTCAAAAGTCTAAAGCAATCTCACTTTATAGCACCTATCACTCCCGTCATTTTATAACCTTTTTGATTGTTTTCTTATGTTAATTGATATTGTGGATAGATCTCTAAATACTAAAATTTGTATTCCCACCTCTGTACTGTTAGTAGAAGGAGGTGGGCATGGCGAAAGTGTGGTAAAGAATCAATTCAGGTAGGGGCAGTGGAGTACTCAACAGGGCACCTCTTTTTCAACAGACTCTTCATTAGTTGAAAATATCTTGTCACCAATGTGTTAGGTCAGTCAGACAGCAGCTTTAACACCAAATCAAAGAACAATTTTCCTCTTTAGAGGGTGGTGAGCACAACACTCCTCTCTAAGCTCTCAGCTGCACTTAGAAATAGTCAGATCTTAACACCCATGGTGACATTTGTGAATTAAGAGGAGTATTTTCATTTTACCTTGCTTTCACAGGAGTCAGTTCAGGATTAATCTGCCTAATGGATAATATGGGGAAAACTGAGCTGGATGGAGTCTGATTACTGGCAAATAAGAATAGTTAGCTCACGATGGTAAGCAAGTGTTTTGATTACTGGCTTCCTTCTAGGGAGATATTGCTTAAACACAGGTTTGAATGTCAAATACACAACCTCAACTTGCAAAATATTATTTCCTATTAACCTGTAATATTTTTAACTTATTGTGAGCAATTCACTTAAGTCATGTTTCATAACAACTGCTGTTTTCTCTGATTCTTCATGACTCCTCTATTGACATCTTTTGTTCCTATAACTCCCCACCCCTAAATGATTCCCTAACATTCTGTTTCTGATTCACATTTCCCCTATGCAGCTAGGATTCATCATGACTTTGTTTATGGGAAATGTTTTACTGTAAAATGTACACTTCTGATCCAACTCCAGGTCTGTAACTGCCTGCTAGACATTACTGCTTGGCCACCACCTCTGCTAAAAACATGAGCCATGTTTTCTTTCTCAAACCTATTTTGTACAATGTGTCCGATTTCTATTGATGATACCTTCATTCTCCATGTTATATCTACTGAAAATGTTCTAGTAATTTTTTATTTTTTCCTTTTCTTTCAAACTCCTGTGAGTTCCATTGAGTCTACTCTAAAATATCCCTCCCATCTGCCCTTCCTTTCATTCCCACACCCATTCATGTATTTCAGGCTTTCGTGACCTCTTCACTTACAATAGCTACTTAACTAAAAAGAATCTCTTTACATCTACTCTGAAGAGTACTGCAAAATTAATCTTCATGAGCTACAGGCTCAAAAACTTCCTAATGATATCTGCCTACCAAATTAAGTCTAATCTCTCCAGCATGCCATTGAAGACTCCAAATAACCTTATTCCCTATAACTGTTCTTCACACACTTTATTGTTCAGCCAAACCCAATTAATTGCTATTCTTTGCCTATGTCTCTCCCCCTTGAACATGTGTCTTTGTCTATGCTGTTCTTCTAGCATTCATTTTCTGAGCATCTGCTGTCTCAAATTTTAAAAAATCAGTTCAAAAAAACCTTACTTTGCCCAGTGATGTGTGATTTGCACAGTATTTTTACCTATTGAGCCTTATAATTCTCCTTTGAGGTAGCCCTGTAGAAAAATGACTGGTTTGTTCAAGTTTATTGAGGATGGGAGAGGCTAAATGATCTCAGATCTTTCTACCAGCAGAGATTAAAGCAGAAATAAAATATGACTATTTTACTTATTTGTGTTCTTTTCATTATACTTTCATATCCAAATCCTAAATATATTTTAAAGTCAACTTAAAAATAGCTTATCTACAAAGCTTTAAGTACCTTTCTACTCTGAACTGTCAAAGCTATTTGTTTATACCTTCTTTATGGGGCACCACTGTTAAGTTTATTAATCTAATACATATATTCTTTCTAGACAGTAATCTTTTTTTTAAATTATTATTTTTTTATTTTTATTTATTTATTTTTAGAGAGGAGAGAGAGACAGAGAGGGAGAGAGGGGAGAGAGAGATAGAGAGAGAGAAGGGGGAGGAGCAGGAAGCATCAACTCCCATATGTGCCTTGACCAGGCAAGCCCAGGGTTTCGAACTGGCGACCTCAGCATTTCCAGGTCGACGCTTTATCCACTGCGCCACCACAGGTCAGGCTCTAGTAATCTTGATTAGTACACAATTTATTACATTAGCTATTTCAAGTATTAAAAAATATGTGCTTAGTCATTATATAAAGAAAAAAATAAATGCCTAAATATGAACTAAGTATAACTAGTTTATGATTTTTTCTTTTTTCCTGCAAGCTTATTATAGGACAAGATGAAAAGAAAATTTCAAGTGGTATCCTCCAACACTCATACTTTTCTTCTGAGGGACAGGCCTCCAATATCCAGTATTTAGTTGTCTAGCCAAGGACCTAGCTAACAGAAGGCATTCTTATCTTCCTTTGTAACTTTGTACGGCCATATGACCAAGTGTTGGCTAATGAAATGTAAGTGAAAGTACTGTGTGGTGCTTCTGAGAAATCTCCCTAAAGGGAAAGGTTCATCTTCCTTTGTTCTTTTCTGCTGGTAAAAATGTGAGTGTGATTAGAGCTTGGGAAAATGTTTTGGACCTTTGGACATTGAAAGCACAAGGTGCTTTACTGTCTGGCTGACATGGAGCCACCAAAGCCTGTCCAATCATGCTGTGGGGGTAGTTAATGTGAAAGGGAAGTAACTGCTTTTTTTTTTTTTTTTTTTAGAATTACTGTCATTTTGAGTTTCTTATTGTATGCAGCTGAACCTAATCTTAACTGGCATACTCTAACTAGATCTTAAATTCAAAAAAGCAGGGATAGAATCTATTTTGTTAACATCATTGCTCTAGTATCTAGCATAGATCTTAGCATATTGTGGGAACTAAACATTTCTTGAGGTACACTGAGTAGATGTGTAGGCTAGGTACTCTTAGTACTAATGACACTAGCTTCACAGGCACAGTATCAGAAATCCTTGATCTTTTGGGAACTATATTTGCTAAATTCTCAGGACTCAAATAACTCAAAGGCAATTTCTAATGTATATATTTCTCATTTTGTTGATTTCAAGTCCCATCAACTTCATTTTTTTTCTTAGCTAAAAGTCCTGCATGTCATTGGCATTTTAATTTTGAATTGCTCTTAATATATGTCTCCTTGTTGGGGAAACACAATCGATTGAAAATGGGTGCTAGATTTTACTATTACTGTTTTTAAAATCAGAACTGTTTCCCTTGATTTTACAGAATATTGTTCTATAATTACAGAAACTAAAAAAAAAGAAAAAGAAGTCAATTAAAATAATGGAGAAAGATTATGATAATAAAGAGAAGATTTCATTTGAGTTTCTTTAAAATCTTATTCCAATTAATGGAAAGCAAAAGTTCAGTTAAAATCAATTAGGAAACCAAAGCAGATATCACATATTCTCCCTTATGACCTGTCTGGTAATCCATGGCTTGATGCTAATACCACATTCCTGTCTTCTCTTGCCCAATTACCTATATTGATAAGAACTCCAGGTTGAGAACAGCCCTCATGTGAGAAACTCCAGGCACTCTGATACGTGTTCTAGCATGTGTTTGCCCTTTATTTCCCTTGCATTTTCTTTGAAAAGGAAAAAAAAAATTACCCAGGTTTCTTATCTTGGATTATTTTTTTAAATGAGTAGGATATTGGTGTAACTGTAATACCAAAAAAAGAAAATACACCCTTGGAACATTAGTTGTATTAGTAACTACAGAGTGTTAAAACTGTGCCATTGCATGGCACCAGAACAACGGAAGGCCTGCATTTCAGTGCTTAAAGCTGTGTGTTTCACAATCTTTCCAGAGTCTGTTTTCTTTTTTCAAATATCAGCATCCTTCCCAGTCTAACATGTGAGCCTTGAAAGCTATCATTATCTCCGCCTCTAGCAGACAATCCATATCAAAACAGTTGTACACATAAAACCCTAACGACATCTTGGCTCGCTCTGATCCAGCTGTTTGAGTGAATAGCAGTTGGTGAACAGAGCCTGGAACATGGGGAGGCCTGAGGCCTTATTTGCTAATGTGGCTCACCAGCTGCTACTTTCTGTGGTCTTTGCAGGCAAGGCCTGGAAGTTTGCCAGTTGCACAGGAACAAGAGAACGTGAGGAATCTCTGAAGCCTTTCTATTTACCCCTGTCAGCATTTGACACCCTTTGCTGTTGAGTGCTTTCCCCAGGGCTAGGAGGAGACCCTGCCAGCTTAGGCTGTGACAAGTGCCTACTCTCGGTTCCTTTTATACACACTATCAAACACATACTGTCCCCAGCATCTAAATAAAGACTTCTGAGCCTTGCTTTTGGTAGTCCATCCTGCCTTGCATGATTAATCAGGCCAGGAAGGCTAAGCAGTTCCATTTTTCTTAGGAATAATGCACTCTAAGAGGCTATGAGAAGAATGTAAATGTTGATATTATTTAATTCCCCAATTTGATTGCATATTTTTGCCAGGATTCAATTAATATGTAAATGTATATACCAGAACAAATGCGTGGTAAATTTAATAATCAAATTTTATTTATTATTTTCCTAAATGCATTTCCAAGAGCAAGCTAAATTGTTTGTTGTCCAAACAAATTAAATAAATTGTTTCTACGTGACCTCCTTGTGTGATCTATTTATTATTTACAAAAATGTGTACTTTAAATAATCTTTAACATTTTTGCTATTAGACTACTGACACTGAATTCTGATACTTAGTGTCAAAAGAAAGGAAATATGGAAAATACATATAGAAGCACATGCTATATTTTTAAAGATTAGGAAAAATGAGGCTCAAAAGAAATATATGAAAATGTCTTTTTATCCTCAATGTTGGGTCAGGATATCTTGATTTCAACTGTAAAGCTCTAAAAACAAAACTGTTTTTGATTTTAACATTTGGAATCTACTTTCCTTCCAAAAGACAATATGAAACACATAAGGCTCCAATTTCTTTACAATACATTAAAATGAAATATTTATAGTTTAGTTAGGTAAACAGTCATTATAAAACTAATTAGCATAGGAAAACAAGAACTCTGGAGCACAATTAATTAGATGTTTGCCAAATGGGAGGACACAAGTATTGGAGGAGATAGAACTCTCTAGAACTACATCTTTGGAGAAGATTAAAACTACCTTGAAAAACACTGCTTATGTTCACAGAAACTTCCATAATGCCTGACCATCCACCTCTTTCAGACTGTGGTCTCTCCTTCATGGTGGTCTTTTCTACGAACGATATACTTACTACTCGGGATTGGGTGTGTTAGAGGAAAATGTCATTGAGCATTTTAAAACTCATGGTCAAAATTTACACTGGCTAATGATCGTTTGACCAAATTTTAATTTAATTAATTAAATCTTCATATGCTCTCCCAGGAATGAACCAAAGATCAGAAAGCCAGAGGTGGAGGGAAGAACCCCCACTTCCCAATGTCCTCAGCGCCCTTGTCAGGTGCTGGCCCTCCTCTATGTAATTCAACTTCTTTTTTCTGTCACATCCCTTAGAAAGAGGCATCTTAGTTGCCCTATTGTATGCACCTGGATTCATTTTTATAAATAGAACTGGAAAGCCATTTTATTTTATTTCTTTCTCCCCCTTTTTCTAGGTGGGAAGTAGTGTCCTGTAGTGAAGGAGCCTTGCTCAGGATATCATCAGGTTGGCTCTGTTTCTCCTGAGTTGTGTAACTTTTCCAACTTCTGTAAATAGTGGTAACAAGTTTTCAACAGCAAATATTTTCTGAGGACCTACTGTGTGCCAGGAACTGTTCTAGGTACCAGATAAACCACAGTGACTAAACACACTGAAATCTCTGCTCTTAGGCTGCTTACTTTCTAGTGGGGGGGAAGTAAGTAATATGATAAGTCTTCAATGTAGTTTGTTGGACCATGATAAGTTCTAAGGAGATAAATATGAGAGAATATACTGACCTTAAATGCTTGCTTTAAAGTGTGATGATGAGAATTAACTGGGATAATAATGAAGATGTGTTGCCAAACATAGTTATTGCTGAGGTTGTTGCTCATATGCATCACCTTTTGTGGAAAATGCTGATGTTTATCATTTGTTACCATCTTTAAGTCTCTTTTCCTGACTATTTCTAGTTCACAATGAGCCACAGAAATAGCTGTGACCAAGCATTTTGGAAGCTAAAAGCTTGTGGTCATGGAGACCTTCCCTGGGATAGGCTAGGCACCTTATATCACAGGGCACTGGGTTTCACTGTGCAAAAGTAAATAGAGCAGATAAAGGTTGAACTTATAACCTGCATATTAATAGTTCTCTGAACAAGGTTAATAGGATAACTGGTAGATGCAAAGTTCAAAATATTTAATGAATAAAAGGTATTCCAGTTCATAGTATACCTTCTCTTCAATCACTCTGTACAGATAATCTTTCCTTTGGATCATGATAAAGGCCAGGAGGTTATGGGGTATAGTTATGCTTTTTCATCACACAGTTGGAAAGATGCCTCACATTGAGGCACCCATTTCTGATGGCTTTATGCCAACACTATTTGTCTCCAACTGTTATTGTTAAACTATTAACATCCTTATTACCAACTCGACATTGTGCTTCTGTGTGCCCTTGAAACGGTTCTTCTTCCCAGCTCAACTAAAGGACACATGACATTGTGCAACAGGCAAGCTCAGCTATTAATTGACAAGGGGAGCATCTCTCATAATTCCAGTTAATGGCAAGAAATGAAAGCTCATGAACTAAAAGCTCTGTCTTATTTAAAAGTTTGAGGGACTAGCTATTCTACCCTGTGGTTCCCAAAACATCTGAATTAGCAGTTCTTATAAAATTGTACACCTCTGGAAATAGGAGTCTATAAGTCAACTCTGGGTTTACTGGGTTTATTTGTGATTAGAATCAATGAACGCGTTTTTTTTGTTGTTGTTTTGTTTTGGTTTTCTTTTTTTTTTTTTTTTTTGTAGAAGGTGTGTCTTCTTCTTTACTACAAAGTTAAGGCAGTGGTTTGTCTCACAGGGCTATTATCTTTTATTGAAGTATATTCAAACACACTAATGTCTGTTCACATCCCCTCCACTTTGATGTACCTAGAAAAGGTACTGAATAATGTGCCTTATTTTCAAAATGCTTTAGAATGATTGTGTGCATTAAAACAAAAAGAATGGATTGAAAGGATAGGTGATAATAAAATTGGGAAATGCTATGAGACATGCCCTATGGGAGTTGTGGTTTACCTATGAGAACTAGTTCTGTAAATTTATAGCATCACAAGTCAGCTGAAATGATTCTTTAAACCTATATTTAAACCTGAACATTACACTGAATTTCATACTTTCCACTGGAATGCTAATAGGATGTTAGTAAAAGTGGAGATGTCAAGTGGAATATTGACTTCTTAACATCAGTTCAGAAAAGTGATATTTGAGTTCATTGAGAGGCTCTTAAATCATTAGATACACATGACATTCACTTAAAAGTACATCTCAAGAATAATTAAAACCTTATATTCTGGTTGGGCCAGATAGCTTCCCTGTGCAGAGTATTTGTATGCTCCCAACTTATTAGGGACTTGAAAAAAAGCACAATTTTAAATTACTATTTTATTATGGAAATCTTTCAATAATCCTTTTAAAATATATTATAAAACATTAAAATAGCATAAAACTAAGATAGGAAAAGGTTGGAAATCCTCTTTTATGGAGTATAGTATTAATAACTTGGTAAAAATCAGTCTAGGAAAATTACAATGCCTTTTAGTTCTTTTAAAGTATCTGACTCTGTAAGTGACCTTAAGCTTCTTTAAAACAATTAAAACATTTAAATATTTGTCTGCCATTGTTTTATAGCAGGTTAGATAATGAGACGGAAGTAGTTTTATATACTCTCTATATTTCTGGGTATACATAATTTAGTTAATATTAACATTATTCACTCATTTATGCTTTTATACACTTTGAGTCATATAAGGTCAAGGTCTCAAAACTAATCATAAAAACTCCTGACGGCTATTCATGCTAATATAATAACCCTTTACTTTAAAACAACTGCCAATAAATTTCATTATAAAAAGTTATTAAAAGGGTTAAAAACCTATTAAATATCAAAGAATTTGCCTGACTCAAAGTTCTAATAAAGAAAGAGAATAGGCTTTCTTTCTGAATTATTTAAATCTTTACTGACTGTGCACTGAACCATGAAATTAGAAAAGTGTTATTAGAAGTGTTCTCTGGTTTTTATAAAAGTTGGAGCTCAGAATGTATCACGCCATAGTCTTTAACTAGACTAGTTAAAGCAGTAGGTTTTTAATCCTTAATACATGGCTTCTGCTGATATAAAGGTCATAATTTAAACTCTATCCTGTAACTTGGTGATAATAAAATTATTATTACAGAAGCACACATGTTCTTTTAGAATATGTGAGCTATATGCTCTAGTTTTAATTTGGACAAATATCTTCAATTTTTTGATCTTTCGATGTCCATTAACATTACACCCACTTAACCAATAATTAGGTTTAATAGAGGCTAATTTTAAAGCACTAAAATTAATAATTTAAATAATCTATCATTTATAGGTTAAACATCCACCCAATATATGTTAAAATATGATTATTGTCCAAAAAATTTTAAAGATCTTAATTCTGCATGATTGTAACCCTACGTAATAATGACTTAAAATAAGTTTGGGTATCAGCAAAACCACTCTTACATTTTAAATCTATTTCTGCAGGAAACCACACTTAGCACATCTGATTTGAACTGGGCTATACCTAACAAACAGGTAATTATCCACAGATTAGTCAGGTTCTTCAACTGCTCATTGCTAGCTAACCTTTGGCAATTGTGGTCTTAAGTTCTTTTATTAATAATGTAGAATACTTGGTCCCAACTTTGATTTTGAGCACAGTACCAAGAAGTTTATTTGCATTGCTTTAGTTAACCCTCATGATAATTACATGAGACCATCACACCTGTGAAGAGCCAAAGGCCCAGAGAGGGGATTCTTTCATATTTAGTGACCAGATGAAATTTGTCACAGGTTGATGGACCTCAAAGCCCATTCATAACAACAACACCCTTGCTATTGACTCTGTGTATGATCTGATGTTATTAGATCTTCTTTAAAAAAGGGTGATAGAAAAGCTTGCTTGGGAAAGTGCAGCTGGAACCTAGAATGATTGAATTTAATGCATTGATATCTAAGGAAGAAAATACAGTTAGAAATATTTTACTGAACACTTACTCTGTCCTGGAATTATGAAAGATCTTAAGGGAAAAACAACAGTTAAGACGGTCCTGCACTTGAAGAATTCATAGTGTCGGGAGACACACTATAATATAGGTCAGAGGGGATTAATTTCTGTAACCAAAAATATATGGCTATAGAATTGCAGAGGAAGGAGCATGACTTCTGAGCAAGGGACTAATGAAACAGATGGAACTGAAATGTGCAAATAATGCTGCAACCAGGAGTGTGTCTACATTGCATTGAAATTGTGGTGATTATCACTGAAAATTAAGAATGCTTTTTAACACAGTAAGGCAGTGGGAAGATGTAAAGAAGCTGAATTTAATTCTGAAGGCAACATGATTGACACAAGACACTACCTGATTATTCCATGGTCACTATACCTCCTATGTTTTCAGAAAAGTAATTATTTGTCAAGATAGTGTGAAATAAAATTGAACACAAATAAAATAATTATGTGGCTCTTCCACTAAACTAAAGAATAATTTGAGACCTTAAAAATTCAACATACAATGAAATAATATTTTTAAAAAAATATTACTAATAGCAATCTAACATTTTGACTTCTGTTTTGGAATTAGCAATTTGATTTTTACATGTTTTAATTTCTGAATCTTAAGAGAGAGGCGAGGTCTGAAGTTTCAAGTCTATATGTCAGAATATATTCTGAAGTATTATGTTGTTCTAATGGAAGGAAGCCAAAAAACACACTAACATTTGATGTTACATGAGCAGAAAGACAATCTTATCAGTCCCCAAATATGGCCCTGTTTCAAAAATAATTTGGTTTTTTTTTAATTTGGTCATAAAAGTAAAACATTTATGGTTATACCAATAATGATCATTTTTATCTGGATATCTACAATATTCATTTCATTAACTAAAAATGTTGCTACATAAGTTATGCTTTCATGGAACCACCGACTCAAAAATTTTGACCAGAACCTTTCCTTATATTGTCCCACTTGTCAATCAGTGCTATTCACTTGTTAGTGAAATGTTATCCAGAAGAAAAAACAAACAAACAAAACATTTTGCAAGTGAAGTGGGGGATACATAAGTCTTACTGTGGGTCTAGGCTGAAGATTGTTCTAGAATGCCTTGCCAATATTTCTTCTCTAGTTAAATAACTGATTCTAAATGAAATGTAGCATATAGTCTTTATAGTGAATCTTGAAGTATTTCAAGAGCATGAAGTTTCCTCTCAGTAATCATTTTACAGTGTTGTGGCTGTTCAATGTGGACTAATTCTTTGCTGATTTGTAGATGAGCGCTCCCTAGAGAATGCATTTCTGATCTTTAAAGAGCTATATGGCAAAAAAAAAAAAAAAAAAAAAAAAAAAGAAGAATAAAATAAAATTAATTTCTAGTCAGCTGAGAAGTTTGCTTGGTTAGACTTGTTAATAAAGATTGTAATCTGCCAGGAGAATTTATTTTTAAATTAGAAGTAATACTCAATTTATTTTATTACTGTAATCCATAAATTTTAATTATAGCATTGACTATTTTTAAACAAAAAGAACAGCTATCACCTTAGATAAAGCCTCAAAGCCTATTTTGAAGCTGAACCCATATACTAACAGAACTATTTAAACAATAGCATCCTGTATTATAAAAGTTTTCTTTCATTTAGCTTTACAGAGATTGGTGTATGAGATATTATGCTGACTAACATATTCATCAAGAATTGGTTCAAAAGAAAAGCCCAACATAAACAGAGCTCCAGACATTGAAAGGTAAATTATTTTAGAAAATACATAATTACTAAGCTAATGTACCCCAAACATTTCAATGCAACCACAATAAAAATGGGAGCATCATTTATTGCTAAAACATAATTGTAACAGCTGTTGTATTAGAATTTACTTTTGAATACACAAATATTTATACTTTCTATACTTTTCTTAAGTAATGCCATAAGACAATCTTAACTCAGGTAGGTTTTCCTAAAATGATAGCTTGCATCTTAAACAAAACAAAACAAAACAAAACAAAACAAAACAAAAACAAACAAGGTTAACTGGCAAAATGGTCATTTAGAATAGAATTATAATTTTACTAACTCGTCAGTTATATACATTGATACTTGCAAATTTGCTGTCCCCTTATTCCCTAATAATAAAATAATCCCAATAGCAATTTCAAATTGAGTGCTTTTAAAAGAATGTTAAATATATGTGCTACTGCAAGGCAAGATATTTCTTGCCAGTTATGAAAAATGCACTTTGCTCATGGGTAGTTTAATGATATGGAAATAAGTTCACTGTCCCTCTGAACTGTATTTACAATTTTGTGTCTGAAACATATTTAATATCTCTAGCATAATTATATGACCACACATGACAACTCCAATAAATGGGGAAAAAATCTCAATTACATTGATCAACTGAAGAAAAAGAGAAACACTTGCACCATTACAGTTTAGAGCCTATTATAAGGGAACATGAAAAAGATATCTACCCTGCAGTTTTTAAATTTAAAATTACCTGTTCATTTTTCTGTAATGACATTTATAAAAAAGCTAACAGAATTCTCTAGTTACAATTTATTTGCTGAAGAAGAAAATGCTCTTGAAAAAGACAGAAGTCAGAATCTTTTGAAAAAGTGCATTACATTTTATTTCTCTTTTCATAGGCTAGAGGTGTTTTAGTTGACGAGTATAAATATTTATATGTAAAATTTCCCCTTTTTTAATGAAATGAAGATCATTTTTGGGGGCTATGTCCTTTGTCACTCTCACCTCCAAAACTCTTATTGGATGCTCACTAGTTGTGATACACACACAAGCGCTGGCCAGGACTTGGTGAGAATGGGTGCTAGGGGCATAGGCTGGTTGGGGCTTGGAGGAACTAAAGGAGAGTGGTCAAGATGAACAAGGCTCTCCTCCTCAGTCTCTCAAGGGCAACTTTCTCAGAGATAGTTGCCTTGATAAGGCTGCAAAAGGAGATCTATCCTTCCATCCCAGGCATTTCTTTACAGCAAAATCAAGATCTAGAATTAACTAAGACAGGGCTCTGCACATTTTAAAATGCACACGAATCCCTGGGGTTCTTCCTAAAATGTGATTCTGATTCAAGAAGTCTTGAAAGAAGCCTGAGATTCAGCATTTGTAACAAGCTCCCAGGTAGTTCCAACATGGCTGGTACTTGAACCCAAGTTTGAATGGCCAGGCACCAATTAGTGTGTTTCTAGATTGTTTGGTCCTGAAGAACTGGGCTCAGAAAGAATTATGCAGTAGCAATTCAATTGCTGATCTATTTTGGAAGGCTCCAAGCTTTCCCTAGAGATTTTTGTCTATTGTGGTTGATTCTTTTGCTAATAATTGTCATGCCAGGAAATCATGGTATGGAATTACCAACTTACAATAGGGCATTTTGATCTAACTTTTCCATCGGCTAGACTGATGAAAAAGTTCTTTCTTGTGGGTCCCAAGTTATTATTAACAGGTGATAAGGAATAGAGGGGCCTCCATTCACCAAACATGTCAGAGTTCATTGGCTAATGTGAAATTAATCCATGATTCTTGGCCTTCAAAAAATTTTAAAACTTAGAGTAAAATATTTCTCAGGTACTGAAAATTAGTTATTTAGAATTTCTTAACATATCAATAACTTACAGAAAAATTAAGTGAAAATAAAATTATAACTAAATAAAATTTGTGGGATGCAGGAAAAGCAGTGCTTAGCAGGGAATTTATAACATAAAGTACACATATTAGAAAAGAAAAAAATCTAAAACCAATAGTGTAAGCTTTAGTCTTAGAAATTTAGAGAAGGAAGAGAAATTTAATTTTGCACCTAGCAGAAGAAAATAAATAATAAAAATTAAAGCAGAAATCAACAAACTGGACAACAAAAAGTAGAAAAAAAAGTCAACAAATACTAAAGTTGTTTCTTTCAGTAATTAATAAAATTGATAAACTGGTAGATAGGCTAACCAACAAAAAATGGAGAATAAATATTACCAATATTGGAAATGAAAGATTAATTATTACTATTTATCCCAAGCACATAATAAAATAATAAAGATATACCTATAATATGAAAAATACTATGCTCAAAAATTTGACAATTTAGATGAAGTTTAACAAGTCCTTAAAATGAAAAAAAAAAACTACCAAAACTCATGCAAAAAGCAGTAGCTGACCTAAAGAATCCTATATATATATATATTATATAAATTAGTCAATAATCAATAACCTCCCTGCCTGGCCTGTGGTGGCGCAGTGGATAAAGCATCGACCTGGAAATGCTGAAGTCACCGGTTCAAAACCCTGGGCTTGCCTGGTCAGGGCACATATGGGAGTTGATGCTTCCAGCTCCTCCCCCCTGTCTCTCTCTCTTCTCTCTCTCTCTCCTCTCTAAAATGAATAAATAAAATAAAAATTAAAAAAAAAAACCCTCCCAAACTAAGTTTCCAGACCCAGAATGTTTCTACCAAACATTTAAAGAAGCAGTTATACTAGGGGACACAACAAGAGGGCAGTGGAACAGGTGGATGCTACACTTAGCTCCTCCTAAGACTAAACTGGAATTATGACTAAAACATAGAGCAATAAACCTGAATAACTACTTGAAGACTTGCTGAAGTTTTATAACTAAAGATCTATAGAAGAAGCCATGTAGAGATAGGTAGGAAGGACAGATATGCAAAAAGGGCTGGCCTTGCTCTCACGGGTGGCAGCTGAGATTCTGGAGGTATATCTCAGCTGCAAAGCTTCCCCCTGAAAAGCATGCAGATCTCAAGCCCATGCTATGTTCCCCAGCTCAAAACACCAGAGCCAGGAAGAGGTGCCCACCTAACATTTAACTGTGAAAATGCAGGGATTCTGCCCTCCAAGGAGAGATGAGAGTCTACTAAAGACACAGTCACCTTCTTAAAGGGCCAGTGCACAAAAGCTCATTTGTGGCCACTCACCCTGGACTCCGGTGGAGAGAGGATAAAACACACTAGAATTGTGTAAAGAGAGACTGGGGTTTGTGGTTCTGGGGAGAAAGCTGAAGAGACAGATGCCAGGATACCTGTGCTGAGTCCATTTCCCACATTGCAGATGCCATCTCTCTTGGGTGGAGCATTTCCCTCCTTACTCCATCAGCTTGGGAAAAGCAATAGAGCACCCTCTTTCTGTGGGACTCCCTGTCACCACACCCTGCAGAGATTGTACGCTACTGAGGATTCACTTGCCTGTTTTGAGGAGTAGAGGTATGGCAGACTAAGGGATGTCAGTAACTGAGTTTTATGGATTTGGGACAAGGACCATTCCCCAAACCTTTCTGTGAAACTGTGTGGCACCTGTCCCTCACAGGACATCCAGTAGCCCTATCTCCTTGACTCTTGGTAGCCTTCCCTGCTAAGATCTGGCTCCTGGTAGAACATGGGACAGACTGAGCTGTGTGATCTAGAATGGGTGGGGCCATTTTGCCCTTGCATGCTTGACCAGTGCAGAGCCATGCATTCACATGGCCACATTTCAGCCTGATAAACTCTGCTAGCCTCACCCCCATGACTCCCTGAGACCCTACCTAACCACAAAGGTGTGCAAACATCCAGTAGGTAGCAACTGGGCTTGGTTTACCTTGGAACATTTACTAAGTTGGCCTCAGACCCAGCATGGGAACTGAATTTGAACCTGTATCAATCCAGTGAACACCACTCTCCTTTGCTTGGTAACTCACTGAGAATCTACCTCATGCAACTCAAGTACCACCAGAGGCTCTTTCCATGACTGAGCCTAACAGGCAGAGGCAGGTGGTAGTATAACTCTGAGTTATACTACCCCCGTGCCAGTGCTGGTAAAAGCCAGCTTTGATGCACAGCTTGGTCCTTCCTGCACATATCCAGGCCCAGCAGTGGCAGCCACAAACTGTGGATTGCTTTGTAGCTCCAAACAGTTTGTTCAGGGCTAATCACAGGCAGTGTCTGAAATTGATCTGCACCAGAGTCCCTCCCAAGAGGCCCAGAACCATCATACCCAGTGGCCATCTTCAGACAACATCAGAGCGGGATCTAATTGGCTTCACAAGTGGCATATCTGAAGGCAGATCTCAGCAGGCACCAGACCCTGCTGAGGCAAATTTGGCTTCCTGTGATCAGCACCTGCACAGCTGTTGTTAGGGTTGAGCCTCACAATCAGCCAGCCTGAAGGTTGATCTTATGCACGAATGGGTCAATAGTAATTAACACTCAAGTACAATAAGCAGGACCACATAACACACACAAGGGACATTTCTGGAACACCCAGCTAAGGTGATGTAGGAAACTGCACTACTGGGTCGCACAGAACACCTGCTACATAAGGCCATTCCACCAAGACTGGGAGTCATAGCAGATCTACCTAACACAAAAATGAACAAAAAGAGGCAGTCAAAATAAGTAGACAAAGAAACAAATCCCAACTTGAAGAACAGGAGAAATCTGCAGAAAAAATTTAAATGAAATAGAGGCATTTAATTTATTAGATATAAAGTTAATAAAATGGTTATAAGGATGCTCAAGGAATTTATTGGTAACTATAACAGCGTGAAAAAGGACATAGAAACCATTAAAAAAAGAACCATTCAGAAATAAGGAATACAGTATTTGCAATGAAGAATACACTGGAATGAATAGACAGTAAGTTGAATAAAACAGTATAGAATCAGCAAGAAAAGGTAGCAGAAAACACATACTAAGAGCAGTAGAAAGAAAAATAATTAGAAAAAAATGAGGATAGTTTACAGGGACCTTTGGGATAACATGAAATGTAACAACATCTACATCATAGGGGAACCAGAAGGTGAAGAGAAAGAACAAGGGATTGACAGCCTATTGATAATTTCCCTAAACTGCTGAAGAAAAAAGATATACAAATTCAAAAGCACAGCGTCCCAAATAAGAAACACCCCAAAAGGCCCACATCGTAATTAAAATGGCAAAGATTAAAGACAAAGAGAGATTCTTAAAAGCAGGAAAGGAAAGACAGTTACCTGTAAGAGAGTTCCCATACAACTGACAGCTGATTTCTCAACAGAAACATTTCAGGTTAGAAGGCATTGACATAAAATATTCAAAATGATGAAAAGCAAGAAACTACAACCAAGACTAACCAGCTAGGCTATCATTTAAAATTAAAAAAGAAAAATGTTAAAGGAGTTCATTACCTCCAAACCAGTATCACAAGAAATGTGAAAGGGTCTTCTTTAGAAGAGCAACAAGAAAAAACCCCCAGAAAAATAGTTAAAAGAATAAAATGGAAACAAGTACATACCTATCAGTCACCTTAAAAGTAAATGGCCTAAATGTTCCAATCAGAAGATATAGGATAGATGAATGAATAAAAAAATAAGACCCATATATATGCTGTCTACAAAACATACACCTCAAAATGAAAGATGCACACAGACTAAAAGTAAAGGGATGGAAAAATATATTTCATGCAAATGGAAAGAAAATAAAAGCTAAGGTAGCAATGCTTATATCTGACACAATAGACTTTAAAACAAAGGATGCATTGTAAGAGACACAGAAGGACACTAAATATTGATAAAGGGAGCAATCCAACAAAAGGACATAACTATTATAAACATTTATGTATCCAACATAGGAGCACCTAAATATATAAAGCAAGTTTTGATGGACTTAAAGGAGAAATTGTTAGTAATAGAGTCATAGTAGAGGATTTTACCACCCATTGACATCAATGGATATATCTTCCAGACAGAAAATCAACAAGGAAATAGTAGCTTTAAACGACATTTAACCCTGAAGCAGTAGGATGTATATTCTTTGCAAGTATACATGGTACATTCTCTATGATAGACCATGTATTAGGACACAAAACAAGTCTCAATAAATTTAAGAAGATTGAAATCATATCAAGCATCTTCTCTGACCATAATGATATGAAACTAGAAATCAATCACAAGACACAAGCTGAAAAACACTGACAGGGAGGCTAAATAATATGTTACTAAACCATAAATGAGTTAACAATGAGATCAAGGAACAAATCAAAAGGTATGTGGAAACAAATAAAAATAAGGACATAGCAAACCAAAATCTATGAGACACTGCAAAAGCAGTTCTAAGAGAGAAGTTCATAGCATTATAGGCCTGCAAACCAGATCCAAAAATACATTACAAAGATCATAAAGATCATATACTATGACCAAGTAGAATTTGCTTTGGGGATGCAAGGTTGGTACCAAATTTGTAAATCAATAAACGTGATACACCACTTAAACTAAATAAAGGATAAAAGACACATGATCATATTAATAGACACAAAAAAAGCATTTAATAAAATCCAGCACCAATTTATGATAAAAACTTTCAGCAGAGTGGAACTATAGGAAGCATACCTCAACATGATAAAGGCCATCTATGACAAACCCAGATCCAACATCACACTCAATGGGCAAAAACTAAAAGTGTTGCCCTTAAGGTGGGGAACAAGATTGGATTTTAGCATTCACCACTTTTGTTCAACATATTAGCAGAAGAAATAAAAAGCATACAAATTAGAAAGAAAAAGTAACACTGCCATAATACTATATAGAGAGAACCTTAAATATTCCACATAAAACCTACTAGAACTGATCATTTATCAGTAATCATTATTCAGTAATGTAGCAGGACACAGAAATCAGTTGCATTTCTATACACTAATAATGAACTATTAGAAAGGGAAACTAATAAAACAATCCCATTTACACTTGCATAAAAAGAAAGTATAAAATACATAAGGAATAAATTTAACCAAGAGTGTAAAAGATCTGCAGTCGAAAAATGATAAGACATGGAAGAAAGAAACTAAAGAAGATGCAAATAAATGGAAGCATATACTGTGTTTCTGAATAGAAATAATTAACATTATTAAAATATTCATACTACTCAAAACAATCTATGGATTCCACACAACTCCTATCAAGATACCAATAGTATATTTTACACAACTAGAAAAAATGTTCCAAAAATGTATATGGAACCACAAAAGACCCTGAATATCTATAGAAATCTTGAGGATGAGGAACAAAGTTGGAGGAATCATGCTGCCTGATATCAAACTATAATATAAGACTATAGTAGTCAAAACAACATATGTTGGCATTAAAAAAAAAAAAGACATAGATCAACGAAACAGAATAGAGAGCTCAAAAATAAACCCACACCCTTATGGTCAATTAATATTTGACAAAGACGGCAAGACCATACAATGAGGTAAAAATAGTCTATTCCATAAATGGTGTTGGAAAATTAGACAAATACATGCAAAAAATAAAAATAAAATAAAACTAGACCACCTTCTTACACTATACACAAGAATAAACTCAAAATGGATTACAGATTTAACTGTTAGATTTGAGACCATAAAAATCTTAGAAGAAAACATAGGCAGTAAAATCTCAGACATTTCTCATAATAATGTTTTCTCTGATATGTCACCTCAGGCAAGAGAAATAAAATAAAATAAATAAATAAATGAGACTACATCAAACAAAAATGTTTTTGCACAGCAAAGGTAACCATTAACAAAATAAAAGACAACCCACTGAATGGGATAACATATTTGAAAATGATACATCTCTTAACTGGTTAATATCTGTGGACTGTGGGGGGCAAAGCAGTATGAAGTTACCTCAGAAAACTACCAATGAAACTACTTATGACCCAGCGATTTCACTTATGGAAATATTTCCTAAGAAACACAAAAAATTAATTTAAAATAACATATACACCCTTATTTACATTACAGCATTATTTACATTAGCCATGAATTGGAAGCAACCCAAATGTCCATCAGTAGATGAGTGAATAAAAAGTTGTGGTACTTTTTATACGACTGTTGGCCATTTATGTGTCTTCTTTGGATAAATGTTGATTCAGGACCTTTGCCCATTTTTAAATTGCATTGTTTATGTTTTTGGTGTTTGTTTTATAAATTCAATAAAAGTTTAAAAAATAAAAAAGAAGAAATCATACAAATTCTCAACAATGTCTACAGAAATTAGGCAGAAGAAATACTTGCTAACTAATACCACCAGACCAGAGTTACCAATAATACCAAACCCATATAAACACTGCAAGAAAACTATAGATCAGTAGCTCTCATGAACATAAATGCAAAAATCCTCAAAAAAAATTTACAAGTTGAATCTAACAATGTATAGAAAGAATTACACACATCAATGTAATCCAATACATCAGAAGGTTAAAGAAGAAAAACCATATGATCATCTGAATAGAGGCAGAAAAAGTACATGACCAAATACAAACCCATTCATGCTAAATGCTTAGCAAACATAGAATAGAAAATAAAGCCATCCTCAACCTTTAAAAAATTGACAAAACCTTACAGTGAACATACTTAATAGTGATAAACAATATTTTCTTCTTAAGATCAGAAGCCAGGTAAGATGTCCCCTCCCACCACTCCTACTGTACTGGAAGTCCTAGCTAATGCAATAAGACAATAAATAGAAATAAAAGGTTGTACAACTTGGAAATAAAGAAACTGTCTCAATTTAAAGGCGACGTGATTGCCTACAGAGAAAATCCCAAAGAATTAACAACAACAACAAACTCTTGGGAATAATAAGTAAGTATAATAAGTAAGATATAATGTTTTCTCATATACCAGTAGTGAAAAATTTAGAATTTAAAATTTAAAAAATGCCATGTATAGTAGCATTCCAAAAAAAGAAATATTTAAATATCAATGTAACAAAACATGTATAGGCCTTTTATAAAGAAAACTACAAAACACTAATGATCTAAATAAACAGGAGACATCTGGACGATTCAATATTGTTAAGCTGTCAGTTCTTCTCAACTTGATCTATAGATTTAATACAATCCCAATCAAATCTCAGTTAGCTATTTCACAGATATCGACAAAATGGTTCTGAAGTTTATACAGAAAGGTGGAGAACTTAGAATAGCTAACACAGTACTAAAGAAGAACAAAGTTTGTGAACTCACACCGCCTGATTTTAAGACTTACTATAAAGCTATAGTAATAAAGACAGCCTAATATTGGCAAAAGAATAGACACATGGATCAATGAACGAAACAGAATAAAGAACCCAGAAATAGACCTACACAAATAGAGTCACTGATCTTTGGCAAAAGAACAAAGGCAATTCAATGGAGAAATACAGTCTTTTCAACAAATAATACTGGAACAATTGGACATCACATGCAAAAGAAAAAATACCAGATCCTTTATTTAGTACTGGTGGAGATGTAAAATAATACAGCTACTTTGAAAGATAATTTGACAGGTTTTTACAAGACATACAAGTTAATGATCACACTCCTAGATATTTACTCAACTAATTTGAAAATTTATGTCCAAACAAGAAACTCACACAAGTCTTTATAGCAGATTTATTCATAATTACCAAAAAGTCCTTTGATAGGTAAAGAATAAACAAACTCTAGTTCATCCATACAGTGAGGTTATTATTTAGTGATACAATTAAATAAGGTATCAAGCTGTGAGAAAGCATGGATGACTTTTTTTTTCTTCTTTTTTTACAGAGACAGAGAGAGAGAGTCAGAGAGAGGGATAGACAGACAGGAATGGAGAGAGATGAGAAGCATCAATCATCAGTTTTTTGTTGCGATACCTTAGTTGTTCATTGATTGCTTTCTCATATGTACCTTGACCATGGGCCTTCAGCAGAATGAGTAACCCCTTGCTCAAGCCAGCAACCTTGGGTCCAAGCTGGTTGAGCTTTGCTCAAACCAGATGAGCCCGTGCTCAAGCTGGCGACCTCGGGGTCTCGAACCTGGGTCCTCCACATCCCAGTCCGATGCTCTATCCACTGCACCACCACTTGGTCAGGCAGCATGGATAACTCTTAAATGCATATTGCTTAGTGAAAGAAGTCAGTTAGGAAAAGCTACAAGTACATATAATTCCAATTATATGACATTCTGGGAAACACAAAATTAGAGATTTGGTAAATACTGATTAACAGACAGTTAGGAGGAAGAGAGGGTTGAATAAATAAAACAACATAAATATTTGAGGGTACTGAAACTATTCTGTTGATAGTATAATTGCAAATACAAAAAATTAAATGTTTTTCAAAACCCAGAGAGCTTTATTGTACAAAAAGTAAACTTTAATGTATGCAAATTTCAAAAAATATTTGGAGGTTGGGGAATCCCAAGATAGAATACAGAATGTTACAAAAGAATCTTTTTTTTCTCCTCCCTCCCTCCCTCCCTCCCTCCCTCCCTCCCTCCCTCTCTCCCTCCCTCCCTCCCTCCTTTCTTTCTTTCTTTCTTTCTTTCTTTCTTTCTTTCTTTCTTTCTTTCTTTCTTTCTTTCTTTCTCTTTCTTTATTTGACAGAAAGACAGATAGGAAGGGAGAGAAATGAGAAGTAATAAGTCACAGTTGCAATTGTTCATTGATTGCTATCTCATATGTTCCTTGACCAGGGGGCTCCAGCTAAACCAATGACCCCTTACTCAAGCCAGTGACACCTTGCTCAAGCTGGCGAGCCCTCACTCAAGCTGTATGAGCCCTTGCTCACAAGCCAGCGACCTCAGTGTTTCTAACCTAGGTCTTCAGCATTCCAGATTGATGCTCTAACCACTGCACAACCACCAGATCAGGCCAAAAGAATCTTAATGTACTGCATATATATGGAACGATTTTATTAGAGGAGATATATGATAAGTGGCTCACCTCTGTGACTTTGGAAATAAATACTCTGTAAGACTAAAGGTAAAAAGAATTTATTATAAGCACTGTATCTTATTAATTAAGTTGACTTCCACAGGAGTATGGTTTAACAATTCTGACGCCACTATGTATATTTCCTGGATGGAAACAGTGAAGTAGATGGATAGTGAATCACCAGTGGGGGCTAGGTTTCCCACTATTGTGGATGGTGACAGATAAGCAAGGGCAGAAGGCTAGGTGGCAATGAATTAGAGCTGAAGATATCAGCATGAACTAATATAGATACAGATGGTTGCATATAGAGATCTTTACAGATATATATTTATATATATCTGGTAAGTATTCATATATAGACTCCCCTTTTCTGTCAGCTGAGAGTTCCTAGAAACAATGAAACCCTAGGAGCAATGAGCACACTTAGATCTTAGTTTCTTTTACATTCTCCAAGCAAGGTTCCTTGGAGAAATGGCTAGTTCCAAATCAGGAGCAGAAAATTTACAAGATGAACCTGGATTACCATGTAGTGGCAGAAGGTATGAAAGTGTTCAAAGTGAAAAAACAGATATCAACACACACACACACAATGAGTTTTTGTTAGAGGGATAGGGATAGAAGAGCCAAATGAAAGAGCTCTAATGGCCAAAGCTGGAATAATTTGAGACAAAAGATAGATGATAGATAGATAGATGATAAATAGATAGATAAGATAAGATAATATTGGATTATTATCCAAAGTGTGAAAATAAAAACCCATGAGTCCATACTAAATAAATAAATAAATAAATACACAAACAAATGATTAAATAAAAGGGAGAAAACAGACAATTCTCCAATGCAGAAGAATTTCAAAAAGTTTATAAAGATACTCACTTTCAAGTATGGGTAACATAAATCCCCATTCCATAAGTGTAGGCTTTTTATAATGACTTTCTTCCAAAAAGTCCAGTACAGAAAAGGAGAATAAAAAAAATACGTCATTTTATAGTGGAGAAACTTGACAAACACTACTTCAGACAGCTGACCAGGGTGATCACCAGTGATTAGTAATATTGGTAATACAACCCTCTGACATGATCTGATGAGAATGACACTTTATCACTATGATCCCCCCCCCCCAAACAACATTACTTGAATCTAGTCATGTTAAAACATCAGAAAAATCTTGATCAAGGGACAGTACTCCTTAAAAATGTCAAGGTTATCAAAAACAAAAAAGTTTGAGAAACTGTGACAGCCCAGAGGAGTCTAAGGACACATGATAATGAAATGTAATGTGGCATCCTGGACAGTATCCTGGAACAGAAAATGGGCATTAGAGAAAGCTGAAGGTATTTAAATAGTGTGGACTTTAGATAAGAATAATGTATTCTATTGATAAGAGTAACATCAATATTGGTTCATTGCTTATGACAAATGTACCACACTAAAAAATAAGATGCAACAAAAGGGAAAACTAGGTCTGGGTTATGTAGGAACTCTCTGTATTATTTTTACAGAAATATTGTAACTTTAAAATTTTTCTAAAATAAAAAAATTATTAAAGAAAAACTGGTCCAGTTTTTACTCTCCATAATTGAGCTACAAGCTAACCAATAATCAGGTACGTTAGCTCCCAAACTTGTTTATGCTCATTAGTACTTATTAACGCAACTGCAACATTTATTCAAATAGCTTATAAATGGATAGATCTGCATACTTGCAAACAGAGTAGTTTGTATACAAATTAAATTTAACGCTCGGAAAGACTGAATAAAGATACGCTACTTAAAAACTTGCTGCTTAATTATGACACAATTATGCTCTAAAAGTATAAGAAAAATATTGTAAAATGTCCACTGAGAATCTTCTTTTGGATAGCCTCATAAGAATTTTTCACTTCTCACACCATTTTAAAGACGTTTAAAGAGAAAATGGCTGTTCACACTACAAAGACTGCACAGTGCTCAATCATGGATCTCATCACTAAGACAGAGAGTTGGTTCTACTCCCAAAGGACTGGACATTTACATGCTTAACTGCTTTTTTTTTTTTTTTTTTTAACTAAAGACTACTGTGTCTTAATCTTCCTTACTACAGTCTAAAAATTTTAATTATGAGTAAAAGGATTCTTTTTTATGTATTATTTTTTACATTTTTTATTTTTTTTACATATTTTTACATGAATCAGAGTGAGGCTGGGAAGGCAAGCACTGGATTTCTGTCATGCCCCAAGAACTCAGTGTGCTGGCCTCTGAGGAATCATTCAAATAGAAGTGCTAACCTTTCTCTAAACAACTGTGGCAGATACTAGCAGTATACCATAAATTAGTAGACCAGCATGATAGCTGACTCCCTTTGATCTTTTTTTTTTTTTTTTTTTTTTGACAGAGACAGAGAGAGTCAGAGAGAGGGACAGATAGACAGGAAGGGAGATAGATGAGAAGCATCAATTCTTTGTTGCAGCTTCTTAGTTGTCTATTGATTGCTTTCTCATATGTGCCCTGACCAAGGGTCACAGCAGAGCGAGTGACCCCCTGCTCAAGCTAGCTACTTTGGGCTCAAGCCAGCAAGCTTGAGGTCATGTCTATGACCCGATGCTCAAGCCAGTGACCCCACACTCAAGCTGGTGAGCTTGTGCTCAAGCCGGTGACCTCAGAGTTTCAAACCTGGGTCCCCTGGGTCCCCTGTGTCCCAGTCTGATGCTCTATCCATTGCGCCACCACCTGGTCAGGCCCATTGGTCTTTGCCCATAGGGAAGACTCCATTTAACTGTTTAGCTGGCAGAGGTTCCATGGATATTGGATAGTTTTCCTCTACAATGTGTTTAAAGGCAGAGACCAGAGATTTCCTAGTGAATTGTCCCTTCTGAAAGGAATATGCAACTTGAATGCCAAAAAGCTTTTCTCATCATGATAGATGAAGGCCCACTGTTGGCCAAGGGTGACAGTAGCTTGGCCATGTCATTAATTATATTGAAAGCAAACAGACTTATGGGTATTCGTTTTACCTGGCTGGTGAGCCTACAGTAAGGGGCTTTGCCCATCTGTGTCTGGCGTCTATTCTATCCCATTTCCAAGTGCCGGATGTGTGCTAACAATCTATCCATTTTTGTTGTTGTTGTTGTTTCTTCTACGTGGATTTTTAAAACTTTCTTATTAAAATTTACTTCAGGATATTTTTTTTAGTTTCCATTGAAATACGGAAGTGCTTTATCAGAATGTTGAAATTTTTATTTTATTTTGGAGAAGGAAAAGTGTGAGGAATGTTTTGATGTGTGTGTGGGTAGACAGTGGTAGGAATATATGTATTCCTAAGAACATTTTGGCTTCCTAAGACTTTGTGAGCACTAAGGTAATGCTGGCTTTTGGATTTGCCTACTTGAGGCATTTCTTAGCCAAGATTAGAAAATCAGAGCCAAGGATGAGAATCATGGACTATTTATTGAGAGAATAATGTCTATTTGTATTAGACTAAATTCCCAAAGGATGTCTAAACATTGCAATAGATACTGCAAAATATTAAAGGCAAAATTAATTTTAATCCACTTTAAAACATACATATTATGCCATGAAAAACATTTAGGAGTAGAAAAGAATGTTGCACAGAATGCAAAAGCATGTAGGGTATCTAACACTAAAAGGCTGAAATTCCTGTTGTCACTGAGACTTTTATAGATTGTGTCTATCTTTTCCACCCTGAAGGCTCTGTCTCAACACTCAAGGGGGGGGGGGCGGTTTCCTAGATTTGTTCCAGGAGTCAGTGAGCACACAGAAGGCCTTTGAGTACAAATCACAGTTCATAGTACCTTTCAATAGTGTTTCTTAGTGTTTGGAACTACGTACAAGACTTTTCTGACAGATTTCTGTCATTGCTTCTGCGTCACATGTGGGAAGTCTACTAAGAAGATCTTTTACTTTTTTTTAGATGTTTGTTTATTATTTTTGTAAAAATGGAGATGGTATTTTCTAACATGTTGAGCAAGCATGCATTTTATAGATTCTGCTGACTCAAGACTTTATCTTCCTTAAGATATCACTTCCTTCTCATATCATTTAAAGACCTCAAGGATGAAGGCATTACATGGCTGTCAACCAAAGGAGGTATTCACTCAGCATAGAGTAACTCCTTAATATTTTGCATTTTCTTTTAGCCATTAAGTTTCTCAAAGGTGATGTTGTGAGTACAGACATTTTCCAGGGAAAGCTCCATGAACACTTAGACTCAAAAAGTGATTTCCTCTTAAAATAGTAAAACAACTTAAAATAGAGCATTACTAAATTAAAAGTCTATGATTTACATTCTCATGGCTTTGCACTAGAATAACTATAAACCAAATGTTTCTGGTTAACATTTTTGATGACATTCTTTGGCTATTGGTTCTGTATGCAGTGAGAAAAAAAAAAGAGTGAGCAGAGGGCATGGCTCATATCCTGGTGGCCTTTCTGGAAGGGTCAGAAGACACAGATTCAACTCTAGGTTAGCCACAATTGGCAATCATAAATTGTCTTTAAGTTTCAGTTTGTGTTCTCTGAAATATAGGGGTATGAGCAGATGATTCCTGAAGTGTTCATGTTTTGGGACTGTAGCTCAGCATATATATATATATTTTATGAATCATAAAAAAATGAATGAACAGGTTTAAGTCAGTATTATCAAGGTGCTTGAGACAGAGAGATCTGGTTCTCAAATTTTTCTATATTATTTTTTTCTTTGTGTATTTAACCTAAAATATTTAATAAATCTTCTAAGAATATTTTAATTTTGTTATGATAATACTTGATTAATAAATTATCTAAAGAGATAGATAGTTCATAAGCATAAATATTTCCACAAAATATATGCATTAATAAACAGTTTTTAAAAATTATTTTTGGAGAAGATTCTGCTAGATAATATATTAAGAGAAATCTAAGTACCTCCAAATAAAACTACAAATATTTATTTACAACATATTCTAGAAATTTTAAATTTTATATCTATATATTTATCTATTTATCTATATATATTATATAAATATATATATATATATAGAGAGAGAGAGAGAGACAGACAGACAACAAGGAAGGGAGAGAGATGAAATGCATCAATTCATAGTTGTGGCACCTTAGTTGCTCATTGACTCATATGTGCTTTGACTGGGAGGCTCCAGCTGAGCCAGTGACCCCTTGCTCAAGCCAGTGACCTTAGGCTTCAAGTCAGTGACCATGGGGTCATATATATGATCCCACACTCAAACCAGTGACCTCACGCTTAAGCTGGTAAGCCTGTGCTCAAGCTAGATGAGCTCACATTCAAGCTGGCAACCTCAGCATTTTGAATGTGGGTCCTCAGCATTCCAGGTTGATTCTCCATCCATTGTGCAACTGACTAATCAGGCACCTTATGTATTTTTTATCAGCCTGAATTTTATTGTGAGAATAAGGTTGTTTATTCAGGTCACTCTTCGTTATGGGTGGGCAGAACAGAATGTGTTATGATTTGAGGTGGTCTATGTAAACTCCCCAGACCCCAAGTACCTTGGGTAAAATGCATCTTTAGGCAATCACTAATGTGGACTAACATTTTTCTCTTTTAAAATGGGAGAAAACAGGGACAACAGTAAATATATATATATATATATGAAGGCAACCACAATCATTCACATTTGTGTTTAAATTCTTTATTTCTGATTGCTTTCACTAGTTCTATTTTTCTCCTATAAATGGAAATAAACATGAACAATATACTTTCTGATATTCAGAGACTATTTTGAATTCCAATTACTGAAGTCTCTTCAGTATATTATTATATTTTGAAGTTTTAGAGAGAGACATTAATAATTTAACTTTGAAGTGAACTACAGTGAAATGATGTAGAATTAAAAGCATACAAAAGCTGCTAAAATATTTATGGAGACTGTATTTTGACTAACAGATCACATTTATGAAATGATTTATGTCCTAGTTTCTGAGATCTCACTTTATAAAAGGAGCCAAAGCTGGAACCAAATTTGTCAACTGTGTTTTTTGTTACAAAACAATTTTCCATATGTCTTCCTTTTCATTAATTATTATAGTGATATGTCTAGATGGACTATTGAAGCATTATAAATTATTTTCAAATAATTCCTCCATAAACATGTAGATGATTATGCAGTCTTTACAAATTAAAAACAGCAATGGAACAGGGACATGTGCTTTAATGTAATAAATGCATCAATCAAAAAACAAAGGAAAGTGAAATGTTGCTAGTGGTAGTAGTGTACAGGAAAAGTGTGGTCTAGAATAGCGTTCTCTAAACTGTATTAATTCTGCCTTGGCACACCCTGATTACAGTAAATGTATTCACTTTCCAAGTCAAATAGAGAATCAACGAGCCTTTTTAATAACCCTCCAACCTTGCCTGCTGTTTGTACACACGGTTAGTGGAATCACAGCCTGCACATAATCCAATAAAGCTCCCACCACCAAAGATGTATGTAATCAAGGATCTGAAAGAACATCCTCTAGGTTAGATTCAGTCTCTTTTAACTTGTACTTCACAAAACAAACAGTCTCTTCAGCCAGAAAGAAAATATATGTCTGTCACCCAAAGCAAATACGAAGTCATGCAGTGTACTAAAACGTGCAGGCCTCTCAAACACTTTTTAATCCCAGCAACAGCCTCTGTTTCATTGCAGAAGCACACGAATATTTGCAGAAAGTCTGCATGTTAAAAAAACAAGTTGCAGGAGCTCTCTGATTGACTTTGCATGCTCCAGCTATTTTGTTACAATTGCTGAAGGTAATCGGGATGACAAAGGCCCTGCTTTACCTTATCCAGACTCTTTCCAAACAGGGAGCAGCAGAGCATCAAACGCTGATGCGACAGGTAACCAAAGGATTCCAGCAACCACAGTGTCTATGAATTCGCTGCTGAATTTCACAACAATTCATATCTGAAAGTCATCACTAACAGTGAAATCCACTGTCAATGTATCCTGTCTTGACTAACAGTTCTTTCCCCTTTTTAAAGAAGGTGGAAGCAGGCCATGATTCAGGTGGTTCTTAGAAGAAAAGAGAAAGCCTAGAACCTCCTTTGCCCTCTCAAGGGACATACTATCTATCATCAAAAGAACAGGGCGTGGGGCAGAGGGCAAAAGCCAAACAATGTTCTGTAGAGAATATATACTTCTATCACATACTTTTGTAAAATCCCCAAAGAAATCTTTGATGAGTCAGAGAAATTTTATAATTTTAGGTCTATCATCTTTCTTCTCAACTGTCTATAAAATAGGTAGGATCTACCTATTGTTTATTTTCAATTTGCTGTGAAATGATTAGCTAGTTAACCCTTTAGATGAATGTTGGGATACAGTATGTTGTTGGAAAATAAAGAAATCATCAATCAAACTCCATTTCACAGCAATGACCCCACAGCTACCTGTTCTTGGTCAAACACAGTCAGCTTGGTTTGTCTTTGGTAAGAATTCTATTTTTCTATCCCTTTTCTGGGTCCTGTAACATACCCAGTGTCTTTCAGTAGCTTCCAGCCCTTTTATGACTGAAGACTGAAAAGGAAACAAGCTTTTTTTATTTTTTTTTTATTTTTCTGAAGTTGGAAACAGGGAGGCAGTCAGACTCCCGCATGTGCCCGACCGGGATCCACCGGGCATACCCACCAGGGGGCGATGCTCCACCCATCTGGGACATTGCTCTGTTGCAACAGGAGCCATTCTAGAGCCTGAGGCAGAGGCCAAAGAGCCATCCTCAGCGCCCGGGCCAACTTTGCTCCAATGGAGCCTTGGCTGAGAGAAGGGAAGAGACAGAGAGGAAGGAGAGGGGGAGGGGTGGAGAAGCAGATGGGCGCTTCTCCTGTGTGCCCTGGCTGGGAATCGAACCCGGGACTCCTGCATGCCAGGCCAACACTCTACCACTGAGCCACCCGGCCAGGGCCCAGAAATAAGCTTTTATAAAGATATTTGTTGAGAATATTATGTTCTTTGCCAATGGACAGATCTTCATGTAAGAATTGTATTTGGGTAAATGCAAGAGAAGGAAAATGAATAAAATCTCATTTCCATTAAGAGCTACATTCATGTGCAAGGGCCTCCAATTAGAATTCTATAAAATCAGTGACACTTTGATATTTGGTACACAAATCATACTAGACATTTTCCATGGTAGCTAAGAATTCCTGTGTTTCTATGGTAATTTTTTTAGATAGTTCTGCTATTATAGCTAAAAAGAGATGTCAATTAATGCATATAATTCAAAAATTATACTCAACTCTTGCATAATTTTAAATAAAAATAAGATCTTTCAACAGAATAAAAACTAATTTTCTTCAGATAAGCATTACCACATTTTAAGAAAACTCTTCTAATTCTTCCTAAAAATCACAAAATTGTGGTCAAACCAAGCTGACTGTGTTTGACTGAGAACAGGTAGCTGTGGGGTCATTACTGTGAAATGGAGTTTGATTGACGATTTCTTTATTTTCCACAATATACAGTATCCCAACATTCATCTAAGGGTTAACTAGTTAATCAAATATAACCAACATATTTTTAGTCAGTTATTATATCAAGTAAATACATGTTATTATAAATAAAAAAATATATGCATTGAGAGTAATCAACCGTATAATTTAGGCTGTTTAATAAATTCTTCATTGTGGTAGACTAATCCTTTGGGAAATGCCACATTTTAGTTTTTCTGCAAAAATCAAGGGACTGGCTAGTACCAAAGAAAACATTTCCTAAAAACAAAATGAATGAAACAAAACAAAGCCTTAGGTCTGTAATTGACCAAATTGCAAAACAAATTATGCACTACTGGATCAATTTTCTGTGACAAAGCTCAAGACATGTATTTTAGTTATTTGATCCCTAAGAATTAAAAAAAAGATTTTCTATAGTGCCACCCCATACATTGTATGTCATCCAGGCATGGGGGCAACTTCTTCTCTTTCTTGTAAGAAACAGCACTGAATAAATGGTTATGTATTACTGTCTTCAGTGTCTTTTAAAACTGTTCAGACATATCTTGGAACATTCAACAAGAAAGACTGGTCCTTCAGGAAATCTATTTCTGAAAAGAACTAGAGAAGCTTACATAGCTATTGGTCTAGAATAAGACTTTTTTTTCTGGGGTCTGGGTGATGTGAATAGAAAGATACAGGCGGCCCTGAAGACAGAGGGAGAGACAATGGTGTACAAGTTCCTTCCGTCTGCCAGGAAGCAATAGTCTAGAGGGCACCAAACTGATCAATGGCATTGCAGAGGGAGGCAATGACTGAGTGGAAAGCGTAAGGGTTGGTTATTTAACATCTCTGAGCTAAAAGGCCCTGAAACCTAAAATGAGGATAGTAAAACTCAATCTCTCAGATGTGAGAATTAAATAATATTTGCAAATGATCTGGCATATATTAAGATCTTAACAAAGGGTTACTATTATCATTATAGCCATTAGCTAGAGAGAGTTTTAAAACAGTTAGGACTTTATTTTTATATCTGGGCAAATAATCATGAGAACAAGCCAGAATGGTGACAGCTGATTATCCTTAGTGGATACTGGAAGGGTTATTTAGGAAGTGCAGGCATTCTATCTCCGCTTGAATAAGCTACACTTGCCAAAGCAAAATGAGAGGCAAAGGGCTGTGAATGTGCTTGGGATAGTGAAGAAACTTTTAGCTCTACAGTGAGCTGAAAACATACTGAGACAGATGTACCTGAGGTTATCTTGGATCTTATTACAAATAAAATGTCTATGCTATTTGTCTAAGTTATTTATGCTTTAATGAAGGGTTCTGCTTAATGCTTAAGCAGAAGCAACTGGATTTATCAGTTCAGTTGCACGTGTGGAAAGTATCCATGAGAAGCTACCTCAAAATGTGACTAATAGACCAGCTAGCTTCTACAGGAAATGCATCACCAATTGATTTATTTAACAAATAATACTGTAGGCTTCATAGAAAGGAGGCATTGTGCAGAGCCTGGGGGCAGGGATGCATGCTGGTCAGGCGAGGGAGAGAGTTCAGCTATGTAGATAGGACAGGTTCCCAAACTTTAAAATTTTACCACCAATGAAGCATTTTCAAAGTAATAAAAATGACAGATTAACCAACTTTTAATGTTGGTAAATAAGCATATATATCTCATCATAACCATTTCATAAAAGAAAGGGCAATTTAACACTAATGAAATAAGGACATCTCTGCATAAGGAACTGTCATCTAAAGGAAATATGTTTTGATTTATGAGAACAATTTTACACATTTTCCTATTTGTGTGAGGAACAATAAGAACTTCAGGATTAACTACCACCCACCCATGACGGGGCACATGAGAACCACTGACCTGGAGGCCAACAGCTCACACTCTAGTTCAGGGAAAATAATTTGTATGCCAAGCAACAATATCAGGACTAGCTAAGGGTTACATGGTCATTATTACCTAATTTGATTATGCATCATCTCTATTTTTTTAACCTGGAAGGCAAATAGGAAAAGCATGATACTCATTTTTTTTTTCCAGAGGAAGAAATCAATACTTGGAGAGGTTCAGTAACTTGCTTGAGGTTCATGTAATTGAGAAACTGTAACTAGAACCCACCTTTCCAGTTCAGTAGCCATTTCACAATGCCACAGTGCATGTGTGTCTAGTGGACCACAACGGGTAGAGAAAGCAAACAGTCTCGTTTTCCAGCCACACAGTGCCATTACACAATGCCATTAAGACGGCATAAATGTGGAATAAGAAGACTGTCATAACCCATACTCCTTGTTGGAAATCTTTGCTTCCGGACTTGCTGACACATTCTATGTCTTACTTTGCTTTGCCTTTACCTTTCACGGCACATACAACTACTGTCATACTGGACAATAGAAAGAGAAACAATTTCAAATGGTGTTGGTTGGAGAATCATTTCTTAGTGGTCAAAATGTCATTAGATATGACTCTGATTTTATAGCAGCTTTAGCTTACTTAAGAGAGCTTGTCAAAATGAATTTCACTGAGGCTGGCCCATGCTCTGCTCTGCCAACCTCTAAGTCTTCGAGGGCACTTGTGTCTGTGCAGTCTGACTTACTTCACTAGATACTAATCTATCTTCTCCAAGAATACTATTCAGCATTACTACAATTTTGAATAATAATTATAAAGGGCTGGTTCAGATTCAACATATAATAAACCTTTTGAACAACCAACTAGGTACTGAATTGGGCTGTCATACAAAGAAGTCATCTCCCATTACTGAAAATGTAAACGGACCGGCTTGACAAATACAGAAGGAAGAGGTTGTACATATATTACTTTAAGAGGGTGGGAGAAACCTGGATGATATCACTATCAACTCTAAGATTCTTTGAAGTGTCCTATGTCCCTGGTCGGCAAACTGTGGCTCGAGAGACACAAGTGGCTCTTTGGCTCCTTGAGTGTGTGACTCTTCCACAAAATACCACATGCAGGTGCTACTTTGATAAAGAATGTACCTACCTATATAGTTTAAGTTTAAAACATTTGGCTTTCAAAAGAAATTTCAATCGTTGTACTGTTGATATTTGGTTCTGTTGACTAATGAGTTTGCCGACCACTGTGTTTAATGACAAATCAAGAAGTGGTGAAAGAAAAATTCACCCAAATTGGAGTTTCATTCTTAAGGTACAGAAAACCATTGTCTCAGGGGCTAATATCCATTTCTAAATTAAATCATTATAAGGGTAAACCTTTAGATAAAAGTACAGTGTATTTTTATTAAATGAGTAACTAAGAAGCAGAAAAAGCACTAAGGTCACAAGTCTGAACCACCTCTATGGGTTATTCCTTCTTTTATAAAATTGGTTTTCTCAACAATCTGTGTCCTAATGGCATTCTTAGGCACCAGAGCTGAGCCAGGCACAGTGTTAGGCTCTGGGGTTACAAGTGTAGAATTTAAGGTTCCCATCTGAAGTCCTCACAGGCTGAACACACTGCTCTAGGTTTTATGTCAACAGTGGGCTCTGGCCCTCTGACAGGAAGTCATAGCTTTAACCAGTGTGGCTTCAGTTTTCTCCCCAGGAAAATAAATAACTTTGATTACAGGACCTATTTGTTTCTTTTTAGAGCAAACATTTTTTAAAATTCTATTTAATTTTATTCTATTTTCTCTGTGTGATACAATAAAACCTTAAAAACTTTTATATTAAAAAACCAACTCATTTCACTATTTTATTTTCTTTGTGGCCAATAATTAAAATGTTTAGTTTGGAAAATTTTACTATAATAGACACTTTCTATTGTTTCTCTCCTTAAAGCACATTTACTAAATTTACAAATAATCACTTTGCTTTCAAAATTTTTCCACAAAGTTTTGATCCTATGTGGAAATTAATCATTTTGACAACCTTATAGAATGAAAATAACCATTTAAATATCATTTTGATAACTTATTAAAAATCTCATATTTTAGAACTTGTTTATCTAGTTAAGTAGAAAAAGTATTGAATGTGAGATTTCCATAAAAATTGCTCATGTGAAGGTTACTTTTTGAAAAGCCTCCAAAAAGTATACAGACATTATTATAAGAAAAAGGCTATAAATTGAACCTTAAAGAAGATATCTGATTGACTTGAAAAATAATTGGTATCTTTCCACTTAATCTACATTAATGTAAACAATAAATCTTCTCTTAAACAAAGATTGTGTGAATCTTCATTTATCTTTTATGACAAGAGAGCAAAGGTTGTAGTTTAATGAATGGAAAGAAGCAACCAGGTCAGTTTCAAAAGCCTCACAGGTCAAATGTCTGAGATCACTGAACATTAAAAAAAAAAAAAAGCCCTCACACAGTAATTTCTATTTTAGTCAAACTACCAGGGTCCAGCTGAGGCTTCAAGTACAAAGAAAGAAAACATCATAATTTATTAACACAGAGACAAGTGATTAGAATGACAATATCTTTATAGAATGTATTCACCAGCTTTTAAATAAAGTTGAAATGGGTAGATTTTAAAATAATTTGAAGCTTTAGGTTAAGACAGTTGACAACCATCCCTAGCATTAATAAAAGAATTGGAAAAGAACAGCATATACTTTTATTTTACATATGCATTGATTTCCCCCCAATGGAAGACCTCTGTCATCTAAAAAGGTTATTCATAGATCCAAACAGCTGATCAGGGTCATTAATAACAATAGTAAACTGATCATCCTTCCAATGGGACCTGACAAGTTTCTTTTCAAAGTGGATACTAATGTATTGATATCCGTGAAGTTCATTACAGCAGTAATAAATCATTAGTCTCTGCAAAATGATTTATAAGATGGTTGAAACGCATTACAGTAGACTGTCAAAGAGCTCTGCAGGCACAAAAAGGCTCTCTGGTGCTTCTACTGAAATTGTGATGGCTTAGAGGACTTAGACACTAACACCAACATCAACACTACAAAACCCACTTTAACTAAGGTTGTTGCTTGTTTATTTAAAAACCAAGTTTTAAATCAGCCCAGCCTTATTCCCGCTTTGAAATATTTGCTGTCTTACAAAGGCTTTAAAAATTCTTTTTTATTTTTTTTATTCTATAAAGGTTCATTGTGATCCTAGCTAATTAAATTTCTTTTAGCTTTACCAAATAACGCTTAGAGCATTTCTAGTTGCAATTACTCCCTTAAGATATTTGCATGCATAATAATATGCACAGTAAATACATTCTCAAGCATTTAACATTGTGAACTAACTGTAATAAAGTGATTCAGAGCTGAGCATGGGCTAAAATGTATATTTCCTAACCTGTGTAACAATGTGCCTTTAATATTCCTACAATGCTTTTAGAAGAGCAGGTACTATTTGTCCTCCCGAGAAAGGGAAGAAATAAGTTCAAGTTAAAACCATATTAACCTTCAGAAAATAGAAAGGGCTTTCTGGTAATAAGGGTAGTTAAACATTACAACACAGAAATGGGTTCTTGATGCTATCTCTTTTTTTAGTTTGGGTGCAGACTTACTGAAAATAATTATATCTTCTATTGTTCCTATGTTTATTGGAAAACATGGCAAAAGGAGTAATTTCATGGCTACTACTATTCATTTTAAATAAAGCACTTAATACATCATGTTGCTGAGTACAGTAGTCATATTGAAATATTTATGTCTTTTGTTTAATTATATTGGCTAGGACTTTTTCTTTCTTTCTTTCTTCTTTCTTTCTTTCTTTCTTTCTTTCTTTCTTTCTTTCTTTCTTTCTTTCTTCTCCTTCCTTCCTTCTTTCCTCCCTCCCTCCCTCCCTCCTTCTTCCTTCCTTCCTTCTTCCTTCCTTCCTTCCTTTCCTTTCCTTTCCCCTTCCTTCCTTCTTTCCTTCTTTCCTCCCTCCCTCCCTCCCTCCCTTCCTTCCTTCCTTCCTTCCTTCCTTCCTTCCTTCCTTCCTTCCTTCCTTCCTTCCTTCCTTCCTTCCTTCCTTCCTTCCTTCCTTCCTTCCCTCTCTCTCTCTCTCTCTTCTTCTTTCTTTCTCTCTTTCTTTCTCTCTTTCTTTCTTTCTTTCTTTCTTTCTTTCTTTCTTTCTTTCTTTCTTTCTTTTTTTCTTGTGAGAGGTGTGAGGCAGGGAGGCAGAGACAGACTCCTGCATGCACCCCAACCAGGATCCACCCAACAAGTGCACTACAGGGCACTGCTCGCCCATCTGGAGCTACTGCTCTGTTGCTCAACAACCAAGCTATTTTAGCACATGGGGGGAGGTCATGGAGCCATCCTCAGCATCTGGGGTCAAATTGCTCGAGCCATGGTTGTGGGAGAGGAGGAGAGGTAGAAGAGAGACAGACTGAGAGAAAGAAAGGAGAAAGGTAGGGGTGGAGAAGCAGATGGTCGCTTCTCTTGTGTGTTCTTACTGGGAAACAAACCCAGGACTTCTATATGCCTGGCAATGCTCTACTACTGAGGCAACCAGCCAGGGCCAGATTTTCAATGTCTTAAGGGTAGCTTGTATGGGGGTATCCCTGTCTTATTTTTTATTGTAATAGGTCTGATTCCTGTGTTTCACTTGTAAATACAAACATTTTTTATCCTGAGATAAATGCATTTCATCACATTAAGGAAGTATCACTGAGTTTAACTTTATTAAGTTTTAAAAATCAAGACTGGATGTTGAATTTTGTTAAATGTTGCTGTGGATTTATCATATGATTTATGTGAAATAAATGCATTTCTTAATATGAGCCATTCTTGCATACTGGGAATAAAACTTACTTGATCAAGATGTGTTCTTACTCCTGATTTGTTTGTGAATAGTTTAGATATGCTTTTGTGTTGATATTCATTAATGAGGTAATGAGGTTAGTCTCTTGGTTTTTTTGTTTGTTTGTTTGTTTTCAATTCCTGTCAAGTTTTGGTATCAATATTGTACACATTTCATATAAAATAAGTTGTAATATTTCCTCCCTGATGTTTTGGAACAGTTTTTACCAGTTTTAAGTATTTGTTATAGAATTGCCACTTAGATATGTTGATATTTTTACTGAGAAGAGGGGACAATGTTCTCATATTCTTCTTTTGATATCAGTCTATTTTGATTTTCTATCATTTCTATGATCAGCTTAATCAATCAAATTAATTCATGAAGAATTGAACACAGTAACCACTTATGACTCTTAATCTCATATATTATTTTGTTTATTTTATATATTTTGTGCCTTAATCTTTGCTTCAACCAATTAAAAAAAAACTGGATTTTGATTTTATTTTTCAATTTTCCTGCTTCCTAACTCATTATTTTCTTCTCTTTATTGATACCTTTCTTCTGCTTTTCTTAAATTTATTTGTTATTTCTTTTCTAACTAATTTATTTCATTTAAATATATCTTATATAGTTATTGACATAAATATATAAGGCTAAGAATTTCCTTATGAATATAGCATTAGGTATAGTTTACAGATTTTGATTTGCCATATTTTATTTTTATTTATTTTAAAAGTGTCTAACCAGATAGAAAACATAAAAGAAAAATATCCCATTTATAGTAACAGCATGAATTATTAGTTTAACGAGATATATAAGAAAAAAACTTTATACTGGCGGTCATAAGACAAGACTTAAAATACTAGAACTAGAAATACATATTATCTTCTTGAAATAGAGGACTCAATATCATTTACATGAGGATTTTCTATAAGTTATTTTATAAATATGGGGTTTACTAATAAAAGATATTAGAAATGTTTTGTTTTATGGGCTTGGCAAATTACTCTAAAGTACAAATAGAAAAATTAACAGAAATAGCCAGGAAAAGCAATGAAGATTAGAAGTAATAGATGCTTAAATATATTAAAATGTTGGAAAAATCACAGTAGACTATTAGCATTGGTATAGAAAGACTATATATCAGAAAACCTGGAAGTAGACTCAACTACTTACATTAATTTACTATATAATAGAAAGGGCGTCTCAAACCAGTGAATTAAAGATGAATTATTAACTTAATATTTAAGATAACTAGTGAGCCAACTAAGAAAAATTAAATTGCATCCATACCTCCTACCTTATATCAAGATAAATTCTAACAGAAACTCACAGAAAGAAGAAAATCTGCATGGCTTTTAATTATATAAAAACTATACTTATATATTTGTCATTTACCAGACTGATCAAAATTCAAGTTTGACAGAGCTAAGGGAAGCAGACACTCCCATATCTAGATAATGACAATCTAAATTAGTACAACATATAGTATATAACATGCAATTTGGCATATTTATTATAAATTACAAATAAATATATATAAAATTACAAATGCATGTATATTTTTATCCAGAAATTTCATGGCACTTGAGCTCATACAAAATATTTGTATAAGGCCTTTGATTGCAGCATTGTTTGCAATATAAAAAAAAACCCTGAAAACAAAATGCATTGTAATAGGAGATGAGTTAATTGAATTATGAAGCATTTACAAAATAGAACACTATGCAAAGATAAAAAAGAATGAAGCTGCTACGTATTCATGTGGAAGAGCTCCAAGTGAGAAAGGAAAGGAGTTGAACAGTAGTCACCTTTTGTGAAAAGAAAAAGTGGGGGAAGGAGTAAGAATTGATAAGCCCTGAAAGGAGACAGAAGAAACAGTAAGCCGTTGCCTATTTTGATGGTGGGAGCAGAAATGGGAAAAGGGGAGATTAGAAAGGGATAGTTCTTTGTGTTAAATCCTCAGAATCTATTTTTAATTCAAACAATTATGTTTTAAAAGAAAGGTTAACAACAATAAAAATGACAATAATACTATGAAAAAATTTATCAGTAATAGATGGATATTATTGTAGATATTTTGAAATAAGATTTTTACTTCTTAAGAGGAAGCTTATCTAATGGAAGTCATGGTTGAAAAAGTAACTTGCTGTATTAAAGAACACTGTCACAGGAAAATCTCAACGCTCAGATGTCTTGAATTCACTTTAATTAATATCGTTAAATTTGTATTTCAAAGTCAACAAAAAATACATTACTAGCTGCCAAAAGTTCAAAATTTAAACTATGACTAAAGTGATCTCTTAACAACATTAGAAAAACAAGGCTTCCAATTTAAAAATCTTGGAGGCTATATATGTTACGACATATGACTCACACTTTCCCAGATGGATATGTATTATTCACTACCAAAGGTTGGGTGTGAAAATAGAAAAATATATATTTTTTAAATTATGTCGGTAAAAAAATCAGAGAAGTGAGGTATAATAATCTTGCATACTCTGTAACACATTTTCTGTCCACAATTTCAATAATCATTTTTTGGAGTCTTAATTAAAAAATAAGATATATTTGGTAATATATCAACTCACTAAGTAAATGAGTAATTATGTATAAAATATGGTTTTCACTCTACACTGAAGAGAATTCAAAGAAGAATCTTATGTAGCTGTCATATTCAGAGAGCTTATAATATAGCGGAGGACCTAAGACACACACCAACAAGTGGGAGCAGCAGAATGAGGTGCAAAGTCATTGAAAGCATCCACAATATTATAAGAGGGCAGTGGTAGGAGATAGACTGTGTTCACTTAAGAATATATAGAATTGGATTTTGAAAAGGTGGATAGAATTTTAATAAGCAAGAGTCAGAAAAGTAGAACATCTCAAGTAGAATTAATTGCAGGTAGGAAGAAAAATTTAGAAGGCATTTATAAATAGTAGTGTTTAATTATTTGGATATATAAAGAACAAGTTGAGAAATAAAAAAAAAATAAGGCTGTAGTAGGAGATGGATAATACTTGATATAAGACCATAAGAAAGAGAGGGCCATTATGTCACATAGCTCCAGGGAGGACAGGGCTGGCTACCACACAACTGACTCCAGAAGGTATATGCCATATAATGGTAGCCCTGCCCAAGGAGTATGTCTTTTATTTAGTGGGCAATGAGAAATTCATCAAAGATTCCTGAACATTGAAATGTTACAATAAACTATGTTTTAAAAGAATTATTCTGGAAATTATTTTTATAAAGGAATGGAAGAAAAAGAAACATTTTAGGTCCTTAACAATATTAGTCCAAATAAGAGATAACTTCTCACTTTCATTTGCTTAGAATAGTTATTAATTTCCCACATTGGGGTGCTGGTACTTGGAAAGTACAGGAAGTGACAATGTGAGAGATACTGCAGAGTCAAAAATAGGCTTCGGAGACCACGGAGAGGAAGCTGATGACAATAAGGTTTCAGATCTTAGTAACCAGGAGGCCAGTAGTGGCATGGATGGAGTTAGAAGGAGGAACCAGATGTAGCGAAGAAATTGTTAAATTTGAGGTGTTAGCAGAAAACTTTGGAGATATGTGAAGTCATGGAATTAGAGGTTAAAAATGAGAGTAGCGTGGGAGACACAGATGTGTCAATCCCCTAAATAGAGGGGTGATGGAAACTGTGGGGCTGGTTGAGATCACAGGAATGCAGACACAGACAAGCGGAATCTTGGGGGGTGGGTGTTCATTTCAGACTGGCAGGAGAGATGGGCGGGTGACAAGGTAGGGAGTCTCGCAATCACATCCTACAGGAAAAAAACCTGAGAAATCAATGTATTTGGCCCATAAACACACTGATCTCTAAAAATTTCCTTTCTCTTTTCCCTTTCTTCATTTTACAGGTGAGCCAACCAAGGTCATGATGGGAGAAAAAGCAAGACTGATGGCCACCTTCGTGATTTTAGCTTGCGAAGAAGAAGAGAGGAGAGAAACAGGGCCAATACTTTAGTAAATAATCATCCTTAGGGACAGTTCATTGTCTTCGAAGAAAATAAGAGACCTAAGCATGTTTGTAAGTGAAAGTTGGTCAGTTCAACAAGAGACTCAATATTTAAAAATACAAAGGAGTCTGGAGCATAAAGCACACATTTAGACATGTTGGTTTCCCCCCCAGATTTCCTGAGGTATGATGGACATGTGACCATTTAGACATGTTAATCTGAAAAGAAAAATAAAGAGGGAAAGGGTGCTTCCTCAGAAGCCAAAGGGAAGGGATAATAGGAGAAATAAGACTCCATGCTGTGTGCTTTATGTAATATGTAATTTTGAGAAACCCAAGGCAAGGGGAGCTGTGGAAATTTCCCCTCCTGGCACACTGGCAAATGGTGAGAGGGGCTCCCACCCACTTGGTCCCCACCCTCATTCCTGGTCAATGCATCTAGGCATGCATAGAGAATAGGTGAAAACAAAGAGTACACTTAGCCCTGGCCAGCTGGCTCAGGGGTAGATTCTTGGCCCAGCATGTGGAAGTCTCAGGTTCGATTCCTGGTCTGGGCACATAGGAGAAGCAACCATCTGCTTTTCCACCTCTCCCCCTTATCTCTCTCTCTCTCTCTCTCTCTCTCTCTCTCTCTTTCTTCCCCTCCCACAGCTGCAGCTCAGTTTGAGCAAAGTTGACCCCATGTGCTCCATGGCCTCAACTTTGAGCAACAGAGCAACGACCCCGGATGGGCAGAGCATCACCCCTTAGGGGATTTGCCGGGTGGATCCCGGTCGGGACACATGTGGGAGTCTGTCTTTCTGCCTCTCTGCCTCTCACTTAATAAAAAAAGGAGAAAAAAAAGGAGGAAAAAAAAAGAGTACACTTAGATGGGAAAGGGAGAAGTTGGAAATGTTTTTGTTTGTTAAATATGATTTCTTCATGAAATAGATTTTAAACTCTGTTATTGAACTGAGTAGCTGAGGGCTTAGAGAGATGAGGAAGCTTGCACTTGAACATGATCTTAAATATAGGAGCAGCTCTATTTCTTTACTGCCCTTCTGCCCTGGGAAGAATCTAGGCTCTGTGTTTTGGGCAAAGAGCTGTGGCTAGCTGTCAGTTTTATTTGCATGTGTTGGTCCTCTCATTCTAGCACCCAGTTTCTGCCATCCAGTACGCTTTCTAAAGCATCCGTGTCCATGGCACACCACGGATGGAATTAGACAATGAGACTGAGAATGTCTGAGAAGGGAAGAAGTTCCATTCCTGGGTGGGAATCATTCCTAAAGCTTACTCAACAAGCTTTTCAGGAATTTGAGCAATTTAAGTGTTATTATAATTGCATCACTCTCCTTTTTGTATTGCAGAGACATACTATGCAGAAAAGTCATTACATAGCCAAGCATTTTGGTTTTCAGTTTTCTCCGTTTTGTGGCACGGCTTAGTTGTACAAAGTGAGACATCCACACAATGATGGCTTCAGTTCCAGGGTGAATAAAGTTCGAAGGAGGTAGATGTGAGGACACCGAGAAAGACAGAGAGCAGGCTACTAATAAGAGACGTTTTCTTCTCCGTTAACTATAAATAAAGCTGCTTTCTGGGTGGCTTTTAGTCTGTTGTAATTTTCTAGTGGGCACTGTAGTGGTTAAAATAAGCAAAAATAAACTTGAAATGCCCTAATAAAAGATTAAAATTCATTTGCATTATATATACATAAAGGATGTTCCCTATGTTGTATCTAAAACAGATGAAAAAGGAATATATATGGCTTTGGGTTCCCTTAAAAGTGTCGCAGCCATAGGAATTATGCTAGTGCAGAATTTACAGTACAGTAAGTCCCAAGTTACAAACATCCAACGTAAGTACAACTCATACTTACAAACAGAACACCATGAGGAATATTGGTAATCAACTGTAGTTGGACATCAGTGAAAATGATATCATAGAGTTACTTGATGCCCATAACAAAGAACTAACCAATGAAGACCTTACAGAACTAAAGAGCAGATGATAGCATTCAGGGAAGAAAACAGGGACCTAGAAACTCCAGAACCAAAAAAGTTTCTACAAAAGAGTTCACTGATGACTTTCATCTCATTGAAGCAAAAAAAAAAAAAAAAAAAAATGGCAAAGTTAGAGGAGCAAGATCCTGATACAGAGAGATTCACCAAAGTCTACCACACAGTTACTGAAGGTGTGAAATGCTACAGGGCAATTTATGATGAGAAAAAGAAAATCTCTGTACAACCCTCCCTCGATGCCTACTTCAAGAAACTGACTCCAGCAGCAGAATCCAACCCTGACTCTTCTAACACCAGTCCATCCTCTCCAACAAGCCCATCATCTTCTGCATCATTCAAGATTGGATACAGTTGTATTTGAAAAATGTTTAAGTATTTATATGCACAGAAAAGTAAAAATAAATACGTTGTTGAGAGAAACATCTAACTTTCACTTAATAGGTAAATGTAACTGTTCCAATTCATATACAAATTCAACTTAAGAACAAACCTAGAGAACCTATGTCATTCATAACTCAGTGACTGCCTGCACTGAGTTAATGAAGAAAATATGCAAAACCATACAGAACTATTAAATTTAACTCAGGTTCATGACTGTATTGCTCCCACATGGTGGTCTTTGGAGAAGTACTATATTGGGAATCAGCTTCTCATTGTTTTTAGCTTCATTTCTGCATTAATTCCATGTGACTTGGGCAAATCACTTAATTTCCAAGCTACCCAATTTACTGATCTATTATATGGGACCTCCTCTTGCTCTGAAAAGTTGGAGCAATTGTGGGGACAAAACATTAGAATAACAAGGATGTAAGCAATCATAATATAAAACATCATCAACTATCTAATTACTTAGTCTTAGAAAACACTAGAAGCAGATGAATTTGTTGGTCCAACACCATAAACCTCAGGTCAAATAAAAGTGTAAATGCTCCAATTGCCATTTATCCCAGAAATCTAACTGCTTTGTATTTATAGTAATTTTTTCAAGTTATAATTTTGCCTGGGCATAATTTGTTACCCTCCAAATTGTCCCAGATTATACATATATACACACAGTGCTATAAATACTGGAAAAAACGAAACGATTTTATTTTATCTTTGGCTGATTAGAAGAAAATACTTTTTCCCCAAAGAAATTATCTATTTCTATGTGTTTTCTGAAATCAATGCCTGTCCCCAATATTGCCCATTTCCAGATGATGTTCACTTTTGCACTGGACCGAAGTAATGTGGCTCATACTTCCTAGAAATAGTGTTTTCAAAGTCTTTTCAAAACAGAAAATGTGATTTTAACATCTGTAGCAAAACTATTTTGAGTGCATGTTTATATAAATTCTTTCTTTAATTTGCCACACATTCAGTGCAATTATTATAAGACTAAGTCTGTTTTACTTGGCAGAAAGTAAAAAAAGATTTAAACACTTCAAGAGACAACTGAACATTAGGCTCTCCCTTAAAATTGTTTAAGGTGCAAATGTAAAAACTATAGGAGTAAAAAAAATTAATTCTAAATGCATGAAGTAGAGAATTCAAATTATGCTCTTCCTTAGTTAACAGACATAAATGAAAAGCTGTCTTAGTAGAGGAATACAGTTGCTTTCCCTTTACAAACTAATGTACTGTTCCTATATAGGAAAGATGCGGTACATACATACAATGGATCACTACTAGTCATAAGAAAAGATGAAATACTTGCCTGACCAGGCAGTGGCGCAGTGGATAGAGCATTGGATTGGGATGTGGAGGACCCAGGTTCGAGACTCTGAGGTTGCCACCTTGAGTGCGGGCTCATCTGGTTTGAGCAAAGCTCACCAGCTTGGACCCAAGGTCACTGGCTTGAGCAAGAGGTTACTCGGTCTGCTGCAGCCCCATGGTTAAGGCACATATGAGAAAGCAATCAATGAACAACTAAGGTGTTGCAATGAAAAACTGATGATTGATGCTTCTCATCTCTCTCCATTCCTGTCTATCTGTCCCTATCTATCCTTCTCTCTGACTCTCTCTCTGTCTCGGTAAAAAAGAAAAAAAAAAAAGATGAAATACTGCCATTTGCAACAACATGGGTGGACCTTGAGAATATCACGCTAAACAAAATAAATCAGATAAAAAAGTTAAGAACCATATGATTTCACTCATATGTGAGCTATAAATCTGAAAGCAACAAATGAACAAACTAGAAAAACAAACAAAAACTCTTGGACACAGACAATAGTTTGATGGTTACCAGAGGGAAGGGGTGGGGACAGTAAGGGTAAAGGGGGTAAAATATGGTGATGAAAGGTTTGACTTCGGGTGGTGGGCAGAGTGCCATATAAACATAATGTACATTTGAAACCTATGTAATCTTATTAACCAATGTCTTCCAAATGAAGTTAATAAAAAAGAATAAGGATCACTTTTTAAATGAACATAAATCACATTTACTAGTAAAATGTGTTGCTCTTCATTTATTAAAATTTTTATTTGCAAGAATGTACCCCCCCCTTTTTATTAAGTGAGAACAAGGGAAGCAGAGAGACAGACTCCCACATGCTCCTGACCAGGATCCACCCGGCAATGCCCCTACCAGCCTATACTCTGCCCCTCTAGGTCACTGCTCTGTTGCTTGGCAACTGAATTATTTTAGTGCTTGAGGTGAGGTCATGGAGCCATCCTCAGTGCCTTGAGCCAACTTGCTCAAACCATTTGAGCCACTGCTGTGAGAGGAGGAGGAGTAAGAGGAGGAAGAAGAGGAAGAGGAGGAGGAGGAGGAGGAGGAAGGAGAGAGAGAGAGATAGAGAGAGAGAGAAGGGGGAGGGGTAGAGAAGCAGATGTTCACTTCTCCTGTGTGCCTTGACCAGGAATCAAACCTAGGACTTCCACATGCCCAGCTGATGCTCTACTGCTGAGCCAACCAACCAGGGCATGTTTCTTTTATTTTTAATTGTGTTAGAACCTTACTAATGGCACTCATGTGTTTTGAAATAATAGTATGATAGCCACAATTCAAAGCTTCTTTGAAAGTTGCAAACCTTGTCACACCACCAACCAATGGTTCAGATTTGAACTCAGAATCTTTATTAAGAATCGCCAACTTTCTTACAGTGATCCATGCAGGCACTTCAGAAATATTATGCATTTAGTTCTATTGTTCTTGTCTTGCAGATTAATTAATGGCTCTTTGAAATTCAGTTGAGCTTAAAACAAGGTTTCTGGCTTTACATCATCTGGGGCTTGTCTCATTTTGTTGATATTGATTTTTAGAAAGTAGAAGAATGAGTTAAGTTAATGTCAGTTTTGATATAATAATGTGTTCTTAAAAGAATAACTTATTATTTACCAATCATTTATTTTTTTTGATATGTGCATTATTAACAATTCTGGTTATTTTAGGGTTGTGAGCACTTGTAATCTTATTAGATTTTAGGTGAGCAATCTCTCTTCTATTTTTAAAATATGATTGGTCTTTGGGAAAAAAAAATTTGGAGAGTCTATCTCCATAAACAAAAAGATTATAGTTTTTTTTATGCATAAGATCACTTATACATAAATAAATATATAAAACATTTATTATACTATTTTTGAATAAATATATAAAAATCAAACAGAAAGAAAGTTGTATAGAAAAATAAGAAAAAACTTGGGAGAGGCATTAAGTCCTATAAGACACTAGTGATTCAGTGAATCAATTCTTATCACTCAACTACTAATAATCCTGGGTACGAAGCTTAGCGGTTATAGTGTTTTGTTCTTGTGTATCTAAACTAAAATCTGATTTGACTGAATTCTGCCTGACTGAAAATGAGAATCTGCTTCACTCTGTGGTCATAGTCCTGGGCTTTTTTCCAGTAATTATTCTATGCAGGACAATGTCACAATTACAGCTGTTCTTCAAAACATAGCAAATGGTGGCCCTGGCTGGTTGGCTCAGTGGTAGAGTGTCAGTCTGGTGTGCAGGAGTTCCGGGTTTGATTTCCAGCCAGGGCACACAGGAGAAGTGCTCATCTGCTTCTCTACCCCTCCCCTTCTCCTTCCTCTCTGTCTCTCCCTTCCCCTCCCGCAGCCAAGGCTCCATTGGAGCAAAGTTGGCCTGGGCGCTGAGGATGGCTCTATGGCCTCTGCCTCAGGAGCTAGAGTGGCTCTGGTTGCAACAGAGCAACACCCTAGATGGGCAGAGCATCGCCCCCTGGTGGGCATGCCGGGTGGATCACGGTTGGGCTCATGCAGGAGTCTGTCTGACTGCCTCTCCATTTCCAACTTAAGAAAAATACAAAACAAACAAACAAACAAACAAACAAAAAACATAGCAAATGGTAATGGTTGGGACAGCTTTATAAAGATTACTGGTGAGACAAATTTGGTTTTAATTTTTGCTTCATTTCATTCTTCTGAGCTGTAGCTTCTCTGTCTATAGAAATGGAGATTCAGTACCTACCTCAAATGGATGTTCTGAATATTGAATACCATAATGCATCTATAAAGCTTCCAGAATGTAAACCATAGTAGGTGACTTATAAGTTATTCAAGAGTAATTTGTTATATATACAGATAATCCTCAAAAAATTTAACAGAGCATTCAATAAATGTTAGTTTTTATCCCTTCTTTTAAATTTTTTTTTGGGGGGCAATACTAGTAAGATTATAATTTTTATGTAACACTGATTTGTTAAATGTCACTGCTTTGTGTGTTTGATTATGCCAAAACATGGGGTGAAATCTTCCTTGCATGCTACAGAGAGACTAGTCAGGCTATAGACTGCTTACCAGGAGGCTCAAGCGACAGAGCAGCAGGACACAAACAACATGGCAAGAGGAGATGTCACATCCATTGGATAAGGTGGCTCTGCTGAGGATCCTCCAGTCCAGTAATAATATCACTTTTCTTGAGCCACGCTTCTGAATCCCACTGTATCCCAATCTTTGAAAATCCTTTTTTACCTTAAGTACTACCATTTCAGTACTTTTGTCTACATAACAGGCTGGGCTGAGTAGTATTAGCCACCGTGGACCACATGACAACTTGCATAAGAATAGGAAAGAAACCCATTATTTACTCACTTTTATGCATCAACCAGGAAAAAATGCTGAGATGTATTATTGCAACACATTTCCAAGTTGGGGGATCAGACATGAATTCTGCCTCGAGTAGTAGAAAGGCAAATAAGACATTTGGTTTTTTACTTGTCAGATAGTTATTTCTTTTCCTAGACTATATCTCTAAAATTCTGTAATTATTATATCTTGGAGGTATTTGTAAAATACAGTCTTAATAATTGTTTTCCACCTTTTAGTATCACCACTGATGCATTGAAATATCAGGGCACTTATATCCAAGTTTATAAAATGTCTTTCTAGAGATTGAAAATTCTAGAAGCAAAAAATTAACCTCTATGAAGTAATCCCAAATTTCCAAGATTATGGTCCATTTTCACTAATTATCACTTACATAACAACCTATAAATATGTTTATTTTATTTTAAATTAATATTTAACTTACTCTTGCTATGACTTCCCTATCTGGATGGCAGACTTCAGGAATTTGGATGTAGAATTCCTGGATACTATAGAATAACATGTAAGAAAAACAACACCCTGTGTAGACAGTGGCTTTAGAACACATTCAGGAGGTTATATATATATATATATATATATATATATATATATATATATATATATATATATAAATATATATATCATAAAAGCTTGTCAACCACAGGCTGATAGGAACCCATTGTGTGGAAAAATTTATCACTTAAAATCAAACTGTAACATCAACTAAAACTCAGTAACGTGTTCTCTGCTTCTTTTTAACCTTCTGTTGTTGCTTATTTGAAAATCTTGGCACCTGTCAGTAATGGAATATTCATGAGGCTATAGTCATTCCAAGACTAAAATGTTAGATTCTGCCACTTTTTCATAGATGGAGGGAGAAGTGCGATTTCATTTAAATAGAAATCTTTTTTATTTTAAAAACACATCCTACATACGTGAGTCAGGAAAAATTATGGTTGAACCATAAATGTAATTTTCATGAATGATAAATCCTATTTGCCCCCTTACCCTGGACCTTTGTTCATATTTTTATTATTCTACTAGTGGCCTGGCAATCTGTCAAAAGATTGGTTAGATCCTGATAGCCTCTATGAAGAAAACATTTTTTAATTCAATATTTTTGTGGTAAACATTTATTTTAAATTTAATACTGACTTTCCATATTCACAAGATTAATTAATAATAGACTCCTAACTATAGCAATATCATAACATTTTGATAATATATTTGATACAAACATACAAATATTTTCAGGTACCTTTCTTCATTAAAAATCCTTTAGCCAGTAAGCACATGGTAAACACACACAGAGTGTATCTCATAATTCTATGCAAATATCAGAAAGCATTTCAATTTGGCTGTTTCTATAACTACATAGAATTATTAAAAGTGTAATAGTTTTATGTTCAAGTGGGATTCTGCTGTATTAAATTCACTGTTAATCAAATCAGTCAAGCTCTCTGGAATTTCAATTTACATCTTTGCAAAATATTAGCAGTAGTTAATGTTTGATTTATTCATATTTTTTATTACTTATATACATCTTTAAGAAGAAGGCTATTACCTCTCAAAGCTATATTCTTTTATCTTTAGTGATGGTGAACAACAGACATTTTAGTTCCAATAGGAGATAATTAACTCTGGTAATGCAACTGTTAATGCATTAAAAATGAAAGCAATATTCATTCTACAAAACTTCTGATTTTGGAAAGCAAGTCACTTTATTCCTAGGTGTGAAGTATTTGTAATCTAGTAGCAAAGCATAATGCCAAAAAGTTTTAGGAGATGCCAGCAGTGGGCCCATGAGAAAGGTTTCTGGTTCAGATAATCAAGGCAGCACTTGGGTTCACCCCAGTGAATAACAGAATCATTTGTGCTCACACTTTTGTTTAAGTCCTTTCACCTCCTCATCTAGTTTTTTCACATGTTTCCTTTGCAATGGAAACTGTAGGGGTGAAATCAGCTAGCACACAGAGCAGGTGTTAGAGGTGTTCAACCCCGTCTATGCCTTTGTAGCTACTTGACCTTGGCAAATCAGCTGCATTCTTTAAGGCTCAATATTGTAAACCAATTATTTAGATGTAGATGCTATTCTCATTTAATTATTTATTACATGCCAGGTGTTTTCACACATTTAATTTTGACATGAACTCTCTGAGGAAGGCAATATCATTCCCTTTAAGACAAATCAAGGCTCTGAGGGTTCCAGTGACTTGGTCAAGGAGACATAGTCAAAGGGGCAGCTCTGACCTAAACACTGGCCTTGTCACTCCAAGTCTGCTATTCTTGGCAGTAAACTCTGCCTTTTCTAGTGACAGATCCTGTCCTATTTATATCACAAGGTAGTTGTGAAACTCTAATGAGACCATGTAAAAGAACGTTCACTGTAAGCTGTAAAGGGCTGTAAGGTTCAGACTAACATAACCATTACCTCCTGCTAATTGGTTAACAAGAGTAGTATGAGCTCTCACAGACAATCATTTTAGGAAAACACTAATAATCAGTATAGGTAGACACTCTCATTTTTTCAATTTTTGGTGCGAATCTGGGCTTTGGATACCACTCTTAAAAATAATACTAATTCTATCTCTTTTTAAAAAATTTATTGATTGATTTTAGCAAGAGATGAAGGAAGAGAGGGAGAGAGAGAGAGAGGAACAGATCTATGTGCCCTGACCGGGGATCGAACCAGCAACCCTGCACTTTGGGATGATGCTCTAACCAAGCAAGCTAACCAGCCAGGGCTAATTCTATCTCTTTTGATAAGTGCTTTGAAACTTGCTCAAGCAAATCTATATCTGAGTCTCACACACAATTGTGATAGAGTGCTCACAAATGAGAACTTCACCTTGAAAATGAGACAACTAGGTCAAATATGAAATTGACTAAGAGGGAAATATCACTATACTATTTTAATTAAATAAACAATATAAGCTAAACACATACTGAAATGAAGCTCTGAGGCTACCAGTTGAAATTCAGGCTCCAGAGAAAATACTATCAATGAGTGTTATTGGCTGAAATCACAAACTTGTTTGCCTACACTGATCTGTGTCAAAAAATGTATTTTTAATGTTTTTTTTTTTTTGGTTGGACTATAAAGATTGTGCCATGATGGTCATTTTAAGAAATGGTCCTTATATTACTATCTATGTGGATAATTACAAAATTCTTTCCATTTATAGTGATCAATAACATTTCCATTTGACCCTCCCTCTAGTAACCATCTGGCTCTGGGCCAGGCTTGAATTGAATAGATACTTAAGGACAAAGAGGTATCTACGATTCATCCAGTGGAGTAAATATTGGCCCAACAAATTTTTTTTTCAACCAGAGATTATGTTATCATAAAAATGAAGCATGTTCTGAACAGTCAGAAGCAATACATTATACAAAATGGCTATTAAAAATGTAATGCTTGGCATCTAAGTAATGTAATTTCCACATATACATCAGTAGATGAATACATATGATGCTATATTTTGCACAGCAAGTTAAATATAGCATATGAAATATTTTATATGTACATATAATGATAATATAGAAATGTAGAAGATGAGTAGACAAAAGAAAATCATAAACCGAGTATATGAGCTCATTTTAATAGTTTTTGCTCTAAGCTGTTTATAACTGTTTTCTCAATTTTTGCGGGTTTATAGTTTCTCTGAACCTAAGCAGAAGATCTAATTACTTTAAATTGAAAAAACCTCATATAATATAAAAATATTAAATATGTACTTTAGTAGCTGCTGAGTGTTGTTCTTAGAGCAAGAGACCTACAAGGCAATGCTATATAGACCATAACTTAATTATTCCAAATAAGGAGAGCCTGGAAATGGGAGTGAAATGGATAAATTTCTCCAAGTGAAAACAGCATAGTAAGATGAAGATGTTTAAGACAATACAATTAAATAAATTAAATTGAAGAGAATGTTCAATTAGTAGAGTTTTTGGTAAATATTTACAACTGTTGAAATAAGTTTTTAGAAAAAAATAGCAAAGAATAAAGTTAAGAAAACATTCTCTTGCACTTCACTGTCAACAGAATGTTTCTATACTTCATATAACCAGGAAGAATCCACCATTGCAACCTTCCACCTTTAAAGGAGCAGTAGAATTTTGAGTTCTATCTAAGGCCATTTTTAATTAGAAGCCAGTAATGGAATGGCTTATCAAATATTTTATTTTTTCCTTCAAAAATCCACATAAGATTGTTTGGTGACTTTGCTTTGAAGAAAGTGTCTTTTATTACTTATTTTAGTACAACGCATTAAAATCAAATATCTCCTGTAGCAAAACGATTCAAGTCCCTGGAACTCAAATAATTTTCTAATAAAAAATGCATGAGACAAATAAATGCACTTTATGTTCCACAAGAAAAGGCAGTTTCAACAGGCTAATGCTCAGAGAAAATTCATTTTATCAACCAGCCATTTCATTCTTTGGTGCTGTTACAAGCTCCTTCCAGTTGCTAGGCAACCATAATTCATAGTACCTTTTAATGGATACTATGCTACTGCTGAGAACATTAAGGTGAAGAGAATAAATGCCTTGGGTGAATCTTGAAATCTTTCATTATGCATGTCATTCTATTTCAGTAATGCTATAATGCTGAAATGTTTCTGTGGCAGGAAACTGAGTTGTAGTAATTGCATATTCCACTCATATATGTTTTGTAAGCAAAGCAGCACGTACTTGTCTAAAATGAGTTATTTCAAACATGATTGAAATTGGACTTTGCTACTTCTAAAGGTAGTAAATAAATCTAAAGAAAGAAAGAATTGGTTTAGAATAAAATGTCTTGAAACTTCCAGTAAGAATGAAGAAATTTTAGAGCACAAATCAGAAGTAATCAAGCTGGTGCAAGCTTGATCAGGAGGGTTTATAAATATGTGGTACATACAAGTTTAAACATAAAAATACAACAATATATAGAACATACTGCAAGCTTCAAGACAATCTAGGCCACCTTCATAATCAGGTATACATGTGTCAGGACTATTGACATATCCACGTTTTATTGAATAGATTGGAGTACACCATGTTTATCTTCCACTTGATTGTTACCAAGTGGAAAAGGTATTATATATTAATGCAGTTATATTTGTCATACAGTACACTAATTTTGTTTAAGTCTAAATATTATTTTAATTTTTTAATACTAGTAACATTTAAATTTTTATATATAGATTCATCTTACTGTATTAAAAAATAAATCTATGGTTTAAAGCCAGGGCAGCCATCATTAGAATGAGTGTGCTTTTGTTTCCCTTTCTCTTTAATGTGGAGTGTACAATTCTTTCAATGCAAAAATAACCATTTTTTGATAGATGTCACTTTTAACTCTTCCTTATTTACATTTTCTTACTGGTCACCACCAATTTGTGGACTGGCAAAAGAAACCAACAACAACCCAACCATGCCTATGTCTTCATGCATGAATTAAAAACGAACAATTCAACCCCTCATCTATATGTTGAACCAGTAGTTCTCAACCTGTGGCAGTAGGAAGGGGATCCTATAAGATATCTGTTGGCTTACTCAGATCTCTGAGTCAGAATCTCTAGAAAATGGGTGCTGGTAGGAGAAGCACCAGGTTTGGGTCTCATACCCAGGCTGAGAAAACAATGTCAAATCTACATGCTTCCCCAAATCTAGAATGTAAGGTATTGTGTTAGGTTTCATTTTGCATCAGGGAACTTTCATTATAAAGATATATTTCACATGTTGTCTGGAAAGATGAGCTAGTTGGTCATGTTATTTTGTCAAAATCGGGATATAAATCTTTCTGTGCTTTGGTCACCTGGATTATTTAATTTTTTTTTTATAGTTGCATGAATTACATCTACCACTTTATACAGTAAAGTGTGGCTCTTTGTTTCTTCAGTCCATCCTTCTACCTAAAAATAATGCTGAACATACTTTGTGAGTGTTTGAAAATCCAGCAATCTTTTCATGAACTCCATGAACTCTACTCAGTAGCCTCTCGCTCAGAAGAATGCCGGCTCTACTAACTCTTGCTAAGTATCACCCCCTGTTACAAAGCTTTAAAATGTTTTTGTACTGCCCTCTGTTCTCACTAACTGCTGGCCAGAAGCCCTGCCTGAAGCATAAAGATGCAAGTAGCTGTTCTAAATATGTAATAATAATAATAATAATAAATACTGCTTACCTTTTAAAATAATCATGTCTTTGAATGAAGCATAACCTTTTATGAAAAGCACTAGTAGAGCAAATAGGATGCACATGGTCTATCCTGGTACTGCTTATAGAAACTAAGAATTGCAGAATTAAGTCAGAGTGAGACTAGAGATGTTGGTAGGATAAGAAAAGCCACGATTTTATAAGAATTGGTACATTTGAAACACAGCCTTAAACAAATGTTCCAAGATGAGCATAAAGGCAAACTATTATATTACAAATTTATGCAGTGGACTCATATGAGATGGGGTGTTAAAACTGAGTGTCTTGATCATATGCCATCATTAAAGATCCCATGGTAAACGTACTTCTTGTAGAAGGAGGTGTGTTAGTCAAAAGCTTCTGGACAGATTCCATCTGCGTAATTACATCTTATCTAAATTCCCTGTGTAGTTTCAACTGGATAAGGTATTTTTCACTTCTAATCCAAAATTCAGATATAGCTTTTCTCTGCACTGCTAAACAGCTGCTGCACTTTTCCTCCTAATCGTATTTAGAATTGGACTCAGGTGGGGTTTTCCATCAATTCTGGGAATATTCATCTTCACTTTCCAAGTTTAATAAGAGATCTTTATTGAATATTTGCTAATATTTACATTACTAAAAGTCTTATTAAATTGGGGTACATGGTAAATATAGAATTTATGAATGGGAAGTGACCTCAGGGGTCATTTAGTCTTGCATCTTTCCTTCATGGGACAAAACTGAGTTGCTAATGATTATTAACATATATCCAGGCCCTATTATGTACATGCAGAGATATAAAATTAATGGTAGCTCACAGTTACAGAAATATATGACATCAGATCCAAAACTAATAGCTCTGGACCCTGGCCTGATTACCCAGGGCTCATTTCACTATGCTCTTATTTTATACATATTTCTAATAAAACATATTTCTATATTCCTGGCCATAGAGGTTAGATGAGCAAGCCATATCAACATGAATCATACTAGTAATACTAAAATTTTAACAAGTAAAAATATATATTTAGGAAACAGGGATCAGATCATGCTTTATAAAGAGATTTATGGGGCCTGGTCAGGTGGCTCAGTCGATAAAGTGTCAACCTTGTGCGCCAGAAGTTGTGGGTTCAAGCCCCGGTTAGAGGACCCATGAGGAGCAATCAATGAGTACACAAGTAGATGGAGCAACTAAGTGAAACAAGTTGATACTTCTCTCTCTCTTTCCCTCCCCTCTTCTTTTCTCTCTCTTTCAAGTCAATGATAAAATTTTTAAAAAGAGAGATATATGATGTGTTTCAGTGAGAAAAAGACTCAAGTATACTATTTTGAATGGTTTTGCTAAGATTTCAAAGATTCACAAATGCAACACTATCATAGTTTACAAAATTCTTTTACATTATTAAATGTGTGATGTTTTTTGATTATGTGTTTAATAGTTGTCTTTCTTCCTAGATTGTAAACACCCAGATCATAAGGACAATATATATTTTCTAGGTTACAAAGAAACACTTTTACATTTATTATTTATCTCAACTTCCACAGCCTATGGGGGATTGAAGAACTATTTCCACCTATGGCTGAAATGGTTCACCCTGGTAGTCCTTGGAAAATAATATTTGCTAGCATTCTATTGAAACCAAATGACGAGTTCCACTACCAGATTCCTGGCAGGCTCATAGATAATAGCTATACTTCCACAATCACTTCCATGTTTCTTTTAAAAAAAACTATTAAGCAGTAGTAGCAGAGGTCTAATCATGTTAATGACCCTATTGTCTACTTTTGTTTTCGACATTTCATTGACTGCTAATACTCAAAGTTTCCACAAGCTCACGATGACTTCAAAATGCCTGCCGTATAGAAGAAACTCAATAAATTTGTTGATGAATAAATTAAAAATAAATTAACCAAATCTAAACAAATGGAGAGAGCACATAATATGGGGAATGGAACCAGGCTCAGAGTTGGTATCTGGTCCTCATTCTTGTTTTCCATGAATTAGCTGTAAAACCATTTCACTTCCCAAAACTGGGGCTTTCCCAGTTGTAAAATGGAGAAGGAGTTTACTAAACATTAAGTTTCTACAAAGCTCTAAAAGAATTGACAAGTTTGACTTCCAAATCTTTTTCACTCTGCTAAGGTGTTACCTAGTGACAAGCAATATGACAATCAAGTGGCTAGAAGTCAGGCAGGAGAGGATTGAAAAAATAAAATGTCTCTATGCAAAATTAGATAATTAGTAATGGAATAATTTCAAATTATTTTATTTACTACTTACTATAGAGGGTCAATTATATTTATCAATCAAATGACCACTTTTCTAAAGTTTTCTCCTTTCTTCCATAGAAAGGCAAAGTTTCTCATTTGAAACTTTTATAATTTGAAAAGTGTCCTTTTGAAAAAATAATCTTTAATTAAAATTTACTTGAGGTGTTTTGCTTTGTTCTAAAAGTGAAAAATATCTCTATGTCCCTGAGTCTATTTTTATGTCCCACCTATGTATGGAATCATATAGTTCTTCATTTTTTCTGATTTACTTATTTCACTCAGTATAATATTATCAAGGTCCATCCATGTTGTTGTAAATGCTCCGATGTCATCATTTCTTATGGCTGAGTAGTATTCCATAGTATATATGTACCACATCTTCTTTATCCAATCATCTACTGAAGGGCTTTTTGGTTGTTTTCATGTCTTGGCCACTGTGAACAATGCTGCAATGAACATGGGGCTGCATGTGTCTTTACATAGCAATGTGTTTGAATTTTGGGGGAAAATACCTCTAATATTTATGCTGTCAGAGAGTGACCATGGTCATCATTAATAAACTCATATTTTCTTGGCTGGATAAGATGTATTAGTGGGGACTTTTATGAAATCAACCCAGGCCCTGGCTGGTTGGCTGGCTTAGCATTAGAGCATTGGCCCAGTGTGTGGAAGTCCTAGTTTTGATTCCTGGTCAGGGCACACAGGAGAGGCGACCATCTACTTTTCTACCCCTCCCTTTCTCTCTCTCTCTTCTCCTCCTGTAGCCATGGCTCAAATGGCTCAAGAAAGTTGCCTGGGGTGCTGAAGATGGCTCCATGGCCTCAGCTCAGGTGCTAAAATAGCTTGGTTGCTGAGCAATGGAGCAGCAGCCCCAGCTGGGCAGAGCATCGCCCTCTAGGAGGTTGCGGGGTGGATCCTGATTGAGGCACATGCAGGAGCCTGTCTGTCTGCCTCTCTGCCTCTCACTGAACAAATTAAAAAGAAAATAAATCAACCCAAGTTTCATGTTTTGTGTGGGGACAGATTTTCAGTGATTGTACTGTTCAATTTCACAATGCGTACCACGACATTATTCCTTAAGACTGTCAAAAATGTAAATTTACAATTTGGATTCCCCTTTCTATTATGTTTCATTATCCAATCATCTGATTTTGATCCTGTGACAATGTTGTCATATTTCTGAATGTCCTTTATGAAGATCAGGAGATGTTTTGTCACAGTCATACCAAAGACTCTGAGCAAAAGGAGTAGAGCATCGCATAATTTCATCCAGCCAGCATTTGCAGGCCATTTTCCTTTTAATTACTGTCAAATTCAATTTCACACCTTTTCATTCTTTGTTTAAGGATGTACTTTTCTAGGGAATATAAAATATTAACTGGTATTTACACTTTGCAAAAGCTTCTTATTAATCTTCCCCTGAAACAAATTTAACTGTAGGTTCAATATTAATTTGAAGTTGATGGGGATGACTATTATATAAATAATGAAAATGAATTTCCTGTCAAGTAAACATGCTTTTTTAAACCTTCTGTTTGGTTCAATACGTGTATGTTAAGGGTCACAGTAATTTAAGAAGAACATGCAGAACTAATATCTTAGTTGTGCAAAGAGGAGAAGAAAGTGGCCGCTTAATCTCATGTAACAAAGTAAGAAGGAAAAAACAAAAACCAAGACCCATCCAGTGGAAGGTCACAGCCAATAACATTTCTGCTAATAGAAAAGGATGCTGAAACATCAGATGTAAATTGGTGTTTTCTGAGAATTTTAATGGAGTTCTACGTCACATTATAAAATGTTTAATTGTAACCCCATTTTAATAACACCATCTGATTAAATGAAAAGACGCCTTGCTGATCGCAATTACAATCTGTCAAACTGCATATTTATTTACAGTTTGGTTTTCTAAAACCATAAGATAAAAAAAGAAAACTCTATTCAGCTTGTCAGGAAACTATAATTACTGTGTATCCTTCTGTCAGTTTCTGCATAAAACTTTTGGTCCTAAAATGGATCTAATTATATCTACATCAACATTTTTATAAACGTTCTATTTTTTTTTCCATCTCAGTGAAATCTTTGTTGTTAACTGGGAAAAACATATTCTCTCTTTTTTAAAAGGCATTAGCCAGGCTTGTTTGCTTTCTTTCCTTCAAGATGTTATAAAATCAAACATCCTTTTCAAAATATAAAAATATTTGCTTATGTCCCTCTTTCTCCTGGCATGAGATTATGAAAAAAAAAACCCACAAAAAAACAAAAAACACCCAACAATTATTTTGGCTGTTCTGGCAAAGCTGTTTGTGATTGTCTTGGATATCATGAAATTTCCTGTCTTCAGCAATGAAAGTCTAAGTCTCTTTTCGTAACTACATTCTGACGTTTAAGGCAGAGGACTCCTCTACAGATACAAGTAGGAACAAGCTGCTGGAACCTACAAGGGAAAGATTGGTCAACGGGGATGTCTTTCCTCTGAGATCCTCCCCTGCCCACTTCTCACGCCGTTGTTTTTTTCCTTGTTCACCTACTTCCTACACTTTCAGTGCCTTCCTACTTTTTGGGGTCACCCACTTTGCCAAGCACCCTGTAGAAATGTCCCAAACACTGAATAGACATCCAATCAGACATATTTTACCTCCTGTTTTTAGGGCCCATTTAGGTGAAAGACATGCTGATATGTTTGTGGATGATAATGCTTAATATTCTGCCCAGTCTGGGAATCATAATTATAATTGTCAACTAAAATCTAGTGCCGGGACTATGGTTTTCAGCATGAAGGCATCGTGTACGATACTTTAGCAGAAGGGCCTGAACTAGACTCTCCTCATGTCTTACCACTTAGTCGAGCCTTGACGATGTTCTCCAATAGACTGCTGGGCCATTTCAGGTTAGCATAATTGGTAACTACTTAGAATGAAGCCAGACAATTCCTGGAGGGTGCAACCTAGAAGCCCAGTTTCTTATACAGGAAGCTTAAATGAGGCAAGTAAAACGAATTCAATGCCTATTTCAAATATGCTCAGTGTCTTTAAATACAGTATACAGAAATATCTGAACTCAGAAATTGGGAAGAATTGTAACTTGTTAAACAGAAGACAATTACATGATCTAAAAAAGAAAACCCATCATGGTAGAACTGCACAGTAATTATATTAACACTTTAAGTAGTACAAATGTTCATGTACGTCCCCATGCCTCCTGGCCATCAGAGTAAGATCATACATGTACATCTTTAAAAATATGTAAGGCAACATTAAAAAAAGGCAAATGTATGTTCTTTTTGTTTTCATAAATTAGTTATCTAACAAACATGATTTTAAATTAATAAAACTATAACTGGAATTAATTTCATTTTTTGAAAAAAAAAAAAAACCACAACACTCCTGGAGGTCAGTGAGCATGAAAAAAACTCACTACTCAAAGGGTTAATGGGGAATCTAGAGGTTATAATTTCCAACCTTTCACGCATAACCCACACGTAAAATTTAAACATGGCACGTAGGCCTTTGTGAAGGGATTGCTGCCGATCTGGCTGGCCTCTTCTCCCCTTGTGCATCGTCCCCATTTCCCAAACATGTCACTCTGACTTCTGTGCCTTTTTGTTTTTATCATGCTGTCCCCCTCCACCACCTCCTTGAATGCCTGCCTTCCTTGTTCATCTGGCTTTCACTCCTCCAAGTACTGCAAACCTCAACCTTGAAAGTCTCTTGAAATCTATTCTTAAATACTGCCAATAGGTTCATGAGCACTTTCTCCAGTGTTCTTTTTGCAAATTGTTTATACCTCATCCAAAGCAATGATGGTAACATACTATCTATTCATATGGCTCCTGATCTGTGTTACCAGCAACGGCCATGGTATCACCGCAAGGCCTATGACTAGCACAGTACCTGGAACACAGAAGACACTAATATATATTTGTTGAATATTAATTCAGGAGTCTTGCTCATCTTTTCTGGTGAAGTAATGTTAGGAATAAAAATCACTTCAGCCTAAATCAGTCTAGTGAAGGCATCAGCAGTTCTATTTTACAGTGTTTTTTCTTTCCCCATCCAAAGTTGCAAATTGCCTCCAGCTCTCTCTCCATCATCACTTTGTTCTCTAGAGGTTCTTGTTAGCAGGATGGCCTTGGCTACCTTCCTTTTGTAAGAACTAGCAGGTTTAGAGATTAGTGACTTTCAGAAAACACAAAAAAACTGCAGCTTTGTGGTTTTCAACCCTGGTTGCACAGTAAAATCACCTGGGGAGTTTTGGAAAAAAAAAAAAAGGTACTAATCTTTGGACCCCGCCCCAGAAGAATTAGAGCAAATGACTTTGGCAGGAGGCCCAAGCATTTGCCTCCTCATGAGCACTTAGGTTTGACAACATAATTCTTGCTACTTAAACTGTGGACCTTGGACTAGAAGTTTAGGCCTCACCTCTCAGGCCCCACTCTAGACCTGCTGAATCAGACTCTACATTTTAACAGATCTCAATGATTTCCATACACATTAAAGTTTGAGAAGCACTGAATATGTCTCTTAATCTCTTTTGGATCTCAGGTTTCCACAGTGTTCAACAGAAACAAGATCTTATTTCTGACAGGTTATATGGGAAGGGAGGTGGCAGTAATTGACCTCAACCTCTGAGACCATTTCAGCATCATGTTAAATTGCCCTCATTGGCCCACACTTATATGTTTTTACCCTATTTTAAATTAGAACCATCTTGTGTTATTGCAATGGCCTAGGCATCCATATAAAAACTATATAAATGTATAGATGTAGCTGACAAAGTTTTTCCAAGTCTTTGTAGATGTTACCGAAAGTTAAAAAATACAAATTAATTTAGTAGCATTACTGAATTCTTTGGATATTATGTATTTTTAAAGTTAATAAATTTTGAAAGTTCAACTATTATAATGTTGATGGTATTTGATAACTGTCTGAAATTAGAATATGAAAAATTTGGAAACTAATAGAGTTAAAATTTTTAAGGGCAACCTCTCAAAGTAGGGTAGATGCTTACTGTATCCTGCGTGAACAGAAATAACGCGAGATTTCAGTGTCAACTGGCTCTTGATGCAACGAACGCTCTCTCTGTCTAGTAGGCGCCCATGTTTTATCAGAGAATGTTGTGACAATATGATTTAGATTCTATGAGAACTTTTTTCTCTAGGAATGCAATTTTGATATTATAAAGTAAGTTAATTAAAGAGCATGATTTGATTGATCAAAATGTATTTTACAAACATCTTTTAAAGGTCCTGTTTTCTTACAAGCAAAGTTCTATAAGTTCTTCCCAAGAAATAGGCCTGTAAGAAAACTTATTTGTATTCCTCTAGTTTAGCTGTATGAGTCCCCGACCCTGGCTCTTAGCTCTGGTCTGAAGCTATCACTGGTGTTTATCAAAGATATCCAAAGAATATTTACAAATGAACACAATCATGGGCAAACGATGTTAGAGACAGGACAATCAGCACAACAGTCATTGTGGACAACTAAAGGTATGTCTTTTTTCTAAAAGTATTTCTATATAGAATTTCTTGGAGAAATATTTCCCACTACTTCTCATTCTTTTCTTCAAAGAAGCATTATTCTCTATAATGTATTTTGTAGTCTTTTTCCTTTTAACTGTCAAATTACACAACTTCTTGGATATCTTCCAAATTCCCTAGGAGTTTATTTCATGGTTTAATACAGGACAGCCCATTTTAAGCAGTTCCTTTTGAAAGTGTTGAACAGGGACTGTTTTAAATGGGTCACTCTCAGTTTGGGACAAGGGTAGTTTGTCCGGACACTTCAATGGCAAGACTTGAAGCAGAATGGGGACATATAAATAAAATCAGAGATATCTAGCTCTACTTTAAATTTTATTTTAATCTTATATTATTTCTCTTATTTATTGTAAATATATATATGCATATGAGGATATGAGTACTTTTTCTTACTAAATTTACTCTATTGTAATCATAAGGGTTTAAATGTACAAGTACATAAAGAATTATACCATCGATAACCCTTACTGAAAGGTATGCATTGCTAAGCATTGATTAAATGCAGAAATGGCTGAACTGAAGCTGATCATTCTGAACTACATGGAAGACAATCAAGTAACCTTTGAGCAGAAAGAAAAAGAATATATAATAATCAAGTTCAATTACTTTTCAATTTAACTCCCCTGCTACCACTCCAGCTAAAGTCACAGGCTTGAGCTAAAATGATAATGGAATTTTAGTGTTCCAGAAAGTATCTTTGAAATAGACTGGTTTTGTTATAATTTCTTCTGGTTATAGAACTTGATCCTGACTGACTCCCAAGGTTCTATCATAATTTTTCTTAAATTTAATAAATTTATATTTTAAAAACCAAACAAGTGTGATATACTTTATTTTTAATGGATTTAAATAAAGTTTTCAAATAGACTGTTTGCCCTCTCAGAGGCATAAGGAGACTGAAGACTGGACTTAATTCATGTTATTAGTTATGATTAGTTTGTATCTCACACTAGGATTCGTTCAAATTTTGCCTGTGATTATTTATGTTTTTAAAGCAATAACTACCCTTTTTTTTTATTAAGGGCAGGGCAGGGCACTTAGAATTATTTTTTTTCCTATCTAGAGAGAAATAACAATATTCCTTTGTTTCAAATTAAGTTACTCTAGAAAAATGGCTCCCAAATTTGAGCATGCAACAGAAAACTTAGAGGTTATATTAAAAGATATATAGTACCTGAACCTTAGAGTCACAGTTTCAGAAGGCATGGAGTAGGGCCCAACAGTTTACCTTTCTATCAAGTTCCCAGGTGATGTCTATGCTGCCTATCTATGAACTGCACTTTGAGACCAGCACACTGCACAGGAACAAACTTACCTTTCTAGACTAAGTGGGGCACCTGATATGGGAATACATAGCTTCTCTTTTTCTTTATTACTATGATCCTATTTGTACCAAACAAACATATCTCTTCCTTTCTGTCTATAAGCATGAGAATTATGCAACCATGGCCCTTCCCAATGCACCTCAGTAATGCTTTAATATATGACATAACCCTTTATCCATGAAATGCAGAGTGATTCAGGAAAAGAATAGTCAACTGTACACCATATTTCCCCATGTATAAGATGCACCTTTTTCCAATAAAACTGGGGTCTAAAAACTGAGTTTGTCTTATATAGTGGTTGTAGATTTTTTTTTACTTCCATTTCCTGCATTTTTGTGATTGTCTTTGCGCTCATTGTTTCGCTCAGTGATTTGTCATCAGACACAGATGAGGACAAGCTAATGGATGGAAGTTTTGACAGTGATAAGGAGTTGTATGAATTTTATGATGAATAAAACTTGAGTTCAATTACTTTATGTAATACATTTTTTTTCAAATTTTAAGCCCCCAAATTAAGGTGCGTCTTATGCATGGGGAAATACATGTCTCTTTTTATTAAAAATCCTCCATCTGTTCTCACTGATTAACAAATGAAATTCAGACACTTTGCTTGCTGCTGTGGGGGGAGGGGCTTGAGGGATTGAGCAAAAATGAAATAAAAAAGAGAAAAAGCTCATGGACATGGACACAGTAGGGCAACAGCTAGGGGTAAGAGGGTGGGGAGAGGTAGAGGAAGGTATGGAGGGATAAATGGTGATGGAGACTTGACTTACGGAGGTGAACACACAATACAGTGTACAGAGATGTGTTACAGAATTGTGCACCTGAAACCTGTGTGATTTTGTTATCTAGTGTCACCCCAATAAATTAAAAAACAAAGTAAAAAAACAATACTTTGCATCACATTCAAGGGTCTCTATGAATTAGCTTCAACCTAATAATATTCATTCTTTCAACTATATCCACTTAATTGATATTTGGCCAGATTTTGTTCTTTGCCAGGTATTTTCCAAGATATTTCTACTTTATGTGTTATTTTCCCCCTTCACTTGATTTGAATATTTTTGTTTCCTTTCATATGTATCTTTGCCTTGCATTGTTCCCACACTATTTTCTTTTTTTTTTAATGTGGGAATTAATATTCATTTTAAATTGTAGGACTACATGATAGTGTTTTCAAAGGGCCTAATATGGTGCCTGGCATTTAGTATGCTCTGGATTACAGCTTGTTTTCTATTGTCTCTTCTCATTTTCTTCACATTCTCAGTGCTTTATCTAGAATGTCATGGTAAAGTCATTGCTTTAGTTTGACTTACTGATGCATCATTTCCTCATTTGTATTGTTAATTTTCATATTTTTAAAATAAGGATAGCATTCTGCCTTGAAGCTAGTAGATGCTTATGAAAAATATTGACTGTTACAGTTTTTATTACCAATACTTGAAAATATAAGAATGTTCTGCAAAGATGTGTTCAAAGGTGTGAAAAGTATTTATTGCCAGATATTTAAATGCTTGCTCGAAAAGAACAATTTAAATTTATTTGTTAGAATTTAAGTATCACTACATTTTGCTCAAAGTTAGCTTTCACTTAGCCATTTTTATAGAACAATATAAATCATGTCCTGGTTATTGGAATGACAGGAGATGGAGAGAGAAAGCTGAAAGTGTGCTCAACGAAGTGGAGAGAATTATACGTGACAGGCAGTCCACCTGGCCTCATTCTGCAGGGGACTAAGTCATGGAAACTGGCTTAAGTGGTGTTTGTCAAAATGGTTACCCAAGGAAAACAGTGAAGGTCATAGTTCCAAGCACCATGTTGTCAAGATCAATGCCTCCTTTATCTACAAGCAATGAAGTATGATGGGAAGAACCTGAAGACAGAGTCTGAAGAGGTGATCTAGTCCTGCCTCTGGTAGCTATATAAACTTAGCCAATCATGAACACCTCTAACAATTGACTAGAATGAGTTGAAAAATGAAGGATTTTCCTAGTGACTCATGTAATTTCCAGCTCAAATCTCCAATTCTATGATTGTTTCTGTAAGATTAACACTGCAACCGGCAGAATCTCCGTTTGCTCCTGCAGTGTTCTTTTAAGAGAAGGTCTGTGCCAATCTCTAGTCACTGCCCATTCCATATTTAAAGAAATTGTTTAGTTAGAATATGGCTCTCATTATAAGCATTTTCCCTATCAGAAGACATTTGACAATATCTAGAGATTTCTTAGTTACTACAACTAGTGGGTTTGGCAGCTAGTGAATAGAAGTCAAGCGTTTGGCATCTAGTGGGTAGAGGTCAGGGCTGCTGCTAATAGTTTACAGTGCAAAGGAGAAGTATTCCCTCCCCAAAAAAGAATTATTCAGCCCAAAATATCAATAATGCCAAGGTTAAGAATCCCTGATCTAGTTAGTAAGCTAGATAATAATTTCTCTGTGAGAAGTTATTTCCTTGGCATTTATAATAGTTTTGGGCACAGAACAAGAGCTCAATATATGCTTGTTAGAACTAAAAAGAAAGTTATATATTTTTAAAATATCTGATATTTCTAGCTCATTAATCATTCCTTAGAGATAAGATTGTGAAGAACCCTCTAAAAATGCATCTATGACTCATGACTGGTGACACATAGACTGATTTATTATATTAAGTGTCCAGTCATTTATTAGGATATATTCAGCCTTGTGTGGAGACAAGGAGTCAAGAAAGGAAACAAGAACCATGATGTGCTATTCATTAGGGTCACACCATGCAGAATGTCAAAAGGAAATTCAGCCTGGTAGCTGAAAATTTCTCATCATTTCTTAAAGATGTGCAAGCTATATTTAGTTTTTTAAAATATTATTAGTACATTTAGTGATATAAAATGGGTCTCTTTAGAAATCTAGTCACTAATTTATTGGTATTAAGAATGCAATAAGAATCAAGTCACCTAAAAGTCCATAAACAACTCCAAACAATACCAAGTCATAGTCTAATCTAGATAGAAATGGATAGGGTTCAAGTTTCATAAACAATTCTTTAAGACATAAATCTGTATGACAGTGTTCCAAGCCCAAATTTTACCTACAGTTAAAGAATGTTATCAAAAAGAACAATTAGAGTACATCTGGTGTTAAGACCTGGTTAAATTGACATGTCGGTCTCTTTCAGTTATACTCTAATATATCTAATTATTCCAAAATGAGTGTTAATTTCACTATACAACAAGCATTTTTTTCCCAACTAGATTTCTGGGAGCAGAAATTAGAAAAACAAATAAAAGTTTCCCAAACTCTTTTTCTGACCATCTCTATACATTTTGTAAATACATATGCAAATTATTTGCCAATCTACCAGATCTTATCAAAACTTTTAAACCCCCAATTTTTATAACTGTTTCTCAAAATCAGGTCATTAAACTACTGCCTAAACACCTCTTTAAATCTTTGAAAGAAGTCATACATTCAGTTTTCAAACCATTTCACTAGAAACATTTTTATCTTAATGCTTATACTTCAGAAGTATACTGTAAGTCCAACCATGTAGCTTTCATTACAATGATGTTATCTACACATCCTAGATTTTATCAATTTAGGGTACTATAATCAAATACCTTGGGGTGGGAATAATAATTCTGTGTTTCTTGCTTGGTCCCTAATTTCCCCCTCTCTGCTGGAGTAGAAAATGCTGTGGCCTGCAACCATCTGAGGCATTTGAGCTGGAAACAATAGCTGAGGATATTCCTAAGTGAAGGAGCTATATAAATGTAAATTACAAAGGATAGAATTCATAGGGCTTATATGTCAGTCTCTCTGGAGTCCAAGCGGTTCTGTATGCTCTCCTGGAATTGTCCTGACTCAGTGCTTTACTAATTTGAGGGTCCTGGGATTGGAGTTTAGGAAAAAAGGGCAAGAGATGAAGGCAAATATAATATATATTTTAATAATAAATTAGCATACTTATTTAAAGTGTGTGGTCAGAGGCGATTTAATGACAGGAGCACCAAGGCCCTGCAAAAGCCCAACTTTACACTTTTTTGTAATGACACCAAGTTTGGTTTCATATGTGCAATTTTAGCATTAATAGTATATAACATTTTTTATTTATTTAAAAATATATTTAACATGTATTTTTATTTTCCCTGTCTCTCTCTCTCTCTCTCTTTTTTTTTTTTTTGTATTTTCTGAAGTGAGAAGGGGGGAGGCATAGAGACAGATTCCTGCATGCGCCTGACCAGTATCCACCTGGCAAGCCCACTTGGAGGTGATGCTCTGCCCATCTGGGGCGTTGGTCCATTGCAACCAGAGTCATTCTAGTGCCTGAAGCAGAGGCCATGGAGCCATCCTCAGAACCCGGGCCAACTTTGCTCCAATGGAGCCTTGGTTATGGTAGGGGAAGAGAGAGAGAGAGAGAGAGAAAGGAGAGGAGGAAGGGTGGAGAAGCAGATGGGTGCTTCTCCTGTGTGCCCTGGCCGAGAATCAAATCTGGGACTTTCATACACCGGGCCAACGCTCTACCACTGAGCCAACTGACCAAGACCCTCTCTCTCCCTCTTTTTTTAAGGGGCCCAATATTTTCTTCTGTGCCCGGGGCTTCAACTGATCTTAATCTGCCTCTGTGTGTGGTGTGTGAGCATATGTGCATACAAATACACACACCCAAACTCTTCCACCAGCTTCTATGGCATTCCCGTTTTATTAAGCTATGAAGTGTGAACAGTCCTAAAGTGTTCAATTTCTTAAGGACTTCTTTAGTCTATCAGACACAGTAGTGAACATATATGCCAGGTGAGCGCCTATCATGACATCTCTTCAAGATGTGAAGGATAGAGCAGGGATTAGACTGTCAAGGTTTCTACCTTGCATGAAGTGAGAGGCAGTGGGAGGCAAATAACCAACTAGTTAAACTAGATGATTCAGAGAGCAACGACAATAATATCTATGCATTTCTTTCCATGTGGACTTAACAGTGTTAACTCATTTAATAAAACATGGCAATGTGATGTGGGGGTGAGTGGTGGGGGCAGTGCCAGATTAGACCAGAATTTCAGAAAAGTGATATCTGTGTTGAGAACTGACTAGAGATCTGAGGCAAGAGTATCAACAGTGTGAAGGTCATTGGGTGAGAAGAGGGTAACAAAAATCTAGTGTGACTATAGCTCAGTTAGGGGCAAAATAGTATGAGTATTCTATTCATTGACTCTTGTGTGAATAATGTATTATGGAAAAACAAGAGTTAGGAAAGGATGACAGTTAGGGAACCACTATAATAATCCAAGAGAAGATGGCATGTTGGACTACAGTGGGAGCAGTGAAGAAGAAAACTATGTGGATAGATGCCCAGTGTATTTTGGAGGCAAGTCAGTTGAGACTCACTCATAAACTGGATGTTAAGAGTGAGAGAAGAAGATGAACCAAGACTGAATCCCAGGATTTTAGGTTGAGCATCTGGCATGGGCAGTGATTCAGTTTCACTCAGTGAAATTCTTTACCCCAAAAATATCTCCCTCACTTCTCCTTGTCAATAATCAATCTTTTCTTGAGATCCTGTTCAGTTGCTATCTCTATTAAGTAGTTTGTCCTGATTCCTTACACCATTTTATAGTAAGTAACTTGCTTTGAAAGTTACATGACTTTTTAAGTATGTAACTCATTTGTTTTACTAGACACTTGATGGCAAGAACTAGTCCCATAAAATGTTTGCATCCTAATCCATCAACATGCACAGTGTCTCATATATAGTTACTGGAATGTAAGTTTCAGTTCCTCAGAAAAGTCCCAGTGTTAGGCCTAATCATTATTAGTTCCCGGCTTCATTCTCAAAACTGTGTTGTTTGAATGATAAATTATGTAGTGATCCTATATACAGTAGAAGTCCAATACCACCTAATTCTTCTACAACTCAAAGTCTGTGCATATAAATAGAACAAAAAAGGAAAAATTGGGGTTCCACTTTGTAATCTGCCAGAATCCATGAAGCTCTAAGGGGAGAATCTTCTGATACAGAATCCAGCCAAAAAGCAAAGGTGCTTAGTACTGCAGAAATCTCAGCTCTGTCTACAAATAGGAAATGAAATGCAGAATGATGAGTTGCAGATATTTGAAGACTTAAGTGCCTCAAACATCTCGCCTTTTTTTTTTTTTAGAAAGATATGCATTTTTGGTATTATAATTCTGTGATTTTCCACTGACATATAAAGTTGCAAAAGATGTAAGAAAGAGGGGTTTCCAAATTCAACAGTATGTGTTAGAGTTGTTCTCACCTCTGTATTTTTATACTAAGCAGAAGAGAGTGTTTGAAATGAAACTCCTTGGTAACTGTCAACAGGATTATTGTCTTGAACACTCATTTGAACAGTCTCAAGGCAAAGAAACTATTACCAGGTTTATTCCTTGTCAAAACAGTTGTTTGCTCTCTCGTGGATATAACCTAATCACTTGCTCAGCTCAGACATTTTATGCCTGAGTAACATCCTCTTCACAACTTGGACCAAGAAGAGCCCTTTGGGTAAGATTCTTCCTTCCCAGGCAGAGTGCAGCCCTGTGTTCCTGCAGGTGCTTATCCAATAAACTGTAATAAGGAGAACCTACTATTTTATGCATCATACTGTTGTCATCCAGGTGCCTGAGGAAACTGTTCTGTGATCCACGAATCAGAGTTTTATGCAGTGATATTTGATACTTACTTTTTAGTAACATATTCTTTCTAAACATTCTGACAGACTGCCCAGGGAGACTTATTCCTAATTTCTCCTTTTTCTGGCCTCTGCAGGAAGCTGTGTTTTGTAGTCATTTCTTTGGTTTACTTTGCTTGTGCCTTTTAGAATAACTTCACATTTTTAAATTTCATATCATAGGATTATTACAGATAATGTGAGAACACATGAGGCCCGGTTGAGCTCCCCCTTTACCTTGCTGTTGAGCTCTTTACTGGCAAGGAGCGGCCTACAGATTTTACACAGGAAGGTGCCTCATCCACAGGCACAGCCCATGTCACCGGATCAGCAGTATCCCTTGTACCCTTAGCATCAAAGCTTTCAATGGCAAGTTTGATAAGAACCCAGGATCAACCCAAATTCCCATTTAGGTTAGCCATGCTTTTAAGCCACCTCAGTGAATAAAAATCTATGATTTTTTTTTTATTTGAAAAGGCCAAAATTTTCAGTAAATACAGATAAGAAAGCATTGGTTGTAAATTATGTCAGTAACATGCAGTATAAAAAAGTATAAAAGTATAAAACCTCACTTGAGAATAGAGGAATTGTAATATTAGGGCACATTCAAGAGAAATTGGCATTTATTACCTGTTTATAATTTATTGTGTAGGAGAACCTAAGATGATCGGCTTACTTGTAGTATCTCATTTATCCGCACTACGAGAGGAAGTACAACGTACTAACCATCATCTCCATTTTATAAGTGAGGAAATGGCTGAAGTACCTTGTGCTGGGTCCTGCCACTAGGAAGGGCTTGCCTTTCTAATCACTCCATCATAATGGGAACTTTGGACTCAGTGAGGTCACATTTGAGATTTTCTGCCTTCAGAAATCCTTGATCTCAATATTCTTCCCATTGTACCAGTGAAATACACCAGCATTGTCACAATGTCTTTTAAATACCTTGTGATCTGTGAAGTAGCTTTTGCTATATCAAGTTCAAGCAACTGTACTTGCATAGCTTATGCCGCTTAACGCCGAGGTGCTATTTTACTGTACATCAACCTCCAAATAGGCAAAGGTGATGTGTCACTTCTCTATAGCTGTGTAGATCATGCATAAAAGCACCATGGTTCATTTAACTACCCTGGTGGATCCATCCTAAACCAGTACTGTTTGGGAGACCTTATGTAGGCAGTTGATGCCTGGGTTAAATCAGACTGTCAATCACTGAAAATTCTACTAAGAGTTAATGGGTTCAATCCCTATAGCATGTAGAATAACTTCCCTGCCAATTTCTGGCCTCATGAGGGGATCTCCATAGTAATGCTCTCAGGGGGTGGGACATTCCACAGATGGGTAAGGAGATTAGGCCATTGACAGGAAAAGCTTTGAAAGTTACACTCTGGCCCCACCATCCTTCATGGGCCAGCTTTATCATTCACACCCTAGGGTATATCAAGGAGAGCCCTGAGCTCATGGGGGATCTGAGCACATGACATATTTGGGAACTTGGCCTATCAAGATGCTTTTGTGACCCTAGCCACATTTATTGATCATTACTAGACAGGAATGAAGATTGTTCACAAATCACTGTCAATTCCTTTGGTTCTTATCAATTCCTTGTCATACAGCATATTCAAATTTTTATAAAGAGACAAATTAATATGAACATATCAGAGAAGTAAGGGGAATTTAATATAGAGAAGGAGACATTGCTAGCTAATTTCAAATCTGCTATCCTTGGCAAGTTGACCATAATTTTTCTTTATTTTATTTATAAAATAATTTAAATATCATTGGATTTTTAAAATAAATTTTGTAGTAAGTATACAAATATGGAGGGAAAAATGTACAAATATGGATGGAGGGGAAAATCCTTTGAGGGTGGCTCAATCATGACAAATGGCAGATGACCCACCTCCTAGATATAGGGCAAGTGGCACAAATCCTTGTCTGTTAGTATAGCCTGTTGTATCTGAAGAGGTGACACCATCTTCCTTGAGAAAGAGTTAATATTTTAAATTACATGCAGTCCCCTGGTTACCAAAGAGACAGGTTCTGTAGGTTTGTTCTTAAGTTGAATTTGTATGTAAATTGGAACATGAACATTTGCCTATTAAATGCAACTTAGACAGATGTTTGCCTTAACATAGTATTTATTTTTACCTTTTTGTGCATTAACATTTTCAAACCTACAGAACCTATCTCATTCTAACCCTAGGGACTGCCTGTATTGGATTTTTGGCAAATAGCAAACATTTTTTTCATTAGCTGAAATGTAAATTTATTCAACACAATGACTAGAGAAGGTACTTAAACTGTCAAATACTAGAAATCTTAATCTTGTACCTCACTTAATCCCCACAACCACATGGTGATATAAATATTATTGTTATCATGTTATTTTTTTTCTTTTCCTGAGAAGAAAACTGAGAGTTATTGATCAAGTGAGTTGTCAAAGTCTTCCAGCCAAAATTCCAAGTCCATCTATCTCTTTTTCATTCAATTTTATGATCTCTCTTTTTTTTCTGCCCACTCATTCTGATGAATATTATTTCAGCAATGTGAAAAAAATGTGAGTTTATTTTGTTAAAAAAAAAAAAAAGGAGAGGGGTGCAAAACTGCGAATGTGGTCTGGGCTTGCTTGGCCAGTGTGTGCACTGGCGGCACTAAACATGTCAGAACACACTACCCAGGGAAGAGGGAGAGAACAAAAAGCTCAATGAAGGTTTTCATTGCAAAGTTACAGAGCCCACCCAAGTGTGAGGCGCAGCCCCTTACTCAGCAGATATACAGAGGGGACAAGGACCTTAGTCTGCCTGCTTCATCACCTCCCAGCTGTCCACCTGTGTAACCTACCTCTGAGTCCCTAGTTTCTCCTGTATGAGCTAAAGGTGGCAGGCACCACTGCCTCCTGATGTGATTATGGGAATTAAGGCAGAAACTGTGTGTGTTTGGGACCTGGCAAGAATAGGTGTTCAATAATTGCCCACAGAGTCATTCTTAAAATGACCTATGGAGCATGAACACTGGAAACTAGAAGAAGAATGACAAGCCATGGAAGGAAAACCCACACAAGCAGATGTGCGGCTTCCTTGGATAATAAACAGGTGACATAAAGCACACTGCCTGGTTTTGCTTGAGGACTTCAGACGGACAGACTCACTTCATTCTTATCACCAACAAGAGAGAGATGAGAGGCGGGAGAGTGGGCACAGGGAGGTGAAGTCATTTGCCCACAGTGACATGTAGCCAGTGAGGGGCGAGGCAGGGTCCAAGTCCAGGCTGCCTTACCCCAGAACCAGCCCGGTACTGACCACTCACACTGCTTTTCAAGACCCCGATGCCATCACCAGTTAGTTTCTGCAGCTGACTACCATGCTCCCTGGTCAGCCGAAGGAGGGTACCAAATTAGATAACTGGAGCGTACATGGTCTCACATTTTCCACGTTTCCTATATGCAATCCTCATCTTCCCAAGTGAACTGTAGGCTCCTGGATTATAGCACCTAGCAGATCTGAAGCACAATGAAGACACTCCAAAACTATGTGATTAGTGGGGTGTAACGCCCAGTGAAGCGCAGCGTCAGAGAACCAGTGTCTGCTGTTTGCCGGGAAACAAAAGCCTAGCCCCACATGCTGCTCTATTTAGAAATGAGCCTGCTTTGGGGAAAGCAGAAACAACCACAGAAACAAAAAAGTACCCCAGGTAACACAGACGCTGTTAACCAAAGGTTCCAATTTGCATCTGCCCAATGGAGGACTGGCCTTTGCTGGCCAATGATATTCTGACAATGTGGTAAGTGTCTCAGACACACAAACACAATTAACTTAGAAGTGTATAATTGCATATATTTACTTAGAAGAAGAGACAAAGGGATCCATACATACAGATGAGAATAGCATGCAGTTTTTTCAATCTGAATAATAGTTACATGGTCAAGTCTGATTATTCTCCTCTTCTTGCTAATTCTTCAAGAATTATATGATATATATATATATGGCACAATAGAAAAAAATTACTTTAAACGCTAGTAATTTTGTTTGTCTTCTGATAGTCATAATAATAATATACCTTATATAAATTCATCATCTTAAGAACTGAAGAGGAACTTATTTTTCATTTAGAGCATTATCAAGTTTCACAATGTATAGAATATGGTCTTCTCACAACTTGGTAAACCATTGTTTATGTCTGCTGGTTAGCAGAAAATGTGATTAGATATTGCAAAAATATTAATAGTGTAATCTTTTAGGGGTTGAATGATTTTTATTAAAATCAATCAAAATTTTGAATGAAATAAACTTCTTAAATGTTAAAGAATATAATATTTTTAACAATGCTTTTGGAATAGAACACATATTTGAGACAGTTTCTTGCCATATTAAAAATGGGATTACTATCCTGAATTACATAAAGGAGTTAAATCCTCTTTCTGTCAAATAGTACTTAGATTTCCCTGGGGGATTTGTACATTCCATTAAATTATGAAAAGTTCAACTATCAATTTTGTTATTATATATTTATCAAAATGCTAAATATATTTATTAAGTGAAGAGAAAAAGAAAAAAACTGCTATCTGGCTTATTATGGCATTTGTGATATTTTAAAAGATCAAAAAAAAAAAAGGAAAGGTGAAACCTACTATTTTAACAACTGTACCACGTGGTCAAAGACCCTGCAGCACTTCATGCCTTTTCTCCAATGGAGTGTATGTTGCTCTTGGCAGAGAAAAGTATATGAATGGATAATACAAGAAGACAAACGTTATGTGCTTATAGGAATGCTTGTCTGCATAAAGGAACTCAGAACTTTCAAACTGGAAAAAACTGAAATGGAAAAAATACACAACAACAACAACAAAACAGACCTGCTCTTAAAATGTTCCCATATGCACAAGATGAGAACAGTTAATGAATAATGAAGGAAGTGGTGTCTTGAAATAAGACTGGTTCATTGTTCTCCTGAAAAGCATTTTAGACTAATTCTCCTATGACTCCATGACTAAATGGGTTTATAATGCAACATTTTAGTGTTAATAATCTATTTGCACAAATCAAGCAAACAGCAAGTCAAAGACTGAATCATTCTGTAATAAAACGAAAATTCAACACTGGTCATATGGGCCAGTATTTAATAGACAATACTTATCCATATTGCTTCTCCTGCCCCCAAGACATTTCTTTAGAAGTCTTATAATTTTACTGATAAATTTTCTCTATAAAATAGCTCTATTTATAAATAAAAGTTATTATATAAAAAGATCAACTATGCATTATAACTAATTGTCATATATATTGATTTAGTGGTATAGGTTAAAAAATAATTAGTAGTAAGTTGAATAAGTGTTAAGGCTGCAAGATTAGTATAAGTTTAGAGCTCAAATTCACTTAGTAATATTGAAAGTATTATAGCAGGCTAAATGCATTTAGTACCTATGACACTTGACATGAAATTGTTTTAAAATATTGAAATATTTGCATCAATTTAGAAGACTACACAACTGCTTAGAAGTGTCAGCATAAAAAGCAATAATGCTCTTGTACTGTCTGGAGAAAATATAAGGGTTTCAGAAGGGACAAATGAGTTCATCCATTCGAGCAGAAATAGCTATTGAGCTTCTACTATGTGCCATGCATATATAATATTATTATCAATAATTTCCACATGAAAGTCTCGACAATGAAACCAAGTAAGCTCTCAGGGTGTCTAGGCCCATTTTCCCATAAAGAGCTTACAAGGCTGGGTGAGAGGGAACAAGAAACTTTTTTTTTCCCCACTGGGAGGGCATGTCTTGAGTGTTAACGTCAAAAGGCAGAGAAGGAAAGAGAGAGAAATAACCACACCTGTGAAGTGCTCAGCTCGGCCTGATTTATAGTCAAGACTTGATACATGAAGTGTTATCATTATTAATTAGGACAGAAGGGTGAGGAGGGCACATGGGTTGGACCTGGTTGAGGAGGAGACACAAGCAAAAAGCGTGGAGTTGGAGAAGGGGGAGGGCCGCCGGCGGGAGGCGGGAAGCAGGAAGTACGCGGCGGCCGATGGAACCCTCAGGTACATGGTTTTTCTCCTGAACAGACTTCTGTTTTTACTCGCTGTTTATTCTTTGCGATCCCAACTCTTTTTCATTCAGGTTCATTGCAGATTTTCTCAAATTCCCCTCTCAACACTTCAGGAAATATTTTATTAACAATTTGGAGGTTAAGCGAGTGACTGGAACCTCATTGCCAGGGCCCTGGGAGTCTGACTTATGGGCCCACTTAGAATCTATTTGTCCAAGGACAATTATGAGACATAACTATATTTTTCTTCCCCTTCTTTATTTGCTAAGGACTATTTATATAATGGGTACCCAAGCAGAAAAAAAGATGACTTGAAGAATAACACCATGATGGCTTTTCCAGATGTTTGCCTTCAGGATGTGAAATGAGTTCCTAGGAAACAAGATGGGGGAAATCTTGGCCAGAGACTAGTAGAGACAGAAACACATTGTGGGAGTGATCAATGGGTCAAAAACTAAATATGTCAGCAGTCAATGATGCTATTGAAGAGCTTATCATAATATGACCATGTGGGGGCAGAGAATTATTTGAAAAAATTAGAAAGTAATCTGAAATTTCAACCTCTGTCTGCAAGCTCTGCCTCTCAGTGTGGTAGGCATTCCATAAGATCACAAATTAAAAAAGAAAAAAAAGAAGTTAATTTGATTGAAAAGTTGAAAAGTGTGACCTTTGAGAAAAGGTTAAAAGAATTGGGGTTATTGGGGCCAGGTAAATCACAACTGCAGAATTGACTTAATAAATGTCAAATACTTGAATCAACTGTTCCCCTACCATTCAGACGTCTGAAGCAGACAAAGTAGACTGAAATTGCAGTAAGAGATTTTAGTTTAACTTTAATAAGGAACTTCCTGGAAGAAATCTAAATCTCTTAGTGCAATTTTACTTAATGTTACAAGGTTAATTAAACACAAACAGGCTACCAAGGAAAGTTGTGGAATCTTGGCTCTTAGATAGAAAACCACATATCTTAAATGGTTTAAGTTTACTCCTGCCTAGAATTAAGAGACTGGATTGAATAACTCCCAGAGTTTGCTTACAGTGTATTATATAACTAGTTTTATAGGTTTTTAACTTCTCCGTGCATGGGCGAGGCACAAATCCATATGAACTCCAGGATTGAAGAAAAAATACAAGCCCTATATACAAAGTGAATCTTGAATTTTCTTACTTGGCATAAGAAAGGAAAAGTGTTATTTTTAAATTGGCTCCTTTCCTGAATACTATTAAGGAGAGCTGTGGTTTGGAAACATATTTTATTACAGCACTATAAGATAGTCTCAAATCATTAACATACTGAGTCCATTGAACTGCTTATCAATACTACATTCAAAGTAGTCTGTTTTGAGCAAAGAAAGGGCTTAAGTGGAACTTAACAACTAACCACAAACAACACTTATTTTTGGCCTTATTAGGAATTTAACATTAAAAAAACCCAACCCAAACCAAACACTTTTATTATATACAGTCAAAAATAAAAACAAAAAACTAGCCCATTTATTTACAGCACTAAAGTGGTTTAATACATTGCTGTCATGTGCTGCAATGTTCAGAAGAAAAAAAGATAATTTGTGAAAAAGGCTGTAATTGCTAAACATTTGATAAATTGTGGCATAATGCTAAATAATTATTCTTCATTTATTTTTTTATGTCAGAGTGGGAAAAATCATTTCTTTTTATTGCTTTCCCCCCTATTTTTTGAAGAAAGAAACACACACACAACTGTGACATCCATTCCATTTTAAACTAATGCCTCTATTATTTCATAGCTAAATGGGGCTGACATCATCAGCTCTTTCGTGTCCTGAAAGATATTTAGGTCTAGTCCACTGTTACATACTTTATGCATTACATGAAATAAAGCATCTCAAGATTTTGAAAATATTTATTTTAAAAATAGCAATCAAATTGTCTGTAATCACATTTTCTGCTTGGCTTTGAAAGCTACATTATTCAATATGCCAGTGGTCCTTTCCATAATGGCAACAGATTAGAAATTCATGCTGCTCTAATACATCTGACTTCCTCGATGTAACAGCACTCCCTATAGACCTGGAGAAACACTCCTGCTTCAGTGTTTTTCGTCCTGCAGAGTGTTACTGCATCACTGAAGTGATGGTCGTCAAAACAGGTGTACAGTGGCCTTTGAATGCAAAGTGTGCCATAACTGAATGCTAAAACTGACAATAAATCTGAGTACATATATTATGCTTGCTTTTGTTGCCTGGAAAAATAAGGCATTTGGGAAATAAACCCCCCAATTTTATTGCTTTTAACATCTTTTTTTCCATTTTAAACCTCAGAACCGAAAATTTGAAGCATTCAAAGAAATTGAAATCTCCTTTGTTGCTTTTTTTCACTGTAAATTTTCTATAATGTGTCATTAGGAACCACACTCTACAAAAAGCTCAGGTTCTAAATGAATCTTTTCTGTGAGGCCATTCTAAAACTTTGCATGGTTTTTCTTTGTATGAAAGAGCTTCTGTTGACTGCACAAAGAACAGGCAATCGCCACATATGCGCCAGGCAGCGAGGCTTGGATGACTTTATACAAGGTTGTATTTTGCCTTCCACCAATCCATGATTAACCCAGCAGTGAATGTACCAGAGCGAAGAGAAAAAGGAGAAGCTCTTGATTTCGGTTTGTCGGAATCAAAGGATTTTTCTGAAACCATGAATACTTACTTCAAACATTTTCTTGTTCCACCTTTAGCCCAAAATAGTTCTGTAGTTTCTATCAACGTGAAAACGCCTGTTCGTTCTCACAAAGCAAGGTCACTTTCTTCCTAATGGTAGCATAACATTTTCTATCCGAAAGAAATTTCCTGTTCAATAAATCCAAATATCTTAATAACTAACCAGGCTTTGGGAAAAAGGTAAGACACTGAGAAGCTGAAGTGATGGTAGGAAAAATTACTAAGTAACTAAAGTGACAAGTTGAGTGAGTCATGGCTCTGGATCACAGTTGTGCGGTCGACAGAGAATGAATCAAGGAAAATGCAAGCCCTGGGAATGATCTGAGTGATCAGCCACTCTTGCGGTTTCCATCATCTTGGGGGGGGGGGGGAGGCACAATCTATTGTTCAAGGGAATTTTGACAAGAAATATGAAAAGTGAGATGAATAAGAGCAACACCCCTCCAGCTGATTCCTGGCTTCTTCTGGCTCCAATGAGCTCAGGCTGGAGACCCTCATCCAGCCCAACCCTACTGCTGATAGGATGCAGTGAATTGCCCCTGGCTAACAAGCTTATCCAAGGCAGGGCCTAGTTTCCTAGACTCCCATTCCAGTGCTCTTCCCGCCATCCTCTACTCTCTGATCCATTACCCACTATCAAAATAACTCAGGGGAGTTTTGAGAAAATGGAACTTTTACATAGTAGATCATGAATGGCTGTTTAACTTGGACATAGAGAATCAGAACTACTAATAGGCAACAGTATATACTAATAGAAATTCAACCCTGTTTTATAGCCTGGCCTTGGAAAATAGAGGTTTTAAGAAAATGGAATCTTTCTAAAGTGCCAGAAATCTAACTTCTTGCAGAGTCTTGACTGACTACTAACACATAAAATGACACAGGCAGGAATATACAAAAAGGAAGTGTCAGGAAATTTTGGAAGGAAGAAATTTCACCCTATGTATGTTTCACCCTTCTATGTTTTTATGGTAAGTTTTAGAAGGCAATCTCGGGGTTCTACCCTGGGGACCTCTTTATCAGAAAGAAATGCTTACTGACTATACCTAGCACCAACTGCATAGCAGGAACTATTTTACAGATATAAACTAACTTAATCCTGATAATTTATAGGATTAAATGTCTTCTTAACAATTTTATCTGAAGCACAGGAAGGCTATGTAAGTTGCTAAATGTCACACAGCTGGCAAGTGGCAGTGCCAGCATTTGAACTGAGGCAGTCCAGCCCAATGATGTCGGTTTTAGTTACAACGGTATGTATGGACACTCAGTAAAAGGTAGAGAAACTTCTTTGGTTAATAGCAGGCTCACTGCTGTCTTTTTTTTTTTTTTTTGACAGGTCTGAAGATGATTGAGGATTAAAGTATAAATAACCCCTTTGGAAAGTCTCTCTCATGTATATTAACTTCTCTAAAAGAGTCATACAAGCTTGCTTTTCATATTTTATTTAACAAACTTATATAATACTTTCTATGTGCCAACCACTAGTCTGAGCAAGTTTTACTTATTTAACCCCATGAGGTAGGGATTATTATCATCCTTGCTTTTCAGGCAAGGAAGCGGGGGTATTTACTGGCTGAGCCACCGGTCAAGGCACTTAACCACTCTGATCCTGCATTTTCCATTTGTGAGATTGGGGTAATTATACTCATTCAGATATTTGTTTCTCATATGAAATAGATGTTTATGTCTAATATATTAGACATTTATAGAAAATGCTTAAAATAAGTGACATTGTATCACTTATTGCCACTGCGGACAGGAGACAAAAAAAATTATTTTAAAAATAAAAGCTCAGAAATGATTATATGATATATAATTTATATTATAAAAAATACATACAAGGGACAAAGGGTCGGTTTACAGTTGTTCATACAAAAAAAATACAGTAATTACTAAATAATAATATGAGAATAAACTGTGTTTTGCATACTCTCAACTATAAATCTACTTTTGTTGTACTCTACATATAACATATAATTACACATATATATTCAACATGACAATAACCTCTAAAATATATATATATACTATCTAAATGAGAACTAAAATATTTTCACCTTTTTGATCCATTTAAATTTTAAATTTCCAACATGTAAAAATGCTAAAAGAAACATGTAAGCACCATACTAACAGCAAAACTTCAGCTTTAATATTATTAAAAAGCTTTGAAAAATAACTTTGGAAAGAGTTGATTTTATATAGAAAGCTGCCTAGGATGGCTTATGCTCATAGGATTTTAAAACTTACAGCCAGTTTACTACATAGTATCTACAAGTGTTAGCTTTTCTTGGTTGCCCCATGCTGTAAGTGACCTTGAAAGGGGAACTCTAAAAGAGCCCTCCAATTCCAAGCGGGGCAGCATTTACCTCCTGATTTCTGTAGCCATTATTTCCTTGTCTAGATGAGCCTTGGTGACCTAAACTGTGCACTATGACATATACTGCTCACAAAAATTAGAGGATATTTTATCGCTTCCTATTTATCTTGAAATATCCCCTAATTTTTGTGAGCAGTATATATTTCAACAACTGGTCAACTGATCAACAGGGTTGTGAAATTTTGTGATCACATTAGGAAGGAGCAAGTTGCTAAGGAAAGAGTTTTAGTTTTTACAAAGAGGTGTGAAGAGAATATTTTATAGTCCTAAACTTCTTTTCAAAGAAAGTAATCCCTCAGTGCTTTTTAAATGTGAAATGTGACGATATGAAGGGTTGTTCATCTTTCGATCCATATATAGCTGGGAATGATGTGAAAACAGCTTCGCAGCCCATCTTTCTGTTCTCACTGTCACCACTCTGCGTACCTCCTCATCACCCTCTCCCTGCTTATGACAACGGGCTCCTCAGACTTTCCACACCCGCAGTTTCTTACCACTGCTATCCATCCAGGGAGGTGCCAAAACTATTTTCCTCTTCGACTGCTTTACTAATGCTTCTGCCTTGAGTGAAAGTAGCCAATGACTTTTTTAATCCACCAAATCAAGCCCACAGACCTTTGGTTTTTGAAGTCTTTGGTCAAATCTCCCAACTTAAAATACCTAACCTGCTTTTCAAATGCTCTCTAATATGCATTTTCTTTTCTCTCTATTTGTCCAAATTAAAACCTAACAGTCAAACCCTGACTACTGTTCTACCTTTTCCACTAACTTTTACAAACTACCCAAAGCAGATTACTGTAATCTCTTCCAAATAGAAAGTCTTATTGGGTTCACAGCCAATAAAACTGAATTGAGCATATTGCTTGGTCTCTCTCTAATTGCTTCATGTCTCACTCTAACTCTTTCCTACCTATTTGTGTTTTTCTTTCAGTGTAGTTCATAAACTCCTAAGGAGAGTGACTATGTTTTATCAATCATTTGAGCCCTTTCAAACATTTAGACCATGGTAAGTGTTTAAATTATACATACTGATGAATGGCATTCTAGACATATGACAGCTCATAATAAGAATTGAAGAGGCTCCTTGTTTCTCAAAAGAATTAGTAGATGCCAATAAAGTTGACCCTTTCAACTTTATTAGATTTCTACTACAACTTTATTGTGTATCAAACTCTGGCTCTTGGAATCCAGCCAGAGATCAAAGCCTTGAAACAGGATTCTTACAATAAATTTAATCTCCAAATCTTTCTCCAGGACCACTCTGGCTTAAAAAATGGGTTTAATAAAAGTTTAATGTTAGAACCAACATTATTAGCTAGACATATGCTGCTCAATATAGTAGCGACTGGGTACATGTGGCTACTTTAAATAGAATTAAAATATAAAAAAATAAAAATTTAGCCTTTCATTCATACTAGCCACAGTTAAAGTTTATTTATTGATTGATATTGAGAGAGAGAGAGAAGAAGAAAGGAGAGAGAGAGAGAGAGAGAGAGAGAGAGAGAGAGAAACTGAACTTGTTTCATTTATTTATGCATTCATTGGTTAATTCTTATATGAGCCTTGACTGGGATTGAACCTACAACCTTGGCCTATTAGGAGGATGCTTTAATCTACTGAGCTACCTGGCCAGGGGAACAGTAACCACATTTAAAACACTAGGTACCCCATAACTACTGTTATTGGACAGTATAGATAATAGAAAAGTCATTACCACAGAAAGTCTTTTGGGACAGTGCTGAAACCTATCCAAAGTCTCACTAAGACTTGTATTATTGGTTGGAGTAGCTTTTTCTTACAGCCGGTAAAGTGCTAAGATCAGTACTGTGAGTAGATAAAGCAGGTGCCCATGTCTGAATGTGGTTTTAAAGGTACTGTGAAGGCTCATTATCTTATGAAAACAACCCGCTAGATCTTTCTTGCCTTGTAAATTGTTAAAGTTTCAAGGGAAATAACCATGCTAAAAGGAAAGTAGCTAAGTTCGGTTTTGGACATTTGGTTGGGTGGAGACCTCCTAAAATTTTTTTGATGTGCTGAAGCTCTTGAGAGGTTGATAGAAAAGCACAGTGGAAAACGGGTCTGGAAAATAGTGTTTCACAGGTGTGACTAGGTCCAGCCTTGAGCTCCATTTGAGAATGGAGTGATTGTCATATATGGCAAATCTGAGAAAATCTCAGATGCATATCTATTAAAGTTGCACAAGCATATCTTAAAGAGTAAATGGCATACTGAAAGGCTCTTAGAAAGCTAAGAAGGCAAATTAAATAAAGAAAAGGTTTTGGGACCTAAACTATATAGTTGAATATCTCATTATTCCGCCTCCAGACTAACTCCATTCACACTCTGAGGAAGGAGCATAGTGGACAATAGTGGTACTTTGTACACTGCATATGATCTTCCTCATCTTAGTCGATGGGGGTGCCTACAGAGGCATGACCTGCATGCCCACTGGCACTTCGGACTGAGTCTGAAGGCTTAGCCCCAAAGAGTAGCCTCTCATTTTTCAAGGGGGACGGCTTTGAAGAGCAGAATATTTGTTAAAAATCTATTTTCTACTTTATAAAGTTATAGGTATAGTCTTAAAATAACTCTAGACAATAAAAATAATATAAAATAGTGGGACAATAATGGTGACTTTCCCACCACTGCTAGCACTGCAAACGGGTTCTGCCCTCTTGGCCGACCAGCTAGCTGCCAGTTCTTGGGAGAATCTTTCACTATTATGCTATTAAACTTTGGGCTTCAGCATAGGCAGATTAAGGTCAGTTGAGGCCCTGGGCATAGAAGAAAATATTGGCCCCTTACATTAGGAAAAATAGTAGAGTTGGGGTTTTGCAGGACCCTTCAGAAGTCGGGGCCCAGGGCACACGCCCAGTGCTCCCTCTGTTAAACCCGCCTCTGGGCTTCAGTTTCTGAAAATACTACTGTTGGGTTTCTTTCAATTCTCCTTACCACACCCCTTTTATGTTAGGGATTAACAGAAAAACCTTCCTATGAAGTCATTCAAGTTAGAGACATTCAAGTTAAATGACTTAGATAAGTGATACTATGAAATACTTTCCTATCAGAAACAACATAAAATGAATAAGTTAATAAATTTGTCCATTGTGTATATGACAGCACTGTTTATGAAAATGACAGCGATTTATGAAAATGACAATAGGGTTAGTTAGCCTGTGAAGTGATTGAAAAACTGAAACCAAAGAGTACTAATTGAAGATCATTGTTAACCCTGGAGCAAGTTTCATGACGTGGCAGAAAGCTTTACCCTTAGCCATGTCCTACTGAAAATACTTTTTACTATCTGTGATACAGGCAAAGAAATTGAGTTTTTAGATGGCATAAAAATCAGAAGGGATGATTTTATGATAAGTCAGGGATGCTTGCCAAAAACACAGACAGACCCCTGGACTCTCTGGGTAGGGGCTGGAAATGTAATTTTTACTGGTTTTCTTGATGATACCCATTCCCACTAAATTTGAGAAGTGTAGAACATTAGAAGATTCTGAGTCCAAGAGGTCCAATACATTGAAACATGTTAATGGGAATAAATTTTGATCATAAGAATTATACCAAAAAAACACCCCTAAACAATCAAACAAGAAATTATATCTCTAAAATAAAAAATAAAAATTATTTGCTATTTCCTCGTATGTAAATTTGTGGAATTTGAGAGTGGAAATAGGGTAGAAACCAAGTTGAATAGCAGTTTCTGTTCAGAAGATATGACCATCTTCCTTGTGGTAAGGAATCCTTCACTAGGTAAGAATGCAGGATTTAAGATAACTCTTTATCTGAAAGCTAGTAAGACAGACTCTATAAGAGAATGGTCAGTATCAAACATATTTAGTACTTTGTATAATGCATGCAATCAAACATGTCACTAATTGATTTTGCCTAGACTTAAAGACAAAATGGAAAAGTGCTTCAGGATTTTACAGGACTTAATGGAGAACATTTCCTATAGCTAAAACTTATTTCTAGTTTCAGAATGCCACACTGTTAAAATTTAAAGCTTCTCGCTTGACCTCACCCCCACTATATCCCTGTTACCCACCATGAATTGGTAAACAGATTCTTACCACAGAAATGGAGTTGGTAAGCAGAGCTCCGTCTTGTCCCAGCATGTTGGACACGGTGATTTCAGGTAGGTCCATGTTTTGAGGATGAAATGGTAGCAGGCCATTATGGTTCATTGGGTGACACAGAGAGTGGTAACCAGTTTCGACTTCATTCAGGTGCACCAGCGAGTGGTCAGGGAGGGAAGGAGGAGTGATTGGTGGGATGTTAAAGTCTTCACTTTCCAGGCTTGGACCAGGATAGGACTGCAAAGACACAAAGAAATATTATTACAAATTATCATCTCTTTCTTCCTCATTGTGAACACACACACGTGCCCCTTTCAGATACTATTACCAGCAGCATTATGAATTTGGCAAAAACATTTCAAACACTCAGATGATCCTGCTGCAATTTCACTATTATGCACAGAAGAAAATTACCTCAAAGGCACATCCACTTCTCATACAAAGGGTGCTTCCATTAGGCAGTTTTATTTTCCAAGAAGCTGAACTCAAACAGATTTCAAAAGTCCCATTAAAATTTTCCAGAGTTTTAATCTAGTTGAATACCTTTTTTTCATAAGAATTGTTGGGAAGGAGGGCAATTTCTAAGTTAATGTTTCATCAAACATGTTTCATAAGACTCCCTACTGCTCAGATCATAAGATGTAATCAAATGAATTCCAGAAGTTCTGGGGGCAGTTTGCTTTTGGGTTTTGAAAAGCTACCTGCTCACAACTGATGAAAGGAAAGTAATTAGTAAAAAAATAACTTAAGCATGTTGCATAAGTATGGTTGCCCAGAAAATTTGTATATGAAAAAATGCCACTAAAAGCTATTTTTATCACAAACATTATATCATCAAAATAAAAATGAAGATTGCTTTCTTGCTCTCTATTACATTTAATTTAAAAATATGTCGTTTTAATAAATAATACTGCAGTCTTTCAATTCAGTTAAGCCACTTTTGAGAGTCAAAATTAATAATAATTATAATAATATTAATTTAGAAATAAAAGCCATGCAGTAAAATAAATAATGTACAGGGGACTTTTTCTCTTAGAAAGTAGCATTCGAGAAAAGAGGAAAGCAGGGAGCAAAGAAGGAAGGAAAGATTACATGAGGAAACTCTTGTTTAAAAATGGAACATGGCAAACACTGAAAATATGAGAAACTGAATAATAAAATATTGCTATCAATTAACGTCAAGACCCAGTCATATTTAGCAGTCCTTTATAGAACAGGTATCCTAGTATGAAAGGAAGCAATTTTGGTCCAGATAATTTTTGCAAAGCCTGTCTTTCAAATTAAGCGAGTCTTCATAGTGTTTGAGTGCGCGGGTAACAAGGACTCGTTTGTCTCACAGCACAGCGCCTGCTGAAGTGTGCAAGATTTGAAATGAGCAGGCAGAGGGTAGGAGCCAAAGAAAGTAGTATAAGGTATTCATTGGGTGTTCAGCCAATAAGCTTCATGCTCCTGTGTCCAAGTGCCTGGGGTTATTTTTTCCAGATGGCGTCTATTTGTCTAACAGAAAGAAAATCTTCAAGTTGCACTTGCTAAATATTGTACAACTTTTGATATATTTGTTTAGGTGCTGTCAGAAGACATGATGAAATGAGGAGCTACTTGGAACATCTGGGATTGATACCTGGTCACATACAGGCGGGGAAGGTTAGAGACGGGGGTAGGGGGGGAGTGGTACATGACAGAAAGATTTGATTCATTTGCAGGTTGTTCCTTTTAAATATCTAAAGTTCTGCTAAAAAAAAATCACCAGCTCGAAAAGTTCAATCATCACTTACCAAATTTTCCTGTTTACAATATCTATCTCTTATCTGAAAAACATACTTGTGCTCTGTATCAAAATTATAAGTTGGATTAAACCCTCACTTGTGTCATACATTTGAGACCTTGTGTTTTATAGATCTAACTAATCCATCAGTTCTGGTACAGTATTCATATAGGAAGAAAAGCACAAAAGATGTGAAGTGGGGAGGTGGAAGAGAGAGGAAGCATGTTTATTAATGTTGATTTCATACAAAGCACCGCATTGAATCCTTGACGATGTCTTCATTTAATACTTACAATAATCCTTTGTGTAGCTACTATTAGCCTAATTTCCTGAAGAGAAAATTGCAACTCAGAAGTTAAATAACTTGCACTTGGCTGGTAAATAATCAGTTCGGTTCATATGAGGGATGAATATAGGAAGGCATTTGCATTGCTGTGACATTTACATAAGTATTTTAATTGCTATTATTCTATTAGGTAGAATGATACAAATTGCCAATACTCAACTGTTTCTGATAAACAAAATTTGTAATTTAAGGATAGGTATTAACATTAATATCAGCCCTTTCCTTGTTCTTGTCCCAAATCCCACCCCAATGTTCACCCCACTAAAATAAAATATTTACCTATATGAGCACAAGAAATTATAATTTGTCTTTTAGTTTACATTCAAAGGCTGAACTCATTGATACATATATTTTAAGAAGTTACTTAGTGTCTATTTGAAACTTTCCTGGATAAGGCAACAATTAATGGCAGCAATAAAGGAGAAAGATGTTTTTAATTTTATAAATGTCATTAAAGCTCTGAAAATACCCAGCAATATTCTACCTATGGTATACCATAACTTTACATTCTAGAATTTCTCCAGTAGTTAAATCTTAATTTGTGGTGTTCTAAAGGAAGGTTTAATTGGTATCACTTTACATTCAATGATAACAATTATACTGCAATTTAACTAAGCTATATGGTTTATTTTCATGTAATTACACATTAATGTTATTTAATTTAATCCATGCACTTATACACCAAAGCCACAGATTCCACAACTTAACTGGTAATGGGTAGTTATTTGGATCAAGAATTTTAACAACATAAGGTTACTTAGTAGTTTCTGTTCTTTACATGAGAAGTCATGAAATGGTTGTTTGCCATGAGCTCATTACAGTGTAACTGATGCCATATTAAAGTATAATGGCAATTGTATAAATGTCAAAATATCACAGAATTTACAAAAACTTAAATGCCAGACTAATTGCTAATTTCTAAACATTGATTTCTATGGCATGACATCTTTATTTTGATTTTTTAAAAACTTGACCCTGGACAGTTGGCTCAGTGGTAGGGTGGGTTCGGTTCCTGGTCAGGGCACACAGGAGAAGTGACCATCTGCTTCTCCACCCCTTTGCCTCCCCCATTTCTCTCTCTCTTTTCTCCTTCACAACCATGGCTTGATTGGTTTAAGTGCATTGGCCCTGGATGCTGAGGATGGCTCTGTAGAGCCCCTATCTCAGGTGCTAAAAGTAGCTTGGTTATGAGCATGGCCCCAGATGGGCAGAGCATAGGTCTCAGATGGGTGTTGCCAGGTGGATCCTGGCTGGGGTGCATGCAAGAGTTTGTCTCCCTATCTCCCCTCCTCTCACTTGGAAAAGAAGGGAAAAAAAACTTAATAGAAATAAGTTTGAATTAACAATAGTAAGTTATATATTAGAAACAATTTGCAATTTTGGGGGGATATATTAAGTAAGATATGATTCAATATTTTCTCTTATTCCCTATGAAGCTGCCTGGTTAGAATCAGTGTTCAATATTTGTTGAATGGATTAACAAATGAATCACTGAATGAATACATACACGAATGAATGAATGTTAAAATGACTCTTAAAAGGCATAAAGTTTATGAATATACCAGTGTTATTCATGGGCTTGAACAAATATCCTGTATTCTCAAGACTTTGCACTACCTAGTTGGCAACTTGATATGTAACATTAATTTCTCAGCATGTCACAAAGCAAAAAATTATCCTGTTAGAGATGGAAAGGCTTTAGAAGGTTGGGGCAGGGTCATTTGGTATCCCCCTCTGGCTACTGATCTGTCTCCCTAAAATGGCTTACACCAACTATGTTGTAGTGATACGGAGGTCCTAGAGGATTCATAATGGTGGGTTTGGGTGCCCTTGGCTCTCAGGAAGTTTTGGGACCTAATCTCCATTACAAGTGGAAGGAATGTCACCTAAGGACTTAGTGAAAGCCTTGGTTCTACATCAGGATCTCTTGGGGATAGCAAGTCTGATGGCCCATGGCTGGCCATTAGCAAGGGCCTAACTAGACAAATGGGCATAGAGTGCATCGGAGGGTACTTTGATCATAGGATCAGGAACATTGGTGATGAGACCCGAGGCTGAGTAGTCAGAGAAGGCTTCCCCTGCTAAAACCAGCCATAGGGTGACATTGTGGGCCTTCTGCACATATCCACAGACTCAGGGTTCTTTTTTGACTTTAGCTTATTTTCCTTCCTTAAGTCTCAGTGAGGCCAGGAGTTTAAAGGCTTTTTAATTTTCCTACTCCCTTGGGACCAAAGATCAACTACCCTACCTAATACCCTTGCATACCCCCTGAAATACAGAACTGTTTTTTTTGTGGGGTTTTTTTTAACTTGTGTTAGTGATCACCAAAGAGTCAATCCATGCCCTGTGCTGAATGCTGGAGAAGAAAGGTATGGACCTTCAAGATGGTATCATCTTCCTTATCACCCTTTATATGCCCTTTACCCCTCCCCGTCTAGAAATCTGACTTTATTCAGCAGTTTGAGACATATAGCTTGCTTCCCTTCTCTCTAAAGAATAAAAGTCAATGGTGACCATCTACACAAATGGAGAGAAAACATTTAGGTATAGTGCTATAAAATTCAAGCCAATATTTTTAATTTTATCTTGGACCTTCACCATATTAAAGAAAGGTAAATTGCAAATAAGCATGCAAAGTGATTTGCTCTAAAATACAGACAGTCTGAAGGATCCAAATGATTCAAAAAACTCAAATATTACATTATTGCTACAAAACCAAATTCTCCCTGATCTTAAGCTACTCACTGTTCCTATACACAGGAGGGTCTCGTCATATTGCTTGTGTTGGGATATAACATGCACTGTGCTCCCCTGAGTGACCAGGGAATAGGAGCCAAAGATCATAGAATGTGGGTTGGAGTCGGCTGTACTACCACAATACTTGGCTAATTCTAGAATATATATGAACTTGTCAAGGCCACAGGGGACTGTTGGAAGCATTCAAGTAGTAATTTCAAAATATAGTATCATCTTAAAGAGTATTTTTATAGTTCTAAATATTAGATTTAATGACTAGTTCAAGTAATTTTCTTATTTTTGATTGTTGGAATTTGCATATTAAGCTTACAAAGTGCTAAGCTAAATATCTTTCTCAATGAGAAGGAGACAGATTTTGAACTGGCTGAGAGGCCTCATAATGATTCCTTCAGGGACTGATAAGAATGGCCACCTAGCATGTCAGAAAGAATCGACGCTCTGTAGTCCAATAGGAAGGGACTGCATCCAGGTTCTTTAAAGTATTTAATTATGTAAATTTTGGGGCAAGTGTATCACTCCCTGTAAGCCTAACTTTCAAAATCTGATTTATGGGGTTCTTATGAGCATTGGAAACAAAGATATTAGATAGTTAAAAAGCCCAATAATATATGTCTGCCACAAAGAAAGTTCTTATAAATGAGAGCTTTAGTATAGCTACAACTATTGTTAAATGGGTGTCTATATGCCACAGATGGGGTCATAGCCAAGAAAACAAACAACTATGGACAGTGTGGAAGCGAATTTAGGCATCATTATAAAGGAATTTCATTGTATTTGCCATTGATCAAATCTCTTACTTTGAAGCAAAGGGTACATAATATAGTCACTTAATTGCTCCTCCATAAATAGCTGAGATTAAATTTCTCCTTTATTTTAAAGAGATTAAATTATATTTTTTGAAATTAAAGAATGAAAAGATAGTGGAAAATGATGAAAAGGCAAAGGATAACAATGACCTCATGTCCAAAGTGCCAAAACTATGCTTTTTCAGAGAGTTCTGCTGGCAGACCTGCAACCCAGGCTGACCCAGGCAGAGGATGAATAAATCTGTGAACCAAAATTTCAGTGTCGAAGTTGGCAAGAATAGATGTACTTTCTAACATGATGTCTTGTGTCTATAGAAAGACTATCTTCCCTGGGAGATTGTTGGCAAGGAGGTCAAATTGCTCATCAGCTGGATTTATCAGACTAAAATCGAGAGACGGTTAGAAAAGTAACTGAGGAACATTCCAGTGTGTTTTGATTTGATTTGTTTGGAAGCTTTTCCAGCCATTTCACTAAAACCATTGTCTTTCCCCATGCTCACCCTTCCCCAGCCTCCACTTCAGTGAAAAAAGAAAGCAAATTTCTCACCTGATTTCTGGAAAATCTCATTCTCCCTGTCTGTTTAATTATACACTCACATTCCTTTTAAATCATATTGCTTTACATATTGCATGACCTGGCTATCCTGTTTACATAATTTTATCCTTCTGCAATCCACATTTCCTTTAGAACAGCCTGCTCTTATTTTTTATTCTTATTCTACACAATTACATCTGGAAGTGAGATGTTAATTAGGCCGATTTTTCTTTTGACTACAGAGAATTCTTGTTTTCATACTGTTTAGAAAGAGTGTTAATAATATATGCTGACCAGGAACAAATAATGGGAAATCTCTTCTGGCCTTTGCTTTTCCTCTCTTTTAAAAATCTAGTTTCTCCACCAGAGGAACCTACATTTATAGGTCGCTGTCCACATATTGCAATCATTATACAGAGCACTCAATCTTTGGTGACAAGAAGTCCCATAACTCAGAAGAATTTAAAAAATATAATCTTGTACATATCTTTAAATTATGTGATGGCTTCATGCAATCATGCATACACTAAAAATATGGCTATGGTTATAACATTGTAAAATATGTTTCTCATATAGCTCTTTATTTGAAAGATAAATAAATAGCATTGCCATCAAACATATAAAGAACGACTTAATTTTTCATCTATAGCATAATTCCTGAAAGTTCATGATAGAAAAATGTCCATGTTTTAGCATGCTTCATCTTCTATTATTGAAAATTCCTGTAGCATGATTCAAATAACTGAATAGAAAGCAAAGTAAACTGAGAAGTTCATTAGAAAAATAATAAACTTCCTCTGTTTGTTTTCAGAAGTTAAGATATTGCACGTAATGGTGATTTCTCTCAAAAGAGTTTAAGCATCAAACATTATATCCTGTTTCTTTTGAGAAGACTTTCAGAAGTAGGTAGTTTTCAGATTCTTTTGTCTCTGCATGAACAAGGGTTGATAGCTTGAGACTATAATGTATTACTGTGGAAAGCTTCAGTCTGTTACATAAATCATCTTAACACTCAGCAAGAATTGTCCAACAGTGCCATTGATGTGCGCAAGCCAATGATGCTGCAAACAATTTTTTTGTCTTTCTTCACATGTTAGACAATAGCAATAAATCATCTTCATTTAAAAACACACAATGTACTAATTTTTCAAGCAACAGTTATCAAAATGCAATTTTTGGTAGGAAGTACATTTATTTTATTTGTGTTCATTAGTTTTTGTAAACCTGTATCAAGTAAAAGGGAATGAGCACCTCATTCTCTATAGAAGCATTTGTTGTGCACCTACTATGTATAAGGCATCCTGCAAAGTGCGATTTGAGATTCAAAAACTTCTAAGATGCAGTTTGTTACAAAGGAAGAAAATTAGAAGAGATATAAGTATTTAGGCTCCCAATAAAGAACCTGTTCAAAGTGTAAGGCTTAGTACTATGAGAGTGGAAATAAAAGAGGAATTATCTGAAGCTGGGATGATGAAGGGATTGTTATAAACAGATTTATCCTGATAACAGGGACTAAAGATAGACACTTAAAGTGCATTACAATAAGTGATCAAGAGAGGACTGCAGAAACGACAAAGGAAGGACTTCAGACAATGAAGCAAGGTCAGGCCCTTAATCTTCAAGAAAACTTTAAGGGTAAGACTGGTTTTGCCAGTCAAAAACACAAAATAAAACAAACTTGGGTACTGGGCCCAATCAAGCTTCTACTGGATCTTGTTTTTATTGTATTATGGTTTTTCATAATTGAAAAACCAGTGAACTAAGTCTGAGTGAGATCAGAAAACAGGTTCAACTTGATGTCACCCCAGTGAATGTTTGACAATGGCCCTTCCTAGGTTTAGGATTGGGTAAACTTGGACTCTAGAGGTGGGAGCAACAGGCTGAAGCTTTTAGGATTCAGGGGTATCTGGGAAATAAGCCAAGCCCTCTCAGATCAGGGGCGGGTGGAGCAGGACTGTCTAAAACTCCTTCATGAATCATGGCTAGTGCCAGGGCCACCTATCCAGGGACTTCTAGAAAAGTCTTAACATTTAGATAGAGGCATTTCTCCTGTCATAATTTACTAATGATACTGAAATGGGGAAGATATTTGTTCTCTCTCAATTTTGTTTGGGAGTCCGCATGAATCTCTGAGTTGTATTTTGAGGGGATATTTCAAAGCCAAGGTTCTGTGTACAATTCTTATAAGAGCCTCATCTCTGGCTAAAAATAAAAAACAAAAACAAACAAACAAAAAAACAAGCTTCTGGGAAACAAATAATATAATTCCCCTACAACCCATGCAAAAACGATTAGGGAGAGTGGATTGAAGTGCAGGAGCTGCTTCTGAAATACCGGTGGGGGCCCAAGTGTGTTCTTCCAGTAATAGGTCATCATTCGATAGTCAGTGTTTAGAGGGAATAAATAATTAAACTATTTAAATTTAATTGTTTAGCATATAATTTTAAGTACAAGTGAAGTATACACTTTTTTTAGTTTTCCAGATGTTTTCAATTCTCACATTCAGTTCATATATTCTGAGATTTAGTTTTATTCTTTTTTCTTTATTTTAGATATAATCCATGTTAACCAGACAATTTAAAGAAAATATACATGACAAAAATCTCTCTTAATCCAAGTATTCTGGGAAAACACACACATACATACACACACACACTATTAAAATGTGTATATTTCAAGATTATTTTTTAGCTCATATTTTTTTATTATGTTTTGGACTTTTGTTTTTAATAACAAAAGTCAGAAGTGCAACGTTGAGCTAGAAATGCTACATACAAATCTCATCTCATAGCTTAGACGGTATATACAGTTACTTAATTTTTCTAAGCATTAGTTCTCAAACACTTAAAATAGGAATGATAAATAGTATTCAATTCATTGAGTATATCAGGTTAAATGAGAAAATATAAATAATTTGAGTAATATACTAGCTCATAAGGGAATCAATGAATGTTAGTTACATTATTATTCTTTTTATAGCATCATACAATTTAATCTGATCACATAAAATGAACTATGAGTAACTTTTCATGTCAATTAATATTATCTACATTGTCTAAATAGGTATAATATTTATATATTATATCATCATATGCATGTTCTGTTATTTATCCCATTGATTTCCTATTACCAAACATTTAGGGTGTTTCTAATTTTTCTGTTAAGGAATACACTGTGATAAAAACCTTATATATTATTTCCTTAAGATAAGTACTATGTTTATGCTCAAATGGAATCACAGAATACTCACTAGAGAGAGGACCTCAGAGACTATGCCCCCACCCCACCATTTTGGATGAGAAAACTGAGGCTCAAAGAGGTTAAAAATTTAGCTTGAATTTAGAGAACTAGTGGGCAAAGGAGAAACCCATAGCATCTTTATAAAGTTGCTTTTATAATTAATAATTAAATAAAATGCATTGGGTTTTAATAAACTATTTTAAAATACTTAAAGATTTTAAACTTTAAAAAATTTTCTATTTTAAATAAACATTTTAAAAATATTTTATTTATTCATTTTAGAGAAGAGAGAAGGGGGAGAGGAATAGGAAGTCTCAACTCCCATATGTGCCTTGACCAGGCAAGGCCAGGGTTTCAAACTGGTGACCTCAGCGTTCCAAGCCAACGTAAACTTTCTTTTTTTAAAACATCTAAGTTAAATTGATTTTTGCTTATGGTGAGGTTCTAGTTGCTAAATCATATGAAGGTAGACAACACAGGATTGGACATTTAGTGCTGGCCTATTTTTCTATGTACATAATTTATATGTAAACTAGAAAAAAAATACATGTTACATGTGTTTATGCTCATTTCTTTCATTTTTATTGATTTTGTAGAAATCAGTAAATGTTGGGTATGTGAACTCACATTCTTCACAAAGCAGGAAACTGGCCTGGGTTCTTAGTTTGGCTACTCCCTCAAATAAGGGCCCAGAAAAAGGAAAGAGAAGCTCCCGTCATCACACTCCGACATGCAGTCCTTAGTCTAGAACATTTACCAGGGACCCACGGCATGCAGATGCCTAGACATTCGAGGATCATCTCACTTCCTGAAGTCCTTGCTGCAAAGAAAGCTTAGAGTGACGTGGTGCTGAAGATGGGGACATGGGGGAAAAATGTTGAACAGTTAGAGACAACTTCCTGTTTGATGAAGATTAAACCCATCATCCTTGAGTTACCGGGAAGTGGTATCCCTGGGGAAGAACGGCAGGAAGTTGTGAGCCACCTTTATGGAAAGACCTCCTGTTTTTTGTTTACCTTCTAGAGGAGAAAAGGAGAGGCACCACAGGTGGGGTAAGTCCTAGAGCAGGACAAGAAAAGCAGTGAGAACACAGAGGCCACAGGACAGCTGTGGTGGCAAAGGTGCAGGAAAGGCTGGAAGAGAGAAGGAAGGAATCGCCAGTCTGGAAAAAGGAATCCAGGGGCAGCAAATAAATGCCTCACCTTATATAGCTTTTGTGTGTGTGTGAACAGATGTAAAATTGTTGCTTTTGTAAGTAAAAGATAGTCATATGTCTGCAATTTCATTTGGTTCAAACTAAGATTTTCAGAGTATCCGCACACACATTAACACATTTTAGTTATCTCAGAACTAACAAGATTTCAGTTAGGACGTCAACATTCTAAAAGAAAAAGAAGCCTAGCTGACCAAGGATGGGGGTCTGATGTGGGTGGTTAGGCCTTCCTGGGCCGGAATCCTAACTTTGATAGTTACAGTTTTTTTTGATGTTTCGCCCATCACTTTACCTCTCTCATCTTACTGAATTACTGTAAGTATTAATCGAGGTACTGTACGTAAAACCTTTGTTTAGTTCCTTGCCAAACACATGTGGCTAGCTGCCGACTGACAGCTATTATTATTATTATGTATCTAATTCATTCATTACACTGTGAGTAGCAGAATGCTTACCTAAACATCCAGCCAAGCAGAAACTTTCTACTAAAACTTACCATCATGTTAAAAGGAAGAAATTTAACTAAAGTTAGAGCATAAGAAAAATCAGTTCTGTACCTACGAGTCCAGATTGTTCCTAAAGACAACTTCTGTATAGGGATGCTGGCTTTGCCTCCCCCCTGTGATCCTACTGCCTGTCCCCAAGCACTATTCCTCTAAGGCAGTAGTTTTCAACCGTTTTACACTTGGGGACCAGTGAAAATAGGAGAATTATTTCAGGGACTGCTAAGGCAGAAATCACCCTGAGCATAAGCGAATTTGACTAAGATCATTAGACTTATAATCTTCATACAACATCAGGGTGGTTAACTCTTTTGTGTACTGACCTGAAATTTCTGGCAGACTGGCAGTTGAAAAACACTGCTCTGAGGTCACTCGCTTCGTGGGTTCAGACAATAAACGCACAGTGGGTTTAGCTCTTCTTAAGGGAGGGCCCTCTCTTGAAATGCTGGAAATCCCAGCTGCATACGTGGAAGCCTTCATTATTTGTCTCAAATCAGAGACAATCAGAACCCTTGTGAGTTTCAGACCAGGCTACTCATTTTGAATAAGTTGATGCTAAGACTCAGAAGTTGCTTGTTTGGCTGCTAGCAAAAGGGCCAATCATCGTATAATTTATAAAGAGCAGGTAATGTATAGAGAACATTTTCCAGGACAGCCACCAATTACTTTCAAACCATTAGGGTTACAGATATAAATTTTTATATCCAAACTGTGAAATAAAATAGATCAGAAAAAACACCGAAGAAAGAAAAAAAAATACGGATATAAATGAAGATTAAACTGAAACCCTCTTTGTGTTTCTGGGAAGTCTAGCTAAATTGGCTCCCAAACTGAGGAACCAAAACTGTGAAGGGAAATTTGAGACATTTTTTAAAGGTGTCTGGGTGGCAAACGAGGATATAAGAAGGAAGTCTCAGAAGAGATGCAGGTGGGTGCAAAAACCTCAGCTTTCCAAGCCTCAGTGTTCTTATACTAAAAATGGGCAATATCACTTTTACTTGAAATATTGGCATATTAAAATTTAAGGGTTAGTTTAGAACAATCTTTAAGTATCTTGGAAATGGAGATAGACGACATCATTCCACATGTTACTATCTTAAGTTAAATATTATATTTATTTTTGAGATATTCTTTACTGATAGGTTTATTATAATAAGTACCAGGAAAAAATCTAGGAGGGTATACCTTGCAAAATTTAACAAGAAAGATCGCTTAATTTTTCATAATTGTTTATGTGCTACACTAAAAAAAAAAATCTTCAAAATACAATTTTGAACAAGCCTAAGGGCTATTTTCAAAATGTATCACTGCAGCTGCATAACTGGTCAGGCTGTTCGGCCACAACTCCTCTTCCCAGTGCCATAAATGTCTTGGTGTCACTAATAGTTGCCCACTAAGCAAACGATCCTCTAAAAGGAGCTTGATAATTTCAGAATCTGTTGGGGTTTGTTTTATTTTATAACCACGAATGCTATTCCATTCATATATTTTCATAATTTTTATCACTGAGATTCATTTCCCCAATGCTTGAAAATCATACTATTAGACAATTATAATAAAATTCTTGAGCATGCTCAGAAACAAACATTCATTTTCTGAAATAAAAAATGAGTCTTATATTCACAAATCCCACAGCTTGGAAATGTATATGATACACAACATTTAACCTGTCAGCAGCCTCATTAGTGTCAATGAGTGGGAACTGGCAATCAGTAGATGGTGTGCTCTACATGTGTTTATGTTTTAAAATGTTCCTGAAATAGCTCCGCTAGAGTGGTTGATATAAAACACTTCTACTGGACAAATGAATTTTAGTTTAAATTTTACGGTCTACTTAAATTTTTTTGAAGAATTCATATTTCTTGTGTTAAATAATCATTTATAGCTAACAGAGTCAAAACCCGACTAAAAACATAATAAATAATAAAGACTCAGGTAAAGAAGCATCTGAAGTTCAAGCATACCAACATGTAAATAATCAAGAAAATATGCAGAAAGACTGATGTGTGTTTGACTATCAAGAGCTCTAAGATATATATTTGTATGGTGCTGTATTCAGCATCCATACAGCTATTAAGACATTTTTATAAACTGTAAGAAATATGTGAGCTATTTCAAGATATAATTCTGAAAAACAGACTTCCATGTAAGAAGCCAATTTAGGAAGAAAACAACATAAACAATAGTAACTTGTGTGCTCAAGTGAAGCATCTTTTTAATTTTGAGTAATGAAGATGTCAAGCCAAATGCTAGAGTAGTTTAACTTAATTAGGTGGCCTATTTTTCCAGGCATCCTTTCATTTCCCATTGAAAACTCAGCTTGTATGCAAGGCAACAAGAGCAATTTTGTCTGTAATGAATGCCTCCGGGACTGCGCAGAGTAATCATTTGAATGTTACACTGAAGACTGGTTTGAGTAACTAGTTTGAGCTTGTTAAGATGCCAGACTTTGTTGGACTAACTAGATTACTCAAAACATGGCAGCTTTGTCATTTTATTGGGTCAATGGTCAAAAAGTCAAGTTGACTTTATTCCTGAAATTTCTGCCAAAAGGAACCAATCTAAAACTAATTGGTCTAACTTATAGTTCAAATTTATGTCATGATCATGGAAATTTTATGGCCCATGGTCAAGAAATGTTTTTTCAACATTGCTCTTAGAAAGATACTTTCTAGGCCCTTTTGTTAGACTTCATTTACATTTTAACCTAGAGAATTTTCTCATTATAAAAACATGTAATCAAAATATAGATATAGTTATTAATATGTTTGCCAAACTCAAAACATTATAATTCTAACAGATTTAATAAAATATTGTACAAAAGGGAACTTGGAGAGTGCTCTTGGTTCCATAGTCAATGTATTACTGATAATAAACAGCAATATGGTATTATTGTAACAATAATTGCCTATTAGCATCTAGTTTATTATCACACTAGCTCTTCAAGTCCTGTACTTGAAACTATTGTGATGCGGTGGGAGAGCTGGTGCCTTTTGTTAATGTGCTGAAGCACTGACACCAGACAAGGGAGGGGTACCAGCAGAGTGGAATGGGCAGGGCCAGATTTGCTAAATGTCTGCAATGCAGGGCTGAAAACCATCGCAAGCAGAAAATGCAAAGAATTAATGTGATTAGAAAACATACATAAAATATTTGAATTCATTTACCCATGTTTCAACAAAAAAATGTTGCATACTTCTGATGTGTCAAACAGTATTTTAGGCACAGGAGATCCATAGGGAAGCAAGAGTGAGCCTTACCTTTTAAGCTCACAATCAGGTAGGCAAGAAAAGGAAATCAGTACCAACTTTAGTATGCTACATGCCACAGAGGGGCAAGTGTGTGCCCTGCTACAAACTCCAATTTGTACACACTATAGGCACAGAGGTGTGTAAGTAGAAAGAAACATGTGCATCATTCAGCAACAGAGAGAGGAGAAATGGCAAGGAGAAAGTAGGATGAGATGAGGAAGATAATGGAAAATGTGGGGCTCTGAACTCAGGCAATAATTATGTACAAAAAAAAATTATGCCCCCCCCAAAAAAAAATTAGAATCACCACTATTGTGATGAACTCAGGGCTGAGTGATAAAGGACACTGAGTCCATCTTGGAAGACTGGGTATATGGTGTTAACTGTTAAGACTAATAGGAAATATAGAAATAAGAGAAATTTAGAGGGTGAAGAAGTAGGTTACAAGTGATTAATCTAAAATAGGGTCTATGGTCAGGACATTTAACATTTTGAGCTTACTATAATGCTCAGAAGTAACAACAAAAGTTAGCTCATAAATAAAGAATAATTGTTGCCTGACCAAGCGGTGGCGCAGTGGATAGAGCATCAGACTGGGATGCAGAGGACCCAGGTTCGAGACCCTGAGGTCGCAAGCTTGAGGGCGGGCTCATCTGGTTTGAGCAGAAAGCCCACCAGCTTGAACCCAAGGTCGCTGGCTCCAGCAAGGGGTTACTCAGTCTGCTGAAGGCCCACAGTCAAGGCACATATGAGAAAGCAATCAATGAACAACTAAGGTGTTGCAACGCGCAGTGAAAAACTAATGATTGATGCTTCTCATCTCTCTCCGTTCCTGTCTGTCTGTCCCTGTCTATCCCTTTCTCTGACTCACTCTCTGTCTCTGTAAAAAAAAAAAGAATAATTGTTGATGGAAAGAAGGAGGAAGAACGGAAAGTAAGAAGGATGAAGAGGGGAAGGGAAAGAATAAAGCAAGCAAGGGGGTAAGGGATGGAAACCAAACGGAAGAGAATGGTTTAGTAGAGTAGAGGCCAAGATCAAGGAGAAAGTGACTTATTGAAAGTATGTTCCAGTCAAGTAACCAAGACTTCTTCATGAGTTGATACCAGAAATACTTTCTGGTTCTCTTTACTAAGTGATTATTAAAGACTAGTCCTTTTCAACCATTGTCCCACAGTTTCCCAAGTGCAGCATGCCTGAAAAAAGTTCCTATGTCAGTGAACTGGTGAAATGTGTTGCCAGTGTGTGTGGAAAGCTTGGAATGAACAGGTAGCCAAGGAAAATGATATTCTTGGAACTACCAGAGAAGAAGGAAGAATAAGATAAAGTAATGGTACACATTCAAAATAAAGCATAAATAAATAAGTAAGCTTTGTGCCATAGAAAGTCTGATCAAGAGAACTGGACTCCTCTTCTGTTTCCTTTGATGCACACAATTCAATTGATTATATTGAGTATAGTCACAGATGAGGAACTACAGAAGGTAGGGACCTCTGTAGGGACTAGAGAGATGGACTGGAATTGTTTTAGAGAAAGAGAAGGACCTCAGGGCATGTGAATCTGAGTGGGTCTGGTAAATTTCGGAGAAGAGTCTGAGTATGGGTGAGAAGTCCAACCCTCTCTGCCTTATTGTTGTGTATCCCAGCACATTGGTCAATCAAACATGACAAGAATGAGAAAAGAGAGTGTTTGTTATGAGGGACTGTTAGCCACTCTTCGGTTGGCTTTGCTTTCATTAGATCACTCACACTTTCCCACAAACTCTACAGAAGGGAACCTGCAATTTCATGAGGTATCAAGCAACATGTATCCCCTTTGCCAGGGTCTGGAAACACACAAAGAAATCTTGAATGGCATGGTTCAAATTCTATCCAGAGTAAGAAAAATTTAAATGGTTTTTAAATTAAAGCACTGAGTGGCTAGCACACTTTAACTATTATAGGAGAAAATAGCCAATGTTCCAAGAATGGAGCCAGAGAGAAGTGGAAATGTCATGAGTTTTTATTACATACTTGTCAGGCTTATTATGTGGTGGTATATTCAATTTAAAAGCTGCCTATCAATTACAAAATTATATGCAAAAAATTTTAAGGATTTGTATACACCCACTTAAGAGGTATAGAATGCATGCAGTAGATAGTGCCAAAGAGCCCTTTGGGATTGCCTGAAAGAATATCATTAATTTTTACAGTGTATTTCCATTGCTGGAGCTATTCCAGCATTGGCTTTCTATAAAAATCATTTCAAGTTTAGAATTATGCTATTTGCTTGCAGCAACATCACAGGAGCAGTAGTGCACCATATGTTCCTACTTAGCAACTTAGTCTATAAGTCCCAAAGCATGTACTGATTTGAAAATTGAACAGGAATTATAATTGTTGAGTGATGCTATGAGGCAAGTTTTTTTGGATTACTAAACTATGCAGATGTTTGATGTTATGTAGGAAAAGGAACAAACTTTTTTCTTTTTTCCTACAGGATGACTAAAATCTTATTTATGGTTGCCGAAAGGGGTAAATTGATTAAAATTCCCTAAAAGAATACCAGGTAGTGAATTCTTGAACACACTGCATTACATTAAACAAAAGGAATGTTAAGTGCAAAATTTAGCTAAGGCTATTCAACTTATGTAATTTGTGAAGTCCATTTCCCCCCAGAATATGTATTATCTTCCATTAGTTTACTTTTTAATAGCAGCACATTCTAAAAACATTTCCATATATGCTACTACTAAAAAAAATAGTTTGATCTTGCCATATCTTCACAAAGACAAAATATTTGGAGCTCTTTACTCCTTCATAAATTTTTATTGGTATTTAAAACATTCTTAGTAACTCCCGAGTGAAATAGTAAGAAAAATAATATCAGTTGCTTGATTTTGGTCAGGGCTTAATATTATCTGTTGTGCTTGAATTTAAAAATCTTAGGACCCAAGCTGTTATGATATATATGTTTTGAATTTCTAATCCTTTATCCAAAAGTCTTTAAGAAGGACATAATGATTCTCTGAGAGGGAGCAGCTGCTTTATAACAGCAATCATTTATTGAGTTTGTGTTTCTACTGTTTCAAACAAATTCAATTAGCCCTTACACTTCAAAACCCTAAAGGCACCAAAGAGATGATACTGGGTTGCTCTAATCTAATAGTAATACTAAACTTGTCAGTACAGTTTTGGGATTGATGGTTAGAAGAAAATTAATAGTAACATTTTTCATTTTTTAATCAAACAGTCCTATTCAGAACTACCTATGGATCTTGGAGGCTACTTAGCTGAATGAATTCAGTTCAGTAAGAATTTTATATGCAAAGTTCAACCTTCCAAAGGTATTCTGAGCCTGATCAATTCACTTGAATGGAAGAAAATGTAGTCCAGATCTCTGAACTTCACAATGACCTTCTCGTCCAAAAAAATATTGCGTGCTTTCTAGAATGTTTGCCAGAGTAGGCAGTGATCATAATGACTTCTAAATGCAAAGCTCATGCAGAGGCAGGCCAGCCTCTGTTTTGAGTTAAGTCCAAGACATTTTGTTCTTAGAGAAATTTCAAAGCCCACAAAGTGCACCCCTAACATATATATTAGATTTAATTCACCGACATGAAGAACAATAGAAGTTTATAATCCCCCTACCCCCACCCCTTTCAGTTAACAAATCTATTTGGGCAGATACATAGGAATTGAAAACTACTGTACTATGTTAGTTTCCGCCATAGTCACTGTTACAGGAAACTCCAAGATACCATGGTTTTATAGGAAAAAATATATTCTAGGAAAAAATATGTTCAAGTCCATAAAATGCTCTTATGAACTCACTCTCACTTTCATTCATTCATTTATTTATTCTTGCTTATAATGTTCTTACATATTATGTTATACTGGCACCCTAGGACAGTTATAATTTTGCTTTAAATGCCCTTGTTGGATTAAAGGGCCTGGTCTTAAGTATCTAAAAATAAATAGCTAAGCATTTGCTTTTATAAATGTAACCATTTACATTTTTGTTGGAATTTTGTTGTCATGTCCATGATTAAATACCTTGGCAAGTATTCCTAGTGAAATGGATACAAACACACCCTTGAAAAGTTTCAATCATTCCATGCATTTTGACTCACAAGCTACCCACCCAGTAGATTCTGAAAACAGCCATATAGCACTCATCAGCCATGTGATTTTGGTTATAATATAACATTTTATTGAAAACTGCCCCCAACAGTGATTAATTAAAGCTATTTGTGACATGTGTAACTTATAATGATTAACTTGTCTCTAGTCAGAAGCACAAATAACCTGCACCTGTAAAGACTTTATTTCCTAAAGGTAAAACAACTGTTTAGGAAAGATCATGCTGGCAAAACAGCTGCTTGCCGCTCTGGAGGGGAAACAAGGTAGGATCTTTCAACAAATGCCAACTTCAGGGTTTTATCAGCTCTATCTCATTAACTGGAAACAAGGCTTAAATGCTTTGTTTATAAATTATGATTATTCCTGATTGCGGCAGTTACTGATAGTGCTACTCATTTGCAATGCAACTCTTTGAATTTGTTTAATTACAATTTGAAACAAGGCAGAGAAGATTAATTAACCCACCTGGCTGGCTGGCACGTAGTCCTGGCTCGGCTCTGTCATGCTCATGTACATGTTTTCACCGTCAAACTGCGAACAAAATAATAGTAAACATTCAGCAATCTTGACTGCAGGTTTTTTTTTTTTCTCCTTCTCACCATTAAACTGGAAAACAGTAGCACTAAAAAAATACTGTGCTTGGGAATACGGAAAATCTGTCCTATAAAGTGAGCCGCATCGTTTCTTAGATGTTTCTGTTGTCATCCTTCCTGACCCTGGATGTCAGTGATTTGGAGTAATTAGTGCTCTAGTAATTACAGCAAGCAAGAAAGAAATGAATGGTTTCCTTTCATCTGCAATCTGTTTTAAAACAAAATGGCTCATTTTGCGTACCATGTATACATATTGCAGTTCAGTTGTAATGTATTAAATGAATGGCACGATTTCTGGGGGGAAAAAGATAATGGAAAATAAACTAAGGCACAGCTCAATGCATTCTGAGTTTAGCTCTCAAAAATGAAAAAGTGCAGTTTTTACAATAGACTAAAACTGACTTCATCACAACAGCCTTATGATTAAAATTTTTAGTTTGATAATAATATTTGAAAAAAGCACGTGCCACTACATCCATGGCTAAGAATGATAATAATAATGAATAGCAATAAAAATATACAGGCTTGATGATTAAATTTCCTTCTCTGAAGTTTTTCAAAGACATAGAATTAAAGTGTTACAAATGCATAGAAATTCATACACAAATTTGCAAGTTAGGAACAAGACAGAAGGAGGAAATTCGCCAGGCAGGGCAACGGCAGAACAATGCAATAGTTCAAGCAACAGCAATAACAACAACATACTTTGCATTATTTGGGTTTTTTAAGGTAATCACTCCATTCAGATTTTATCCTTTTATTCCGAAGGAAAATAATCAAATGGATTAATGTGTCCAGCTTCAAAGAGCTGAGTTTGAATATACTTTCATTGGCAGACTAATTTCAGACATGGGAACATAAAAACCTGAGAAATCACTTTTCAAGGCAAAATGGTGTTACTGATGGAGGTGCAAGCACAAAGTAATAATGGACATACTCGACATACCATCAAAATCGAAAAATATATGTTATAGACTTCGCATTCCAAAGAGGATTGTACAAACTCTAGGGACACACCAAAGCCAGCCTCTGACCTATAGTCAGCAGCAATGGGTGCCCTGAAGATTCACATAAACATCAGCTGTGTAAGTAGAAAGCTCAGAAGGACACTGAGGCACTCATAAGGGTTAATTAAGTTCAATAAACCAAAGGATTTCCTCATCCATCAACCTACAAATACATTTCATGTTATGTGAACAGAGTTATTGAAACAGATATGAAATCACTTATTGAATGAGGAGGTTGTTAAGACAAATCACAAATAGCTCACTTAGAAAATATTAGCTGAATATTTTGGTTGCTTTGTCATTTGGCTCAAGAGCCCTGAGTCCAAGTGACTTACCCACGGTGGCTTTTCCATTAGTCAAGTGATCGATCAATTTTAACCCAAAGACAGTCCTAGCCCCAAGTCAATCTGCCAATTACTCTGACAACTCAAAACCTAACAAAGCATCATTTGGCATTCCTCCACCCCCACCCACTGTTAGTTTGTTTGCAAATGTTTTTAATGTTAAGATGCCAAAGAACCATTTAAAATATGGACAGTTTCTCTGACTCTAACAAACTAAATTGGACAGAAGTAGTGAAGTGTTTGAAACACTCCACTGCCTATGCATAGTCTATAAATGTGATACTTTCTATTTCATCTTCTCTAACTCACTTGCTAAATCTGGTGTCATTCTCAAGCCAACTAAGGTTTGAGAGTTTTGGTTTTAGTCTATCCAAAGTGTATGCTAATTAAGCATATTCAATGTTACTGCTCTTGATAAGGACTCTTTACTTAAAAAGTAATATTGAGCCGAAGCTGAAACAGCATTTTACAATAAAAAGTCTGTTGTTATAGGAATGACTATTTTATTGAATACATTATATGTCCCCCATCACCCACCTGTATCTTTACATTAACTGACAGTATTACGTGATGTAATTTTCATAAAAACCAATATTTAGGTATTATTATTAGCTACATTTTACAAATTAAGATAAAGAGGCACAGAGAATTTAAGTTAGATGCTTACGGTTTCACAGCTCTTAAAAGGCAGGGCTAAGATTCAAAGCCAAGCAGACTGGCTTCCTAGCATATGCACTTAACAACCAGAACATATAACTATAACCTGAATAAAATCATGAATTAGCTATCAGTTCTGTAAATGTCAATAGATTATCAAAGCCAATCATTGGCAGTACCTCAATGATGTTGAGATAGTGTCCAGAATGCCTATGGTATTGTGAGACTTTTTAAAAAAGAAAGTGAGTCTCAAAGAACAAAGCCAAAGGTGTCACACTACTTGACTTCAAGTTATACTACAAAGTTACAATAATCAAAACAGCACGGTATTAGCAGGAAATAAAAAAGAAAAAAGAAAAACAGCCAAAAAAGACTAATGGAACAGAAGTGGAAGCCTAGAATAAACTCACATCTGTATGAGCAAATATGACAAAGGAGCCAAAACTATAAAATGGGAAAAGAAAACCCCTTTAATAATGATGCTGAGAACATTAGAAAGCCACATACAAAAGAATAAAACTAGATTGCTATTTGTTACCACAAACAAAAATTAAATCAAAATATATCAAAAACTTAAATAGAAAACCTGAAACAATAAATTACACAGAAGAAAACACAGGTAATGAACTTATGGACCTTGGTCTTACAGAAGAGTTTACAAATTTGACCTGAAAGTCAAGAAAGGGAAAAACAAAAATAAATGAATGGGTATATATAGAACTAAAAATCTTCTGCACAGCAAGAAAAAAAAAAAAAACCACTGACAAAACAAAAAGGCAACAAATCAAATGGGAAAAGATATTTGCAAGTAACATCTTTGATCAGAGGTTAATATAAAAAATAAATAAAGAACTCCTACAACTCAACAACAAGAAAATAAACAGTTCAATTAAAAAATGAGCAGAGGACCTTAACAGATACTTCTCCCAAGAAGACATAGAAATGGCCAAAAGATATATAAAAAGATGCTCAACTTCACTAGCTATTAGAAAAATGCAAATGAAGACTACAATGAAATACCACCCTATACCTGTTAAAGTGGCTATTATCAATAAGACAAGTAGTCACAATTGTTGAAGAGGTTGTAGAGAAAAATAAAATCTTTTTTATTTTATTTTATTTTTTTAAATTTTTTTTAAATAATTTTATTTTTTTAATGGGGCGACATCAATAAATCAGGATACATATATTCAAAGATAACAAGTCCAGGTTATCTTGTCATTCAATTATGTTGCATACCCATCACCCAAAGTCAGATTGTCCTCTGTCACCTTCTATCTAGTTTTCTTTGTGCCCCTCCCCCCTCCCCCTTTCCCTCTCCCTCTCCCCCCTCACCCCGTAACCACCACACTCTTATCAATGTCTCTTAGTTTCACTGAAAAAGAAACTCTTATTCATCACTGGTGGAAATGTGAACGGGTATAAGCCACTATGAAACCTGTATCGAGGTTTCTCAAAAAATTAAAATATAATTAAAATTAAAATATAAAGTATATGACCCAGCAACTCCTTTTATGGGTATCTAACTGAAAAATTTAAAAACATTTATTTGTAAAACTATATGTAGTATTATTCATTGCAGCATTATTCACAGTGGTCGACATGAAAACAATTGATGTGTCCTTCAATAGATGATTGAATAAAGAAAATGAATATATACACAATGAAATACTACTAAGCCATGAGAAAAATAAAATATTGCCATTTGGGACAACATGGATGGAGCTTAAGAATATACTAAGCACAATAAATCAGGTGGAAATGTTAACCATACAATTTCACTCATATGTCGGATATAAAACTGAAAGCAAGAAATGAATAAGCAAGACAAACAAAAACCCATAAACACAGACAACAGTATGATGATTACCAAAAACAGAGGGAAAGGGAGTTGGGAAGGAGGTAGTGAAAGGTAAAGAGGGTCACACATTTAGTGACAGAAGGAGATTTTACTTTGGATGGTAAACACAAAATGCAATATATGGATAACGTATTATAGAATCATACACTTATGTCACCCCAGTAAATTTAATGAAAAAATTAAGAAACAAACAACCACAGAAAAAGCCATGAGTCTTGGTAAGCTGTCAATTTTGTAATCAGGTTGGTGGAATGCCCCCGGATGCTTTCTGATTAAGCTTTAAAAGAGAGAGACATGGTATAATAGTAATTTTGTCAACTTGACTTGGCTGCAGGGTGCCCAGATATTTAAATATTATTCTGGATGCATTTGTGAGGGTATTTTTGGATGAAATTAACATTCAAATTGGTAGACTGAGTAAATCAGATTGCCCTCTCTAATATAGGTGGGTCACAGTCAATCAGTTAAAGACCTGAGTAGAAGAAAAAGGCTTAATTCATGAGAGAAGGCTGGAGCACCTCCTGCTTGTCTGTTGAGCAGGGCTATTGGTCATTTCCTGCCTTCTGACTCGCGCTGAAACAGCAGCACTTCTTTGGTCTGAAGCCTGACATCTTTTGTACTAGAACTAGACCATTGGCTCTCCTGTGTCTCCAATTTCCCAACTATAGATCTTGGGACTTCTTAGCTTTCATAACTGCATGAGATAATTCCTTGTAATAAATTCCTTTCTTCATATACATACATCCTGTTTGTTCTTCTTCTCTGGTGAACTTTAACTAGTACAGGTGGCTTCCTCTATTACTATCAGTATATTCACAACTCTTCCAAAAGCTTATTTCTGCAGGAGATACAACATAGAAATACATGAAGTGATGACATTCCTTTTGAGCTATTACTTGCTTTCTCAGGGAGCAGGAGCCAAGCTGATTTTGCCGAGGCATCCTGCTCCACTCCCTATGCCCCATTGCATCCTACATATATCCACACCTCTTCATTCGGGATGCCTCCCTCCCCTTTAACTTGCAGTTCTCCTAACACAATTCAGCTCTACTCAGAGCTGGGCTGTCTCCAGCCTCTGGGCTCCTGTAGGCAGTCCCCTGGTTTGACAGCTCTTGGAGTTAGGGGAGTGACTCCACTGGCTGTGAGCTATCAGAGGACACAGGGCACATCTCAGTTATCTTTAGTGCCTCGATATCTTGGGGTCAGCACATAAAAAGTCCTAAAAAGTGTCTAATTAACAAAAATTAAATAATGTTTTCTTGATGAAATAGATTACCTTCCTAGTGAATTCAGTGACTTAGAAGAGCAAGAAGATTAAGCTTTTAGAAAATGGTCTGAAGGCTTTTAAAAGGGGTCAACTCAGTCTTACAATGAATTAAAACTCGTTGCTTTAAGAGTACAAGCCCTTCAAAATAATAATAAAAATATAATGTACAGAAATAACCAGGACACCATTACTTAAAGCCAGATTCACTTCTCCCTCAACATTTTTATTTAAGTAGAAAACATGTAAATTGGCCAAGAAACAATAAATCTGGATCTAAAAAAGTGTATGCCCTCTTGCTGAAGAATTTTGAGTTGCCAAACTAAAACAAGTACATGTTTCAAACAGGCCTAAACCTTCTCTGTATAGTTGGACAAACTCTTGGATTAAGGAAGAAAAATAAACCAAGATCCCAGTGGGCCCCCCATCCCCTACCCACAGAGACCCTGTCAGGTTAATGTCATCATTGAACTTTTCAGAGCTCCACCCAATCCCTGTTGAGGAGCTGGTGCCAGGAATCTCAACAGGCTTCATGCTGATGCACCATTCTTGGAATGCGTCCTGTGTCATGGGTAGATATCATACTGTCATTTGAAGTAGAGTTATGAATTTTGTTAGAGTCCTAAAATTTTGGTCTTGGAAAGATCTCAGAAAGCATCATATCTGAACCTCTCATGTTATGATGGAAAGAAACAGACTTTTATTGGCCATTCGGTCCACCTGTGAATATAATCAAGGTCTGAATTTCCAGTAGAAGAGTGGTCCACTCTGACATACTGCTTTATACTCCATTACTCATAAATGGGGATCAGACTCTATGACTCTTCTGTGCATTACTTATTTGCCTACCACACAGTCTTGAAGGCACAACATTTGCTTTATTACACTGATGACCCCACTTTACTTCACCTGGACCACATATTAGATAAACCTTATTAATAACTGTTGCAATAACATTGTTTTACTAAAAATTACTAACTGCATTTCCTTACTTTTTTTTTATCAGTTATTATTTTTTAGTGTCAACTGAATTTAGGCGTTATAACTTTTCTAAATGTATCTCAGCATACTAGAGCCTTTAATTTCCATGTATTCTCAATTTAAAACCTGGAGCAAAGTTTGGAAGAATAAATAGGCTGACTTATTTAAATCTAAATGTAAATGGCATCAACTCAGGATTAGCCTTTCTGACCAAGTGCATTTATACTCTTTATTGTGTTTTTATTTCAAAGCACCAGGGGATGCAATCACATAAAAAGTCATTTATAATCTTCTACTACAGTTTTTTGAAATTGTTTTTAGAGGATATTAACCAAACCCATAATCCCAAAGAGCTTTTCAAACTAGGTAGTTATTATTTCTTCTATTTAAAAACTGAAAGTATACATCCAACACTGTCTGAATTTAGTGAATGATGAGCAAAAATGGGCAATATTAGGCTACTGAAACCACTAAAACAAGAAAAATCAAAGATAGAATGTGAAGTGTAAATCAATCATTAGTGCTGGTACAGGAAATGGGATCTTTTTAAGGAAACCATTAGAAGAAAACCAGAAAACGGCTGCTGCGGAGGGTGGGGTGGGGGAGCCCCATGGAATTCATGAAACAGTACCACATTGTATGGCCTATAAAAGGGAAAGCTTACGTTTCTGGGTGTTTTCTGAAGAAATATTTGATACTTTGATTTTTTTTAAAAAGAGCTAAAAATGGAAATGTTTATAATAGGGAGTTAATTTGACATTTCTTAGAAGATGCATTATAATAAATCATTATAAGAGAGGGCAATGTCCTCAAATTAAAATATCCATTTTTGTATTGCTTGGCTCAATATAAGACTACAAGTCATCTAATTTAATGTTTTTGTAATGGAAGAAATTACTTCAGTTTGGGCCATGAAGTCAAATACTTATGCTGTTTCACGTAGAGCAAGGCATTTTGAAAGCTCTAAGCATAATGTGAAGGGTGAGAATGTACATGAGCACCGATATCGTGGCTGTTCACACACATAGAAACCAACATTACTATAGTCAACGTGAACATCTCCAATAAAAGTAGTGCAAGGCACACTCCTTCACCGATAAGCATCCTCCCATTCTCAAGGAGAAAGGTCAGGAGACACTAGAGAGAGGATACATGTTTCTCTTCCCGCTTCAAGGCTGAACTTGTTGACACAATCGTCTAAGGCAGTCTGTATCCATGCTGAGCCGGGCTGAATGAAACCGGTGCTGAGCACAGTGGGCTGCAGAAGTGGCTCTCAGGGTGAGAAAACAGACCAGCCACACACAAGCTACTGGCAGCCAAGGATAAGAAAGCAGTTACTCTCCCAGTGCTTTGAATGGATGTGCGTTACAACCTGGGAACACACAGGGCTGAACTAGGAAAGAGACACCCCTCTCGGTTGGGCTTCTGTCACTTGAACTTGAGTGATAAACACTGTGCTGCAGATCTGAGTACATGGAGAAGAAATGTGATCTGAGCATAGCGTGCTGCTTGGATGACTTGGCCACAGGAGAGGGAGAGAGAATACTACACCACCCACAACCAGAAGATCATAACTACAACTTAGAGCAGGGGTCCCCAAACTTTTTACACAGGGGGCCAGTTCACTGTCCCTCAGACTGTTGGAGGGCCAGACTATAAATAAAACTATGAACAAATCCCTATGCACACTGCACATATCTTATTTTAAAGTAAAAAAACAAAACGGGAACAAATACAATATTTAAAATAAAGAACAAGTAAATTTAAATCAACAAACTGACCAGTATTTCAATGGGAACTATGAGCCTGCTTTTAGTTAATGAGATGGTCAATGTGCTCCTCTCACTGACCACCAATGAAAGAGGTGCCCCTTCTGGAAGTGTGGCAGGGGGCCGGATAAATGGCCTCTGGGGGCCGCATGTGGCCCGTGGGCCGTAGTTTGGGGACCCCTGACTTAGAGTCTGGACTTGGTTTGGAACTGAATTTATATTCTCATTTTTGTCTCAGTGATATACTTATTGGGGGAAGAACCACATATCATGTTTCCTTTGTTAACTTTGAGAACTGAAAATTTCAATACTAATGCTATGTATAGATCTTGAATCTCTACTTGTAAATGTTATCCTATGCCCCAAACTCAGTGGCATGACTCAAAGAGAATCATAACACCATTTCCTTCTGCTGCTAAGAGTATGGCTGCAATGCAATATTTGTTTATTTGTTTGTTTTTAAACAAATACACTAAACTTATTAACTCAAAATGAACATTGTATCCTTTGAAGTAGTCATCTAATAAGCTCCACATTAGTATAATGGTGCTCTCATGGTTCAGACTAGTATTAACCCTTGCAGGCACTTTCTAACTGCATTAAATATACCAAGGCATTTAATTTTCACAACAATCTTATGGTATGGTGGTGACTGTTACTACTTCCATTACTTTTTAAAAATATTTGTTTATTTATTTATTCAATTTTAGACAAAGGAGAGAGAGAGAGAGAAGGGGGGAGGAGCAGGAAGCCTCAATTTTTAGAGAGACAGAGAGAAAGAAGGGGGAAGGAGCTGGAAGCATCAATTCCCATATGTGCCTTGACCCTGCAAGGGTTTTGAACCAGCGACCTCAGAGTTCCAGGTTGACCCTTTACCCACTGTGCCACCACAGGTGAGACCACTACTTCTTTTTCACTGATGACAAAACTGAGACACGTACATGTTCCTCAGGGCTGCTCAGCCCACCTGACCCTCAGGCCTTGGCCACTGGCCTTTGCTTCTAGGAATGACTGACACCACTGCCACAGTCATGAAACCCCAGACACACTCCTTGTGTTATTGTCCTGGGTGCCCCAAGCCTGACTCCAACTTACATCAAAAGGTTCTGCCTTCCCCAGAGTCAGTGCAGAAGGGCTGGGATAACATATCCCCAGGGTGCTGAAGCAATGCGGCCCAAAGGAGAGCACTAGCGCAATCATTCCCGGGGACTCTAAAAATGTCCTTCTTGCCCAGCAACCAGTGATGATTGTTTGCAAATCTGTGGCAGTGTGAAACATGCGCCTTCTGTTTTGCTGCTTGCCCCCTTGTCACTTCCTCACTCCTCCCCACCCCGCACTCGGACTTTTCCCGGCGGGCACCTCCAGAGCCAGAGCAAACAGGCACACTTTCCCCGCAGGCTCCGCCTTCTGCAGCTTCAACGAAGGCAGCAAGTGATGGCACGCAACTGGAAGATGACCGCGCTTTCAACCGCACTGCTACACTAACCTCACCTCGTCTTTGTTCTGCTATCATTGTATTATTATTTTTAAAAGTCATTAAACGTTTATTTTAATTTAAAAGTTTAAAAGTCCTGTGCAACGGCAGAAACAAACTTGTAAAACTAATAAATAGAAGAATTAATATTTTCCTACATCTTGAAAATATCAGTTTCAAGGGAAAAAAAAGTTTCTAGTAATCTCTATTAACCCTAAGATTCCAGTGCAAAACAAGTCACGTTCGTTATGCATTATTTAAGAAAGCAAAGAAGGTGTGGATTAAAGCTTCACTATCACTTTAAGTTCCCTCTGGTGAATTTAACAGAAATAAGTTTAACCCAATCAAAACACGCATGATGTACACCTTTCGTTTTTACTAAAAGGCCTCTGCAAGGAGTCGGAATTGCAAAATTCTGATGGAGCAATGATTTCTGAGTCCACATAGGAGCCTTGTTTTGAAAATGAATTTTCAAGTAATATCTGAGTTTCTACAAATCGTAAAGCTGTAAAATTATACCGTATAGTTGAAACTCAGTGTAGTTTCAAATAATTGGTTCAGAGCATTCCTCTGACTTGTCAATGTTTTAGATAAATTTTTCTGAATCCACTGAGTGAGGGAAGAATTTGAGAAATACATTCAAACTTGCTGGCAATCCTTCCCTAAGCTCACTTATTTCCAGTGTATCAGCTCTCACCTCATTTACCACAGTGCCTAAACCCTGCATAGAGGTGGAATGAAAAGTATGAAAGTCATTACTTTGGGGGGGGGGGAGGTTGGCTCTTTCGTTGCTATTATTCCCTTTTAAGCACAGTGAATATTTTTTAGTTCCCGACATATAAAAAAAAAGGTAAGAATATTGTTCTACACATATCTGGTCCAGAAGAGCATGTTCTGTTAAAAAGATGAACAGAGAAGTTAGACTGGTTAGGCAACAGTTGAGTAGGATAAAAAATATTCTTAAAAGTCTGAGGGCAAGCAATTCTTAAATAATTTTGAGATTAAAAGTACAAATAAAGGCCCTGGCCGGTTGGCTCAGTGGTGGAGCGTCGGCCTGGCGTGCGGGGGACCCGGGTTCGATTCCCGTCCGGGGCATATAGGAGGGGCACCCATTTGCTTCTCCACCCCCCCTCCTTCCTCTCTGTCTCTCTCTTCCCCTCCCGCAGCCGAGGCTCCATTGGAGCAGGGATGGCCCGGGCGCTGGGGATGGCTCCTTGGCCTCTGCCCCAGGCGCTGGAGTGGCTCTGGTCGCGGCAGAGCGACGCCCCAGAGGGGCAGAGCATCTCCCCCTGGTGGGCAGAGCGTTGCCCCTGGTGGGCGTGCCGGTGGATCCCGGTGGGGCGCATGCGGAAGTCTGTCTGTCTCTCCCTGTTTCCGGCTTCAGAAAAATGCAAAAAAAAAAAAAAAGTACAAATAAAAATACAAAAAGGAAGGTACAGAGTTATTAAGATGGACATTCTCACTTCCCTATTATTATTACTCAGAAAATAAGATTGTGACTACATGTAACAATAATGTTACAGGAATAGACCTTTGGTAGTTAACATCTCCCAATGGTACCACTGGTGTGAGATATATTTTGGTGTGTTCAAGACAAACTGGACCATATAGAAATACAAGTGGTTCAGTCTAGATCCACTCCATTTCCTTTTTGAGATCAGATTTGACATTTATTTTTCTTCAGGTTCCAGACAGTTTGTTTTCTAAATTAAAACATAATGACATTTTAAAGAACTGGATTAAATAGCAGGGGGAAAATCCTTCAAGTCATTCATTATGAGTTTGTCCATTGTGAAAGGAAAGAAAGCTCTGGGATGTAGCTTTCATTTAAAAAAAACAACAACAAAACTTGAGAAGTCATTTCACTTATTTGTTATGACTAAAGGGGTATTATTTTTTACTTTTCTTTAACATCCTCAAATACTATACAGTGACATCTGTTTTGCTCCTTTTTTAGTCTCCCTTTTAACTGTGATTTCACGTGACTTTTCCTGCTGACTTGGCCACATTTTTATGATGATCATGGTGTAACTTTCCCTGCTGTAGCTTACTTTCTACAAAAGATGTCTCCTTCCCATGGCACATTCATTCCACATATTGATAGACTTCAATTCCACAGTTTATTTTTATTGTCTTCTTATTTATAGTACTGAGTACTCCCCTAGATCACTTTCCCATTTCCATTAAATTTTCCTTTTTGAAGGGGAAGTATTCTCTTAAATACTTCATCCTCCCATTTGACAATATTCTTTTCATAGCATCATGTGTTGCCAGAAACATGTTGGAGCTAAAACTGCAAGTCTTGTTGCTGAAAACAGTATGCCTGCTTCTCCTGGAAGCCTTATGTAGACTGCATGCTGAGGGGTGATTGGTTTCCTCTCTTTTACTTTCTAGAACAACACCATATGATGCTCTTTTGCTGAAAAATTGAGAGAATAGTACTATCAGAGGTGAGCCATCTAGCACTGTCTTGCCGGTATATCAAAATTCAATGGTAACTGACACATTTTCAAATTAAAATAATTCATTCATTCATCCTTTCATTCAGAAAACACTAATTTTGCACCTACTGTGTGCCAGGCCCCATTCTCAGTGATAGAAACTAGCTTTACTGAATATTTACTGTGTGCCAGGTACACACATGCATTGACTCAATTTAACCTTACAACAACCCTGCGAAGCAGGCAGTATTCATGTCCTTTTACCAATAAGAAGCCTGAGGCTTAAAAATTAAGACACCTGGAAATGGTAGAGCAAAGCCTCAATTCCAGGTCTGTCTGACGACAGAAAAGTATCTAACAAGAGATCTGCTAAGGAAACAAAATCCTTGCAAAACAAGAGGATCAATCAACATGAAAGATTTAGATATCCCAGAGTGACTGTGGAATTAATTAATATCATAACCTATTCAATGACTACCAGGACAGATGACTTCATTCTGTTATTTTAGTGATAATAGCCACGTAAAGGCAATGGGTATTTCCTGTAAGTATACACTCTACGCCATAGTCCATTCTAACAGGGTCAAGAGCAGTCCTCAGCAGATGAGGTGTGTCCGAGAGATCACGTAGTCAAATGATTCAGAGTAGGGCTTGAGACCCACCTCTGCCTCTCAGCTGTGGTATTTGAAAAGATCTGACTTCTGTGAACTTCAATGGCCTTATCACAGGATTGCCATGAGCACCAGCCCTGCATATGGAAGTACTTAGCGTTATGTACATGTTTAGCAGATACTCAAAAGAAGTCCCTTCTTTTTTCTTTACTGCTTCATGACCTAGACTAAGCCAGCCTGAGTACCATAAACTAGTCTTCTCCTTTTCCAATGCTTAAAATTCTTCAATGCTCTTTAAGGTTTTCAAGGTAAATTCCAGCTTCCCTAGTTTAGAACACAAGGCCCTTCCTGATGTGACCCGCTGTGCTATCTGTTTATGGCTGGTGTCCACAGTAACTGGCCAGGACCAGTGCCATGCCAAGTGTTAACTATTTTTAGGATCAATCCTGTCTGCATTTCTTACTACTTTACATTTCATCCTTGCTCATGACATAATTTTCTTTTTTTATAAACTTTTATTAATTTTAATGGGGTGACATCAATAAACCAGGGTACATATGATATGTTTAAAGAAAACATGTCCAAAAAAAAAAAAAAAAGAAAAAAAAACATGTCCAGGTTATCTTGTCATTCAACATGACATAATTTTCATTTTGCTCCCAGAAAATCCCTGCCTTTATTCCTTCTCATCATCTCCTCTAACTGGAACACCTTTTTACCTCCTATTCTGTTATTTTCCTCTCCTCCTTATGTTCTAATAATAAGATGATTATAGACAGTATCCACCAACCTGAAACACTTCTGAGAGTGAAAGGAGCTAGTACTACAGATTATGGTTAACCAACAGGCAGAAACTTGGGACTCGCCCGACCAAGGGAATCATCCCACCAGAAGGTAAGCCTTGCTTGACATCACTGATGATTTAGAGCCTTTTTCTTGCCTCTGAAAGTTCTGTATGGCATCTGGTGCTTATTGTATCCTATAGCTCATTGTAGTCATTTTTTTGCTACCTCTCTCCTACATCGAACAATGAGCTCTTTGAAGGCAGGGACTTTTCTATTTATTTTTCTCTTCCCAGCACTGAGCATATGCCTAGCACATATTACTTACTAAATAACATTAAATTATTAAATAAATCCAGTGCAATATTGTGAGAACTAAAAGCATCTCACTATTCTGCAGTAACATTTATCACATGTGCTTTCATTTCCAAATCAATTTCTGTCCATGAAAATAACTGATCCTCCAGAGGCATTGGACCAAAGCTTTCATAAACCAGATCATATTCTAGTTTTCTATTTCTTTCTGTTCTACAGGGACTGAATTTTCTCTAGCCAGTCTAGTTTGAATAATATGAAAAGAAGTTCATTTTTTGAGAGCCTAGATAATAGTTGAAAGCTTCATGGTATCAGGTTGTCAAGTCCAGTCTCAATAAGCAGATTGTGCCCATGCTGCTCCAGATCAAACTGGTTTATTTTTTCACGTTGACGTCAACCTGCTGGTGAACGTTTTGCTGTCTGAGTCATCTCCAAATCTATACCAGCAGGCTAGTGAAAAGCCGACTGGATTGGCAGACACAGTGTAATGCCTTCCTTCCTTTCCCCATGTGCTTCATGTGTAATTCAGAGCCTCCCTTGTAGGTATGGCAGAAAGAACAAAATTTAGGAGAAATTCCTCCATGGAGTGAGTCTGAACTAAGAAGACACAGATAAGAGGTTTGGTTTTGACACTTCCTAGCAGACTGGTCTTAGAAATAAGAGTAAGAATTATACTTACTACATGCAATTATTTCAGGTTTAAGTGAGATATGCAAAAACATTTATAAATTTTAAAGCACTAAACATATAAACCCTGTGCTACATTCTGGAAACTATGGTACTTCCCCATCAGGGCAAGTTTATTTGACTGTTTCCATTATTAATTGGAAAGAACCATAGGCCGAAAGTAGTGGAAAGAATCAGCCTCAAAGTGCCCTAAATTAGCCTGTGAAAAGGTCTTTAATATGGAAAATGATACGAAGGCCTTATTTTTTATTGCTCTGTATGTAAATGCAGAGTGCAACCTTAAATAATAGATAAGCAAAAAACAATGGAGTGGGCAAAAATAACAGTAATCACTAAATAAATGAAAAGTTTATAGAGCATCATATGTGTACATATGTGCATGTAAATATGTGTTCACATGTTCTTTAACTATGTGCATATTTATTTACTATGTGTATGCACAAAATATTTTTCTTCTGAAGTCTTTTTCTTAAATTTAGCTAATGTTTAAGTTATTTTAGACCACATGAGGAGCCCCTGTGTTAAAACTGTCACATGAGGCTGTAGAAGTGGTTTGAAAATGCAAAACACTATTGAACTCTTAAATCATAGAGAAAATACTACCCAGCTATGTAAATTATACCATATCACCTTCATTAAAATTACTTCAGGTGAATTTGTTATCATAAAATGAAGATTTCAGACATTTTGGGCATAAAAAATGCAATGTTATACTTAAATATATAGTAGTATAATATAGGATGATATTGGTCTTCTATACCATTTTTTTTGCCATACCTTTAAACTTTATGCATTAAATTATTATAAGATAACAATTGTTCATTGTATTTTATAGTACCACATAATTATTTTTCTAGTTCAACAATTGCATAAGCTCAAATAACCATAGATACTTAAACTATTTCAGCAATCAGTTAATGTTCCTTATGATGCTCACATAAAAAAAATTATATAATCTCCACTACCCTGTAACCTATTATTTCACCTTCTGTAAGAAACATTACATTATTAATATCTTTTGCACATTTCATATTTGCTATGAAAAGTTCTGGCCTAATATATTTTTATAACCATTAAGTAAATTAATATTAATGTTAGATTAAATGGTTTCAGGATTTTTTTGGTTGAAATGCCTTCTGAATAGTTCTGAGCAGAATGTACATGTTTTAAATATATCTAATGAGTCTTGTCTCCAAGAAATCCTTCAATGTTACTTGAGACATTAAACTTGAAACAAATAACTTAATCATGCATTGAAGTTAAAATAGGATAGAAACTAAACATTAGAGCAAGATTAAGTTATCCAAGATGGATTTTTATTTTAAAAGTAGAACAATGTCGCCTTTTCTTCAGAGCTAACATGACTTTCCTCAGAAAGTGATATTATAGTCCCTATTCCCTATTCCACCTAATTCAGGCAACAAAGCTCTTCAGACACAGGACAGAAAAGTAACCAGCCTCTAAGATTTACAATCCCTATTTTACAATACCCCCATTACTGGTAGGTTGTTGAAAAGGAAAGGGCTTTTATAGATTATGCATTTTTAGGAAAGCTGTGAGGTTCAAGCATCTCCCACTTTCTCCATAACTCCTCTTTCTATTTTATTCATTAGCAGCCATGGTAGACTTTTTCAGTCAAACCTTCTTCAAGGTGTGAGGCTGACTCAGTGAAGGGTTTCTGTAATGCCAACTATATCAACCATTCAGTTTAAGCATTTCTACTATTTAGATGGTCATCAGCATTTCCTTGGATCTTTTTTGGATTTCAAGGTTCATCTTGATTTTCAACTGCTTTGCTATAGCTTTGATTAGTCTCTTTAATAATATCATGAGGGTTATACAACTCAGTCTGCACCTCCCATGGAAGTGGTTTTCAACTCGGAGGAATTCTGCTACCCTTTCTTTTTGATTGTCACCACTGAGGGGCGTTACTGGCATCTATTGGGTAAAGGTCAGGGATTCCCCTGTACATCCTACAACACACAGGGCAGCCATAGAGAAGAATTATCCAGCCCTGCTGTTGAGAAATCCTGGTCTATGGCTCTGATTGATTATGAAGTTTTGGTCATTTTTATGACAAACTCTGAGATGAGAGATGAGATTAACTATGAAACAACTTAAGTAATAAAGATAGCTCAGATTCAAAATCAATTAACTAATCTATTTTAAAAATCATTTAGATATGGCCTAAGTAGTTTGCACAATGCAATGTAATTACCCAACTCATAGGGCCAACAGAATTATTCCAGGTGCTTCAGGTATGGTGTTCAAACAAGAATTAAAGAGCTCCTATCATCCCATGCTTGAACTCCATTAATTCAAAATAAATATACACTGCTTTATATGAACTTTGGGGTTACAATTATGCTAGGTAACTACAGAATAACAAAACATATTTTTTAAACTACACATAAAAACTGCTATTTGTCACGGTTAACGCCTAAATGTTGTAAGAAAAATTAGCAATTTGTCAATTGGGATTCTATTTATCATTTCATGTACAAACTAATTATTTGTTTTCAAGATGCAGCATCTTCATTAGAGCCATTAGTATTCGAAGTAGATGGCAGTTCTAATCTTATGAATAAAATCTCACCACTGTTTTTCATCCAGATCTAGGAGAGTGAATATTTCCACAAGATATTATTTGTCTAAAAAAGATTATCCTTTATAGCAACCAAAAGCAGTTACCATATTTCCCCATGTATAAGAAACACACTTTTTTTTTAAATATTTGGGGTCTAAAAACTGGGTGCGTCTTACACAGTGATTGTAGTTGTTTTTTTTTTAACTTACATTTCCTGCTTTTTCATGCTTGCTTTTGCGCTCATTGTTGAAGACAGTGATTCATCATCAGACACAGATGAGGACAAGCTAATCTATGGGAGTTTTGACAGTGATGAGGTGTTGTATGAATTTTATGGTGAATAAAACTTGAATTCAGTAACTTCATGTATTTTTTTTTTCAAATTTCGAGCTCCCAAATTAAGGTGCACCTTATACATGGGGAATTATGGTATATCTAATTCACAGTATTCATACTTTTCAAGTAGTCTTCCTGGATATCAAGCAGGAATATATGTTGTTCTTTGAGAGCTATGTTGTTATGTATCTATAAAATTGGAAAGAAGGGGTAGACACTATTTACCAAACTTACCTCCTCAAAATATTGTATTTTAAGACAATGCAAGTCATCTTCTCAATGTTTTGAAGAAAATGGTGACTAGGTTATCTTCTAAAAGAGTAAGATCAACTAATTTAAAATTAATTAATAAGTAATCTGAATTTAGAATGTATTCCATATTTTTAGGCAGCATGTTTATTTCTTGAATTGTGACTTAGTTCATTAATAATGTTGTGAGTTTCATTTACTTAGAAGGTAGTGGTTGGGCATCAAGGGAAGTTTAAGGGAAGTTTGTGTGGGAGACGGGATGGCATCAGGCAAGTCTCAAAGGGGATGACGCTCCCACTGGATAACTGGAAGTGAGAATGGGAACCTATGGCCCCTTCAGTCTGTGGAATCAGAATACACAGTAAATTAGGAGTGTTCAGAGAAAAAGATCTATGTGAGGCAGAACTCTGGGAGTAGTTGGTCTGCGTTCTCCTCCACACCTTGAAATGGAAGACACTCTCTGTGCTGCTGTGGCCCACCTTTCAAACTGGTTAAGTAGTTTTATTGCATAAGGCAAGGAATATGGACGCAAAGTGCTCTGATAATCTTAGAGGAAATGAACTACCTAATGTTTATAAGTATTTAAACACTATTTATTCCTAGATAGAAAAATACAGATGCATAGATTTGCATTTTTAACTAGCATATTGCTTAGATTTTTTTTTAAAGTAAAAAATTTATACTTGCGAGCAGATTTAAATTCACAGAAAAATTGAGTGCAAAGTACAGAGAGTTCTCATCTACCTCTGTACCTACATATGTACAACCTCCCCTATCACTGACATGCTATGTCACAGTGGGATATTTGTAATAATGCATGAATCTACATTGACAGGTCATTATCACCCAAAGTCCATGGTTCACATTAGCTTCCATTCTTGGTGTTGTTCACTCTATAGGTTTTGTCCACTACAAAAGTATTATATAGAAAAAGAGCTACATTTATAGCTTATTAAAAAACATATTTTGCCTATACATTACCATTAAGATTCTTTTCAGCCAGTGCTGCCTCTATCTCCCAAAAGTGCTGTTGCTAAAAATAAAGCCTCTAGTTCTCACCACACTGAGTATTAATTGGATTTTTCTTAAATTAACATTAGAGGAGGTTATGGAAAATGATATGCTTATTTAATGCTCTGCTCATTTGACATGATATCTTTCCAGAAATATCTGTAAGTAGATACAGAATTTTACATGGATTAAAATGTCAGCAGTTGATTTCATAAAGAGGCAATACCACAAGTATATTTCTTGTGCTGCTTTATACAGAAACTGAAGTTCTGGGAACACTTCCAACTACCCCCAACAGTCCTTCTAGGTTAGTGACCAGGGATGTTTGCAAGTAACTAAATTTATATCATTTGGGCAAAGACTTCCATTTGTGTTTCAGGCTATGTTGATACAGGCAAAGTGAAGTAGAGAATTGGCAATTATCCTATTAATTTGATGAATGTGGACAGACATACTAGATATTTCAAACCACCAGATAGAATTTCTTTGTCCTAATGATCTCATTTGTTAACCAGATAACTGCCAAGACTCCAATTTCATTCTCTTCCATATAAAATTATTCATACTTTTTCAATATTTCCAGTATCAGCTACTTAAGGGAAATGTATGTAAATGTATGGATATTTTTGCACTAAAGCTGTACTTCTCACTCCATGTTGATGATATAAAGTGAAACAGAGAAAGAACATACTTAGTTATTGCTATTTTTGTCCTGCTTCTCAAATGACCAGTATATATTAATAAGCAATATAGCATGATGGCTAAGATCAACAGCTTTGGAGGAATGCTTGAATTCAAATGCTGGTTCTGCCTCATACTATAAGTGACAAATGTCTCAGTTTTTCTGTCTGTAAAATGGAAAACAATATTGCCTATTTCATGAGTCATTGTGAGAAGTAAATGAGTCAGTACCTATAAACTGCTTAAAATAGACCTCAGATCATAGTAAACACTGAGTAAATATAGCTAGTACCCTTATATTAAACTCATCATCAAGATTGGTCAAACCCATGATGGCTCTTTTAGGAATGATGAAGAAATTCCCTAAAACTGGATTTTGAGGATAACTGTACAACTCTGTAAATTTAATAATAATCATTTAATCATCCATTTAGCACAGGAGGATTTCATGATAAATAAATGACACCTCAATAAAGCTGTTAAAAATAAGTGTCTTGCCCTGTTGACTCAATAGCATTAAGCTCCAGAGCTGTTAAAGCCTGAGAGTAAGAAATGAGAAACATGGAGGAAGGAAGAGAGAAAACATGAAGGAGCAAAGGCCAGTCTCTTCTCTTCTCGATCCAATTGTATAAACTGTCTTAAGATAGCAGTAGAGCATTTCATCAGCTATCTTCTCTAAGCTGCTTCTGCGCCTGCACTCCCAGAGCCCGCAAGTTGCTGTTAATAATTTGTCCAGTACTGAGTAATGGATTTGGAAGAAGCCTTATAATTATTCTGCCATTAAAAATATGACTTGAGCCATATTCTCAAACTTATTCCTGCAACCCTGTACTTTACAATTGAGTAAAATTAACAACAATCACTTTCTCACTCCCATTACCTCATTGACCGATAATTTAAAAAATGTACTGATTCACTGACTCACTCATTTAACATTTATTATGCCACCCCTCCTATGCTCCAGACATATTCCTAAAAAGTGGAGGCACAAAAAGGACAAGATAATGTGATCCCTGCCCTCATGTGTTTCATAGCTGCTAATGTGGTTCAATCTGGATGTGACCCTCTTCAAGTCCACTCACTATTTCTTAATTTAAAAAAAATATTCTTGAATGTACTTTGAAGTTTCTTCCACTTTTTCCATGTAAATAATCCTTCCAACTCCCTCCTCTTGCAGGTGAAAAAATAGAAATTAGAAATGGTTCCTTCCATTCTCAACTTCTCCTCTTGAAATCTATGTGCTCTGCTCATCCCACATTTTCTCTGTCCTAATTGTTACCTCCATTGTCTAGGACACCCCCATGCCTCCCTTCCCTTCTTATTCATCACATTCCTGATTTCAGTATTCCTGTGGCTGAGTTTTTCAAAGTTAATCTTCACTTTGCTATTGTTGTCATAGTTTTAATAATGACTGTACTTCAACTTCCTGCAGCTCGTGTAGTAATGTGCACTTGTCACCCTCTAGGACTGACCTCAGTGTATGTCAAGTTATAAAATTCCTTGCTCTGATTAGAACTTCCACTGTGCCACTTCTTCCATTTTTAAACTTCTAAGTCTTCTATCTGCTCTTCCAATTACCTTTAATAACTCTACCTCTCTCTAATCTTTGTTTCATTGACTCTTCAAAGATGTAAATTGGATTTCAAAGTTGTTCATTTCAAGGAAGCTTTTTCTGTTACCCTATTTCTTTGAACATCTTTGTCTTATTTTTCTTCCCATAACTGTTTTGTGCTTTCCCAATCCTGGGAAGATAAATCCCACTATCTTGTTTTCTTAGTCCCTTCTTCAAAGCCACATGATGTTAGATATAATCATGAAATATAATTGATTAGTTGCACTATGCAATCATGTTTCCCAGTCTTACCTAGGTACTAACCAGCTCAGATTTTCTTGATCAGGGGTCAACAATATTCAAAATTGTAATTAAGAAATTAATCTTGCCTGACCAGGTGGTGACACAATGGATAGAGTGTCGGACTGGGATGTGGAAGGACCAAGGTTTAAGACCCCGAGGTTGCCAGCTTGAGCATGGGCTCATCTGATTTGAGCAAAAGCTCACCAGCTTGGACCCAAGGTCACTGGTTTGAGCAAGGGGTTACTTGGTCTGCTAAAGGCCCGTGGTAGAAGCACATATGAGAAGGCAATCAATGAACAACTAAGGTGTCACAACAAAAAACTAATGATTGATGCTTTTCATCTTTCTCTGTTTCTATCTGTCTGTCCCTGTCTATCCCTCTCTCTGACTCTCTCTCTGTCTCTGTAAAAAAAAAAAAAAGAAAGAAAGAAATTAATCTTATGATTATATGGATGGATTTTATTAAGAGAATTCTGGGGATAGAAGACCACTTAGAAGAGTATGCAACAGTCTGAAAAAGAGGTGATAAGGACAGAGATTAGAATTGAAGAGGTAAGAATGCTTATTTAAGATCAATTATCTGCAGTACTTGGCATGCCAGAGAAAGAAAACTATCCAAAAAATATTTAAATTATGAGATCCAGTGACTCAGGAGCCTGAGATGTGTCAAAAGAGGGACAGCTTTAGAAGGAAGAAGAGTTGTGCCTTGAACACAGTCAATTTGGGCTTCTGACACATTTCTTTGATAAAAGCAGCCATTAGGATGTAAAAATGAAAGTTGTCGGTGAGAACTCTCATTTATTTTCCATAACTTTCTCCACTTTGCTTATTCCAAGCTTTTTTCCTGATCCTGGAATACTCAACCCCTGAAAACCTCTCCATGATGATCCTCTTCCTGTACAGAAAAATCTACTTAAATAAGCTGCCTAATTCTCCTACTCTCTATCCCAAACATGTGCTTGAAACCATTTTTTTCTTCTATTCTTTCCTTTTGATTTCAGCGGTATATTTCTTTCCCTTTTCAAGAAGAACCTTCCTCTTTCACTCTCAACTATATCTTTCCCTGGCAATTGGTCCAATCTGTTATTTTTTATCTTTTTATCACCCTCCTACTTCCAAAAAAAGGCTCAGATTCCTCTTCATTCTTACAAACCAAAACAAAACCCAACCAACCAACCAATGACTTTCCCTATACTCAACTAATCTCTGAAGTTACTAAGTTATCTCTCTCCTTCCATAATTACAAAACTTCTCAAAGTAAGTTGGTATGATTGCTGCATGCCTTTTTCAACTACCTACTACTTGCCTGTTGACCCCTGAAGTCTTGTGCTGACATCTTCTTTCTTTATACTCTGTTTCTCATTCTCTTTCCCTCACTCAGCACTGACAACTAACTCGTCCTTTTTATTTTTGGATCTCTAGTGTTTGATTTTCATGCTGATCTCCCCCAAAGCCTCTTGTCTGACCTCACTCCCCTTTCCTGACCTTGAGTGCCACCCAAAAGACTGGCTCCCTGAATCCTCTGCTCAGGAATGAACTCCCTTCTACAGAGAATCAACTGATTCTCAAATATCTTTTCAGGAGTGATCCCTCTGCCTACATCTATCTTTTCATTTTTACTCGTGCTGGCCATCGTCATCAAAGAAACCTGTCATAATCCTGAATGACTGTGTTCAAGGCTCAACTCTTCTTCCTTCTAAAACTGTTTCTGTATTTTTATTCATGACATACCCTAGGGTCCTTAGTCACCAAATTACATAACTTAATTATTTTTGTATATTTCTCTTTCCCTGGTATACCAAATCCTGCAGATTATAGATCTGAAACACCTATTCTGAACACTTCAATTCTAGTCTGTGTGCCTATCACCGTTGTCCAGACTGTTGCCATACTTTTCTAACTGATCTTCTATCACCCAGCCTTGTCTTAGTAGAATTAAACCAATATTATTCCGAGAATAATTTCATAACTTACAACTTTGAACATGGATCACCCCTGCTCAAAATATGCCCTGTCAACTGAATTAAATAAAATCTTTTATTCTGATATCCAAAGCTCTCTACCACCTGTGCTCAGCTTTGTGAAGCTAGAACCACTGCCAAACTGAGCGGCTCCAGAAGCCATCTGAGCTCATCACTCCCCCATGGCTGTATTTATACATGTGTTTCCTGTTTGGAACGTTCCTCTTCATTTCCAAATATCCAGATTCATCCATCATTCATTTATAGCCTTTCCTGGTCTTCAAACCAAAGTGATATTTATCCCTCTTTTAAATTAAAAAAACTCTCCATTAGTTTTTCTCTTAAGTTGATATCACAGTCTACCTGAAATATGTGTCTTACTCTATCTGTTAGCCTGTAGACTCATTGAGAGTGGAGGCCGTGGACTAGTGTCTCGTTCAGTGCATGGACACACACTAATGTGTAGAATGTTGGTCGCATACTTATAATGAGCAGAATTTCCTTACAGTATTTGTTAAAACATAGATTCCTGAACCATCTTTTGAGATTTTGCGTCAGCAGGTCAGAAAAGGGGCCTGAGAATTTGCATGTCTAATGAGTTCTCAGGTGATGCTGATACTGCGGCTCCAGGAACCACAATTCGAGGTTCACTGGCACGAAGACAGCGAAAGGTCTTAAGCTCAAATCTATTTTCCACTTTTATATGCCGCAAAAGTTTGAATAAGTAGACAAAGTTAGCAAGCCACAAGTCCTTCCTGTGTAAAAGTGAAATCATTTTATCACTAGGTCTAGATACAAGGATGGTCATTAAAACCAATCACTAAAAAGATATGGAATGCCATAAAAATAAATTTCCAATGAATAAAAATAGTTAAGTCATCCATCTCAAAAAGCCAAATCCATTTTGGTGACATTTTCCCCAGTGCCCCTTCTTTCTTGATACATGCTTTTGAATATATTCTTCAGGGAAATAATCACCTCCCTTTTCTCCTATAGAGGTACATCCATAACAAGTGCTGAATAACCCCAGTACTATATTAAAGATTAGATGCAGTGAATATATTTCAGAAAGTCTCCACTTAAATATGTTGGCAAGGTGCACATAGAAGCAGTTGGCCCATCACTTGCAAAATTCCCTGCACTGGAGATGAATGACTTGGTTCATTGCATAGTGTCCCTAAAATTTAGGGCTGGTACCAGGGTAAGGCCAGTTTGCCTCATTAGAAAAACTTAAGGGGGTGCTAAAAAACTGAGTAGTCAAGGTAAATGACATTTTAATTCAATATGTTAAAACATTAATGCAACCCCCCACACACACACACAATCATGGGGATTAGTTTCATGACATTGAATTTGTGAAAGCTATGCCACCAAAACTACAAGCAACAATAACAAAAATAGATAAATTAGACTACATAGACATGGAAAACTTCTGTGCATTATAGTATATACAATCAGGGTGAAAAGGCGACGTACAGAATGAAGAAAATATTTATAACTCACATATCTGATAAGGCATTAAAATCTAAAATATATGATATAAAGAATTCTTGCAACTCAATGACAAAGAAACAAACAATTCTATGAAAAGAATGGGCAAAGGATTTGAATAGATATTTTTCCAAAAAAAAACAACAAACGATATACAAATGATTAGTAAGCACAAGAAAAGATGCTCAGCGTCACTAATAGAGAAATGCAAATCAAAACTATACTTCACAACCATTAGGATGGCTATTATATTAAAACAAACAAAAACAGAAAATAACAAGAGTTGGCAAGGATGTGGAGAAATTAGAACCCTTGTGCACTCCTGGTGAAAATGGAAAATGATGCAGCTGCCATGGTAAACAATATGGCAGTACCTCAAAATATTAAACATAGAATTACCACACAATCTCGCAATTCCACTTCTGGGTATGTACCCAAAGGGACTGGGATAGATATTTGCATACCACATTCACAGAAATGTTATTCACAATAGCCAAAAGGTGGAAGCAACCATGAATCGCCCATAGAGGAAAGCATAAACAGTGTGGTGTATCCATACAATAGTATAGTAGTCAGCCTAAAATAGGAAGGACTTCCTGACACCTGCTATAACATGAATCAACCTTGAGGACATTATGCTAAGTAACATATGTTGGTCACAAAAAAAACAAATGCTTTTTGTTTCCACTTATATAAGGTATCTAGAATAATCAAACTCACGGAAACAGAAAGTACAACGGTGGGTGACAGGGACTGGGAGAAGAGGGACATGGGAAGTAGGTACTTAATGGGTACAGAGTTTCAGTTTAGGAAGTTGAAAAAGTCCTAGAGATCGGTTGGACAGCAATGTGATTTAGAGGTACATTTAGAGGTAATTAGGATGGTAAATTTCACATTTGCAATACCACAATTTTAGACAATAAAGAGAATCCATAATAAAATATCAAATTATTTAATAAAGGCAGGATGGGTATACATTTTTATGAAGCTTATTTGGTTCTGTAGTTAGGAGATCAAAGGAATATAGACTCTTTTCTTGTTGTTCTTCGGCAAATTGGTGAATGTGTCCTAGTGCTTTATGGAGCAATTCCCCACCCTTTGTGCTTTACCAAGAACTAACTTGCTTGAAGTTGTCAAGGAGTCTTTCCATTTTATTTTTTATTTTATTTTATTTTATTTTATTTTATTTTTTTGTATTTTTCTGAAGCTGGAAACGGGGAGAGACAGTCAGACAGACTCCCACATGCGCCCGACCAGGATCCACCCGGCACGCCCACCAGGGGGCGACGCTCTGCCCCTCCGGGGCATCGCTCTGTCACTACCAGAGCCACTCCAGCACCTGGGGCAGAGGCCAAGGAGCCATCCCCAGTGCCCGGGCCATCTTTGCTCCAATGGAGCCTCGCTGTGGGAGGGGAAGAGAGAGACAGAGAGGAAGGAGAGGGGGAGGGGTGGAGAAGCAGATGGACGCTTCTCCTGTGTGCCCTGGCCGGGAATCGAACCCGGGACTTCTGCACGCCAGGCTGACGCTCTACCACTGAGCCAACCGGCCAGGGAGTCCTTCCATTTTAAAACCTCCATTTCTTCCGCTGTGAGTGCAGAGTGACCCGAGAGCACAAAGGGCCATCTAGTGATTCATCGACAGTTATAAACCTTGTGAGGGACAAAAACTCACAGATGTTGATCTATAATTCAAGTGCTCTAATTATTGTTCAAATACTAATAATCTTTATAATATTAAATGACATGGTTTAGTATCAGTGTACTTCAATAAGCTCATTTAAAAACTTCACTACGCTGCTTAAATGTAGTACTTAAGTGGCATCATTTAAATTTACTGATGGAGAAACAAGACAGAGGAGACACTTAGGGGAAGTGGTTCCGCTAATCCGAGGACAGGAAAGAGCAGGGTACTCTTCATGGTTTTTAGGGCTGGGCTCTAGTGTTTCAACCATGGTGTCTTGTAAAGACTACCAAAGGATATAGAAATAGAATATTTGGTTCCCAATCCTCAATCTCATTTACTGGTATGTAGTTCCACTGGCTGCAACTGAAACCACAGTAAAGGAAGTGAGATTATAGTTTGGCATTTAGTTCACACAGTTCAAAATAACTTTTAGCAATGAAGAGCGTATAAGCCTCAAGAGTCAGAAAATAATTTGATGAGCGTGTTTTACATCTTCTCTTTTTAAAGCTCAAAGAGCAATTTGAATTATGTACCTTATTTTATTTCTGTTAAATACAGATATTGAAATGTATATCCAGCGCCTGTAGGAATACAAAGTAAAAGCAATGTTATGTATTCTGCTCCAGCAGGTAATTCAGCGTTTTAGGATTAGCAAAGAGATTTATCAAGCAACCTCTGAGGGAAGCAGGGTTCAAGTCTGGGCTCATCAATAATACATAAATAAACTGAACAATTAGGTACAAAGTGGCTATCTTGTCAGAACGACTTATTAGCCGATAAATGATACACTCGCTTGCTGCCTTGAGTACAGAAAGAAAAAGACATATTAAGATAGAAAAGGGGCTTAATAAATAGAAGCTGAGAGCACTGCCTAACGGGCCCACAGCCTTCAGGCTTCCACCTTCGTTCCTGTGTCACCCTGCTGTGAAGTAAGGCCTGGCTGCTAACATGTAAAGGTAAATGTAGTTAAATTAGGGGCCCTGCTTCTGAATTTCATTGCCACTTTTAGCAGCCTAAAGCTTGACCCCACTACGTTTGCATGTTTTGGAGAAATTGTGGACAGACTGGGAGTCTAGAAGAGTTCCACTCTCTGTGGGGAGTAGGTTCTGAAGTTGAGCTAGACCAGGGGTAGTCAACCTTTTTATACCTACCACCCACTTTTGTATCTCTGTTAGTAGTAAAATTGTCTAACCACCCACCGGTTCCACAGTAATGGTGATTTATAAAGTAGGGAACTAACTGTGCTTTATAAAATTTAGAAAGCAGAGTTACAGCAAGTTAAAGCATATAATAATAATTACTTACCAAATACTTTATGTCGGATTTTCGCTAAGTTTGGCAGAATAACTCTTTATAAAACAATTTACTATAGTTAAATCTATCTTTTTATTTATACTTTGGTTGCTCTGCTACCGCCCACCATGAAAGGTGGAATGCCCACTAGTGGGCGGAAGGGACCAGGTTGACTACCACTGAGCTAGACAAATGACCCTAGAAAATCCCAATGTCACCTTCAGGTTTGTGACATGCAGTGTTCAGGCTGTGAGACAACTCAGCCCTTCCCCTGATGTTCTGGACGCTCACCCATGTCACCTAAAGACCAGGCTAAGTGAGGCAAATGCATCTAGGGGACATGGAGTAGTGGAATGCTGATCCTCACACTCGATCTTCACCCCATCATTGTGAAGGGGACAACGGACAGGAGACAAGTGCAGAATGACAGATGCTATCTCCTAAGAGGATATAGTACACTAGTATGTGACCTTTTTCACCTTTCTGGGTTTTAGCCAAGACTCAGAGTTGAATGTGTATTTGTGAAATACCCATATTTTGCTTTCTCTATATACTAAGGATAGCACAAGTACTGATGCTGAGGCTGCACTGTGAACTACTGAAATGTGAAACAATGGAAAAACAATAAAAAATAGAAAAATTAATTGATGTAGTAATTTTGGAAGGGTCTTTTAAAATTTGAGGAAGGGGTGGCATTGGTATTTAGTTCTAAATCAGTTGTAAGGTAAATGACAGGTAGAGTAATAATTGTCCCTGACAGCTAAGCCTCCAAGTTGATGCCTGATGAAGTAGCAGGCTTGTGTTCAGCAACAATGGGGAACTTTGGCAAGTACTTTTAACCAGCAGAATCTTGGTCAGTTGAAGGTGAGTGTCACATTATCAGAGGCACTGGAAGTGAGTTAGCAGAAGTAAGGTTGGCAGAAAGGATAATATTCTTCAAATCGTGCCCTTTCTGAGTGTTCCCCCACCCCTACAGACTAGTGGAGACTTCTGCTCTACATGAAAGCTCTTTCTTTGAAAGATATGGGAATTAAGGTTAGAGAAAAGAACTTGCCTCAAATCACACAACTAGTTAAAAGTAATGCAGGAATCCCAACCTAGGTCTTCTGGACTCCCAGGGACTAGGTGAGCACATTACCACTACACAGCTTGATCAATTATAGGGAGGAAATGCAAAATCTAGGTGGAGAGAGAATACGCCAAGGCACGTATTGAATGAACAGTGATCTGGAACTTTAAATGATGAACTAAAGTATCAATTTCATCATTACAAAGCCTGACATGAGGCAACAATAAAGAAAGAAGACAACTATAAAAACTCAAAAGAATATGTTGAAGGTTACCAAACAACATAGGTTATTGTAAAGAAAATAGGTTTAGAATAATGGACTCATTCCCCTAGATCAGAGGTCTATAAACTATGTCCCTGGGTCAAATCTCACCTGCTACTTGTACTTATAAATAAAGTTTTATGGACACATAGTCATGCTCATTTATTTAGGTATTTCTCTGGCTGCTTTTCTAGTACAATCCAATAGTTGATTGGGACATACACTGTCTGAGCTGAAGAACCAAAAATATTTATGATTTGATCCTTTACAGGAAAGGTATGCCCACCCTCAGCTAAGCTCTGATGAACTAGGAAAGATTTAAAGGTGTTATTAACTAGTCATATTGTTCATCCATGTGGGTAATTCTCAAACCATGTCTCGGAAAACTAAGTCTTCTGGATGTGAAGGGATTTTCTGTAAAAATGGGTTTAGTGGACCAAATAGTTTGGAAAAGGCTGGGAAAATAATTTCAAAAAGAAAAAAAATTAAAATTAAAAACAAAAGCTTAATATAGAACTTCTCAATCATCAGTATGCCAATATGCAAAGGAAACCTCCAAGTTGAGATGAGGACATTATTAAATGCTGTACTTCCCAAATTTATCTGACCAATGGTATGTATGCCTCAAGCTGAGCCCATAAGATATAGTAGACTGTATTCTCACAATAATTGTCTGGTTGAGCCTCTACTGCAACTGTGAGACATAAAGGAAGAGGTGAAGGAGGAAAATACTGCCAAGACTAAGAAGAAGTCACTTATTTCTTCAACTGGCTCACCAGATATTTTTTATACATGGAATAGAAATAATCAAATTGTTCCTCTTTGCTAGCCTAGCGGAGATCAACACATTATTTATAAAGCTTTAGACAGTAAATTCTTTTAGCTAAGCTTAATGCATGGTATAATAAAGAGCCCTTCCCAGCATAAACCTGTATCACCTGAGAGACTAAATGGGTATTGAGATGCAGAGTATCCAGAGATAAAGGGAACATCCTTTGTGCAATGATGGGCCCCAAATCTGGCATACAGTTCACCCTTGTACAATGCATGGGTTGGGACACCAACCCTCAACACACTCAAAAAAACCATGCAAAGCTTTTGACTCCCTCAAAACTTATCTATAGTCATCCCTTGGTATCTCTGGAAGACTGATTCAGGATCTATGCGAATACCAAAATCCATGGATGCCAAGTCCCTTATATAGAATGGCCTAGGTTGATGCACACAACTGACCATCCATATTCACAGATTTCCAACCATGGCTTGAAAACACCACTTTCAAGCCATGATTTTGAATCTGAGGATACTAAACCCAGGGATGTATAAGACTGACTGAACATTTATTGAAAAAATCTGCATATAAGTGGATGAATACAGTTCAATCCACATTATTTAAAGGTCAACTGGATCAACTGCATATATATATATATTATATGTACATATGCAGCTTTACACAATTTTGCCTCTAGTGTTTTGTTCCCATTAACTATAAGCTAAATGTCTACTTGAGTAATTGTTTCTCTGTTGGTGTTAACAAAAAAACATATGCTATTTCACTTGCATCTCATTAAGCTCCTCAAATATTAGAGTTGTAGGAGTCTTGGTATTTCCACAGAAAAAAAAAAGCAAGCATATTTCCATTAGCTGTATTTGACGGTGTGTTAGCTATTAATGTAAACTCTTTTTTAAATAAAATGTTTTATGACCACTCTTCCTTTTGAATTCAGAAGGTTGCAAGTATGTCATGGCTGGCAACTCATAACCAATGTCCCCATTCAGGACAGCATCCCCTCTGACTCCATCTACAAAGAGCCCTATCCACACCTCAGGATCTAGACCTGAGGCCAGACACAGCTTCGGCCAATAAGATTCGCTCCAGATGCACAGTCCTCAGTGCTGAGTCTTAGCAACAGCAGAGCTCCATGATCAGGCAGTGGAGAAAGGAGAATGGGCGGTATACCAGTGACCATGGGTCTAAATTAACAGCCCTCATGCAATGCTTACTGTGTCCCACTGTCCCAAGCTTTTTTAGTTACTACTCTTTTAATAATTACCTCCATTTTTCATACAGGGAAACTGAGGAACAGAGTAGGTAAAGAACTGGTTCATGGCCACACAGCAAACCGAAGAGCTGGGAAACAGACTCAGACTGGATTTGACTCTAGATACCATACTTTTAACTATGCTGTGGTGGGCTTGAGTTTTTGTTATTTCAGACTTGGCTTTTCAATTCCTGAATTCTGTGAAATACTCCACTATCCTGCTAAATTTTTGTTTTTGCTTAAACTAGCCAGAATTAGTTACTATTACTTGCAGTGAAAAGAAACTTAACAGAGGAGAAAGCACCCCTCTCCTTTCTCACCGATATTTTCACTACAAAACCCTATTTGAATGACATAACCATCAGTTTTCACCATCAATACCACAGTTCTACAAAGCAGAAGTAATGTGGCCCAGCAGGGCTGGGGTGAGGGGTAGGACAGAGAAGCCCTTCAGAACACCCCAGCCCACAGCAAACTGTGTACACTTGCTGTCAACTGCTAAAACTATGACCTCTGCCCTGGCCGGTTGGCTCAGTGGTAGAGCATTGGCCTGGCGTGCAGAAGTCCCAGGTTCGATTCCCGGCCAGGGCACACAGGAGAAGCGCCCATCTGCTTCTCCACCCCTCCCCCTCTCCTTCCTCTCAGTCTCTCTCTTCCCCTCCCGCAGCCCAGGCTCCACTGGAGCAAAGATGGCCCGGGCGCTGGGGATGGCTCCTCGGCCTCTGCCCCAGGTGCTAGAGTGGATCTGGTCGCAACAAAGCGACGCCCCGGAGGGGCAGAGCATCGCCCTCTGGTGGACAGAGCGTTGCCCCCTGGTGGGCATGCCGGGTGGATCCTGGTCGGGCGCATGCGGGAGTCTGTCTGACTGTCTCTCCCGTTTCTGGCTTCAGAAAAATACAGAAAAAAAAATAAAACTATGACCTCTTAGAGCTTCCTTGAGGTAGCAGTGTAAGGCCGGCCCTCACCTGCCAGGGCATTTGGGACATCCCCCATCATTCACTCAAACCCTCTGAAGTGTGGGCCACAGTTAAGCTAAATGTATCCCTTGGCAATATCCTTTAGAGCAAAAGGTACTCTTTATTTCCCCTGAGGTCCTCAAAAACAATTCTTTTGTTCAGAGGTTTTTATTTTGTTTTTAATCTAACATTTATTGATCACTTACAAAGTTGAGCATTTTTCTAATTGCTTTTCCTGTATTACTTCTGGTAAGCCCCATGAGGATCCAATGAGATTTGACAGGGAGGAAAACTGAGGCAGAAAGGAAGTAGGCAGGTAAGCTCAAGCTCAGGCAGTGGGTCCCAGAGCAGAAGTGGTCACGGTACTGACTGTGAGAAGGCAATCCTGCTGACACATACTATGGTGGGTAAAGGGCCAGGAAAACAAGCTGATAAACATAAATTGTGAATCTGATAAAACTGGTTGATAACTGCAATCCAAATTATCCTGTTTATTGAAGCTGAAGAGATTTGTTCATTTAGTATACAATTAAGAAAATTAAGCATTGGTCTTAAAGCTAGAAAAGAGAGTGAATCACTTGCTTCTTCAAGCATTAGAAGTCTGATTTTCCAAAGTGACAGTACTATGTAGGACAACCAAACATTATCTATAGAAACCCAAAACGTATAGCAGATGAATTAAAAGGAAAAACTACAATAAGTTCGGGGGTGTGTGGGGGGGTGTTACTGAGGATACCATATCCGGATCACTTCTCAGGACCTGATCCATTCTGTCCTCTGTGATTTTAGGGATTTGGGGGGCCCATCAATGTCGAGTTAAAAAGTTTCTTTTTTCTTTTTTTTGTATTTTTCTGAAGCTGGAAATGGGGAGAGACAGTCAGGCAGACTCCCACATGCGCCCGACCGGGATCCACCCGGCACGCCCACCAGGGGCGAAGCTCTGCCCCTGGGAGGGGGGGCGTCACTCTGCCGAGACCAGAGCCACTCTAGCGCCTGGGGCAGAGGCCAAGGAGCCATTCCCAGAGCCCGGGCCATCTTTGCTCCAATGGAGCCTTGGCTGCGGGAGGGGAAGAGAGAGACAGAGAGGAAGGAGGGGGGGGGGGGGATGGAGAAGCAAATGGGTGCTTCTCCTATGTGCCCTGGCCGGGAATCGAACCCGGGTCCCCCGCACGCCAGGCCGACGCTGTACCGCTGAGCCAACCGGCCAGGGCCAAAAGTTTCTTTTTTCTAACAGGCTTTTACTCTTCACACTAGGATTATCAAACATAAGTGTGATTTGTGACTTTAAAAATTGTTCCAAAGAAACATGCTAGACAATACTCAGACCTGCTCCTGGTTTTCTTGTTTTGTGAGAGTCTTATCTCTAGCAAGGAATTAATCTACAAAAAGCTCCGGTAACACATTGATGTTACAAACACGCACTTGTAGAGAGAGTGTATCTCAGGGTCGTAAGGAGGGTTAATGCTCTTTCAGACTGTAATCAATGGGAGCAGCGTGATGTACAGAATCTCTCCGCGCTGTCAAGCCGCCCAGCCTATCACGCGCGGATCTCAGAGCTGGCTGGGCTGCTGGCAGGATGGAGACGCTGCAGTCCTCGTTACACTAGTTGTACCTGGCAGGCCGTGCTGGGTCTGTGCAAAGATAAAAATGAGAAGTCCCTGGGCAACCGCAGGCTATCTGTCTCTGCTGCACATGCTGCTGGCTCTAACTCTGTAGTTTATGTAAAAATAGTTGTTTTCTGAAATGGAATGAAAGCAAGGCGAAGGGTGGCAAACAGAGGCTGCAACTGAGAAAGAAGCTCACGCACAGGGGCCCAAGTCTAAAAGGATTCCGATGGGTGAGTTGTTTAGCAGTTGACTGACAGCCAGGAGGAAGCCACATCATGTTTTTTCTTTAGGTTTTGCTTGATATATGCGAATGTTCGCTACAGATAGAAATATACCAGTGTTTTCAGAATGGAAATACTTATATACAGATGTGTCTCTTTCTTACATTGGTACAGAATATTTGTCTGTTTCAGCAGTATACAAACTATTCGTATCCAGATATTTTAGAATGAATTTTTGTTTTTAAAATCACAAGCACATTATTTTTTTTGCTGTGGCTGGCAACTCCTTATTTCTCCTGGCTAGATTCATGGTCAATTATACTCTGTCATCTTCTGAACTTACTGTAAGAATCTTTAGCATCAGCCTTCCATAGAGAATAGTGGTCACTTCCTCTCATGAAAGAGAACATTTACATCTCAATCAATCATCTTATTGAGGCTACAAAACACTCTTTACTAAGCAAAAGCTGCATTTTTAGGATAAAGCATTAAACAAGTATCTCCCTCTTTAAGTATAGTTTTCATATATCATATTCCTTTCAGGTATAAAATACAATGATTCGAATGACTCAGCATTCTCATATCTTATGAAATGATCGCCATGATAAGTCTAGTAACCATCTGTCACCATGCTAAGTTATTACAATATTATTGACTGTATCCCAAAGCTCTGCATTACATCCTGTGGCTTATTTATCCTATTACTAAACTTCTTTGAAGTCAACAAAATAGAAATCTCATCACTGTTAAGTTGGCTTAACATTTTCTACCTCAATTCACTACATCACCTACAAATTAAGTTTGAGGATGAAGGTGATAAAAATGTAAGGAATTACTTTTCTGTACCTGTGACTGTTTATTTTTTTCACTTTATTGTTGCATATGGAATATATGTTTATTGTGTAATATCCCACCAATGGAAATTAGAATGGGCTCTGCCCACACACCCAAGTTAAAAAAGTGAGAAAACAGGGAGAGTGGGAGAACGTGAGGTCTTTGTCAGGAAAGGCTCAGGAAGAGCTGGTGGGCAGAGACCTGGGGGTGCATGTGAGACAGACAGCAGGAACTGAGATGACAGTCTAGAACCTAAACCAGAAAACGTCACCAATTTTGTCCTCGGGGTTTAAAGAAAAGGGGCTTTCTAGCAAGTCGCACTCCAGAATTTCTATATATGAGAGGTCTGAGATCACTGTCTTGAAGTTATACGTTCATAGAAAATACACTATTTTAACTGAGGATACATTTCCTTCAGGGAGATAGAGGTCTGTGGCCAATGGAGATTTATGGCTACAACCTCTTCAAGAGGCCCACTAACTTTGATGAATGTTAATGAAGTTCCACCAGGAATGGTGGAAAGAGGAACTTGTCAAGTAAGCCACAGGGTGTTCCAAGCCCAGGCTAGGAATTTTGGGCCAGATGGGAAATGTCCTTCTCACCCACAAGGTAGCAAGAACAGCAAAACTTTCCATGGGAAGTCAATGAATGCATTTAAGGCATGCTGAGCCAGAGTTTCTTCTGAGGCAATAGTGATAAGACCCAGAATTAAGACCAAGATGGAGTTCTATGGCTGACAAAGCATTTTAATTTAGTTATGTCTTTCAGTGTTCAAGCTGCTGAGTCAGGTTAATGGCAGGGAGAGAGGACTAACCTGAAATAATTCCTCTGAATTTAAGATAAGAGACTTTTACTCTTTTGTCTTTTCATATAATTTGCATTAGAAATTTACTTGTAATAGTTTTGGGAAATTCTAGAATCTTCTATGATGACCTAAGAGGAAAAGCATCTTACCACATTCTAGAATACCAAGATCAGCATTCCCTACTTGGCCAGGTAGCCAGTTGCCATGGTAGCATAATATGTGCTCTAAGTATAGAGTCTGTGAAATGTTCTACCTGTGGAAAGTTTTCAAAAATGGAACACAGCCTGTTGTAGCCTACATCCACAACATTTTCTCGTCAGTTTTTATCAGGACTTTCTAGACACCTGAGCCAAGTCTAGAATAACCAGAAGCAAGAGAGTGGATAATTGGACATGTCCTTCTTTCTTTGTCAGTCCTTCTATGGACACCCATGTGGACTTTTAATTTTTTTTTTAATCTATAGACTTTAGTATAGAAAAATTTGTATTTCTTATGGAAGCTCATTTGAGAGGTTTAGCAGTTCCTCAGGAGAGACAGGCTAAAAAAAAAATCACTTAATGTTGTGATATGTAAAGTACAAATAAATCCATTCAAATTGGCTTAACGAGGTAATGATTAGGACAGACAGACACACACACACACACACACACACACACACACACCCATTTCCATTGAGGAAAAAAAATCGATAAAGTTATATATCTATATTTAAACTGTAGCTCTCCAAGTACCAAGTTTTATGTTGTTGTTTGTTTAAATTTTAGAAACGACTAAATCCCCTAGGGCTCTTGGAAACTCTAAGTCCCTATAGTAGAAAAGTCCCACTATCTGGAATTATGAAATTTTTCTTCATTATTTACAGAAATAAGAGTCTGCATGTACAGTGTGTCATGCAATTTAAAACATATATGATATCAAACTAAAATTCTAAAACACTTCTTAATCTTTCAGAGATGACCCGAAACTCAGTTGTTTCAGAAAAAGCTGCTGGTTGCTCTCCCTGTTGTTCTGACTTTCATTTCCACACAGGTGACAAAACACTCTGGAAGAACAGGCAGCCAAACTGCCTGGGGGTGTGATGCAGCCGCTGCCCTGAGGACTGCAAGAGCTAACAGCTCCTTACCCCTTTCCGGTCACTCAGTCAACTTCTTTCTCATAGTTCTACCCTCTTTCAAATCACTATCCCTTCCGTGTATTGTACAGCCTTACATATTTGTGTACGTTACAGAAACATTTGATACATTATTTACAAAACAGTCTGTCTTACCAGACTGTGAGTTCCTCAGCAGCAGAGATCATGTCTTGTGTATATGTATATGCATATGCATATGCATATGTATATGTATGTGTATGTGTATGTGTACATGCATGTGCACCTGTACGTGTAAATGTATGTGTATGTGTACGTGTATATGTATGTGTATGTGTATGTGTATATGTATGTGTATGTGTACGTGTATGTGTACATGCACGTGCACCTGTACGTGTAAATGTATGTGTATGTGTATGTGTACGTGTATGTGTACGTGTATATGTATATGTATATGTATGTGTATGTGTATGTGTATGTGTACCTGCACGTGCACCTGTACGTGTATATGTATGTGTATGTGTACGTGTACATGCACGTGCAAATGTATGTGTATGTGTACGTGTACATGCACGTGCAAATGTATGTGTATGTGTATGTGTACGTGTACGTGTACGTGTATATGTATATACATACTCAAGTTAAGCAAAGCTTATTTAAATTTTTAAATCATTACCAATATCATCACCATCAATATCATCCACCACTAACTTTTTAAAACTTCACTTAAGAAATAATTGCTATAACAACAGATTGAAGTACAGCATTTATTATTAATACCAACTTATGCCCTAATGTGATTTTTTTAATTTCATAGGCTAAATACCAAAACGTAGCTCCTTCATAATACAGAAGCTAGAGATTTATTTCACAGAGAAAAAAAAAATTCTATTTCAGTTTCCCAAAACAAAATGAGTATTCTGAGTTTCTGTTTATGGATCCCAAATTTCTTTTGTTTTTACTCTTAAAAGAGTAAACTTCAGACACTGGATAAACTATGGTGCCCTAAAAACCAAAATAAAGATTGTAAAAAAAAATCATCTTCTTTAATTTTAATGTCATAATATTACTTATAATTTAGGTCAAATTATGTTACTTATAATTCATATAATCTATATCAAAATACACAGTGTATGTATGTAGTGATTGTTAAGATATCTCCGCTCCTCTGGATAACATATATAACTGAAAATGCACGATTTGAACGACTGAGCTGGAAACGAACTTAAAAGTGATTACTTCCAGAATCAAAAAATAAATATATTCAATTTTTGTTGTAAAAATATAGTGAACTGGAGGAAGAAAATCAGACCCATCTTTTCCTATGCTGGTCATCGTTTCCATCATGAAAAATATACGTTAGCATTATGTACCTCAGTGAAAAATGTACTTGCATGAATGAATCCTTACCAACAGGTAAAATATCATTTCGATTACTTTGTGCCATTTCAAAACTGAGGTGACTTACTCAGTAACAAGAGAGAGTAAAAAGCAGTTGTTTTTCATGGGTTTTTCCTGGGGCAGGGAATCATTTTAATTTACCTGTCCCAGATGCCACATTTCATCTAGTTGGTATTCCCTCCATTACTGCGTGTGTTCTCCCCTTACTCAATAAATATGGAAATCTATTCCTCGTCCAGTTTGAACGTTGTAATTTTTATAGCAGTTTTACTCTTTCTGACAAGCATATTCCACTCTCTTTTCAGTCCTTGAGAATGTGAAGCCATGCACTCTTCCCTGAAAATGTTCTGCCTGTGTAAAACATATTTCAGGGTTCAAATTTTCTACATGTATTGTTTAATTAGTCTTTGCAGCAAGGCTTTGCAGTGTTCTCCCACACTAGGAAGCTCAGCAGAGATCGAGGGTGTGCAGTGACTTGGGCAGGTCGAGCTGGGGCCACGTCCAATTTTAAGTCCAATTTCAAGGGTCTTCCCCCCCCTGGAGTCTCATTTCTGAAGAGCATCCAGCCCTCACTCACCTCAGAATCTTCAAGGTTCTAGTTGTGCACACGGATTAGATTATAAAACATTTGCCTCCCTTTCATTTGCCTTTCTAGAAAAAGGCAGGACATACTAAAGAAGCAAATACGTAAAGTAGTTTAATAATGAAAAAAAGGTTAATTATGCCAATGTCCCTATCCTATCACTTTAGTCTACTTTTTTATGTTCTTTGATACTAAACAGTCTCCTTTGCCTATACCTTGATATTTTTCATACATTTTTTACTGAATTATATCATTGAGCCCTATTGATATAAGATGTACAAAAATATTTATTTTATAGTAAAATTACAGCTACTTTTACCCCCATTAGAAAACTGTTCTTTGTTTACTAAAAACGACAGTGGAACAGTCATACCAATTTCTTTTGAAAAGACCATAGTGCTTGAGTTTGAGTTGATGAGGTGTTTGGGTGGAATGAACTGAAGACTTAGTCAATGAGGCCACACGGCAGCCCCCATTTCACTCCGCAGTGGAGACTTGCCTCCAGAGCTCTCTTTCAAGGTTGCATAGCTGTGGTGTTGATTTCCTACCTAAGTATTTTTAGAAATGCACCACGATATAAAACACATCTTCAGTCCAGTAACCAGAACCAGACTGACTGACCCCTCTGTCAGCACACTCTGAAAGAGGCCTTATAGAAATATAAAGGTAAGACTATCTCCAATGCAAAATAAACCTAAAGGAAACACAGCCTTTCCCCCCATAATAAGTAGAACTCTGAAAGCTGCAGGAGTCCATGAAAAACAACAACAAAGTATCCACAAGCAGATTCCATGAGCATTGTAACAAGTGGAGAGCTGCTTTGAAAGTTATTGTTGAGAAGGGAACCGCTTAGAGTAGAAACAAGCAAGACAAGCCAGGGCAGAGACCGGTGGATTAAGACATGAACCAACAGTTCAGCTTGAACAACCTTTGGACCCAATTTGAGTGCCTGTGTGCCTGGGGACTAGGACTTTGATGAGTCTTTCACTTCTGAAGACTTTCACTAGGCCTCGAGGCTTCAGAGTCACCAATTCCCTTCCCATCCAACTGGAACAGCTACATTCATCCGCCTGCCAAGTGCAGAAGGCCATCAGAGTCAATGACTTAGTTATTCCACAGTTCAACTTAAGCATTGTGTTTGCAGGTCATTATTCGACAAGATAATACTGAGCATGCAGAGTACCTAAAAATAAAGGTTAAAGAATCACACGCAGCAGATAATCAAACTAATATTTTACTGGTAACTTCTTACTTTTGACCCTGCATAAACTATACATTTACATATACATATAATTTATAATGGTATTTACAACTTAGAAATTAATTTGTAGGCCATTAATATTATATAAGAACTCAGACTATGATATCAGATATAATATCTTGGTCATATTAATATCAGATAATCAGTGGTGAGTATCTACAAAATAATGTATTATACAGAAGATTAGCTTTGACTCAATAAAAATATCAGGTAAGATTTGAAAAAGTTTTAGATATCAATCAGTAGCACACTAAAAGGTATATCTGGTTCCCCAATAATAAGGAACCTATAATTAAAGTTTACTGCCTGCAAAGATTCTGTTAATCAATTCAGAATGTTTTCCTATTTTGTATATGAAACTCCGAAGGTCGACCTTGATGTCAAATAGTACAATAGTCTGAGTGCAAAACAATTAAGTGAATTTCTGAATCTTCTGAATTCTTTCTACAAAGCTCACTCTCAAATCACCAGTTACTAATTCATTTTATTAATTTAGTTTAATCTGTTGCTTCTGGTCACTATTGAATGTTTTCCTTGGCATCATGTTTATAATCAAAATGTTCGCCTTAAAATTAAAACATTTTTTGCCTGACCTGTGGTGGCGCAGTGGATAAAGCGTCGACCTGGAAATGCTGAGGTCACCGGTTCGAAACCCTGGGCTTGCCTGGTCAAGGCACATATGGGAGTTGATGCTTCCAGCTCCTTCCCCCTTCTCTTTCTCTGTCTCTTCTCTCTCTCTCTCTCTCTATCTCTCTCTCTCTCCCTCCCTCTCCTCTCTAAAATGAATAAATAAAAAAAAATAAAATAATTAAAAAAAAATTAAAACATTTGTTTTGGTAACATAAGTTCCTAAAAACAGCTGAGCTTTCCCAATAACTGTAAAGAAACTAAATTCAAATTGTTGTAGAGAATTTCTGTGACTCTCATTGGTAACCAGGCTAGCATAAAGGGAGAACAATTAGGGGATAGGCCCTGGCTGGTTGGCTCAGTGGTAGAGCATCAGCCTGACGTTCAGGAGTCCCGGGTTCATTTCCTGGCCAGGGCACACAGGAGAAGCATCCATCTGCTTCTCTACCCCTCCCCCTTTCCTTCCTCTCTGTCTTTCTCTTCCCCTCCAACAGCCAAGGCTCCATTGTAGCAAAGTTGGCCCGGGCGCTGAGGATGGCTCTATGGCCTCTGCCTCAGGCACTAGAATGGCTCTGGTCACAACAGAGTAGCGCCCCAGATGGGCAGAGCATCGCCCCCTGGTGGGCATGCTGGGTGTATCCTGGTCGGGCACATGCGGGAGTCTGTCTGACTGCCTCCCCATTTCCAACTTCAGAAAAATACAAAAAAAAAAAAATTAGAGGATATTTTATAGCTTCATATCCATTTTGAAATACTCCTAATTTTTGTGAGCAGTATATTTTTGTGGTCCTGGCCCATTAGCTCAGGGCCCATTATTCGACAAGATAATACTGAGCATGCAGAGTACCTAAAAATAAAGGTTAAAGAATCACACCCAACAGATAATCAAACTAATATTTTACTGGTAACTTCTTACTTTTGACCCTACATAAACTATACATTTACATATACATATAATTTATAATGGTATTTATAACTTAGAAATTATTTATTTATAGGCCATTAATATTATATAAGTACTCAGACTTATATAATAAGTTGACAACTTATATAAGTTGGTTAACAGCGTAGTCCTAAAACACCAAGATCGTGGGTTCGATACCTGGTCAAGGCACACACCCAGTCAGTGAAGCAACCAAAGGATGCATGACTGAGTGGGACAGCAAATGCTCCCCTTTTCCCTCCACTCTCTCTCCCTTCCTCTCTCTGTCCTCTAAAAATCAAGAAAAACTAAGCCCTGCTGGATAGCGTGGTTGGTTGGAATGTTGTCCCGGAGTGTGGAGGTTGCTGGTTCCGTTCTCGGTCAGGGCACATGCAGGAGCAGTTTGATGTTCCTGTCTCTCTCTCTCCCTGCCTCTCTCAAAAAAAGAATTATTATTTTTTGCTTTTGAGGTTAAAGACATGGTTAAAAATAACTAATTTAAAGACAATCCGTATGGCCAGTTCTTTCAAAATGAACCTAATGAGGGAGTTCAAAAACAAATAAAAGCTGAATTCTTTAATCTTAGGAACATCAGTAAATAATTTTAGGAAGAGATAAGAAATTAAAGCACCAGAAAAAGAAATGTTAAGTCCCTGCATGGTACAGCAAGTCAAAAGAGAAAAGAAAAGAAACTAAGGTATAGAGCAGACCAAGTTTTGAAAGCGAAAAAAAAAAAAGAAAGAAAAGAATTGAAGGTTTCTCAAGACTATTGTGGAAATACAACAGACCCTGAAGGGGAAAGAAAAAAAAAAAGAGGTGGAACTATGGGGTTGGTGACACCTAGGACATATTTTGCTATAAAATATAAAATATACACGTTGAGGTTTGATCACTTTGAGATAAGAATGCTGGTACAGAGGACACATGGGAAAGAGATGGATTCATGGGTTTCTGCAGCAGGACTCTTCTCGTCTGTGTGACAGAGAGAGGCAGAGCGATCCCTGGGCATGAAAGCACCACAGATAAAATGGCGTGCTGAGATATATAATATATATGTATTAGATATATATTAGAATATATACATGATATTATAAAGAGGTATGAGGAGCTCTCCAGTCAGAATCACAATGTGACTGGAGGATTTCTAGGGAAAATCATGTTTATTAACTTGAATGAGTTAGAGATAGTCAAAGCTACTTTGTGTGATCAGCAGAGGAACTGAGAGAAAGACTAGATTTTGTCTTAAAGTTTAGATTTGAAACTTAAAATAATGTAAGTTTTTTTTAAAAAAGATTTTTTAGAATTGCACAAGCCCAGAAATCAAGATAGAAAGACAAAGGAAAAGTATAAATCTGGATATTTAGTTAAAATATACACGTTGCACACACACACACACACACACACACACACACACACACACAGTGTTGAGTACTCTTTGAAAATATGTCATGTCTTTACAGGAGGAAGAATTTGATCTAAAAAATACACAGGGTAAAAGAGTAGGAAATCCTTTGGAGGAAATGAAAAGAATGGATGTGTATGTTCAGTTTTCACAGATAATAGCTGAGGGGGTTATAAAATAAAACTAAATCAAATTGATTGGCAGCAAGGGAGAAGTGATATTAAAGAGAAAGTGGTAAGAAAGGAAAATCATGTCTATGGTGATACACTGTAGAAATAATAAAGTAATTATAGTGAAGACGTTATGGGAATACCCAACATGTATAAAGGAGGTGCTAGAGGCTACATGAATATTATTTAAAGTTCATTGGGAAAATGAGCTGGATGCTATAGAAAAATGCAATTAGGTATTATCTTATCTGCCAGATTTATAACTGAGCCAAAGTTTTGCATTTAAATATCTTTCAGATCAACCCATAGTAACAGAATTTCTTGTTTAGACAAACAGTACTCACTTAACGTCATCAACAGGTTCTTGGAAACTGCAATTTTTAAGCAAGATGACATTTAAAGAAGCTAAATTTACCATAGACTAATTGATATAAACAAGAGTTGCTAAGTTCTTACTGCATATTTCTGGTCACAAACCCATCAGAAAACTTCTTTTCTTTAAGATTTTATTCATTCATTTTAGAGAGGGGAGAGACAGAGAGAAGGGGGAGCAGGAAGCATCAACTCCCACTGTGCCTAGACTAGGCAAGCCCAGGGTTTTGAACTAGTGACCTTAGTGTTCCAGGTCGATGCTTTATCCACTGTGCCACCACAGGTCAGGCCACCAATAGAAACTTCTAATGACTCAAAGCACTTATAACATCAAACACTGAAATGAATGTGAACTGTGCATACATTTAAGAAAGATGAATAAAAAAAACTAAGATTATTACTTTCTAACCCAATTATCCTAGTTCAGGACCTCGGGTTGGGGGAGCCTCTCCCAGCAGCTCAGGGTACAAGTCTGGACCCACCCTGAACAGGACCCCCTTCCATTGCAGGGCCTCTCCCAGCCACTCTCAGACAGAACAATGAAGACAAGCCCATTCCCCTCACCTGCACATCTTTGGGATGTGGGAGGAAACCAGGGTACCCAGAGAAAACCCATACAGATGTGGGGAGAACCTGCAAACCTCACACAGACAGCGGTCCTGACAGGAATACATTTTCTACCCTAATCAATGTTATAATGAAACTACATTGAACTAAACAATGTTATTTGACAACCTGTGTACTCAGTTCAGCTGGAGAATCTTAATTCTACTATGGGTCTATGTAATTAACTTGATTCAAATTATTCAGCATTGTTACTTAGTAGGTAACTTGCTCTAGATCAGTGTTTCCCTAACTCTTCTAGTAGGCTTATATATACAAATTGAGAGAGAAAAATTTCTGTGATGCTTGACACTTGTATACTGATACTGTATCAGTAATCAGACACACACACACACACACACACACACACACACACACACTTACATACATTGAAGAAATTAGAACTCCACCGCAAGGACATTTTCTTTTTATCACATACCCCTACCCTCATAATAAAAATTCAGGACACAGAGGAAAATACTAAAAATTTCAAGAAATTAAATTTAAACCAGGCAATTCAATTATGAAATTTAAAAGTACTTTCTTATCTCATTTGGTTGTGCCTTTCCCTCTCTCTTCATACTAATCTATCTAGAATATGGAGTCGTAACAGAATTATGATAGCAAGCTTAGTACAATTGGTAATTATTGTAGTCTCTGACCTAATAGTAATCACTATAACAATCTCCAAGCAAAAGTGAGTTGGCTGAACATCTACAAAACTAAGATTGTTCTTTAACTGCCTCAATTTTTCACCTCCCATGTGACATAATGGACTTTCCCATGTACCTTGTTTTTAAACTGAGTTTCAAGATTACACCTTTTGGGAGTAGACTATGATGCTCATAGGTAAAAAAAAAACAAACAGCAAGAATCACCTGAAAATTGTTTCTGTATTTCTTCTAATTCTGTAAGTTTTCTTGATGTAAGTACTGCTAAATATTTGTGGTTCAATTTCCCTCACTTCCCCCTAACACATACCTCCCATCCCCACCTTAAATAACTGCACTTAGATACAGGCAAACATCTCATAATAGAAAAACTAACTCTAGCAACTCATTGCAATCATCATCAGCTATGATGGTACTTGAATTGCCAAGCTTGAGTAAAATTGAGAACAGGGTATTTTGTGCCTTACTTAATTATGTGGTCATACAAGGATGCAAATAAGATAGAAGTTATGAGTTTTAACGACAGATCTGAGTTTGATGATACAAATATTAACCGCTAGAGAGAGACCTGTTAATAGAAACAAAAAAAAAGGGATTAAAAAGAGACAGAATAAGATCTGCCATGCGCTGAGAGTGTGGCCACACAGACATCTTGATGTTGGCCCAGTGAAATTCATTTTGAAATTCTTGTCTTTAGAACTGTGAGGTAATAAAGTTTTGTTGTTTTAAGCAAAGAAAAAAAAGTGCAATTTATTCTTTGAGTAACTTTGGTTTGCTTTGTTTGAGAATAGCTATAAGGCCAGTCAGATGAGAAAATCATATATCTTGCACTGTTAGTTACAAACACACACACATACACATACACCCTAATCAAAAGAGACAGGGAAAAATAAGGGATTAAATGCTTACAGTAGAATTATTAAATTTTATGAATAAGTGGGTCACGTGAACTTTCCTTATATCAATGAAAACATCTCTCCATTGTCAAGGACTACCTTGACAAGGGTACAATTTAAAATACTAAAATGTCTTACTTAAAAAGCAGGCACAGAATAAAATGAAACTCTAATATTTTAAAATGTCTTCTAACCACTTAATATGTATATAAAATTATCAGGTAAATGAAAAGCATGGTGATGATTTTCTTTTGTTTTATAAGTAAGAAGACAGCAAATGGACAAAAAAATAAATGTTATGAAATAGTCTTTCTTGCCTGCAACAAATCAGTCATGAACAGTAAGCTGCTTTGTGGCAGAATGAATGCACTACACATAGAAGTTAACTAAAGCCATTTCTCGATGATCTTAAATTGTTGGAAACAGTGTCTCAAATGAATGAAAGAAATACATAAATGTCTACAAATACTGACAAGGAAAATTCAACTTCCTTACATTTAAGTCCACGTTTTATTGTTTTTGAATTTTTTTAACTTGACGCTTCTGAGCTAATTACATTTTGATAAAACTGACCTTTGCTTTCATCGTCTTTAAAAAATAGATGGCTTTTATTCATCTTAAATACACAAAAATCAAACCAAACTTCAAAATATTTTTACAGATATATGCTTTCTCATGAAAATAGTTACACTGTTAATTATCAGGTAACAAAAATGATTTTATTATCTCAATATTTTTAAAAAACAAAACTTACATGGTTATTATTTTCAAATCTTTTTCCTATTTGATTTCTACATTTAAGTAGAAGTTATATTAATAGAAATGTGGGGTTTTTTTCAGATTAATTGAAGAAAATATTGTGCTACCATGACATGTGAGCTATGAAGTTTTTGGTACCCTGCTTTTACTCTATTCTCACCTGAGTCTGGCCTGTGCCCAAAGACTTATTAGCAATGAGATTTTAATGAATGACATAAGGCAGAGGGAGGCTTACAGTCTTTATGGAAGTTCAGAATTCATGACAATTATGGAAAAGTACAACACAACAGTGAAAGACAGAGAAGAGATGAAAAAAATGAATAAAATGTTCGGGTTTTCAGATGTTAAATGATTGAAACAGTTTCTATTTAAATGCAAATTTGACTTTTTAAAAGATGGGACTACCAGTAACTGCACCCTAAATGGTGAAATGAAAATCAATTTGAAATATGGGATGAATAAAGTATATGTGGACTTTCTGGGAATAATTTTTTATTATGAAAATCCTGATGCATTTTCCTTTGCTCAATCTATCTTAGACTTTGGACAGCTATGTCTGGGATGAAATGCAAACATTTTTTAATTTGTTTAAGCACAAACATGGCTGGCTCACTAGAAGCTTCCTTGTTCATTCAAATCAGATTTCACAAAATAATGATCAGCTGTATGATGTATGTAAAGTACAAGACCAAAAATAGGAGTTTAACTGCAGCATTATAATGACCAATCGTCACTATGTGTTTTTTATGATGTTGGGAAAATCACTTTTAAGAAATGGAAATCACTACATTCTATTGATTCCAGAACAGAATCTTCAGACATAAGTCAGCAGAGTTGACACTTTCAAATACATAAAATGTGACATCTGCTCTTACAAATGCACTATACAGGCTGTAAATCATCAAGGAGAAAAACAGTTCAATGTCATTTCAGCCACTGTAAGCTATGGTTTACAACTGAGAGATAAAAATAGTCATACTGTCTCTGTGACATCTAAACCACTTTTCTATTGCAGTAGTCCATGTTCTAATTTATCTTTGTGGTTGAATAACACACAATCAATTGTAAGCCACTAGTGTAGTTTGATTCCAGTCAACTGCAATTTTCTGTAGCTTTATCTTTTCCCCACTGAGGTGACTTTTAGTAATATTCACAACACACTATCTCAATTTTTGTGGTTGCATAAATATGTCAAGTTTTTAGGCATCATTCTAAGGGTTAATTTATGGCACTAATCTGTATATGAAACATTTTTAATACATAACATTAACACTGGTATGCATTATAATAATTAAAGACCTATAATTCACTGGAAAAAGGAGTTTTTATAAGGCTTAAAGTAAGATCCAGAAGGGCATGATCATTGTATAAGATTCCTGGTTCTACCACTTATTACTGATGAAAATTCAAGCAAATTACTTAACCTCTTTGGGAATCAGCTGACTCGTCTGAAAAATGGGATAAAAATTGTGATCTTGCGGAGGCAGTTTTAAAGACGAAGTGAGACAATCTACCTAATACAGTGCTTGACATATTCACTAGACAACAAAGTAAATAGTGACTATTATTGTTAATGTCATGTTTTTATTATTACTATTGGCATACTAAAGTAGAACTCTGTTTTGTGGTTATAGCAAATAGCGATTTTTGTTCACTTATGCCAGCATTGAAAGAACTTTGGAATAGGAACCTACACCTGGGATATGTGAGATTATATTTTGATTTTATTATGCAAATAATACTAATATTTAAATATTTTCAGAAATTTATTTTGTGTATTCTTAACATGAAAATATCATTTTCATAAGCGGACTTTAAAAAAAATCTATAATAAATATGAGTACAGCAAGTATTTCAACCCAAGTATTATGTGTTTAAACATATTGAATGGACCTAAAAGGAAGATAATAGTTTCTATAAATTAATAATTGCTGGCAAATGGGATCCTATACATATTAATTGGAATTTTATCACATTTTTTCACTTGTTAAATAATAACATTAACAACTTGGAAAAGTGAGAATTATTCCAACAAAAATATAGCTAAATAGTTTTCCAGTAGAATTTGCTACATAAACAGCAACATAATCACAAAATTTCTACCATTGCTTTTAATGGGTACAAAACAATGAGGAAAGACCTGCTAATCAAGCTGCTTTCGGCAATGACAGCCTTGTTCCTTTACAACCTTCTTGGAATTGAAACACAGTGTCTTTTCTTTTTCTTCACAGTACTGCAGTGAAACTCAAAGCCCAACCCTCTGGTATCCACCAGCCCCTTGGCTACTGTTGAAAGGGAACTGCTGTCCTGGGTGGATTTAAAGCTATTAGTTTAGCAGTTCTGATGCATTTTCTTTCTCAAATCTTTTTTGCGAGGAAGGCAGCCACCCCAGGGTGCGTGCTTGTCAGACCATTATAGGCACAGCCTTTGGCTGCCCTCCATGCCTCAGTTTGCCAAATGCCCACACTTATTGTCTAAAGCTCTCCCTGTCATACGCTCGCTCTTACTTATGGAGACATTTTGCGTGGATTCCGGATCTTCTAATATTCAAATAAGCAAGCAATGCATTTCCCTTTCATCTGTCAGAAAACAAATGTTCCCTGAACATTCATGTTTTAGATTCATTGTATGTCAGCTGCTTTTATTTAGTGAATAAAAAAACAAAAAAAAAAAAACAAAAAAAAAAGCATTTGACATCTAAAACTCCTAAGCCTCCGGGCTTTGCACATATGTGAGGGAACATACACTGTGAGATTTCTGAGAAAGAATAAAGGAAATCATTTCAGAAAAACTGAATGCTATTTCACTAACTCACTGGGTCTTATCATTGGCTTTTAAAATAAACCTACATCCTGATGAATTTACTTCCTCTTTTGGCAAAGTAACTGCTGTGCTACTGTGATAGACGTCTTTATTGGAAGAAGGAAAGGGACGTAGGAAAGAAAACAAAGTTGTATTTAGCTATATGGATATGCCTTCTGATCAGACTCCTGCAGTTCAATCCCCATAGTCAAAGACACTAGATCGCAAGCTTACTAAGGACAGGTGTCATGTCTTTTTTATACTTCATATACTTAGCACAAAGAACTTAGTGTGTATCTCATCCTCTAGTAACATCTATTAAATAGTGATTTAATGCCAGCAACCTTCCTTTACACACTTAACTTTGGTTTTAGGTACATCACTGGTATCTAATTCTTGAGACAGTAACTTTACATAGCTAATTGTAATAACTTAACCAAAATTTAGAATGAACAGGACCTTTTTGTGTGTATAGCTCCAGATCATGAAATAACTTAGAGAAAAGAAAATTTTATTTACATACAGGTACTTCAGCTGTGTCATCTAATGCTTAAGTTCCTGTCCCTCCATGAAGCCTCCGTTTCTAACTCTAGAATGCGGAGCTGAGTACAGGCGCGAGCTTAGTGCACACTTGCTGATGAAATTGGGCAGCAAAATCCTGGATTGCAAAGGTTCAACAAAAGCTAGAAGTCCCTGAGCAAACCACCCTGGGCCTGGCAATCGTGCGTTTGCCAGTCCCATGCATTCTCGCAGAGCCCACAGACAAACTACTTCCCAAAGTTTCTCAAAGCTGTCAGTAATCACCACTGCTCAGCTGGAAAGAATGGAGTTGTCATGATTTCTTTTCAATTATGCAACCTTTTATTATACTCTGTCATTTGACACAGTTCAATGAAATTGAAATTCTTTCTTGAAAAATTAATTTCACCTACTGGGAATGCCTAAAATTATTTAAAAAAAAAAAAGAGAGAAAGGGCACATATAAACATCAGTGTCTGAGCTTGTCAGTAGAAGGTAATACATGTAACTTCTTATGGAGTGCATGGGGCTGTGCACTATTTATCAGAGTCTGAGAACAAAAATACATCCAAAGGCATAAACTAAGGAACATGTTCCAGGAAAATAGGAAGGGATCTGAAACATTCAGTTGGGAATAGAAATCAATGAACACAATTGAATAATGATATCTCATTAATACAACTTGTTTACTACCAAGCCACAATTTCAGAAGGAAGGAAATCTATTGTTGAATGCATAATAGAACCTCCTCCAATTCTTTCCGTAATACTCTGGGGTAATATCAATAAATCAATAAATCAATCAATAAATAAAAGTAGTGCTGATATTTTTTTGGCAAACTTGATTAATCATTTTGTTCATGAAATTGTATCATATGTTATTTAAATATTGTCTAAAGATATTAAGTTACATGGCTAATATCAACAATGATGTATGTGATAATAGCCTGTGGGAAGTTTATCTAAGAAGGTGGAAGTTTCTCAGCTATAGTACTGAAAACCTCAATGAGGAAACGTTTCCTCTCTTAAGACCCTAGTCACTGTAAATTTAGCATAATTTTTTTCATGCAGTTACCTTTCACCTGCTTCACTTCTAGTGAAGTTAAATTTGAACCCATGATTGTTTGGGCATTCAAAATAGAGAAAGTATACTACACATTTACTTTTTATCTTTATAGATTAAAATTGTTTCTTTTTACCCTTAGTTTTCTTTTTTTGTCTTTGTCAAACAAGAACACTTAATTAAAGTGATTTTCATTTCCTCAGGTCAATTGGTAAAAGACTGGTGGATCTGCACGTTTGTTTGAATGAGAGGACTCTGCTATAGCCAGATTTACAAATTAACTTGATTATCCACATTTTGAGGCTACTTTAGTGGTAGAATGAAACATCTTAAAGAAATTGTACAGGTTTAAATTGCTGCCTGTGTGACAAGATTATTAGTGGGTAAATGGATAAATAAGAAACAGTGGGAGCTCCAGTTAATAAAGGGGAGAAAATCTGTACTCACTCACACCATGGCCTGGCGGAGGTGTTGCTGCCGGCCTTTTATTACCTGCAAGGCCTGTCGAAAGCTTTGGGAGGACCGGTGGTCCACCTGGCAGACCTGGTCAAGACCAGTGCTCCTTCCTCTGAAGATGGACCCTTCTAAACAGAAACACATTCTCCCCTGACCAAGAGTCATTGCTCTGGAAATGACACGAGATTTAACGGCCAGTCATAAGTCCTACAGAGTTCAATGGAAGTGACACACTCCCAGAGAAGTCTTTCATTGTGGTGGCCTCCTCAAGGCAGAGAAATTTCTCACAATGGCTGCCTTGTAACCTTTTCCCTTGGAAATCATATTGACAAATCACCCTGTCAGGGCGTAAAGGTGGTCTCAAGTATGACTATTAATAAGTTAATTTCTTAATGGAATTTGGTACATTACAAATGTTCCGTTAGCTTGGTTTAAAGCTATGAACAATGCTTTTTCTTGGGGAGGGGTGGGGCCAGGTGGATTTCAGTAGGTGTCATAATCCAATTCTCTCTTTTGGCTTAAATTTTGTTTCATTTTTTTCTTTGTCCCTTCCTCCCTCTTTTTCTCCCTTCCCTTTTTTTCTTTCCTTTCTCTCTTCTTCCTTCCTTCCCTCTTTCTTTTCTTTATTCATTCTTGCCTTCTTTTTATTCCCTTTGCTTATTTCTTAGTGAGCACTTCTTCTCGTCTCCCATCTTATCCTCTCCTGGTTTTGCCATCTCCTCTTTTCTTCTCTACTCCTTTCTCTCTCCCATTCTGTCTCTTTTTTCTTTACTTCTCCATGAGGTAGAGCATTTTCTTTAAATCCCTTCCTTTTCCTTCACAAGCATGGGTCACTATTTCAGAGTAATCAAATAAAGTGACCAGTTCCCAATTTTGTAACTTTTTGCTGCCATTTAACCTCACCTACAACATTGTAACAGCAGAGGAAGATGTGAATCAAACAAGAAAGATGCAAATGAAAAAATATATTAAAATCTAACTAGCTGTGAGTAATTTGTAATCCAGATTTAGAATAAACATGGGAGGAAAATAGGATGTCTTCTTTAGATTTGGAGCTTTTGTTTGACTTGGACAATTAGGAAGAGACAGAGATTCTATCAAATTACACTCTTGATTTTAAAAATTATCTTCAAAGTTTATCTCTCAGATACAACATCGTGTAGAAGTTACGAGCATTGACTCTAGCAGGGGTCGTCAAACTTTTTATAAAAACCGCCCACTTTTGCAGTTTTGGTAGACCTGTCCCTACCGTGCAACCAAACAGCGCCACGATTTGCCCATTATGAAAGCTGGACCGCCCACTAGTGGGCGGTAGGGACCAGGTCTACCAACCAGCACTGCAAAAGTGGGCGGTTTTTATAAAAAGTTTGACGACCCCTGCTAGAGCTTGGTCTGGATTCACTTTCAAGTTCTTCCATTTATGTAGCTACAAAAATAAGAAAAAGAACTTGCACACATTACTTAAAATCTGGAAGCCTGAGTTTTCTCATGAATAAAATGAGCATACAGAGAGCACTTAAGTGAAAGATTGTTGCAAATATTATTTACTGTCATAGTTCAAATAAAGTGCTTAGTATGTTGCCATATACTTAAAAGGCAGGTCACAAATGTTAGCAATTTATTATGATCACTATTATTACTATATTTTTAAAGGATGTCATGGAGAATTTAAAAATTGGAAAAGATAGTTAAAGTGTTTTGAGTGGGGAACTGCTGACAACATGATATTAAAACATTGCCTAGGGCTGACCTGTGGTGGCGCAGTGGATAAAGCGTCGACCTGGAACACTGAGGTCGCTGGTTCGAAACCCTGGGCTTGCCTGGTCAAGGCACATATGGGAGTTGATGCTTCCTGCTCCTCCCCCTTCTTTCTCTCGCTTTCTCTTCCTCTCCCCCCCCCCCTCTCCTCTCTGAAAAATTAATAAAGTCCTTAAAAAAAAAGTTATAAAAAAAAAAACCATTGCCTGACAAGATATACTTCGAAATAAAAAAAAAAACAAAAAAACATTGCCTATAATGTTAAGAATGAAGAGGCCAAGCAAAATTGAAACATAAAATGTGTGAAGGTTTGATTTATAGTTACCACCATAATCATACTGGATTCCACCACAGAGAAAAGGGTTTTGATGGGATTGTGATCCTGGCTCTATCACCTGATAAGTGTTATGAGATTATGAAAGCCATTTAACATTTCTGAATTTTGGTTCTCACAGCCCTCTTTGACACACCTGGAATAATAATGCCAACCACACAGCGTTATTGTGAATATCAAATGTAATCATGTATTGGGCAATGCTTTACAATGAGCCTGTGCCATATCCCCATTAGATGCACTAAGGGAATGCAAGTATATTTCTCCTATAGTCACTACCTCTATTAAAAACAAACGAAAGTTAAATGAGAGGTCTGTTTAAGGTTCTTGACAAAGGATCATTGTTAAGGTCACCTGTACTGGACTCCCTGAAAACTCCAGGTGGCCAGTATGTGTGCCCATTTGCATAGCTGAATCACAATCTTTACAGTCACGATAGTAAGAAAGGGTGTTTCTCATCACTGCTTTCCAAGATGAAATAAAGCCAGCAGTGCTAGTAAAAGAAATTTGCTGGATAAAGGAAGAACTCATGGAAAACCATGAAGTTAATTTCAAATATATTGTGTTTTAGATCCTTTTTCACTCAGCTCATGAAACATGTCAGTATTGACAATTACACATAATTTATCTAAGGAACATAAAGATACAGGTAGTAGCTGGACATTATTTAACAAAAGCCAAAGTAACAAAGAGACCAAGGATTAGCCTGCCACCAATGTGATTTCAATCCATCAAGAACTCTTTCTCTTGGAGGAAATCCTATTTATATCTATTCTATCTCCTAAGCACAATGAACAGCTTTTCTGTGCTATTCCTGCCCCCACAAAGAAGCTATCCCAACCAGCAAAGTCTGCTGAAAACAGCCTTGAGTCCCCAACAAAAACCACCACCTAGGCACACTTTCTCTCCACCTGCAAAGCTCTGGGAAGGAAGAGGGAGGATTTTTGTTTAAGTTTGTTTTTTAAGAGCCAACGAAACTCAGTAAATCCTTTTCCAAGTGCCCTGGAATATCTGTGTTTGCTCATTGTATCTTTCATTCTAACTAGTTTAACTTTGGGCGGCCAGGTAAAAACACCTCCGTCAATAATTTTCTGGAATTTGGATCAAGGTATTTAACCTCTCTTTTCTCCTCTTATCAGTTTCCTAATTGATAAGATGAGTATAATAACAACAAGCATACTGACTATAATAATACCACCTCTCTTTTGGGTTTCACTTGAGGATGAAATGGGGTCATATGTGAAAGCTCCTGTCCTGTCGCCTGGCACACAATAATAAATTAAACATCTTCGCTTCCCTCCTGCCACCTCTCCTCTGCAACGTCCTAAGCCTGCCTTCTCTTGTAAACAGTGATGCAACATGCAACCCAGTACCACCCCTTAAAGCAGGGGTCCCCAAACTTTTTACACAGGGGGCCAGTTTACTGTCCCTCAGACCGTTGGAGGGCCGGACTATAAAAAAACTATGAACAGATCCCTATGCACACTGCACATATCTTATTTTAAAGTAAAAAAACAAAATGGGAACGAATACAATATTTAAAATAGAGAACAAGTAAATTTAAATCAACAAACTGACCAGTATTTCAATGGGAACTATGATCCTCTCACTGACCACCAATGAAAGAGGTGCCCCTTCCGGGTGTGCGGCGGGAGGCCGGATAAATGGCCTCAGGGGGCCGCATGCGGCCCGCAGGCCGCAGTTTGGGGACCCCTGCCTTAAAGGAACCCGTGCTTCGCATGTGATGCAGACAAAAACACTACATAGAGGAATTTATTAAATGTAAAGGTGAGGCGTGACACACAAATTGAAAGGGGAATGCACTGAATTCTAATCTGGCCTAATCATAAAAGTTTGAATCATTCCTGGGTCAAGTACAGCCACCTCGGTTCTACTGACTCTCTTTCCTCATCTCCCTGGCCTCCTCGCAACAAAATGCAATCAACTCTTTGTTTCTTTAATGCGGTTATAGTAAAAATGCATAAATGACCTAGGATCCTACTCTAAAAATTAGAAATGTAATGGTAAATTAAACCAATCAACAGTCTAATATTTGGATTAAAGGAAATTAGGGGACCTTTGGTTATTAATAGTTTAGAACCAGAGCTTGCCCCCTTGTTTGGGGAAGGGATGGGGATAACTCAAGACATGGGCATTTCAGCAATGAATTTGGGGCACACTGGGAATACTGGGAGGGGGTGGAAGGGAGAAACAACTGGGCAAGAGAGGCCCAAGGTAGTGGGATATTTAAGGAAGCAGATTAAAGAGACATTGGCACCCTCTCACAAGAATGAGCATGTGCCCACAGAGAACTTAATCTGGTCTAACAAGCGGCTTCAAACTCAACCACAGATCTCCTGTTGAAATAACATTTTTATTGGAAAAAAATTAATGTTCAATCTAAAGTCAGAATCAGGATATTATTTTCACTTTGGCAAAGACATCTGGAGTTATAACTAATGGAAATTAAGAAATTAAATCATATTAATTTTATCTTTCATTAATAAAATAATGATGATCACAGCGCATTTATTTTAAAAGAATCATCTTTTTCAAATGCCTCACTTTCTCTTTGAATTCAAAAGATATTGAATCATAAGGAGGTAAGGGAGCTAGCTCACTGTCTCTCCACTCTACCCAGAGTGCAGCTGAAACGCAGAGTGAGATGCCTAGCCCATGGTGCTCAGCTGGCCAGCAGAGACCAGCAAAAACTGCTGGTGCCCAGGCAGTGTGCTCTTGCTGCCCCCACTTCTGTTCCTACAGGCTAAAAAGTCCCCTAAAATAAACTGAGTCAGGTAATTTTGGTGATGAATAAATTAAACTTGTGGTTGATACTGTGATATATAGCCCTTTCTAATATGCTGGCAATTCTATTCCTATTGATGTTTGATTCTTACAACTAATAGCTCATATTTACATATTCCTTCATGCAACTGTGGGCATAGCAATATTTTCTCAATACTAGGATGTCCGGCAGGCCATGGGGTAAGATTATTCCATCCCATAAATTTGCTATTATTTATCTTTGTAGTATACCCTCTGTTCCCAGGACATTGACCCTGTCCTGGATTTTAGAGTCTAATAGAATTTACTTAATTTTAAGCAATGTCCCACCTTGGATTTTGTTACACAGGGCTACTATCAAATAGATGGTTATACATTGCAGCCATTAAGTCAGTTTCAGAGGTTTAAGATTTTGTTAAAGAAATCATTCCACAATTTAAAATTCTGTAGGTTTTAAATTCTGACTCCCAGATTGCTTTGCATGAGGCATAACTATTCGTGTGTTAAGCACCTATGTCCTCAGTTTCTTCCCATCTGAACTTAACTGTAACTAGAAACATTTTTATTTAATTCAATTTAGTTAAGTAGACAGTAAGAAAAATGAAGTCATGTTGTTTCCTTCTGTTTATTTTGATTAGAAAATTAAGAAACATTTTATAAAATAACTGGGCCTCTCTTTTGAGGGAAACTATAACATTAAAACACCTTGCCAAACCCTCTAGGAATCTTTTCCTAAAACCCATTATCCCAAAGTGAATACTATCATCAGTTACATGGTTTTTATTACAGGGGGTTATAGGGAGAGGAAGGAAACTGTCATTGTTTCAGAAATGCAACTATAATCATACAGCATATTTAGAGAGTGTTATTTATTAAGTATTACCATATAAGACTATTATCAGTATATTGAAAACAAAACTTTTGTACAATGGTGAAGTTGATAATATGTTATTATTCAGTGAAGTACCTAAGAAATTAATGAATTCAGAGGGAAATAAAACAACAATGATCAGAGTAAATTTTTACTTCTCAAATATTCCTTTGCATCCAAGTGCTATCAAAAGGTTAATACTGGATGTTTCCTCATAATATCTCCAAATTCACTTTATCTCCCATCACTGATCATTTGAAATTTTCCTGTCATCTATTTTTATACTGAGAGTCGAGGATTTTTTTATTCCCCAAGTCTCTGGAAGGGAGAAGGAATCAAAGCTTATGTTGATCTGTAGAACCTACAATGTATCTGGAACTGGAAACGCTTCTTATCACCAACAAAGCAATCCAAACTCAAGCCACTGTTACCTCGAAATTTATGAAGAGGACATAGAAAACTATTCTGACGGAAATGCTGATGACCTTCTCAAAGCTTAAATATCTTTGTTGCAAGGCAGCCACAAAGAGAGAGCAGTTATTCCACCACTGTATTTATTTTTAGCATTTATTATTATTCATTGGGTCCTCCTAGAATAATGGTAGTGTGAATTATGCATAGCAAAATGGAATGGGAAAGTAGTGTTTATAATTCTAAATTTACAAACATAAGAGAAATTAGTAAGACTATAGTTATCAAAGGAAGCAGGTCTAATTAAAGAAATAACTGCTACAAAACCATATGCAACTCCAACCAGAAGAAGACAATTCAAATTTAATGAATGACTTTAATATTAATTACAGAATTCTTAACAATACATTGGGACAGCTCTCCTGGAGAATTCAGCTTACTGTTTAACAGTTTCTGACTAATTTTATTAACCTGTACATCTGAGAGGATCAACCCCCTCTGGGTTTAATTAGAAGAAAATTCAATTTAAATCTAAATGTCAACAGTGGTTACTAATTATGGCAGGGCCCTGGACGGGACAGCAAGTCTGTAATCAGGCAGTTCCCTGGTAACAATTAACACTTTCTTTCTGAGTTATGAGTGCGTTAGGATATCTTAAAATAAATACGATTCAGCATGGGACACTGCTAATATCATGAGCCCCTACTGCTAGGTGCAGACATGCAGAAGAGGATGCCAAATTAAATTATAGAGATTTCTCAAACATATAGCTGAATAATAAGCAGCTACAAAACTAGGTCAGGGTCGAAAAGCTAGAGCTGAATGCCCCTCCCCCCACATGCAAAATAAATATACCCACTATCTCTGAATAGAAACCATTCTTTTGTTATGCCCTTTGTCAAGAATACATTATTGCAAAATGATATTTATTTCCACAATCTTCACAGCTGTGAGCACGGCTGAATTAATCTTTCTAGAACTGATTTCATTTGCAATTTCATGATTACGATTATAAAATGTAAATGTATTACTTAAAAAAGAAATGATTATAAGAAACATAGATAAAATAAAAGACAATTCTTTATCTATTGGCTTGCTTTGCTTGATACTAATGAAATAAATAGTTGACTAACCCTGAAATAAAAACAAACAGTATCAAAATAATTGCAAAAATGTGAAATGAAACCTAGAAAGACAATACAAAATCAACTCTTTTAATGTAACACATACAATGATCATGTGGCTCAGAAAAGTACCAGCTCATACTCAGTTTTTCATGGTGAGGCTAAGCTTTAATGGCTTAGTCATTTGAGATTTTTCTGTAGCTGCCATTCTTTAAATGTTAGCGTTAAAGATAATACAGAAAATACTTGGGTACTACTAATCTTTCTTTTTCGCTTCAGTTTTATGCTCTTAAAAGATCATCTCTAGCAGGCCATTTTCAAACTGTTTAATATTGATGACCTAAATAACAAATTAGTTTAAGGAAATTCATATTTATAAAATATTTATATTGAATATATTTCTATTCAATTTTTTTAGTGGAATTTAGTCACTAAATTCATCTCCTCTTCTTGAAATATAGTGCTTCTCATAATATTTAAGTTCCTACTGTGTGCAAAAAACTATAGGAGGCCACGGTGTACACAAGAATTTGAAGACAGGCATTGCTGGGTTTGATTACTACAGATTAAATAAAGTCAGTTTTTTTGTAACTACCAAGGCAAAATAAACCAGTTATTTCATGTAGTTACTTTTATTTACACAACAAACGTTCCCCAGAACTAGAGTGATCCATTTCTAACGGTATTGATTTTAATTATCCCCATTTAAAATTACAACTCAAAAATATAGACAAACACAATTAGTATACAGCATGTTAAATATAGTCAAGCGTCAACTGTCTTCTATTTCCAGAAAGACCACTGAGGATACCTATGGCTCAACTAAACAAATGTCACTAAATGGTTCTATAAGCACTTATGCTCATAAGAGAAGTAATCATAACTTTAAATAGATATTAACATGTAAAACAGTTATTTATCACATCAACCCAATCAACGGAGATCATGTTTCTATACTAGGATGGCACTGGCTAGCTTTCTGCATTTGCTCACAATCACAAAGTGAACGTAAGCACTGTCACAAGACATTTATTGTGTTCAATTGGATCCAAACTAGCTTCAGAGAAAAAGACCATTTAAAGCTTATGTGACAAAATAAGCTATGTATATATGAATAAATTATTTTTTACTGTATGATTCCTAGCCATTTGCTTTACCTGTCTAAGATTCTGAGTTTTCAATAACATATTTCTACTTATGACTTTTATAGCTTTGTAGAGTGTGAGTCTGGCAGTGCTTTCGGCTCATTCTCCCAATCCAAATATTATCTATCACCTCCTCTAGCGTAAAGGTTAATAACTCTTGGCTGAAGATGTCTCTATTGCTTCTTTACTGTTCACAGCCATAGACACTTCCACCAGGAGGGAAGGCATCCTTCCTCCTTGAAGAGTCTGCATTTCACCTCTGGGAGGCATGCTGCCTCCACCAGGCTGTTACCACAGGACAGTGTGTCTAGTTTCACCACGCAATCATGAGGCTGGTGCTATTACATTTTGCAAGGAAACCCTTGTTGCCTCTAATAAACATGCTGCTTGGCATTGTCATGTTGCTTATGAATTCTGTGTTTAAATGAAATTTGGAGACACCACGCCTATGGATTTTATGCCTTGATTTTCTTTTTCCTCTCATTCTCTCTCTTTTCCTTTCTTTTCTTCTTTCCTTGTTTCTTTCTTTCCTTCTTTCCTTCCTTCCTTCCTTCCCTAACTCCCTCCCTCCCTCTTTCCTTTTCCTTTTCCTTTTCCTTCCTTCCTTCCTTCCTTCCTTCCTTTCTTCCTTCTTTCTTTCCTTCCTCCCTCCCTTCCTTACCTCTTCCCTCCCTTCTTTCATCCTTTTAAAAGAATAACATCAGGTATCAGAGAGACTTTCACTGAACTTCAGCTTTCTCCAGTATGTTTCGAAATGCTACCTGAGGCATGTATCATCCCCTGAAAGGAGACAGTATATCAAGGGTGTCTTGCTGGCTAATTGTAAAACTTGGAGGTCTGCTTTGAACTTATAGTTAATAACTGCTGAGGATACCTTTGAGATAATTTTCATATAAATTTTGTTGTTAGACACCTGTTAGGTGATGGATATCTCAGGAAAAAGAAACATGTTCTTTAAAGTAAAATGATTAAATAAAAATGATGAGATTAAATACATGATAGGTCATAATAATAAGACATATTTTACACCAGTTTTAAACTGTAATTTACCAAGTAATATTATTCTGAATGTAATATTACAAAACTTAGAACAGGTGTCTAGAGCTATTTTCCTATACTTTTAAATGTTAACTCTTTCTCCCTGCTTAACTGAAGCTTTACTTAAGATCTTCTGATAACAAAACGGAAGTTCTAAAACCACAGCTCAATAATAAGGTGAATGGAAAAACAGTTGGTTTCCGTCTCCCTCAACTGCTTACCTTTATGTGTTCAAGTCACAAAGAGAAAGAGAGAGTGTACGTTCTCCATTGTGCCAACAACCACAATGGCAAACGATAAACACAAAGCCCTGTTTTGTACTCCCTGCTAACAGAAGGTCTTTATTTTTAAAATCATAAGAAAAATCTAAGTTTTATTTTAATTTGAGGCCATAAATTTCAAGCACAGATTAAATGGGCTCTTGTCACACTGTTCAACAATATATAAATATTTGCAACTGTGAAAATGGTCAAGTTTTAAGGACATCAAGCTTTATTTCCTATTTGATAGAATATTCTGGTAGTTTCACAGCAATTTTTCGGAGATGCTGATTTATTTGATCTTTCTGTGGACAAGGGCCCAGGAAGGAGGAAAAAAATGTCCTGTGGCTGAAGAGTCTGTGCCACGGGCAACGGCGATTAGGAAGTTTCTGGGGAATTGCTCCTCCTGTCCTTCTCTCCTCCCCCAACCCTTTGCCCTGGCAGTTGGGTTTAGCAATTCAGAAGGGACTTCATGTTCAATTTCAGGATCTGGAAAATTCTACTATAGCATTTCCCAAAGTAGATTCCATGGAATGATAATGGGTTATACATAAATAGGTTAATAAGTTGGGACATGCCAGGTTAAACAAAGGTCAATGAGCTTCTTTATAGCAAGATTTCCCCAGGGTTCTGTGTCATGCACAAGGGTTCTAAATCTACACAATCCAGGTGCTCTTTCTAACTTTCCACTTTTTTGGTGGGCCTGTGTTATCTCAGAGCTGCGGAGGGAGTCCAGGACCCACTGCCGATGGAGGCTGACTGTGGCATCCTCAGCGAGTTCAGCAACCATGGGCCAGAAAGTTCTGGCTTTCCCCCTATTTCACTATAATGTTCATCATTAATACTTTTCTTGATTTCTTAAAAATTTAGAATTTGTTTCCTTTCTTTAATATGTGAAAATCAAGCATTAGAGAATGTGTCCTAAAACTGAGAGATAATTATATGAACTAGAAAATGAATATACACTATGTTAACAACCACGGCATTCTTCAGGATATTATGTTTTAAATGTTCATTGTGAAATAAGATATTTGTTAGCTTTCAGCATAAAGCCAGATTATTAGCAAACAATTAAGTGAAATCAAAAATAAATAAAAGTTAAAGACCTTACAACCCTGATCTTACGGAAATTATTATGAAACCTTTAAGTCCCACCAGGCGCCGAGGCAGGGAGAACAGGGAGGAGAACGAGAAGATAATGGGAACAGACAGAAGGAGGACAGGCATTCTCCTGTTCACACAGCACACAAACTGCTGTCGAAAGTTGAAGAGAATGTGAACCTGACTGCCAAACCAAACATGAAATTTTAATTTGTCTCAATTAAAAAACGTTTCTAAATAAAATAAAAAATAAATTGTCATTTAATGAAGTTGCTCTTGTCTTTTTGTGTAGGAATACACTTGTTTAGATGAACTGATGAATACTCATATAGGTGTGTGTATGTATTTATGTGCATATTTATAGAAAATGGAATGAGAGTATGCATAACATGTGACTTCCAGCTTTAGAATTATTATAGATTATTATTTTTCTAAATGGATTGTGTATTTAAGGTCCTAAAGTTAGGATGTATAATACTGATAAGTTTACTTGCTATGCAAAATTTTCTAAGGAACCTTAGCTATAGCTCTGCAATAAATCATATTGCTCTCTGCAAATTTCAACATTAAACAAATACACTTATGATATAACTGCATGGCACATAGTAGGTACTCTGTTTATAAAATGACTGAATAGATGAATGAATGCTTATCTTGCCTATGAGTCCTTTCTAAATGGTAGTTTTCACCTTTAAGTCACAAAATAGCACTATGAGTTTTGCGAAGGTGCAAGGACTAGCCTCCAAGAGCAACAATTCTGTTTCATAAACCATGGTCGTCCACTCAAGTTTCATTAATAAGAAAGGACACACTGGTTTACTTTTTCATGTAAAAGCCACTGGCCCATGGAGTCAGTCAAGAATCTTCACAATTTGGTACTACCCCCTTTTCCAATCCTTTTTCCTTACATTTCACGTGAGACAAGCTCAACTATGTGTCATTCCAGGACTTCCCACTTCCCTTTTTAAGACTTGTGTTGTTCCTTCCTGTAGAGAATGTTGCCCTTCTCCTCTCTGCCTGCCCCAAACCTACTATGTTTTCTAGGCCCAGCTTGGAGTCAATGTTTTACATGATAGCATCTACGCCATGCCCACAGCTACAATGCATACATATGTGTTAAATTAATACAATAGAGTCTTTGAGAAATAGTTCCTGTCAAAGACCTAAAATGCCAAGCACTTATATAGAAAGGCAACAACTAATTACACTATCAGGCATCTTAGGATCCCTCTAGCTTTCGCCTGAAAGTACCACCATACCACTTCAGGATACAAGCATAGTAAGGTTCACAGTAAACTATGTACTACAGACTTCTGACATTTTTCAAACTTACTTAAAGTTTAGGTAATATTAATTACTCTAATGTACAGAGGAAATATATCTTTTATGAAAGAGTACATTTATAAACTTTAACTTATCTGAACAAATATAACAACAGGAAATGTGTCCAAAACTTTCTAATTGGAGCAATATTGTTCTGATCTTTTTTTCTTTTCTGTCTGTTAAAACAATATCACATCAAGTCCAAGAGCCCTGTTTGTATCAACTCCTGATGGAAGGTGGGTGGTTTGAGAGAGAAACATCCTGTAATAAATACACAGCTATTGTCCCTGAAAACACTGCCATCTGTTGTCAGAAAAGAAAGGTCACTTCTGAAATTCTGCTGGGCAATAGGTTTCCTACAAGTGTAGGGAGCTACATCTGAGGCAGTTTGTCAGCTGAGCAGGTCACCCCGCAGGAGGGGAGGTCTCTGTGGGAACCACAATTTGGAAGCTTTCCAAATTACAAAAATAAATTGTTTTCTCCCCATTGTGAAATAATTCTCTAACATGAAATGATTCTGTCACAGGCAGCTCTTAATAATGACCATATACTATTTCCATTTTCTTTTAAATATACGCAGAGAGCCATGATCATGATTAAAATTCTAACCATCACACCTCGGTTAATACTATCTTGTTCTTAACTTTTCCTCAAACTTTCCATTAAATTTTATTAGGTAATAAATGCTACATTATTCCCTGTGGATCTGTTACAGGAGAGAAAGGAGATAAATCACCCAAATCATCATCTAGTCAGTCTGCATGGAAGGGAATTTTTTTAAGTCTGTATGCAATGCATTATTTTCTGTTACAAAGTAACTCATATCTCTTAAGAAGGGATCATTACAGAAGCTGTGTGTCACATATCCACCTCTGAAGTTTCACCGTTTTTAATTAGAAAATTTAAGTTACAGCCCAGATTAGATGAAGAAGATGTTTATGAGCCATCGTTATATCAATTAAGATTCTCTAAATTAGACTGAATGCTTTAACTATGACTTAGACACTCTAATGATGCAGTGGAACAGAATTAAGCATAAGCTTAGTAACTTTTGTGAATTTCACTGGTACTTACCCCATCCTTAAACTTAGCCATTCTCATTTCAGTCACCCACAGTTATATCGCTAATGAAGGGGGAGGATCAATGTAGAAAAATCCAACAAAAGACTCCACGCCAGTACTATGCTATGGCTTCACATACCGTCCTTTAATCCACACACCTACATGAGGCTGGCTTTCTAGAACTCATTAACAAATGAAGAAATGAGAGAAGTTATGTATCTTCCTTAATTTCACACAGCCCATACATAACAGCAAAGTCAGTATTCAAACCCTGTGTCTCCAGCTTCCCAGACATCACTTTTTTTCTACACATTGCATTGTTTCAACACATGCCCTACTACATCTGTTTCCAAATGGTACTATACTATTGTTTTTAGTGTGCAGGAAGATTGATTGGCTTTTTCTTCAACTAGTTCTGCTTCCTGAAATACAGCAACTGGTAAACTCATGGTGAGTGAAGTCATTATCTAAGGCAGTGGTCCCCAACCTTTTCTAGGCCACAGGCCGGTTTAATGTCAGAAAATATTTTCACAGACTGGCCTTCAGGGTGGGATGGATAAATGCACAAAATAAAATTATGCGACCGGCGTAAAAACTGTGGTATTTTAAAATATAATTGTCGAACTTACGAGACACGCGTCAAGAGTGAGTCTTAGACAGATGTCACAGAGGGAATTTGGTCATTTTAAAAAAAAATAAAACATCGTTCAGACTTAAATATAAATAAAATGGAAATAATGTAAGTTCTTTATTCTTTCTCTGCGGACCGGTACCAAATGGCCCATGGACCAGTACCTGTCAGCGGTCTGGGGGTTGGGGACCACTGATCTAAGGTACCTAGGTGGGAGCCGCTCACCAGCATGGGATTTAAAAATGATGACAAATGATTAGCGCAGTGGAAATAAACAGGTGCATGCAGTGGCCTTGACTGGTGGCTCACGTGGCCCCGCGGGACACTGCCTTGAGAAGTGGCAGCAAAAGCCAGCCTGTTGGGTGTGGAACTGAGACCTGATTACTTCCAGTAGGAGGGGAAAGCACACACACCACTCCCAAATGGCTGGAAACTAGTTACTGTGACGAGCTCAAATCCTTTCCCTGACAGTTATGTTTAAATTAGGAAAATCTCAGTGGTGTATGGCTTCCACCATGCAATTTTTGAAGTTCATACTAATGATGCTGAGCAAACCTGCTCTGAGCACCCATAATGCTGAGATATGGAAGATCTCTGTGAAAACTTTTGAGCCCACAGTTTATCTTCTGAGTGTTCAATGCATTTTATATGATTTTGAGAATAATTTATGAATCTGATTTAGTACATAGTTAATAGCCTACCTATGCCTGTAAATGTGATAATCCATAATCTTAGAAATAGTGTGGTATGAATCCTTCAAATTCTCATGAATTGTGAAACTACCTAAACAGACTGTTTTTTACTAAAAACCATTTATTACTGAGAAATGAGTAGGCAGATACAGACTCCCGCATGCGTCCCAACTGGGATCCACCAGGCAAGCCCCCTATAGGGGTAGGAGGAGGATGCTCGGCCCATCTGGGCTGCTGCTCCGTTTCTCAGTGATTGAGTTACTTCAGCACCTGAGGCAAGGCCATGGAACCATCCTCAGTGCCCGGGGCCAACTTGCTTGAACCAATGAAGCCATGGCTGCTGGAGGAGAGAGAGAGAGAGAAGGGATGGTGGAGGGTTGGCAAAGCAGATGGTCACTTCTTCTGTGTGCCCTGACCGGGAGTCAAACCTGGAACTTCCACATGCTAGGCTGATGCTTTACCACTGAGTCAACTGGCCAAGGCCTAAAAACCATTTTAAAGGTACTCTACAACTCAGTTTTTTAGTATTTGGGAATCATGTAACAATGAAAAAAAAAATGCTATGTGTTTCATTTAGCCAATCCTATAATTTTACAGTGGGAGAAATCCACCCAAGGTGAAGGGATTTTCTTATTGTCCCACCACCATTTAGTCACAGAACTCATCAAGGCATGGCTCTTTAGAATATATTGCAAATAACCCTGTTATTTTTTAATAGGTGAGAAGTTTTGACTGTCATAATGCCAGCCAATAAGGTCACTAAGATTTATTTTCTTGACTCAAAGACTCGTGCTATAACATCAACACACTTAGCTTCTCTGAATCTTATCTTCCTCAACCATATACTGGTAATAATATTGAATCCAACATGGAGTGTGTTGTGCACAATAAATGGGTTATTCTCTTGGCAATAACATGTTACATCCCAAAGTGATGAGGGCTATTCTGTTGGTCACAGAGCTTAGGCTTGGAAAAATAAATAAAGTGTGTTTGAACTCATCACACTTCTTTCTTCCAGCTAAATTACTGGGAAAATCAGAGAATTCAAAGTGAGCACATGGAAGACAAGAGTTTATCGTTGTCGCTCTAATCAAGACTATATTTAAGATCATTACAAGTAATGAAAAGAATAAGCAATACTAATGGGAAAAGAAAAAAAGAAATAGCCATCCTGCTAGATGTTTCTCCCTACACCTGTTCCTCCCTTACCCCTTAGGTCTCTTCCCAGGATATAGACCAATTGAGTGCTGAGACTTCTTCATCTCTGTAGTTTCACGGTGAGCAGTGTCTGACGTAGGACAGGCATTATGTGGAGCTCCATAATATTAAAAGATAAACTGTCTGGATAGTTGTCTCTCACTTTCAACTCAGAAAGAACCTATGTTTTAAAGCATTTTGACAATTTGGGATGTATATACTTATCAAATGAACTATGTAATCAGCACTTTATTAAAAACTTACTTAGCATAGTGTTGTTGTTTTTTTCTTGATAAATCAGAATGTTTATTGGGATGTAAATCACTATAATCTGCCATAAACAGATGATATTCTCAGGGGCTACTATATTTGTGCTTGGTGTTGTGTAAATGACCATAAACCTTTATGCTTTGTAAGTTCTTAGCAATGGGGATTTTTAAAAGTTTTTCAAGATCCGACATGCCTATCAGGTTGTCACGTTTTTGTGGTCAGCTACAGACCTTACAGAGGTAACCAACAGCCTGTTTCATAGTTTGTTGCTTCTAAATGCAGTGGTCTAGTAAAGCTTATCACCAAATCAGCTAGTCTATGTATAGAACATGATTTTTAGATCATCTGGATTAGATCTCTTCTGGCTGCTACTTTTGAAACTAACTTCTCTATGTTTGGCTTTATTCCTTGCCCTTCCAAAACATATCTACCTTCCTCAGGCAGGACTATGTGCCTTCCCCTCGCATTTCATACTCATCATAACAGCACTTCCTGGATGGCCATAGCATCTCATGTTCATATGACCACCTCCCCCAGTCGGAAGAGTCAAGGACAGGGATCTTTCCTTTTTCCAACTTTACCTCTAGGACTAATGGAGTTCCATGCACAGAGTAGGAACTCAAAAATGTTGACTGAGTAAAATTGAATTGGTTGGGATAGATTTCGCACATGAACGGAGTGGACACTCAGGATCACAACTCTATTTAGCAAGGTGTAAATTTCAAGAGTAAAAAATAAATTAGACACAAGGTTATATACACAATCTTCACTCATTCAAGGCAATCAATGAGTTTTAGGTTTGTTTCGATCAATTTTGCTTATTGATTCAGTCATTCATTCAACATGCTAAATGATCCTACATGATTCACTATTGAAATTGTACAATATCCGCATATACTCTCTCTCTGTCCTTTTTCTAGTATAGTTCGCAGTTCTACATCATTGTGATGGCTTACTTCATTGTGTTGCTAGCATCTTGGAGGGCATGGTTTTAGTAATCAGCAGTCATGGACCAACAGGAATGCCTGAGAAGCATGTGTAAGAAAAGCAATAGAAGAATGAAATTTTGCAAATCATGACTGCAAATACCTCACTTTTTTCAATAGCATCAATGAAAGGAGAGGGGTGGAAATTCAACTGGTCACTTTTCCAGCCTACACATGCCTGCACTGCACAGCTCAGTCTATAAAGTCTGCCAGGCCTTCTTTTAATCTGATAAATGAGCTATTTTCCTTTAGCAATTTGGGTTTGGATAAGAAAGCTTACAAGATCTAGAATCCACTATTATTGTCAGTCCTGTAAGCCTGTAACCCTTGGACACTGAGAAATGCCATTAACAGCACTTGCCATTTGAGTGACATTCAGATACTATGTACTGGGAAGAATGATTCTATCATTTCACTTCTCAAAGTTTCAAGTTACCAGAGAGAAATACATTTCACTTAAGTTCCAATCTTGAACAAATGTTAGTTTTCTGCCTCCCTTGCTCCAAGAGCACCACATACCTAGATGCAAAAATTTTATGAGAACACCGGCAATTTAATACAGCTACAGAATTGCTGTAAAATAAGAAACAAAACAAAAACTAATATCCCTGTACTTAGGCCAGAAGTCATGAGAAGGGGGTTGGAAGAGGGGGTTGGTAGCTGCTGAAGGCTTTATAATCTCCCGGGTTCCTCTGAGTCCTCTCTTTGCGCCTTCACACCTCTTTATTTGTGGTCTCACAGTGGAAGCTACACCATTAGAGAAACAGGCAAGGTGCAGGCTACAAAGGAAATTCTTCTGGTTTTTGTTTCAATGTTAAAGTTTGTTCAGATTGTCTAGTCCTAGGCCCTGGAACATAATTGGTTAGTAAACAAGGAGTAACTAAGAAGGCTCCAGACTTTTAATGTAATATAGCATATCCAAATTTGTATGTATACGCACACATTATATCATATATATTTTATATATATGTATATACACAATTTTATATTATATAAAATTATATATACATGCATACGCATATAAACAATCTCTAGTAACAGATATATCTATGTATCTAAGAGATGTTAGAATTCCAAACCATGAAGTCATCATTTAAGTGTACATTACATTAAAAAAAAGTGTGTCTTTTTGTAATATGAACAGTCTGTCTTAATTTTCAGTGATTTAAAGATGATGCAAAGTATGGAAAGGGTTTCTTTTTAAACAACCTTTCTGTTTGACAGCAGCAACTGGTTTGAGTCTAAGTACATTTCTAAACCATTCTTGATTTGTTGCACAGATTTATATCTTTTCATGTTCTCTCTCATCATTAAGCCAATTATGAAGGAATTATTACCTTTGCTCAATCTGATTTTTTATGGACTTCATTGAAATGTCTCATCACTCACAATACACTCAGGAGATTGGTCCATTGCCCAGAAGTGCACAAAGGAGATTTTTGATGAACTCTCCTTAGCCTTACGAGGAGTTACCCTTATACATATGATCTTCATCAGGAGATGGATAGAGACTTTTATATATTTGAACTTGGTAATAGATCCCTTCTTGCATAACTATGACTTACTGCTCTTTGTGCACGTGCTTGTTAGCCAGTTAACTTTAGGAAGGCTTCATATTTCACTGCTATCCCATGTGAATTATTAGGCGTCAACTCCCCAACATCAGGTCTTACAACTCTGTTCAAAGCAGAAACATCTTTGAAATCTTTCAAAGCATGACTTCATTAACAGATGATATACTAAGCATTAAGATTAACTGTATGGATTTGTATCTGTTACCACGAATATTGCTAATCAAAATATTTTTATTTGTTATTAAAACAACAGCACATGTTTGACCCAGTCATGCCTAACTTATCATTTCTCAGCAAGAAAATAATTTTTTTTTCTTTTTAAAGGGAAGTTTATAAATATAATAGGCACATTTTTCTAACTCTTAATTTAAAACCGATGGCTATAATAAGGACTACAAAAATGAAATGTTCCTTGTTCACAGCCATAATTCAGAAAGAAGGCTTATTTTACAAAGGCTTACAAAGTATATATTTTTGCATCTTCTTAAACACAGAAAATGGATTGTTTGCAAAAAAAAATGCATGATATATGATGCTTCTGGCTATTTCAGCAAATGAATAGTACCGAGCACATCTGAGATATATATACTTGTGAACACTTTTCCAATTAACACCAGAGATCTCCTTTATTTGGCCACAGTGGCAATCAAGGGGGAAAATTAGATCTTTTGGAAGAACTTTATTTTTACCCTTAGATTTTCAAACAATAGCAGATTTCATAACTGCTATTAATATAAACAAAGTGCGCTTGACCCTTTCAAGTTACATTAAAAAGTTAGCACCTCATCTATGGAAGCTCGTTAAAAGATAACCTTAGAAACATTATGCTAACCATAAAATTTTTTTAAACTGCTGTCATCGTTGCTATAGTATTTTTTGCTTGATTAGCAAATAAGTATCTCCGCCAACCTCGAGGTTCACCAAGTTGTAAAATTTTGAATTAAGGATTTGCAAAATTTATTTGGTTGTTAACAGCATACTAATAGATAATTGCTCGTTTGGGGGCAGAAATGCTTTAGAAGTAAAGTACTTTCCCCCGAGGGAATTCTGCTGTCATTTGTTTTTATTTTCAAAATGAAAACAAACGACACTATAATTCCTAAGGGTAAAAAATGACTTCAGTCTATTTCTTTTACTATACACTCTCATCTATTCATTTTTAGGTCGATGGAACATAGATGGAGTCCCCCCCCTCCCCATGACTTCCATTGCCACAAAATATATTCACTCACTGTACAGTAATTAACAGCTCTTGACTGGAAAACTGCCAGCATGTACAACGTGACACTCTTCCTTTGAACACTAACAAAGTGCATAAGTAATTTATGTTGGATTAAATATCCCTAACAGGGACCCTTAAGTAACCCAATCACTTTAAACAGGCTCCACATGCATGCTCCAGCGCAGTGAAAATGTCAGACAGTGATAACCCACTAATAGCACAATTCTAACTATATTCCAGCCATTAGCATTTTATGACATCAATCCTCATTAAACCTGGCAAGGCAAAAGATACTAATGTTTCCCAATTCTACAGCCAAGGTAGAAGAGAAATGGAGAAAATGTAGACAGGTGCTGTCTCCCAAAAAGGATTAACATTTTTAAAAATGTGGTAGCAATTTTCTGTTAGTACCTTTGTTTGCATTGAAAGAGAGACAACAAAGAGGTAATGGCTACAAGGACCTCGATGGAATTCAGCCAAGAGTGAAAGAAAAGACTGGTATTTCAGCCATTGTGCTCACTGCTAAAGCACTGTGCCAACTCATCTTCCAACCCATTATATGAAATTTAATTTAACCTGCTATGCAATTAATTCAGATGTTCAGCCTATTTTTCTCATGGCAGAATCCCTCACACAATGCCTTATTTAAATATTAATCAGTCCTCTTTCAATTAGGACTAATTTGCTTCACAGGGTTTCTCTCATCTTCTGATTGCAGAAAAATGGAGGTAACTTGCAACGTTTGAGGATAATTAACATGGTATTTTTATAATACTGATACATCAAATGGGACCTTAATGAACCCCGCTGATTCCATTTAGTAAAGCATGCCTCAAAGTTATAATCAAGAGGAAAGCCATTGCCATCTGTTTAAAATACTAAGGAGCACAATTTAAACACAAAATGCTTATTTCTCTAAACTGTCTATTGTAGAGGTCTGCAAAAGTCATTTTTCTATGCAAACTAATTGTACAGTATTTTAATTTGAACCTTTTATTGCACATATACAAAACAGTGACATCTTAAGATGTAGGGGCCCTGTTTAATTAAATGTTGAAACCACAGAAATAAGTAATGTTTGTCAATGTTACTTTTTTTAAAGCATGCTGAGCAGTTGCCACTAGAGCAAAGGTAGTAAGTTTTACATTCTAATAAATTCTATATTTCACAGACTTTTGTTTAATATTTGAAGAACTTTTCTTAACAAAAGCCACCGAAGCTCTATGAAATGGAAAAACATAAGCAGACACTGTTGGTTCGCTGCTTCTAACGTCACAGAGTAAACAGGTTAACATTTACACATGGCCAGGTGTGCACAGTGTTCCATCTGCTTCCAGGCAGGTTGAAGGTCAATGTTTTAGGCTTTGAGCTGTTCTAGAGTTCCTTGGTAACATCTAGGTTACAGAGGCGATTGGCTACTAAGGTCATTATCAAAGCACTCAACATGTTCCAATGGTAATAAAACATGATTGATAACAGATTGCTTATTTACAATGTTTACACTGTGGCCACAAGGATTTCCTCTGTTAACTTTGGAAAAAAATAGGCATTATCTGTGTATGTTTTAAATAAGAATCAGGCTCTCCTCCCTCATTTTCTTTATAAAGCAACTCCATATGCTGGATCATAATGTCAGAAGCAACTTAGGTCAGAATTTCATTGGAGAGACACAACCAAACATTTGAATTTGATGTAAAATATCACATTAATATTAGGTATCAGTCAGTCAATCAATACAAGTATCAACTGAATGCTTACAATGAGTTTACCATATGCAAAGAAGACATTACTGAGGGTACAAAGAAGTACAGGCAATCCTGCACTTATGGGCCCCCAAGGGTGTGAACACAATCCCTAAAGGCCAAACAGAAAGAGCAAGGGAGGCTATGGTGTGAGAAAAGCACAATGAAGAGTTTAGCTAGATCGGAGAAAGGCAATTAGGTGAAATATTAGCAAAAATTAAAAAAATATATAGCTAAAATTCTGATATTGTGTTAATCTACATTAGTAGCAGGTTGAAACAGTTGCTGTGTTGGTGACTTTGTTTGAAACCTTCGGGGACAGGATCTGCACATTTCTCATGGCAGTGCCCACTGCAGGGCTGTGGTTTACACAGACTGGGCACCAGTCAATTGCTTATTGAATTTAACAAGATTCATGTGCTCATTTGGCAAATACCTACTGAGCAACACCATGTTCCAGGCACTGGTATAATAACTGCGCATAAATTGTTGAACAAAAAGATGACGTGTGTGCCGGGTCTCGAGGAGTTGAAGTTATAGCAGGAGAAAGAGACAATTCAAGAGCTAAACAAACGAGTGGGATAAAGTCCAATCATTTAAACCTATGAAAAATGCCAAGTTATGTGTTAAGGCTAGAAATTGAATGGTGGGGATATTTAGGATTGAATGGTTATAAGGAAGGTCTCTCTGAGGAGATGACAGTTCCACTAATAATTTAATGACAACAAGCCAGCTATCAGGTAGACTGTGCCAGCCTGAGAGAGCAGGTCGGCGGCAATCGTGAGCCAAGAATAAGTTTGGTTAGAGTGAGAAGCATTAAAAAATAAATAAATAAGCTAGAGAAAAGTGAGATATCTCTCACTTTTTTTTTTTTTGAGATTTTCTCAAAATGAGATTGGAGAGAGGGACAAGGACTGGAAAATGCATGGCCTTGAGATCATGAAAAGAAATTAGAATTTTCCCCCTAAGTGCAATGGGAAACTGAAGGTTTGTATGGAAAATATGACATAATCTGACTTGTGTTGTCCCTCCTACCTTCTGTGTGGAAAAGGGGTGGTAGAGGAGCAATCAGAAAATTGAGCAGACCAGTCAGAAATAAGGGCGTGAAAGAAAGCGTGGCATAAAAGAGGACTTCTGTGATGCTGCCTGACATAACTGAGTGTCTCTGAGATGGAATCACCCTGAAAGAAACTGTACCCAAATAAAATGCTCCAAGTAAGTAAGATTTTGATTTGCATATGTACCATCTACAAAGGGACCTTCCAGCCATCTGCTGAAACTGCAATTCCAGTCTTACAGACAGTCCGAATTCTTAAAAACACTTTCCAGAATGCCCAGGAGTTCCTCATGGTCTCCCATCCAATTACTTATCCCTCGCAGCTTGAGAGATTGTATCAGTCTCACAGTTTAAAGACAGAACGGCTGCCAACAGGCCAAAACGATCATTAATAAGTTAACTGTTACCAGATAAGATTGAAATCTATGCCAGTCCTATTTTAAAGTAATCTCTACTATAATTACTACACAAACGACTGCCAAGACGTCACTCTGACGTGGGGGCGTGGGGATGAGGTTATGTGTTCATTCACAGTTCAACAGGTGCATACAGCCATAAGTACAGGTGCCCTTCCCCTGTCCCGTGCTCTCAACCCCCATGAGTAGCACATAATGCTTAAAATATATTAAAAATGAAACAGACCCTTTCCATACTTACCCACCCTCTCAAAAACTAAAATCTGTATAATTTTATTAACCAATGTCTACCCCCAAAAATTAATATTAAAATAAACCTAAAATAGAATGGTTTGGTTCAGTTGGTTGGCTGACAGAAGATAGGCCTATTGTTGAGGGCAGCAGGGGGAGAGGACAAGGCCAAATGTTCCCTGCGCTCCCAACCTAACAAACCTAAGGATGAACTTCTAACCAGCATCCCACCTTTACTACTCCAGGTCCCCGGCAACTCATTTTACACTGGGATTTTTTGAGGAGAAAAGAGTATAACAAATTAGAGAAAAAACGGTGGTAATAGTTATAACAACACATCCATATATAGAATTCAGCATATGCCAAAAATTGTTTAAAAGGCTTCCAGCTCTGGCCGGTTGGCTCAGTGGTAGAGCATGGCCTGGCATGTGGAAGTCCCAGGTTTGATTCCCCCAACCAGGGCACACAGACAAAGTGCCCATCTGTTTCTCCACCCTTCCCCTTCTCTCTCTTCCCCTTCCGCAGCCAAGGCTCCATTGGAGCAAAGTTGGCCGGGGTGCTGAGGATGGCTCCATGGCCTCTGCTTCAGGTGTTAGAATGGCTCCAGTTGCAACTAGGCAAGGGCCCAGATAGGCCGAGCATCACCCCCTGGTGGGCATGTCGGGTGGATCCTGGTCAGGCGCATGTAGGAATCTGTCTCTCTGCCTCCCCACTTCTCACTTCAGAAAAATACAAAAAATAAAAAATAAAAATAAATTAATTAATTAAAAGGCTTCCAAACATAAACTCATTTTATCCATACAACTCTGCAAGGTAGGAATGATTGTTATCCCCATTTTATAGATGAGCAACATCAGACGTAGAGAAGTTAAGAACCAGCTCAAAGTCTTACAGTTAGTAAGTGGGAGGAAAGAGAGGAGAGAAGAAGGTGAGCAGAGACCCAGGAAAAGATCCAATAGGGAAGAAAAGCAGCAGACAGAAAAAAAATGGCACTGGCCCTCACGTCCAACGGTGCCCACCAAACACCCAGCTAGACGTAAATATTTTCACACAATGCTACAGCACTCTTTATTAGCCTACTCTAGTATTGTATAATTAAATATTTGTCTAACTAAATTTAAAAAGTAATAGATGAATACGTTAAGCCTTTCAAATAACTAAAAGATACACAGTAAAAAACACACCCCTCCCACCCCAGACGTCCCGAACAGTGACCACCGTGGACAGGTCTGTGTGCTCCGTCTATCACTCATTCTCAATCTTCAGTGAACGAATCTGAGGTCACTGATCTCTAAGCCCATTTCTTCTTGCTCTGTCTCTCATGGAAACTAACAAGTTAGTACTGTCCATAAAAATATCAGCCCATATACTTAATTTAATAAGAAAATAAATTTCCATTGTTAAGCACTATAAATGGATGTGTGGTTAAAACTTAGAACCAATAACTTCATAACAGTTATGGTGACTACAGGGAAGCAGTAATTTCCAGATTATACCTAATTTGCTTTCCAATTTTTTATTTGCTTAAGCAAACATACAAAAGCCATTCATTCCATTGCTGACATATAATCTCCCAGAGTTGATAAACACCAGTCCTATCATTTATTCACTTACTTGACAATACATTTAACAAAAAATATTATGTGCCAAATATGGTCGACTGTGAGGATACAAAGCCTAAAATGGGATGACAGGAGATCTCTTTGCCGAGTTCAGCAATATAGCACTGTGTGAGTGACAAGAAATCATAATAATAATGATGACAAAATGACCATGTCTCAAATCAGGAAGCCCTCCCATGATAGCTCACACTTAAAGGATACTTACTGCGTGCCATCCAGCAAAACTGTTCAAATTGCTTTACATACAGGGGTGGGCAAAGGCAAGTTTACAGTGGTGAGTTGGCTCTTGTTGTTTGATTATATAAGTACATGCTTTTCTGCACATTACTGAGTGTTCACATATTCTTATTTCTATTTTTCATGAAAATCTAGTATTTCTTACTTTACTTAACTTGAATTTTGTTTCCAAAAATCTTTCCCTTTCAGTTTTTGCTCCTTTTAAAGTCTTGTTCAGGTTTGAAGTAGATTTAAATTATTAATCTACTTAATCTTACCTTCTCCCTATGAATTATTATTGCTAAGGCTATTATTGCACTCGTAATTCTGTGCTTAAAACAATAAACATAAAATAAAGTTGTCTTTTTCCCTTTGTAGCTCTAAAACTTTCTTCCTGCTTTTTAAGAAAATTCTTTCTGTTAAATTATTTTTTCTTTAAGAAATATCTTAAAACATCACTTTCCTTTCTTTTTTTTAAGATTTTATTTATTCATTATAGAGGGGGGGGGGAGAGAGAGAGAGAGAGAGAGAAGGGGGGAGGAGCAGGAAGTATCAACTCCCATATGTGCCTTGACCAGGCAAGCCCAGGGTTTTGAACCGGCAACCTCAGCGTTTCCAGGTTGACGCTTTATCCACTGCGCCACCACAGGTCAGGCTCCTTTCTTAAGATCCTGAAGACATCAAACCTGGGTGTCATCTATTCTGTCTTAATGTTGGGAAAGTATCATGAAGTAGTAATAGTACACAGCACGAACATAAAAAATGAGAGGTCTAGCACAGTTTTAGAGAGGGCCTAGCGGTCTATGACTTTTGAGATGTAAGACTTCTTTTGGGGAGGATTTTCTCACAGTGACACCACTTAAATCCTGAATTAGGTATCAAATGCAGCTCGCCTGGTATTTGCATGTGTATCTGCTTTAAGCACATACTAGTTACAATGGTTAAACTCAGGCAGTTTATTTTAACAAAAGACTTTAAAATATTAAATTTCAATCTGGCATAATGGTTAACATATTTTTCTTTAAAGAAAGAACTATTTAAGTTTCTTTCAGGATCTGAGGCTGCATGAACACAAAGTTGAGACAGGAATTTTAAACTTTCATGTCAGTCAATGTCTGTATAAGACCAAGAAAGTAAATGATAAATGGTAACAGCAAGGTTAGGTACGGGGATTTTTGGACAATTTTTTTTATAGTAAAAAGAAAAAAAAATTGTTCTTTGCTTGTGCTATGCCCTCCCTTTCAAAAGGCTGAATTATTAACATTTTTTCCCCCTCACATTTCATCTGAGATTTTCAGCCCAAGGAATTATTTTTGACAACAGTGGCTGTTTCAAGGAGATTACGTGCTTATTTTTCCTCACTGTGATAAGGTATAAACCACAAGTGTCCTTCAGAGTTAAGTATCACTGATTCCCATAATATTACATTAAAATTTCAAAGCTGTGACAAACGCTGGATTTCACTGGATCCCGGCTCTCCCTCTCTGATCACCTGAAGAGGCGAAGCTGTTGGCTCTCTGCCAGGGCTCACTGTCAGCAGGGCCCCAAGGCAGTGCTCTTGCTGACTCTCCCACATCACACTCCTCTCCCTTCACAGGCAGTTTTGATTTGTTCTTTTTAATTTTTTTATTATATTCTCTTGGGTTTGCTGGCATCCCACTAATTTTCCTTTAGGCTAAAAATGAAAGAATCTGTAAATTGCTGTAAAGGGTATTTTTGGGGTTTTTTTTTTAATGTATGTGTGTTTGTTTTTTTCCTTTAGAAAAAAATACTTAGTCTTTAATTATTTATCTTCCGGTTTTAGACAGAGAAGAGCTTTTTCAAATACATTTAAAAATTATATCGTTAAAGCCAATGACAATTTGACTGGCAAAATGGCAGCCAAAAGGGAAAGGGTCTTTTCTGAATCTTCCTGTACTTCTCCACTGTTGCCCTGGGATCCTGGAGCTGGTGGGTGAGGAAGTCTCACTGGGTGGGGGGGGGGGGGGGTGTGAATCATTCCTAGCCTGCTGACCAGCTTCGGGCCTTAGGCAAAGGCACTTAGCTTCTCTGAGATTTTATTTTCTTCATCTTTGAAATGACAGTTGGGCTAAATGACCTCTGACCTCCCTTTCCTGCTTTCAAATTAAAACAATATTCCCAAAGTACACTTAAGTCACTCAAGAACTGCACTATGGCAATCCTACATTATGTTAATTCACATCAATCATTCATTAGCGGGACATATCTAAAAAAGTCTGAGCAAGCTTGATTAAGCAAAGAATGTCAAACTCAACCAACCTTAATCAAACAGATTTGTTCTGAGTGGAAAGTGTATTGTTCACATACCTGTTATGGCTGAAAGCAGCTATTATCAAATATTTTCCAAATTGTCCTCTAATGAATCAAAAAGATTGTTTATAAAGTTGAAAGAACTATTGTTATACTTTAGTTCTTTCTCCTTTTTTCTTACCACAATTGTTTCGCGTTGTTTACAATTTAATAATGTTTAATACTTCCTAATATGGTGAAGAGTAAACATGCAGCTGAAGGAGAAAAGATTTTAGGATGTTTGTTCATATTCTCATTATTCCCCCACAGTCCATTCATTTCCTTGCTCATTCTCATTAACGCTCCCCTCCTTCCTTTAGTTCTTGTTCTCGCTCATTATCTGTCCAACAAGATACTATCCTTCTATTGACCATTTCTTTTTTCATTTGTCTCTTATCATTACCCTCACTACCTCATTCTGGCATTCCACTAATTTTCCCTTTAGGTTAAAAATGAAAGAATCTCAAACACTTTTGTAAATTGCTAAAAAGGGTTTGCTTTTTTTCCCTTCAGAAAAATAGTTCAGTGATAACTTCTAATGCCTTTATGTATTTGCCTTCTGGTTTTGAACAGAGGAGAATTGATTTAAATACATCTTTTTAAAATAGTATTCTCAAAGAAGAAACAACACGTTATTTATTTAACAATTAATTCTGATTTACTCACACAGTTTTACATCTATTAAAGGGAAAATAAAAAAAAACTCTTAAAATTATAATTCTATCATTCTTTAACTTACGAGAAATTAACATGTAAAAATAATTTTGTCATAACTGGACTCTGAGAAGCATCAATTTCCTTCTATCTCAAAAAATTAAAGGTTCCCTGCCATCTTAGACCACCAGCCACAATTGAAGTATGAGGTCTCTCATATTAGGTACAGCCATAATCTCCCACTCACCAATGAAGAGCATTTTGTCAAGCTCAACAAACTAATTTGAATGCTCATAGTCTGTGCAAAAGCAGTAATCATTAGTTAAATAAACAAGCCGTTTAAGTATACAACTGTCAACATGACCAAAATCTGCTCACCTAGGAATCAACCCTGGCTGACCAGTGAAAGGCTCTAGACCTAATTATCCACTGCTGCTAAGTCACAAGGGCCATATTAGCTCAGCATGGACAGAGCATTCTTTAAATGTAAAGTCTAAAGATAGTCTGTAAAAGAATTTTAAAGCAGAACTGCCTTTGGAGCCTCACAGTTACTGCCTTAGGAAACACCATTGTTTCCTCTGGTCTGGGATAGCCCGTGCTGGGTCTCCCTGTCCCTTTCCTTTCCCCTCACTGTTCCACCCTCCCTAGCTCTTCTGTGATTGCTGAAAACCAAACAAATGTGATGAGGCCACAGCCCCGCTCCAAAGCCAACACTGACTCTATGCAACCAGGTAAGGTCAAAACAAGTTTTAGCATCAGATGGAACTTGTCACAATGCCATACTTCAGTCACTTACTGGCAGTGAAAACTTTGTCTATCAGCAGGAAGGCAAGAAATACCTCATACGAGGAACACACACGTGTGTGTGTGTGTGTGTGTGTGTATGAAGTATTAAAGCACTTAGGATTTATTGAGTATTAAAATGTATACAGTATTACTTTCCTCCCTTTCTTCTTGGATTGATTTCAAATGTTATGATATGGTATAGTCAGCCCTCACCATGCGAAGCAAATTGTGCTGCTTCAATATCTTCTCTCCCTCTCCTAATCCTCCCTCCCTTCAGAGAGATCAGTGTTCCCATGCTCACCAGGTACTTACCGGAGTCTGTGCCTCCAACCTAGGATGCCTTTTACACTTTCTCCTCTTGAAAATGTGCTCATAATTTAACATCAACCTCTTATGTCTTTCCCTAACCAGTGAGTTCCAGATCCTTTCTGCCTCCAAGTATATTCATTCACTCACTCACTCACTCACTCATAGCAATTCTAGTTTGTGATTAGGAGTGTGGACGCTCTACCAATCACCTGAATCAAATCCCAGCTTGGACACTCACTCTCTAAACTTCAGCAAGTTACTTAATCTCTGTGGCCTGGTATCTTTAGTTGTAAATAATGGTTAAAAACTCTATTTTAGGAGTGTTTGCTACATTGTGAAAAAAACAAGTATGGAAAGGAAGAGTCTTGTGTTCTTGTATGGGTTCTGCTCTTTATTACATGAGTGAATTTTGGCAAATCAGTGAAATCAGCCCTAACTGTTGACCTTACTGAGTGAATCGCTATCAACTTATATGTAAAATGAGGGAATTAAACTGAGTAGTCTCTCTGAGGTCATGTCTATGTTTACAATTCTAAAATGTTCTCTTAATCTGTTTATTTATAATTGTTCAGAACTATTTATGTACATTTTTCTTGCATTGATGTGGCTGTGGAATTTCTTAACACATTGTCAGATCAAATGTCATTGTAGGAAAATTCTTTCAAGTTTCCATTTCTACACTGTGTGCTTCCATCAGACAGGAACACTTGTACTACAACCAAAGGGATTTCCATTAAGAGCCAAATCGTGTGCAGTATTAAAAAATTTTAATCACTAATGGAGAAGGCTTAGGAGCCCAACAAATCCAAGATTACAGGAATTTGATATTTATGGGTATTTGTATTATATGTCAAGGAGCTCAAAGTAGTTCCTGTTACAGATAAGAAACTGGTCAACCAAACATCATTTCCTGTCATTCATATCTACATTATCCTTCAACTCTGAATACTTAATACTAAAATCATAAAGATATTTCACAGCTTATTGAATCAAAAAAATTTAAAGCCAGAGGAAACTTTAGCATTTTCAAGATAAATATTCTCTGTTGATGTCAGATATCACCTTTATATATTTACTAATCCATAATGTTAACAAGGGAAAACCAACTAAGAACAACTTACTTCCCCATAAGAACTAGTTGCATTTTTATTATCATAGAAAAAATGGGAAATCAAATGATCACATAATAGGTATGAATAAATTCATCTTTACTGACTGTCAAGAGACCATATACCGAGTCTTTATTACATAGCATTAAACTAACCCTCTTGTGCTTGTAGATGTCTAGATCTAGCCCAGATCAAATCTTATAGTAAAGTTGTCAAAAAGCTGAAGCCATAAATGAGCTGGACTGCAAAGAGTTGACTAATTCTTCAGGAAATATACCAGAACTTAACCATATATATTAGCTAGTCTTTTTTTTTTTTTAAATACTGAAGTCACTTGCTAACATTCTAATGAGTCTATCTTTATCTCAAAACTCCTGTTTTGGAATTACTTACTTTCTCTTATGTCTTCATGTGGTGTGTGCGTGCGTGTGTGTTTGTGTGTATGTCAATGTGTATGAATGTGTGTGTGTGTTGGTGAGAACACCTTATTTTAAGGGTGAATTAAATTTACAGAAACTACCAAAAAGTCAATCAGCTTTATATTACAGCAAGTATAACAAAATATTATGGTGGAATCTAGCTTTGTTTTAAAATCTTTCAGTTTCACTATATTTGAATATTTTCATAATGAACTGTAGGGAAAAAAAATCAGACCTAAACATGATGAATAAAATAGATAATTTGTTAGGTAAAAGACTGACACTATAAAATAATGTAAACTAAATAACTAAACTATAATATATATGTATATTCATAGTTCCTAAATTTTTTTTTCTATAGAAATTATAGAAGAGGTTTTCCAACTTGTTTCAAATAATAGCAGTACTTTTGGATTAACTGTGTAGTGTTAAGGGAGCTATGACTTATTTGGGTCTATAAATTCCTGAAAATAAATTCATAATAGAACATGGGAATCAACTTTATGAATTCCCTCCCCTAGCCGGGAAGGCCAGATAGAGGTGCATGTGGAAATAGCTCTGTCATCCCTCTACTTAAGTATGCTTCTTTTTTGAAAGGACTAGGTAAGCAAGAGTGGAGATTTGATCAAACATGTGGAACTGATTGATGCTGGCATTCAGCCTTGAATTCATTTAAATTATGATACCAAATACAGTAGAAACGGCCTCAGACTTATGAATGGATACTTCCTGTCTTTGAGCGGCACTCAATCCCAAGGGGTACCTAAACCATAAAGTCTTGCAACCGCAAAAATCTACTCTTCCTTTTTTCTGTTCCCTTTTCTCTTTTGGAAATCATCAAATCCTCCTTACATTGCTGTTTCCCTGAGCCAGTTTTGGTGTAACATTTTTAAAAACCACAGAATTATGCTGGGAAGTTAGCACCCATTCCATGATAAAACTGTGAAACTGTTTCAAATTCAGAAAACCTATGGTGGTATCATCAAAAGCTTTGGGAGAAAAATAATTCCAATTTCCCTTTCATGGAACTCGTCAAAAAAAAAAAAAAAAAAAAAAAGGTGGACGACAGCCACCAACACTGTGTGAAGCAACAGCTCTGCCAAAACTGTGAATAATTAACAGATTTGAAAATATAAGTAGCTTAAGCCAATCACACATTTGGCAGAGGTGAAAGTTGACTGTGGCAACTTGCTATTTCAAGTGCGCTCTTCTTCAAAAACATGATTTCCCACCTGTCCCTCGCTGAGTAGAGAGAGTCAGTTCCCGTCCATATTCCCACAGGCCACAATGGTGCATCTGACACCCCACTGGGGGTAACAGGACATTTATAACATTTTATAGCGAGACCATTGCAGATTATTTTTTGAAAAGTAATTTTTTAGGATTTAAAATGAATTAGTTTATTTCTCCAGGAATATCTAAAGTTTTCTTTTTATTGAATTATAATAGTGTTTTAAAAATCTACATGACAGAACTCTTCCAAAACATGAAACATTTTTTTCTTCATTCACGCATAAAGACCACACAAAAATTGGAGTGTGTATTTTTAAGAATGAATGGTGTCACTCATTTAAATGTCCTCTTTAAAAAAAAAGAAATTATACATTGACTTCTTATCAAACACAAGAAAGCATAAAATGAAAAACTGACAGATTAATAGTACGTATGAATAATTTACTAGTCATGTTTTGCTGCTTTCAAAAATTAGTTTTAAATTATTAGTTGTGGAATGGCCTAGAAAACTTTGCTCATCAGTATAATTAATCCTATCCATATCACTCTTCTAAGCATAAATGCTCTACATCCATCTTTGTACAGAATTGTCTTAAAATGATAAAATAATGGGATTTTAAAAATTATTTTCCAGTATTTTTTGTGTCTGAAAATCAGGCTGTTTTTTTCCTATAAAGTTGTAATCTCTTTTCAACTATTTATATATTTCTGTGATACTTTAACAATTCCTTTCTTAATTCTAACTTCTTTAATTACCTGCAGACACATTTTTTTCTTAGATACTGCATAAACAAACTACATTTAGAAATAAATACACTGTTTCGTTTAAAATATAAAAAAGAGCTCCACCTTTGATAGTACACATCTGTTCTTTTCTATGTTTATGTGATGGCGGTAATAAAAGATTTTTCAAAAATATCTCAGAGCGCAAGAATTTAGTTTTTAAATAATTCATAGACAAAACATGTAACTGGTGCAAAAATAACTCTGCTGCTCAGATGCAAAGGAATCATTTTTGATGTTTAATAGCTAGAATTCTATTTCCTCCTCATGGCTGCTCTTTGACTAATGACACAGTCTAGATGCACAAAAGTTAAGTCTAGAATACAGCAAAGTCACTATGAATTCTAGAGAGCCTTGAGACCCTCCACAGTCACTCAAGTTAAAATAAGTCCCAATCAGTTTTCCCACATGAGACAGAACACAATAAATGTTCAAAAAACAATCCAACCAGCTAAGTAAAATCTTAGATCTTAAGTTCCATTCTACCTCTGTTCTGTCTAGAAAAAATTACTAATCTCTTCTTACTTCAGAAAGGATTAAGTAATGATTTAGTAGAAACTGACTTTTATAGAACTCAAAAAAAAAAATTTTGCTGGCAGAGTAACTGTGGCTATAATAGAATGAGGCCAAAATATTTGAAGGGCTTTTTTTGCCCTTGGCTTCAGAGAGATTTCACCAGAAAGTCAGAAATAAAACAGGGCTCCTGCTGTCTAACCAACAAAGTCACTCAATGCACTCTGGGTTAACTTGGAGCATTTTGCCTGTCCGTGGCAACCACAATTCAGGCCTATGTTGGCATCTCATGCCAATTGCCATTACCTAGACTTAAGGAACTCTGTATAAAGTCTATGTGTTCTGCCTTTTAAGAAACTCTATTACAGAAACATGCAGCTATGTGATGACTTTTACCCTTCATGTTGCATGATTTCATTCAGCTACTCATTTGACAGCAACATGGACTACAATAACATAAATCCCATATTTATGGAGAGCTTACCATGTGCCAGGTCATTTTACAGTCAACAGATAAACAATACGATTAGTAATGGTATTGCAAAACCTTCTTATAAATTAAATATTTAATGAGAATAAAAGAAAATCTGGTATTTATTATTTATTTTGAGACAGTCAAATTCTCCCAGTGCTCAAGCAGCATCAATATTTTTTAGTCTTGAGGGATGTATGGGCAAGCTGCAATTCCAGAGAACAAAATATTATAATTACCTAGGTGTTAATGACACGCAGGATTGCCAAAGGTCCATAATTTACAAACAAGGAACAAATGAGGCACTGAAGGAACAAATACCATCTTTATGTTGGAAAAGTAATATCTGAGTCTGAGTGAAAGTCAACTGGTTCATCATCCATACCTCAGTACAATGTTTTTGTTTTTATTTTTTTATATTTTTCTGAAGTATGAAGCAGAGAGACAGAGGGACAGACTCCCACATGCGCCTGGCCGGGATCCACCCAGCATGCCCAGTAGAGGGCGATGCTCTGCCCATCTGGGGCGTTGCTCTGTCACAACTGGAGCCATCCTTAGCGCCTGGGCCAACTTTGTTCCAATGGAGCCTTGGCTGCAGGAGGGGAAGAGAGAGACAGAGAGAAAAAAGAGGGGGAAGGGTGAAGAAGTAGATGGGCGCTTCTCCTGTGTGCCCTGGCCGGGAATTGAACCCAGGACTCCACATACCAGGCCGAAGCTCTACTACTGAGCCAAGCAGCCAGGGCAGTACCATGTTTTTTAAGTTGCACATATTTTGTGGCTAACCGAGCCCCATGGGTCGGCCTGGCCTGAGAAAAAATGTATCCATGGAGAAGGAGAGAGAGGAAAGAAAGAGGTTCCAGCTTTCCTGCCTTTCTCCTCACTGCTGGCAACAATACATTCATCCTCTCAATATGCAAATTAGTTAAATGATGTCTTTTATTTTTATTCCATGAGAGGAGAGGAGGCAGGAACAGACTCCCACATGTATTCCAACCGGAATCCACCCAGCATGCCTACTAGGGGGCGATGCTCTGCCCATTAGGGGGTGTTGCTCCATTGCTCAGCAATTGAGCTATTCTTAGTGCCTGAGGTGGAGACCATGGAGCCACACTCAGCACCCAGGGCCAACTTACTCCAATAGAGGAGACTGTAGGGGGTAGAGAGAGAAAAGCAAGAGAACAGGAAGGGTAGAGGAGCAGATGGGAGCTTCTCCTGTGTGCCTTGACTGGAAAACTGACCTGGGACATCCACACACTAGGCCAACGCTCTACACTGAGCCAAACAGCCAGGGCTTAAGTGAAGCCTTTTAATATGTTAGTTTATATTGAATAATTCCACCATTAACTTAGGATAGAACTGGAAATTGTGTTGCAAGCAAAGCCCCTCGAGACAGATCAGAGAATTCTAAAAAAAGGGGCAAAAAAAAAAAAAAAAGAATCTAAACAAACTAATTTCAAAACATCACAGAATGAAATAATAAAACAATATTAATTAAATTATCAGAAAAGTAATTGCAGTAACTTAATGATAAAGTTTTATTCAAAATTTCCATCTTTGCATTATGAACAAAAAGAAAGCACTTTGTCTAACAGAATTTTGCAATACACGTGGATTTTACAAGTTTAGAGTTTGGATTAACTCAGATTAGAAATGAATTCAGTACTACACAATCGTTAACAACCATTGTTATTATAGTAATACAACTTCAGGAGAAAATCTGAAGTAATTTTTTACAGAAAATCACAATTTTCCTAAGAGTAAATGAGCTCTATTCCCTTCTGCCAACAAGGTCAAATGAACATTGTCTCAAAGGCTGCAGTCACAGCTACTCAATATCTCAGAGTTAGAAAGTATTTTCGAAGTCCGCCTACATTATAAAGTCTTCTCTTTTGGCCCAATGAAAGCATTTTTATATACTGGTAGATTACAGTTCTAGTGGTAACAGGCAAATTCTGTTCTTTGCCATTCTCAGAAGCAGTAACCAGGAAGCAGATGAATTAACCAACCTATTCAACTGTCTCTAGCTATCACGCCTTGTCTGTATCTTCAGGGACCCTCCTGAGTGTACAGCCCACAGTTTGATGCAAGGTCACCCTTTGCAGGAACACTGTAGATTTTCTCATTTTACTGTTTAAAAAACACTAAAGCACCAGGAAGTTAGGGAACACACCCAACAAACACAAAATTTATAAATAGTAGAGCAAAATTTCTGGTCTTCTGACTTCAAGTTAGTATACCCTCTTGCAAAGGACAGGTAAAGAAAGAAGCTTTCTTAGAAGTATCATTTGTTTTTATGCTATCGTGAATGAATTGAGAAAAAGAAAATGGATCCCACTCCTGACTTTTCCCTAGAGACGCTAAAACATTTAAGTAACACCTTCTATTAAAAATAATTTGTATTTATATCATGTAACATACTACTATTTATGTTTATATAAGTATGCATATACATAACAAACATTAACATATGGAATATGGTTATTTCAGAGAAATAAAATCATTTTCAAAATGTTCTAATTCATTCAAGGACCTAAACAAAATTAGCTATCAGTCCTTTTTAGTTCATTTGAAACTTATTCCATGGACTCATTTTCAGTGATGTTATTAGCAAATTAATTTATCTATCAATTATTATTTGATCAGTTAATAAAGATGAAAAAAAGCAGCTAGTGATAGAAGAGAACAGACATGCTTTAAGCATCTTAACTGTATTTAAATTCATACTATAAGTCAACTTGCTCTTTCAACTTAGGGATAGAACAGTTAATTAATCACTCAACTGCTAACAAATGTTACTGAAGCTTCACTTCCCAATTATATGGTCACTCAGAGAATCAAAAGCAATTAAGTAGCTGATCAATGAACTCTCCTCCTCAGTGGGTGACAAGTTCTCCAAAGCTTTTTCTACTGTTATTCTAAATAAACTTGAGAAAACTTACATTTTTAATCAGCAGATTAAGCTAAGAAGACTTTAAATTCCAATATAATTTTCTACTTTTTAATATAGATTAAAATCAATATGATAGTTATTATATCTATACTATAACAAAGTATCAAGTATTAGAAACTAGATTTAGGGGAGAAAAATCCCTTCACTGAATATGATAACTAAAGACGGCCAATAGCTAAACAATTCTTCAGCCGAATAAAACAGCAATGTGGTGAAGTTGCCCGGCTCTGTTTTTCTAATCTATAAATTATTTTAAATCCTTTGTAAAAAGATTTCAATAGGATTTCAAACAATGGTTTTCAAACACTCAGGTAGAAGAACATTTCTGCTGGCTTATGAACTACTGAGTTAAATCACTTCTATGGATCACAGAGTGCTTTATAGTTTCCCCAAAGAGAGTGAATCTGTTTGAAATATGAGTATTTAGAAAGTTTGTCTCTCTTGTAGAATATGTAGCCATAGAAGAGAGCAGAGTGGTTGGCGGGGGGTTCCATACTAGGTAAGCTTTGAAAAGTAAAAGAAAGAAGTATATGTTCTTGTATTATACAGTCACACTAATAAAAGCAATAAAACACATCCAGGGGATGCTTGACATGAACAATTTCATAAGCCTGGTATCGATTCCAGATTCTTTTCAAGAGAGGTTGCTTTGCAGTAACCTGTTCCCTTGTGCATTTACTATCCATGTACTCTTCTAAGCCTCATGCTAAATATAGGACACTTAGAAGTTTATGTCCTGTGACAACTGATTAGAACTTACGTCCCATTATAGAGTTATATACCGTCAGAATTAATGCAAGTGCATGAGGAAAGCAGACACAATGAAGCAACACCTCTGAGTTGATGAGAGAATTGGACTTGAAGTTGGAAAGCCAGGATTGCCTTAAGTCTCCCTTTCAGGACTTTTCTTAGGATGAGCATAGTGTTTGTAAATATGTCTCATGAAGGACACAAGACTACCTAAATGTTAGAAATCATAAACCAAAGAGTGAAACACTCACCTACAAATGCCATTCTCTCAATACTCAACAGTTTATATTTTCTTGATCCAATTCTTAAAAAGCTCTCAGACTACTGAATAAATTAAAATCAGAATTATATCCTCTTTCGTTGAGATTTTTTTCCCATAGCATAATGTTAACTAGTTTAACTCTACTGCACTGTACATTTAAAGCATTAATGTAAGGAGGAAAAGCCCATGCTCTCCCTTCATCTTATATTAATATATAAAACCAACTGAGTATGTTCAAAAACCTCTGTGTATCAAAAAACAAGTTCAAGTTGACCTCCTGGATTTTACATTTGCATCACCTAACATGTGTTGCATGACAAGAATTTTTTTATTCTTTACACTTTCATTTTGACAGTTTGAATTGTTTTTGTTTTTGCTGTGAAATAGCTATAAGAACAAAACTGAAAAAAGCTCAGTTGCTTTATGTGTGTTGCATTCTGCAGTATTTTACCAATATGGAAACTTTACATTATTCCTGGTAAAGGTACTAAATCATTCTTTGCTTTAAAGATCAATCATTCATCATCAAATATTTATAGGAGTCTATTATAAGAGAGGCGCCGTATTAAAAGCAGGTCATACAAACAGTAAGATATATTTATTCTTACTGGTTTCTGCCATAGAATAATCAGCAGACTCAAGACGATTTTAGATGACTTCAAGAGCAAAAGAAGAAGGGATGTTGATGATATATCCTTAATATTTGACATCAACATATAGAAGCATTAAAATCTACAAAATAACTATTCATAATACCTACAAGGAACATTACACTGAAGAAAATGAGACATTTAGTTCCTTTTGCAGAGAGTTCTCCACTGTCTGATGAAGATGTAGCTTCCTTTACTCGATATATAAGAAAGCGGTAGAATAAGAAATATTGAGGGCAATGAATAACTTCAAAACAATCCATAAAAACTTTTGGATTATGTCAGATTTCTCAAATAGTTATAGAAGTTTTAGTATTTTCAGGATATAAATACAATAAGAAACTTTAAAACAAACACAATTTGCATATTAGTTAAAAACTGTACCACTTTTCCTGATATAAGTGTCTCTATTCGACCTGAGTCTTTGAAAATGAAGAAAATCTCTTTTGAATTTTTTAAACTTTAATGAGCAATCTGGGCTACTAATAGATGCTTTAAAAATACTCACTGGATGAAACTGCATGTTTAGATTTCTCCTTGAAGCCATAAAATGATACAGATGATGAAAAAAAGGTAAATTGATATTTAAACTCCCAACATAACACTGACTTCAGGTTTTCCTCAATTGAAAAATGAAATGGAGAAGCTGGTTCACTCTCTGTAGTGAGTCAATATAATGAGCATATCTGGACAATACTATTTTCATTTTCTTACCAGTAGGTGTGTTTGCTGAAACTTGTGTTTTGCTATTTTGTCTTTTCTTTAGAATCAAAGACCTGATAAGAATTTATACATGAAGAAAAAATAAAACTAAGGGATATTAACCCAATGTAATATTAAATCTACAAATAAAACTGGGGTGAAAGCTAAATGTCTGATAAATCAAGTCATAACAATTTTATATTACATACTTTTATATAGATGAGAGAATGCTCTAAATATGTAAACACATGAAAATATAATTATAACGTTATTTGATATGTATGTGTTTTCTTACAATTAAATTTACAAGCAAGCTAATAGTGTATCCTCAGATACCAACTCATAATTTACTAAAGTTATTTTTTCAATGAATATTTTAGTGCATTTGCAAAGTACACAGTGAAATTCTAGACTATGGAAAAAATCATTTAAGTAAAATCAAATGTCACATGTGATAAAGTGATAAATCACATTATTCATGCTTATTTATTTTAAAGGCTAAATAATTTTAAAGAACAAGTAAGCATTTACCTTCTCTACTGAAATGTATAATAACCTACACATGAAATGGTACAGCATCAATAATTCAGAGATTTAATTTTCAGAATTAATTCAAGCATGAATTTTAATTGACTATTCTTACCAACAGAAATCCCAATTTCCCATTTATCAGAGTGCCGTAGGTTGCTCCACCAACAGTGGTCTTATTTAGAATAAATATTCATATGTGCTATTATGTTTTTACTAAAGGCAGCGTATTTCATTCACATTCAAACCCAGTTCTGCCACTCACCAGATGGGTAATACTGAGCAAGTCAATTAACATCTCTATTCCTCTTCTCATAATATCAGTATGCACCTCATAGGGTTGACATGACATATTAGTACGTTCCTCAGAATATTAATAATATACATGGATGGGCAAAAGTAGATTTATAGTTGTGAATATGGAAAACACAGAGTTAATAAAACTAATAATCATAACCAGCATTTTTTTTGTGTGTGGGAGATCTCAGTTAGAAGGACTTGGGGCCCCTGCATCTAATTTTCCAGACAAACAACTATAAACCTACTTTTGTCCACCCTTGTATGTCACAAAGGTGCTGTGAGGTTTAAATGAGTTAACATTTGCGAAGTTCTTAGGGAAAGGCGGGATATATAGAAGCTCTAAAACAAAAATTTTATATGTCCTACTTGAATATCACCTATACTAATATCACTTATATAAATATATATACCCTACTTTAATATCACTTGTATCAGACCAAAATCTGAGTCTGAATAAAAAAGAATATAGATATAAAATGTTCAAGACATATAAGACAAAATACTTCTTTGAAATTCACATGACAATAACACTAATGATGATTATGACTCTCAGAGAATACTGTTGACATTTCTTGGATGAAGGGAAATCATATTTTATATATACTCTAAAACAAACCAGGTTTGGTTTAGAGATAAAAACATTTTGTTTAAATGTATTTTGCTTAATGCACAAATATATACTCTCATTTACTGAGCTATTTAGTAGTAAAATAAAAATACTTTAACACTCACTACTCTGACCAAAATTTTTAAAAAAAAGAAATCACAGAAATTCTTTCTCCCTTTCTCTTTTAATAAGTTACAATGAAAAAAAAAAGTTACTTCCCATAAAACAATAATGACTTGAAATCCCTAGTGAAAAGATCAGCAGAACACATGGTTCGTGTTTGCCCACAACTGCAACAAAGCCACCCGCCCTGCACTGCGCTGCCTCAAGTCCCTCCTCAGGTTTATCTGCAAAATATATTGGTCTGCCTCAACTAGAAAAAACGTCAAACATAATCTTGACTGTTGTTTCATTCCTTTTATAAGACTAATAATTCAGTTGTCTTCTATCCAGAAACGTAGTCTTTATAACATGTTCTGTTTTGTACTGACATTTTTATACCATTTTTCTTTAAGTGTCATATATTTCCAACAGCTTCAGAGTAAAGAGTTATTGCTCTAGGAGGCACCGCCTCCCTTATGGAATCCAGGGAACTTGGATCAAGGTGCAAGTGCTATTGAGAACACATGGGCACTGTTTAAGGATTGGGGGCTTATCATCGGTCTGGAGATATTCAAATACCTATTCTATTTCCACTGAAAAGTGAAATAAAAAGAGGACTCTTTCATCATGTTTTAATGTCCCTTTTTATTAGAACTGTGGTCATTCAAGGCCATGCCCACTTTATGTAAAGTCAAAAATATTTCCTCAAGTTTAAAGAAGCATATATTATATATTTTTTCACAAAAATTATGTGTATTTTTATTAAACATGGTTTTCCAACTTTGCATCTTGAGTCTAGCATTAATTTTTATCATATTAAAAAATACATGAGAGGACTGGGAAAGAGCGATTTGTTCCAAGCACTTGAACTAACTTGAAAGTTACACTCCTGTCTAGTGTTCGTGGCTCAGAGCATGAAAATGAATGATGAAACTCTCCAGCCTTCTAAAGTTACACATACATATTAGAAATTTATTGACATACTAATCAAATCTTTACATTATAATGTCCTTAAATAATTTAAGCTATAATCAATCCTATAAAGTTCATGAACAAACACGAACACAGAAGCACCATCGCAGGTTTTGTGTACTCTCTTTTTTTGTGTGTGTGTGATAGAGACAGAGAGAGACAGAGAGAGAGACAGATAGGGATATTTTGGCTCCTTAGTTGTTCACTGATTGCTTTCTCATATGTGCCTTGATTGGAGGGGGGGCTCCAGCAGAGCGAGTGACCCCTTGCTCAACCCAGCAACCTTAGGCTCAAGCCGACGACCTCAGGGTTTAAGATCTGGGTCCTCCGCATCCCAGCCCGACGCTCTATCCACTGCGCCACCGCCTGGTCAGGTGTGTACTCTCTCTATCTTCTGGTGGAAAGAAAACATTTTGAATTACAGGACAATTGTAAAGCCTTGTCCAGTGTTCCCAAATGTCAAAGATGAGACACTTGTTTCTCGTTTACTCTGCCAATCTCTCCTTACAGTTGTTCAGTTCACTGGAAATGGCTTCCATGATTTGTATCCTGTAATTTACAATTGTCAAGAATCAGTAATTAAAAGAGAAGCACGGTTTAGGGTTTGGTATTAAAACTTTGACAGGGACATATACATTGTTTGAGAAATATGTTTAGCAGCTTTTCCAGTAACAACACCAAATGCACAAACAAGCAAACAAAAACCAGCAGTTCTGAGAATTATATGAAAGACTAGCTTGTTATAACTTTGATAAAGGAAGTTTCCCCGCCACAAATCAAATACATTTCTCTAAGTGTTCACTCTCTCATAAATTACAGAGATATTCTTTATCATGTACCACTAGCCACCACAAGCTCATAGACTGAGAGAAAAAAAAGAAGATGAAAAAAAGTATCTAACTGGCTGCATTGTAAGAGCTTATAGTATTCCAGGGACATAGCTCAGAGGGCATCATGCCCATTGAGTTGATGTGAGGACCCTTTGCTGCCTTATTTTGTGTACTCCAGGCCTGGGAGACCTGCTGAGGTCTCCTGCTCAGATCAGCTGCAATCAGGCCCCAGCGAACAAGCACTGTTGTAAACCAATGGGAGCCTTATCCTTGGATCAATAGTAGCATGCTGGGACCAGATGAGCTTATTGCTCTGCTTGAGGCAAACCTGTGGAGGGCTTTACTCCACCTACTCCCTCCAGCCCTGCCACTTCCTTATATCTGAGCCTGTGAATCCCGAACTAGAGCCCTGATGTGTCCTGAGCCTCTTTTAACCTGTTAGCATGAATGTGCTGCAGAGTTCCAGGGACGAGGCAGGCTGCAGCCAGGGCAGGAAAATGAGGGTTCAAGTGCCGCTATCACGTATAAGCGTACATTTCAGCCCGAATGGTCTGAACCAGAGAAAAAGTCCAGAAACCCATAAAACTCTACATGGGAAATTGAATACACGGTGAAGCTGCCATTATGGAAAAACGTTGGATCCCTGCCTCACACCTTAGTCAAAAACAAGTCATTACAGGCTTAAGTATTCTAAAGTAAAAATAAAAGGGAAAGCAATTTAATTTCAAAGTGGGGAAGGCCTTTCTCAGAACAACACACAATTGTCTCTAAAGGTCTGAATTTCTTTCCCAAGCAAGCCGCTGGGTCTGCCTGCCTGGCACTTGCTGATTATATCAGGTCTATCTAATCTCCCAATACCGTCTGTCCCATCCTGCAACCCTAACCAGACCACACGGAAAGACATCTCAGGATACCAGAGCAGTGCTCTCTGAACACTCTTCGAGAAAGAACTTGGCAACACAATACAAAAGTTTAAGTTACCCCTTAGAAGTCTTAAAATAATTTTACTTAAAGTAACTGCCAAGTAACACCATGATATTGGACACTGTCCATAAACATTTCTTTTGACAAAGAGATCAAAACATTTTGCTAAACATTCCATAAAAATTAGTAAAAATAAATAATTTTTAAAGTTTTCACTGGTAGTTTTTCCAAACCCTGAGTCTGTAGGATTATATTGATACCAGTATAAAAAAAGAAGAAGGCCCCTTAGTAAAATGTTTGAGAATAAAATTCTTAGGTTTTTTTTTTTTTTTTTAATGTCTCTAGTACTATAGTTAGAGTAATTATCAACCCCAACCTCTGATGTAAAAAACAAAATCAGTGAACATTGGAAATCTCTTCTGTTAAGGATTGAATTTTATTTTATGGAAGTCTAAGGAAAATATTTGCTGCTGCCATGTGCCATTCATTATATGAAAGATATGCCCATTGATACAGAAATTTCTGCTATATGTTAGATTAACTGAAAAGCCACATTCCACCTATGTAGGAAGTATCTGGTAAAAAAAAAAAAATTGACTATGTATATTTTAAATCCCACCCAAGAAGTAACTAGGAATTGGCCAAAGTAACAAGTCTTTATTTATAAATTAAATTGTCTCCATTTTAACTAACCACTTGGGAAGAGCTGATAAGGTCATGATATGTCTAGATTAACTGAGTTTATTTTGAACAATAGATGATATACAAAGCCATTTCTACTTTATTAACCTAAGAATTAGAATTTCATTCCTGGAATAAAGGGTATGAGAGAGTTTTAAATTTTTATTTGAAGACATTAACTAGTAAATTTAAATAAAAACATCATTCCGGGAAACTGTTAATCATGAAATGAAGAGTTTGCTATAAAATTTCCTATTACTCTCTACACCTTGCAAAAAAAAAAAAAAAGTCATGCACAAATAGCAAGTATTTTTTTCTGACACTACACTAAGCTCTTTATAATTATGTTGTACACACAATGAAAGGCAAAGTGTCATAATACAAACATTGCATTTGTTGTGAGAATTAAAGAGTTGTGTAAAAAATATTTAGAACAGTATCTGACATCGAATACATTCAATAAAATCAGTTCCTAGAATCTCATTTAATCCTCACAACAAATCCCTGAAGCTTAGAGATGTAAAATAATTTGCCTAAAACACTGTCCTACTCCGGAACCTATGCTTGTAACTGTGCTCTTCCTGAGTATAAATAAACAGCATCACCTTATCTCCCTTCTCTCTTTCTCCTTCTCTGTTTCTGTCACCATGCAGTCCACATAAACAGAACAATTTGTATACGAATGACATAACGCATGCTGAGTAGTAGACTTACATATTTTTATAGCTTCATTTTCCATATTTTCTAAAGGTAACAGGTATTCCCTTAATAGTCATCTATTTTATAAAGATCCTCACAAACTTAAATCATAAAAAGTTTAAGAAGTTATAACTGCCTAGTTACTTACCATCAATATTAGCAAAGAATCTTTTGTAGTACAGTTATTATTATAGCAAATCAGTCTTTTAAGTGATAAAAATAAATACAAAGAATTAGACTGCACCCCTCCTGACACTTCTAATTCTTCAAGGATGAACAGCAGAACAATTCTGTGAGTGTTATTTGGAATCGTCCAGAAGGTGCCGTAGAATGTGGAGGACAGACAGGTCAGCCCCTGCTCTGGATGGGAGATCATATTTTGTAGATGTGAGACAAATTTCAGTGTGCTGTTTTAAAAGTTCTTCCTTTAGACACCGGTTTACTTATTATATGGAGACTTGAGTAAAAGCTAAGCAACTAAGCACATCGCATGCCAGCCATGCTTGCCCATGTAAATTTGCTAAGGCATGGAATTGTCAAGTGCTGAACGTGGAAGATGGAACAGCTCATCTCCCTTTGATTGACCCACCAATGGTGGCCTTTTGGGAGGAGCTGAGTTTGGGAAGGAGCTTAGGGAGAAAGAACGAAGTATGCTGTTCAGGAACACATATTCAAAATAACAAGGAGGTAGAAGGGAAAATGGCAGTAGCCAGTTCCTTCAAGTGGCAAAGAAGGAGCAAGTGGGGCCCCAGGGGAGCAGCGGGGGTGGGAGGGCTGAGGCCAGACCTTGCAACCAAGGCGGAGGAGCTGGATCCACCCGCTCCCTCTTGAAGGAGGTACCTTGACAATTTCCTTTCTCCTTTTTCTCTTTCTTTAACAGAGAGAAGGACAGACAGACAGGAAGGGAGAGAGAAGAGAAGCATCAATTCTTGGTTGTGGCATCTTAGTAGTTCACTGATTGCTTTCTCAAATGTGCCTTGACGGGGGGCTACAGCAGAGCAAGTGACACCTTGCTCAAGCCAGCGACCTTGGGTTCAAGCTGGTGAGCCTGTGCTCCAGCTGAATAAGCTGTGCTCAAGCTGGTGAGCCCACACTCAGGCCAGCAACCTCAGGGTTTCGAACCTGGGTCCTCTACATCCCAGTCCATGCTCTGTCTGATGCTCTATCCACTGCTCCACTGCTTGGTCAGGCTCCCTTTTCTTTTTTGAAGATACTAAGCTTAAGATGGCTTCACTCTTATAATCACGTGATAATTCTCAGCTAACAGTGCACCAGTGTAACACAGCTGATATCCTTCATTCTCAGGCTGCCAATTCCTTGTGGGCGGTAATGGGCCCTCAGCTCCAAGTCAGAAGCCTGACCGCCCAGACTGCTGGAGGTCAGCAAGCTTCCTAATGTCATTCCCCACTATGACTCTTTCCCTCATAACCACTATCTAGCAAGAATCTCCTTTACCCAGAACCTTTTGTCTGATTAATGGAAATTAACAAGTGAAAACCCAGGCCTGCAGTCTAGCACACCTGATGGCCAACTTCTGAGCAAGGTGAGACAATACTGGATTTTTCTAGAACATAGGAGACAAGAAGGGAGGGGACTTTTAAAAGTAAGAAGAATCCGGCCAAAAAGATTTGAACTCATCTAGGCTCTGGTGCTCTGGTAGCTTTTCTGTTAGTTTGTAGAGGGAGGAAGTACAAAAAGTTTTTTTAAACAGATGATGAGTATAGTTAATGAAAAAAGTAAGACTCAGTTGACTATAAGCAATTACCTTCCAGCATGTAAAAAAGAAAAGAACTTAAAAAAGATACCTTTTTGCTCTCCTTTCCCCATGACACCAAAATTAAAAGTAAATTAAATAAGTGCACACACAAGTTGCCTAAGACTGAGAAAGTAAGGCTGTTCCTGATGTTCAACTAAGGATTAGGTGAGTCCCACAATCTCCCCGTTCTAGCTATGGGGAGAAAGCAATTTCATAGAAAGTTAAAAAGAAAAAGAAATTTTACTGTTTAAAAAAATATTTTATAAAGGAATGCTACCTAGTTCATAAAGATAGAGTGGCAAAAAAATAAGAAAAGAACTAGCAATAAATATATCTTCTTTGAACGAATTAATGCTAACATTGTTTCTTAAATCTCCATACAGTAGTCTACTGTCAAATTAGATAAAGTGGATTTATATTATTATTCCAGAAAGAATTCCATATCAGGAGGGCCATATTTCAATGAAGAAAGAATTACATTATTTTTCAAGGAAAGCACATTACTCTTTGAAAAACAGAAAAGTTGACCTTGGCAAACAGTTAGTGAAATTGTTCTCGACTTGATTTCCCTTATATGCAGCGTGTGGGAGAGCACATATTTAGTGCTGCTTTGTGGCATTGTTTCAAATGAACTCTCATTATTGTAGCCAGAAATGAGTAAGGAACATCTAGAAAATAGTTCACATTATAGTGTTCGGAAATGATTGAATTTTTGTTTCCACCTTTTATGTTAGGTAGGTAAAAAAATTTTTTAGGAGGAAAATCATGTAGATTTGGGTAGTAAATAGCTGGCTTAATGTATATTCTTTACCCCTTGGTCGATCATAGTCATTTTTTTTTCCTTAATCAGAGATAAATAAAAATAAGCATTCATTTTTTGATAAAATCCTAAAATTTTGTAACTATTTCCCATTTCATTAGGATGCTATTACTGTACCTCATAATTCAGCTCTTTTTTCCAGTGGCATTCTAACTCTTATAACAATTTATACAGAGTGTTCAATTTTGTCAAGGCAAAGCTTTGTATCCTCATGTACTTCTGTTTTGCCTGTGGTTTACTCAGAATTATCTTAACAGATTTATTTATCCTAACCTTTTCCTTTGTGCTTATCTCACTGACTCCCATCCCCACTACTGTTCTTGGTAGTATCATTTTATATGATAGTAACATAATGATAGGAATAGCAAATATTTGTTGCATGCCAACAACGTTTTTGAAGCAATCTTTGCATGTTGTGTTACTCAGTTCTCTCAGCAACATCATAAATTAGGCAATACCATTGTCCATGCCGCAAATGAGGCAACCAGGACTCAGAGAGATTGATTCTAAGCTGCCAGTGTCACAAAGCTCTTAACGGGTAGAAAAAGGACTTTATTTCTGTTGCAAAAAGCTGAGCAGTTATCTAGCAAGGCGATCTCCACCTTGTTGTTTAGGCCTGCACATTTTATTTTAAGAAGAGAAATTAAGCCATTCTTGGATAACAACTCTGCTGTTGGGGGAAAAACTAATTGAAAAATAACATAATGAAATTTTTCATGCTGAGTGTCCTTCCCTTTGTCAACTCTCTACTCAAAATCTACCGTAAAGTTCCAGTATTTTCTATTTACTGAGAAATAAATGAGTCAGCAAGGATTATAGTACATACTGTACCAAGAGATTGTACAGTAAAAATGACAAAACAGTTGATGAAAACAAATTTCTTTCAAAATTACAAACAAAAATCTGGATTTGACTGTGTGTGTATATACATGCATGCACGCACATCAAACCATGTTATTAAAATGAGTGGATCAAGGTGTTTTGAATGGCAATGCTTCAGCTTCTAAATGATCAATATGGAAAATCACAACCAATGCAACCAAAGCAATGGATACTGATTGTTTTAAGAAGAGGCACTTGACCAAAAAAATAGTTAATAAAAATGCCATCACCCAGTTCACCCCCTTTGCAAAGAGAACCATCTAGCCTCATATCTCTAAAGACAACATGCAGTAAAGGTTTAGTAATTACCTGGCATTTCCTCTCTTTGATAGTCTCCGTCTTCTGTAATTTCCTCTACCACAATTTTTAAATAAAATTTTTAATAATGTTTATTTGGCAAAAGTCCCCAATTTTCCCCTACCCCATAGTCCCTCACTACTAGTAAAATTCCCACCTGGTCTTTAAAATTGCTGAGAAGTTTCAGAGTTAGTGGCCATGTGATCCGATAAGAGGACAGCAAGTCCTTGAAATAAGGGCGGTTCTTTTACTTTTGGTCATTGGGACCATTTAACACATTCCTACATAAAGCAACCTAGATAACAAGAAACCTGGAAGGTCTGGAAGTACGTCCTCTTGGTCATCACCATATAGGGGGAAGACAAAGCTAGAGAAGGCACCCTAGTCCTCTGCTGGAGCCAGGGGAGCCAGAAGGGGCCTAGCAAATTAGCATCACTTTTCTATGACACTTCCTAGCTCTTCTCTTGTTCCCATCATATTTTTAATGTTATTAATGCGTTTTTATTCAGATTTTACAAATTCAAAACCTCACTTTGAGGAATACTGACTTTTCCTAAACTAGCACCTCTAGAAGAGGCCTTCACTGCAGCGTTTTAGGAATCTTCATTATGTAGTTCTCACCAACACCAGAAAAAGCCGCCAAGCACCCACATGATCCCTACATAACAGAACGAAAGGGTTTGTGTTGTAATTATTAAAATTCAAACCTAAAGGTAAAATATAAATGAGCTAAACATATAAAAATAATACTTACTGCCTCGGGGCAATGTGCCTCTTCTGCCTCCTAGTCCATTTATTCCCCTCCACCTCTCTCCTCTCCTTCTCTTACCAGCTCAACTCATGTCACTACAAACCCTTTCTCTGGGCTCTCTTAAATACTTCCTTTATACTTACCACTCACCAGGCACCTTGCTAGAACTGTGGAACTTGGGATGGGTAGAACAAATAAGCCCAGCCTTAGGAATTTGAGTCAAGAAGACAAGACAAATAGCTATAAAGCAGTACTGTGAGGGGGTGGGGGAGTGGGTGATAAGTGTAAAGAATGAAGTCCTAACTTCCCAGTTGTTGGGAAAGCTTTTCCGAGGTCAATTCTTAAGGAGACTGAAAGAGGGATAGACAAAGGAGAAGATATCCAAAGAAATGAGACTTTAGAGCAAATATCAGCATGAAGAGGAACAGGGTGATTACTCAAGAAGGCATAATAATTTTAAAAATACAGAAAATTTAACAAGATAATTAAATATATAAGATGAATTTGGAGGGTATACGGAAGGGAGGAGACAGTTTCTACCTAAGACTTATTTGAGCAGGGGGGGTGGGGTGGAGATCAACAGACAGACAGGAAAGGAGAGAGGTGAGAAGTATCAGCTCGTATTTGTGGCACTTTAGTTGTTCATTTATTGCTTTTTGCATGTGTGCTTTGATCAGGGAGCTCCAGCCAACCCAGTGACCTTGGGCTCAAGCCAGCAACCTTTGGGCTCAAGCCAGCTACCATGATGTCATGTCTATGACCCCATGCTCATGCTGGTGACACCATGCGCAAGTTGATGAGCTCCCACTCAAACTGGCAACCTTGTGGTTTCAAACCGGGTCCTCAGCATCCCAGGTTGACACTCTATCCACTGCACCACTACCTGATCAGGATCTAAAGCATTTCTTTTGGTGTGTATCCCCAGAACGTCTCTTTCAGATGACCAGCATTATCTGTTCTGAGTAGACAGCTTTAAAGGAACATGGTAGCTGGGTCATATTCTCCATTTAAAAAAGAAAAAGAGATTGTTTTATACTTGTTCCCCAGAAGCAGAGATTGAAACAACCATAAATTTTCACTCTTTACTAATGATATCAAGGCCACATGTATACCTTATTGTTACCTCCAATTACACAATCTATGAGGATTACTTGTAAAGCATAAAGGGTGTCTTTGTGTGTGGAAAAAGAGAGAGAGAGAGAAAAAAAAAAGAGATCAAGAGAGTAAACATTATAGAATAAAAGGCAATCAGATCTACAGTCAAGCTTTAAGTCTATTGAAAGTCAGTTTTTTCCCTGATAACATAGATTAACTTCTCTAAATGGTTTGATTTAATACCTTTAACAAGAAAATTAAACCATAGTGAGTCTTTCATAATAAAGAAAAAAGCTTATAAATTTATTCTTTATAATTTTTTACTTTTGCCTGAGTAAAAATAAGCTTGCAAAAAATCTTCAAAAAAGGCATTTGGGGGCCTCCAGATGTACATTTTTAACTGATATTAATTACAGAGTACTAGCTACTAAAATCCTATAAACTCCTCACTGGAACTATTTACAAATTAAAGATTAAGAACATGAGAACCTCAAGCCAACACAGCAACTAGCAATCCTGTGTCTGCAATGTGGGCCCGCCTAGGGAGGGGATTTGCTTGCCAACTGAACCTATACAGGTAAAGATCTCAAACACTATAGATTCAGTGCTAATTGCTTGTTTTTATTTCTCATCTAGCAATACAATTTCCAAGTTCATTTTGTTCGAAAGATTGAACGTTGGCCAGACTGTTCTAGCTAATGATGGGATTACTCGACTAAGGATACCGATTTTTACTGAAAACATAGCTTTAGACTTAATCTCAACTGTAAAAGAGTATTCCAGTTTTGTGTTTCTGAAAATCATTACTGTAAATCACATAAATGGAAATGTCTATAGATGTATTTAAGTAAAGAAAAACATTCTTAAATCCTTTTGCTGTGATGATATATATATATATGAGCTATGCTATGCATTCCTTGAGGATCAATGTTGTGCTAAATGTACTATAAAATATGAGATGTTGAAAATGACATGGGTTTAAATTCCTTTACTAATTCCACTGGGATTCTTTCAGTGCTTGGAAGGGGAGGAGTTTGAAAGCAAAAATAGAATGGAGACAGATATTAGTGCCTGTTGTAATTACTATGTTCCCCATGGTCTAAAATGCTAAAAATGAATGTTTCCTTTATTAAAAGAATATAAACCTTTCTCACTGAAAAGCTATTAGCACATATAATGTGCATGTCTGGAAATCATGCCAACTTTGTCATTCTTTTGAGAACTTCAGAGACTTGGGTTATTGTATAGTCCTGAATTATAGCCAAAGCATAATATGCTGTTCTCTAATTTTCTAGCAGATTTTAAAACATCAGTTTAAGAAATTCTACTCATATTTAGTTACTCAGTCTTTTCCTACAAATTAAAATGTTTGCACTGCCTTAACCCTGGAAAAAAATTCCTACTGAATTTACAAAAGAGAAGACACATTAGTAGACTTCATCAAATGCCAACAGTTCTATCAATAAAATAATTTTAAAATAAAATTCTAGAAATTTATTAATATAATATTTCTTTTAAAATAAACAAACAAGCTTCTCAGAAGTCAAAACACATAATGAAGGTTTTGGTCTGCTTACACCATTCTTGGGCATGTAAAGCCACAAGGAAATGAATAATATTAATTTGTACCTTTTGTACAAATACATTTCCTCCTGTCATTTAGAAAGCAGAAATTGTACCTTAACATTATCAACATTTTTTTCTCTGATTTCAGTTCTTTCGTTGAAAAAGTAGAACAAAACAAGAAATGTTACTTCTCTGATGCAGTTTTAGTTTAATTTATGTCAACTTAGCATATTTTAAATAGTCTGTATAATTTTAAAATATAAAAGGACCATTCTAATGTTAATTTGAATCAATCTTCCAAATTTATGATTCTAGGTTTCTAAAAGGGGCCTTCTTAAGGGGGCCTTTTTAAAGTGAACAAAAAGGCACCAGGAGGCTGCCCAATTCACTTTTAACCTACTTACATGAAAAAAGAACTGCTTTGGTAAAGTCTAAACTACCACAAGCTCAGGTTCAAGCTAAACATGCCAGCATATTAGTGAGGAAATGAGACAGCAAATAGTAACTCCTTTCATACTAGTAAAAGAATACTATATTTATTTAAAACAGTTGGCAGAAATTTTCATTTTAATTAAATTACATTTACTGAAATAACATTTTCGTAATTAAAAAAAAAATAACCCATTTCTCCTAAAGAGCTAGCAAAAAATAATCACAGTAACTTAAAGTGGGCAAAGGAGTAATGTGATTGTTAGAATAAATGGGACTCATTTGGATTACAATTGCACATTAGTTTGGTATTCTTCAGTGAATCAGGAGCTACTATTAGCCTCTGTTGCCAAGTAAAGTTAATACAAAGTAGATAGCAAGTTTTGTAATTACTGGTTTTTTAGAGGAAGTAACTTAGTACAAGTTTCACGTCACATTATATTTTTATTACTTGTGAAGGGTTCAGAACAGACCTCCCCAAATTGTGCCATTTTGGCGTGTGAATTATTTTAAGGTGAAGGCAATCAAGACCCTGAAGGCTCAGGGGAAAATTCTACTCCTTCTTTAACTACCTAGAACAATCTAAATTGGGGAGCTTGCCCATAATAAGATTTATCACCAGAAACAACATTTTATGACCTATCTATAGAACAGGGCAAGCTTCCAATTACTGAACATCTGCTCTTATCCTCCTGCAAATGACCTTCCTCCGCTATGAAACTCAGGCGCCTTATCTCATCTTGAGCCCAGAATGTCATATATACCCATTCTTCCTTTCTGTCCCACACGCACATAGGTAATGAAGTGTGTTTATTTTCTCTTATTAATCTGTCTCATGCTGATTTAATTATTAGACTGGCCAAAAGAGCTTTAAAAAGTAGAGGAAAATTTGTTTATCTTCCACGTTTATTAGAATTGTAGAATATTAGATTAAATCAGATTAAAGATGTTATAATCAGACCTGTTCCTTTTACAGATGAAGACAGCAGGCCCAGAAAAGTTAAATGACCTGTTTTTGAACCATTTAGCTAGCTAGAAGAACTATCTCTGGAACTCAGCGGCTTTCCACTGAGCATCTCTGTCACAGAGCCAAATATTGACACCTTCATAGGATGACAGAGGCATAAAAAAGAGAGAAAATGTGTCACCATCCATGTGATGATGGGAGAAACAAAATTCCATTCCAGCCTAAGGTTCCGTTTCTTTAAATCTGTTTTCTTCCTTCTAAAAGTTCATACAAGAACAAAAGTTTAAGTTTCAGAGAGAACAAAAATCATGAAATAATCAAGTTAAGTTTCACTTACTGATAAAAACCAATGTGTGAATAATACATTTTTATTACTTACTGATAACAGCATAAGAAAAAAATTTTCCATGAAAAAATATTGTTTGGAATACTAAATTCCTTCCAATAGACAAAAATAAATAAATAAACAAATAAACAAATAAATAAATAAATAAAAGGTCAACTGGGTCAAATGATAAACTTCATTCATGAAAGTTATACAGAAAAAAACATTTAACATAAACATTTAATATATCAAACTATGGGGAACATGGATATTCACCTTGAATATTGCTGAATGCTGGTCTTTTTTTTTTTTTTTTTTTATTAATTTTTAGAGAGGAGAGAGAATGAGAGAGAGAGAGAGAGAGAGAGAGAGAGAGAGAAGGGGGAGGGAGGAACAGGAAGCATCAACTCCCATATGTGCCTTGACCAGGCAAGCCCAGGGTTTCGAAGAATGCTGGTCTTGTGGAGTACAAAATCTTTATGTGGCATAGCGGAGGGAAATAAAGTTTCTACCATACAGATAAAGACTTATAGTAGTTTCACAGATGTGCTGTTGGATAATTTATGAACAAATGTCATGATTAAAGCCTGGACAAGTAGAAAGTTTGCTACACTTGTACAAAAGGAACACCAATGAGGTTTCAGTAGCATCCTTCTCCATTTTCAGTTTAAATCAAACTATAAAGGAAACAACCACACAACTGCTTTTTGAGACCAGATTAGCACTGTATTAAATGCTTAACTAGTTGCAGTACAAATACAAGTTAAAACTAATAATACTGAGTATTTACCACAATGACTTATAAAATAGGGCTTCTATTCTTTACTAATTATGGATTGCCTGCCATTTGCCCCCAAATTATATGTCTCACAACTCAATTAAATAGATCCCACAAATTCGTTGCATACAAAACTTCCCTCAAATTCTTTCAGTAACAATCTATTCCTTTTTCTGCTCTGTGTAATGTTGAATTGAACCATAGTATAAAGGCAATTTTAATCTCGCTACTGTTACAAACAAACAAACATTCTCCTTAAGAATCTAATCTGCAAATTAATTTCCTTATTCACTGTCAGTTCATCTCAATTTACAAGCTTGCAGGTCAAATTCTTTATGACCAAACACTTATTATGACTAAAATGCAACAAAGCTTAATTTTAATTAAAAAGTGAACATTTCATAAGATTAAATTCAAACTGGTAAACACACAAATGTTATGCAAATAATATCGCACAGATCATTAACGTGCCTGGAGATATGAATTGATATTCGGGCAGAGAAAGAGACAGTTTCAAGAAATACTGAGTTAAACCAATTTGAACTTCTGCCTCTTCCGCAGACCCTCTTAGTTCCTCTTAATCTCTCTGCCACAGGGATTTGGTATGCTATCATTTTCTAAATTTAAGCATAGAAAACCAAAAATTCTAGAAGTCCTCCTCATTTGGGAAAAAGAAAAAAAAACTATCTTAAAGATATCGCTTAGCTAATGTTCCAATTTAAAACTACAATTATAACAAACACAACATAGTATTATTTCTAAACATGTTTTCTATTTCCAAGTGAATTATGAAACAGCTTGACTGGCCCAAAGCTATTCGTTATAAATGGTGGAGACAAGAATTCATTCCAAGGATCAGGTTCCTTCCATTATAAAAAGCAGAGAAGCTTATCTTTTATTAAAAACTCCATCTCAGATTAGAATTGTGGGCACAAGTCTGAAAAAAAAATAAAGACTTTATTTTACTTATTTAATTTTTATATCTGACCCAGTAACAATTCTTTCCTATATTTTTCTCTGATAAAAAAATGACATTTCTTTCCTTGTGTTTCAAAAGTATGAAATTGTATCTGTCATTTTTCTAGTATAAAAAGGTATAATTATAATAATTTTTATTACATAGTTATTATAGATAAAATAAATAATCTAACTATGTGAACTGAAAAAAATAACTTTGAATACTAGATCTTATAAATGAGGACAATAATGGTGTGAGTTAATATAGGCAAAGCTCTTTTTTTAAAACCATATCTGACATACAGAAAGTGACAGATAAATGTTCAACATTACTATTATGCTTACCATGTCTTTACATAGGATCTCATTCTGTGCATATTTAACATTCACACAAGTTTCCCAAAGATCTCTTTATTTTATTATTAATACTGAAACATATTCACTAATTCTGAATAGTAAAAACAATTATTTTAAAGGTAAAAATAAAACAATATTTTTCTCAATGTCTATTAAGTAATAACATTCTCTATGACCAGATATGGGGCACAGAATTGAATGCAATATAGTGTCAGTACTCATAGAGCTTCACAGAGGTCAAATAGGGGAAATGGTTATAAAGGAAGAGGAGGCAAGGAATGAAGAGGAAGAAAACAAGAAGGGAGAAAAGGAAGAAAAATAGAAGAAAAAGGAAAAGGAGAAAGAGAAATAAAAAGGAAGAAGGAAAAGAAAGAGGGAACAAAATTAATAAAAAGGAAAACAATTTTTACTAAAACTCTTGTATAGCAAGCATTCTAAGTGTATTGAATGTTTTTGTTCAATTAATCTTTACAACAACCCAATATGTTTGGTAATACTATCTCCAGTTTTGGGATTAGGAAGTGAGGCACAGACATATTGAGGTTTACTTGGTACCATGATGGTGAGTGATGATACTTAGCCACATTCCCAGACAGACTGACTGTGGAGCCTAGGTTTATAAACCACCTCACCAATAATTATAGCATTACTTACTCTCCTACAGTTAACTTAAGATAAGGTATACAGAGACAGCTATAGGGCCATGAGGAAGCACATCAAACTGAAGCTGGATCTGGTAGGGCCAGAAAGTCCTTCTGGAAGGGACAATGTGGGAAGAGTTTATAGGAGTCAGCCAGGTGAAGGAGAAAGGGGCCATCTGATGCAAGGAGTGTAGCCCACGTGAATTCACGGTGGCTGGAAACTGCAGGTGGCAGTCAGGTTCAAGGTCACAGTGCATGTGAGAAAGTGTTGAGAGAATACACCTGGGAGGAGGCTGGGAGTCCAACCAGGAGAACCTGTGTACCATGCTAGGGAGCTGACAGCAAGAAGAATGGCTGTTTAGGTGAAACAGTAAGGAGTGATGAGAGCCATCCTCAGGGAGAGGAAATAGGAAAGAAATCAGGGTTGGTAAATAAAAGAGAGAATGATTTCAAGAACAGAAAAGTAATAGTAATTCATTGGATGAAGAGGATAATAAAGAGAGAATAATCTAGAATCCCTCCCAGAGTGTTGGCTTGGGTGATCAGGCAATTGGTACAATTCTCTGTATTAAAGATGACAGTAAAGTAACAAGCAGGCTTGAGAGAAAAGGTGTCACATTCAAATCTCTTGATTTTGAGATGCAGGATATTTATTTACAGATGCCTAAATGGCAATGGAAAATAGAGGTTTAGAAATAAAGAGAGAAATCCATTGAACATATAAGACATCACTTTATGAATGGTGGTTGAAGCCATTTGTTCAGGATTGATCACCCTGGAGAAACATGTTTATAGAAAGAAGGCCCAAAGATGAGTCCTGGGGATGCTAGCAGTAAAGACACAAGCTCTGAATCACACTGTTCGGAAGCTCAGCACACTCGATCCTGGGACATCTCCTAAACAGACTACAATTTTCAATGAATTAAAAAGCACTAGCTCATTAATCTAAGAAGTCCATAGAAGAAGAGAAACATGATAAGAAATGGACAGAAAGATACAAGAAAAAATAGAATTTATTATATAGGGAGTCAGATATTCTGGAAAAAAATTTGACAAAGAAAGATGTCCAGTGGATTTAGCAAAATAGAAATCAGTGTTGATGTTTCAGAGTAAAAAGGGCCTAAGAAATGCATAGCACAATAAAAAGTCAAAACAGGTGAAGATGGTGTGTAACATGACCATTCAAAAAGCTTGTTTGGAAATGGAAGATGACAAGATCTAAAGCTTAAGACCAACTTGGGTTCAAAGTACTTGTATTTTCAAGATGCAAGAGTAATGAGGAAATATAGAGCACAGGGAGACTCAAGACTGAAGACATGGGAAAGCTGGATCAAGAAAGAGTCTCAGGACAGGATGAACAGTGGGAGCAGGCAGACTGTCAGATATTATGGCAGCTGTCTATAGTTATGTTTTAATTTCAAGAAGTATTACATTTAAAAGTAAAAGATACTGAGAATTTCTGGAGAAAGAATTGCATAAATATTAAAACATTAATTTTAGAATTATGAGATAGCCTGAATTCTATACACTTTTCTTTTGGTTACAGTGCTAAACTATAGTTGTGTTCAGGAAGGCAAAATTGAAAAGAAAATTGAACAATTGTCAGTTAGTAGGTTTTAACCACTGGTAACTATGAGGATATATAGTGAAAAGATCCACTCAATGAATAGGCCAGATTCCTGGCTCTGTCATGCTGTGATCCAGCTACTTAGAGCTATGGTCAAAGAAATTAAACCTAGATAAATTATGAATTTAAAGGAAATGATAAATTGTTCTAAATATTTTTTTTTCATTTTAAGTCTATATATTTTCCCTTTGGACAGATTATTCCATAATTCTTTTATTATTTTACCAATAAATATAAAATGAAATAAATAAACATACGGGTAAAATTATACCAAGGTGATCACCTTTTAAAGTCTTGAAAGGCCTGAGATCTTCTGGTTTTCTTGTATTCTCTTTACCTTAACCCCATCAGGAACTAGCAGATTACACTTTACAGGTATTCAAGTAAGTGTTGAATTAATTGAAATTCATTGTAGAGCAAATATGGGGGTTTTTTTGACAGAGAGAGAAGCAGAGAGACAGATAAGGATTGACAGACAGGAAGGGAGAGAGATGAGAAGCATCAATTCGTTTTTGGCACCTTTGTTATTCATTGTTTACTTTCTCATGCCTGCGGGGGGGGGGGCTCCAACTAGCCAATGACCCCTTGCTCAAACCAGCAACCTTGGGCTCAAGCCAGCAACCTTGGGCTTCAAGCCAATGACCTTTGGGCTCAATCCAGTGACGATGGGGTCATCTCTATGATCCCATGCTCAAGCTGGATGAGCCTATGCTCAAGCCAGCGACCTCGGGTTTTCAAACCTGGGTCCTCTGCATCCCAGACCAATGCTCTATGCACACTGCACCACGGCCTAATCAGGTGGTTATTACTTTTTTTTTTTTAATTTAAGACTATATAAACAAATAGATCAACATGCTAACCAAAAAAGAAAAAAAAGTTTCTGCTTTTCTTATCAGTGCAAGAATGTCAGTTTCCATGGTAGTTTTCCTTGATCATCAAGGCATTCTGAAGTAGACATTTAAAAAAGAAAAGATCTTTTTGCAATAATGTCTGTAAGTGTGTTGTCCTGTAGACAGAAACTGCTGAATTTCTTTTTCTTTTCCTATCATTGGTGTTTTGCCACTGCTGGGCTGCAGAATATCAATGACATCATCATATCCCAATAATGCAAGAAGGGTTCCTACTCAACAATGAGAGCTGAGGAAACTACTTTATGTAGAGGACATTTAAAAAATATTAATAGTTTTAGGGAAATAATTATGCTGATAATCAGCAAGTTATATAGTTACAAATTAAAGAATTTGTTCTTTGGAATCTTGCTCTGAACATAGCCACATGGTTGCATATCACAAGAAATCTGAAACTACAGAGAGCTTTGCAGAACATAGGACTAACTTTTTCAGTGTTAGTATCTTACATTGGGAAACATGACTAAGCAAGCATGTCATTATCAGTTATAGTAGTTCTAATTCTTCATTATTATATTACAGCTATTTCAAGTTTGAGACTGCTTTTTTTTTTTAATTTTTTTTTTGTCTTTTTCTGAAGCTGGAAACGGGGAGGCAGTCAGACAAACTCTCCCATGTGCCCGACCGGGATCCACCCAGCACGCGCACCAGGGGTGCTCTGCCCATCCGGGGCTTTGCTCTGTCGCGACCAGAGCCACTCTAGTGCCTGAGGCAGAGGCCAAGGAGCCATCCCCAGCGCCCGGGCCATCCTTGCTCCAATGGAGCCTCGGCTGCGGGAGGGGAAGAGAGAGACAGAGAGGAAGGAGAGGGGGAGGGACTGAGAAGCAGATGGGCGCTTCTCCTGTGTGCCCTGGCCGGGAATCGAACCTAGGACTTCCACACGCCAGGCCGACGCTCTACCACTGAGCCAACTGGCCAGGGCCGACAATACTTTTAATTATGCAAAATCTATTATTTACAACACTATGAGATGGTAATGATTTTATTTTGACGCTCTACCACTGAGCCAACTGGCCAGGGCCGACAATACTTTTAATTATGCAAAATCTATTATTTACAACACTATGAGATGGTAATGATTTTATTTTCTATTCATATTTTCACTAAAATTTCAAAAACTTTTTAATATTAATTGTCATTATTAAAATTGTTAGTGAACTTGAACACTTACATTTATAATCCTGACTTAAAGTAATTAATCTAATTTACATAAAATATATGATATGGCAGCTATATACAAATAATTTTACAAATAAATTATTCTCTCACATTCTGTTTCTTTACTGAGTGGTTAAAAAGTTTAATTTTAAATGAAAAGTTAAGGCAAAACTAATGCATGTTTTAGGGGGTTTCTTATACCTTCGCAATGATAAAATGGAGTTGAATTCCTAAAAATTCAAAAACTAACAAAAATCCATATAACTGATCCTACATGGAAAAATGCAAACCTCTATGATTTCGTTCTTCATCTTAGAAGGGATTAGAAACATCTCACGGGTCAGCATTATATAAACTTTGATAGACACCATAACATTATAACCTCTGCACTTCATTAAATACCCCTTTTCTTTGCCCTGAAAAGCATCAGGAAACCTCAAAAATGAATAAAAATAAAGAGAGCAATTGCAAATATCCAAAACTTTACTGAGCAAAACCACACTAAACACATTGCTTGAAACCAAATAGCTACTGGGGTTGGCAGGACGGTGGGGATCATGACTATAGTATTCAGAGAGCAATTTATGTTGAAGCCAGCACAGATAGTAGAATATTTTTTATCTTAGTCTTTCTATCAGAAAATTTGAGTCCTCAAGACATTATCATTGGAAAGTATCCCAGAAAACAAAACAGAAATCTCTGAGCTAGACGAGAATGTTTGTAGTCTCCATAAATCTATTTAATGGAAATCAAGAGTCTTCCCATGGACAGATTTGGAAGACTTGACTTAAACAATATTAAATGTTCCATCTAGAAATGACATCATATAATATGCTGTTTTTCCCTCTGCCCTCCAGAGGACCTCAAAATAAACCCTTTAGTAGTGAATGGGCACTTTCTCCAAAAGCCTTCACTTAAATAGCATGGTCCAAACTAGTATGTAGATAATTTTATACAAAAATAAAGCATTAATTTTCAAAGTTTATAAAACATTCTCTATTTTCCCCATCCTTGATGTTTATATATTTTGTGTGTTTTTAAAAAGCTTTGCATTGTCTGAATCATAATTTTAGTTCCTCGCTTCAATTCATAGCAAGAGGCACTGCCATAGATATAAGTCATCTTGGGCAAATTATGTTACTTCTAAATTCCTAATTTCTCCAATAACAAATCTGTCTGCAAACATGCCATATATCAGTTCTCTGAACAATTATTTCTCAAACTTCATTTGAATAAAGCAAAGAACGTGTGTTCTCTGCTAATACTGCTATCCAAGAATGAATGTATAAGAAATATATTGATACCTAACTAATAAATGTATTTTCTACAATTTGGATTTCTTTCTTTTTCTTTTTGTGGCAGAGACAGAGAGAGTCAGAGAGAGGGACAGACAGACAGAAAGGGAGAGAGATGAGAAACATCAATTTTTCGTTGTGGTTCCTTAGTTGTTCATTGATTGCTTTCTCATATGTGCCTTGATTCGGGGGCTACAGCAGACTGGGTGACCCCTTGCTCAAGCCAGAGACCTTGGGCTCAAGCTGGTGAGCCTTGCTCAAACCAGATGCACTCGCGCTCAAGCTGGCGACATCAGTGTCTCAAACCTGGGTCCTCCGTGTCCCAGTCTGACGTTCTATCCACTGCGCCACCGCCTGGTCAGGCTACAATTTGAATTTCTTAACAAAATACTGAATATCTGTAGAATAGACAAAAAGCAGCAGGTAAAGAGTAAAACACCTTCCTGGTAAGAAAACTAATCATCACTCAAGCAATAGAGATTGAATTAACATTTATCTACCATATGTCCTGTAAAAATCCACATGGATCTAGAGGAAAATTATCTGACTCTTAATAGCTGGACTTTAATCTTGAGAGAGGGAGGCCCTGGCTGGTTGGTTCAGCAGTAGAGCTTCAGCCTCACATGTGGATATTCCAGGTTTGATTCCCAGTCAGGGCACACAGTAGAAGTGCTCATCTGCTTCTCCACCCTCCCCCTTTCCCTTCTCTCTCTTCCTCTCCCACAGCCATGGTTGGGTTGGAGGAGCAAGTTGGCCCGGGGCAGTGAGGATGGCTACATAACTTTGCCTCAGACACAAAAATAGCTCTGTTGCTGAGCAACAGAGTAACAGGCCCAAATGGGCAGAGCATTGCCTCATAGGGGCCTTGCTGGGGGGATCATGCTTTGGGTGCATGCAAGAGTATGTCTCTCTGCCTCCCTGCTTCTCACTTAAGAAAAATAAAAATAAATTAAAAAAAAAAAGAGAGGGGGGGAGAGATGTTTCAACTTGTTCCACTTAGTTGTGCCATTTAATTGTTCACTCATTGGTGCTTTTTGTAGGTGCCCTGACTGAGGATTAAACCTGTGACCTTCTTGTGACCTTTGCATGGTAGGATGATGCTCTATCCACTGAGTCAACTGTCAGGGCCTAGTGATGTTAAGTTTTTATTCAGCAGAGTCAGCTAAAACCATAAAATCAGATGTGCCCACTAGAGCAATAAGGGCAAGAGAAAAGGTAACATTTGACAAAGATTCTCTCCTCAACCATGCTTTAGTCATGGTCCTCTGAGCCGTCTTCTCAACTATGCCTCAACCTTGGGCTTCAGTGTCCATCCTTGCAGTGTTCAGTTTTAGCAAGAATCCTGCTAAGCTAGTTTAGACAGAATTCCCCCCACCCTCAATATCTGATCAAGTTCTTCATTGTCCACCATTGCACCCTTGATATCTAATCACTCTGGCATGCCTTCAGCAAGAATCCTGTTAGGTCAGTTTAGCAAGAATTTTCTCTACCTTTAGTAATTACCCTCAATAATTTTCCATCCACCAATCTCTGTTTCAAACTAGCTCCTTGACTGTAAATCTCCATTTATCCTTGTTATATTCAGAATTAAGCCTGATCTCTCTCCCTTATTGCAACAATCTTGTCACCACATATTGCAATACTCTTAAATAAAGTCTTTCTTATCATTTTGGTAAGTTTCAGAAATGTTCTTTAACACGAGTCAACTTAAATGGCTTACCCATCCATCATGAAGGGGTCATGAAGGGTCCTTGTGAAGGGAAGGGTGAAGAAAGTTGAAGAGCTCAGGTGGGCCGAGAGAGAGAGAGTAAGGTCCTTCAGTCAAGGGAGAAGACTCTTTCAAGGAGAAGGACCTCCACTGTGCAACACACATCCAAGAAAAGCCAGCAAGGATAAAAATGACTTTCTGGAAGAACTCCAAGTTTGTCTCTGAGAAAGCACACTAGTAAGAGAGTTGAAGTGGAAGTCACATTGCAAAGGGTTGTTTTAGGAAGGGCTAGTGAAGAAGTGAGAATCACAGTCATTCATCAAAACAAACTAAGATAAACCACCCAATGATATAGCAGATCCTCACTATAGGGAAGTATGAGAGAGACAAGAAAGGTAATGTGGAGGGTCCTGTTGGACTGATGCTTTTTAATTCTGACTTTGACTCTGATGCTGACCATGAATTTTTACACTGGTAAAACGAGTCAAATCGAACATAACTACTTAGTGTTTTAGAAAAAAAGATTTAATGTAAAATAGATAACCTTGATATCATGTTAAACTAAATACACATGCTTCTGACTTCTTCCTACTTGGACATCTCTGTTCCTGAGAGGGATAAAATTTACAATGTGATTATATAATGGTTATTTTCCATGCTGGTAATTCGTTGCTCTTATGGTGCAAAAATTATATATATATATACATATATATATATACACATAATACATAATATATAATAAAATATATATTATGTATAATATATATACATTTTTTAAAAAAATAAATAATCTCTCATGTATGTTTTAAGTGAAAACAGTATTTCTCTTAAAAAAATATCCTTTCCATTAGGTATCACAGACCAAATCTTTTTAGTGCCTAATAAGCCAGCCCCACAATTTAATAATATTCTACCTTATCCCCTTTTCTAGTTTGATCATAAATGGTCTCTCCAAAAACTTAAATTCAGGGAAAATATAGTCTAGTGACAAAAAAAGTTATGACATCATAAGTAGCAATACTAGGATATCATTTGTACTGCACTTTACAAAATAATTTCACATATATTATCTTGTAATTTGATCCTCACAACAATCCAAAAAGCCAGTAGCCTTTCCTCATTTTTTCAAGCAAACAGACGGCAGATAGAGTCAGAACGGAAAGGGGCCACAGAACTCCTATACGACCTGGGTTGCCATGGTACAGAGTCCCACTGACTGCACAGGGCTGCTCTGGCCTGGGGTGATATCCCTGAGGAATTGAACTGCACTCATAAATGACCACATTTCCTGAAATAATAAATATTCACCTTGAATTTTTAAGTCCAGAACCATGGGAGTAATTGATCTGACTTTGTTCTGAATATCTTTGTCTGCCAATGAGCACCTTCTTCTCTAACATGCTTTTAATGCCTGATGTTTATGCTGCAACTCTAGCTCCCTTTCCCTTATAAACTTGGACAGAAATGTTTTACCTGTTCTTTAGAACTCATGGAAATTTAAAGTGTCTCCTTCAACATTTCATCATAAAGTGTGTTGAAGCAAGGACATTCACTTCTAAAATGGAGTGTGACCAGGAGAAGCATGATGCCTACACAAGGAGAGCTGTAACTATTATTCTAGCACAGAAAACAGCACCTGCATGGATGGATTCCCTCCTGGTCAGAGTTGAAGGTTCTAGGTAAACTTGATAAAAGATTAAGGCTTTTCCAGTCTAAGAGCCTAAATAATCAACATTTTATTTACACGATTGATACAGAATAAAGTTCAATACTTATCGATTCTTGTTTGTTTGCTAAGCACTATGATATAGTAGAAAATGTGTTATTAAAAAAGAAAATTTATTTATTGGAGTATAAAAAATAGAGGCAATTGAAAGCTTGGCAAGTCTATATTTAGAACAATCATCGTGGCACCCTCATTCATGATAAGACAAATGTTAAACGTAGTAGGTTGCAACTTGTTGCTTCCAGTGCAGCACTGTTGCAAGGAGAAAATGAATCAACTTAGAAGAAAATAAATGAAGAAATTATAATAAAAAATGAGCTAAAACTATTATCCACACACACAGCTAAATAATGAAAAATGGTACTATCACAAAGAACCATAAACCTAATTCTACTTGTGCTATACAGGAGTGGGCAAAGGTAGGTTTACAGTTGTTCATATGGAAAATAATATGATAATTAATAGATAATAATGCAAGAATAAACTATGTGTTTCGCATGCTCACAACTGTAGACCTACTTCATGGGCCAGTTTATAAATTTTGCGGCAGAAGAGGACAGAAGGCAGGAGACTTGAGCCGCCACCCTCTCTGCAGTCACATGAGAAGCTCTGACAGTCATCACTCTTCCTCTCAGAGCCTGGGTCAGCAGCCCCCCCCACTGGCTGGAACTCACCTGTGGGTTGATGGTAATTATAAATAGACATGCTGAATCTGACAGTGCACAGGGTAGGATTTTTAATGAGAGGAATTTGACTCCTGTATAGAAAAGGAGTTTTCAAATTAATTCTGGATCATGGCAGAAATGAGTTGAAAAATAGAAACAGTTTAGGTATGGCTCCTACACAAGATTTTCACAGCTCTCTAAGCAATGCACACTCATTTGTTTAAGGCTTTCTCTATTTGTGTTACTGTGCAGCAGAAGAGAAACTGGGTCTGTGGTGGCTTTAATTCCACATTTTGATCGCATGTTCAGAGCCTCCTTCGGTACCTCTGAGATATATGTGAAAAAGTGTCTTTACATGACATCTAGGAAAAGTAGAATAAAACACCTCTGAAGGCATTCATGTTACTTGGGAAAGCTCTAATAACTATGACTTGTCAGGCAGGATAAAGAACTAGCTTCTTTTGGCATCATGTTCAAAGCTACGGTGAAGGAGTGGATAAAATTAAGGCAAAAAAGTAACAGGTAACTCTATCCTGCTTTAAGAAGCCATAGATAACTGACAATTTTTTTTTGAATTGGGTTGATTTGAAAAAAAATAATAAACACTGTGTGGCAGGATTTCCACAGCTACTGCAATACTATACCTTCATCCAAAAAATGTAATTTTTTTCCATTTTCCCATAATTTAAATTGGATCATTAATATTTATAAAGGGGAGGAGAAATAAAATTATTTTACCTTGAGCCATAATAATCAAAGAAATCTGTTTTAATTTGTTTCTCTGATCTGAATGTTTCCAGTCAACTAAAGCAGTGATTTAATTCATTCTGATTTATCCGAGGAGAGCTTTTTAAAACTGCAACATCATTTCAGTGGAGTTCTAATCTTGCCCTATTATTGTTAATACCATCTGATAGGCCCATAATTAGTGACTTTGGATATCAGTTTAATTTTATTCAGTAATACTTTTTATTTGTTTTGTTTGGTTCTAATTTTGAAAAGGCTTACATTCATTTCTTTTTCAAACTGGAGAACCACCATAGTCTTAAAAGTTTACTTTTAAAGAGTATCTTCCAAGTGAATCTTTGAATTGAAAGCATCACTTTTCAGAAGGCCAGTTTGGCCAAATCCTATCCAGGAGGTCTCTGAGACCACGAGATGGGAGATTTCCTAAAGTCAAAGAGCACTGTGATATCTACTCATGACCAACACTGGGGGGTTTGCTCATGAACAGTATAATTACACCATTATCACTATCTTAAAATATGCTCATGCACATGGATTTTAATTGTAATTATTTAATTCATGTGCCTATATCTCATACATCTCTAATCTTCATACATACATTAAACACATTTATTTAGTGACTGCTGGGTATGGGCACAATGCTCATTTTAAAGAGGATCAGAAAATAAACAAGATAAGATTTTGCCCTAAAGGCAAAAAGAATCTAAAATTGATGGTACACGTACCGTGTGCCATACCCTACTGTTCCTTACAACTACAATTGTTCTTAAGAATAATGTGGAGACTTTTGTCAGCTGATAAAATGGACTTTCAGTTTTCTCTCCATATATCTTTATTTGTGTTACTTCATACTTGAGGCTTTGTGTTATTTCTCTATCAAGTATGGCAGAAGAAAGCTATCTCCCTCATCCCTTTCCTTCCTTCATCTTCAAATTAGGGAGGAAGAGAACCTCACATTCATCTAAGTTCATTTCTCCCTACCCCAACCCCTTCATCATTTTTTAAAAAGAATTCACAGTCCGTCAGAGATTGCCACTAAAGAGGCTATTTCTGGACTTCTGCTGCTGTAGATGAGGGTGGGGGAGTGTGGGCAGGCAGAGAAAACCTGATTCCAAGGACAGGCTTTCCTTTGTACCTCTATGGACAATCAACAGACTAACTCAGGAAAGGAATTCCAAGTATAGCTGTCTTAATAGGTTAAAACTTGAAAGGGGTGGAGGAGAGGGATAGGACAGAGGAAAGAAGGAATTAAAAGGGAGAGAGAGAAGCAAGGAGAGCCTACATGAACATACCTTGTAAACTCTTCCTCTTGGAACCTACATCTTACTATTTATTATATCTAAGCAAAATTTCAAATCAGTATTTAAATGCTAGCTGTTTCTATTTTAAATCCTCTTTAGTTCTGCATAGCATGGTGGGAGCACTTAACAATTAAACAGTCCTCCCATCAATAATTCAAATAATATTTTGAGTTATTCTAATATATTTGGTTATTAGATTTACTGAAAAGTAAATTAAAATGAGTGCTTGATCATTTTTGTTTTTAAGTCAACACTACAAGGAAAATTTATGGAAATGAACTATATTTGCAATAAGAATGCTTTGAAATAAATGTGATTAAGGAAGCTTAGGGAATGATGATATTTTATTTCAATAGAAAAAAACAACAACAATTGATCTCTGCTCTTGTCTTCTGTTTCAACATCATGTCTCTTTGTACCTCTTCCTCCTGTAATAAATATTCTCTTGCCAGCCCTGTTACTGACAATAATGTAGGTGAACTCTGCACCATGTACATCTGTCATTATTAATGACCATGGCAGAGAGAAACGATAACTCACTCTTAGGAACCAAGAGGGCAAAACGCTGTAGAAATTTTCTTTTGCGTTTTCTCAAGCAAGAATCTATTTGCATTTATTTCTTCTAAATTCAGAAACAAGTCTCAGTAGCAGAATAGAAAATCCTCCTCATATTTCTAACTTCAGTTGAAAATGAAATTTGTTAATACAGAAGACACTTGTTGCTAGTTGAAGGTTTTTATGTAAACAACACTACACTCAATGTTTTAGATCAATAATACATATAATCTTTTTAAAGATCATGCTATAAAAAATTTTATGTAGAAAACATTTATCACAGGCTTAAATAACTTTCAATATGACTAACACACAGAATGCTCTTATTAGGTTTATAAAAGTATATATTTATTTTACAGTGGGCTTTGAATTCTGAAAGAAGTATTAAAATATTATGTTTGTAGTATCCAAATATAAACCAAACATTATAAAGACAAAAAAAAAGAGAGAGAGATAGAGATATGTGTTTTTTTAAAGAACAAAGAGCCTTTATTCACTTCTTGGAAAAATGAGAGAATGATTGTGTTAATGCTGGCCTGAAAAGTAGCCATAAAAGTCTGTATTACCCACTTCTTAATGGAGAAGCAGGTAATATTCTCTAATAAAATTAAAATAAACCAATTCATGCAGACGTTTTATTTCAAACTAATTTGTGGGTCAACAACTTTCTATCTGTTCTCAACTTTAAGCTACCTATTACTAAAATCTGTAATTTTTTCTTAGCATTGATGCCAATAAAATGGTGTCATGAGGGTTATTTTGGGAAATGGACCTTTCCAAAACGCAAATTTAAGATTTCAAATGATTGAGAAGTCTTGGTTAAAGCCACTAATATTTTCTACACTCTCTTTGTTCTTCTCACTGGCTCCTTATACTATTTTATTGACATGTGACAGTCTAGAAATGTCAGCATTTGTCAGTGTTACAGTCTACATTGTTATGAGTAGCAGTACAAAGGAATATTTGAAAAAATAATTTTGTCTTTTAACAGATTTTTACAACATAAAGTATTCACAAATTTTAAATATTCTCTCTCCAAATCCCAAACTGAAATATACTTTTCCAAATGTAATGACAAGTATATGTGTAATCAGATATGCCAATGAATATTCTAGTAGTAACTCCAGATTTTTCATCTGTTTAAATGATAAATTATGCCAACTAATAAAGAAACAAATCAAGCAAAGAACCATAAAAATATGGATAGTCAGAAGTGGGCCTCCCATATCTGCCTAACAAACTCCAGACCCCTCCAGATACTATACTATATAGAATTGACTAAAACCTCACTTGATCTGAGAGATATTCTTAGTACCAAACATTAAGAACAGTAATACCTTAAATTTTTATGTGTACAGATCAATAAATGAATGAATGAATCAAAAACAATCATATTCCAATACTATTATTTTTAGGTAGGTACCAACAACCAGAGTCTGCATTCAACTTCTAAATGAGTTTGTTTACATTCACTTTTTAAAAAAATTGAATCCAGACCAAATTTTTAGATTTTTAAAAATTGTATGATGCCAAATAACCAATATGAAATTATTCTCAATTTCATTTTTGGTTCAAATGCAAATATACTGATGGGGGCAGCCATCTTTGCTTTGAGAGAGGGCCCCTGGTATTGAACCAAATGATCCCAGCATTTCTTTCATTATAAAAAGAAAGGGGATGTGAGGTTTGGAAGAAAGAGAATGAGAAGGCTTTTTCTTTACAAACCTTCCTTCCTCTGAGTCTCTCATTAAAATTTTCAGGGTGAATCAAACCATCCCAAAAGCTCATAGAGAATAAAACTTTGTTTGACTCTTGGGTGTAGAAGCTGCGAGGAGCACCTCCCCACATGCACCAGCCCCACCCTGATCCTCTCTCTCCCAACCTGCTCATGCCCGGATGACAGAGTCAGGCCAAATAGGTTTGTTTCCATCTCTCTCTCTTTTATTGTTTTTTTTTTTTTCCTAAATAGACTCTCCTCATCAGTATTATAAAAGGGCATATGCCTTAAATTTTAAGTCATTAAAACTAAATAAGAAGTATGAATAACATTTCAGAGACATAAAATCATTCAATTCAACAAACTGTTCTGAATCAAATTAATACAAAACACTTTATTCTTAAGACTGCAAAAACATTGTGATGCTAAATGTTCAATATTATTAGTCAGGCAAATTGGCCCAGGTCAAATGAGCAAATCTAAAAAAATGAGATTGCTAAATTTCTCGGCTTGAGAGCTTTGTAATAAATAATGTACTTCTATTCAATCTGTACATTAAGTCTTTTATGTGGCCTTAAGGCACTCTCTGATGGCTATGCCCATTACAATGTAGCCATAGACACTGACACATTTATTTCTTGGATTAGTGTGCCATTGAAAATATTAATATGATGCAGTAAATGGGGACTTAATCTAATCTACTGATGGTAGGATGAAGTTAGTAAAAGGTTGAGTGCCCTTATGGAGAAAGATTATATCTGCAGAGAGAAGCTTGTTATTGGTTACAAAGATCAACTAAACAGCCTATGACATATTATGCACTTTCGACATTTAAACAGACTTTGTCAAACTCACCAGGGAAGGTTTCAGCAATCTAAAGAATGCTTTTCATTCAAAGATTTCAATATTCAAGCTGAAATACCTTTAATCTATAAGCATGAACATAAGGACGTAGCTCTCACAACACCCTTTGTGAAGCATGGCACGCTGGGCAGAACTGGCATGCCCCAAACCATTCTCATGAAATTTGTCTTGTTTTGATTTAAAGGCATTTGTTTAGCCTTGCATCTTTCCCAAGAATTATATATATAATTTCAGAGGAACTTCATCAAAAAAGCTAAGTTTATTTAACATGTTCTGAGGAGACGCAGCTAATCGGTTTCACTGTATTTTGTTCATTTCTAACTGGGAATCAGATATCGATAAATAGTCTTTTTGTGGTGTGATAGATCACATTTGATTCTGGTGTCTCCTAATAATCCATTGAACTCCAGGCCTGTCCCCCTTTAGTCTGCAGCAAAGTACATAAATTTCAAAGATATATTCTGACAGATGAGGAATTGTTGAAAAGCAAAGCACAGCACTTTGTCCTTGAAATGTTAACATGTAATGCCATAAAGTATTCAAATAATAATTTACTCAATCTTTCAGGATAATTAATTGAAATGCTCGAGATGTTGGAGAAAATCACCTTGAGCTTATAAACCTGGAGAGCCCCCCTTCCTCTCTGCATGCAAGCTGCCCCAGCAGACCTACCACATGCTTTCCCAGTGATGGGGTTTGATTTCAGAAGATAATAAATAGCCAGGATCTAATTTTGCCATGTCACAACCGATTATGTTTCACAAGAAAAGGTGGAGTGCTCACCTACCAGATGAAGGTGAAACATAAAACCACTTTTATTTATGTCATGTGTCCAAATTCAACTCAACCTGGCCCTGGGTCCTGTGAGTGTGTGGACTTGCACTGTCAACTGAATTTATGTACCTCAAAAAAAGTGTCAAATATAAACATAAATTTAATCGAAGGGATGGAAATCTTTATTATAAAAAAAGTAAAACACATTTTTGATGTCTAATATAAATTATTTTAATGTGTTTTTCACTACTTCTAGGAAGGTCACAAGGAAAGAAGATGTTAAACAGATACAGCCCATGGCTGTTTCTTAGGTCGGATGATGATTCTAAATATGATTTAGATCCAGACCTATTTCTAAAAGTATTTTTTTTTCTGTTACTTTCAAAAGTTAATTTAAGCTCACTATCTTAATCAATTGTACTACCTAGATGCTCAATCCTATACTCAGCCAGGTATAAGTAACTATGTAAAGGAAAATGTATCATAAAAATTTCTATTTCCAAGGGGAATATAATCACTCTTTGAACCTTCAAGTGAAACGAAAGACTCTAGACATTTTCTGGATAAATTAATCCAATAATATGTTTCTAGATTATAATTGCCCTAGCATTACATTTTGGGTGCAGAATCAAAGGCAAAGTATGAACATCAGAGTTCCTGTTTCTGTTCATGTCAAGAGGATAAAACAGAAGGCTGATAACAATAGATTAACAAGCCCGAGTATTACTCAGCCGTTCCCCTCAGTTGGATAGGCTTTGGACAGAATTTTAATGACTAAAAAAAATTGCATATGATGAATAAGGATGTCATTTTCAATTAATATGAACAAAGGATCATTCCCATATTTGGCAAATGAGGTAGCTGTGGTGTAAGAAAGCTGGGGCATTCACAGACAATGCCTCAGCACTGGCAAATCCAAACTAACTGATGACATTTGGATACCCTTGCATAGTGACATGGCTACAGTTTTTAGGAGGTACTTATTAGCTGCAAGTTATAGATTGTACTAACAGCTTCTTATTAACTAAAAAAAAAATGCTGATTTTAGTATTAACAATTAGCAAAATGAAATATTTAAACCTAAATGGACTACAAAATGTGTCAGGACCAAAGTTTATTTAAGATAAAATAAGTACATATAGACCTAAAAGGAACTTATAATAGTATTACATGACAAATTAAAAACTGAGATCTTAACAAAGCTTGACCTATTTGAACTCACTTTGCAAAAGGCCTGCTAAGGGAGCCTAATGCAGACAGTACACATAGCAAACACTCAGGACATAGCATACAGGGTCAGGGTTGTAGGATACAGACATTATCTCTCTCAGTTACTTCTCTTGTGTGTTTTCTCACTTTAGGGTGATGCCTTGAGCTCAGTTGGTTGTGGGACCATAATTGTGACCTCTATTAGCTCTTTGGTAATCTGGAGGTACAGTCAGAGTTCTTGCAAGTCTCTCAAGTAGCCCCTATTTAAACAGCAGTGCCTAATGAAACTGACTTCTCAGATTTAGTGACTCCATGTGATTCCATCCACCTCTTGGTGGCATGTACGAGCTTCAGGGAAACAAGACCAGCCTTACTTAATTCAAAAAATCAAAGCATTAACAAGAAGTTCTGGGGGCAAACACTGCTATCCACTCTGGGAATGTAAGACTTTACGTCCAGCACTCTCCAGGATGGCCGCTCAGACTGAAGTCTCCACCAGACTCAATTTGCTGGTCACTGACATGGTCAGGTACTTTTAGTTCACTATGGACAAACACAAAATCATCATTTCCCATGTGTTTTACTGTGTTACAAACTTGATAATCTAGTAGTACTTCTTAGAGCCTTTAATAAGCTAACATGTAATGAGTCTCCAAAATGATGTTTTACTTTGGTTGGCCTAGGAAAACTTTACTCTCAGGAGCACCTATTGGAAATTTCACAAGACACTCATATTCCCAATAAATAGTCTGGAAAATCCTGTTGTAGGTAAATGAAGTAAAATTATTATCAGCCTACTAATTGCTCTGTAGTTTTCAAAGTTTGCCTAGACCTAAGAGCTTTCTGGTGGTACCATCTTTTCTGAACAATGAAACTGCCTAATGACATGTTTCTCAGAATGTATCCCCGCCATAAAGCAGGGCATGGTGTATGCTCCAGTCTCACCTATCCAAAAATAACCACTCTGGATCCCTGTCTCCCCCAACTTCTGCTCTACCTTTCCTTCCCTTCTCAGGCAAATTTATTGAAGAACCTTCCATAGTCCCCATCTAGATAGTTTTAGTACTTCTCACTCCTCAGTATATCATTATTTGACTTTGAGGCTAGCACTCCATTAAAACTATTTTCATCAAGTTGCTGATGGTGCTATTATTAGCAAATTTTGTGACCATTTATCAGTCTTTATCTTATGATATTCGCTATTAACAACAAGCTCCTTAGAACTCTCTATTCTCTTAGCTTCTGTGACACTATTGTAGCCTCTGGTATTTCCTTCTTTCTTTTTAGGAATCTCTTCTTCTGTTCATCATAAAACTTGGGTTCTCTATGATTCCACTGCTGGTCTATTATTCTTCATTCCCAATAAGCACTTCTTGGATAATACAGCCAGATCTGAGTTTTAGCATCTCTCTTATCGGGATGTTATAAGAACTACATAATTCATGTAAAGTACTCAGCACAAGGGTTCATGCATGCCAGGTACATGGTATCAATCAATGTTGTTATCATGTTGGAAATGATTTTCTTTCTCAGTTGCTAGCATCCACCCAATCACCCACATCTGATTTTTTTTCTTCCTGTATACATCACAAATCTTTCTATTGATCTCTGCCATGATGGATCTACGTTGCCACTTTATTTTCCCTTCATTTTTTATCTAGACCAATGGTTTTTAAAATTTGCCCTAGCAATGCCTAGAATTCCTCTTTATCTAGCTCTAGTATTTTTTAAATTTCAGTGTAAAACTTTTTTTTAAAGAATATCCTGCTATTTAAAAAGTTGGAAAACTATCAGCCTGATGGCTTTCTAATTGGTATTCTTGTTTTCCATCCTGTTCTTAAAAATCTACACAGATCTAGCTAGAGTAATCTCCCTAAAATCTTTATCTGATAGGTCACTTCCTCAAAAAAACTTTTAAGTTACTTTTTATAAACATCAACTAATAAATGCCAAGCTCTTGAACATAACCCATGTGGCCAGGCTAACCCCAGCCTTCACAGCTCTTGTTCTACCAAAACCAAAGTGCAAGCAGCTCCTCAAAGGCTCAGGATACTTCACATCCACCCATTGGCTTATGCTCATCTCTTCCCATCTTTTTACCTGGTTAATCTGTGTTGATTTTTCAACCCTAGCATCTCCTCCACGAAGTCTTTCTAGAAGTTCAGGCTGGATTACCACCTCCCTTTGTCCTCCCTGTGCCTTATTCTACTTTAGCCCAGTCTAAAAGATATTGTAATACCTACATCTGTCTCCCTCTGCCTCACTAGACCGTGAGCTTTGCTAGATGGTGACCATCTTATTTACCTTTTTCATTCCATTGATTTGAAAAAGAGAGAGAAGCATCAACTCATTGCTTCACTTAGTTGTTCATTTTAGTTGTGTACTCATTAATTGCATGTCTCATAATGTTCTGACTGGGGGTCAAAACCATAATCTTCTGGGGCACCAAGTCAAAAGTTTTATCCACTGAGCCACCCAGACAGGGCCTTACCTTTAACTCTTCATGCTTAGAACATAATAACTGCCTTGGAGGTGTTTTGCTATTCTGATATAACTGTGTTCTTGGGATGCAACAAAGCATAGAAAGAGAATTGGTCAGGATTGACAACCAGGTAACTGGCTGGATACAAAAAACAATAAGTGAGTATCTAGAAGTGGAATCTGAGGCTGTATCTGAGCTAGCAAGATAAGTCAGAAGATCTATCAGCACGTTTACCAAGGGTATGGGAGTGGTTATGGTAAAACTTGTGCAACTGAAACTTCTGTCTTTCCTGTGCAGGTTCCAAAGTGACAGCCTCCTTCTGGTTCTGGTTTCATCTCTCACTGCCTGAGCTTCACCTCCTATAACAGTACCTGTTCTTCATTATAATTGCTGAGAAATAATGTAGGTGAAAGCATTTATAGAGCTCAGAAGTCCTTGAACAAACTGTGTCTTATTTTTACTATAATTTCCAATAGAATCAAGCAAAGGTGATAAGCACTTAGTTAACATTCATTGAAGATTGTGTACTTTGTTATATCCAGACATTGAGTAAGTGCTGAATATGTTACTTCTATTTGGAATATTTTAGTTACAAGAAATGCTTTTGAGCCAACTCTTGTGAATGTTGTTACTTCAGTAAATATATCCTTTAAGCCTGGTAAAATACTTACAGCTATGCTTACAACTTTATAATGGAGAATACCTGTCTAGAAAATGCACATGAAGTCATTTCTTTCTCTTGTAAGGTATAAACTTTCCTGCTCAGTTTTACTTGCACCTGGAACTTGTGCACTTAAAAAATATATTCTTGCTCCTGTATGTAGGGTTTTAATTAAATAGTAGACTTATTTGGTAATTTGCATATCTTAACTACAAATCCTACTCTTTTTCTTATTCAACTTTTTAAAGCAATTGAAGAGGAATTACTTATAGACTCAATCAACTTTTTTTGGTCTGTTGGTAAGTGCCGATAACAAAGCTTCCTGCAGACTAACGTCACGTAATTTGCATTTACTCATCGGCCTGTCACACTAAGCAAGAGAAATATTCATGTGTAACATAAAATTTTTTAAATAGTGATAATTATTTACTAAAAAATTATGATAAGCAAAGCAAAACAATACAACTGAGTATGATTCTAATTTGGTTTAAAATGAAATATTTTATAGATTGTGTGATGCTCAATATATTAAATGTATCTTTAACAATGTAAATATTTATGCATAAAAGAAAAATAATAAAAACACTGGAAAGATACATACTAAACTGACAGCAAAATTATTTCTGGAGGTGTAATTGCAGGGAAAAGTGGTTTTTATTTTGTTTACTTTCATACAACTTAAAATATAATAAATGCAATAAGTATTATAAATATTACATAATTATTGGGCTTGAAAAATTTATAATAATATGATTTTTTAATTACTGTAATGAATAATAGTAATAGTTGGGTTTGAAAGACTTTGTAATGAAAAAATTTTTAAAAGACAAACTAATAATTGGTATGCATCATAGTGTGCAGACAGATTTCTGACGCCGTGTGAAATTGAGGAGAAATACATAGACTATACTTTTAACAGGTCTGACATTTCTGAAGAATGAGCAGTATTCTTCAAAGTTATCTAGTCCCTAGGGAAGTATACATTTTCACAGACAGCTCTATAAGGGAGACACATATTTTAGTCACCCTTCCTCCTGGTTCCTAGAGAAAGGACACTCAAGAGCCTTTTTGTTTTACTGATGTCACTGTATTTCGTAGTAGCACAAAAAAGCCCGGTACTACACTGTATCCCAATATGATGGTACAAGGGAAGATTAAATGATGATGTCTTGTCCTAATATTTAGATACTACTATTCTGATTTTATTAAGGTTTGCATTTCTTTTATAGTACTGTCACTAATGTATATATCCTCACAATGATGCAAATGCCTTTACAGCCATAATGTTCTAAGTGCCTGAGGGCAGGACTGATATCTGATCATTATTGTCTTTTCTGTGGTTTTACTAATTTGTGTTGAATTAAGTAATTGAGATCACTCATTTTAAGACAGAATTTGACCTTGCAATTAGATACATAGAGGAAAAATATTTATTTTAAAAGTTTTTTTTTTTGGGGAGGGGGGCTTTCCAAAGAAATTTTAGAGCTAATCTTTTTTCCACATTCCAGCACATTATAAGAAAATTACATATAAGATGTCTAATGTTCACTTCAAGGAACTTTCTTGCATTGACAATCTTGACTTTATGTCCATTGAATTCTCTCAAGAACACCCTGCAAGAAAAGTCATATTAAAAATAACAAGAGAAGCAGATTCTTGCACGTTCCTTGAAAACAAGACCAGTATAAGGTAAAGGAAATGAACATTTCCTTAGCTGTTCTCCCTGGCCAATGACAGGAACATTTAGGCAGCCGTGCTAGTTACCCCCTTGCTGCAAGATCCAGAAGAATGGATGGAGTAGAACAGATACGTGCCGATGTGTTCCCATCGGCTCACTGCTTAACACATCCTCAGTCCGTCATTTAACAGTCACGTGATTTTAAACAATTCATTTAAGTGCTTTGAACCTCAAGTTTCTTTTACTGCAAAATGGAGATCCAAATATCTCACTTTCCCACCCCAAAGTGCTGTTACTCATTGCAAATATATGTATAAATGCCTTGGTAACACTAAGTGACAATATCAATTAAAGGATAACCTCGTTATCAATTACTATAAAAGAATACATTAGATAGTAATGTCTCTTTCACACTCCTATTATCACCTGGTGAAATGGACTAACATAGTTTTAAAAATGATGTGAATTAGTTTAATTTTTAACACTCATTAGTATTCCTAATATTAGTGGATAAAAGAGCTTTTGTTTGATCATTAATATGCAGGTAATCATCTTGACTTCTTTGCATTTTGTTGATTCACTTTTTTACTAGCTGAAAACCAAAGTTAAATGTCAACAAATATGATGAGTGCATACCTTCAATTTAAAAGTGAGCTCCTCTCACCTTTCATGGAATGTATAACAGTGAAACTTTGTTCAATGAAATCCAGATTGCCTTAGACGTAATATCTTAGAATATCTTAAGAGTTCTTCAAATTCTATCACACACACATACACACACACACACACACACACACACACACACACAAAATTATGAGTCTATATTTTAGTTAAACAATTAAAACTCAACCGAGTAATCTACAAAGATAATTTGGCTCCTGCTTCATTGATAATGGTCATAATATAATTTCTAGTAATTACAGAGAAAATAAAAAGACCATAGAAGCATAAAATTTCATAGGAGAAGAGACTTTGTATTGACTTGTGTGGATTTGTGACCAGCTCCAGGAGCAACTGCCGAGCAAGTACAGCTAAGACCCAGGTGAAGTGCATGGTTGGTGGTGTGCCATCATTTCTTCCAGCGAAAGGCCTCCTGTTCTCTCCACCCTGTTTCCCAATGATACGTGCTGTGCATAACCCTAGAGGCATCTTGGGTTGTACTTTTTTCTCTAACACCTCTTGGGGCCTATGGCGTCAGTTTACTCAGCTGAAAAAATTAATCTAAGCAAGTGTATTAATGGAATAAGGCTGGAGGGCTATGTTTGGTGAGTTGCACATTTTATTGTAGCCAACCATAGGTGATGCGTCAGCTTTTGTTTTGGGACTGGACCATAACCGATGATGCTCAGAGACATATGTGGAGATCACCTGAGGCTCAGGAGGCCTTCTGGTTCCTTCAGGTCAAGTGTCTTTAATGTTGTGCCATCTCTAGGATGGTTCTGACCCATGGACCTAGATGGTAACCTAACAGGATTGTGACTGCACTGGTGTGATCTTACAACAATACCATCAGCTTCAACACCAGTCTGAGGGCCTTCAAAGAAGCTTTGTGAATGAGTTCTGGAAGCATTGGAGTTTATAAACAGCATGCAGTCCTCTGTCCATGTGTATGGAGCCAGGGCAAGTTTTTCAGCAGTAGCAACAGCAGCTAACAGTTATCAAACACTCTGTTCCGGGCAGCCTGAGTGGTGTTTTCCACAATTTCTATAATTTATTTTAACCTCACTATAGACCCTAGAAGGGAAACAACAGTACTATTTCCACTCTGCAGGTGAGAATACTAAAGAACAGTAAAGGAAATAAAAACTTTCTCGATGTTTCTCTGATGCTTCTAACATCAATCCCAGGACTCTCTTATTTGGGCCCATTCTACACCAGAGCTGCTGCTGGATTTAATTAATCCATCTAGATTAATTAAAATAATTTCTGCTGTGGCCTTGCCCGAATGGCTGACAGACTGGTATAGAAAGGCTCCAGTGCTTTCTCGAGGAATTGAAAATAAACTAATTAAAACTTTTTAAAAATATGTGAACACTGTTTCCTGAACATGATTTTAATATTTTGCTTTCATGTGTCTTATCAAAGTTATCTTTGATACCACTTTGGCAACTGGTTGTCCAGTCAGTTTTTCAGTTTCTTCATGTTAGGCATCTAAACTTTGATCAAAGTGTAAAATTTATCTTTACCCTCACAGAGATAAATGACTTATTGCTCTACCTGGTCGGGAGGAACGTTGATGGGGACATGTCGCGTGAAGCAGCCGACACAAATGCCCCTGAGCAGTGGATCTGACTGCAGCTAAGTTAGGTGTAGGAGCAACAATGAGTCAAAGTCAAAGAAAAGGGGCAGCCACTGGAGCACCCTAAGATGTGACATTAGGGGTACTTGAGACGACGCCACAGCCAGGCACAACGGTGTAGAGCAGGGGTTGGGAAACTTTTTGGCCAAGAGAGCCATGAACGCCACATATTTTAAAATGTAATTCCATGAGAGCCATACAATGACCCGTGTACGTTATGCATTATCCAATAAAAATTTAGTGTTGTCCTGGAGGACAGCTGTGATTGGCTCCAGCCACCCGCCACCATGAACATGAGCGGTAGGAAATAAATGGATTATAATACATGAGAATGTTTTATATTTTTAACGTTATTTTTTTTATTAAAGATTTGTCTGCGAGTCAGATGCAGCCATCAAAAGAGCCGCATCTGGCTCGTGAGCCATAGGTTCCTGACCCCTGGCGTAGAGGATGAGCTAGGGAATAGTAACTGTAGGAAATTGTTTTTCAATATTCTGAAACTTTGTTTTTAAGGCATTGACCTATTAAGTCCTTCAAGTACAGTGTCAGAAATTCTAGAACATTCGCTTGTACATGTGAACGAGAAAGGTTAAGAGTGACTGATCACAGGTCTAGCTCTAAAACTCTATTTTCTCTTTCATGCTATTCTCTCTAAATGTCTTATCTTTCAAGTATAAACTCTTTTTTTTTTTCCAATCCCAAACATCTTGAAGTCAGAACTCTGCCGCCTTGTACTCTGCTGACATTTTATTTGTGAAAGAGAAAGCAGGGTGATAGAAAGCAGGCCCATTTTGAAAACCTACGCAGTCTCCACTTAAAATAAAGCATTTCAGGTTGCCTAGAGCAGCAAGGCTAGTATTTGTTACAGCAATGTAAGAATCTGAATAATGATGATAATAAACCAGTGAGTGTGTCAGGAAACTGTTTTCGTTCATCAAGACGCCTGGATGTGGATGTTTGGCCCACACCTTCAGGCTGAGCGATTTCCCTATATTCTGCCCAACAACCTGGCCTCTGTTGCCCACCTTCAGTGACTTCTGATTTGTCAACTCCTTTCCTAATTTATGATCTATGATGTGCCCTGCTAGTACAGTTGACCCTTGAACAACATTTGTTTGAACTGTGCAGTCCACTTACACATGGGTTTTTTCAATAAATATTTACAGAACTATAAATGTTTTTTCCTTATAAATTTTCTTAAGAATATTTTCTTTTCTCTAGCTTATTTTATTTAAAGAACCTATGGACATAGATAAAATGAACTGGTTAACAGAGGAAGGGGGGATGGGGAGTTGGTGAGAGAAGAGTGAAAAAGAAGGACAACTATAAGATGATGAAAAATTATTTGACTTTGGGTGATGGGTACACAACATAATAAACAGTTCAAATGCTGTAGAAATGTTTACCTGAAACCTAAGTACTCTTATTGATCAATGTTACCCTGCTAAATTTAATTTTCTAAATAAAATTTTAAAAAAATAACACAGTGCATAATATATATTACAATCAATTATGTGTTAACCAACTTTATATTATTGGCAAGATTTCCAGTCAACAGTAGATTATATTATTAGGTAAGCTTTTGAGAAGTTAAAAGTTACACATGGGTATTTGTATCAGCAACCCTAACCTTCATGTTGTTCAAGAGCCAATGGTACACTGAATATGGGAGAAACATTTTATCACTTGACACTTTAATAAACTGAAATTGCCATTTAGCCAAACTGTTTGAGTATACCTCAATTTTAAAAAGTGACATTTTCAGTTAAGATGGAACTAGTTGAATTCAGGCTCAATGTCTGCTCTAAGATTTGCTCCTTGAAAATCTACTTTGCGATGCCTTTTTGTCATTAAACTGACCAAGTCTGATGGATCCTAGAGAGGTATGTAATAAATGACACCACTATTAGGTTTTTAAATGTGGTATCTGTACTAATTGCTTGCTTTTATCCTTAGGACCTCTAGATATTATGGAATTTACTATTTAACAAATACATGGACTCTCCTGATTCTTGGGGCAAGTAAGAATTTTAGATCAAACCCCTAGAGTTAGAGAAAAGATGAAAAGTATGTAACTTGTCCCACATCATGTGGTTAGTTCAGTAATCAGCATGTAAGTCCTGGGATGCCTTCTCCATCACCTTTCTACCACTGTGAGCTACAAACAGGACCATTCAAAAGAGCTGATTTCATTGTCATTACTAATATTAAAAAAAATTGTAAGACGTTACCTGGAAGACAGATACCAAATTGTTTTATACCCCCAAAATTAACAATTATTTTCTTTCAAAAATATATTGATAAATTTAAGCACTGAAGAAAATCAAAGGATGTAATCAATTATCTGAATATTCCCAATATTTGACATTACAGACTTATATAAATACACACACCTGTAGGGTATTACCATTTGGCTCAAATCTATTAATATCTAATTTTTCAAAAGGGGAAGAAATCACTCTGTGTTAGCATTTGACAGCAGGAAACACATAAGGTGATTATATTTTAACTGGTTTTTATTACATATATTTTAAATGTCAAAACTTTATGAGATGGCTTAATATGTAGTTGTTCTAATGTAAGTAAGTTTATGAGTGAAATAAAATGGTAAAGAAAAAAATCATTAAAGAGGGTAACAGACTGCACCAGATGGCTCTCAAAGTCAACCAAACTTCTTTTTTGGAAGACTCTCAAAGACCATAAGAAGTGGCATTTTTTTTAAAGGAGAATATCTCCCTTTGTAATGTAAAGGAAAGGTTTCTTGGTTTTGTTGTTAAATGTAAATGTATCCTGTATTTGAATATATGGCATTCCTGTTTCCATCTAAAGCCATGGAATGGAGTTGGGTCTTTTTTCCCCATAAAATGTAATTATGGAAAAAAGAGCTTGTGAGTGAATTATTTGAAGTAGAAAAATATGAAACAACCTCTTTCAGGGAAAAGGAGCTCCAATAGTGGATGACATAATGCTCAGGTTGCTACAGACTCAAACACACTATTAATACTGTGTTGTTTTCATTTACTCGCACAAAGATCACAAATAAATATTTGACATCCTAAAACACACATGTCTAATTCCGCAAGCTGTTATAATGAAGTCTTTTGAATTATTATAAATGCTTGAACATTAAAAATTCATCAGCAAGGAGAGAGAGGTGCTTTCCATTTGTGGTGTTCTGGATTTAAACACAACCCGCTAAGAATGGCTGATTGTCCCGAGGAAGCACCGCTGACAGCCATCAGCGGGTCTGTGCAAATGGTGTATGGAAAAGGTAATAAGAGCTTCAGGAGTATATTTCAGCCCATATAATAAAGTAATTGTGAACGTGTAATTGCAGTCTGGTTCCATACCATATTAGGGTAAGGAATGAGATGGTAAGAAAATAGGAGATTCACAGAGTTATTTTGTAAGCAATTTCAGCAACGACTGTGTCACAGAATATGCAGCATTTGTCAGAAAAATAATTTTCAAATGCACAGAGGTGTTTACCTTTTGAAAACCATTACGATGAACCTGAAAAATATAAACACTGGTAATTTTACCATTTAAAAAATATCCTGAACTTATGAACAACTTTGAATATAAAAATGATGTTGAATATTAAGCAACTGATTTCAGTCCATTAAAGCAGTTTTAAAGATTGAACATAAATGTCTATATTTTTAAATGATACTTAGTTCAAATTTCCAAAGACTTAAATATTTGCAATGATTAGGATTTCAATTTTAAAAAATTAATTCCTTTGGCTACTTCATAAACAATCACTATTGGCTTAAGTTACCAAGTTACCGTATCCCATAGGCTATCACTGGCTCTCATAGCAAGAGTTGAGAAAGGCCATGGAATGCTGCTTCTACTCTAAGCATGTCATGTAGACTTAAAAAAAAAGGAAAAGGAGCAGAGAAGGTAAACGCCTGAATGAACATGGGGATATTGAGAACTTAATAGAAATAGTATTTAGGTCAAATATTAAAGTTGTCCATTTGAATCTCAGATCACCTATCTTCTGTTAACGGAGTTATTTATATCACATCTAAGATTATTACCTCTGTAAGTGCACACATTTTTTTTCCTTTTTCTATCCGATACTCAGCAGACTTTCTGGTAGATAGTAATCACTAAAAATATTTAATGAATAAATTAACCAATATTTGCAAATGTCATGCTGCTGGAAGCAGCGTCTATAAAATCTCTCTGGCCTGGGTCCTAAAACCCATGGGGAAATAGGCTATGGAATCAGACACAAGAAATCTGCTTCTCTTTTTATTATTATTTGTTCCACTTTATGAGGCTCTGTGAATAAATGTAAACTGCGGATATACACAATATTCACTGGCCCTCTCTTTCAGATGAAACTCTAAAAGATAACATACATGGGAAAAACACCTTGATTTTGGTAAAAATAAAATACTACTAATATTATAGGTATTTCTCATTTGCTTAAATGGAGTTTCTAGAAAATAAAACGTATTTTTGTCATTAAAAGATATCCATTATTTACACATGCCTAACTGTTTACAAAGAAATTATTTCAAATACCGTTTATGTCTTAAATGAAATAAAGGGAAAACAAATCAATCCAATTCAATGGTGTGCTATGGACATCAGGTATATTGATTGGCATTTGTTAGAAAATCTCACATACACACATGTAAAATTTACCCATCTCGTCTTGTATAACCAGAACTACTGTTTTCCAAGAAAAGTTCATCCACTGAATTGTGTCCTAATGATGATGAAATAGGAGAGAATGGCTGCCCAGAAACAAAAGCCCACTGTAGGCAGGTGAGGATATAGGTAGGAGAACACTGGTAAAAGTCATCTAGGAAAATAAGGATAAAGGAACCTTTAAAATAATGTCAATCATCTTATAAATGATGTCTGTGGTAGAAGGAAGGGAGGAAACAAAAGAGGGAACGAAAACGGGACGGTGGGATCCAAACCTGAGACAACTATTATGTTACAGGTCTTGCCCTGTCCTATACCTGTCCGCACCCCACCCCCAAATCATCACCATAATCATTCAATTTCTTCATGACCCTTTCCTTTTCTTGGATTTTCTAGATTCTTTTCAGGTTTGGTTATATATTAATGCCTACCAATCTAAGCCGACTCTCGACTGCCTTCCTCCATCACAGAGCATCATCGGGGTTTGGCCAGTGCTATGAGATTTTTCTCTTTCATTGACTCATTGGCTCTCTGACTTCCTCCTTCTTTAGCATAATGTCACTTTAAGCATAATGTCACTATGCCCATGGCCCCAGCATTACTGAGCTCTAGTTACATAGTTTTCCATTTTAGACTAAGATAAAGTACTTTAAGTTTTCTTATAAAAAATAGAGTTAGTGAAAGTCAGGGAAAGAATAAGAATGAACAAAATGTTCCATTCTCCATGGGAGAGATAACCTAACAAAATAAAATTATACAAGGCCTCTAGTGTATTTCTTAAAAACAAAGACAAAAGGCCATTATGTTATTTCATGCTTCTCAAACTCGTGCCCCTAGAAGCAGAGTAATATGCCAGGGTGGTAAGACTCTAGAATATTATTGGTTATCTTCCTGGAACATAGAGTGGCCTCAATTGTAAGTGATTTAAAGTATCATATTTACATTAAAACAAACATAGATGTGTTACAGAACATAATATAAAATCCACATATTTCTTAAAGATGAAATATCAGTACTCTAAGGCCTATGTGAATTTCAGAGACATTTCTATGCTGCTCGTGGTGTAAATTCACTAGGGTACATCCACAGAAAAATTTGAGGACTTTGCCGTGTGAAGATTTAGAGATTGTTAGATCTCTTCTAAACTGCTGATAAACATTTCTGAACATGTTTGGACTCTTGAATATACTTCCCAAATTTACTAATAATAATATAGGTATCTATCTCTGAACAATAAATTTCAGGAAAACGATTACTAAAACCATTGGGATGTTAACTTAGCATGTACGCTTCTAAGACTATACACAAAGAATTAATATTCCTTGCTAGCAACTGGGTTTTGATAAAAAAAAAAAAATTCAGGTCCTGGCCAGTTGGCTGACTGGTAGAGTGTTGGCCTGGTGTGTGGGATGTCCCGGGTTCAATTACTGGTCAGGGCACACAGGAGAAACAACCATCTGCTTCTCTACCCCTCCCCCTCATCTCTCTCTTTCTTCCCTTCCTGCAGCCATGGCTCAATTGGTTGGAGTACATCAGTTCCAGGCACTGAGAAGGCTCTGCAGAGCCTCTGCCTCAGGTGCTAAAAATAGCTCAGTTGCCAGTATGGTCCCAGATGGGCAGCACATTATCCCCAGACGGGGGTTGCTGGGTGAATCCCAGTCAGGGTACATGTGGGAATCTGTTTCTCTATCTCTCCTCCTCTCATTTAGAAAACTAAATAAATAAATAAAAGAATTTTCAGATAGACAACAACACTCTAGTGTGCTTTAAGAAGTGAGATTTTTATGTGACTCAGCCTTTTGGCTGAAGCATAAAACATCTAGATGCTTATCATTCATCTATAGTTTGAAAAGTCATCAAAAAATAGATAAATACCTCATCATTCATTTGATCATGTAATTCCCCTAGGCACTCTTATCTAGTGCATTCTTACTAGGGTTGAACATTACTTATAGCTACGTTGTTAAAACACAAAACTGAGGCTTTCATTCCCCTTGTTCCTAACTGTTCCTGGTTGTCTCCCCATTCTTATTTCAGTGAGTCCCTCTTCCTTCCTTATATCCTATTTCTCACTACAGGTGCGTCAGTCTCAACCCAGACCCGTTAGCTCACTCCTTATGTAGTAACCCTTGATGTCTCACCTCCATGGACTTCCTCATTGTATGTTCTTTGTAGTCTTTTATTAGACACTTTTTAGTCACAAATAATTAGTGTCCATTTGTCTCTCAGATATCAAAATTCTGTCACTCAGTGTGTTTCTGTTTTTGCTCTGACTCTGAGAAAGCAAGAGCCAAATGTAATGTTTAATTGTAGTGATCTAAGAAATGTGTCTCTGTTTTGGTAATACTAATATTAGTCTTGCTGTATCTGTTGCTTCTTATTTTAAGTTGCTTCAAGTGATTTTGAAAAGAAATAGAAAGTCTAAAAAAAAAATAATTCAAAAACAGGAACTAATTCTCCATAACCGTTGATCAAATTTTAAGGCCAACTGAAATGACATTTCCTCCAGGAAGCATTCCGGATTCCCTCACTTCAATTCATTACTTCTTCTTCTGCTCCCCAAAGCAGTGTGACCATAGACTTCACAGCACTTCAATTACACTACAACGGTGTTCGGGTTATCTGTACTCCTCTCTGGGTTAACCACATGGAGGCGGGTTCATTCACGTGTACTCTTCTCTGCCCCCCCCCAGTCTCCTCCCTCAACACTCTCCATTGGGCTCTGCACAGGTTTGGGGTTCAGCAAATGCTTTTCAATTTCTAAAAATGAATTAAATGTGCCTTATTAACAAAGTCCAAAGCTTCTTTAGAAGTTCATTTCAAATTTAAAAAAAACAACAACAAACAAACCTATTTCTAAGCTAAAATATTCTCATTTCATCCCTGTGCAAATATTTGTACGGGGACTGCATTAGAGCTACCTGAAAGTAAGAAGTTATAATGGAAACAGTGACACAGCCTTAAGTGAGGCAACCAAAATAGGAACTACTTTAATACTTTTACTGAAATGTTCTCTGCTTGATAAAGTTCATTACCAGAATATCATCTTCAAAAGTGAAATGCATTCAACTGAGCACGTTTTTTTCATTTTGTAAATAGATTATTCCTTGCCTGAGCTCTCAGTAGAAAGTACAAAATAGTCTTCCATAACATTAGAAAAATGTCACCTCATACATAAAGTTAAAATTTTAAAATAAAATAAATTTTTTCTTCTTTAGCATTTTAAAGGTACAGTTGTACCTTCCTATAGCAATCACCCTGCACTGCATACTATATTAAGGACTGAATCATCAGCCTGCAATTTGATATGTTCTAAAATGTGTTGAGATAACATATTAGAGCCCAGAACAAAGTCAAGTCCCGTGGGATATCCTAAGGCTATAAAGTCACCATCTTTTCAACATCCTCCTACTTATTACTATGGTTTTATTTAAAATGTCCCTGGCACTAATCTTTTTCTCACCTATTCAAAATGACATAGAAAAGTAGCTATGTGGTAAATTTACAACCCAAGTTCCAAATTTTCACATCACATCAACTAAAAAATTATGCACAGCATATTCATTATATATTTTTTCTTCTACATTAATAAGTTCCTGACCAGTCTGGGGGTTACTGTAGCCAAAGTTACCTTACAAAGTAAGTTTTGCCCCGCTTTGAAAATTACATACGCATTGGGTTTAGATATCTTAATAAGATAAATGATATATCATCACCATTGCATCTTGGCAAAGAAGTGATAGCAGAAATTAATCTTTGACCTTTAAGTTTTCAGCAGTGAAGTCATTTTTCCAAGAAACAAACATTCATATATGTATTAATGTCATTTTACAAAAAGCACTGCATTTTTAACCAAAATTCAGATACAATTTTTAATCAAAATTTAGGGACAATTTTATGACAACTCCAACTCAGAAATATTTCCTTTCTCCTCTACCCACACGCCCCCAGACCTTTTCTAAAGTTTGAAAGTTATAGAAAGGCAATTGACCTCAGTAAATTTTTCTGCTGGCTTACATTTTTTCTTTCTTTTCAAAGTACTCTTTAGGGGGGGGGGGGGAAGGAAAGACAAACACTCTTCATATAACAAGTGCCATAAGAAAAAATATGTTCTGGCAGACTTTTCCCAACTTGTAACTGCAAAGAATTTACATCATCCAAGTATAAATGCAAATAGTAAAAGAAAAAAAATCTCAAAATGGATTTTTGTTCTACTTTCAAACTCCGAGGCTAAGGGAAAACAAGTGTTTCACTTCAGAAATGAATAACGAAGGACTTCAGTATACATATACCTTTCTCTTTTAGGAAAAATTGCACATAAAAGAGCATTTTTTGGCACGGCTGACCTGCAGAGATATGGAGCTAAGCAGAGTCATGAATTCACTCACTCTGATATGCACACATGATACGCAATTAAAATCTCCATTCACATTCCTGCCGGGTTGTCAATCATGAGGAAAGCCTTTTTGACAACATTCAGCGAAGCGTACCAACTAACCGCTCAACAGGAACTTAAACAGTAACAGCTTTTGTTTCTAGCAAGAATGAATTTTTTACCAAGATTAGGTTCAGTTTCTAAGAAATCATTATGCTCTAAAATTCAGGGCCTTTCATTAAAAATGAAAATGTGTCATCAAGATTTTGGCAATCCATGTGATGTAATATCTAGAAAGTATGAGATACATAAAAAATTCTAGCCTTTTCTACTAGGGGAATCTTTTTAACTTTTCCTGTTTAGAACAATGAACAATGCTCTTACAATGCAGTTCACTGGGCGGAAATGTGACGTTTCTAATTCATTCTGAAGTTTTTCACTAGGATTTTAAAACTTTAAAAATAGATCAGAACTCTAATCTCACTTGAAAAATGAATGGCCAGTTTATATAGCAATGAGAAAATGACTTTTTAATCATAAGATTAATATTTAGAATATATAGTTGATGTATTATAGAATTGTACACCTGAAACCTATATAATTTTGTTAACCAATGTCACCCCAATAAATTCAATTTTTAAAAAAAGTATAGAAAAGAAAGAGGTTAAAAGAAGAATATTTAGCATGTTAGAAATACCGCATGTATCAAATCTTTCAATTTATAAAGCTCTATAGAAAATATTACGCACATAAATTTTTTCCAGATGAACCCAGAAGGTACTCTGCTCATAACTTAGTTTCTGTTGAACATCTAATCAAAGACTGTGCCCTTCATAATAGCACATTAGTGTGCTTTAAAGCCATAAATCCATAAAAACAGGGCCCAGTAAAATTAAATATAGGATGTTTGTTAATCTGCTGCTGTGTCTGTTTTGAGCAACTAACCTTGGATTACAAATCTGAAACAAGTTAATACTATCAGATATTGAAATATTTGTCTTCTTCCTTATCATGTTCTGTAACTGAGAGAGCAGATGCATCCTGACCATTAGCAGTCATGACAAATTGCCTTGCTAATGAACGTTACACACTGAAAGTGCCATAACTGATTAAACTACAATTTCCCACTACCAGAGAGAGAGAGCTGGGGACTCCAGCAGTGGGCAGCTCTGATACTCTGCCAACAGGCCTTCAGGGCACCGAGTGATATTTAGAAAAACACTCTAAATTCCATATGAACATCTTCTAAAAGCCTATTGTATACAACAGGTTTTTAAAGAACATTAGATAAAACAGCTTAGGTTGTAGCTGATGAGCCATGAAAAATGGATGTCTTTTAACTATTTGGTATCCTTGCAAGTATGTGTTGAAGAATATTCTGTGTGGGTTTTTCTCTCTCTCTTCTTCCTTTTCCCCGCCCCCAAGACATTGCGTGTGCTTTGCATTTCACATAAAATCTTTCTTTTGTCAGTTCCTTTGTTGGTGCAAAATTGGCAGCAGTTCAAATTCAAAGTACTCCTATTCATTTACTGACCAATGTCATGCTAGTTCACATCAGCCAGCGAGCTAAGCTCTAAAAAAACATAAAAGACTTGCTTCACCACTGACGAATAATGTGTACATTTTTACAGAGCTTAAACCTTAATGCTTTCCCTGAAACTAACAATACAGTATATCTTATCATTCCTTTTTCACAAGCAGGCAGCTGCTGAAACGCTTGCCACTTCAAAATATCAATTGCTTGCCAGAGTTTTCCTCAACACACCCTGTCAAACTCATGTATATTGTGCAATGAAAATGGTGCAGAGCTGAAAGCTAGAAATTGTGTCAAATTCTGCTGTAAGGGTATGATGTGCAAAGAACAATGTATGACAACCGTAGAGACTACAAACAATGGCACTGGAGCCAGGGACTTCATAGATCACAACTGTGCCTGTACATATTTTATTGTAGGCATTATATATTTAAAGCATGACAAATGTGCCATTGTACATTATGTGCAGCACAAATAGAAGCTCCACCCACTAGTTTGCCTTTTGCATTTCTCCTGATGATGGAAACAGTTGGGTTTTATTTCTTTTCCTTCTCTTAAAACATTTAAGTTTCTCAAATCATAAGGAAGAAGATACACACACGCATGCACACACACATGCACACACACACCCACCCACAGGGTTATCAAAATGAGTAACAGAAAACACTAGACAACAATACAAAATGAGAAAATGAGATCTTGTTCTTTAAACATTTTGGCTTCTCTCTGAGCACAGAAAAGCCAGGATTACTTTAAACACTTAGCAAGGGTGTCAAGAGACCTGTACTACCACTATGCCTATAAATTGTTGTCTACCTAATTTTAATGCAGTTAAGTGCTGGCATACTGATTTGCACGATTTTCTGGAAAAATGGAAATCCCACGTGAATATGTTCTTTGTATGCAGAAAATATGGTTTAAGAAGCTTTTACTATTATTGCTTTCCTATGCCAAAAGGACAATTAAGCAAATAGTATTTCACTACTGTTTCAGGTTTATAAACTAACACCAATTCCTGTCCATTTAGAATTTAAATATACCTTCCCATTTCCTAATACGCTGTTTACTTTAAATGATTCTGGTTATTGAAAACTTGTGTTTTTTTCAAACATCTCCTTAAATATTATGTAAAATCTAAAAACCTTCACAATTTGGAACACATCTACTTAATTATAAAGGGTTCCTGGTTATCACCACACTAAACTAATTTAGTCAATATGTGTGGAAATGAAAATGTGTATGGGAGGAAATGAGTTTGAATATATATTCATCTCCTCTATGATCTAGCATAGGTAACAACATCTTTATCACACAAGTAGCTTGGAGTGGCATTAACTGACTCTGAAGCTAAGAAAAATGAACAGAAATGCTTTTAAGGTGCTAAATATTTTGGAAAGAGTATAGGGTACTGACCTTTGGTGTATTGATTAGTAGGACAATGATGCATTATTAACACACAGCAGCTGCACCTGAACTGCTGCCATGAATACAGGGTAGGGCAAAAGTAGGTTTACAGTTGTGAGGACATAAAACATAAGAGTTTATTCTTGTATTATTATTTATTAATTCTTGTGTTATTTTCCATCCAAACAACTGTAAACCTACTTTATGCTCCACCCTGTATAATAGTCTTTTATAGCCATCAGGAAAGTGAGGTAGGAGGCCTTTATTAATCACCAGGTCAAGACTGGCACATTTTTGTGAACTTTAGTAGGCAAAGTATCCCTTACTGAAATATAATGTTGGTTATCACTAATTGTAAACATGGTTTTTTGAACTTCCCAGTGAACTATTCAGTGCTTGACTACCACTGAGCTTGTTATTGTCTGGTAATCGAGGAAAACATGCTCCATTGTGGGAGGTTGTTACAGGAGCTGAATTTCAAAAGGCGACTGTGTCACTGAAGGATGACTTTACAATTATTTGGCATTACAAGTTCAGGGATATTAGCATACATGATAACTTTTCTTTAATTAAGTAAAACTGTTCACGAACTAGAAAAGCTGCTTTGGAATTTTTCTTCCTTTTTATTTCCTAAGCAGTTCTTAAAAGATTAGTTTTGCAGTAAAATTTTGAGAGTTACCTTGAAAAATAACAGCATAATTTATTTCAAAAAAGTTTAATTTGGGGAAAGAAAAGATTATCCCATTAGCCTTAGTAACTGAACATAGCGCACAGAGCCCATTATGAAGAGTCTTTTATGCCCTGGCAGAAAGTCATTAACATAAAATAAATCATTAGCTTTGATATTAAGCTTCTACTATCTGCAGGTTGCTATGATTAATGTTCATGACTGCATCTGCCAAATAATAAAATATACTTTTTGTTGAAAGGTTACCCTGCTTCTTTATTATTAACATTTCTTTTTTATCCAATTGTTACTGGCATTTTTAGGTCGAAGAATGTTGGCATAAAAAACCTGGGTTTTACAATGGTAAAAAGATGCCCATGCATATAACACTTTATCCATCATTCTTTAAAATTAACCATTTAATTGAGTTAAAAGACTTAAGGAAATCAGGTGGTACATAGATATGCTTTCAAAGTAATTGGACCATCTTTCAGACCCAGTGGTTCATTCATTAATTAATCTCGTACATTGTATTTCGCGTCTCTGACCCATATAGCAGAGAAAAGTACAGAGGGGGCAAGTTTGCTTCCCTGAAGTCAGGAACTATAGGGGGGCATTTCCCTCTGTAGCAGTTATTCTCAACTTTCATTTTATCTTTTTCCACTGCAAAACAGACAACAGCTTCCATCTGTAGCATCTCTCATTAGGTACATTGGCTCTCAATGTGGAGAGGGAAAAAGAGGCCCCCTGAGGGGCTTATCAATATCTGAGGGAGGGAGATTACAAACTGTACCTACATCTACCCCATTTTCCCAAGTTCACCTTTGACCCTCTAGAAAGGTTACCCCTTGCTGAAAGAAACACTACTCTACAACTTTGGAAAACACGTTTATTCCGCTAGAGTAGCAGAAAGAGAGGAAATGGACTGAGAATACAGTATTTTTCTAAGGGCCACCATTATTTGAATTTTCGAACATCTTTCATCACAGGATTTCAAAATAATCTACCTCTGTTGACTCCTTAGTTGTCATAAAACTCCTTGATATAAATATAAATTATTTTCTCTAGTGAATACATGGAAGATTGGGACACAGGTGGATTAAGGTTTTAGTGTCAGAACTTTTAGCAGACATCAAATGAAGTCAGGCTTCTAAAGAGAAAGGGGAGGGAATCTATCCTTTCAGAGGTCTGTTTAGTTTGCCGAAGGAGTGGGTCAACATAGTTCTAAGAGCCCTCAGTTTTTATTTCAAATCTTCAACAAAAAGGAGTTCTTTCTTGGGAAAGGCCTATGGTTTTGCTCAGAGGGATCTAGTTCGTTGTCATTACTAGGTTATAATATGCCCAATTAAATCCCACCGTTGTGAAAAGCATCTGCTCCTGTGAAACATGCCTAAATTTCTCAACGTGGAGTGGTAATGAGGCATTCTTACCAGTCTCCATGATTTCCTTTACTGTCCTTGCACAGATTGATGAAATCTGCTGTTTATGATGAATTCTCATGTATTTATGGGTCAAAATATATCCAGGACCATGAAAAACATATTAAAACACAAACTCAGACAGACAGACACACACACACACACACACACACACACACACACACACACACACACACAACTAGGTCTGACTATTTCTGACTAGGCCACTCCCCAAATAAGGGGCTAAAACACTTCAATCAAAAGGCATTTTATACAAAAGCTGACATCGCCACTGCTGTGGGTCAGACACATATAAATTGTAAGTCTACATAGTAACTCAAAATACTTTATATTTTCTTGCTACTGGTAAAGCTTCTCAATAGCCAACCATGGCCTCAGTTTAATTAGCCATCCTTTTACAACAGTTTCATAAAAGCATGTGATTCAGAAATGAAAAACAATAAACACTTGGCTGAAGCAGAACCATTTAACAATCCGAAGTGAAAAAGGGATACACAAGACCATTATTAGTGATGTTGGCTTCATGATTTTTAGTACTATAAATATATATTAGCTATAATTTTTTATGAGTAAAATGGAAATCTAAAGGTAGATTTTAAAAGTTAACTTTAACATTATGGACCAAGTAAGGCAAACTTGCTTGAAGAGGTCTGGAAAACATTGGTACGTCCTGGCAGGAAAAAGCAGGCTCTTCTTCCTGGCATTATCCTTCTTCTGTTTTTTTCTGTTGCCATCAACACCCAAGCATAAAGCAATATAATGTTCCCATTTTCAAAATGAATGTTACAAGGAGAAACAGGTTAAAATCAAGAAAAGCTTATTTAGGTTCATGGGAATTCCATGTCTTAAAGTATTATGGAAGAATTGCTATAATTAACAGCCTGTTGGCACTTCCATTATAAACCACATTTCTAAGCAGTGTATAACTCAACTGTTTTTAATGAGAAATTGCTCTTTGGGATAAAACTTGGCATGTATGGCTTAAAACAAAAAGTCCTAAATTACTTCAGGCAGATATTAGCTGAATCATTTTGGCCCTGGTGTTCCAGATCCCTAGTGTGCAGTCCATTTAACACAATCACTATCTACTGCTGATCCTCTCCACCAATGGAGACCATGGACCCAGACTCTGGAAAATACACCTCCAAAGAAAAAAATCCATTAAAAATATATCAATAACATCAAAGTGGAAATATATGAAAGGAAAGAAAGTATCTTTAAAACTGTAAAAATAAATATTCCCACATTGAAATTTTGTTTGAATTCAATTGAAATAAACAAGGTGGCCCCCAGCCTGACTGGGGGTGCTACAGTAGATAAATTGTCAACTTGGGCCACTGAAGACATAAGTTCAAATCACCTCCTCACCCCTGTTGCCAGCTTGAGTGCAGGGTCGCTGGCTTGAGGATGGGGTCATAGACATAACCTTGTGGTTGCTAGCTTGAGCCCAATGGTTGCTGGCTTAAAGTCCAAAGTTGCTGCCTGAGCCCAAGATTGCTGGCTTGAGCAAGGGGTCACTAGGGGTTACTGGCTAAGCTGGAGCTCCCCCCCCCATCAAGGCACATATGAGAAAGCAATCAATGAACAACTTAAATGCAGCAACTACAAGTTGATATTTCTCATCTCTCTTCCTTCCTGTCTGTCCCTGTCTATAACCCCTGTCCCTCCCCCCAAAAATATAAGGCACGCCTCGGTTTCTGTGGTGCTCAGGTGTGGCACCAGAGTTGGATGGCAGCATATTTTTGAATTCATCAAGAAAGGCTTCATTAATGGCAAGCCAGCACACATAGTGAAAATATATGTAGAATTCTATACAATAGCTTGTCTGTATGGATATAAAATGTACTTAAAAAAACAAACAAACAGTGTACCACCACTTACTTGGAGATGGGGCCTAATGAAAAGCCTTTAACAAGAAATTATTGAATAAATATAATTCAAACAGGAAAGCTGATGGTGAAAGATATCCTGGAAGCTATGTTTCGACTTCACACATATACTGTTTCTTATAAGACTGTCAAAGCACAATCCAAGAAGAAAAGATGTTAAAAAGCAGAGATATAACTTTGTGATGTTTGCCTATCGGGAACCTGATCATTCACAATCATGCTAATGGCTGTACTTTTTACCACAAAATCTTGTGAAAGAAGATATCATGAACTGCTTTTCTGAATGCTGAAAAAAATCTTGGATAATTTAATCTCTGATTTGTCATAGAACCATCATATAAATGACATTTTATTTAAATTCCAAAACATGGCCTCATACATGAACAATTTAGTCTTTCAAGTTAGTCCTTTTGTACCCTGGTGGTGCATGAAGTAATGTTGTTGACTGTGAAGACATCACTGATTATAATATCCTTCTGATAAGAATTTCATTGTAAGAAGAAAGTATTTGAATATTCAATAAAGCTATTTTTTAAAGGCAGTCTTCAAGCATTTAAATGGAATGTTTCTTGCAGGTGAGAACTATGGTTCTTTTATATAGAAGAACATGGAAGCTTCTTGCAAACAAAAACTATAGTTGTTGTCTTTGGAGACACAATATTTATAGTTTACTATAATCTTATTTTCTCCTCAGAGTACACATTTTAGAATCTTGGATTTGATTGTATACAATATGTTTTATCTTAAATAATTAATAACATTAAAAATATAATTGATAGCCTGACCAGGTGATAGTACAATGAATAGAGTGTCAGACTGGGATGCGGAGGACCCAGGTTCAAAACCCCAAGGTTGCCAGCTTGAGTGCAGGCTCATCTGGTTTGAGCAAAGCTCACCAGCTTGAGCCCAAGATCGCTGGCTTGAGCAAGGCGTCACTCAGTCTGCTGTAGCCTCCCAATCAAAGCACATATGAGAAAGTAGTCAATGAACAACTAAGGTGCCGCAATGAATTAATACTTCTCATCTCTCTCCCTTCCTGTCTGTCCCTATCTGTTCCTCTCTGTCTCTGTCACAAAAAATATAACTAATAGCATTTAATCAAGTAATAATATTTTATTTTTATTGAAACATAAGATAAATATTCTACCTCATGACTTCCCAGAACCCTTGAGATTCACATTTATATAGCCAAAATGTAGGATATTAAGTATCTAAATTTGATTAAATTCTGCATGTCCACTCTTCCTATTTTAGTTACCTATGTATATTCTGATGAGAACACAGAAGTATGTAATTGTAACTCACCTAATTAACTATATGCCAACTAAAGATCAAGAGATCATAGTCCCACTTTCATACTATGTTAGCATCTAATTTCTCACTGATAAGGGATGTTCAAGGATCTGTTTCCTAGTTCTATATACATTGTACATAAAATGTGTTAGGATAGGAGAAAATTATGAGAGATTAGAAATGCCCACCATAGTTATTTTTCCCTTCAGTATCATATTTATGTTTTCTTGGTCTGTTATTGTATGATCCTATATCATGCCTTCAGATGGTAGACTTGGGGGAAAAGAGAACAGCCTAATTCAGAATTTTAAAAAGTAGACATGGACCTGAGGAATGGCCAAATTTGATTTCCTTAACCAGAAATAAGGTCAGGCACTGGAGGAAGAATGAATATGTTAGCATGATTATGATAACAATTGCAGTTGGCAGAAAAGGGAGCTTGGCAGCCAAGATAAACACAATGGTGAGTCAAGTACCTGAGGAAAGGGAGGAGCATTCAGATTAGAGAGTAAAGACCTCCCATGTGCAGATTAAGACTGTGGAGAAGACAAGCAAGGGAGAGGATTGTTCCAGGATTGGGAAAGAGCTAACTGGGAAGGGGGTTGAGGAGGAGGGAGGAAGGAGGAGGGAGGAAGGAGGAGGGAGGGAGGAGGAGGGAGGGAGGAGGAGGGAGGGAGGAGGAGGGAGGAAGGAGGCCCTGGCACACAGACTGACCTGCTGCTGAGGGCAGGCATTAGTCAAGACAGGAGGCTCACTAGTAGTTGAAAAATATCCCCAGGGTCTTTTCAATTTTCTAGCACCCTATCCAAATGTTGAAAAGCATTAGAATAAATCATCCTTTATAGCTAAACAAAATCCCCCCACTTGAATTTTCTAAGTTATCCTTCTCTTAAATTGAGCCCATTAAAAAAAAAAAAAAGTACAACGGCAAAAAATAGTCCCACATACCAATACCAATATTTGATACCCAGTGTTCGTACTAAAAAGCCATTGTTAAACTTGAAACTTTCCCTACTTCTTCTAGTTTCAAGTACCTTACTTTTTCCTCTGTTCTTAAGTCCCTTACAATCATATCATTTAAAAAAAACTACAGTAAGCAGTTAATTAAGATAATATTTAAATATCAGTTTAGTTTTTCTAACTAAGCAAAATATCAAAATGCTCCTTAATATCATCATTCAGTAACTTTTAAAATACGTAATAAACTGAAGAATATTAAGCCATGTTAAAAATAACATTAATTCTCTAAAACTTCATAACTATAACTTTTACACAGACATTTACAATTGGAATTTGCGACACTGAAATATAACACAAAGTCAAGGTAGGTTTTTGTGTGAAATCTGATCTAGTGGCTAAAACTATATGATTTTTTTTTTGGTTTATGCTTTTCCTTATCTATAAATTTATTTAGAACATATTTAAAGACCTGAAAACTTATGAAAGAAGCCAGCTAATAAAACTCCCAGGGGAGTTTTAATTATACTAATGAAGTGCAAAGTATCAACTATGAATTTCCACAAGTCCTAGAAGTTATAGAGGTAGATAGGAAACTAATCAAGCATGATGCTCTAAATTGCTTATAACCCTCCCCTTCCTCCTCCCCCTCCCATCCTCCTCCATTTTCTTACATTTATTAATTAAAATAGAAATAATGACTCTATCCTAATATGCTTATAAATTCTGTATTTTATACGTGTTGAGTTTTGCCACATGAAAGTATGCTACATAATACTCTAAATAGGAAAATAAGCTCAAAAGAGATTTTGCAGGGATGATAATGTATCTTGTTTTTCTCAAAAGTTATCAGATGTCTACTGTTAGCCCTGACATTTAATGCAGAGTTCATCACAAATAAGTCCTTTCTCCGATGTTTATATGAAAAGATTATATACTGTTCTTCCTCATTTCAATGACAAAAGCCCAATATACAAAATGCCCATTATTCTTTATTCTGTATACAGCTAGTCTTAAGCATGGGTTTGTGTTCTGGACTTTCATGTGTCTAAATCAACCAAAGAAAGATTCAGGACCTGATTCTACAAAAGCAACCACTGAGAACAGTAAAGACCATTATTTCTCCTCCCACTGCTGGCAGAGGTCAGCATCCCTGTCATTAGCCATGTCATAACATAATTGTATTACTACTACTCCTTATGTGGGTAGATACTGAGCAATAACTGAACACATCACATCATTGTAAAAATGAAAAATTGCCACTTCTTTGTCCCAATTTAGCACAAAATCAGTGAAAACAATCTTCAGAAATGACACTGCACTAAGAAACTGAAAGGAACTATTATTACTCGGTAGGTATATATTTAAACTGATGCTTTGACATCCTCAACTAGAACAGAAAATGGAACTGTATTTTACTACTGAACTCCAATTGGGAGCTCTTGTAATCCAATTTCTTTTTGTAACATTCAGTTCAATTAAGGGATACAATGTTACTTAAAATAGTCTTAATTAGATGAAACAGATTGTGGAGCCCATCTCTCAATATGTGAAATATTACCATACTAAGTTATAAGAGGTGAAGACTGTGACTTCCAGCCTACATGCTTCTGTCCAGTGTATAAGCTATACTGCAGCTTAAAGGCTGACCTATATACAGCAACGTGCCATCCGTTCTGGCTGTTCGTATAAGAGATGCCTCTGCACAGTTGCCATAACCAGCATCATTCGCAGTGTTCTCACTTTTCTCCTGCAATGGGCTATGCAAAAATGGAGGCCAGTTTTCATAGTGATGTGTTCCCAACATAATGTGCTTTTATAATAGAGCAACCCTAGATTAAACTGTTTCTACAAAATCTCTCCTACAGAGTTTATTAACTGAAAATAATCTTGGCAATCTATAGAACAATGGTGCTAGAAAGTGTTAACAGAGTAAAACCACCACATTTGAGTTTAGAAAAGCTTTAGGAAGCAGATATTCATTTTCTCTATTAGGGTCTCTTCTGACATTGAGAAAATGGCATTGGGGGAAACTCTAGTTACAACTGCATTGCATGACACTGAAGCACAGAATGATACTAGTTCTGCTGGAATTTAGCACACCAATTTGAAGTAAAGTGTTGACAGATTTAAAATAAAGACAATTAGTAATTTATGATCTTATCGCGCTATTAAAAACAAATAACCTGACAAAGTGACTGTTTCTTATAATGAACTGCATATTCATTGCACCTCTGAAAGAGACAAGGTTTACACTGCAGTCCTATCTCTTGTATAAAAGTCTGCTTCAACTTGTTTTTACTAAAAGTGGACACAGCTTTCTTATTTTAGCTTTTCCAAACTTCTGCCCATTGGTCATATCCCTGCAAATCCATTGAAGTCATTGAAAAAAATGAAGCTAGCAATTAAAAATGTGAAGAGGGACAGAAACTTTGTAACAATGGTAATCATGATGGAGTAGGAAATACCAGTGCCTAGGCTTTCTGGGGCCTAGAAAACCTACTTGAGATGTTTAGTATAATCAGGACTTAGTGACAAATATATCTGATGGACTACTACACAGAGAAGGACAGGAGAAAATATCTGCAAGAAACATTTTCATGAAGTCTTCCTACTATGACAAATACATCTTATGACTTTGCATTTTAAAAATTCCATTATTCCCTGGATAAGTTAAATAGAAAACTTGCAACTAGTCAATAGAAAGGGTAGCTAATTTGCATTTAAAAAGAATAGTTTGCTCTTCATACACTGAGCGACTTAAAAGGAGCTTCAGTGAACTGGTAAAGAAATTCTGAAGAGTTTCTAAATTAATTTATTCAATTCACAGCACAACTCACTAAAATTATTTAAAGCACTTAATTGGAAAATGATTTAATATATTGAAGTAATTCTTGATTTTCCAAAGCATTTAGCTTTTAAATTAAATTTGACCCTACTATCACAAGAATGACGACTGAAATGTGTATTCAAGTCATTACCCTCTTTTTGGAGCCCCAAATCACTGATAAATTTAATAAGATGTGTCTAGTTTCATTGCCAAAATGTTTCTGACCTTTTGGTTTGGCTACTACTGTGGACTATGTCTTTATTATCCAAGATAGGACTGCTACTTATTTTTATTAGTATTAGTAATAGCGTTGTAAGCAAAATAAAAATGTTGCTAATACAAAATGCTTGCTTATAAAGGCAAAACAGATTTGAGAGTAAAAGAACTATGTTACCAATTAATTATGAAACTTCAGCACACAAACTTCTCTTGCCAAAGTTACCCGTACCTTCCAATTTGCCCAGGGCTACAGGGCTCCCTGTGTAATGAAAAGCTTTTTTGCCTTGCCCAAGACTAGTCTTCCCTTGTTTCTAACTTGCTTTAACATCATCGGTGCACAGCTCATCCATTTTCCTGGGTCTCGCACTGTACACAGCATTTAGGAGCTTCTCCATGGGGTGATAGCTGTGGTTCACTTAACTCACAGTTGTGTGTGTGTGTGTGTGTGTGTGTGTGTGTGTGTGTGTGTGCTCGAGCGCGCGCGCGCGCGCGCGCGTGCCGACTGAGCAAGTCGGTTGCGTGGTGGGCAGCCCGGGGGCTGAGGATGCAGCGCGCTAAATACCTCTATATCACGTAAAAAAAAAGAAGTTGTTGTTTGATGATGACTCGCCACCGGGCAAATGTTACTGAGTCCCAGCGATTTATCCAGTGGAATTCACAGACGGGCCAACAGGGAATTGCTTTCAGAGGCTCTGAGTATCCGGAAGGTTTACCACCGAGCGGGAGCTACGCATCCAAACCTCTCGCCAGGCGTTTCAGAGAACTCAATTCTCTCCGCCGACGTCCAGCCGGCGGGACAGTTTAGACACGTCCAACAAGCCCACGGCAGAGACGGCCTTGGCCCTACGGCTGCGCTAAAGAAGCCGGTCTTCACGCGTCCACCTTCTCCGGGCTGAGAGTTCGAGAAGCCCAGAGTGTAACCCCCTACCCGAGCACCCCCTGACAGTTCTAGCGTTGGGACGGGCTGAGCTTCGCAGTAGCTCCGGTCCGCGCCCCCACCCCGGGCCACCCGCCGGGTCAGCCTCGCCGCGGTCCCCCTCGGCCTCGGTGTCTTGGGTCAAGGGGCTGTGGGTACATCCCAGCCTGGGACCCTGCTCCAGCCTCGCGCCAAGTGCGGGAGCTTTAGACGTGAACGCGAAGCGCTCCGTCAGCTCCTTAACAAACTTGCACATTCCGCACGCACCCCACAAGCGGGAGCTGTCCCCCAGACCCATCTTCCCGCGCTGGGCCCTGGCCCGCAGACCGGCGTCTTAACACCGAGATTCGCCGCCCTAACGGGTTTGTGAAAACAAAAGAGTTGTGGAGCAATTTTCTCGGAGGGGGGCGGAGGCGTCTCCCGGGTCCCGCACCCCGACGCCTGGCCGCTCCTCTGACAATTAATGCCGAGCAGGGAAGCGGTGCCACGAGCCACCGCTGCCCGGGAGAGGCAGGGAAGTAAGAAGGGAAAACTGGAAAATAAACTGAATTCTCTCAGTCCCCCTCCGTTTCCCAACACCAGACACACCCCCAAACTCTACCGTGGTTTTCTCCTAATTTTTTAAAACGCCCCCCGGCAAACCAAGGCAGGGATCCTTAGCTGTGAACAGCAGGAAGGAAAAAATCCGAGCAAATCGTGTCACTTTCCGCATAATCGCGGTGTTTGACAAACCCCCGGAGCCGCTCCACAATATTTACTACCCAAGCGCACGCAGGGCTGCAGCGGGTTGCGAGCCGAGCGCGCCCCGGACCGGCCTCCTCCGACCCGCCCGGCCGCCGAGCTGGCCCGGACGCCGCCGCCCCCCTCCCGGGATCAAGCAGCGAGAACACGGTGGAAACAAAAGCAGAGCGTTCACCTTGTTGCAATAGTAGGGGTCCAGGCAGGGAGAAGGTCCCAGACAGGGAGCGTCGGGCGCAGCGGCGGGCTGGGCTGGAGGTGGATAAAATCTTACGTCCATTTCACTCTCACATCAAGCAACTCCTTTTCTTTTCCTTTTTTTTTTTTTTTTTTTTTTTCAAAAAAAAGTGTTCAGCAAAACAAGCTTAGACGGAACAGAGAGAGGTGTCTGGACTCAGGAGTAAAAGAAACACCTTCCTTCCCTCACATCCGTTTGCGGTTTGTTTAAGAAGAAGAGGAGAAAAAAAAAAAAAGAAAGAAAGAAAAAAAAGAGGGGGGAAAAGCGCTCAACTCTCCCCCAAGCCGCGGCGCGCACCCGTCCGCGCCGAGCGCGCAGCCAGCTCCGCCGCCGCCTCCCGGCCCCGCCGCCACCACCACCACCGCTGCCGCCGGGCAGGTAACTTCATGCGCTCATTGTCCCCCCGCCGGCCCCCCCCATCCCCGCCTCCCGCGCCCCTAGCCACCCGGCACACGCGCTCGCGCTCGAGCTCTAGGTACTGGGCGTTTTATTGGAGTCTCTGAGTTGTTCTGCTTTTAGTTTATTTTCTCCACCTTGGAGGCCTGGGATAGGGGGGGTGCACGAGGGGGGACAGGACGGGTGGTGGAGGGTAGTGAGCGCCCTGGGTCGGGCGGGTAGGGCGCGCCGCAGGACGCCGACTGCTCGCGGCCCAATGGCCGCTGCTCTAGCCGGGGGCTGTAGAAGGGAGGAGCGGTGAAGCAGGAGGAAAGCGCAGCCAGGCCCGGGACGAGGCAAAGGGACCCCAGGGAGCCTTTGCCGTGCCCGAGTCGCGCTACTCCGGGCAGCTTGTAGTACACAAAGGGGCTAGCGAGCCCGAGCCACCAGCGGCCGCGGGGCACGGCGGGGAGCGCGCAGCAAGGGGGCGCTGTGGTCCACCCCGCCCCGCAGCCCCGCCCCCGGGCCCGCCCTGGCCCCACCCCGCTCCCACCGCCCCTTTCATTTCTGTCCCACTTCCTTCTGGCGTCTCCCACCTCCCCATCCGCAGCTTTCCCTACCCGGTCTTGGCCCTCTCATCCCTACTCCCAGTTCCTGGGAAGGTGACTGTTTCACGCTGCGCCGTTCTTAGGGACCAGGAACCCGCAGAGAGCGCGAACTGTCCCAGGGACCTGAAAGAACCTCAGGGTGTGGATGGGCTGTAAGAGTCGTCTCCCTGCTGTTGCTCACTCCCGCCTCCAGCTCACCCCTCCCAGTGATATATGTCCCCAACGGAGGGCTTAGAAGGCTAAGGCTACCTTAAGCACTTGCAGAAGACCACAAGGGTTAATCAAAGGGTAAATGAAGGAACTATTATCAGCACGCAGAATAGCACAAAAGGGGAAACACGTGTGTATCCTATGTGCTCATTTGGGGATTCTTGTCTTTTAATAGTGGGAAGCCCACTGACTTGGAATCAGTCTTCCCACTTTTCTGGTTGGTAAGTTGGATGAGGAATGACCAATTATATTTTTCCGCCGTACCTCTTAAACTGGGAAACTTGCACATTGTGTCTCCAGGTGTTTGGAAAAGTTTTGCATACCTTAGCCTCTGTCCAACAGATTTATCACCAGGGCACTGTCCTTGGTGGAAAGTTCAAGCAGGAATGGGTAATATTTACTTTCTCAGGAAGGAGCAGCACTACACATTAGGGCCCAAGACCCTGCAAAAGAGCCTGGAAGTATTTACTTTAGTCCTCTTGTTTCTGGCACCAGGAGGATACTAATAACATTTTGCCACCCTGCACAACCTTCTAGTGCAAGTTGATTACCAACTGCTCTGCAACTTTCCAAAGCTATATTGCTTCCTCTACAATTGAGAGCATCAGTCATGTACAAGCAGAGAGATCTGGAAGAAAATCTATGAAGACAGTATAAAAAATGGTCAAATTAACATGGTTGGGCATCTATACATGGCTCCTCTAGGTACCTTTCATTAAGCATTGCTTTCTACTCCTTACATCATTTGTCTCTTAAGCCAGTGTTTTCTTTCGCCCTTTGTCATTTTTATAAATAGCAAAAATCCAGCTTTCTTTCTATCTCAGGATTGTCCTAGTGAAGATTGGTGTAGAAAAAGAGAGCAAGAAGAAGAATTTCTCTCCACTGGATCCAGAATAACCTCTATATTTATAGATCCATCAAGGCAAAAAATAAATGTAAGAAATAGAAAATATGGTTTTTCCCTTAATAAAGGTCTTTTTAGTAAAATTTAAGTGGTTTTGTGTTTGTAACTTCAGTGTTTAAAATTTCAATTGCAGATGCTAATACTTGCCTGTGTGTATTTCCTTCCACAATTAAAAAAAAAAACAACTTTAGGTTAAAATTAAATATTTCTAAGCTTAAATGTCTGTCATCAATTCAGCATTTATTACCAATGTATTACATTACTTCAAATTCAATTTTTAAAAACACTCTTAGAACCCATAATTGCTTTCTATTTGATGGTCATGTGAACATCAGGATAATGAAGTGGTTCAGGGCGGCAGCAATATCATTATCAACATCTTAACACCTGGGGGAAGATATTGACATCTCCACTTTATTCCACAGAACGTCCACTTTTCTCTGTCTTAAGGAAAAGCCAAATGTATGGGACCTGTGTGTCCTTCTAGTTTATCAAAAGCCTTGTTTCTTCTATTTGCAGTGCACAGAGTCAAAGTGATATGTTTGTGCACAGAATGGTGTGATGGGTGGAAATGTGAACTGTTGATTGAAAAAGCTGTTAACTCCAATCACTCATACATGGAGTCAATACATGACGATCAATTCAGTGTGGGGATGAAAACAGAGTTAATGACTGATCATACCTACATGATGAAGTCTTCATAAAAATCCCAAAAGTAGCTGGGTCAGAGAGTTTCTAGGTTGTGAGCACATGGAGGTACTGGGAGAGGGGTTTTCCTGGAGAAGGCACAGAAGCTCAGCGTCCCTTCCTATATACCTTGCCCTAATCATCTCTTTTATCTGGATGCTCATCTGTATCCTTTATCATATCCTTTTGTAATAGATTAATGAACAGTAAGTTAACTCTTTTTTTGAGTTCTGTGAACCACTCTAGCGAATTAAACCCAAGAGAGGAGTATTGGGAACCCTGTTTTATAGAAAGTTGGTCAGAAGCATGGACTTGATTGGTGTCTAAAGTTGTATGTGTGGTGGGGGGGCAGTCTTATGCAACTGAGCCCTTAACATGTTGGATCTGATACTCTCTCCAGGTAGGTAATGTCAGAATTGAGTTAAATTGTAGGCTATCCAGCTGGTTTCACAGAATTGCTTGATGTGGAGAAAACCCCCACATATCTGATGTCAGAAGTGTGGTAAGCATGCTAATAGTGTGAAAGCAAAAGTGACACACAGGACAAGGACTCAATTTTTTCCAGATCAGGTAGGAATGTGAGCTCTGGTTAAATATTTAAAAAAAAAAAAAAAGCTCTAATTCCAATCTCTCACTCATAGACAGTGTATACACCACAAAAGTCATCTCAGTATAATCTAAAAAAATACTCTAAACATAGTGCTCCACCCACAGCCTTTCATGTATTGAATGAGTGAACTACCAAGAAAAACTTGGAGAAAGTTAATCAGCTAAATCTCAGTAAATCTTATTAATTTGGAAGTTAAAAAGTAGAGTAGCATTATGTTACTTGTCAGTTTTTAAGACATTCAACTCTATATCATGGCTAAGTTTATTCATTCATTTGTCCATTCATTCATTCATTTATACATTATTCAACAAAGACCAGTAGAGCAAAGCCCTATAGTATTTATTGTATATGAGTTGACATATAAATACAAATTAAAACAGTTTCTGCTTTAGATGTGCTTATAGTCTTCCAGAACAGTATTTACAATCTTGCCTGGACAGTGGAGTCATCCTAGAAGTTTGGAAAATACTTGTTTCTGGGCTTCTCCCCCAGAGATTCTGATTTAATTCATTTAGAGTTGGGGTCTGGGCACAGGCATTTTTCAAAGCTCTCCAATGGTTCTAACTCTCAGGAAAAATTGAGGCACACTTTTCAAAGGAAAAGATAAGATGAGCACAAATGGAATGTTAATAGCAGGATATTTTAGTAAATAAAATTTACTGGCTAGATTGATATTTTGTGTTGGCTTTCTCAAGGGGGCACTAAGGGTCACCACTCCTAGAACCCTGTCATCTGCCCTGTCTTGCTAGAGATTGAGTGTGGCAATTAACTCAGTTACTCTAACTAAACATAAATGAATTGTTGTATAGGTCCAGTTAACAATTTGGTCATCTGAACTAGGAATCTTATTAACCCTAATTACCAGAAAATGTGTGTCCATGAATAAAACATCGCCTTACTAGTATTGATATAATAACCTAAGAAATGTCTACTATGTCCTAGACCTGGTCCTAATTTCTTTACATTTAATTGCACTGTCTCATTTAGTTTTTAAAATTACATTGGGGGCCCTGGCGGGTTGGCTCAGCGGTAGATCGTCGGCCTAGCGTGCGGAGGACCCGGGTTCGATTCCCGGCCAGGGCACACAGGAGAAGCGCCCATTTGCTTCTCCACCCCTCCGCCGCGCTTTCCTCTCTGTCTCTCTCTTCCCCTCCCGCAGCCAAGGCTCCATTGGAGCAAAGATGGCCCGGGCGCTGGGGATGGCTCTGTGGCCTCCGCCTCAGGCGCTAGAGTGGCTCTGGTTGCAATATGGCGACGCCCAGGATGGGCAGAGCATCGCCCCCTGGTGGGCAGAGCGTCGCCCCTGGTGGGTGTGCCGGGTGGATCCCGGTCGGCGCATGCGGGAGTCTGTCTGACTGTCTCTCCCTGTTTCCAGCTTCAGAAAAAAATGGAAAAAATAAAAATAAAAAAAATAAAATTACATTGGAAACCCTAATCAGTATTACAAACTACATTTAACATTTGATTTTGCTCCCTCAACATCACTAACATAACTTGCCTTCATTTTAATTATAATTTCATAATTGTTTTGTTTTTAAATTTGCAATTGTTTTCATTGAGCACATTTTACGTTTATTGACTCTTTGTACTATATAGGTAAGTCCTAAATCTTGTCTTAATGCCTCCAAATTGCATACAGAATGTGTTACTTTAGGGATAATATCCCCTAGGTAGTTAATCAGACCCATGATTTATGAGTCTTATAAAAATAATTTAACGACAATAACAAAAAATGTCACTTCTTGAGGGGCATTTTTGAATAAATTTTGTGCTAATTTTTCTTGAAGGGTGGAAGCTCTCTACATACTGTGGGAATGGAACATCTCATAGAAAGATTTATTTTGAAATGCTGAAATTAAAACTAATTTCAAAGCATGCCATATTTTATAACTGAAATAATATTCAGTCCTTCATTAGCCTCCTCTTGAATATGAACTTTCGAGTAATATCTGATACCTCAATCTCTCCTATAGAATAAAGCCTCATTTAAAAATATTTCAATCATTTGACACCTCATATGGACCACCTTATATTATAAGACATATTGTTATTTATGTGTTTACAGATTTATCTTTCTAACAGGATCATAGGGTGTCATAACTATGTTTGTGTTCTTGGAACTTAACCAACACAGAGTCCTACACATTCTAAAGGTTCAAAAAACATCATTAATGGTTTTGATAAGAATGTTTACATTTTACAATTAACCAGTTAAAGTCTACTGTTGTAGAGGAAATCAATATTTTCCTAAAGTAATTTAAATGGAAAATAGAATGATATGCAATATGTAATCTAATGCAATGGGAGAACAGAGAGCACTGAAGTTTATTTCCTGGGGAGACTAGTGAGAAATGACTAGCTTGAAAGTCTTTCAACCAGAAAATAAAGGATTTCAGAATGATGAGGAGAGTTTGAAGGAAATAATATAGGGTCCACAGACACCTCACATGGTACTAAATGACTCATAAAATGCAGTATTTTTTACATAATGTGGGAAGTGTGCCATGCTTGTACATCTCACCATTGAGTGTGGTACAGTACTTTGATCTTCAACAATATTCAACATTTGTGGCATAATAGCTATAATAGGACTATTCAGCTATTTTACATGGCAATAATCCAGTCCTCTCTCATCAGGGTAAACTGTGAGGACAAATCCTTTCAAAATCAGAATTAGTTCCTTGTAGAAGAGTGAGGCACAATTATCCCTTAAATAGGAGCAGCTGCAGTGTGGTATCGGTCTGGAGTATAGCAGTGAAGTGTTTTTCCAATGCAATTAAATGGATTCTTTAATGCAAACTAATATTCTATAAAAAGTCAATTGGAAGGTGAGTAGGTGTGGAATTGCTGAGATGAAAGGAACAATCATTTTGCTTACAGGAGTTAATATTCCTGCCTTAGTAAATGCTATTTTTGGTAAAAATGGATAATCAAGGCTCATACTTTCCCAAGAAAAGGGGCCCAAAAGGGAACCAGCATAATACAAAGAAAAGATAATTCTGGTTTACTTGCACACTCCATGCTATATTTTGAACTGTGTTCATACCTGTGTTTTCTTACTGTTGTTTTTCAAAAAAACTATATGGTGAGTCAACAGCAACACTTCAAATTAAACAGGAAAGGTAGCACTTGGGTGGAAAAAAATATAATAATAACTCATAGGACTTATACTAGTCAATGCCTACATTGAGAGAGAGACAAAGAGGGATAGAAACTTCATTTTTTACTGCAGAAATGATTAAAGGATTGGAAAATAAGACCTTTAAGAAAGATTAAAGGACCTGTCTTGAGAGGGCAATACTGAGAAGCTTCGTAATATCTTCAAATTACAAGAAGCTATGTAATATCTTCAGATTATATGTATCTCAAAAGTTCTTTCATAAACAAGGAGAAAACGCCTTCACTGAAGATGGGACATGAGGAAATAGACGTAATACTAGAACGCTGAGATTTAGTCACACGTGGAAAGAATTTTCCCAGTGATCTTGAATGCGATGCCAAGGCAGGTGCAGGCTCTCCACAGGATGGATTTTAAAATCTCTGCACCTAATGAAAGTTTGCCGACTTACCCGTGCACACACTGACACCCCTCCTCTTCTTGAAATATGCTTTCTTAATATATAAAAGGTCAAGTGGTCAGAGGGTTTGAACTTAGCTCTAGTTATCTAAAGAGTTTCTGTGCTCATAAATTTTGCATAGCATGAAGTCAAGTTCATCCAGACAATGAACCAAGATGTCTCTTGTAGTCCTTTGAAGTCTAAGAATTTTTTTAACATTAGATTTTGTTCCTAAGTATTTCCAAGGAATTTGGTTACAAAGAAAAATAGCAAGCATCTGGTTTTGCAGGCCAAATTAAACTTATGATGTAACCTAGGAACTGAAATATTTAATAATTTCATGTTACTGTAAATTTAAAAAGGATACTCTCACATGATGGAGATAGCCCTTTAGGGTGAACTCAGAGCCAAAGATGAAAGATAAGACAACTCTTGCTTTACTATAGTATACTTAAACGTGTAGCCTTCATATCATAAATTCAAAAATCACATGTTTGTAAGACAGAGAGACACTTCAGCTCCCATTCAGGCTGATAGTTACAGCGAATTCCCTCTCCTCCCATGAAATCTTCCAGCGTTGATTAGGTAAGTGACTCTTTGCCCTCATCCTGCCCAGTTTCTACATGTAGTTTCTGCTCTCCGCCCTGATTAGGTACTTACTGCTTCTTTCCACTATAAATCCACTTATGCTTGACCTTTACATAATGCAATTACCTGTCTATCTATGTATTGCTTTAATATTTCCATTTTGTTTCCAATGACAGGGCAATATGTCTGTCTCTATTAATGTGTTTGATGCTGATTATGAGGCCCTAGAGGGAGGGGACAGAATCTCTATTAATTGGAATGATGGTCCCTGTATCTCGATTCCTTTAAAAGTGCTTCTCGCAAGAAGACAACTTAACTTAGCATATTTTTTCTTGGTCTCAGAAAGAGTTAATTTAGGAAGCTACTGGTAAAGATTCAAGATGTCATAATATGCAAATACTTCCATTTCATTAAGGCAGGTTAGAAAAGAGTTACAATTGTATTATATTCTCTGTGTTGCTTCATCTGTATTATTATGGTCAAATATCACTTTTAATGAAGCAAAGCATGATTAATGGCCCTCTAGGAGTTAGGTGCCCTAAATAACAAGACATGTTAGTTCTTGTCGCTCTGCCTCACCTCACCCCCTTGGCTACTGGGGGTTAATAAATTTATGCTTTCTGCAGGGTCTCCATTTTTTTTAAAGAGAGGGAGACAAAGAGGCAGGGCGAGAGAGAGAGAGAGAGAGAGAGAGAGAGAGAGAGAGAAACAGGGACATTGAGCTGTTGTATATGTGCCCTGATTGGGGGTTGAATGGCAACCTCTGCTTGGGGATGATGCTCTACTGAGCTATCCGGGCAGAGTGAGAAAACAGCATTTTAAACAGAAAGGATAGGCCTGACCTGTAGTGGCGCAGTGGATAAAGCGTCGACCTGGAAATGCTGAGGTCACCGGTTTGAAACCCTGGGCTTGCCTGGTCAAGGCACATATGGGAGTTGATGCTTCCAGCTCCTCCCCCTTCTCTCTCTCTCTTTCTCTCTCTGTCTCTCCCTCTCCTCTCTAAAAAATGAATAAATAAAAAAAATTAAAAAAAAAACAAAAAACAGAAAGGATAATATAAACAAAGTCAGAGAATTTCAAGACAAACAAAAATTTTAGAAGAACCAGAACAAGCAATTGTGTATTAGCTGCCTAGGTGGAGGTAGGAAAAATTTAGGGAATAGGAGCAGTGAGGGGAGACAGAGAGAGGGAATTCAGATCACTGAAACTGTGATTAAGAGTTAGAATTTTATCTGGAGGAGGTTGGGGAATCTCAAAGGACTTTAATGTAGGACCTGACTTTGATATATTTGTATCATATTATATGAACAATGGGATTTTTATGTACTGTTTAATCTTAATCCTTACTCCATCACAGTAATGATGCCAAAAGCAATTGCATCAGTTCATTACGAAAGGAGAGAACAGGTAACCCTTTTTTTTGCAATTTTGTTAATCTGCTATTTTAGTATCTGTGGTATATACATAAACTCAGGAAAATATTAAGTTGCAAAATGAGACCCTCTGTGGTCTGTCTACCTCTGAAGCCTCATGTTTTCCCATTCTTACAACCCCCCTCCCCTCAGCTTCAACCTACCCATTTGAAATTACAGTAAATACCAAAGTGCTTGGATAGGAGGACCACAGCACCTTACTCTCTGGTATTCTAATTTTGAGATTCTAAAAGCTCTGAAAACTTAAAGTTTTTTTCATGACACATTTGGTAGCAATATCTAAAGGCAACATCTAATCTAAACTGACAAGAGGCTCTTTATAATATATTGATCCTACTCAGTGAATATTCATATGCTTTGCTGCAGAAATGTACCAGTTTTGATTATAGTGCTCCTTCAAATCCTGCATCAAGGGGGATATTCAGGGTTGGTCAAAACAGGTTTACAGTTTGCATGGAAAAAGACATGCATGTTATGATTATTACAATAGCTCTATTAGCTCAAAGCATATCACAATGGCACAGCACACTTACTTTTATCCACCTCTGTATGTAATATATGCTATAAGCTTTCACATATTCGATATGAATTCCAAACACATTTGCCCTGTAGGGTCTCACATAAGGTATTATGGATCTTCACTTATAGTAACTTAAATTCCCCGTGATTTCTTTTGAAGAAAATTCATCAAGGAATAATTTCACTACAATAAAGTCTACTAATTTTAAATGTACAATTTAATGAATTTTGAGAAATGTATACAATTGTGAACGACAGTCACAGTGATACAGAACAGCTCCATCAGTTCAGAAAGTCCCCTGGGGCCCCTTTGGCAGCCAATCCTTTCTCTCAACCCCTAGGCCCCAGAAACCTCTGATCTGATTTTGGTCACTCTAGCTTTAAAAATATATATTTTTTTCCAAGTGAGAAGAGGGGAGCTAGAGAGACAGACTACCACATACACCCCAACTGGGATCCAATTGACAAAGCCCTCTGAGGCCAGTGCTCTGCCCATCTAGGGCCAGGCTCTCAACTGAGCTGTTTTTAGCACCTGAGGTGGGGGTTCCACAGAGCCATCCTCAGTGCCCAGGTCTGATGCACTTGAACCAATCAAGCCATGGCTGTGGGAAGTGGAGAGAGAGAGAGAGAGAGAGAGAGAGAGAGAGAGAAAGAAGGGGGAGGGGTAGAGAAGCTGATGGTTGCTTCTTCTGTGTGCCTTGACCGGGATCCTAACCCAGGATATCCCACATGCTAAGCCAACATTCTACCCCTGAGCCAACCAGCCAGGGCTGTTTTATTGAAATCGTCATATAAATGGAATTATTCAAAATTTGGTCTTTATTCTGATTTCTTTCCCTTAGCTTAATGTATTTGAAATTCATCCATATTGTTATGTCTGTTAGTAGCTTGCTCCTTTTTATTGCTGAGTATTATTCCATTATAAATATAACACAATATTTTTTATCCATTTGTTAATTGATGGGCATATGAGTTTCCTCTAGTTTTACCTACTATAAATAAAGCTGCTGCAAAAATCCAAGTACAAGAACTTGTATGGGCATATGTTTCCATTTCCTTTGGGTAAAAAACTAGGAATGTGGATGCTAGATTATATGGCAAGTACATGATTCAATTAATAAGAAACTCAAACCAATTTCAGAAAAGACTACCCTTTTTAATTTTACCAGGAATTCATGAGAGTTTCAGTTGCTTAAAATCCTTGCTGACACTTGGCATTATCATACCTTTAAAGTTTAGCCATTCCAGTGGGTTTGTCATTGAATTTTACTAATTTACATTTTCTTAATGATTAATGATGGTGAGCATCTTTTCACATGTTTCTCATTAGTAAATCTCCTTTGATGGAAAATCTCCTAAGAGTTATTATTGCCTTTGTAAAATTGGGTTGTTTGTTCACTCATTACTGAGTTGTATTAATTCTCTATATATTTTTGGTGTAGGTCCTATTTTGGAATCTACAAAAAAAATGTTATTAAAACTAATAAATTAGTTTAGCAAAGTTGTAAGATACAAAGTAAATATCCAAAAATAATTCTATTTCTATATATTAATAACAATTAGAAATGAAAAAAGGCCATTTATAAAGCATCAAAAATGTGAAATACATAGGCATAAATTTCATGCAAAGTTAAAATAGATCTAAATAAATGGAAAATTATTATGCTCATAGTATGAGAGCCTTGATCTATATACTTAAGATATTCCGTATATAGAGTGGTACAAAGAAAACCAGATAGAAGGTGATAGAAGACTATATGACTTCTGGTGATGGCTAAGCAACATAATAAAATGTCAAAATAACCTGGAGATGTTTTCTCTGAACCTATGTAACCTGACTGATCAATGTCACGCCATTAGAATTAATTTAAAAAATTAAAAAATAAAATCCTTAAAAAAGGATATTCTGCCAAATTTTATTCATAAATTCAATGAAATTACAGTAAAAATCCTAGTTTTTAAAAATTGAAAATAGTAAATTTAAGTTTTTAATGAAAATGCAAAGGACCAAAACAATTCTGAAAAAGAATAAAGTTGGACTTTACTTTTTTTTTAAAGTGAGAGTAGGGGAGATAATGAAGCAGACTCCCACATGTGTCCTGACAGAGATCTACCCAGCAACCCTACCTAGGGCTGATGCTCGAGTAGCAAGCTATTTTTAGCATCTGAGGCTGTCACACATTGATGGAGCTATCCTCAGTACCCGGGGCCATGCTGAAACTAATTGTGTCACTAGCTGTGGTAGGGGGAGAGGGAGAGAAGGGGGATAAGGAAGGAGGGAGAAGCATATGTTCAGTTCTTCTGTGTTCCTTGACCAGGAATTGAACCCAGGATGTCCACACACAGGGCTGACGCTCTATCCACTGAGTCACTGAACAGGTTCGTACTTTATTCACACAACTTGATTTTAAGACTTTTTCTAAGGTTAAAAAAAATGAGGACCACATGATATTAGCTTTATGTACATATATCACTTGAACAAAATAGAAACCTGAAAATAGATCTATTAATATGCTGTTAATTGATTTTCTACAAAAGTACCAAAGTAATTCAATAGGAAAGTGATAGCTTTTCACAACAAATTCTTCTGTAACAATTGAATATTCATATGCAAAAATAAACCTTTACTTTAACCATATACAATAGTTAACTCTAAACAGTGCACAGACCTAAATGTAAGAGATAAAACTATAAAAACAATATAAGAAAATATGTAGAATAAAATCATAACTAAGGTCAGACAAAGCTTCTTTAAGACACAAAATGCAATTTGATAAATTTCAGAAAAACTAAAAATTTGCTTTTCAAAATACAATATAAATAAAACAAAAATATATCCCACAGGGTAGGAGAAAAGACAAATGACTTGTAACCATCAAATTTTTAATACTTCTTTGTTCTTGTTCTCACTATCCTCTGCCCAGCATCTCCTGCATGAAGGGCTCTTATTTGCTTTTAGACTTAGGTTAGGTCTCAGGTCATCATTTTCTTCATTAAGGGTTCACAGAGCCTCCAGCTCTCACATTCCAGGCTGGTCAGTCATAGTATCTACCACTCTTTACCACCTCAGTCAACACATCTGTTTTCTATAATAAAAAGTTAGCTTCTTGAGGTCAAAGACAATGTTTTCTATACTTTGTTGGGTTCTTGCTCTAAAGAACACTCACCTTTTTCAACCCTAAACGCCTCTCACTCAATTGAAACAACTTTGGATTTTGCCTCCCCTGTCAGATACAGCTCTATCTCCTTCTACCCTGTTGCTACTAAACTTCTTGAGACAATTCCCTATTTCTTTTTTACCCCACATATTCATTCTTTAACACACAGCAATTTTGATTTCTGCTCCTGCAATATTTTCTTTATATTTATTTATTTATTGTATTTTTCTGAAGCTGGAAACGGGGAGAGACAGTCAGACAGACTCCCGCATGCTCCCGACCGGGATCCACCCGGCACGCCCACCAGGGGCGATGCTCTGCCCACCAGGGGGTGATGCTCTGCCCCTCCGAGGCGTCGCTCTGTTGCGACCAGAGCCACTCTAGCGCCTGGGGCAGAGGCCAAGGAGCCATCCCCAGCGCCCGGGCCATCCTTGCTCCAATGGAGCCTTGGCTGCGGGAGGAGAAGAGAGAGACAGAGAGGAAGGAGAGGGGGAGGGGTGGAGAAGCAGATGGGCGCTTCTCCTGTGTGCCCTGGCCGGGAATCGAACCCAGGACTTCTGCACGCCAGGCCGACGCTCTACCACTGAGCCAACCAGCCAGGGCGAATATTTTCTATTGAGATCATTCTAAGATTTTTATTGAATTAATACCTGTCCCTTTCACTGGGCACTCTTTATTCTTCACTTTATTTGACTTTTTTTGAGCATTAAAAAATGGTCTCCCATTAGATTGTGAAGACTTTGAGTCAAGGAATACTATCATATTTGTCTTTGTGGGAGCACAAAGATACAGATGGGGAGCACCTACATGGAGAGAATAAATAGGTAGAGAAAGCAGCATGATAAGAAACATATAAATAAGAAAAATCAGGAGAATGTAAAGTCATAGAATAGGAGAAGAGCATTACAAGAGAGAATTGTAGACATTGACCCATTCCCCCACTCAATGGATACCCACTTAACAAACACTACTTGGGTGCTCGCTGTATGCTCCAAGTTTATAGAAGAGTTCTAGCCCCTGCCCTCGATGGTCCTCTGTTTGCATAGCTCCAGCTACAACTTGGTTTTCAATTCCTCTCACATCCGTTTCTTTCCTAGTCTCTGAGTCCCAGATGCCTATTTCCAACTGTCCACCACCTATGTCTCCCTGTGTTTTTTTTCAGTCATTCAAACTCAGCATATACATCTTGATGAATAGTGTACATTTCATCCTGGAATACATATTTCATGTAATACCATGGCTCACCATGGCTCTCATCATCTCTTACTTCTCACCTCTCACTTGCAGTAGCCTCCTTCCGGGTCTCTTTCCCTACTATTTAGCATCTATCCGCCAACAGTGATTACCAACCTAAAAGAAACTCTGAGCACACCATTCCTTTACTTAGACACTTCCAAGAGCTTTCTGATACCCAAATACATCAAACCACTTGCTCTCCTGCAAATAAATACCCACATGTGCTTGCATTATTTTCAAGAATTTGTACCTACTGTTCCCTCAGTTTAGGAAGAACATTCCACTACCATGTAGTCACACAGCAGATTCCATTACCTTCAAAACCTAAATCTAACCTTACTTGTTAAAGCTGTGCTAAAGGGCTCCTCCGCCAACAGACACACACTATGTATTTCTTCATTACTGTGTTGTAATAATTTGTTTATATACTCTTCTTTCATTCTAGATTATATCTCAGTCAGCCTTGTACTTCAAATAGCTGATATAGACGCAAGTACAGAAAGCTCATTTTTCTTTTTTATAATTTTCTTTGCTTAATCCCTTCACCTTTTTCACCCAGCCTCCGAAAATCTCTCTTCTCTGAAAACTAGTTTTGAAAGGGCAAGTGTTTTTTTTTCTTCTTGAGGTGACCCAGCTTCTATTAGGTGTTATTTGGTAATATGTCATTTTTATGGTGAATACAGTGGTTTAAAAAAAGATTTAGCCACTTCCTTAGCAGTGATTTATCTCTCCCTCAGAGAAAACCAGAATGAGTTTTTTAATACAATGATTGAAAAGGTACACTGAATCTTCAATTTAATTATTTCAATTTCTTCAAAAAAGGTCTTTCAGAAAAGCTGCTGCTTGGGAAAATGTGATAAAGTTCCAACACACACTTAAAAACTGTAAATTAATTTATAAATTTCCATTCAAAGTTTAATCTGTTGTTTTTACATAAGAAAACTCATAATGTTGCTTTCTATTGATTTAGTATCTTTGCATCTAAAGTTTCAGCCAGTATTTAATTTGTTTCTGGAAGTTTCCAAAGGCACTTAGTACATATCAGTGAATGTGGCCCACTTTTATTGATTTTGGAATTAAGAAAAGATTCCACAGCCAGTATTCTAGATTCTGGCTAAGATATCTAGTCTGATTTCTCTTAATTTTTGTGTCTATTATATTTGATCACTTTGTATTCTTTTAACATGCTCAGACTGTTTCTGGCTTCTGTGTGTTTGTTGCTGGGCAATGCCCCATCGCGCCTCCCACTTCCTCGTGTTATCATGGTTGCCTTCCTGCTTCTGTTTTCATCTTAACTGACGCTGCCTTTCTGAAACTCCTCCTGGTCCGTCCAACTAGATCTGGGCTTTCCCTGCTCTTGTTCCTGAAGTCTAGATTCCTCATATTTCACCTTGTGCTATAGGTATATGTATTTTATTCTGTCTTCACAATAAGGTGTGGGGGCAGGATAACCATGTTCTTCTATTCATCTCTGAGGCCCCTGCAATGCCAAGCACAATTTCTGACACATAACAAGTACTCAATAATTAATTGTTTAATTGAACTGAGTTCAGATAAATTCTTTTTCTTCATTATGTGTGGACAAAATAATGATAATAAGTTCATAATCACAATAAGCAGTAGAGCGAGAAGGTGGACATGGGCACTTTACTATTGGACTTTGTTACCTCTATAATAGAAAGAATAGCTTTTGACTAGCTATATAAAGGAGCTAGAATCGCTAAAACATAAATCTGTTCTCCTAAGACTGGACATTTTTTCCTTGACAGTATGTGGAAAAAACGATTTGATTCTGTCTGTGACATTAGTTTCAAAGAGTGAGACATATTATTTAAAAGTATCCTTTTAATAAATTTATTTTGATCTTATCAGCTATTGCCTATATAAATTCTTTCAGGATTTATGCATACAGATGTAAAACCATATAGACATAATTGCATTTACTGCATATTATCAGACTGAGTGGCCCAATGTGAAGACCTGGACTACTGAGCCCTGCTCAGCAGCTCAAAGGTGGCAAAGATGGATTTAGAGCCAAGGATGTGGAACTTGCAATAAGCCTGGCCTAGAGCTCAGGACTTTCATCTACATCTTTGAGCTTCAATAAACTGGATGAAGTAAGGGAGCTGTAAAACATCTTTTTCACCTCAGTGTTGGGTCTTAAAAATTAAAAAAAGGGAAAATTAAAAAATATAATGCTAACTTAATCTGCTCCCCTATAAAGTAGCCACTTGTTCTAATGGAAAGCACTATTGTATTTATTTGTAGAAGATGAGAGAGGGCCCTGGCTGGTTAGCTCAGCGGTAGAGCATTGGCCTGGCGTGCGGGAGTCCTGGGTTCGATTCCCGGCCAGGGCACATAGGAGAAGCGCCCATCTGCTTCTCCACCCCTCCCCCTCTCCTTCCTCTCTGTCTCTCTCTTCCCCTCCCGCAGCCGAGGCTCCATTGGAGCAAAGATGGCCCGGGTGCTGGGGATGGCTCTGTGGCCTCTGCCTCAGGCTCTAGAATGGCTCTGGATGCAACAGAGTGACGCCCCAGAGGGGCAGAACGTCGCCCCCTGGTGGGCAGAACATCGCCCGCTGGTGGACATGCCAGGTGGGTCACAGTCAGGCGCATGCGGGAGTCTGTCTGACTGCCTCCCCGTTTCCAGCTTCGGAAAAATGAAAAAAAAAAAAAGATGAGAGAGAACTGACAGAGGCAGTAAGGCAGCCTTGAGTGCCCTTTTTGCAACTGGAGGCACTTGTCAACCAGCTTTTACTTCGTGAGGGGCATTTTCTGGGGGACAGAAACAGCAGGAGTTTTCTTTGACAATGCCTATTAATAGCTGTGTGAAAATTCCCCTGAATTATCTGCAAAATGTTCCTTACCTGCAGTTGAGTTTACTTTATTTTTACCACTGATGTTTCCAGTCAACGTGCACTTCTCCATGATCTAGTTGGAGAGTCACCTTAGTTCAACAATGTTCTGTTAAAAATATCTTAAGTAGATTTTCTACTTTTCAAACCAGTGTACAGTTTCCTGTCTTTAAAATATTTTGAGAATGTGAGGTTCTGGCAGCGTATAGAGATGACAAATCAGATTAAATAACACCCATTTCCAAGTGATCCAGCAAAAAAGGACTCATATTGAAATGAAAACTCGAGACCACATTTGCCGCTCTCTGTAGCGCTTGTCGGCTGAGTGGTCCAGTTCCCATGGTGCTGAGTGCTAGCTGCATAGAAGAATGTTGGCCGCCTGCCGCAGGCTGAGAAAGACCATTCCAAAACAACTTAAGCAAACATTTCTTCTTATATTTGGTCTATGGACACTTGCAAATAAAGGTAGATCTACCTGTTCACTGATCTGGATAATTAAGTAAGATTATAAGAATACTCACTGTATATCGAGGACAATTTCCTTTTTCCCCATTTTTTAGATGACACTATTTGGCTTTGCTTTTATATTTAAAGTACTCCAATGCAAGCAACAATTTCTTCCAAGGGATTAGAAATTGTTCTGTGCATACTTTTTGGCGGTGGGGAGTATGCCATGGGGATTAAGAGTACAGGTTCTGGTGTCCACCGGCCTGGGTCTAAATACGGGTTCTACTCTTTGCCAGACTTTGGAGAGTGAATCCATCAGTATGACAAGGACACCTATGGTAGGTACACTCACAAAGGCTGTAAAATCTATTTACCCTAAGAGTAGCCACTGGTTTAAGCTCCTTATATGTATTATCCCATTTAATTTCTTACCCGATGAAGTAAGCTCTGTTATCATATCCTGATTCATTAGAGAGGAATTTGTGACACAAAGAGATCAAGTGGCCAAGTATGGATGTCCCATAGTGGGTAAGCACCAGCCAGAATCCCAGCCCAGGCAGGTGTCTCTGCTAGTGTACTCTTCCTCACTATACAAAACCGCCTTTTCACAAGCTTGGCTGAACTGCATGCTGCTATCTCCAGAGCACATGGAAACATGTGCACTTCCTACGCGGAGTGCTCCCGAGCAGTGCCGCAAGGCCCAGTGAGTCATACAGGGTTGCGAGGGCCTGTGTGTGGGTCCTGCGTTGGGAGTCTGGGAGAAAGTGGAACCCAGGGCTAGAGTGGGGCCTCCACCACCTTGCTAAACCTGCTCTTCTCTGAGCTTTTTCTCATAGCCCGAGGGAAGACTGTTTTTTTCTCTCTCTTATTCTGGCTTAATATTTCTGCAATTCACCACCCACGATGCTATCCTTAAACAAAATCAGCCAAAAAAATAAAGTAATACTCCTGAGGCTGCTTTTTCAGACTCTGTGGGTGGGCAGGCTCTAAGAAATGTATCTCGTATGTTAGATGTGATATAGTTGTGATATATCTCATATAGTTAGATGTGAAGTCTTTCCTTACCACCTCACCCCAGCTTGAGTGTTTGTTCCTCTTTTATCATATCTTCCACATGCTGCTCTGAATTAAGCGTATTTGTGTACCTGTCTCAACTAACCAAAAGACTATAATCTTCTGGAGGACAGGGATTTTGACATGCTTGTCATGCTATTTCCTGTAGCACCTAGTGTCTAAGAAATAGGAGCTCATGAATAAATTAAAAAATAACATAAAGTATCTATAAATCAGACCATATCATAAACCAAGTCAAAATGCAAATGATACTGAGAAAAATCTGTTCAATTTATAGAACATTGTGTTATTTTTCATAACATACAAATAATTTCTTCAAATGAAAAATAAAAGGAGTGAAAATGATAAAAAAAAATAGGTGAGCAACACAGTCAATTTACAGAAGGAGAAAAGCAAGTAAGAATGGTCAAAAACATGCAAAGAATTCTAATTGTCACTAAAAATAAAGAAAATGTAAATGAAAATCACCTTGCCCCATTTTTTTTAATCTGTAGACAAAAGCTAAAAAGATTTACTTGAGGCAAAAAAGAAAAGAAAAAAGAAAAGGATAAAAAGGTGGGAGAGGTTTGTCTACAATGGGTGGTCTGAAGGAGAGAATAATGGTGTGTGAAATCACTTCTTTTTAATTTTTTTCTCAGCAAGAGAAGAAGAAGAAGAAGAAGAAGAAGAAGAAGAAGAAGAAGAAGAAGAAGAAGAAGAAGAAGAAAAAGAAGAAGGAAAAGAGAAAGAGAGAGAGAGAGAGAGAGAGAGAGAGAGAGAGGAACATCAAGCTCTTCCTGTATGTGCCCTGATCAGGGATTGAATCAGCAACCTCTGTACTTTGGTACAATGCTCTAAACAACTGAACCATCTGGCCAGGACTGAAATCATGTATTTTATTTGAAATATGTAGAGTATATTTGTTTTGCTAAGGATAAAGCTGCTGTAACAAAGTACTGCAGATTAGATGACTTAAGCAACAGAAATTTCTTTTCTCACAATTCTGGAGACCAGAAGTCTGAAACCTAAGTGTTGGCAGGGTTGATTTCTTCATCAGCCTTTCTCTTTGGCTTGTAGATAGCCATCTTCTCTCTTTGTCTGCAGATTGCCTTCCTTGTGTCCTAATCTCTTCTTATAAGAACATTAGTAATATTGTATTAGGGACCACTTGAATGACCTCATTTTAATTTAATTACCCCTTTAAAGGCTCTATCTATAAATACACTTCCATTTTTAGGCTAGAGGTTAGAACTTTAACATATCAGTTATTGGGGACACAAGCCTCTAATAAAGATATACAATAGATATAGATAGACAAACAGATAGATACTTGGTGGATAGAGATATCCTTCAGAAACAAAGTACGATAAACTTCAAATGGTTAGCAATATTTAATGTTGGGATGGAATAGATGGTATTTGCTTTTTGCAATTTTAAGAGATCTGGAATTATGCATGACTTGCTCTATTTTGAGTTTTCCAAGATTTCCAAATAATAATAAAGTTTACTAGAAATATCACATAAAGAAAACAGCATCATCAGAGACACAACTGATTAAATAAATGTTCACCGGTACTGTTCCTAGTTCTAGGGACACACGAAAACTACAATTCTTATTTTCCCTTGTAGTTACATTGAGCCTATGTGACTGAGTTTGGGCAAAGGAATGGGCAGTAGGAAATAAGCCACTTCAAAGCTTGGTCTTAAAGTGACTCCCATTAGTTCCTTACTCTAGTGTTTCTCTTCTGGGCAGCTTGATAAATGCAGAGGGTACAGTGAAGGAATTCTGAGCCCACTCTCTGAGGAGGCAGGAGCATATGGTGGAAGAGGCTGGGGTTCTGAGTAACTGCACGGAGCAGAGCTTTTCAAGATGATCTGACCTGTGCCTGACTTTCTTTGTGTGAAGTCACTATGGTTTAGGGTTATTTGTTCCAGAAACTAGCATTAATTACTATGACAAATATGTCATCAATATCAGCTCCTTTCCATAAAGTAAATTTAGTTCATGAGAATGAAACATGTATATACCCTTTGAACCAGAAATTACCCTTCTAGAAAACAAACTTTTACAATTAAAGTCAAGAGTATATAAATATGTGCTTGTAAAGATACACTTGCACTAGGAAAAAATAAGTCGTCTTTTTACCTACAGGGAAATGGTTAAATAAATTATGCTACCTTGATTAATTAAACCCTATGCAGAAATGAAGAGAAATGATCTAACTATATGTATTGACCTAACAAGATGTTATGACATAACCAACTTGAAGATAAATATAGTATGATTTGTTTTTATTAATGTTACATTTAAAAATGTAATAAACTTAAGGAAAAATTAGAAAAAATAAAATATACAATTTTATTTTTAACAATTGTTATTTTGTAAGAAGATAGATTTACAAAGAACTCCAATTATTTACCCTTCTCTTATCTATACCCTTTGTGAAACAATTTTGCAGTTCCTCCCATCAGGAGGTGGAGTCTATTTTCCTATTCCTTAAGAATGGATTAATAGTAGACTTTGCTTTGAACAATTGAAAATGTGGAAAATATAGTGTTAGTATCAAGCCGGAACTCAAGAAGCCTCGAATATATCTTTTTTTTTTTTTCTTTTTAGTCATGTGCCCACCGTTAGAGTAAACTCAGGTTACTATTCTGGTAGAGACTGGCTGATCAGCGAGCTAACTAGAGACGTACAAGCAAATGCCACCGAGACAGAGACAGAGGGCTGCATAGCTAACCTGTAGACCCTCCTCTCTTTTTCTCTTTTCCTCTCTTCTCTTCCTTCCCTTCCTTTCTTCTTTCTTTCCTCTCTCTTTACATTAAAGATATTTTCTTTCAAATTGGCTCTGATAGCCCATCACACCCCCCAGGATTAGGCCTGTAGTAATTGGGATCAGGGAAAAACACTTCTTAGTTCTGGCACTCTACAAAGCAGATATAGATCCTTCATGAAGCCAGGGCACTAGGGAAAACAGTGCAAAAATTATCATAATAAAACAGCTTTTTGGTACATAGTTACTTTTGTCCGACATTCAATTTTACCGGGCCCTATTGTTTGAAGTGGAAATATATGTATATTTCCCATTTGTCCTCTGGTGCTGGTTACCCATACTCATGAGACGTGCTCACAGGTTATTCCTCTTGCCTGCAGCACGCATGCTCAGCTGACTCCTTGACTCTGGGTGTAAAGGCAATGAAAAGGTATAAAGCTTTTTATCTGAGATTTGAAGGAATACCCTGTTGGGGATATCACACAGTGTCATTGGGATGGTCACATTGTCACATGGGTGGCCTCTCAAATGAGAAATTATTATGAATAATAATTCAGTGAGAATACAAATGAAAGATTGTTGCAAGGGATACATTATATGGAAAATATCTTTTTATAAGGCAAAGGTTAATTTCATAAAAATGTAATGAATTAAACCAAGAGAAAAGTTGATGGTTTTACCAGTTATAGTAAACTATAATAGTTCATTAAATAATGTCTCAGAATTTCTTTGGTGACACTTAGCAGGTCCTTTCCCAGAGATAAGGGAAACAAGCAACGGAGTTGAGCAAGATGTTGGTACATTTATGCCAAAAGAACCCTGGGGTAGGAAAAAAATATTAACTGTAAAATGGCCAAATTAAAATCTTTTAAAGTCAGATTTCAATATGGTGTTTACCTTCTTAATAGAAATAATAAAATTATATTAAGATTCACTTTGGTTTTTAAAACAGTGAATAATTATCTTTTCTCTTATACAACAGTGGGTTTGCTGAGCAGGAGCCCTCATTTGCTGCTCCATTTTCCTGGGTCATTACATAATTGTTCCCTTGTCTGCCTGCTAGTCCATAGCTATTGAAAGATGCTGGGCTGCTGAGCTAATTCTTAGTTTTAACACAGTGCTATGCTTAGGCTAAGATGCATAAATATTTTGAATGAAGAAATGAACATAACTCCAAACTAGATAATTAAAATCACCTGATACTCTTATAAGGGAATTGGTTAAACATATAGCACACACAGTCAATGCCTCATGAGTAATCGGAAAGTGCACATTCAATCATCAGTGATACTTCACTTTTCACCTACCACCCACTGCAGTGAATTGTAAATTGCTACTACCTTCCTAGAAAGCAATCTGGCAAAATGCATCAAGGCCCCTAAAAGAGTTCATACCCTTTGTCAGGACAATAACACATCCAATAATCTATTCTAAGAACATAGTCAAAGATAGATTTTTACACAAGGATATTATTAGTGATAACACTACTTATATCTGTAAAATATTAAGAAGTCTGAAATCTTAGTGTCTGAAACAGAATTCTTAGCACAATTATGCTATACTTGTATGACTAAAGGCTGTAGAACCCAAAATAATCACATGCTAGAAGAACACTTAATGACATGCAGATTTATATTGTGTGTGTAAGACAGAACAAGTGGGGAAGAGAGGGAGAGAGATTGAAAGAGAGGGAGAGATGTTTAGAACCTGATATAGGCAAAAAAATAATAATAAAAACAGCTGCATAGTATTTATGAACAAAAATATTTTTAATGCATAATGGAACTTCTGTCAAAGATATATATATATATATAATTCAAGGATTGAATTCTTCAGAAAGGGCAAGAAAGGGAGAAATTATGTAATAAGTAAGTGCAGGCTAGGGAATAGCCTTGTGTAGGGATAGGAAATACAACACAAGCTGAGTAGGGCTCAAGTCAAACTGGAGAAGCTCACATAAAGAGAGGAATTGCTAAAGGGCAACCCCCCCCCCCCCCCCCCGTGGTTGGTAGAAGAAAACACTTCCTGGAGAGATGGTAAGGATATGTGTTTATCTTGTTTTTGATTCTCAGTAAAGAAGAACAAAATGGAAGACAAAAATTTTTCAAGTGAAGGTATAAACTTTCCTTTCATTTACTTGAGGCTGAAGCCTGAATTTACATGACAAGATAAGTTTCCAAATTTCCAAAATAAAACTTACTTGATGTGTAATTTGTTGATAATAACCTAGAACCCAATGCTCAATGTTCTATTTGCTTCCTCTTCATCCTATTGGAAAGGGAGGGTTTCCCATCTAAGGGTAATGAAGATGGTTGAACATAGGACACTCAACACTGGTCAGAAAGAGAGGAATTTATTAGTCACATATGCTCACAGCGTGGGGAAGGATACTGTGTCATTCAAGGTCACACAGGGGTAGCAATTGAAAACAGAGTGAACAAACAGGAGCTGTAAGAGGCAGTCTCTGTAATATTAAGAGGCTGGGATGACCTTGATTCCTATGAGAGGGTGTAATTGGCTTGTTTAAATAACTCTGGAGTCTGGCAGAAAACTAATGCCTGCTATTCAGGGATAAGCAGGCATTTCACTTGATCTCCATAGTAGGTAAGGTTGTTTGGCTAAGGGACTTTATCTAAAGGAGTAGAGTAGGGAAGGATAGTTTTAGTTAAGCCACATAAAGACCTTCAGATGTCAAGGCAGCACAAAATGTTGAATCTTGATTTCAGGCCTTAACCACACCCAGAAGCAAAAGCAAATTCTCTTTGAAGAAATGCACTTAAAAACCAGTCTCAGGAAATATCCCACAGCTGACATTCCAGAAAGTATCTCTAGACACAGGTGAAATCAAGCTAAGAGTCGTATTAAACAAAAAACTATCAAATCAGATCTTTAATTACTAGATGTTAGAATTACCTAATAAAATTATAAAACAATATGTTTTACATGTCTTTAAAAGGATAGTATAAGAGTATGACAAAATAAAAAAAGACTACTAAAACTGACTGGTAGGATTTGATCAATAAAATAGAGATTCTAGAAATTAAATTAGAAAGTGATTGAACTGATTAAACAGTAAGTTAGTAATAGTTGTAGAAAGAATTAGCAAAGTGGAAGAGCTATTTAAAAAATAAGAGATTAAGAGATGTCTAGTAGCCACTTCAATAAGTGCCTAGTCAGTGTTTTAGGATATAACAGAAGAAATATTTAAATCTGTAAATATTTAGACAATAAACTTTAAATTTAGGAAGTCCAATGAACCGTTAGGAAGAGCAGAAATAGGGTTGAAAAACCAAAGTGATACTGCTTAACACAAGCCAGACCGAGTTCTGAGCAATTCACTTAGATTAACTTCTTTATCATCACAATATGTGAAATCATTGGGAAAAACAACAACAATGTGCCCAAGGTTTCGTGGCTAGAAAATTATATTTACAATCTGGCTCCTGAATCCATGCTCTTAACCACTATATGATATTGCCTCTTGAAGAAAGCTTAAAGTAGGTCCATCTTAATAAAATGGCAAAACAGATAGCCCACAAAGGAAAGATAATTAAACAGATAGCTGGCTTCTCAACCGTAATAAAAGCCAAAAGACAAGTACTTGAAAAAAATAACCATTAATTTTAAATTATCTTTTAAGAGTGAAGATAAAATGAAGACATTTTAGGCCAACAAAGTGTAAAACATTTATTACCATCAAGCACACACCAAAACAAACAAACAGAATGTACTTCAAGTAGAAGAATCAATGATCATGAGATGATAAAAATATTTCTAAATTAGCAGAGGGAAAACGTGGGATGAAGGTAGAAGTCAAAAAAGTTCAATAAATCTAAAATAACCACAAAAACATTTCTAAAGGATACAAATATTTATCTAGACTGTCAACAAAAGCAAAATGATAGGCAATAAAGTAAACTACAATAAATGTCAACATCTAAAACAGAAGGATACAGAAAGCCTAATGGATGGAAAAATATACACCAGGCAAATTTAAGAGAGCCAGGAAGTTGTTTGTTCTCAGGTCTGTTCCTCATGCTTCCCCTTGCTCTGCCGTTTATCACATAGACCATGGTTCCCAGGTTCCCTTGTCCTCTAGGTTAATGTGGTTGTGGCCAATGGGCAGCTCTTGCAGAAGACAAGAGGACTGATGGAATGGTGGAGACAGGTATTTCTAATGGAGGTTCTAGCCATTTCCCTTTTTTGCAGCTCTATTTACTGTGTCAAGTCACTCCCTCTGTGTTTTTAGCTCCTGATGGGCAGCTCCTGCTTGGTCCTAGCTCTCACTGATAGAATCTTCTTCTGGACTTTGAAACATGACCTCATCTCACTCTTCTTCCAGAGCTGCTGCTAACCTCTAGGTTGCCTGTCTGTCCACTCTTTGATTCAATTCTTCTATCACTTGTGTAACCAGTTCTTGGTATTTAATCTCTATTGGTTGAAATAGCAAGAGTGTATTTTGTTTGCTAGTAAAAAACAAATAAAAGTAGCTATATTAGTATCAGGAAAAAAATTTCAAGTCCAGAAATGATTACTGATTATAGTTACAATATTTGATAAAAATAAGTTGACTAGAGGCCCTGGCTGGTTGGCTCAGTGGTAGAGCATCAGCCCAGCATGTGATTGTCCTGGTCATAGCACAGAAAAGAAATGCCCATCTGCTTCTCCACCCTCCCCCTCTCGCTTTTCTCTCTCTCTCTCTGCCTGTCTTCTCCTCCCCTCCTGCAGCCATGGCTCTATTAGTGGGAGTTCCAGTTGCAATGGAGCAAGGGCCACAGATGGGCAGACTATTGCCCCCTAGTGGGCTTGTCTTGCCAAGTAGATCCCTGTCGGGCGCATGAGGGAGTTGATTTCTGCCTCCCCTCTTCTCACTAAATTAAAAAATATAAATAAAATAAATTGACTAGAAATATAATAAAATTATATTTGTATGCACTTAATAAAATAGTACAAATGAATAAAATCCATAGAACTTCAAGGGAAAATTTGCACATCAACTATTATGGGAAATGTTAACACTCTTTTTTTACTATTGGCCAAAAAAATTTTTGGATATCAAGGATTTAAACAGTATAAATAATAAGCTTGAATGAACATTTAAAAACTGAATCATAGAGACCAATTATATTATGCTATAAATTGATTTTGTAAATTGCATAAATTTTTCTAAACTTTTAACTCACTCTTACATACATTTGAAAATTAAAACAATACACATTAAGCTATAGATCAAAGAAAAATTTACAATGAAAACTAGAAAATAAATAAAAGTACATCATAATAAAAGTACTACATTATAAAACTTGTGGGACGTAATCAAAGCAGTGCTTAAATGAGAATTTATAGACTAATTACATATATTAGTGAAGAAGAAAGGTTAAAGTTTAATGAATCAAGCAGTTAGAAGAAGTTCAAAAGAGAAACTCCCAAAAAAGAGAAAGGATGAAAATATTGATAAAAGCAAAAAATTAGTGAGACAACAAAAGTAACACAATCAAAGTTATTTTAAATGACATTGATCTCTGGAAGGACAGATTGAGAAAAAATGTGAAAAATGTTAGGAGTGAAAAGGGGAAGTAACTATAGACATATTGGATAATAACAAGATATTATAAAACTGTTAAAAACAACATTAATTTGGAAAACTTAAGGTAAAATTAATACATTTGAAAAATATAAATTTTAAAAAATGATTTAAAAATAAATTAAACACTTAAGTAATCTGCCTGACCTATGGATAAAGCATCGACCTGAAATGCTGATGTCACCATTTTGAAACCCTGGGCTTGCCTGGTCAAGGTACATATGAGAATTGATGCTTCCTGCTCCCCTCCTCTCTCTAAAATGAATAAATAAATAATCTAAAAAAATTATTCTCTTTAAAAAAAAACACATCTACATACTCTTATAATAATTGAAAAATTGAACCTGTATTTTAGAATATTTCCCCTAAATAAACCCATATTTAAAAAATATGGATACATAAGTTCAACCATAAATTAGAAAACTGAAACTCACAAAAATTTTTTCATAGAATAATGAAAAGGAAATAGTCTTTGAATCATTTAAGGAGATTAATGTGGATTAATATCTGTATGATGCTACAGTTTATATCTGTTATATATTAAACATTATATAAGCATTTGTTAAATAAATACAATTCTATAACCTGGATTCCCTTGTAAAAAAAAAAAAGATAATCCGATATAAAAATCTGTTGCCTGACCTGTGGTGGTGCAGTGGATAAATTGTTGACCTGGAACTCTGAGGTCACCAGTTGTAAGCCTTGGGCTTGCCTGGTCAAGGCTTATATGAGAGTTGATGCTTCCTACTCCTCTCCTTTTCTCTCTCTCTCTCTCTCTCTCTCTCCTCTCAAAAATGAATCACTAAAGTCTTAAAAAAGAAAAAAAAAGGACTAAAAAAAAATCTTTCTTCCCAAATATGAAAATAAGACCCCACCAAACCAAAACCAAATTGAACTTAGAAATGTAAAAAAAAGATCATATGTAATGATCAAGTAATGCTTATAACAAGTATATTTCAGATATATAAAGTTTGCTTAACATAAGAAAATCTAGTTATGTAAACACCATATTAAATGACTAAAGCAGGGTCTACTCCGTGAAGGGTCAGGAAAATAATTAAGAATTGTAGACCATATGGTTTCTATCCCAGCTTCTCAATTCTATGCTGCAGCACAAAAGCACCCATAGACAATATGTAAATGACCAGACATGGCTGCATTCCAATAATATGTTGTTTATAAAAACAAGTCAATTTGTTTCACAAACTGTAGTTTACTAATCTCTAGATTAAATAATAATGACTATATCATTATATACCTCCATAGATGCAATAAATGCAAAAGCATGTGATAAAATTTTATACCCATTCATAATAAACATAAATTTGGAAAAAAAGAAATTTCCTTAGGCTGATAAAAGAACAAGCAGTAAACATTATATTTAATTATTATTATGTTTATTTCAAGAGAGAGAGGAGGGGAGAGAGAGAAATAGACAAAGAAAGCACACAACAGGAACATCCATCTGTTCCTCTATGTGCCCTGACCGGTGATCAATCTGGCAACCTCTGTACTCTAAGACGATGCTCTAACCAACTGATCTATCCAGCCATGGCAAATTGTAAACATCATATTTAAAGAGAAATCAGAGTTATTATTTTAAAAATGAGAACAGGAAAAAAATTGTATCATGATTTATAATTAACATTTTATAAGAGAGGTTAAAAAGTGCCATAAGAAATGAAAAAAGTAAAGGAAAGAAAATCTATAATGCATATATGGTATAATTATCTACATTTATAACTTGAGGCTCCAAAGTGTTAGAAAATAGTTCATAATTGTAATTTTTATGTCTACTTTAACAACTTCAGATTTTAATTACTTTTTTCTCTTAATTTACAGTTCTCTCTCATTTTACAGTTTTAATGCCCATTCATTTCATATAATTTTAGAATTAATTAAAATTTTGAATTTTTGCTTGTTGCCTAAATGGACATTTGAAAACAAAATATATTTTCAGAGTACGAAATTTAATACAGACATTAACCACAAGAACAAATTATGTATCTCAATCGTTTTTATTTTGATCAAACAAAGGCCAAAAGAAGCATGTTAAAGCCTCTCACAAAATTTGTTTTTCAGGTTCTTCTTTTAATATAGTATCTTGTGTGCAACTGTTCTTTGATGCTTATATACTCTTATTTGTTTTAACACTTTTTGCCATAAATTATAACCTACCTGGAATTACTCATACCAATACTTCCCTTTTTTGTTTACATATGCCTTATGGTTTTTTTGTGTGTCATCTGTCTAATTGTCTAAGGAAGTCTCTGACAAGCAATGTACCTAATTTTTAGTCTTGCAATAAAGACAATACAACTGATGTTGGATGTTATCTTCTGTTGCCTTATAAATTCTGATTTTATCCTTAAAAATTACTTCCTTTGTCATCTGTTTTCATTTATAGAGCATATTTTAACTTTTATTGTCTTTGCGAAGTAGAAGCTTCACATCGTGTTTTTAAATTTTATTTGTTCTTACCTTTATTCTTATAAAATATATTTCTTAAATTTGATTTTGTTGAATAGCCAACTTAATTGTACAAAGAACCTTTGACTTCCCTATGAAGTTTGAAGTTTATGTACCTTTCTTACCCATTTTGTTACTTCTTAACATTATTTGGAATCATGTAATTGTATTTCAGTTAGGTTGTTTTATAATTCATATAGTTTCTTTGGAAAATAGTTTTAATATTTACTTAGAATTTTATAACCATTTATATAACAATTATCTGGATATTCAATGCTAGTCCTATTATACCAAAGACCTGTATGTTGAAATTTTCATTCTGATTATCACATGGTACATACATTCGAGTGTTCTTTTTAAGGATGTCCTATAAATGGCACATACTTTGAACATTTAATAATCTTAGACTTTTTTCTCATTTTAATTTGTAAAAATTAATTTATTATTCAAAATTCTTAGTTTTCAACTTGTTTTCGGAAACTTCTACAAACGTTGTTCTATCCAACACTAAATACCTTCTGGCAGCCATCAGTTTAATCTCTGCACCTATGAGTCTGTTTCTGTTTTGTACATTATTCATAAAAAAATTATTTTTAGCCTGACCTGTGGTGGCACAGTGGATAAAGCATCGACCTGGAAATGCTGAGGTTGCCGGTTCGAAACCCTGGGCTTGCCTGGTCAAGGCACATATGGGAGTTGATGCTGCCAGCTCCTCCCCCCTTCTCTCTCTCTGTCTCTCTCTCCTCTCTCTCTCTCTCTCTCTCTGTCTCTCTCTCTCCCTCTCTCTCTCCTCTCTAAAAATGAATAAATAAAAAAAAATTATTTTTTAAATTAAGCAGGCAACCAGAATTTAGCAGAATATATGTGAGACTAAGTAAAAATAAACTAGTTCAAGGTCATTACTGAAGACCTGTACACTGAGATTTGATATTAAAATTGTTCCTCTGTCACGGGCAGAGACCAATGTTCAAACACAATTCCAAACTGGGCAAAGAAAATATTCTTCTCACATTTCTTCCCAGTACTACCACCATCACCATAAGCTCTCTGATACCGTCAAAGACAAGACAGAAGAGGAAACAGTTCAGGAAGGAAATTATCATGGAGGAATATGCCAGAATGAAGGTATTACACCATCTTAGAAGAAACACTCTCTCAAGTGAAGTTCTATAGCCAGAAGCAGAAAAAAAAAAAGTCATAGTGTCATTAGATTATTACAGATTTAAACCCAGTGCCAGTGATGAATATGAAGTCACTCAGCAAAAGTCTCAAGGTCTACTGAAGAAAGCCACCAGTGGCCCGTGCAGGCAGACCTCTGCAGTGGGGAGGGATCTCAGGGAGTCATTAGATTAGAGCTAGCAGATTTCACCAGGTAATGCAGATTAAGATCAGGCACTATGGGGGAAGGGTTCAACACAAAAAAGGTAGTGCCTGTCAGCCATGTTGAAAGAGGGTCCTTGCTTGAAGCTGCACAGCTCAGTTTCTCTCTGTGTGTCTCTGGTACCTCTTGAGCTTAATCAAAATTTCTCAAGAGTTTTTTTTTTTTTTTTTAATAATAAGAAAACTGCAATGGTGGCCCAGGCTGGATAGCTCTGACAGTGGTAGTTTGGTAATACTGTGTTGGGGGGTAGACAACACAGGGGCACTGGCAGCTGTCTTTCCAGCCCTCATCCTGAAGACACACAACTCATTCTCTGCATGTTTCCTCTTCCGGAGCCCAAGGTGAGTGCCTGTGAGCAACACTTTGTGCGTTGTCTCATTAAGAATACACCTGGATTTCCAGCAGCCCTTTGTGTCGCTCAGGTGGATAGACTCTCCTCTGATTTCACATCCAGATGTTATGTGGGCTCCTCTTTCTGTCATTGGTATTCTAGGCTGGGGAGCCTGGTGTAGGGCTGAGACCCCCTCCCAGGCTCCTTAGAGGGAACCTCTGCAGCCGAGATGTCCCTCTGGAGTCTCAGCCACTGCATGTGGATACAGGGCCAGCTCCTTTTCTGTCTTTGCTACTCCTACAAATCTCAACATGGCTTCTTCTGTGTATCCTTAGTAATCAGATTTCTGTTCAGCTAGTATTCAGATGGTGATCCAGGTTGATTGTTCTATAATTTAGTCATAATTTTGATCATGGGAGGAGGTGAGTGCCGCTTCCATCTACCTTGCCATCTTGATCACCTTCAAATAATGAAATTTGCTAAAGACTCTCAATCATTCCCAGAAGTCAGATTTATGTAGAATTTATATTTTACATTATCCTTTTGTTTAATCTTTGCAGAAATAAAGATCATTATTGTTCATCTTCTTCTGTGTACAATCTTGTGCAAGTTATTAAATATCTCTGCTCCTTGGTTTCTTCATTTTAAAATATGCCTAAAAGTACTTACTACTATTAAATTAATCAAACAAGTAGGCTGTGAGACTGAGGTGGCTCTAATGTCATGGTGGCCCATGTAAGCTGTGATTCCCTTTGATGAAATCAGTCACTTACTTTAGGTAACAAACCTGAAAAGAGGTGTGTCACTGTATAGTTAATGATTCCTTCTAGTTAAAACAGTATGCATGGCCTTTGAAGCTGTAAGTTAGGTTTTATCATTTTCTCACTTCATTATCACTATCATATAGGGCAGCTTTGCTCTGTATATATATACACACACACATATATAGTGCTCACCAAAATTAGGGGATCAGGGAATGTACAGACGCCCCAGTACTTCCAGCCTTTTATATAGTGCATTTTCACCAAAGAAATAGAAGTTTGTTTTGCATCTCTTTTGCATAATTGAACATCTTTCTTTGACTTGCTGTTTGCTTTTCTGATGTTCTTGTTTAGTAAAAAAAACAAACAAATGCTACTTTTTTTTATCGCTTCACATTCATTTTGAAATATCCTCTAATTTTTGTGAACAGCATATATATATTATGAGAATATATATGAGCAATGAGCAATTCAAGGGGCCAGTCTACAAAAAGGAAATGTGCAGCAGTAGCGATGTTCATTTCATGCATCTAACAACTATTGATATGTACCGAGTGACTACCATGCCCCAGACACTGCTCCAGGTGCTGGTGATGTTATAGGGAACAAGACAGACTAGGTCCCTTCTGTAACGGAGGTTGTGTCTCGTCTGGGAGATATACAGTAGTCAAATAACAATGACATACAGTAATTCCAGATAGTGGTAAAGAAAAAAGAACTGGAAAGGAGACTTGCATTTTATTATGTGGTTCAGAAAGGCCTTTGTGAAGAGAAGATATTTGAGCTGAGATTTGGGTAACACAAAGTAGCCAAGCATGTGACGATCAGAGACCATGATTTGGGCGAGAACGAAAAGAACTTAAGGAAACCCGGGGAAGCTGGGCACTGTAGCCCGCTGTGTGTGTGTGTGTGTGTGTGTGTGTGTGTGTGTGTGTGTGTGTGTGTGTGTGTGTGTATGTGTGTGGGCGGGGAGAGTATTGGGAAATGAGGTGGGCGGGGCTAGAATTCCTAGAACACTGCAGTCCCTCCCTGGGAGGGATCAGGTATGGCTCTGGAGGTGGACCTGCTCCAGCTGCAGCTGCTGAGAGTGGAGCAGAAAGAAGCCTGCAGAGGTTCTGCCAGACAACTCCGAGGGCAGCTGACAAGAGGTGGTGGCAGTAGTCAGACATCAGGTTCTCTTGGGGGATGGGAGACATCTGCAGCTCCCACACTCCTGATCGCGCATGCCCACCAGGAGAAGAGTTCCAAGCAGATACTCAGGGGGCCCTGTCAGAGTCAGATTAGAGTCAAGGACCTTTGTGAGCTTTATCATCTAATGTAGACTATGACCTTCTCCTGTCTATATTGGTAAACTCTCTAGAATATAAACTCTAAGAGGGTAGGACTTTGTTTCATTCATAATTATATGCCCAGGACCCACTAAGGTGTCTGACATCTATTATTGCAATAAATACACACCAAAAATATGCATCAAATTAGTAATTAAAAGAATGATAGTAGTAGCTAGGTGTCTTGATTCTTCCTAATCCTAATGTGGACTGGGAATATAAGAGTTAATACCATTTTTGAAATAGAGATCTTCTTTAATTTAGCAACATGGTTTCAGATTGCCAATATGTATATAAAACGCAGCCAAATGTTCCTTTCTATCTAGTCATATCTTATCAATGTCAGCTGACCACAAAGCCTCATTGTTGAGATATTTTTCAAAAGAATTTTCTTTTAGTGATAATGAAATCTGAAAATGGGAATTCTATCAATTTCAAGATTTTTCTTTGTTAAAATATATCAAAGTCTAAGTTTTGTCACAGTATAACTATTAATTAAAACTTCCATCCAGGCCCTGAGCAGTTTGCTCAGTGGTAGAGCATCAGCCTGGAGTGCAGGAGTCCCTGGTTCGATTCCTGGCCAGGGCACACAGGAGAAGCGCCCATCTGCTTCTCCACCCCTCCCCCTCTCCTTCCTCTCTGTCTCTCTCTTCCCCTCCCGCAGCCAAGGCTCCACTGGAGCACAGTTTGCCCAGGCGCTAGAATGGCTCTGATTGTGGCAGAGCGATGCCCTAAGATGGGCAGAGCATCGCCCCCTGGCGGGCATGCCGGGTGGATCCCGGTCGGGCGCATGCGGGAGTCTGTCTGACTGTCTCCCCATTTCCAGCTTCGGAAAAATACAAAAACAAACAAACAAACAAACAAAAAAACCCCCTCCCATCCAAGGAAGCAATTTTTCTCCTGTTAAGCATGATTGGATTAGAAAGGTAAGGAAAGCACTTAAAACATAATAAGAATGTCACTCGGTAGTTTAATAAGTTTTGGCTCTGATATTCAGCCTAGAGAAGTCATTCTCTGTCTTCATGGACAAAAGGACTGGAACTGACAGAATTCATGAGCATGAAAATGTCTGTGTCATGCTTTGTGGAAGGCCAGTTCCTTCACCCAGTTTCTAATACTGTTAGGAGGTAGGAGATGATCATTTTAAGAGTAGCTGTAAATACTCAGCTCTCTGTTGTCTTAGTTTATGCCTGTCTGTGACATGGAAGGAAGTAAAGATAATCTCCACTCTTGATCTAAGAAGAGTGAGATGTCTAAACCATTTCAGAAACACATTATTGTTCAGTCAGATTACACTTGTAAATGTTGAGCAACTGGATTACTTACAAAACAATATGCTATCAAAACCAAACTTATTCCATTGATGATTGTCATTTAGAGGGTTTCTAACATTATTTTCAACACAAGTAATATGAAACGTGAGTCTGCTTTAAACAATATCGTTTTGACACTTTTTAAGTAATCGCTATTTATTCTTTTTATTTATACATACGATCATATTATACAAGAGGACATGAAATAAACCTGAGTTGATAAGGGTGTAACGGTAAAACCAATAAATGTTTAATACAAAAAATATTTTAATGATTGTAATGCCAGTCTTACTATATAAAGTGCGATTCTAGAATTGAGACACTAAACAAACAATCCAATTTTGCAAAAGCAAGTATTTTGAAAAACTTATAAAGTTAGTGAAAACAAAACTTGTCAACTTAAACTGAATACTGAAGGTGGTATGGCAGCTCAATGTTCTTTCAAGCTTTTAGAAGCTTTTCTTTTGCAGTGATAAATGTGGTCACTGTCACAACACTTCTTTTTGGCATTGAATCCATATGAATCATGAAGTCAAGAAAATACATAATAACCACAGACGGGAAAACACAAAAGCATGCACTACATTGTTAGCAAGTCTTTTCTGAGAAAAATAAAATTAGTGGTAGAATTCCTCATGCTAAATTTGGTATTGGAGAAAAATGTTATCACCTGTCAAAATACATTTGGATCTGTTTAGATCTCTTTACTTTCACATAAAAAGTGTGGTCCATGCCAATACCACCTCTACGGTAATAGCCTTTTAACTTGTGTCTGCTTCCACTCTTACCTCTCCACCATCCATTCTCCAATAGCAAATACAGTCACCATTTTTAAAATATGGTTTAGATGCCCTGGCTGGACAGAGCAATTGGTTAGAGCTTCATCCTAATGCACAGAGATTACTGGTTTGATTTCTGGTCAGGGCACATACAGGAATAGCTTAATGTCTCTCTCTCTCTCTCTCTCTCTCTTTCCTTTTTTGCTGAAATCAACAAATAAAAATATTTTTAAAAAATTAAAAATAAATGAAATGTGGTTTAGAACGAGTCACCTTCCTTCTTAAAACTACCCAATGTCCCCTACACATGACATACTAACTCAAATGCCTTTTCTTGGCCTAGATTAGAAGGTCTCAAGTGATCGGGCCACTGGTATCATTTCTTACTCTCTACCAAGTTCTGTCCTGCCTACTAGACTCCAGTAACACTTACCTTTTTCTAATCCTCAAACACATCAAGCTCTTCCTTGCCTCAGGAGCTTTGCACTAGCTGTTACCTCTGTCTGGAAGGTTCTCCCTTCTACCCAGGGCTTCTCAGGCTGCCTCTTTCCCTCTATTTAGCTCTCAGCTTAAATATCAACCTTAGCCTTTCTATCCCAAGTCACTATTTGATCACATTATTCTGGGATACTATTATCATAACTGTATTGTTACTTGATTTATTCTTGCTTTTTAATCTGTTTACTTATTTACTATATATCACACATACTAGATATTTATTAGAGCTCCATAGGTATAGAGACATAGTATTCCTTTTTTAAACCTTTTAATTTTTTTTAATTCATTTTAGAAAGAAGAGAGAGAGAGAGAAGGGGGGGGGGGAGTAGCAGGAAGCATCAACTCCCATATGTGCCTTGACCAGGCAAGCCCAGGGTTTCGAACCGGCGACCTCAGCATTTCCAGGTCGACGCTTTATCCACTGCGCCACCACAGGTCAGGCATTTTTTTTTTAAACCTTTTAAAGGCTGCAAGATCTGTAATGATTTCCCCTATTTAATCCTGATATTGGGGATTTGTGTCTTCCTTACTTTTAGTCTTGTTGGTCTTAATAGAGATTTTGATTTTTATTGATTTTTCTGAAGAATCAGCTTTTCATTTCATTGATTTTTCTCTATTATATTCTTATTTCTTATTTCATTCATTTCTACTCTATCTGTATTCTTTTCTCCTATTTTATTTGGTTTTATTTTGCTCTACTTTTTCTGGTTTCTCAATAAGAACTTAGGTTATTGATATGAGACCTTTCCTCTTTTTAATATAAATATTTACTGCTATAAATTTACCACTAAGCACTGCTCAAGTTGAGTCCCATATATTTTATACATTTTATTTTCATTTTAATTCTAGTCTATGTATTTTTAAATTTCTTTTAAGACTTCTTATTTGACCATGGAAAAATTGGAAGCATATCTTTTTCCACGTGTTCAGAAATTTTCTTTTCTTTTATTTACTTATTTTTTTATTTTTATCCTACTGTGATAGAGAATATACTCTGTATGATTTCAACTGATTTAAATTTGAGGTTGATTTTATGGTCCAGGATATATCCTATCTTGGCAAACGTTTCATGGAATCTAAGAAAAATGTATTCTGCTATTGTTTGCTGAAGTGTTCTATACAGTTCAATTAGATGCCTCTGGTTGTTTGTATTGTTCAGGTTTTCTATTTCCCTGCTGGTTTTTTTGTCTAGTTTTAACAGTAGCTAGAGTGCCATGGGAAGTTCCAAGTATTGAATATAATTGTGGATTTTTCTGTTTCTCCTTTCACCTCTGTTTCTACTTCAGTTATATGGAAGCTCTTTTGTTTGGTATATACACATTTAGGATCATTATATTTTCCTGGTGTTTGACTGTAATTTTTTTAATCATTGTATTGTAATGCTCCTCCATACTAATCATTTATTTTTTCTAAAATCAATTTTATGAAATATTAATACAGAGACTTCTGCTTTTTTTGGTAACTGCTTTACTTAGATATAATCCATATGACATACAATTCACTCACTTAAATTATACAATTCAATCATTTTTATTACATTCATAATATTGTGCAAACATGACCACAATCAATTCTAGAACATTCACATCATTCTAGAAGGAAATCCCATACCATTTAGCCATCACCCACAATCTCTTCATTCTCTTCAACCTCTATCTCAGTTCTAGCAAACCACACACTAATCTATTTTCTGCCCTTATATTTTGCCTTCAGAAAATTTTATATAAATAAAATAATACAATATATGGTCTTTTGTGATGATTTTTGCTTAGCAGAATATGTTTAAGGTTTATATATGTTACAGCACATTACCAGTACTTCATCCAGTTTATAGCTACAATATCATTGTATAAATATATCATATTTTTTAATCCATTCACCAGTTAACAGACATTTGGATTGTTGTCACTATTTGGCTATTATGAATGATGTTGCTGTGAATGGTCATGTACAAGTTTTTGTGTGAACAAATGTTTTAATTTTTCTTGAGTATATATGTAAGAATAAAATTGCTGTCCATTTATTTTGGAACTATCCAATTGCCTTCCAAAATGGCTGCAGCATTTTGCATCACACCAATAGTATATGATGGTTCAAATTTCTCCACTTCCTAATCAACACTGGCTGTTGTATCTGACTTTTTGATTCTAGCCATTCTATTGAGTATGACGTGTTATCTCATTGTGATTTTAATTTGCATTTCCTTAATGACTAATAGTTTTGAACATTTTTTATGTGCTTATTGGCCATTGTATAACTTTGGAGAAATGTCTATTCCAATTCTATCTCATTTTTATATTGGCTTTTTCACCATTTTTTTTCTACTGAGTTCTAAGAATTTTTTATATATTCTAGGTATAAGTCCCTTATTATATATACATATATATATTAATTATATATATAATTTGCAAATATCTTCTATTCAGTGGCTTATTTTTTTAGTTTATTGATAGTGTCCTTGGAAGTACACTGTTTTTGCTTCTTTTTTTTTTTTTTGTATTTTTCCAAAGCTAGAAACGAGGAGAGACAGTCAGACACCGCATGCGCCCAACCGGGATCCACGCTCTGCCCACCAGTGGGCGATGCTCTGCCCCTCCGGGGCGTCGCTCTGCTGCGACCAGAGCCACTCTAGCGCCTGGGGCAGAGGCCAAGGAACCATCCCCAGCGCCCGGGCCATTTTTGCTCCAATGGAGCCTCGGCTGCGGGAGGGGAAGAGAGAGACAGAGAGGAAGGAGAGGGGGAGGGGTGGAGAAGCAGATGGGCGCCTCTCCTGTATGCCCTGGCTGGAAATCAAACCCAGAACTCCTGCACACCAGGCCGACACTCTACCACTGAGCCAACCGGCCAGGGCCTGTTTTTGCTTTTGATGAAAACCAATTTATCTATATTTTCTCTTGCTCCTTACTTTTTAGTGCTGGGACAACTGGATATCCACATGCAAGAAAATGAATTTGGACATACTACCTCATGCAATATCCATAATTTAACTCAAAATAGATCAAAGACCTAATGTAAGAACAAAAACTCTTAGAAGAAAACAAGGTAAATCTTGGTGATCAATGATTTAACTCATTTTTTTATTGTCACTTTTTAGAGTTCTTTGGTTGTCTCTTGTACCATTTCAAGGATTTATACTTATGCTTAACAAGGAGGGACAAGGAAAGATTTACTAATAAGTGCATTTAAAGTCATCTAATATAGCTATCCAGTTGTTGAGTCTACCTATCTGAGAAGCCTGGGCTAGGTCATTTCCATTTTGTTCTCTGTCTTAGTTAGCAGTATTTTGAGCGGTTTGATCCATTCAATTTATCTTCTGTTTAATGGACTTTATCTTAGGTCATTAATGGGGGTTGTGATGAGTTATCAGGAAGCCTGTCATCTCTAAGTTCTATTCCAGTTAAGTTTCTTCTGCAAAAGAAAGAGCTGTCAATTCAATTATCACTTTCTTAGGAAAGTGGGAAGGGAAAAGCAGTGATGTCCACTCTGGAAGGAGGGTTAAAGTTTACCAACTGTTGTGGCTCTTCTCAGATATTCTCATTACAATTGCTAGACTTCCACATTGACAGTCAGTGTACTGATTTATAGAAAGGTGGCTAGTCAGATGATTTATTATCTTAAATTTTGTTAGGTTATGATTCCCTTATTTGGAATGCAGAAATCTAATAATTGTGGTAAATATTCTTTGAATGTGTATTTGATTTGGAAAGGGTGAGACAGATGTTATACTTATAAACACATTACCTTTGTTTTGTGTTATTTGCAGATTAGCACAGTTTTCAAAGTAGACATATTATGCTATACTGGTTTTATATTTTGTCTGGAAAAGTTATGTCTCAATGAAAGATAAAACATTTATTTTTAGAATAATATACAAAGACTTTGTAACACAACCTGAGCTTATCTTTCTAGATAGTATATTCCTCATACCCACTCTCTCCCTCATATACATCCTATTTTCAGAAATTATTTATTTTTCCCACACTTTTCTTTAGCCTAAATCTTCTTCATTACTTCTTCCATTTCTCAGAAATACTCATGAGCCCATCTTTATTCAGTCTCCAACAAGATCTAACTTTGTATTTATTTTGTTTAACTTTCTCACTAACCAATACTTGACGATCAAAATTTAGAATGCTTTCAGTGGAGCTTCTTTCTTAGGTGAGTTTTAGACTCTAAATCATTAATTTAATTGATGCTGGCATATTATACTATGCTATGGAGTTATCTTTGGACAATGGTTACAACAGACTATCTAATATTGGCACAATATTCAATGGTCTGCATCCTAATGCACAGCCAAACATTTAAGTCTAACAAATCATATGAAGGCATAGAATTATATATGTTTTGCAGTAGACTGGATATATGCCAACCAAATTTATTACTTCTTTTTGAGCAAACATTTGCATTTCCTACCCTCCTAGAATTTAGTTTGGGCCATGTGAATAGTTCTAACAAATGGAGTTTGAACAGAAGTGATATGTCACTTCTAGATTCAGGCAGATAAAAGAAATTGTGCCTTCTCCACATACCATATTCTCCCTCTTCTTCCTACCCCCACCATCTTTAAACTATGTGGTAAAGATGGTGGAGATATCACATGAAACAAACTACAGTGAACTGGACTACCTGTCCCCATTCTTCACAGAACTACATTGAAAAACAGTGAAGTTGTTAGTTTTAGCTATAGCAGTTTCTAATACCTATTTTAGTATTTAACCAAGTACAGTGATGATTACTATCTCTCTGAACATATTACCTGTGGTTTTAGAAAATGATGAAAACTAACAATTCTTTCATAAATTTATTTCTTATAAATTCCACACTAATAAAGCTACAAATATCTGTTAATTCTTAATTCTATGTGGGATTACCCAATTCCAGTAGGAGTTCTTGTCTTCTAAATAGTAGACAAAATGTCATAAAAATACACGAGTTCATTGATTTTACTCAAACTTCTCTGAAGATGCCAAAAGATGACTGGAAACCGATGTCACATGGCAGTTTGGCTTTTAAAGAAAGTCTTGTAAAAAAGCCCCATTTCCTTTCACCAACTCAAGAACATTTTTCCAGCAATTGTTTTCTTTCTGTTCTGCATCATTAATATTTTTGCATTCTGATGGATCTTTCCATTACAATATAAACATGCTGTTCATTTTCTCATGTTATATAAAATTTTTCTTGACATCATTTTGGCAAAATTTATGTCACCATTTCTTGGCTCTTTTTTGAAAGATAACTTCTCAAACTGGTTTATCTTTGATTTCCTTCCATTTTCCTGTTCATATTTCCACTTTATCCCCTCTAAGTCAAACTTTTATTCCTATCAACCCACCAAGTGACCCTGGTGAAGATTAACAAAGACTTCCACATTACTAAATTTGATTGTTGGTTCTGTCATTTGATTGCATGTTCCTATTGACAAACATTCTCATGTGGCTTTGAGTACCTACTCTCTTTAGGTTTTCTTCTTATGTCACCGGTTAGTCTTTCTCAATCTCCTGCTTTTGTTTTGTTTATTTTCCTTCACAATATCTTAATATTATAGTGCCTTAGTTTTTGTTCTTGATGTGTTCTTCTTCATTTATACTCACTTATTTTATGATCTTATCTAGTCTTATGTCTTTAAAGCAATCTCTATGCTAAGACTTCCCAAATAGATGTCTTCAAGGCAGAACTTTTTCTTGGATTCCAGACTCGTATATCCAACACTCTGTGGGTATCTCCACTTGGATGAACAACAGCTAAGACATCTCAAACTCAAAATGTCTACAACTAAACTCCTGATTTTTCCTTTAAGAGAATATTATCTCATTTGAAGGCAACTCTATATTTCTAATTACTGAAGAAAAATATGTTGATGTTATTCTTAATCTTCTCTTTCTTTAACAGTCCACCACCAAGTCTTCAGGAAATCCCCTTGGCTCTATATTCATAGTATACCAGAGTCTGAAAACTTTTTACCACATTTACTCTTACTGTACTTCCTAGATTGCTTCCCTGCTTCTATCCTTGTGTTTCAACACTCTATTATTGACAGTATAGATTTATAGTAAGTAGATTAATTCTTATAAAATGTGAATTAATAATATTGTTTCTCTCCTAAAATCTTGTCAGTGGTTGCTCCTTTCATTAGAGTTGAAATAAAATTCTTGCGATAGCATATAAAATCATATTTTTGGGCTTCTGATCACTTACTTAGCTTCATTATTTACTCTTTTTCTCTCTTGTTCACTCTGTTCTATTCACTTTGTCTTCCTTGCTTCCCTTTGAACATGCCAGGTATTACATTAGTCTGTATACTTTCTGTTCCCTCTGATGATGATACTTTTCCCTCAGTTAACAAACCCCTTCAACTTTACATTTTAGCTCAAATATCAACTTTCTATGCTGAATACTGTATTTAAAATTGCAAGCACCCTGTCCTCTGTTCCAGTTCTTCCAAACCCTTGTCTTACTTTATTTTTTTTACCTTGCACTTATAATCTTGTAATAGACTCTATAATTTGCCTTCTTATTATGCTTATTATTTATTGACATCTCTACTTCCCTCCCATCTACACTAGAATACAAGTTCCAAAAGGTCAAAAATTTTAGTCTGTTTTGCTCACTCTTGAATTTAAGATCCCAGAACAATGCCTGGTATAAAACACATGCTCATTGTATATTTATTGAATGAGTGAATAAATGAATCTTCCACCTGAGAAAGTCAAAATCATCATCAAAGATAACAGAAACGATCATTCTTAATTTTTACAAGTTATAGTGACTTTGATTTTGGTGGGTTTTTTTTGTTTTTTTAAAAAATAATTTTATTTTTTTAATGGGGCAACATCAATAAATCAGGATACATATATTCAAAGATAACAAGTCCAGGTTATCTTGTTGTTCAACTATGTTGCATACCCATCACCCAAAGTCAGATTGCCCTCTGTCACCTTCTATCTATATAGTTTTCTTTGTGCCCCTCTCCCTCCCCCTTTCCCTCCCCCTTTCCCCCTCCTCCTGTAACCACCACACTCTTATCAATGTCTCTTAGTTTCACTTTTATGTCCCACCTACGTATGGAATAATGCAGTTCCTGGTTTTTTCTGATTTACTTATTTCACTTCGTATAATGTTATCAAGATCCCACCATTTTGCTGTAAATGATCCGATGTCATCATTTCTTATGGCTGAGTAGTATTCCATAGTGTATATGTGCCACATCTTCTTTATCCAGTCATCCATTGATGGGCTTTTTGGTTGTTTCCATGTCTTGGCCACTGTGAACAATGCTGCAATGAACATGGGGCTGCATGTGTCTTTACGTCAGCAATCCCTCTACTGGGTATATACCCCCAAAACTCAGAAACATTGATTTTGTTTTTTTTGAAAAAAAATCTATTGCCCTGGCCATTTGGCTCAGTGGTAGAGTGTCAGCCTAATGTATGGATGTCCTGGCTTGGATTTCCAGTCAGAGAGGACAGGAGAGGCAACTATCTGCTTCTTCCCTCATCCTCTTCTCCTCCCACAGCCATGACTCTATTGGTTCCAGAAAATTGGTGCCCAGCACTGAGGATGCCTCTGCCTCAGGCACTAAAAATAGCTCAGTTGCCAAGAAACAGCCTAAGTTGGGAAGAGCATTGTCAGTAGGGGACTTGGCAAGTGGATCCTTGTTGGGGCACATGTGAGAGTCTGTCTTCTATTTTCCCTCCTCTCATTTAAAAAGAAAAAAATCTATCCTATAACAAATCATGGAAAGAATCAGAAAAACATGAAAATATGTACACTAACAGTAAACTTGTAAACAGCCAACATTATTTTTTAAATCTGCATCAGGAGAACTTTACCAACAACAGAAGGTTTTTGATGCTGAAGCATAAATGAAGCCAACCCTCCAGCCTAATTAGATTTTGCAATTCAGAATATAAACAAATCATCTTTATAACTATTTTCAATGGTTATTAAAATGTATTATTCAAATTAATGTCATAAATCATACTTGGAATGTATTTTTGATTTGCTTTATTGGCCCTGTGGTTGCATAAATGTAACTATTGATTGCTTTTAAATTATTATCTGAATATTGCTTAAACTTGTAGCTTCTAATCTAATGTTTCTCAAAATGTATTCCAAAAAATCTTAACAAGGTTTTTCATGAAAATGTGCGTTCAAGCCCAGATAAGTTTGGAAGACACAGTAACAAGGTTTCTTTACTACAAGACTACATTGTGGATTTAAACTTCCAAATTTTGTGGGCAGCATATCTCAAATTCAGAACCTTTTAATCCGAGATAATCTTACATTTTGGGTAATGACGTTATGCAGAAATAAAAATATGATGAATTATCAGGTTTTGGGTCATGTTTGTGATTTTGTCATTCATTTCTTCACAAATAATTACTTAATGCTACCACACTTATAGAATATCAGCTATATGAGTAGAAAGGTTTACACTGTCTGGATAGAAGGCACACAAAAGGTAGGTGGAAAGATAAACATTTGTAGAATGCTAAGATAGAGAGTTGGGTGTCATGACTTGGAAGGAACAGTAAGCAGAGAAGAAATAGAGGCTGAGGAAAGGATGGAGAGACAGTTGAGAACAAAAGAACCATAATTAGTGTTTTTAATTCATGATATGAAGCCAGAATCCAGATTTGGGGCAAAAGAGAGAGGCCTGTAGAATCCTGTGAGTTGGTGTTGTTTGGAAAGTGAAGAAGTGAAGGCCTTGCTTGTGTTATTCTTCCCTCCACATCTCTTACATGTGGATTAAAATGATCAAGAGTAAGAAAAAAAAAAAAGCACATTTCATACATGTTATGTCTTTTCCTAATAAAAGAGAAAATAGCCTCAGGAAATCAGATTCTTGTGACATTTATTATTCTTTACTACTGAAATGCAGTGTTTGTTCTCAGATTCTAACAGACATCTGATTAGCAACATGTGTGACATCATTGAAAAAGCATAATTTATGTCATGACATATTGCTGAAGGACTATAACATGACAAAGAATGTCAGGGGAAAGTTGTAATTTGAAAAATCTCTATCAGCTACCAGTTGCATTTATTGGTGATAAAGGAGAAATTTTGCTTTGGCAATAAAGGAGAAATTTTGCTTTGGCTCAATATTGAACAAGTTATTTTTAGGCTATAGAGTGGCACCATACTGAGGTGTCTCTTAGTTTTGAAAATGATCATTTATCTTTGAAAACATTGTTAAGTGGTCTGTAAATAATTTCATGTATTTGTTATCAGTTTTAAGAAGGTGTGCTCTAAATTTATTTAAAAAAGAGTATTTGATAATCAGTTTTAAGAAGGTGTGCTCTAAATTTATTAAAAAAAGAGTATTTGGAAATGAGATACTATTTTAATAAGAGCTATATTCTGACCAATTGTTTCTCTCTTCATATCATCTGGTAGTTAAATTATATAATTTATCAGGATGCACACTTAGTTTTGATATCTATGATTTGGTTAATATTTTAAGAATTTTGGGGGAGATGCTGCCAAGAAATAGAGTCAACTAGCCTTTACTTCATTGGGCAGTAATCTTAACAGAAACTTCTGCAGAGTTAAAACTTTCAATGGAAGGGGGAAAGTTTTCCAGCCCAATGGTTTCTGCTGGATTGTAAATAGTTGGCTTGCTTTTAAGAAAAGAAGACTGCAACTACAACTGGTACTCCCAGATTAGTTCATTGCTTGTGCCACCTGCCTTCTGGCTTAATGTAGGAAGCAAGAAGCATGCAATTAAGTATGAGGAAATGAAAATAAATGACATCGTTCATTGCACATTACAAAGTGCCTGGCAGAAAGAATGCTGTTTGTGGAGACCCAGTGGCTCTGTGGAAAATGTGCCTCTTCCTGAGAGAATGCTGGAGACTGTGACAGTGACCCAAGTTTTCTTTATCATTTATGGTTGCCATAAACCAAATAAATTACAGTTGCAATATTTTAAATATTCAGGACATTCACAGTTTAATGATTTGTTGAGAGTCAACGATTAAGTTACAATACAAGGGAATATAGTCACAGTGACATGTGTCAGCTGAATTTGTAGGTAAATTCTGTAAAAAAGTAGTAACTTTTAAGTAAATGACTCAAATGACTCCTTTTTCAAATGACCAATCATTTGGAAATAATTTCGTAAAATTACAAAAATTGAAGCCCAATGTACTTTCAAAATAATTTATTTGAAAGCACTTAAAGTGAATTGCTTTCAGTTTACCTAGTGCAGGAATGTGCAGTCCATTTGTGCCAAGTGGACATCAGAGAATAGTCCTCGCTGGGTGGTATTCCATTGTGTTCTATCCATGGACAGTCCTACCTCCTTTTCAATGAAGAGCAGAGAGCAGAAAGCACATTGCTCTTGGGCATACAGCGTGGGAGAGCATGGCTGATCGGGCAGAGAATCCCAGAAGCCTTTAATTTCATACCAAGATTTAATCTAGTTACTAAAGGCATATTTGAGATGAGTATATCATTTTAAGAAGAGAGTAGGATTACAAATCATTCTACCATACAGATTTGGTACATGCTGCAGAGAAACTGATGAACAATTTGCTATATGTGATATTTTTAAATTATCAAGAGGTTGGGAAGTTTGCAGAGTATTTAAGGAACTAAGGAACAGTTTTCATAATGAACCTATCATCACTATTTGGAGGAAGCCCAGGTTACAAAAAGTAGAGCCTGTAGGTCTGTTAATTTTACAGAAATGTGCCCAGGCAAGCAGGGGAATAAACTTTGGCTACCATTCCAACTCCGATCTGCATGGCAAATGATGTCTCTGAAACTGGAAATGATAGAATAATAAGGACTCACTAGTTAACTAATAATCGAAGTTTTAAATATTTATTGAAATTCAAATTAATGATGTCAACACTGCAAATGTCAGTAGTAACCTAATACTTCAATGCTGTAAGTGGTTTATGCTAATTCAAATGTTGATGTCAAACTGCTCTGCAAGTGAAGAACTGGAGTTAAGGATCTATGTGGTGGATGCTACAAGGGCCTAGGATGTGCTGCTGGGAGCCCTTGGGAAAGTGGCCTTCTGATGTTGCTCCCTGCTCTGCCAGGCTACACTGGCTAGACAATTGCCTCACTAGAGAACACAGTTCCCTTCAATGACTGATCAGTGTTGGTGTATAAAGGCTTGACCCACTTTTCCTAATTCAGAATTTAAAGATTATGGAAAGAACATAATTGGAAAATTGGTATCAAGGAGACCTGGGAAAGGTATATGGATAGCTTCCTTCAACTGGTAGTAGAATGTGAAGATAGCTGTCTCATGTGAATGCTCACCATTGTGACTTCAGCAGAAGTAGATAAGATGACTCATTTTGTTGATACAAATCAACTTTCTCCAGCTACACATGTCATTGTCCAATGGTCTCAAGAGCACAATGGCCATGGTAGCAGGGTTGGAGTATGTACATGGGCAGAACAACATGAATAATTACTCAACAAGGCTAACCTGGCTACAGCCATGGCTAAGTGCCTAACCTAACAAGAAGCAAAGACCAATAGAGTCTCCAATATGATGCTGTTTGTTCTTTAGAGTGATCAACCAACTATCTTGATGGCAGGATGATTAGTTGTACCACACTCATGATGAAAGGGGCAGTGTTTTGTTCTTTTTTTTTGTGAGAAGAAGGGAGATAGTAAGGAAGACTCCTGTATATGCCCTGACTGGGATCCACCCAGCAACACCATCTGGGGCTGATGTTTGAGTACTGAGCTATTTTTTAGTGCCTGAAGCTAATGTGTTCCAAGGAAGCTATCCTCAGTGCTCCGGGCCATGCTTGAACCAATCAAGCCACTGACTGCAGGAAGGGAAGAAGGAAAGAAGGGGAAAAGTAGGGGGAGAGAAGCATATGGTTGCCTCTTTTGTGTACCCTGATTGGGAATCGAACCAGAGACGTCCATACATGAGGCCAATGCTCTATCTACTGAGCCCCCACCCAGGGCCCAGTGCTTTGTTCGTGAAAAAATAGATGTTTTCTCTGGATATGAGTATTCCTTCCCTACTCTCCATGCTTCTGCAAAAGCACATTTGCAAAGTCACAGAATGTTTTCTCCACTGTCCTAGTATGCCACACATTATCTCTTCCCATCAAAGACCTTATTCACATAAGGTGAAAGAAGTGTGCTAATGGGCCCATGCTCATGGACTGCACTGGTCCTACCTTATCCCCCATCATCTTGAAGGTTACTTGATAGAATGGTTTGGGAGCATTTGGAATAAGTCTCAGTCATGGCACTAATTAGGTGGCAGTGCCCACCAGGCATTGAGGCAGGACAGTGTACCTTAGGAGGCAGTATATGATCTAAATCAACACTGAATACATACATGCTCTTTCTCCCATAGCTAGACTTCACACATCCAGAAATCAAGGGATGGAAATGAGTGTTTCTTCATTCACTACACACCATGGTGCCCACTAGTAAAAGTTTTGCTTCCTATCCCCACTGGTGCTGAGGTCTTACTTCCAAAGGGAAACATGCCTCCACAGGGGATCCAAGAATGATTTTATTGAAATAAAAGTCAATACTGTCACCTAGCTTAGAAGGATTTGTGAAATTCCAAATTTATTCTTTGTTCTGGATGCAGAATCATCAATATGTTTGTTTTCTGTAACTATACTGATATTTACATACAGAGAGAGCGAGGAAGAGAGAGAGAGAGGAATATGAAAGTGAGCACTCTTTCTTAGTCAAGTTTTAAGAAAACAAATAACATTATTTTTGTAATTTATAGCTGCAGCTACATGGCAGGAAAAGCTCAGGCTTTGAGCCAGATGGGCAGCTGTGTTCAAATTCCAGTTCCTTGATTTACTAAATTACTTAATTTTCTGAGACTTAGTTTCCTCATCTGTCAAACAGGGATAATGACACTGCTATCCATTTATATTGTGAGTGTAAAGTAAATAAGGCCAAGTATGGCATAAACTCAGCACAATGTCTGATCAGTCATCAGGAGGGGCAGCCCTGGTTTACATTTGCTGTCATAGAATAATTAATTATAATGATGTTAATTAGTACTTATAACTGTATTAGTGATTATAATAATTACTAATAACACTCAGTCAGGATAATAAATTCTATGTTCCCTCTAATCATTGTTGAATGTTAGTTTGCACTTGCCACTTTCTCATTGCTGATGGTTGAGAAGACTGTCCTAAGTTAAAATTTAGAAGCAGTGCTACCTTTGTCTGATAAACTCAGGTGTTAGCTGGTCATTGCAACTTCTAATTTTGTGGTGAATAAAAAAAGAGTGTAGATGTTAAAATCCAAGGATGAAAGTATAAATTGATTATCTTACTCAGGAGTTGACTTTATTTAGGTAGATGATGTAACAGATAACTTGTGTCCCTATAGAGCTCTTAAAGAATTCTTAAAATAAATAAATGTAATCCACCATTTAAAAGTTATAATGTGAAGTGTTAAAAATATCCAGGAGAATAATTGTGGCCCATATTCTTAAATACTTTTTGCCTGTGATTTCTTGTGCTTTGTTGCACACAGACTATTCTAGTGGGAAGGCCTTCAATGGCTTTCTTATCATGCTCACCAGAGGTGGAACTCGTCTTTGGGCCTTCTTCACAGCCTCTAAGGACACATGTCCATTCTTTCATTGCTAGACAATTAAGAGAAGAATGATCTGTCAGAGTATTTATAGAAGCCATTAGCATGATAAGAGTAGTCTACAAATAACTGATGACTCTTAAAAATATAGCATTAAGAAGAGAAAAAGAAACTTGTAGGGTTTTTTTTCCAAAGAGCACATTGCTGTGTTTGGGTGGTCTGAGGATTATGACAAATGTCAAGGACTGCACAGCTCATGAAAGCAGCTCATTACAGCTGCACACATAGAGAGCCATGTTTAAGGTTGAGTGGCTGATTTGGTTGCAAACACTAATTTTCAGATTATACGATTTGAAAATTTTAATTAGCCATGAATCCTTCTAAGGATAACTTTTCTACACTCTTATAATACAGTAAAAATAAGTCAGATTCTGCTTCAGCAACCCAAGAGCTCAAAATAAGGGTTTCTGTGTGATACTATTTCCTCCTCAAATGTTAATTTTGAAAATTCTTGTATCAGAAGAATTAATGGTCCAATCCTGCAGTCAGTCTGTATCTCTAAATGTCATTAAAGTTAATGAATTATGAAAATTGAAAAGAATAAAGCTGGTCTTTTTAGTTTGACTGAAATTTTACTGTTTAGCAACATCAGATCGAGTAAATCACTTAAAATTTTTGGTGGGTGATATGCACCTTTTAAATGGCAGTTGGGTTCATACATAACATCTTTATTGTTGAGAACACAGAGTGAGTAACAAAGTAATAAAGATTCATTTAATGTACTGGGATGCGTAGACTTAGTATGTGTCATATTTAGAGAATGCAAAAAGTCAAGGAATTGCCAAAAACACAATTCTTGGAAATAGAGATATTTCACAAAAGATTGTCTTTTTATAGATGATTCCAAAAGAGATTCTAGTGTGTGTGTCTGTATACAGAAAAAAAAATATATAAAACATATAAATAAAATATAAATAAACAAAAGTATATAAAATATAATATATAATAAGTATATATAATTAGAGCATTGCAGGGAACACAGACACATAATAAATGCAGTGTTTCAGATAGACTATGACTATCCTTGTCTCATTTAACTTTTACATTTCTTTCATTTATTGAGTAGATAATGTCAAATTATTTTTCATTATACTGTATTTATATACTTTCCCTCTGACACCAGATTGCTTCAAATCCATGTTCTAGGAAGTTTTCTCTGCAATAATATATTTTCCTCTAAATTTCTGTAATTCAGATGTTTCTATACTTTTCTGGTAGGTTTAAAGCTTCAGGAAGCCTAACGTTTGATTCTTTAATCTTTTTCCTCGTAGGCTGTATACTATATTCTTGTATACAAGAGATACACTTACACATCACTGAAATTCATTTGCTAGAATATGCATTTTGCATGTGGAGACACTGAGTTACTGGGAAACCAAGTGTCTTGTCCATGGTTGCATTCTAAGTTGAAGGAAAAAGAGCTGCAGCACTCTTTTACTGTGTTGGATCTTGTACAATACCATTTTTAAAAAATTGATTTTAGAGGGAGAGAGTGAAAGGGGGAGAAATAAAAAAAGAAATATCAATGTGCTATTTACTTATACATGCATTCATTGGTTAATTCTTTTATGTGCCCTGATTGGGTTGAACTCTCAACCTTGATGTATTGGGATGATGCTCTAATTAACCTGACTAGGGCTCTCCAATATCATTTTATAGTTATCATATTTGTTAACATTTTTTTGAGAAACATACTTGTTTTGCCTAATATTCCATCCATTTCTTTTGATCTCAGAACCAGTGGGTAGATTTTCTTTAAGATACTAGTTTCTATCAGATCTTCCTTACCACTTCTTTGTTTCCCTAGCTCCTCTACATTTTAGAGGATTAGTTTTTGTAACAATATTTCCTTCTAGTCAGTGAGAATACTGTGGCTGAGAGACTAGCCACAGGACTAGCAATTCAATAACAGTTAAATTTTCATTCTAAATTTTCCAATTTCATTTTCTGAAATGTAAAGTTGATCACCTAAACTCTTTGCACCTAACTATCCTAATGTATAAAGTGATGTTATTTTTGCCAACTTTCTTCACATATTCCATGTGAAGAATGACATGAAAAATAAATTTGAAAATACTGAATATTAAGAAATAGTCACAAGAAAACCAAGACACCAATAACTGGAGGTAAAGGCTGGTTTGTAAAACAGCTAAGCCATAGGTCAAAAACCTCTGATGCATCATGACAAGGAAAACTCAAGTCAATGGAAATCCAGTTTCCTTATTTTTTTACAGTTGACCCTTGAAAACCATGGATTTAAACTGCACTCCTTCACTTATACATGGATTTTTTTTTCCCCAACAAATATGCAACCAACTCTTTTGGTCTCTGGATTTCACATTCACAGATTCAATCAAGTGTGGATCAAAACCAGTATTTTCTACCCATGGTTGGGAATCCGTGGATGGGGAAGATGGATTGTATGCATTTGTCTAGGCCATTTTATTTAAGAAACTTGAACATCCATGGATTTAAATGTTTACAGGAGGTGAGGAATGGCTCTGGAATCAATTTCCCATGGATACTGAGGGAGAACTTAAGTTTTGGGGAAATCAAAGGTATACATGTATTTTCAACTATGCAGGGGTAAGCACCCTAACTTTTGTTTTGTTTAGGCATCAACTGAAGTTAAAACCACATTTGTCCATATTTTTCCCCCTCAAAACTGCCTAATAAGTCTGTTTTATTTGTTGGTTATATTGATTTCTTGGGAACTCCACTAAATAATGGTCTGAATTTATATTATGGTCTGAATTTCAACTGGAATTATGGTTCTAGAAAAATTAGTTAACTATTCTAAACCTTTATTTATAAGTAAAGATAATAATTATTTCTTTTGTGATGATAATATATATTTTTATAGTGCTTAGAATTGTGCCTTAAAATTGGTAGCATTGTCAGCTATTATTATTTTCCTTGTTCTATTTTGAATAAAAGTTTTTCCATATTTTCTTTCATAATTTGTTTGAATAACTTTCTAGATATGTATCTAAACCTGGAAGATGCATAAGAAAACATTTTAAATTTTGTATATATATATAGATATTAGTTAGAAATGTGCTAATATTTCTTGTAGTCAATACTGCAATTCAATCTGGAACCCATCATGATTCTAAGATGGAATCAAATAAGGAATTAAGTTTCTGGATTTATTTGTATAGCACATTGATTTTTGTTGCTCGCTATGTTTTGGTCATGGTATGTCTTGTCTCATGGTGATTGGATCCTTACCATAAGACCCCAGTTTCTTTTTTTTTTTTTTTTTTTTTGTATTTTTCTGAAGCTGGAAATGGGGAGAGACAGTCAGACAGACTCCCGCATGCGCCCGACCGGGATCCACCCGACACGCCCACCAGGGGGCGTCGCTCGTTGCGACCAGAGCCACTCTAGCACCTGGGGCAGAGGCCAAGGAGCCATCCCCAGCGCCCGGGCCATCTTTGCTCCAATGGAGCCTCCGCTGCGGGAGGGGAAGAGAGAGACAGAGAGGAAGGAGTGGGGGAGGGGTGGAGAAGCAGATGGGCGCTTCTCCTGTGTGCCCTGGCCTGGAATCTAACCCGGGACTTCTGCACGCCAGGCCGACGCTCTACCACTGAGCCAACCGTCCAGGGCCAAAGACCCCAGTTTCTTTCAGGAAATACTTTCTGTTTTGATGTAGTCAGACCCAAGCAATTTATTTTCACTGTTAATTCCAGAAATTAACTGGCCCCTTTAGGGAAAAATATGTAAAGCTAAACCCTCAATCTAATATCTAATATATCTATATAAATGTTAGGACTATTTTTGCTGAAGAAAATTCCTTGTTGGCCATTGAAGGAGACACATCTTCTCATTACCATTAAATCCTGAATGAGTCAAATTAAAAACACATAATACAATTGCCATTTTATGTCATAAACTCAACTATTTCTATTTAGATCTGCTATACTGATTTGATATGATAATGATGATGATGAGCCCTGACCACTTAGCTCAGTTGGTTAGAGCATCATCCCAATATGCCATGGTGACGGGTTCAATCCCCAGTCAGGGCACATACAAGAATCAAACAATGAATGCATAAATAAGTGCAATAACAAATCGATGTGTTGTTGCTCTTTATCTCTATCTCTCTCCCTCTCTTTCTCTCTCTCTCAAATAAGTAAAATTAAAATATATGATGATGAAAATGATTTGGGCTTAGGTAATTTAGAGAATCTGTATTCTATTAGAATTATGGGCTGAAGTTCTGTTCTTGTTTCTGTCTCCAAGGAGCCAGGTTATACTGGTTAAGGAATTAACCTCACAATTCCTTATTTTCTCATCAGCAATATAAGTGGATTAAATGTTCCTCAGATATCTTCTAGCAATAGAAATCCATGATTTTGGTAGGTATTTGGTGGCTTGAGTTTCATCTGGACCTACTTATGCAAACTCAGAAATGGACACAATTCTTCTGCCAAACGGTATGCTACTTTAAAATGTGTATGCTAGATATGGGGAAGAATAGTGTGATAAGAGACAACTGAATATTTTTTCTTCTAAAAATAAAAGTATTTATTATTAAGAATGAAAGTAATAAGTGGTCATAGTACAAACACCATCAAGCTAAACAATCATTTTTGTTTAAAGTTCATGATGATCTAATGTCAAAATAAACTCAAAAAATGAATTAAGCACAATTCAAGGAAGCAGTTAAAGCTGATAAGACAATAAAGCTACATTAGTATGTAATCTTTTAATTTTTAAATCAGAAATCAAAACAAACCAGACTGATGGGAACAAAGAAAATAAATCGTTAAAAGTCTGTACTTTCAGAAATTCTTCCTTCAAAAGTGTTTCATTAGATTGTTTCAGCCATAGCAATATAACTTGATATTTACATTTTCCAGTTCATGTCCCTTCCGTGAGATTTCTCTGAAAGAGAACTGCTGTGTACCACAAAGCTTCTAGATTGCTCAGGAGACCATCTTTTATGCAGGATCTTTGTTAAGCCTTAGGGAAACTGTCCAAGTGCCTACTGAATTCATTAACAAAGAGAATGTTTTTTACCTCAAATTCCTAATTTGGAACACAGAGTTAAGATCAAAGTGCAGCGTGATGGGTACTTACACCAAAGCAATAAACTTTCTTATATATAAGCTATCTAATTTGTCAAGTCTATGCTTTGTAGATAGAGTGAATTTTATGACAGCCTAGACTGCTCAAGAAAATAAGGATAGTTTAAGAGATGATACTTTCCATAACAGAAATTTTCTTTCTTTTTTTTTTTTTTGTATTTTTCTGAAGCTGGAAGCGGGGAGAGACAGACAGACTCCCACATGCACCTGACCAGGATGCACCCGGCACGCCCACCAGGGGCGATGCTCTGCCCACCAGGGGGCGATGCTCTGCCCCTCGGGGGCGTCGCTCTGTCGCGACCAGAGCCACTCTAGCTCCTGGGGCAGAGGCCAAGGAGCCATCCCCAGCGCCTGGGCCATTTTTGCTCCAATGGAGCCTTGGCTGCGGGAGGGGAAGAGAGAGACAGAGAGGAAGGAGAGGGGGAGGAGTGGAGAAGCAGATGGTCGCTTCTCCTGTGTGCCCTGGCCGGTAATCGAACCCGGGACTTCTGCATGCCAGGCCGACGCTCTACCACTGAACCAACCGGCCAGGGCCGTAACAGAAATTTTCTTTATAGATACACATACTATGGGTGCTTGTAAAGTCTTTTAAATATGTAGCATTAGGTTTATAGTATAAAGAGTTCAGTAAAAAATGGTGAAGACAAAATCTCTGAACTCAAAAATTTACATTCTAGTGAGAACTAGTCAACTAAATGTCAATTGTCCAGTGGAGTCATAATTGACAAAAATACATGTGCGATGGGCTAACAATTGCTAGTGTGGGAACAGTCCCAACCTTTTTCTACCTGTGCATAATAAAGAGGATTCTGGCTCAGACCACTTCTTTCTCTCTTTCCTCTCTATGGAGGAGTCTGTTTATCAGATAAGCTCTGGGGTTTTTGAGACAAAATAATGTGAGGAAAGAAAGTACAGAGGCAGGTAAGTACAGGCTTATAGGGACAAAACCTAGAAGAGTTATTGTTGGAGGGGAAATTTTGAGGAAAACAGCTATGGTTTATGAGGGCAATACACTTCAGCTAGGAAGAAAGGCAATTTTTTTATGTTGCTGTGGTATTATGCATTTCCTAAAAGTGTCTGAGGTAACAAAATTATTGCTTTATTTTGAAATTACTTTTGGATAAATCTGTTTCTTTAAGCACTGTACTATTTTGGAATTAAATCAGGCAGATAATAATTAATCCTTTATTGTATTCCTTCAGAGATATAAAGTAAACATTAATGAATATATTTGAAGCAAAAACCAAAAAACAAAACCCCAGCATGTTCCATAGTGCTTGAGGGATTGGGGACATTATAGATGTAAGACTGTCAGCTGAGACTCAGGGGATCAGTACCAACCAATCAAAGAAAGTGGTGCGGTTGGGAGTGGCCGCTGGGCTTCTGGGAAAGGAGAGTGATTAAAGGAGGAAAAGAATGCAAAAAGGTTAAAAATAAAGGGAGACATAATGTAAAAGGAACAAACTGATGAATTGATGGACTTTGGGAAACCTTTCATATTTTATATACTTACATGTAAAGTTTTGCTTTGTTAAACATATGCACATATTGCACTTTTTCTCTTGTGGGATAGATTTCTAAGAGTGGATAAGAGCATCAAAGAGCCTGTGTGCCAATTTTGTCCACCGTGTATCATCAATTCAAGGAGAGTGCCAAGTAAATATTATGTATTTTACCTTACATGTTACTAGAAAAATAAATATATATCAGTGGGTGGGAAGGCAGAGAAACAACAAAGCGGCAAGAAAGCCAGAGATATTGAGAAAAATTTTGAAAATATTAAGGCAGTATTCATGAAACTTCATGAACAGTTAGGTGAAGAAGTAAAGGAAAAGAGAAGAACAGAAGAAAGTTCCAAACACCTTCCTTATGAATAAGAAAGTATATTTAACTTTTAAAATTAATTTATAGTGCTCTGGCCAGTTGGCTCAGTGGTAGAGCGTCAGCCTGGCATGCAGGGGACCTGGGTTCGATTCCCGGCCAGGGCACATAGGAGAAGCACCCATTTGCTTCTCCACCCCCACCCCCTCCTTCCTCTCTCTCTCTTCCCCTCCCGCAGCCAAGGCTCCATTGGAGCAAAGATGGCCCGGGCGCTGGGGATGGCTCCTTGGCCTCTGCCCCATGCGCTAGAGTGGCTCTGGTCCCTGTGGAGCGATGCCCGGAGGGGCAGAGCATCGTCCCCTGGTGGGCGTGCCGGGTGGATCCCAGTCGGGCTCATGCGGGAGTCTGTCTGACTGTCTCTCCCCGTTTCCAGCTTCAGAAAAATACAAAAAAAAAAAATTAATTTATAGCCCTGGCCAGGTAGTTAGTTCAATTGGTTAGAGCATTGTCCAGATATGACAAGGTTGTTGGTTTGATCCCCAGTCAGGGCACATACAAGAATCAAACAATAAATGCACAGATAGGTGGAACAACAAAAGGATGTTTCTTTTTCTCTGTTCCTCTTTTTCTAAAATCAATAAATAAAAAAATTAAAAATTATAATCTACTTCTAAAAGAAGACATACATGTCTTCATCAAGTGGATATTTAGAAACTGAAGATATTCATATGACCAGCTTTCTGATCATCAACACATGACTGCTAACACACTGACTTCTAAAGTAGAGATTAGTCATATAAATAAAACTTCTTTATGGAGTTGTATTCATTGATTTTAGTGTTCAATACACCACAATGTTTTTATTATTCTACTTCTGCTAGCCATTTGATTATTTCAAATAATACTGCAAGTAGTTGTCCAGTATGTCTGCTATGAATTTCTAGTAATTGTCTCTTAGTGAACAAATGCAGACATTTCTTTTGAGTATATACCTTGGAATTGAATTTATGAGTCCTAGCATATTTATGTATTTAAGTTTAGTAAACACTGACAAAGATTTTTCCAAGAAAATTGTACCAAATTACTCTTCTACTTGGAGTATAATAGAGTTCCCAGTAAATCCATCTTTATTAATATTTGGTATTTTTTGGTCTTTTTCCTCCAAACATTATTGTAGGTGTTAAATGATATTTTACTTTGTTATTTAAAGTTTTAGTTTAGTGTTCATATAGTTATTTGCCATTTGACTATTTTTCTCAAGTGTCTGCTTTAACTTTTTCCCATTTTCTTACTAAGTTGGATATCTTTTTCTTAGAGATTGCTAAGATTTGAAAAAATATATGCTAAATAGAAATCTTTTTCTTAATATATGCATTGTGAATGTATTCTCTCATTTATCAATTGCCCTTTTAGGTTCTAATAGTGAATCTTGATTTTTTAAAAAACCTTAATTTATTATAATCTAATTTAACTCTTTTCATTTACTTTTTGTTATCACCATAACAATTTTAAATGTGCACTTTATAGTTTGAATTACATTGACAATATTGTGAAATAGCACTCCAAAACTTTTATTTTATTGAAGTTTAATTGACATATAACACTATCTTAGTTTCAGGTGTATAACATAATGATTGGGTATTTGTATACATTGAAAAATGGTCATCACAATGTCTAGTTACTATATGTTTCTATACAAAGTTATACAATATTTTTCTTGTATTGACGATTTTTCAGATTCATTTTCTTAGCAACTTTAGAATTTGCAATGTACTATTGTTGATCATAGTCACATCTGTATATTATATCCTTAAGACGCTTATTTGATATCTAGAAGTTTGTACCCATTTCTTTTGCCCCCAACCACCTCCCTTCTGGAGACCACAGTTCTGTTCTATGTATCTATGACTAGTTTTATTTGTTCATTTCTTTATTTTAGAAGGCATATGTAAATGAAATCATATGATATTTGACTTCCTGTCTGATTTATTTCACTTAGCATAATGCCCTTAAGGTCCATCCATGTTGTCATAGAAGGTAAGATTGTATTTTTTGTACTACCAGATGGCCTGGTAGTACAGTAAGTCCCCAACTTACAAACATTTGAATTATGCACAACTAATATTCACAAAGTGCCGTAAGAGCTTTCAGTAATCCACTGCAGTTGGACATCAGTGAAATTGATATCTAGAGTTACTTGACTTCCATGGCAAATATGTAACTAACCTTATGAAACTTGAACAGCAGATGATAGCATTTAGGGAAGAAAACAGGGGCCTAGAAACTTCAGAATCATAAACGTTTTCTACAAAAGATTTAGCTGATGCTTTTCATCTCATTGAAATAGATATGGCAAAGTTAGAGGAGCAAGATCCTGATACAGAGAGGAGAAGTTCACCAAAGTTTACCAAACTGTTACTGAAGGCCTAAGATCCTATAGGATCATTTATGATGGGAAAAAGATAAACTCTGTACAGACCTCCCTTGATGCCTACTTCAAGAAACTGACTCCAGCAGTAGTATCAAAACCTGACTCTCTAACACCAGTCCCATCCTCTCTAATAAGTCCATCATCTTCTGGTCAACCAAGATTGTTTAAGGTTGTATTTGAAAATGTTTAAGTATTTATATACACAAAAAAGGTAAAAATAAATACTACATTAAGGCAAGCATCTATCTAAATGTACCTGTTCCTACTTACATACAAATTCAATGTAAGAATACACCTAGATAACCTATTTTGTTCGTAACCTGGGATTGTCTTTATCCATTACATATATCTATATCTATACTTATATTGTATATATCTACATCTACATTATAACTATATTATTTACCACATTTTCTCTACCCATTTATCAAATGATGGACATTTAGGTCATTTCTATATTTTGTCTCCTGTAAATAATGCTGCAGTGAACATAGAGGTGCATATATCTTTTTTTACTAGTGTTTTTGTTTTCTTTGGATGAATATCTAGAGGTGGATCATATAGAAGTTCAATTTTTAATTTTTTGAAGATCCTCCATAATATTTACATAGTGATTACACTAATTTACTTTCCTACCAGGAGTGCATAAGTGTTCTTTTTTCACCATTTCCTTGCCAACGCCCAATACTTTTTGCTGTTTTGACAATAGTCATTCTACAGATGAGGTGATATGTCATTGTGATTTTGATATATATTTCTCTGATGTTTAAAAATATTATGCATCTTTTCATATGCTTGTTGACTTTCTCATGTCTTTTAAAATCATCTTTGGTTATTGCAAGATTACAAAAATATTCTATTTTCTATTGAAAACTACTTTTGTTTTATTTTCATAAGATATAGGAATAAAATTGATTTCTATTGACTTTGCATTCAGAAAATTTGCTAAATGTACTTATTAATTTTAATAGCATGCCTGTAGATTCATGCACAACCCTGTTGTCTTAAATAATGACTGCTTGGTTTTTATATATATTTCTTGTTTTGTTGCATTGACTAAGATAGCCAACAAATTGTTGAATAGACATGGTTATAGTGGTGGTCACTGTCTTCTTTTCAATCTCAGAAAAATAACTTCAAGATTTCATCATTGAATTTATTGTTTGCACTAGGAGTTCTCTTTGGTTTTTAGATAATTCTTTGCCAGACTAGAGTTACATTCTCTTTCTAGTTTGCTAAAATTATTTGTAATAAATCAGTGTTGAATTTAGTCAAATGCTTTTTAGCAAACTAACCATAGAATCATATGATTTATTTCAGTTTTTATAGTTTCTGACTTGAAATATATATATATATATATATATATATATATATATATATATATATATATATATATGTTATTAACTCTACATCTGCATAGAGCTTAAATGAAGATCATCCACAACCAATCTAATGGAAGAATGATCTATATATTTTTTTTGTATTTTTCTGAAGTTAGAAATGGGGAGGCAGTCAGACTCCCGCATGTGTGCCTGACTGAGAGCCACCCAGCATGCCCATCAGGGAGCGATGCTGGGCCCATCTGTAGCATTGCTCTGTTGAGGCTGGAGCCATTCTAGTGCCTGAGGTGGAAGCCATGGAGCCGTGCATGGGCCAACTTTGCTCCAATGGAGCTTCAGCTGCAGGAGAGGAAGAGAGGGGGGGGGTTGAGTGGAGAAGCACATGGATGTTTCTCCTGTGTGTCCTGACTGGGAATCGAACCTGGGACTTCCATACGTCTGGCCAATGCTCTACCGCTGAGCCAACCGGCCAGGGCCAAGAATAATCTATTTTTAATCAAAATAGTTGTATACTTCTCCTCAAGGGTAGTTTAAGTTCTTACTATTTTGGCTCAGCCATATAGATTCTGAGTGGGGCAATATGTTAAGAACTCTATTCCTACCAATTATATAGAACTGATTGTATCTATATCCTGTTTTGAATTCAGAAACTGTGCATCTCTTAAAACTTACCTTTACTTTCAATAACCCTCCTGTGTGTGCTATGTCTATAATGTAATTTCCACTCCAGTCAGTGAAATGCATATACATATATTTCTCTTTATCTCTAGGACTTGCCCTTGGCTATGACACTGATTACCTGCTTTGTTCTTGCTGATTTCTTCTCCTTGCAGTCTAAAGCTTATCTTTATTTCACCCTATTCCAAAATTGGAAAGGTCTCCCAAAACAATTATATCATCATCCTTCAAACTGCAATATTACCATAAACAGATTTGACCCTTATAGATCATTCTCTCCATAAGTAAATATGTGCCTAACGTAGCCATGCTTTCTTAGCCATTTTGATTTTTTTCTGGCAATTTTGGGGGTAGCCCAATGAACAACTAAGTTAATCACCCTAGACTTGGCCTCTTTGTTTCTTGCTTTCTTTTTACTCACAAGACTTCTTTGTGGTTTTACACATTTTTATATAAATTTAAATATTTTAAAAACATCCATCAAGTAAAGATTCATAGAGCAAAAACCACAAAGGAAAAAATTTCCTACACTCTACAAGGTCATAGCAAGTCCAGTTTGACTAATGGAAGTGTTGTTTGTCCACATGGACACATCCAGTCTCTTTATGAATAAATGCATGATCTGAAATTTTTCTTTCTATTCTCTGTAACTGACCACAATGAACCTGAAAATACTGGGAAAATGAGAAAGAAGCTGATGAGAGGTACTTGCCCTGAAAGGGTCTTTTATTGTAACATTTCCAATTTATCTCAGGGACACTCACACAATCATGATTTCTAATTTCTGGAACCCCTTTCACTTTGATCTGACTCTATAATAAATAGGACTAAATGATTTCTTTTCCATTGAGGTACTCTTATGACAGCCACTCCTGAAGACTTCTCTTCCAAAGATACCAAGAAGTTTATTAGGATTTAGAAGACTCCTTCATAGGGTTTTTAGGATTAGGTAGGTGCCTGTTAGTTACCAGGTCTCCCTAGCATATTATAAGTTAACAAAATATGCAAGTTGTTTCCTGCCTTATGTTTTGTTGTATATCTGTTATAAATACATCTTATCTAATAAAGTTATCAGTCTTTCAAAGATTTTACAAAGTTGAACTGTATTTATTCATGTAAGAATCTATTTGGTTTAGCACAATTAATGCCTTTTTAAAAACCATGTGAAATTGAGATACATACTCATACGTTACAAATATCAAGAGTAGTTTTGTTTTTGATTTTAGTATAATTTTTACATAAATGAAACAATGTAATATTTTAATTGATTGATTTTCTTGAGAGTTCTCATACATTTCCTTAAGATTGTAACATTTTAAGTGTAAAAAACTTTTATTATAAATAATTCCTATATTCGTTTTACCAAAAAAAGAGAAAAGAATTATATTCCTAATAGAATACATTTCCTGTGATGGGGTAGGTATCTTATACAAGCTAAATAAATAACAAGTAACAACTTATATTTACCTTGCTGTGGGTGAATAAACAAAGTGACAGAGAAATAAATTATTTTCCTGCCAGCTAAGCTGAGTCACTCTTCTTTAATAAAATGATGAAGCAACAGAGCAATCCTTTATTTGCTTTTTACTTCTAGTATGGCAAAACTCATCTCCAGGGAAGTCAGCTTTCAACTCGAGAATTAAGGAAAAAATATATAATATCATTGCCTGTGTTTTAATTCATATATTCACTCTACAGTTATCCTTTTAGTTCCAGTTCCTACTTAAAATTTTTTTGTCTTAAAAAGATTTTAGGACAAAATTATAAGGTTTCATGATCAAATTGTAAATATCTAGAAATGTTGTATTAATGTCACAGCACATTGTTATACATATCTAGTCAAAACAGGTGGGCTTTTCCAAAGACATAATATAAACAAGACAATTTTTTTTTCAAATTTTTATACCTGTCTGTTTCTTATGTTGTTATTTTTGTGTTTTTAAAATATTTTTTTATTATGGTAAAATATATGTAACAAAAAATTTACCATTTAAACCAATATGCAATTTACTGGCATTCATATTGTTGTACAACCATAACCACCATCCTTCTCCAAATCTTTTTCATTTTCTCAAACTAAAACTCCATATTTAACAAATAATAATTTCTCATTTTCTTCTTATTTTCAGTCTCTGGAAACCATCATTCTATTCTCTGTCTCTGTGAATTTGACTACTCTAGGTGTTGTAGCAAAACCAAGAAGAGTATACAGACATTCTCCACACCAAAGTTCAAATTTAAAGGAATCTTATTCAAAGCTGGCGACTGCATGGAGACCTAAGTCAGTCAAATCATGCGGCACCGAATACAGTTTGAAGTCAGCTTTTAAAGACAAAATTACACACTGATTGAGGAATAGGGAGGAGGGGAACATTACAGTAAAACAAAGCAGTGAAACAAGCTCTTTTACAATATTTATCTATAAAATTAATTCAGGGAGAATCATTCTGGGAACATCTGCAACCTAGAGAAACTATCCCAAGGCCACAGCCTGGGAAGCCAGCTTCAAGGCCAGGGGTAGGGCGTCTTTTAGAAAAAAGTAAGTTCTGCTGAAAGTCTCTTTGTTTTTAGAGAAAGTAAGTTCTGCTAAAAATTACTTATGCTAAGAGTCTTTCTTTTCTACATTTCATAGGTAACTTATACCAGTAGAATTATAAAATATATTTTCTTTTATGAATATTTTACTTAGCATAATGAATGTCAAGGTTTAATCATGTTGTAATATGTCTCAGAATTTTATTTTTTTCAAGGCTGAATAATATTCCACTGTATGTATGGATATGTACATATTTGTTTATTCATTCATTCATCCATGTGACTTGGGTTCCTTCCTTGTTTTGGCTATTGTGAATAATGCTGCTATGAATATGGGTGTACAAATATCTATTTGAATCTCTTTTAATTATTTTGTGCACATACTCAGAAGTGGAATTTTGAGATCATATTATAATATGTTTAATTTTTTACAGGTTAATTGATATATAATTGGCATATAACCTTCTGTAAGTTTAAGATGTACAATGGTTATTTGATACATTTATATATTGCAATATTATTACCACCATAAAATTAGCTAACACTTTCTTCATATCATATCCTTATTATTTCTTTTTTGTGATGAGGACACAGTAAGATTTACTCTCTTAGGAAGTTTCAAGTATATAACACAGTATTATTAATTACCATAGTCCTCCCGTAACTGTGGGGATACATTATAACAACCCTAGTGGATATGTAAAACCACAGATAATATTAAAAATTATATAAACTATATTTTTCCTGTATGTACATACCTATGATAAAGTTTAATTTATAAATTAGGTACAGTTAGGAGATTAACAACAATAACTAATATAAAGTAGAACAATTATCCCAACATACTATAATAAAAGTTGTATGAATATGACCTTTCTTTCTTAAAATATCTTGTTCTATTCTTACCTTTTTTTTTCGGTGATGATGTAAGACGATACAGTGCCTGTCTGATGCAATGAACAAGGTGAATGATGTAAACATGTGAGATAGTGTTAGGCTAAGGGTTACTTGAATGCAAGCACTGAGATACACTGAAAGTCAACCAAATAACAGAGACTCCTACAAGGTGACTAACGAGCAGGTGGCATACACAGCATAGATACTGTGGACAAGGGGTCTATGTCCCAGGCAGAATAGATCAGGAAGGCATGAGATTTCATCAAGTTATTCGGAAAGGGCACAATTTAAAACTTACAAGATTTTTATTCTGAATTTTTCTATTTAATATTTATACCCACCGTGTTTCTTTCTTTCTAACCCTGGGTAATCATCAATATGTTCTTTATCCTTCTAATTTTCTTATTTCAAGAATATTGAATCACCTTAATAATACAGCATGTAATTTCTTCAGTGAAAAATCACTCAGCATAATTCCCTGTATATCCAACCAAGTACTGGTGTATATCAATAGTTTATTTCTTGTCATTACTGAATAATATTCCTTGATATAGATACACTAAAGTTTATTTAACCCTCACCCATTAGAAGGCATTTGGGTATTTCGAGTTTTGGGCTATTATAAATAGAGCCTCTATAAAGATTTGTGTATAGGTTTTTATATGAACATAATATATGTTTTTTTCTGAGATAAATGACCAAGAGTGAAATTGCTAGGTTATAGGATAGTTACATATTTACATTTATAAGGAACTGTCACACTGTTCTGAGACTTGTACTATTTTAAATTCCCTTGAACAATGTATGAATCTCTCAATTTCTTTGCATCATCATTATAATTTTGGTTTTTCATTGCATTTTATTTTGACCATTCTAGTAAATGTGTAGTGATATCTCATTGTGGTTTTAATTTGCATATTCTTAAGGCTAATAAAATGAAATATTTTCATGCTTATTTGTCAGCCATGTATCCTCTTTGGTAAAATGTCTGTTCATGCTTTTGGCTTATTTTGATTTGTATTCCTTTTAAAAGAACATTGAATTTTTAAATTTTTTTATATATTCTAGATTGTAGTCTTTTCTTAAAGATTTGGTTTGCAGCTACTTTCTTTTAGTCTTTAGTTTATCTTTTCATCTTCTTTACAGGGTCTCTCATAAAGTTCATTTGTTTGATGAGGTCTCACTACGTATAACATCTTCTAAAATGAGCAGTAGACTTGGCACATAGAATCAAATAATTTTTTACTAAAAAAGTGGAATGAAAAAATGAAAGAGGAACTAGTAAATTTACTTTTAATTTGTTTTTGTGGTATATACTTCTAATATCTTCATCACTGTTAGATTTGAAAAGAGTAGCACTCATACTTTCTTTTTATAGATTGTACATTGTATTGTAGAAGCACATAAGAGCAATATGTACTGTGGTTTTTGGGTTCAAGAACTAAAAAACTAAAAGGCATTAGAAAAGGGTGGAGGATATGGTGGAATAAGAATGAATAGGGGGGAGTAAGCTAGCATGCTCTAAAGCAACATTTCTCAAAGTGAAGCCTGAAGATTTCTTTTTTCTTTTTTTTTTTTTTGTACTTTTCTGAAGCTGGAAACAGGGAGAGACAGTCAGACAGACTCCCGCATGCGCCCGACCGGGATCCACCCGGCACACCCACCAGGGGCGGGAGGCTCTGCCCACCAGGGGGCAATGCTCTGCCCCTCCGGGGGGGGGGGGTCGCTCTGCCGCAACCAGAGCCACTCTAGCGCATGGGGCAGAGGCCAAGGAGCCATCCCCAGCGCCCGGACCATCTTTGCTCCAATGGAGCCTTGGCTGCGGGAGGGGAAGAGAGAGACAGAGAGGAAGGAGGGGGTGGGGGTAGAGAAGCAAATGGGCAAATGGGCGCTTCTTCTATGTGCCCTGGCCGGGAATCGAACCCGGGTCCCCCGCACGCCAGGCCGACGCTATACCGCTGAGCCAACTGGCCAGGGCCAAGCCTTAAGATTTCTGAGATGCTCAAGACATCATTTGCCTTTTGCCCTTTGTTGACATTTGCACTGATGGTACTAAAGCAATGATTGGTGCAGACCGATGTGGCTAAAACTGCTGAGATTTTGCATGAATCAAGTTAGTGGCACCAAAGTATACTAGAAGTTATTATATGCTTTACCAGCATGCACTTGCAAGAAAAAAAAAGAGCTAATTTCACTTAAAAATGTCCTTGATTAAACAGTAAAAATAATTATTTTTATTAAATTTTAATTCTTTAGTACACACCATATTTATCTTTATTATATGCGGCTTAAGTGTCTGTTTGTCGCCGATAGCTTATTGGTTGCTTGCATAACTGTACTAGCCAATGGGGTGAAGTTGCCACGGCATTCAAATAGTCCCGCCTTCTGGCATGCCACCTCACAAATTGAGGTTAAAGATTGGAGCAATTATTATGCTGTTAAGAAATCTTAACACCAGAAGGGGTCTTTGCAATGGTACAAGACTAGAGGTTCTCCAATTGAAAAATAATGTCATAATAGCTAAGTCTTTGACTGGCTCCTCTAAAAGTGAAATACATGTCATTCCAAGAATTGATTTGGCTCCATCTCAAACAGGGTTGCCGTTTCAATTGAGATGTAGACAATTTCCTGTAAAACTTGCCTTTGCTATGACCATCAATAAGTCTCAGGGCCAAACGCTTAAGCATGTTGGCATTTTTTTACCTGAGCCTGCATTTGGACACGGTCAACTTTATGTTGCCTGTTCAAGAGTTCGTGAAAGAACGGAGGTAAAATTAAAAATAATTGATGGTCCTCTGCAAGGCGAGCTTTAAAATGATGGAAAGATCTACACAAGAAATGTTGTGTACAAAGAGATCTTTGACATGTGAATTAACATTTTATTATTTAAATCACCTTTATTTATTGAGCTAGTGGTGGCTCTTAAGAAATGTACCACCAGTGGTTTCCTTCATTGCACTCTACTTTAAGCAATTAAGCAAGTAGAAGGGGGAAACCCCGTGAGGCAGTAAGCAAAGGGGCATCCTCGCCACCTGCCCTGGGTAATTCAGTTTGAATTAGCAGACACCTTTGCACAAATCATTTTAATTACAATTTATAATATCTAGAACAGCGGTCATTTTGTATGACCGCTGGGCTTTCTAGTATATTCTATATGATAAAATGGTTCAGTATAAATAAAACACTCATGCAGATACTGACATGTTAAAGTTGCTTCCAGGTAAAAGCACTTTTGTGATGGTTTTAGTTGCAAGCAGGATGAACCACTTTTCTACGCGGAAGACCAATTATTTAGTTGATATGTCAACTTACAGACATACTATCTTTACAGCCTTGGGTATTTGACAAGTATTGTCTTAAAAATGATCAATGAGGCCACAAAGTGTCTATACATGTTAAGTGAAAGAAGTTTGTGTTCTATTTCATGCTGTACTGTAAGTTTTATTTCTCCTGTGTTCGTCTTGATATCTTCTCTAATGTCAGGATTTGAAGTTACTAAAGCAGTAACTTTGATGACCCCTGCTTACTTTAGATTCAGCCGGCAATGGTAAAAGAATAGCTATCAGAGATTTTCATAATGACTTCCAATATCATATTCAGAAGGACTAAGGTAAGTTAACAATTTTTGTGAAGGTTGAAAAGGAGTATACAGAAAATATTTATTTAGTATACATATCGGTTTTCTGGTCACCCTGCAAATACCTATAGCTTAGTGGTTAGAAAACATTAAATTGCCTATTTTCTTACTGCCTTTGAGCAATAGATAGTACTCCTCAAAAACTATGTGCCTTATAAACCATGATATTTCATAAAATTAACATTAGATTTGACACAGAGTGGTGTTTGATGTTTCTTTGTTAAAAGAGTAGAATCAAGAAGTGAGAAAGGAACTAGTAAATGTGTTTCTACTTTGTGTTTGGGGTACCTACTGCTGATGTTTTGATCACTGTTCGTTTTAAAAATACTAGCATCTAATAATTAAGAAAATTTTTTTTCTCCAGAATTTATCACCCTTTTGGCCGATGTTGCTGCTAAAAAGTTTTGATTCAGCATGGTATTTGGGTAGATGATAAAAGGTGGGCAATTATCTACTACTCACAAAAATTAGGAGATATTTCAAAATAAAGATGAAGCAATAAAGTATCCCCTAATTTTTGTGAGCAGAATTGTTTTATAGGGATATGATGGAATTAATTATATATAAATGTATATACACATATACACACATGCATATATGAAGCATTGAGCATATATCCCAAATATGGTAACAGTTATTTCTACTACAGCTGCCATGGAGACTGCAGTATGGAGAAAACCCAACTATCTGCGCTTGCAGTCTCTTACCTTAGAAACTGCTACTTGGAAAATGCTGATAAATAGTTTTAAAAAATTACATTAGCCTTAACCTCTTTGTTCTAATTGTGCATTTCTGAATCACAGCTATAACAGTGAAAATTTTCATACTTTAGGAAGTTATGTCTAAATGACTGTGAGATAAAATTTTGATCTAAGAATCTTGTATTTATTACCTTATCTTGTTGTTTTCTCAATAGCTAGGCACAAGAGGCAGGATCAAGAGCTGACATGGGTACCAGCCCCATCAACATCCAGAACCTTTGTGTATCAGATATTATTGGTAGAATGCAAGTAGTAAAAGAGCATGGAGTTGTACCTGTTTCGTAGGTCTTCAATTCATATTTTCTCAGCGATTGCACCACTGTTGTTTAAATTTAAATATTTGATTAACTTTCCTGCACTAATGCTTATAGGTTTTTATTTCAATATTCCACAGCAGAGAGGTTTTTTTTTTTCTTTTTTTAAATAGAACAAAGAGATGGTGGTGGTGAGAGACAAACAGTCACAAAGCAGTTTATGTTACCAATAGAGAAAGTATAAAAGTCATTTTAAACCATCTTGTAGAACTTCCGTTACTATTACAAAAGTTTGGCTAAGTGGCAGTGGTTGCCAGGTTGAGAAGTGTAGGAATGCATAGGCAGAGAGCACAGAGAAGTTTTTAAGGAAGTGAGACTATTTTCTATGATGAGACGATGGTGGATACACGCCATTACACATTTGTCAAAACTCACAGTACGTACTGCACCAAGAGTGAATCTTAATGTGAACTGTGGCCTTCAGATGGAAGTGATGTGTCAGTGAAGGCTCATCAATTGTAACTAATGTACCACTCTGGGCGGAGGGTGCCAGAGGTGGAAGTGTGTGTGTGTATGCTGGCAGGGTGTGGATGGGAAATCTCTGTATCTTCTGCTCTCTTTTGCTGTAAACCTAAAACTCTTCTGGAAAATAGAGTTTATTTAAAAAACAAAGTCACCTCATGGTAAATTTTTTACTAAGCATTATAAAATAAAACCACTTCCCCTGGAAAATTAATAAACGAGGTCTCTTTGGCTTTCCATCTTTGGTATCATTGCTTAATCATTTTAGCTACAATGGAAAATTTGGTTACTTATATTTTCCCAGAAAGTATGTTTCATTTTATAATAAATGCATAAAATGGTGTATGAAACTATAGTACTTTTGGGCTGCATAAATTCAACAATGTATTAAATAATTAGTTTGTTTCATAAATAATAATTTAGAATCTAGATTGCCCAAGGTACTACACTAAGTGTTCCAAGAAATGTAGAAATTTTAAAATTATAATGTTTACTTTCTGAGGTGGCTTACTGTTTTCAGAGCATTTACATATATGTTTTTTCATTTCTTCTTCATGATGCTGGGCTACCACCAGGGAAGGTCTTAAACTCCCACCTGAAAAATTTTTTATTAATTAAAATATATATTAATTAAAAATTTTATATTAATTATTAAAATGTATATTTTACACAATAATAAAATTTAAAATGAAAATAATCTTTTGACTATCTTGGTAAAATAAGTTATTTAAAATTTTTTTTAGTGTAATCTGAATGTTATCTGAAGAATCCTTACTGTTGAGTCAGAGGCAGTATTCAGATGTATTATTTCCAGGCACTATCACATCACCTGAAACACTATTTCTTAAATGAATAAATAAACTGCATTTTGAAAATTCAAATGGACTTATGTTCTTCTCATGTTTGAATTCTTTAGATAACCTTTCATTGTGGTCAAGATAATGTTCAAACCTCCTCACATGACTTATAATTTACCTGATGCTCTGGTTCCTGGTGATCTCCCAATCAAATTGCAAGTCATTCCCACTCCATCAGTACTTACTGAGCCCCTAGTATGTACCAGATGGCATTAGCACAATGTCTTTAATGAATAACAGGATATCTACTGTGCGTATATATGTGGAGATTCTGGTTCATAACAGACATATGAGCAACAGACAGTTTGATGAACCAAAGGTTATATAACTTATACCTACACCGTCCACTTCACATTCTCTGTGCCAACCAGAGCAAGTTATATTGTTTCCTATACATACCACAGTCACTTACGTTGTGGGCTTTTCTCATACTGTTCCCGTCTTTCTCATTTTGGCATACTAGTGTGCCAAATAGACCTTTCATACCGTGCACTCAAGTTGGCCTGGCTTTCTCTTACTAAAATTAAATTCTTTTCAATATTGTCCCTTCTTATGAGCTCCTAAAGTATGTTGTCCTTCACTAACTTCATACTTACAGCTCTGCAAGTGTTTCTTGACTATATGCTCCAGGAGAGCAGGCTCGCATCTAGCCTGTTTCTTTGTCAAACACATAATAGGTGCCCATTAAATAAATCTTGATTAAATAAGTGGAGGAGTGTCAAATGACTGGATCAGCGAAGTGCTAAGGGAGTTCAGCGTAGAGGGTTATTCCTATGTTACAAATGAGGAATGATTTATGCAGCAGTCAAGATGCCCATTTAACCAGAAAAAAAGTATTATTTGGGTTACAGCTTTGTCAAAAGTACCTTTACAATTACCAGTGTTTGGTTTCTCCCACTCAGGCCATTACTGTGAGTTGGCAGGGAGATTTCAGCTGTCAACGAGGATGTTGCTATCAGGGTCTTTTCTAGCACACTCCTACCACCACCCTTCCAGACTGAGTATTAAAAAGAAGTTTAGAGATTCCTGAGTACAAGCTGCTAGGAGACAAATATTTTAGTGTTCTTATCCCTGACCAGCTAAAGTTATATCATGTCCCAATAGGACCTGTCAAAGTATTGAACTCAGTTTTCCTGGATGCATTGAATGAAATCATTGTTTTAATCACCCATCCCTGCCAAATGGCCCTGAAATAGCTCATCTTTTCTCTCTGATTGAGCTTGAGAGGGTGTAGGAAACTTGAGTGCTGATTCCTGACTTGGAAAAGACCACAAATACAAAATACTATACTTGTGGAACAGGAAATAATGTAACACATACCTTGTCGATACTGACAAAGCCAAGGAGATCCTGAGTAGCACTTTGGGCAATTTTTATTGAGGTAAATCTTATAATTTGAAAACTTGGCTATTTTTATGTTGTTTGTTTTTACTGTAATTATTTTTTATTTTTTTCCTCTTTTACAATTTTGTGAGGTTCTTTTTTTTTTTTTTTTTTTTTTCTTTTTTTTCATTTTTCTGAAGCTGGAAACAGGGAGAGACAGTCAGACAGACTCCCGCATGCGCCCGACCGGGATCCACCCGGCACGCCCACCAGGGGCGACGGTCTGCCCCCCAGGGGGCGATGCTCTGCCCATCCTGGGTGTCGCCATATTGCGACCAGAGCCACTCTAGCGCCTGAGGCAGAGGCCACAGAGCCATCCCCAGCGCCCGGGCCATCTTTGCTCCAATGGAGCCTTGGCTGCGGGAGGGGAAGGGAGAGACAGAGAGGAAAGCGCGGCGGAGGGGTGGAGAAGCAAATGGGCGCTTCTCCTATGTGCCCTGGCCGGGAATCGAACCACACGCTAGGCCGACGCTCTACCGCTGAGCCAACTGGCCAGGGCGTGAGGTTCTTTTTGAAAATGGCTGCTGGTCCCAAATGTGTAATGAGGAACCAAGAAAAACTGCGTGTTTTGTGTTGTTAAAAGGTAAACTCAGCATACATTAAATTTTTAAAGAGTTTATTTGGGCAAGCATTGATTCAAATCAGGCAGCCCCCTAACGGAAAGCAGTAGGGGCACCCCCCAGTGTGAGTTTGGGAAAGCTTTTATAGAGCTGATGTAGAAGCAAAGCAAGCTAATTATTTGATTGGCTATAGGTTGGTTGCCCTTTTTGGGGCAACCTCATTGGCTGTTGACTATCGGTTGTTCTTAGGTTTCTATTTCTCAATCTGGAGGCATTTACAGCAGTGGTCCCCAACCCCCAGGCTGCGGACCGGTACTGGTCCATGGGCCATTTGATACCAGTCAGCAGAGAAAGAATAAATAACTTATATTATTTCCGTTTTATTTATATTTAAGTCTGAGCGATGTTTTGTTTTTAAAAAATGACCAGATTCCCTCTGTTACATCCGTCTAAGACTCACTCTTGACACTTGTCTCGGTCACATGATACATTTATCCATCCCACCTTAAAGGCCGGTCTGTGAAAATATTTTCTGACATTAAACCAGTCCGTGGCCCAAAAAAGGTTGGAGACCACTGATTTACAGGGCTTGAGTCTGGATTAGATTTTGATTTGTTTACTTAGGCTGCCAAGTAAGTTTTAGAGCCACTTCAGACTAATGGCCTCCTTGTTTAATTACTTTAACAGTGTTTCCTTCTGTTTGTTTTGATGTGTGTTAAGAGGTCTGATCATAATATTAAAAAGAGTGTGTGCTCCCTGGAGGGTCAAGCATAGAGGTGGCAGCAGGAATTAAAGTGAGAGAATATGACACAGTAGCATAGTAAGAGAAGGGTCAATGCCACTGTTCCACCAAAGTTTATTCAATCTTAGTTCTGCCCTCTATTTAATGAAAAATTTAATCTTCTGTGTCTGATACTGCAGGACAATCTATAGAGACACACACTTCATAGTTTAATGCATTAGTTTTGTCATTACAAGAATGTTCCCAGGATGATGATGATGATGATGAAGATAATGGTGAACAAATTATTGATGTTTTTAGTTTCAGTTTCTATGTCTGACTTAGGGTACTTTGAACTATCATGTATTCATTTTTATTTTTGATCAAAGATCTTATTACATGAACCAGCTTATTTTATGATTCTAGTATTTTGGAGAGGATTTATAAATCATTCACAGAGAATTTTGTATGCAATTAATAAAAAAATACAAAGAAAAAAAGATGAAAAAGAAAGAAAGAAAAACAACAACAATTTTCCAAAACGAAATGTGTCAACTGTTAGCCAACAGAAATATAAAACAGTCTTCACCTTTATGTTACTGCTTTGCATTCAAATGCTCAAAACTGTTTTAGAAGGCACCAGGCCCATATTGCAGGATCTTGCTCCTCTTTAATTTTCCCTAATTTGTGTAGTGAATAACCAAATACTCATAATGCAATTAGAAGATAATCAGGCTTGTAATTATGTTAATTGTTGGAGACTTAACATCAATCCTCCAGCAAAGTGATAGGATTTCAGGGAAACTATTAACATGGCAGCAGAGTGTGGGAGAGCCTGGGATGTGAGAGTGGGTGAATTGATGAACAGCTTTGACTTGTATCAATTAACAACAGAGAAGACATTGGAGCCTTAGGTGAAAGGGGCTGTCCGAGGAGATCTTTGAAAACAGGATTTTAGGTTCCAGAAAATCAACCTCTTTTGTTTCCTCCTCATAAATAATCACACTGTCTACCTATATTTATCATAAGAAGCCTAATTCAAAGAAAACAAATAAACATGTGAGAGGAAAAAAAAGTGTGAATTACTAATTACTCTCTACTTCTGTCTTCCACATAACTGAAAAAACAACAACAAATCAAGACCTTATTACCATTTACTCTTTTGCATTGGAAGGTTCCTTTTCTCATGTGATGGTGACCAATGGTCAAGCTATGACTTGGTTGTAATCTGTCTTTAGATTGCTACTTACCAATTACATCAGCACAGCACAGCATTAAGCTTATTTTTAAATACAGTATACTACATATTAATTAAGATTTTCAAGTGCTTCAGAGTCCACTGGAGGTAAACTGGATATCTGGAGCTCGCTCTGGGCTGGTGTTTTTGGCTTTCTTCGTGAGCATGGACAGTCTGAGAAGCCTGCTCTTGCCATACTTCACCCACTGTTTTTTCATTTTACTTCTTTATCCATGTCTGCTGTGTTATCTTGCAGGTAAAGAAGTCGTGTGGTGTGGTTTAACTGTTACTTACAAAATATTTATAACACTGCATATTGATGAATTTGTGATGTTAAGGAAATGAATTCACTATTTCACAGCTATTTGCACCTCCGTGTTCATTGCAACATTATGAACAATAGTCAAGACATGGAGACAACCTAAGTGTTCACCAATGGATATATGGATAAAGAAGATGTGTGAGAAACATGTGTATGTATAAACATATGTATAAAAGATTACTATCCAGCCATCAAAAGGAAAGAAATCCTGACATTTGCAACAATTTGGATAAACCTGAGAGCATTATGTCAGAAATGAAATAAGTTAGGCAGAAAAAGACAAATGCTGTATAAAATCATTAGTTGTGGAATCAAACAAAAACAAAACTGAGCTCACAGAAGCAGAAGATAGATTGGTAGTTGTCAGTGAGGGGAGTTGAGGGGTAGGTGAAAAGGTACAAACTTCCAGTTATAAGATAAACTCTGGGGATGTGATGTACAGCATGCTAACCATAGTTAGTAATATTTTATTATATATCTGAAAATTGCTCAGAGAGTAGAAAGTTCTGATCACAAGCATAAAAATGTGTAATTATGTGAGATGATAGATGTTAACTAAACTAATTGTGGTAATGAATTGGCTCACATTATATACATATATCAAACCATTATGTTGTACTACTTAAACTAATACAATGTTATTTGCCAACTGTATCTCAATAAATGAATAAAGGGAGAAAAAGTCCTCAGGTCATGTATTAGGAATAGAGAATTTGGCCCTGGCCGGTTGGCTCAGCGGTAGAGCGTCGGCCTAGCGTGCGGAGGACCCGGGTTCGATTCCCGGCCAGGGCACACAGGAGAAGCGCCCATTTGCTTCTCCACCACTCCGCCGCACTTTCCTCTCTGTCTCTCTCTTCCCCTCCCGCAGCCAAGGCTCCATGGGAGCAAAGATGGCCCGGGCGCTGGGGATGGCTCTGTGGCCTCTGCCCCAGGTGCTAGAGTGGCTCTGGTCGCAATATGGCGACGCCCAGGATGGGCAGAGCATCGCCCCCTGGTGGGCAGAGCGTCGCCCCATGGTGGGCGTGCCGGGTGGATCCCGGTCGGGCGCATGCGGGAGTCTGTCTGACTGTCTCTCCCTGTTTCCAGCTTCAGAAAAATGAAAAAAAAAAAAAAAAAAAGGAATAGAGAATTTGGTCAAAACTGATGCTAAATTATATTTAATTACTATCAGCTCCCTTGGTCTAAAGGTGGAGAAAGATTTTCTCACAAGGTTTTGTCTGTGATCTGGAACTGAAAGACCAGAAGACCTTCTGAGTAATGTTTAGCTGAATGCCACCTATCAATCACAATTAAGGTAAGTTGACAGATTCTCTCTCACTTTTCAAATGTATGCAGACAAAAATGACCCTATGAAACAAAAGTAGGGATATAAAATCCAAATCTCTCCCATTGCTATTTAGTAGGAATACAAACAAATGCTCATTTGAGTCATAACTTATATTTTATATCCTGAATGTCAAAATCAAGTGACAAATTTGGATTTGTAGTTCACTGCATATTTATTGCTTCTTGGCCATTTGAGAAACGTACTGGAACTATACAGCACATAATTAAATTGCAAGAATGCTGGGTTAAATAAGGTGCATTTCATAATATTCACTGATTTTCTGCTACATTTTTGATTAATTGTTAACTATTCAAGCAAACACAGGTACATAGAGTTTATGAAAATTTGAGTCATTAAAATAACCCAAATAGTTAGATTCTACTGGCTACTAGAAAGTCAGAAAGTAAAATATATGCTGAACCCCAAACTATTTTATAAGAGGTAGCTTCTTGGAAGGTGTCAGTCAATAGGCAATTTACTTGGAAATAAGAGGATATTGTTATCATCAATAAAAGGAGTAACTACTAGTTACAAATATTTAAGACTAAATGAAAGATTTGAAAAAAGGCCAAATTTCCTAAAATGGAGTGATAGGAAGATATATTACTCATAGAAACAAGAAACTTTTCCTGTAACTTATTTATGCTTGGCAAATTGTCCAAAAACCTAATTAGACAAGCTGATGTTCTTGGAAGAGATTTCAGACTGGCTCATTATATGAACTCAATAAATTTGTTCTTTCAGAAATCCTCAAGTAGGCAACTAATCATAAAGTTTCTTGCTTTTTCTCATTCTTTAATTTCAACTTTGGTCATTGGATAGAATTTTATTTTTACTGAGCATAGAAGTAATTGACTCCCAAAAATTTATTGACCTTATAAACCATCACTTCAGATCAGATGCCAATTTGGAAATAATTCAGTTAACATTCTACTATGATTTCTCATCAATACAAATATGTGAATTCTATCTCCAAATCTAGTTTATGAAATAAAAATAGAATTTAGGATAACATTGTTACATAAGGAAGAAAATGTTGCTAATCCTAAAAACTGTAGTTTTTAAGATTGGAATTGATTTTATAACCTCCTTTTAAGTCCCTCTCAAGGTCTCAGAACAATGAATGTGCCAATTTGTGGAAGATTAATCACAGCGATTGCGGTCAAGCTCACAGTAAATTGATGTCTTACATTCTAGCTACATAGACGTAGATATACTACATAATTTATAAATAATTTTTCTGTATTAGTTTGATGGAGCTTAGTATTTTCCATATTAAAGTATCACATTTTTGCTCAATTAGTTTTATAAAATATTATAAGAAAAAAATATATATATTTTGCTTTCATTTTCCTTCCTCTCCCTTACCAATGTGTTTTTTCCTCCTAATGTTCCAATTTCCCCATAATTAACAAATTTGAGTCTGTGCAGATTTTCTCCAAATTGCATCCAGGTTTCTATAAACTTCATAGTAAGATTTTAGCTTATCCCACTTCATGCTGATTTATTTCCTTACTTGTTAAAATACATCAAATGCGTGCTTAATGCAATGGAGTTGCTAAAACCCGTATTTAAAGTTTAAAAGATTATTGGGCCCAGACATGCTAAGAGTATTAAAAATTTGAAGGAAAGTGTCTAGACATGAACACTGAAATTACTTAAGAGCTAGTATTTGTCAAAATCAAACTTACAGCTCTGGACAGGGATATTCAAAACATGTTTCAAAAGTAAGCAGTCTAGCCATGCAACCCGAAATCCTCTGCAATAACTCTAGAAAGAATTGCCTTAAAATATGACTAAATTACTTGAGACTTTTTCTTCTTGAAATTTAATTTGTATTCCTAAGTGATATTAATAGTCAAGAGATTAAGAGTGGGAAATGAATGTAGGACACTTCTATGATTACCTCCCCACACCACACCCATATAAAATTAGCACTATTTTGTGTACTAATATGAACACTAACTTTATTTGGTTTATACAAAAAAATAAAAAGAAATAAGAAAAATTATGATTTTTTTCACAAGATCAAAACCTACAATAATTTATTTTTGGTAAAAGATGGCTCAAAAGTTACTTAAAGGATTGGATTATTGAAGAAGAAAGAATGGTTACCACCACCTTCTATAATGGGTGAGAATAAGAGTTAAATATGTTTTTCATTTATGAAGTAAGAACAGTTTATAAGAAAAAAATGTAAAAATAGTAAAAAAAAACTTCTGATGACAATTAGATAAACTATGTGTATATAGAATTTAAAGACTATTATAAACACACAACTATAGATGAAGTTTTGCCTTAACGTAGATTTTTAAAACTTTGATCAAAGGCACTTGCTAGTTTAGAGAAAAAATCCTCTCAGGTACTTGTATGGTCTCACAGGTAAAGATATTAAAAAATGAGATAGAAATTAGATTTTAAAATATATGCAGTAATATAAGTTCATTAAACACACAATCACTGATGTTGAGAAGGTTATAAATATTAAAGAAGGAATATTATTTCAAAGGGGACATGTAAAACTAAAAAACAACCCCTCGGAATTTAAATTAAAATATGCCATCAAATGAATTTTTTTTTTATTTGTAAGGAGGGGAGATAGTGAGACAACCTCCCGCATATACCCCAACCGGAATCCACCTAGCAACCCATCTGGAGCCAATGCTTAAACATTGAGCTATTTTTAGTGCCTGAGGTTGATGAACTCCAAAAAAGGTATCCTTGGCACCTGGGGCCCTGCTCAAAAAAATTGAGCCACTGGCTGTGGGAGGGAAAGAGAGAGAGAAAGGGGAGAGAAGGGGTAGAGAAGCAAATGGTTGATTCTCCTGTGTGCCCTGACTAGGAATCAAACCCAGGACATACATACATCTGGCCCACATTCTATCCACTGAGGCAACAGCCAAGGCCTGGAAATAAATCTTATGCACCAACACTGTATATATAGATTTATATAAATAAAACATATATGGTATTTTATTTCACAAAAATTCAGAATACTCCATTGTGTAAATGGCACTTAAACTATGAAAGGTGTACCCTTTCCCTTTCAGTAGTTTGTAGTATAAAATATCATACCAATTGTAATTACTTACAAGTTTGTCAGTTATGTTAAAATCAGATGAATGTTGGGTTACAAAAATTTATGTTTTTAAGATTGACAATAAATGTAAATTATTTTTGAATTATTTAAAATCAAATTGCCAATAAATTACTGTAGGGAAATTCTAAGTAAATGGAAAATTAAGAAAATAATCAAATCATCAATTTACAATGACACCTTTGGGGAGTACCAATTGCTAAACAAGCTTGATCCATTTGACAGGTTCCCTTAAAGGGATTAAAGGAAAAAAAAGTCCTTATGGCTATTCAAATGAATTTTTAATTATTATTTTTGTTAAAGAACTATACTATCACTGGCATGGTATAAAGAAGCCATAAAGCATTTTGATTAAGCACACTAAAATTGTGTTTTCCTAGTTAATGTAGGAACTGAATTAGAATTTATTGAAGATAAAAATGTCACTTTAGATATGTAATAACTCCTGTGGTCTCAAATGAATGGTAATATCTCAAATGGATGATAAAAGATTAAGTCCATTTTACATAATAACTCATGTAATTTAGAAAGCAATTGACTGGGTGGATAAAGGCTCTGTTTTAATACTTCTGATTTTCCTACAAATGGAATAGAGTAGTGGTGAAAATATAATCCTAAACAGTAAATAACTCTCTTGCTTCTCAAATCTATATTTTACTTTCCAATGAGTCATAATCTGTAAAAGTAACTCGCAATCTGATTTTCATCTTCAGGATTTCTAGTAAACTAAATCACTGTTTTCTGTTACAAGATATCTTTTTCTTTTCTGATTTTTAATATTCTTAATCCAGTTAATCTAAATTTTTAGATTTATAAAGGGTTTCAATGCTTTTAATCTCACTTAAAATAAATTTAGTACAAATTATTTTTTTAAAAGAAATAAATAAAGCCTTTAATTTTTAGAGCAAGTTTAGATTTACAAAAAAATCTAGGAATTCCCACAATCTTGGCACCCAACTTTCTTTATTATGAATATATTAATATGACACAATTGTTAACATTAGTAAACAATATTGATATATTTTTATTATCTAAAATCAATCATTTATTTAGATTTCCTTAGTCTGTACTTCATGTCCTTGTTCTCCTTCAATATTCCATCCAAGATCTCACATTCTATTTAGTCAAAATATTTCCTTGGGTTCTTTTTGGCTGTGACTTTTAGACTTTCTTTATTTTGATGACCTTGACAGTTTGAGACGTATTGGTTAGTTTTGTAGGATGCCCTGATAACAATTTGTCTGATGTCTTTTTCGTGAATAATCTTCTTTTTCTCTTCTCATTTACTTCAGACTTCCCAGAGCCATCCAAATCTCTGCTGTGTAGAAGTAGGCTCTTCAAAAGAATTTTATTACACGTGAGTTTTCACTGAAACCTTCTATGAGTGTAAGGAGATAATTTTTCTTCCTTGAGAGTGAACCGCTGCATGTGTTACTGAGATAGGGTGTTTGGTGAAATGGCTGTAACCGATAAGGGTGACAAGGACTATCAAGGAGACAGTAAAATCAACCCCTAACAGATTTATGGCCTAGAACCAGATTCATGTCTTAGAACTGGCAGACCAGCTTAAGCCAACATGGTGACTAATTTTACCCTAGTGGTAACCCTTAACCTCATTATACACTTATTGCAATATATTAGCATACTAAACAAGCCACCCATGAACCATGGTCAGAAATGGTATTGTATAAGGACATAACCAGGCTACTGGGGTTCTTCTAAGAAATCTACCCATTTCCCAGAAAAATCCTGACTATTCCTCCTCCTTATTGAGTAGCTTAAACCTCAATTAAATGAACCTCAATATAAAAAGTAAATCCCACTAGAGAGGGGATTCTCTGCCTATAGAGTAACCCACTCTGTCTCTCTGCTTCACTAATAAGCTCCTTCACTTTAAACTCTATGGTGATTTCTGTTCAAATTCTTTCCTGATTGAAGGCAAGAACCCACAGTGGGTTGCGGACCTTTGGGACTCCAGACCTCCAGAAAGCCTGAATCATCACAAGCTCCTTCTAAGATTAAAATAACAAAGTACTCTGTCTACCTTGGGCATTATGTCCTGTTGTCTTTGTTGTAGATTAAATGTTCTCACTTCGCACATACTCTGCTGGAAGCTGATTTAAGATACTGGAAAAAGAAGCTTAATGTTTTACAAATTAAGATTACTTAAAAGTCATAAAATAAAATAAAAAAGTGAACAGTATTTTAACTTTTCATCACATCATCAGAAGTATATTTAGTGGTAGCACTCCTTATAGTTAGCAAAAATCCATATCTGAGTTATGTCATCATTTTTTACTTTCACAGGATGTCATCTTTTTCTAACAGTCAGATTCTTATGGAATACAATTCTTTAAAAAGTTAACTTCTGACACATAGTGAACATTTAATAAAATTTTAAGTAATAACCAATTGAAAAAATAATGAATAATATAATATGTTTCTGATTCATGTGATCTTGGGCACATTTTATTCATAAATCATTGGTTGATTCCTATGTGAAAGATATTGTGGTATTTCAAGTGAAGCAAAGATAAAGAAATTTGAAGCTGTGTCAGTCCCTCAGCTTCCTCTGGACCCCCCTCATCTTTCTGTACTTCCTCATCTTTAAGGAAAGCTGACACTAAGATTACGAGCTTGGAGATCATCATACTTTTCTATTTTCACATTCACAAAATATTTAACTTCTCTGAGTCTTAATTTCATTTTATATAAAATTGGAATAACAATAGGTTATTTTGAAAACTATTTGATGTATAATATGTGAAAGACCAAGTCCAGAATTCTGCCCTTGGCAGAAGCTCCTTAATACCAAGTCCTCCCTTGCTCCTTCCCCCCATTCTCTCCTGAAGCCTTCCTATTTCTGTATTTTATCTCTCTTCCATATTTTGGTCTCACTTTAAACTATATGTGCATCATCTAATTCATACACATTATTAATCTTTTGTCACCTGAATATTATCTTTGTTCCCATTTCCCTAATTTTTATATTGATGATATCGGTCTGTATTTGCATTTCAAAGATTTTTTTTGTTTGGTTTTTTTTATTTTCAAGTACCGTAAAACCAACCTAATCTAGTAGAAAACTTAAGAGTCTAAGATATTGAATGTTATTAAATATGACTTTTAGAGGAGTTGAAAACTTTCAGTGGGATGGAACCTGGCAAAGTTCACATAAAAGAAGGGAGCATGAGAAAAAGAGAAGCAAATTTTAAGGTATGAAAAGAGAAGGTTAATTATTCATCCTAAAAAGTTTAATTTAATTGTGCAGAACAGTCAATTCATTTTTAGTCTTACTCTTCAATTTTAAATTTGCATAAAAAAACAAAAAAAAACTTCCCAAAATATGTATGAATAGTTCAATGGAGAATCCATTCACTTCAAGGTAGAACTTGGAGTGCATCCCCAAGAAACCTCTTGTCCTCTTCTCCAGTTATAAGTCCCATTCTTCCTCCAGAGATTTCCATTTTTCTTGTCATTTTCATTGCCTGGCTTTTTATTTTTATTTATTTTTACATATATGTTTATTTTTATTATCAACAGAAATGCTTAAATGCTATTCTGTTTGAGTGTTTTCTGCTTCCTTGCCTTCCAAATCTCTTATTGATCTTCTGCTTCATCTACTTCACTGCTAATTCCCTATAATGTATTCTTCATTTCAGATAGTGTATTCTTTATTTCTGTCTGATTCATTTTTTTATGTTTTCTATCTCTGTTTTTATGCTTCCCATCTGTGTTGAAATTCTCACTAAATTCATCTACCCTTCTCCTATGTTGAACATCCTTATAACCAGTGTTTTGAACTCTGTAGCTGGTAGATAGCATGTCTCCATTTTGTTTATTTATTTTTCTGGAGTTTTGTTCTTTTTAAAAAATATTATTTGGGACACACGTCTTTGTGTCTCATTGTAGCTGCCTCCCTGTGCTTGTCTCTATGTATTAGGTCAGTGATTTTCAATTAGTGTGGCACAAGAGTTTTTAAAACAACATCTGACTATTTAGTCAGAGGCACTGACCTCATTTCTCTTAGATTGTCAAATAAAAAAAAAATGACAAGAGCCAACGCAGCAACAACTGTCTGGTGTGAATGAATCAAAATTATACTTACTTTTTTGATCAGATGGGCATAACATATTTTTTGATGTGTTGCAGAATGTTAGTACAGTAATTATTTTATGTGTGCCATGAGATGATAAAGGTTGAAAATCACTGTATTAGATAAAGTTGCTATGTCTTCCAGTCTTGGTAGAATGACCTTACAGTAAATGTCCTATAAGGACCAGTGATACAACCTCCCTCATCATCTGAAGTGGGCAATCCAGGAGCACCCCCTCACCCCGTGTGGTCTGTGTGCAACCTCTTATTGTGTTTCAGTCTTGTTTACTGTTGGGATCTCAATAAGAGAGATTTGCCTCTAGGCTAATTGTGAGGCAAATCTCACCCTGGAGGATCCGCTATGCAGAGTTGGACCCACAGATACAAGATTTACTTCATTGAAGCTCTGGTGTCTGCTGAATCTGCTCCTTTTGTATGTCCTTTGTGGAGGACATTGGGTGGTGCTTTGATGTAATCTGAAGCTTTCCACCATGTGGACTGGCTTACCCGATGCCACCCTACAGGAGCTACAAAGTGATCTGCAGATGGCTGCTACTTGTGCTGGGCTTAGAGATGCCTAGGAGGGACCAAGTTGCAAATCAAAGCCATTTGCTACTAGTGCTGGACCAGGAACCACTTAGCAAGAAGTATGTAGCACAGTGAGGCCACATGCTGTTTGTTAGAGATTTTAGAAAAGTCTGAAGCATTAGCCAAAACAGGCCATTTGTATGGAAAAGCTTTTGGAAACGACTTAAGTTGGGCCCAAAATTTGAGTGGACAAGATCTCAGGGTATCACCAGGGCAGGGGTAAATGAGTCAGTCAGGGTGATGGAGACTCAGATATGGCATCTTCCTGATGCTCTGTGGACAGAGGACTCCTAAAAGGAACAATGGCCTCGCCAACACTTCTGTCTGGGAGAAGAAAGCTGCCCCTTCTGCCTTCACCAAGATTCCAGATTACTCAATTCCTTCCATTTTGTCCCCAATGCCTTTAGAGCTGCTGCCCCAGTTCTGGAACTCAAACAACTGAGTCTGTGTAAATACGTGTGCAGACCCTTTAAGAGGTATGCATGTGATTCCAGCAGCCTTGCATCTCATTCAGCCACAATTCCCCTGGTTTTTACAGCTAGACATTCCGAGGACTTCTTATTCTGGCACCGGAACCCTGAGCTGAGGAGCCTGGTGTGGGGCTGGGACCCTTCACTTCTCTGGGAGTACCCCTGTATTTGAGGTATCACTCCAGATTATTATCTAACACTCATTGGTGTGAGCCCAGCTCATTCTGCAACTCCGCCTCTCTCCTCAGTCTCAATGTGATTACTTTATATCTGTAGTAGTAGGACTTCTGCTCAGCTAGTTTCAGGCAGTTCTGAATGGTGGTTATTCTGTAACTTAGTTGTAATTTTGATGTGGCTGTGGAAGGATTCAAATATCACATTTACCTACTTCCCCATCTAGACCAGACCCCATTTACTTGCCTTTTAAAATACTATTTACAACTATTTAAACATTTTAAACAATATGGTTTAGTTCCATAAAAATTGTCTTTTAGAATTGTCTTTTAAGATATTCATAATTAATTTGAGAAAAACTGATATTTTAAAAATATTGGACCTTCTAATTATAAATATGGAGCCTTTCTCTGAATACATAGAATATCCTTAATGACTCCCAGGAAGGTATTGTAATTTTTTTGTGTGTATATCTTATAGGTTTCTGTGAGATATATTAGGAAATTAGTAGTTTACTGAAACTAATCTAAAAAATGGGGATACTAAGTTCTTTTTTTCTAATTTACTTGCGTATTTACTAATTTTTTGGTTTTTAGTTTTTCTTGTATTTCAATCTTTCTATATGGTACTATCTTCCTCTGCCTGCAGTGTGTCCTTTAGAATTTTCCTTAGTGAGATCTTCAAGTGACAATCTCAGTTTATTCCATCAGAAAATGCCCTAATTGCACATATATTCTTAAAAATATTTTCATTGGAGGTTGGGAAATCTTTTATTTCATTGAAGACTTGTTTTGTGTCCCTTGTGGCTTTTACTGATGTTTTATGAAGTATCATCCATCAGTTTAGTTGTCACTATTTTCAATGCTATTAGGTATTGTCTGGTTGTTTTAAAAATATTTGCATGTTTTTTGGTGTTTGGCAATTTTCCTGTAATGCATCTAAAATTAGTTTTTTTGTTTTTTTAGTTATTGCTGGCATTTGTTTAGAAGAATCTGTAGACTACTGTTTTCCATTAATTATGAAAAATTCTCATCCCATACCTCTTAAAATACATGAACATTCCTCCTTTTCTCGCCTCCCCTCCCTTTCCCTGCCCTCTCTTTTTCCTTCTCCTCCTCCTCCTCTTGTCCTTTTTCCTCTCTCTCTCTCTCTGTCTTATATTTGTGGAACTGAAATTAATAGTATGTGAGATAAAAATATTTCATTTTCATGATAGAAAAATTCAATATTGTTAAAATATAAATTCTTTCCAAAATGGTCTATAGATTCAATGCAATCTCAATCAAAATCCCAAGAATTTATTTTTTAGTTATTGAAAAGCTGACTTAAAAAATATATATATATAGAAATGCAGAAGACCAAGAATAGCCAACACAATACTCAAGAATAACAAAATTGAAGGACTCATTGTACCGATTTTAAAACTATTAAGTTAAAATAATCAAGACAATGTTCTACTGGCAAAGCAAAAGACACATAGATCAATTGGAACAGAATACAGTGCCCAGAAATTGACCTACATAAACACAGCTAATTCATCTTTATCAAAGGAGCAAGGGCACTTTTATGAGAAAGGATAGTTTAAAAAAAATGGTGTTGGAACAATTTCACCCAACTTTGGTGCCAAGATAATCTTCCTTGTAATCCATTGTGTGTGTAGTTGGGTATCTACTTCTGACTTACCCTTTTATCTGAAGCATTTAGTACTTTGGAAATTCTGCATACCTAAAGAGGTTTCCCTATAAACTTCTTAATTTGGGCGGCCACTGAGTCTTATCTTCCTGTGTCTCACCTGAGGCTGTTGCCAACCTGAAGCTCCAGAGTTTTGGTCGTCTGCACCCTTCTTTTTCCTTATTCTCCTTATATCTAACCAGTAGTAATTTACTCTCTTATCAACTTTTTCTTGTTTTAGAGAAGATACTTTTAGCAGTTTATATTGTGCTTTAATTTTCAGAGGGAGGCATGACTTGAATAACTTGGCCCACAATAATAAAAAATCTATTTTTTTTTGTTTCCAACACTGTTTTAGATGCTGAAAGATGACACTGAAAGATCAACAAAGACCAAAACCTTTATAAAATAAAGTAATAAAACTTCAGATATCAAGGTTAGATGGTATCAATTTTATTAGGAAATTAGAATCCAAATACATTTTATGAATGTGTGTAGATGGATGTGGGATTGGGGAGTTTAGTACTCTTGGGAGTTATTCAATATGAGTGACAGGATTTCTAATCAATAAATGGGTCCAATTGAATTTAGTATGATTTAAAAAATGAATCTAATTAGTATAATTGATAATTTCCTACTAGTCTTTGGCTACACAGGAACAAGAAATAGGAAACAGAGAAATATTTACTGCTTTACATAGTATAGGGTAGTATGACAAGTTCATTTTCTCCCAAAACATATTTTGAGTGCACATATAGCTGCTAAAATAGTTTTTTACAATGTCACACATAAACATCTTTTAAATTTTAGCATGCCAAACTGTCCTTCATTTTTATTAATAATTTTATTTACTGGTCAACCCAGATTATCTTGGGCCTTGACAATATGTGAGTTTAAGTGAAAATATAATAATACTATTAATTTTCAAAGACCAACTTTTGCTTTGTTGATTTTTAATATTGTATTATAGTTTTTATATTACACTGATTTTTTTTGAGAGGAAAAGAGAGAGAAAGAGAGAGAGAGAGAGAGAGAGAGAGAGAGAGAGAAAATCTATTTATTTTACTTGGTTGTGTCATTGATTGCTCCTCATCTATGCCCTGCCCAGGGCTCCAACACACACCCTTGGGGGTCAAGCCAGTGCCTTCAGGGAGCAAGCCAGCTACATCCCCATCAACTATCTGGGGACCTAAATAGTGACCCGGGATCTAAACAGTGACCTTGGGGCACCATCCACCGCACCACTGGCCAGGGCTACACTGATTTTTTTCCTATTATGTTTATTGTTTTGTTCTTTCTATTTTCTTTTACATTTTTTTTTATTAATGTGGTATTTTAGATTATTGATTTTCAGCCATTTTTCTAAATATATTTTTCAAGGGCTATAAATTGTGGTCTAAGAATTTTAGCTGTGTTCTAGAGGTGTTGAAATGGGATATTTTTATTTTCATTTAGTTAAAAATATTTTCTAATATCTTATGATTCTTTTTGACTGTGTGTTATTTAGAAATTAGCTGCTTAATTGCAAACAGTTGGTAATTCTCTAGTTTTCTCTCATTAATTTCTAGTTTAATTCCTCTATTGGAATTGTACCTACTCAGAGCAAAATTAATTCTTTGAAATTTTTGTCTTTTATAATGCAATATATGGTTTATTTGGTAAACATTTCATATGTAGATAAAAAATATGTATTTGTGGTTGGTAAAAGAAATTTTCTATAAATTTCAAGTAACTCAAAGTTGTGAAATTTTTTATACATTTATATCATTTTATTTTTCTGTTCTATCAGATATTGAGAATATTTTGTCTCTCACTGTGCATGTGATTTGTCTACTTTTTTTAATTTACAATTCTGTTGCTTATATATTTATTTATTGAATGCATGTTGATTTTAAATAATATAAGTTACGGTAGAATGAAGATGATCTTATTATGAAATGCTCCTTTTCCTCTCTAGAAATGTTTTCTGTTTTAATATAGTCTATGATGTTAGGATAAAAATAGATTTCTTTTGGCTAGTGTTGTTATGGTATATATTTTCCATCGCCTTTAAATATTTTGTTTGTTTGTATTTAAGATGTCTTATAAGCAGCATTTTTAAAATTGAAGCTATCTTAAGTTTTTAAAAATTTGTATCATTTTCCTTGTTTAGTATAGTTTTCCTTCTTTTTCTTAGCAGATTCTTCTCTTACATTTTACTTATTCGAAGCATCTTGATTTCTATATTTTTATCAAGAACTCAGCTCCCTGTCTTATTTTTCTTTCTGAAAGTAATTTATTTTTTCTCTTGTTGCTGCTAAGTTATCTATCCTTTTTCATCTCTTGTCATTCTGTCTGTCTCTGTCTTCCCCATACCCCACAATCTATCAGCAGTTATATCTGATAGATAAGCCAAGTGGAATTTCTTTTGTATTTGTCTAGCTGAGGTTTACAGAGATTTTTGAATCTAGAGTAGTTGTTATCCTTCAAAAACTTGAAAAAGTTTTTTGACATTATTCCTTCAATCTATGATTAAAGCCAATGTTATTGAACATTTTAATTTTTGAATCTCCATTTATTTCTCTTTTATTCCAATTTTTGGTTGAAATTCTCTTTTACTTTTTTCATATTTTTCCACATTTTATTTACTATGTCAAATATGGTTATTTAAATATTCTTGACTGTTAACTTCAGTACCTAGATCACTTGTAAGAGTATGTCTATTGCCAATTTTCTTTTTTGTTAGTTTTTATTAATTTTGCCTCGCCTTTAGGTACTTACAATTATAAGGGTCCCTGATAATTTGAAACACCTCTTTCTTTGCTTGGATGAATATCTTAATTCTATCAGGGAGTGTATAAGCCAAGCTTGGACTGGTAAGTCTCTGTTTACTTCTTTTTTTTTGTTTGTGACAGAGACAGAGAGAGAGACAGAGAAAGGGACATGTAGGGACAGACAGATAGGAAGGGAGAGATGGGAAGCATCAATTTTTTGTTGCGGCTTTTTAGTTGTTCATTGATTGCTTTCTCATATGTGCCTTGACTGGGGGGTTATAGCACAGTGAATGACTCCTTGCTCAAATCAGTGACCTTGGACTTCAAACCAGTAACCTTTGGTCTTAAGTCAGCGACCATGGGGTCATGTCTATGATCCCACACTCAAGCCAGTGACCCTACGCTCAAGCTGGTGAGCCCTCACTCATGATTCTAGGGCATACCATTTAAGGATTTTCTAGTGGCTAAGTACTGCAGAATAAAAGTCCTTCTTGTGGGTCTTGAATTCAATTCTTCAGTTTGCTTACTTGCACTTCTTCACATTTTTGCAAATGTCTTGAAGGCAAAAGTAGTTACATGTTTGATATCTCTCAAATTTTCAGTTTGTCTCTGTAGTCTTATGTGACTGCCAAAATCACAGAGATCTGTCTTCTCTCCAGCGTTGGTTTCCTGCTGGGACAAAGCCCAAATTATCAGCCTTTTCTCCTGCACACAGAATCAGCAAAGGCCTTCAGACAAAAAGAAGCTGCAGGTCATCTGTTCACCTCTCTTTGGTTCTTGATCTCGCTAATATTCTTTGCTTGGGTAGATCTCTGACACCTTCAAACACATTATTTCATAACATACTCAGTTTGGGTTTTTTTTTTATGCTCTTGGTAGAAGGTTGTTATATCAAAGCTACCCCCATCGACCCAGAAACTCATAATAACATTTAGACATGAATTTGTCAAGGATAGTAATTTGCACCTGAATAACTAAGACCTTTGGACAGGAGAATATCAGAGTCTCTACTAGAATTTTTCTAGGAAGCACTGGGGAATAATATCATTTGAAAAAAACCTCCTGGATGATCTCATTTATGTCCTCTTCATCTAGCTGAAGCATTTATGTGTTGGGGATTTTCTACTTCTATTCCTCTCAATTCAAATTCTCATAGATAAATTGGTAACCTTGTACTACCTTCCCTCACTCCCTACATTTTCTCTTAAGATATAAAAGGTATTATCACAGTTGAATGTAGATAATTTGATTTAAGAGAATTTCCAGGTTGTTTTTAGTATGCTTCAAATCTTGAGTCACAGTGCCCACTCTGGAATTAATATTACCGCAAATATTATGCCAAACTCTAGATTGCTAGAAACTTCAGCATTATTAATAAAAAAATTGCTTATTGTTTACTTAAGAATTCAGTACTTTCTTGTATTAAGGATGGGGTTAAATTTCTGCTCCAGATTTATAACTTTTAACCACTTATTTGAAAGCAACCCTCTGCAAAGTCCTAAGGATACCATTTCCACAGATTCTCACCTCAGTATATAATTGCAACTTATTTAGGATTTTCTGGCTACTTCTATTATGTCTTTTAGTTTCTCTCTCCCATATCTTAAATAGTATTAACTATTTCTGGCAAATCTTAGACAGCATATTTAAAACACTTTCACACTTTTTTTCTCATTCACTATTTTTCATCTTGCATCAGCCTTTAGTTTGGTCTTCCAAATGAAGGTCATCTAAATGAAAAGGGTTCAGCATTGCTTCACATCTCCCCTCACTACTCTTGCTTTCTAGTAATGGTCCTTTGTTTTAACCCCAACCCCTATATCACTGTTTAAATCTAGTTTGATTCTTCCTGAAGAACTTTTGTGAACAAGGCAAGATTGCTTGGAGATAACCAAGAGACTTGCCTTTATTTACAAAATATCACAAATATCATTAAAGATTTTTCCTGCCCACAACTCTTTCTGTAACCCAAGCATGAATCCATAAGGAGGAAACTTTGGTCTCAAAGGGGACACAATGCCAACTCTCATCCCTCACCCCTGCCAGCTTCACTCTCCTGCCTAATTCTTCCTCAAGAATCTAATACTACATTTGAAGTTCTAGTTGCTTTCTTTGTGTTTACTACTTTTTAGAACTAGTCTAGAATCCTGCATGAATCCAACAGCTGCTAATAATTACTTTCAACAGCATGACTTTTCCTTGCTTTTGTTTAAAATATAAATCATGTGTTGCACCTTGAACATAATTGCAGAAAAAAGCAAATAAGTAATTTCTGTAATTACTATTTGCCTTATAACAATATTTGTAATTTTAGTAATAAAACCAAGCTAGTCTGATGTTCATTTGTTAAAGATATTTTAACTCTCTGGCTTCAGAACTAATACTTGCAGGATGAAATCCAACCCAGAGCATTTTTATTTCCTGCCAAAGTCCAAAATATCTATCTATAATTATTTTTTGACCAGATCAAAAATAGAAAAATGTCATGATTAAAAGGTTGTAGGTGCATTTTTAGATATAATAGGCTGCATTGCTGCGCTCCCTTTTCAAACCCCTGGAGCAACCTGACATATGTATAGCAAACACAGCAGAATCAGGTACATCTTTTCCTATATTACCCTCCTTTCTAATTTTGTTGTCCCTTCACATATACAAGAACCCCACTTCAAAACAAATATATTGTCAGTGAATAGTTTTCTAGAGTTTGTTTTATTTTCACAATATGATTTATAGCAACAGACTTTCCAGTTAGGAGTATTAAGTCTTTTTCAAAGTTTTGTATTGAACATTAGAGGTACATGGTAAATTTGATATCTTCTGCAGAGATTGGCCAGATGCCATTAAAAAAAATTTTTTTATCTCTGAACTGTGGAAGATATTTGGTTAAATATAAATACTAGGTTATTTTAGGATAAATTTATAGATGCCTGATAGTTGTGAAGAAAATTTCCCAGAATTATCTCCAAGAGTTTCATTCTTACTTATCCAGGCTCTTTGGGTGGCTATTGGTTTGTTGGTTACATGAAAGCTTGGGGAGCTTCCCAGATATAATATGAATGGACAAGTCAGGCTACCCAATTCTTTCATTTTTAATCAATTTTTACTTATTTATTGATTTATTTTTAGTGTGCACACATGATAGAGATAGAGAGAGAGAGAGAGGGACAGACAGACATGAAGGTAGAGAGGTAAGAGGCATCAACTTGTGGTTGTGGCACTTTAGTTGTTCATTGATTGCTTCTCATATATGCCTTGATGGAAGATAAGCGATAAGCCAGCCCTTTTAACACAATTTATTCCCAGGTCCCCAGGCAAGTGGCTGTGAGCGATATTTACTACTCTTTTCCTTGGAATGAGAGCCCTTCTGGGCTCTCAGCCTCACACCCCCTTTGTTCCTGTAAGCAGGGGAGACTCACTGCTCCTCAGCATTCCCTACCAGCCTCAGTGTGGCTTCTTCTTTGCTCCTTGGTTTTTGAGAGCTGTTCTTGTAGTACAGAGTTGGTTTTTCACACTGATTTTTCCTAAATTAATTTGTAATCCAGTTTGTTGGTGTGAGCTGGGAGTCTGTACATCTTCCTACTATGCTGCTATCTTCAGGTCTTCCTGAGTCAGTATTTTTTACATGAATTTTCCATCTCAAGTCTATCTAATTAAACGGTACCACCATCCACTTAGGTGCCCAAGCCAAAACCTTGGGAATCATCCTCTACTCTGCATTTTCACTCACAACCTGACATCTAACACATTATCAACTTTTTCCTCTTGGCCTCTAAAACATGTCCTTTATCTGTTCCCTGTTCTCCAGCTCTATTGTTACTACTTCAGTCCAAAGCTTTACCAAGACCTGTTTCTCAGAAAATGCAGTCAGCTGTGTCACTACTTTTAATTCTTACATAGTAATCCCTGCCAACCTCTGTGAGTGAGCTTAGTTCTGTTCCCGACTTCAGCCAAGTTGATTTCTCATTTTGGGGCATTTATACCTGTACTTTCTCCTGAAAGTTTCTCATGACTAATTATGCATCTTATTCCAATCTTGATATAAGATTCATTTTCTGCTTGTTTGATCTAAAGTGACTTCTTAGTCACTTTCTATAATATTTCCATCTTTTATCATTTTCATAGTACTTATTATAATGTAAATTATCCATTTTGTGTATTTGTTTAGTAATTTACTCAGGCACACTTCATGAAAAGAAGCATTGTTTCCGCTTTTGATCAGTACTGTGTCCCTGGCACCTTGAAGAGTGCCTGGTACACAAAAGAGAGGCTTAATAAATATTTTTATACAAGTAAACAAATGTATATTCAGTTCACTTATGTAAAAGAGTCTTAAATACATTAGAGGCATTGTATTGAAAAGTGTCAATTGATAACAGGCCCCAAGGAATACAAAAGAAACAGTGAAAAAAAGTGACTTCAGAGTAAACTGATGTTAATCAGGTAGGGATTAAGAAGGAAATAGCTTTAAGAGTTATATTTTAAAGATTCTGATATAGAAACTATTTATTTTCAACTAAAGAAAGCTTTTAAAAATTTTCTCTTCCCAATACAATGTTATTAGTATTAGTAGTAAAGTGGTAGAAAGTAGAGAAGCAGGTGGTTTTAATTCTATCTCTAATAAATCTCAACTATTAAACATTTGGTGAAACATGGAATCTATGTGGTATTGACTGCTCTTACTGATAATACATTTCATTTTTAATCTTCTCAGAAAATGTAGTCAGCTCTGTCCTTGCTCTTAAGGGTCATTCAAAAGGCTAGATAGATTATAAAGCTACAGCTCTTACTTTGAACAACAACAATTGGGTGAGTCCTGACTCACTGTTGTCAGGGCAAGCAATCTAGTTGTTGCCATTACATCTTCCATATGCAGCTAATGAAAGGTGAAAAGCAACAGACATAGTTCTGCTAGAGCACAAAGTTCCAGCCTTTTCACTAAGCCTTTCTCTTAAGGGTCTGAGTCATAAGGCCTCTTCAAATTCTCTTAATCGTTTTTCTCCTTAGGTAATAAATGAGAGAAAGACAAGTATATTTAGAAGATCAAAATTCAAGAGTAAATAATTTTAATGAAAAAAACAGCAGGCTGAGAAAATGAATTAAACTAGAATTTGAAGTCCTACTACATGTCTAGCTCTGGGTATAAAATAGAATAGAGAATACTACTTTTTGGCAAAAAGTGTATAACAACAATGTGCCAAATGAATAATGTGCCCAAAATAATCATTAATAATTTTATGCCCTTTCATTTAACTATTCTATAGTTTCTTGGAGAATTTCTTAGTTTTTTTCTACTATGACAATGTAAGAATAAAATTTTCACTCCTTTTTTTCCTTTTCTTTTTTTTTTAAATTAGTTTACTTTTTATTTAGACAATTAAATTTGGCAGGGTGACATTGGTCAACCAGAGTACATAGATTTAGAGAAAACATCTCCACATCATTTGGAAAATCAATTATGCTGTATACCCATCACCCAAAGTCAAATCACCCTTTGTCACCTTAATTTTTGTTTCTTTTTAAACCCCTCCTCTTTTTCCCACTATCCTCCCTCTCCTTTCCCCTCCCCCTGGTAACCACTGCACTTCTATCTATGTCCATGAGTCTCATGAGACCACATCTGCTTTATCTAATCCTCTATTGAAGGGCATTTTGGCTGTTTCCATGACTTGTTCATGGATAGGAAAAATAATTATAGTTAAAATGGCCATATTACCCAAAGCAACATACAAATTTAATGCAATTCCCATCAAAATTCCAAAGTCATTTTTTAAAGAAATGGAACAAAAAATCATCAGGTTTACATGGAACCATTAAAAACCTTGAATAATCAAAGTAATCCTAAGGGGGGGGGGGGAATGAAGCTGGAGGCATTACAATACATACCTGACTTTAAACTATACTACAGAGCCACAATAATCAAAACAGAGTGATACTGGCATAAAAATAAACACACAGACCAATGAAACAGAATAGAGAGCCCAGAAATAAAACCACATATATATGGTCAAATTGTCTTTGAAAAAGGAGCCAAAAACATACAATGGAAAAAAAAAGCCTCTTCAATAAATGGTGCTGGGAAAATTGAAAAACCACATGCAAAAGAATGAAACTGGAGTACAGTCTGTCTTCTTGCACAAAAATTAATTCAAAATGGATCAGAGACTGAAATATAAGACTTTTCCTTTTTTTTTTTATTTTTTTATTTTTCTGAAGCTGGAAACGGGGAGAGACAGTCAGACAGACTCCCGCATGCTCTGGACCAGGATCCACCCGGCACACCCACCAGGGGCGACGCTCTGCCCACCAGGGGGCGATGCTCTGCCCCTCCGGGGCGTCGCTCTGTCATGACCAGAGCCACTCTAGCGCCTGGGGCAGAGGCCAAGGAGCCATCCCCAGCGCCCGGGCCATCCTTGCTCCAATGGAGCCTCGGGAGGGGAAGAGAGAGACAGAGAGGAAGGAGAGGGGGAGGGGTGGAGAAGCAGATGGGCGCTTCTCCTGTGTGCCCTGGCCGGGAAGCGAACCCGGGACTTCTGCACGCCAGGCCGACGCTCTACCACTGAGCCAACCAGCCAGGGCCAACTTTTCCTTTTCTAAAGGCAACTTTCTCTGCAAAATGACCAAAGTTATTCAGAGAATGCCTTTTATTTTGTAAGCTTAAAAATCTTAGGTAGAATGGGAGAAAGTGTTTCTGTTTCTTTCTTATCTGTCATCTACATTTCATCTTCTGCTCCACTTTCAGCAAGAGCAAACATACATTTTCTTTTTTAACACTGGTATTTTATTACTCATAAGCTTTTAATTATTTCTCCTAACTGAAATATTGCAACAGATGATCAAATTTGTATTAATAACTGAAAAATGTAAATTGTTTTTTTCCTAAATTTAATAAATTTTTACCTTCTGCTCAATTAATAAAAGGTAAATTACACACTATTTCCTATTTTTCAATACTATCTACTTCAATAAACCTTATTATAAACTAAATGTAATAAAAATATTATGTTTTTCATTAGAATCCTATTAAATCAGAAACCCTATTCCTGATATATGGAATTAACACCAAATTCACAAGTGATTTTCAAAAAAAAAATTGTGAAAAATACTGTACAGAAATACATCATTTTATTGAGCTTCACTTTACTTTGTTTTGCAAATATTACCTTTTTTTCTGCAGATACTCTGCGTGGAGAAAGTCTCTAGGCACCATTTCTCTAATAGCACCTGCTCACTTTTTCTCTCTGTAACATTTTGTTAATTTTTGCAGTGTTTGAAATGGTTTCAGTATTACTGTTGTTGTTATGGTGATCTTTAATTAGTGATCTCTGATGTTACTACCTGTATTGTAATTTTATTGGGGCACAGTGAACCCTGCTCATATAAGATAGCACAATTAATTGATAAATGACTTTGTGTTGACTGCTCCACTAAAATGCTTTGAAATTGTTGAACTGACAACAAGGGATTTAGAATATTACATTAACTAATTTGTTAAAGCAACAGCGGGATTTGAAAGGATTTACTTCAATTTTGAACAAAGTTCTACTGTGGGTAAAATGCTATCTAACACCATTGCATGTTGCAGAGAAATTGTCCATGAAAGGAAAAGTCAATCAGTGTGGCAAACTTCATTCTTGTCTTATTTTAAGAAATTTCCAGAGCTAACCCTAGCCTTTAGTCACCATTACCCTGCTCAGTCAGCAGCCAACAACATTGAGACCCTCTACTAACCATAAGACTACATCTCATTGAACATTCAGGTGACAGCATATAACTTATTTAAGCAATAAAGTATTTTAAAATTAAGGTATGTACATTTATTTTTAGATATCATGCTCAAACAAACATATAATATGACTATATGAACTAATAATAGCTTTATTAATTTAAAATATTACTACATTATATATGAAAAAATTTTAAAATAATACTATATCTCTAACATTTTCAGAAACAATATTTTATTTTTACATTCTTTCACTTATTGATCTACTTAGTCACTTGTTAGAGTGTTCAAACAGACAAATTTGCATGAACAAAAGTATAATAAAATATATGAGAGAAATCTATTATGGAGAATCTATTAAATATACAAACACATTGTCATTATTTTGTTTTGGGAGAGAGAGATGAGTTGCATTAGCTTACATCAACATAACTCAATTGTTCATTGATTACCTCACACATGTGCCCCATTGGGGGGGAGGTGGAGAGGAGAGGTTAAATTTAAGCCAGTGACCTCTTGCTCAAGCTAGCAACCCTGGGCTCAAGCCAGTGACCTTGAGCTTCATGCCAGTGACCTTTGGGCTCAAACTAGTGATCATGAGATCGTGCTGATTATCCCACACTCAAGCTGTGGAACCCACACTCAAGCCAGATTAACCTGTACTCAAACCAGCAACCCTAGGAGTTCTAAACTTGGGACCTCAGCATCTGATACTCTATCAACTGTGCCACCACCAGCCAGGGACACATATTATTATACATGTTTTTAACTAGGAATAAGTTACTAGCATTATATTCTAATAAACATTTTTCTCTAATTCACAAAATATCAATGCATTAAAAATGAAATGTAAAATTAGTTAATTATAATGTAAATATTATTAATATAATTAAAATGATGAAAATTGTCAAATTATAGCCCAAATTCTACCAAGTGGATATAAATATACTTCAAATATTGAATGATAATATTAATCGTTAAATGTTTATCTTTTATAATATACAAATGCAATACCTAAATATAAAATTAATAATATATAATACTAATAATGAATATTGATGAACTTATATATTGATATTTCAATTAAACAGTAAGTCAACTGAATAACTGGAACTTAGAATTTTCACTTTGTTTTAAAATGGGACAGATTTTTTTCTTGCTACTGTGAATAACTTGAAAACTGGATAAAACATACATAACAACAATTTTTGTATGTTAGACAAGAGACTGCATAGAACTGTGATCTTTGAGAGGAAAACAAATGAAATGGGTTTTAGAATTGCTCTAGCTTTTTGTCAGAGACACATTTCAGTTCTTGGTATAGATAGAGGATCTCAAGTGAAGAAGAGAAAGAGAAAGTTTAAGGAAGCTAAAGAGGCTGGAGGTTTTTGGGCAGAATTCCAAGAGGCAGATATTACAAAGAAAATGAATTATTGGAAAACAATCTGATAGTCTCCTAGAGTGCTTGTTTAATTCTAAGATGTGTGCATATAGAGTGAAAACACATGGAGCTAGCTAAATAAATAGCAGATTATTGTAAACTGAAAAATTTCCAAAGCTTACTCAGGGTAGAGAAAGATTTAAACTTTGATTGGCTCAGTTCTTTGTGATCACCCAGAAAATTCAGTAGGGACTTCAAAGTGTTCCCACCTTCATATTAAAGTTAAACAATAATTAGAGTAAAGGCTACTCTAGATCTATCCTAAGAAAGCTTAAAAAGTTGCCTCAGGGAGATCAAACTTATTGCAAGTAATAAAGCCTGCCAGAAAAAGGCCTAATGCCTTCAAAGTAGGACAACAAAATTCTGAAATCAACTATGTAATGTCACTATTCCCAGCATCCAATCAGATGTTATTTGACATGGCAAAAAACACAAAGTAACATCTGACTAAGAGAGATACCAACCAGCCAAGATAAACGGCCCCAAAATGACATTGATGATAGAATTGACAGAAAAGGCCTTTAAAAGAGTTATTATTAGAGTGACGTCAGAGAAATTGCGCCGTGAGGTGTGCTACTGATAAGCCTCCCCAAAATTTCAAGAAGTTTCTTCAACCAGTGACAGAAAAATCTATCCTTGGAGTGTCTGGAAGTTGCTCACACTGAAAATGAAGTGCTATCAACAAAACCACCCTCAGATACTATTAAGGAAAAGGAAATCAAATATCATGGATACAAAAGAAAGAGATGTAGCACAGATAGATGAGGAAAAATTTATGGAGAAAAAATTTAATATATTGTAAACCTTGGAGCTAAATGACAGAGAATTTAAAATAGAAATTTTAAAAATACTCAGAGATATACAAGAAAACATAGAAAGCAATTAGGGAGCTCAGAAAACAACTCAACGAACACAAAGAATATAACCACCAAGGAAATTGAAACTATAAAAACAAATCAAACAGAGATGAAAAACTCAATTCATGAACTGAAAAACAAGGTAACAAGCTTAGTTAATAGAACAGGCCAGATAGAAGGTAAGATTAATGACATAGAAGACAAGCAACTTGAGGCACAACAGAGAGAAGAAGAGAGAGACTCAAAAATTTTAAAAAGTGAGAAAGCCCTACAGGAATTGTCTGACTCCGTCAAAAAGAATAACATAAGAATAATAGGTATATCAGAGGGAGAAGAGAGAGAAAATGGAATGGAGAATATATTCAAACAAATAATAGATGAGAACTTCCCAAGCCTGTGGAAAAAACTAAAGCCTCAAATTCAAGAAGCAAACAGAACACCCAGTTTTCTTAACCCCAACAAACCTACTCCAAGGCACATTATAATGAAATTGGCACAAATTAATAACAAAGAAAAAGTTCTCAAGGCAGCCAGGGAAAAAAAAGAATACAACATATAAAGGAAGGCCTATTAGATTATCATCGGATTTCTTAGCAAAAACTCTACAAGCTAAGAAGAGAGTGGACCTCAATATTTAAAGTCCTGAAAGAGAAGAACTTTCAGACAAGAATACTATACCCATCAAAGCTATTCTTCAAATACAAAGGAGAAATAAAAACATTCACAGATACAGAAAAGATGAGGAAATTTATCATCAAAAAACCCCACTCCAGGAAATACTAAAGGGTGATTTCCAACCAGAAACAAAGAACAAAAGAAAACAAAACCACAGGTAAAAGCTCCACCAAGAACACAATAAAACCAAATTTAAACTGTGAGAACAAAAACCAAAAAAAAGGGGGGGAGGAGAAGACAGAGATTAACAGTAGCAAAGGACAATGGAGTGCAGAAGCACTCATAAGATAGTATACTACAATGAACATGGTAGGTACCCTTTTCATTACTTAATAGTAACCACCCTTGAAAAAACCACCACAGAAGCACATGACTTAAAAAAGGTAGCAACAGAGGAAACAAGTATGGAATACAAACAAACAAAAACAAATGATAGAAAAACAAAAGAGAAGAATCAAACAAGATACAAAACAAACAGAAAGCAATTTATAAAATGGCAATAGGGAACCCACAAGTGTCAATAATTATACTAAATGTAAATGGATTAAACTCACCAATAAAAAGACACAAAGTAGCAGAATTGATTAAAAAAGAAAATCCAACTGTATGCTGCCTACAAGAAACAAATCTAAGCAACAAGGATAAAAAAAAAATTCAAAGTGAAAGGCTGGAAAACAATACTCCAAGCAAATAACATCCAAAAAAGAGCAGGTGTAGCAATACTCATATCTAAGAATGCTGACTACAAGACAGAAAAAGTACTCAGAGACAAATATGGTCATTTCATAATGATTAAGGGGACACTGAATCAAGAAGACATAACAATTCTTAATATATATGCACCAAACCAAGGAGTACCAAAATATATAAGACAGCTACTTATTGACCTGGAAACAAAAACTGACAAAAATACAATCATACTTGGAGACCGCAATACACTGCTGATGGCTCTAGATCGTTCATTCAAACAGAAAATCAATAATGATATATTGGCCTTAAACAAAACACTAAAGCACCTGGATATGATAGACATCTACAGGACATTTCAGCTCAAAGCAACAGAGTATACATTTTTCTCTAGTGTACATGGAACATTCTCAAGAATTGACCATATGTTGGGCCACAAAAATAATATCAGCAAATTCAGAAAAATCGAAATTGTACCAAGCATATTTTTTAATTATAAAACCTTAAAATTAGAATTCAACTGCAAAAAAGAGGGAAACAACCCACAAAAATGTGGACACTAAACAACATACTTTTAAAAAATGAATGGGTCAATGAAGAAATAAGTGCAGAAATCAAAAGATATATACAGACAAATGAAAATGACAATACGACATATCAGTCTTTGGGATGCTGCAAAAGCAGGAATAAGAGGGAAGTTCGTATCACTTTAGGCCTATATGAACAAACAAGAGAGAGCCCAAGTAAATCACTTAACTTCACACCTTAAGGAACTAGAAAAAGAAGAACAAAGACAACCCAAAACCAGCCGAAGAAAGAAAATAATAAAAATCAGAGCAGAAATAGCCCTGGCCAGTTAGCTCAGCGGTAGAGCGTCGGCCTGGTGTGCAGAAGTCCCAGGTTCGAACCCGGCCAGAGCACACAGGAGAAGCACCCATCTCCTCCACCCCTCCCCCTCTCCTTCCTCTCTGTCTCTCTCTTCCCCTCCCGCAGCGAGGCTCTATTGGAGCAAAGATGGCCTGGGAGCTGGGGATGGCTCCTTGGCCTCTGCCCCAGGCGCTAGAGTGGCTCTGGTCGCAACAGAGCGACGCCCCGGAGGGGCAGAGCATCGCCCCCTGGTGGGCAGAGTGTCGCCCCCTGGTGGGCGTGCCAGGTGGATCCCAGTCGGGCACATGCGGGAGTCTGTCTGACTGTCTCTCCCCATTTCCAGCTTCAGAAAAATTAAAAAGAAAAAAAATCAGAGCAGAAATAAATGAAATAGAGAACAGAAAAAAATAATAAAACAAGGAGCTGATTCTCTGAAAAGATCAACAAAATTGACAAACCCTTGGCAAGACTCACCAAGGAAAAAAGAGAAAGGACTCATATAAACAAAATCCAAAATGAAAGAGGAGAACTAACCACAGACATCATGGATATACAAAGAATTATTGTAGAATACTACAAAAGAACTATATGCCACCAAATTAAACAATCTAGAAGAAATGGATAAATTCCTAGAACAATACAACCTTCCTAGACTGAGTCAAGAAGAAGCAGAAAGCCTAAACAGACCAATAAGCAGGGAGGAAATAGAAAAAACTATTAAAAACCTCCCCAAAAATAAAAGTCCAGGCTCAGACAGTTAAACTAGTGAATTCTATCAAACATTCAAAGAAGACTTGGTTCCTATTCTACTCAAAGTCTTCCAAAACATTAAAGAAGAAGCATACTTCCAAGCACATTTTATGAGGCCAACATAACCCTCATACCAAAACCAGGCAAGGATGGCACAAAAAAAGAAAACTACAGACCAATATCTCTAATGAATACAGATGCTAAAATACTAAACAAAATACTAGCAAATCGAATACAACAACATATATATTAAAAAATAATACATCATGATCAAGTGGGATTCATCCCAGAATCTCAAGGACGGTTCAACATACATAAAACGGTTAATGTAATACACCATATCAACAAAACAAAGAACAAAAACCACATGATCTTATTGATAGATGCAGAAAAGGCATTCTATAAAATACAACACAACTTTATGTTTAAAACACTAAACAGCAAAATGGGTATAGAAGGAAAATATCTCAACCTGATAAAGGCCATATATGATAAACCATCAGCTAACATCATATTAAATGGCATAAAACTGAGGACTTTTCCCCTTAAATCAGGAACAAGACAGGGTTGTCCACTCTCTCCACTTTTACTTAACATGGTGCTAGAAGTTCAAGCCAGAGCAATCGGATAAGATAAAGAAATAAAAAGCATCCATATAGAAATAGAAGAAGTAAAGGTATCACTTTTTGCAGATGATATGATCCTATACATCAAAAACCCCAAAGACTCCACCAAAAGATTACTAGAAACAATAAACCAATACAGTAAGGTCGCAGAATACAAAATTAATATACAAAAATCCATAGTCTTTCTATATGCCAACAATGAAACATTAGAAAACGAACTCAAAAAAATAATCCCCTTCACGATTGCAACAACAACAAAAATACCTAGGAATAAACATAACAAAGAATGTAAAGGACCTATATAACAAAAACTACAAAGCATTGTTAAGGGAATTGAAAAAAGTCCAATGAGATGGAGAAATATTCCTTGTTCTTGGATAGGAAGAATAAATATAATCAAAATGGCCATATTACCCAAAGCAATATACAAATTTAATGCAATTCCCATCAAAATTCCAATGACATTTTTAAAGAAATGGAACAAAAAATTATCAGATTTATATGGAACTATAAAACACCCTGAATAGCCAAAGCAATTCTAAGGAAAAAGAATGAAGCTGGGGGCATTACAATACCTGACTTCAAACTATATTATAGAGCCACGACAATCAAAACAGCATGGTATTGGCAGAAAAATAGACACTCAGACCAATGGAACAGAATAGAAAATCTAGAAATAAAACAAAATATATATGGTTAAGTAATTTTTGATAAAGGGGCCAATAACACACAATGGAGAAAAGAAAGCCTCTTCAACAAATGGTGCTTGGAAAACTGGAGAGCCACATGTAAAAGAATGAAACTTGACTACAGTTTGTCCCCTTGTACTAAAATTAATTCAAAATGGATCAAAGACCTAAATATAAGACCTGAAACAATAAATTACATAGAAGACATAGGTACTAAACTCATGGACCTTGATTTTAAAGAGCATTTTATGAATTTGACTCCAAAAGCAAGAGAAGTGAAGGCAAACATAAATGAATGGGACTACATCAGACTAAGAAGTTTTTGCTCAGCAAGAGAAACTGACAACAAAATAAATAGACAGCTAACTAAATGAAAAATGATATTTTCAAACAACAGCTCAGATAAGGGCCTAATATCCAAAATATACAAAGAACTCATAAAACTCAACAACAAACAAACAAACGAACAATCCAATAAAAAATGGGAAGAGGACATGAACCGACACTTCTCCCAGGAAGAAATACAAATGGCCAACAGATATATGAAAAGATGCTCATCTTCATTAGTTATTAGAGAAATGCAAATCAAAACTACAATGAGATACCACCTCACAGCTGTTAGAGTAGCTATTATTAACAAGACAGGTAATAGCAAATGTTGGAGAGGCTGTGGAGAAAAAGGAACCCTCATTCACTGTTGGTGGGAATGTAAAGTAGTACAACCATTATGGAAGAAAGTATGGTGGTTCCTCAAAAAACTGCAAATAGAACTACCTTATGACCCAGCAATCCCTCTACTGGGTATATACCCTGAAAACTCAGGAACATTGATACATAAAGACACATGTAGCCCCATGTTCATTGCAGCATTGTTCACAGTGGCCAAGACATGGAAACCACCAAAAGCCCTTCAATAGAAGACTAGATAAAGAAGATGTGGCACATATACACTATGGAATACTACTCAGCCATAAGAAATGATGACATCGGATCATTTACAACAATATGGTGGGATCTTGATAACATTATACGGAGTGAAATAAGTAAATCAGAAAAAAACAAGAACTGCATAATTTCATACATAGGTGGGACATGAAAACGAGACTAAGAGACATGGACAAGAGTGTGTTGGTTATGGAGGGGGGGAGGAGAGGGATAGAGAGGGGAAGGGGAAGGGGGAGGGGCACAAAGAAAACTAAGATAGAAGGTGACGGAGGACAATCTGACTTTGGGTAATATTTATGCAACATAATTGAATGACATGATAAACTGGACATGTTTTCTTTGAACATATGTACTCTGATTTATTGATGTCACCCCATTAAAATTAATAAAAATTTATTTAAAAAAAGTTATTATATTCTCTGTGTGAGTAGGGATTTAAAGAAAAACGTGAACATAATGAGGTAAGAGATGAAAGATATTTTTATGGAACCTATAGAGATGAGAATTATCATATCTGAAATGAAAATATATATTAGATGAGATTACATCAGATCAGACACTCTAAAAAAAGAGAGAAAATTGAAAACATAGTGATAAAAATGACAAAATAAAACACTGAAGAATAATAAACACAGAAGGTAGGTTCTTTCTGAACTATGGGAAAACATCACATGGTCTACATCCCAAAAGGAAGAGGAGTCCAAAGAAGAAAACTTGAAGAAATAATAGCAAACATTTTCTAAATTTCTGCACCAAGCACATCATAACTAATTACTACATGTAAATGAAAAAAGACAGACTTAGATATAGACAGAAAAAAACAAAACATATACAAAAAATGACACCAGACCTTTTGTCAGAGATCATACAAACCCAATATGAAAACAATATCTTAAAAACAGTATAACAAAAGCCAACTTGCCAATCTAGAATTTTATATGCAAGTAAATATTTGTTCAAATATAAAGACAAGATCTAGACATTCTCTTTTTTTTTTTTTGGCAGAGACAGAGTTAGTCAGAGAGAGGGACAGATAGGGACAGACAGACAGGAACAGAGAGAGATGAAAAACATCAATTCTTCATTGCGGTACCTTAGTTGTTCATTTATTGCTTTCTCATATGTGCCTTGACCAGCGGGCTACAGCAGATGGAGTGACTCCTTCCTTGAGCCAGTGACCTTGAATTCAAGCTGGTGAGCCTTGCTCAAACCAGATGATCCCGCACAAGCTGGCAACCTCAGGGTCTCGAACTTGGGTCCTCCACATCCCAGTTCAACGCTCTATCCACTGCGTCACTGCCTGGTCAGAAGACTTTTTCTTTTAGATAAACAAAAGTGAGAGAATTCATCAGCATCAGATTTGGACTACAAGAAATGCTAAATAAAAATAATGAGGCAGGCCTGACTAGGCAGAAGATCTAGGTTGGAAAACCCAAGGTTGCTGGCTAGAGCACAGGCTCTTCCAGTTTGAACATGGGCCCACCAGCTTGACTATGGGGTTGCTGGCTTAAGCATGGGATCATAGACATGACTCCATGGTCGCTGGCTTGAGCCTAAATGTTGCTGGCTTGAAGCCCAAGGTCATTGGCTTGAGCCCAAGATCACTGGCTTGAGCAAGAGGTCACTCACTCTGCTATAGCTCCCCGGTCAAGGCACATATGAGAAAGCAATCAATTAACAAATAAGAAGCTGCAACAAAGAATTGATGCTTTTCATCTCTCCCTTCCTGTCTGTCTGTCCCTATCTGTCCCCCTCTCTTTCTCTCTTATCTCTGTCACCAAAATAAATAAATAAATAAATAATAAAAAAATGAACTTATAAAATGAACTTTATAAAATAAGTAAAGTGTATGATCAAAAAGGTGCAAAACCAGAAAAGAAAATAGAAGTATAGTTTTAAAGTTCTTATGTTTTATATTAAATATTATATTATGGTAAACTAAAATATGTTAGAGCCACGATACAAGAAACAAATAATAGAAATATAGATAAAAGCCAATAATGGAGATAAATTAAAATATAAACAACCAAAACACAAAGCAGAAAAGGTAGAATAGATGTGACAAATAAGAGACAAATGACAAGAGGACAAATTTAAATCCAAATATTTTAATAATTACATCAAATTAAATTCTAATTAAAAGAGGGAGATTGTCAGGATGGTTAGTAAATTAATACCCAACTATATACTGTCTAGACAAAAAACTAAGAACTATATGATTCCATACATAGGTGGGACATAAAAATGAGACTCAGGTACATGGACAAGAGTGTGGTGGTTACCGGGTGTGGGGAGGGGAAAAGAGGAGGTTGGGGGAGAGGAGGAGCACAAAGAAAACCAGATAGAAGGTGATGGAAGACTATATGACTTTGGGTGATGGGTATGCAACATAATCAAATGTCAAAATAACCTGGAGATGTTTTCTCTGAACCTATGTAACCTGATTGATTAATGTCTCCTCATTAAAAGTAATAAAGAAAATTTTTTTAAAAAGCCATAGTAGGTTAAAGGTTAAACATGGAATAAGCTGTATCATGACAAAATTCTAAGAAATTCAGAGAAGCTGTCATATAAAAAAGCAATTCACTTATATCCATAAAATGTAATAATTTTAAGCATTATATACCTAAAAATAGAGTTTCAAAATACCTGAAGCAAAAACTGACAATTGTTAAAGAGACATGGTTACGTCAATAAAGATAGTTAATATTTTTACCCTCCTCTCTCAGTAACTGATAGAACAGATAGTCTATCAGTAAGGATGTAGAAGACTTGAACAACACTGTGAGGGAACTTGACCTAGTTACTACTTATAGAACATTCTCAGCAATAACAGATTATGTGCAAATAAAATTCTCACAGATAGACTGCATTCTGAGCAATAAAATGAATCTAAATAAATTTTGAAACATTAAAATAATAAAGAGATGTTCTGTGACTACACAGCAGAATTAAAATGCAAATCAATAATGTATATGTGCAAAATACTTAACTATTGGCAATTTGAGCAACAAAGTTCTGAATAATCCATGCATCAAAGAAGAAATTACAGGAGAATTCAGATAATATTTTGATGAAGTAAAGTTAAACCATAAAACATTCTAATTTGTAGAATGTTGCTAAAATAGTGTTACACAGAAAAATCTAAAATCTATAGCTTCAAAGACTTGAATTGGAAAAGAAAGAGGTCTACAAATAAGTTAGATAGGTTCCAATGTAAAATGTTTAGAAAAAAACCTCACTAAACCTGAAGTAAGTAGAAGGAAGGGGATAATAATAACGATAGGAGAAATCTATGGAATAGAGAGTAAATAATAGAAAAAATAAGAATCCAAAGTATTTTTCTACAAAGATCAAGAAAGCAACATTAAGTCATAATTTTAGTGAAATATTGGGTGGCTTGGGATAAACTGAATTGATTAGAAAAGGAAAAAGGAAAGGTGACTTCATTTTTGGAGGATGTTTTTGACCTTTCCAACATGTTTTACTACCCCAGTAATACTTGACACTTTGTTAGAATACTATTAGGAACGACTTGAAGCACACTAAAATAGATAATATCACCTCCAAGTAATTTTTACAGATCTTAATAAAAAACAAAACAGTTTTAAAACATCACTCCAAGCCTTTAAATAAAGGCATAAGGTATTGATGTGATTGAAACAGCCTTTTATTCAAATAATGATAGAAGCTTAGTATTCTAACCTATAATATTTACAAGTTTGACTAGGTGACCTATATATTTTGTCTAACTATTTTGACAACGTTTTATATCTGTAAACTGCCAAATGAATTATTAAATAAAGAATTTGAATATTTAGAAAATTCCCTAAATCATTACTTAAACAACTCATTATTTAAGGGAAGCTTAATGAATCCAGATGCAAAGTGCAAAGTTATTGTCTAAGTGCTAGCTTGATTATTTCAAGTGAGGTTAAGATTTGTATTGCATTTATGGAAAACTCAGGTGCCAAGTTTTCTGAAGTAGTAATACCATTCCTGCTCCCGTTCTTCCTGTGCTTTATATGACATTATTTATGGTGTTTTTATATGTATTAATCTCTTAATATTCTATAAAAGCAATCTTTCATTTTTTTGGAATGATCATTGTTGTAGGAAGTGTGTCTTTAAGAGTTTTTGTATTTTATGACATATTAAGTATTTGATTTTATTATGTTATATCTTAAGATATAATCCATACAATTTTTTGTTTTAAATCTGTATTTTTTTTCTCAGCATAGTATCAATGTGTGTATAAAATCTGTGGACACTTAAATAAAATGGTGGGGAAGGAGAAAGCTAATATTTTTAAGTACTGTTCATATAAAACTGCTTTAAATATTTATCTCATTTAATTCTCATAACAACGTAGTGAGGTAAGAATTATTATCTCACATTTTATTTTCTGGTGGAAAAGAGATTTAAAGTTAAGTGATTTACCCAGATTACATCTGTGGTACATGGTACTGCTGAAACTCACAGGTGGGTTTGTGTGATGCCAAAGCTCAGTGTGCTTTTTACTGCATTAGTGTCTTTCAAGGAGACATAATTCCTATTAGGGATATACAGAGTTTGATATATATCTAAATGTTGTACATTTACTATGTTATTCATTTCTTTGCTGTTCTTATTCAATTTTTAATGGGGCTTTACCCAGGATAATTGCATGCCATAATTTAATAGTAGATTTTTAGAAATGTGTGTTCCCTAGGTCATCAATCTCTGCTACTACATTCCTGGCTGTCAGCTTCCTATCTCTTATTTGAGCTCCAGGCTTCAGCTCAGCAAATATTTCTAAAAACTCAGATTAAACATTTTACTATATTGATTGATTATAAAGCATTTACTCAAAAAATTTAGAAAGCAGTGAGAGATATGAAAATTGTAAGAAAAATCATCCCTAGTTCAACAACCTGAGAGATCACTACAATTTTTATGAGTTCTTGCTGTCCACTTTTTTGTCTCCTATTGGCACACACATATATTTTATTTATCCACTGGAATCAAACCAATTATTATGGTTACTAACCTTTTTTCTTAACAAAATAAAGTGAACATTTCCATGTTATAAAATATTTTTCAGATGTGATTATTTTTATTAGCCTTGTTGTTTGTATGGCTGTATGGTAGTATAACAATTCCATATTGTTTGGTATTTAGGACTACAATTATACATAATTTTTTTGAAAATCAAGGGATGAATATCAGTGAATATTTTGAATTGCACCTTACTATGTAACAAATGAACTTAGTTTTGATAAAATTTTACCAGGCAGGGTGGCCAGGGAATTAAACAACCAAGAAGCAATGGTGGTAAACTATGCCCCGTACTTTTGATAATATCGCTGTTTCTCTTACCACTCCGTTCAGGCTGGGTTTCATCATGACCTCTCTCTCTGTTAATATCTCAAACCTTTCTCTCCACAAAACTTGCATTCTTGGAGACTTTCTATTAGGGGATCCAATGATGCCAATATTTTTCTGTGCCGATGACAACAGACATAAAAACAAAGGTGCCTAGATAATAATATTCTAAAGACAGATGAACTTAGAAACCATATTTAAAAAGAAATTAAATGTTGTGGTATAAATCTTGCTGAGACTATTCATGACTAATGCTTCTTCTGTTCTTGGCATCCCCTGAATTTCTTCTTATATGTTCTAGAATTTATCTGTATATTTTTGTCTTTCTGTAAGTCGTTTGTGAAATAAAGAGAACATTTACTTCCCACTTGACTATTTTATAATAGCTTCTAAATAGAAAAGTTGTGAGAACATTTTCACATATTATGTGAAATTATTGAAATTTTTCATAAAAGCAAGAAAAAGCAAAAAAAAAAAAAAAAAGCAAAAAAAAAACCAAAGCAAAAAAACAACAACCTCATTTCACCTAATGCATCTCACAGATTGCCATAAACTAAGACACTTTATCATTGGGAAAAAAATCCTGCTTTTCTTCAATAGGAAACAAACATATTTGCATCGTAACAAAATGGGAAGCTATAAATAGAAAGGTAAATTTTGGCTTGTTGCTATGCAGACTGAACTCTCATACCCTCAGAGACATTTTGGATAACATTTTCACACAAAAGGTGTGAATCTAATCACTTATTCATTAGAATCTATGATTTACTTCCTAAACATAAATAAGTTCTTTAAAAACAATACTAAATCTCAATGACTTTAAGTCTTCTTTTCTATCTCACTTCCAACAATCATCTAAAGCAACTTTATCATCTATCTTGATGGTCCTTAAAAATGTTGGTTTCACATGTTTCCAGAAACCATTACATCTACACCATTGGCTTCAGCTAACACTAGTCATGCCACTGATCTTTTCATCTCTCTGACTTGCTCTAACTTTTGTTCTGTTTTAGATAAGTCAATCTTTCTATTCACCATGTCATCTAAACCTGATTTAGTTCCTTGCATTTTCCATATATTGAATATATTGTCACTTTCTTGGTTATAATGACCTCCCTTTCGCCTGAACTTGTTCAACTTCAGTGCTTCATTACTTTGACTTCATGTCATTCCTGCCTTCTATTATATTAATTAATTTAATCTTAATTAATTCCAGACTCTAATTTCTATTGCTAGTCTTATTACCCTTGAATTGTCAAGAACTGATAAAGTTATGCTTTTGAGCAAAGCTGTTATATATTTCTGCTATTTAGTCTTATTGGGGTTATCATTACCACTAAGAATTTTAAGTAACTTATTGGAAACACTTATCCTAAGCATCTGCAGTAAATGCACCATCATTTTTGTGCTTCTTGCAAGTTACAAACGTGATTCCCAGTTCCTCAGTCTGGAGAGATACCTAATCCGGATGCTAGGGGTTATCTGTGTGAGTGCTGTTACTCCACCTCTTTGCAGCATGATTACTCCTACATGCTGCTTTATTTCCTACATTTGAGAAAGAGTTCCTTATTGTGGTTTTCAGACTTTAGAAAATCACAGAACCAGCTGAAGAACAAAAACACAGGTTTCCTGTGTTCATCTTAAGGATAATGATTAAAGTTTGTAGTGCGCTTCAGGACACTAAAACTATATGAGCACTCCAAGTTATTCTATTATAGGAGAGTCCCAGACACACTCTGAGAAACACTGCTGACAGCCCAGGTTCACTTTCTCTTGGCCTCTGACTCTCATTTTTCCCACTAGAATTGTTGATAAATGACAGAGAACTCGGTCACACTTGAATTTCAGACAAATGACAAATAATTTAACACAAGCATGTACCAAATATTGCAAGAGAAATACTAAAATAATTACCATATTTGTTGTTTCTCTGAAGTTCTGAATTAACTGGGCAACCTATAGTTTTGTTTGCTACACCTAGTTCCTGCCCTGTGTAAGGCTTTCTAGGTAACCTTCATTCTTTCATTTCTGACCGCTTTTAGTAAACAACACCTTGCCGTCTGCTGACAGGAGTGCTTAGGGCTCAGCTCTCCGCTATCCCAGGAACACACCTATTCTGTTTCCCATCAGCATTTCTCTTCATAGTTCCCCAGGAATTATCTGTCTATGATGACTTGTCACTCCATTTATTTTAACTAGGGCTTTCATGTAGATCAGCCTACTCGCTCGTATTCCAGATTTCTGTTGGTTAAGATTTAACTTCTCCTTCTGACCAGGCAGTGGCGCAGTGGATAGAGTGTCGGACTGGGATGCGGAGGACCCCGGTTTGAGACCTCAAGGTCGTCAGCTTGAGCACAGGCTCATCTGGTTTGAGCAAAGCTCACCAGCTGGGACCCAAGGTCGCTGGCTCGAGCGAGGGGTTACTTGGTCTGCTGTAGCCCCACGGTCAATGCACATATGAGAAAGCAATCAATGAACAACTAAGAGATGCTTCTCATCTCTCTTCATTCCTGTCTATCCCTCTCTCTGACTCTCTCTCTGTCTCTGTAAAAAAAAAAAAAAGATTCAACTTCTTCTTTAATGTTCAACTCATTTCTGCTCCAAGATGACCCCATGTGTGCCTCCATGATTGCCACTACTTTTCTCCTTATAACAATGTACTGGTAAGTGTGATTTCCCCATTAGTCTATGACAGCGATTTTCAATCTTTTTCATCTCATGGCACACATAAACTAATTACAAAAATTCTATGACACTCCAAAAAAATATATTTTTTGCCAATCTGACAAAAAAGTATACTTTTGATTCATTCACACTGAATAGCTGTTGCTGTGTTAGCTGTTGTCATTTTTTTTTTTTATTTGATAGTCTATGGAAAAAGAGGTCAATGTCTTTGATGAAATAGTCAGGTATTGCATGATTTAAATTTTTTGCCATAAACTGAAAATAGCTGGTCTGCTAGTTCCTTGAGCACTCAACATGTGTATTCAGTGCCTGACAGAGCGGACTGATAGGTACTCAATGACTTTGGGAGATTTTATAAATGGAATCCCACCTTTTTCATTAAGACTTCTCTGTTCTCATCCAGCCATTGATCACTTCCTGGCCTTGAGTGGTACTGTAATTATTTGCATAATTATTTTACTCACCATCCAATGATGGAATTCACCCAGTTTGCACCAGTTCAAGAGAACTGATACCTAATTTTTAGTGACCTGGTTGTTAAAATGGCACTTGTAATCAGGGTTCTCTTTAACATGGGCGCCTGAGGTACCGCCCAAAGTAGAAATCACTAGTTTACATTCCTTACTCTTTTTTAATGGTCATCTGTACAACAGTTTATTCTAAGTGCACATAGTAATGTTCATTCTGTCCAAGGTGAAAAACATTTGAAGAAACTATGCTTGTAATATTTATTTATTCATTCCATAAAACTCATTATACCTTTGATGAAATACTACATTCTAATTCCCTCGCATTTGTTACTTCAGTAAACAAACATATAAAGTAGAGGAAAAATGCCAAATAATCAGGGGGTGACAAGCTGTTATTGCAAAAATTTATTTATTTATTTATTATTATTATTTTTTAATTTAGTGAGAGGTGAAGAGGCACAGACAGAGTCCCATATGTACCCTGACTGGGATCCACCAGGCAAGCCCACTAGAGGGTGGTGCTCTGCCCATCTGGGGCTCTTGCTCCATTGCAATTGGAGCCATTTTTTAGCGCCTGAGGTGGAGACCATGGAGCCATCTTCAGTGCCTGGCGCTAACTTACTTTTAAATTATTTTTATTTATTCATTTTTTAGAGAAGAGAGAGAGAGAGAGAGAGAGAGAGAGAGAGAAGGGGGGAGGAGCAGGAAGCATCAACTCCCATATGTGCCTTGATCAGGCAAGCCCAGGGTTTTGAACTGGCGACCTCAGCATTCCAGGTCGATGCTTTATCCACTGTGTCATCACAGGTCAAGTGCTAACTCACTTTAGTAGAGCCATGGCTGCAGGAAGGAAGGAGATGAAAGAGAGAAGTGAGAGGGGGAGGGGTAGAGAAGCAGATGGGCGCTTCTCCTGTGTGCCCTCACCGAGAATCAAACCCAGAACATCCATATGCAGTGCTTACACTCTACCACTGAGTTAATTGGCCAGGGCCTGGGAAGATCTTAAATAACAGTTTTATTGTTTTTGTCAGGTATTATTTAATATTTTTAATGAATATTTTAAAACTCTTTCTTATAATATAATCTAGTTTTATGTACCTCTTTTATTTTTAAGTATTAAATGCATGAAATAATAAATTACCTTTTGGCATCTCTTTTTTTATACTTAAAATGGTCGTTCAAGCAGAGAACCAGTTGTTAAATTATTTGAATCCCACCACTGCCATCATTTCTCAAGTCCTTACTCCTAATGGCAAAGATCATGGCCCATTGATTCTTGTATCTCCCCCACATGTGAGTCACTATGTTACAGCATACAGTGTTCCTTTACAGCAGAACTCCCCCAACAGTTGCCATGCTATGCTAGGGGCCACAAATGGGTTACTGGTGTATTAAGAAGTGAATTTCTATCACCCTGAGCCAGTTAACCTCAATCACCAACACCCCATTTTCCCTAGTGCTCATCCAAACATAGTTTTCTATATTTGCTATTATGTATAAAGAATAGGAATCACTGCTTTGTGGTTAACATTTGAATAGATGACTAGGTGATTTTTATTTACAAATATTTAACCTTGGGTAAGATGCATAACTTTTTTATCAGTTTCCTTGCAGGACTGCTCCAAGGTTGAGTCAATGTTCATGAAAACACTATGGTGATGATGATGATCTTGCAAAGAACTGTGGTTCCGATTATGAACGATACAGAAGTTAGGTACTTTGCTCTTAAAGAGATGCCAGTGTAGTCAGGGACACAAACACACACATATAGACCAACTACCAATACAGTCTATAAACATCAAGTGCTTGTTATAGAGGCAAAGTGTTAAAGGGTTAAGGGAGGATTGCACAAGAAGGTCAATGGCATCTGACTCTAACAGGTGACTAAGAGTCCTATAGGAACAAAAAACCTGGCTGACATTAAATTATTCTAAGGAATTATTCCATTGTAAGAAGAAAACTAAGATACAAACTATTTTTTATTTTTCATGCTAGCAAGTGACAAATTTCAAATTTTATTTATGTAAAGATTTTGACATATAACTTGAAAATATTTTTAATAACACATCCTATTTCTCCTCCTTTTTAATGACATGATTGAAAAATAAAAAAGCACCCTTAATTTGATTTCCTTTGTCTTTGTTTATTTTTGGTGGGACTATGGTGGTTTTGTTGCCTTTGTTTAATATTGTGGGGTTTTTTTTCCCTTTTTTTTCTTGCTCTTTTCCCCTCCTTTGTTTAGATCAGAATGACTTCAGATAAAGAAGGGAGGTGACTAGAAATCAGGATTTCTAGCACGAGGCATAGGAACCCTCTGTGATCTCAGGCAGTTGCAGTTCTTGGTCAGTTCTACCAAAGGAAATGGTGAGTGGGGAAAGTGAGAACATGCGAGCAGTCTGAACCACTCTCCAGCTCCTGACTCCACGATCGCCAGCCGCTGGGCTTGCTTCTGAGTACACAAGATGTAAAACTAAGAAAAGTGAGCTGAAGAATTGGGAAGTAGAACCTGCTTTTAAAAACTTATTAAATTTGTCTCATCAGCAGCAGCTTTAATGTGATGCTGAAAATACATTTTCTTTTAGGAAACATTTGGGATACTGGCTGCTTTGACTTGGGGCTTATCTTAAAATGAGTCAACCTCACTGATATCTTAAAAAACACTCAGGGTTACAGAATTAGCTCTCAACTCTAACCTGAGTACACGACATCAGTTTCCTGTAAATTTCTATATAAGCTCAAAACCATTTACAACACAGAGCACTTGATTCTTTCCAGGAACTATCAATGGAATGCCATTTTTCCTCCATGGGAGTAACATGATTCTGAGATTTTGTTCTCATTACAAGATGTGGCAGTACATATTATTGTATTGATACAAGTATTAAATTAATGGAAATAGTATTTTACAGGTAAGGCCAATTTTTCTACATAACAGGAGGACCACTATCATTATTAGGCAATTAATTTAGTTGGAAATTTTTCACTGTAGTCTTTAACCAGTCAAAGAATACTGAGGTCCTAGGAGAGGTGAGCACAGGTTTCCATGAAATTGCTTAGAAGAAAAAAAAGTTGGTTTAATTTCTCTCTGAACCTTCCTTCAGTGACCTTTCAACTATTTTCAACAGTCTTATGAGGTCAGAAACTAGTTCATTTTTTTTTTTCTTTTTCCGAAGCCAGAAATGGGGAGGCAGTCAGACTCCCGCATGCGCCTGACCAGGATCTACCCGGCACGCCCACCAGGGGGTGATGCTCTGCCCATCTGGGGCGTTGCTCTGCCGCAACCAGAGCCATTCCAGCGCCTGAGGCAGAGGCCACAGAGCCATCCTCAGCGCACGGGGAAACTTTGCTCCAATGGAGCCTTGGCTGCGGGAGGGGAAGAGAGAGACAGAGAGGAAGGAGAGGGGGAGGGGTGGAGAAGCAGATGGGCGCTTCTCCTGTGTGCCCTGGCCGGGAATCAAACCCAGGACTCCTGCATGCCAGGCCAACGCTCTACCACTGAGCCAACCGGCCAGGGCCCATTTTTTTTTTTTTTTTGGCATGTTATTCCCATTGTCTGAGTACCTAACCTATCTATGGTCGGATGTGAGCTGTGTTCAGAGACCTAGTGTACTTGTTTGGCCTTGTTTTTGTATCTCCACCACAATTTATTCATCCTTTACTTGAATCCTTTTTGTCTCAGGCTCTGCTAATTAATAACAATATATTTAAATAGATAAACTCATTGAAATAATGTGTGTCAAATGTTAGACTTTATGAAAAACCTTAACAGTTAGAATTTTAGACAATATGCAAGTCTATGAGGAAAATATTTTCATGAGTCATAAAAGTTTATGTGAATTAATTAAACAGTTCTTTTGGTATCTCACAAATGATCCATTGGTGGCAGAGAGGTCCATGGAGGCTAAGACTTGGAGAAATTGTGAACATGACTCAGAGCAATTGTAGATCAGTAACAGGTGACTTTGGTTGATGTATAACAATCAACATAAATTCATAGATTGCTAAATATTAATGGTAATAATAAACATGTCAAGAAATCATTGTAAGCACAACTATATGGCTTAACATAGAGTATAGATATGTTTAGGTCAAATGAAAAGAAGAAATGCAGATCATCTTGGTTTCACTTCATTATTGGTTGAAAAACAGAAAAATTGACAGCTTTCAATAATCTGTGCTAGATGAGAACAAAAGTGAAAAAATATAGAAAGATAAAATTGGAAGTAATTCAACAATTAACTTAAGAATGCCATTTTAGTCTACTTATTCTGATTGTTATTATAAGGACTATAAATTAATAGCCACATGTATTATTTTTCTTTCTTTTTCTTTCTCATTTCATTTTGGATGATAATATTTATATAAATACTGTAATTATAAAACATTTTCTTTTTTAGAAGAAGGTATTACTCTACATGGAAATTGGCCTGTATGTTTACAGCGGGTCATGGTGAAGTTAATTTATGGGCCTACCATTGTAAACCTCACTCCACACCTGCCTACTCTCACCCTGCCTACCTTTCTTCAACTTTGTCTTTGCAGTGTGTGTCCAAAGGCCAGGTCTGACCACATCAAAGCAGAGTACATGTGCCTTGGGCTACAAGAAATGTGGACTAAGACCAATATATGTACCTTTCTGCCTCTGATTATTGCATTCTGAAACAAAGATGTGCAGTCCACATTTATTTTACATGCATGTATTCATATACATATATCACCATATACACTCAGTCACAAAGATGACTTGTCAAAATAAAAAGTATGATGATAACTCTAGTCATCACTGAACATTTCCTAGGTCCTCTACACAAATATGTTCCACATTAATGCAACCAATTAACAAGGGTATAAATAGAACATGCACACATAATCCTCAATTAATAACTTACCAGAATTAAGAACCTCAACTATTTAAAATCATAATAAATTCATTTTAAGAAAAAATAGATTCTTCATAAACACAAAGGACCTGGTCATTCTATATCACCATGTTGAGTTTTTTAAATCTAATTTCAAAGTTGCCCTGCTTTTTGTGCGACAACAAACTCTTTCAAATCTGTCAGTTTCAGCCTTCCCCAGCATTGCTCACCATAGAAACTAGGGTCCTCAACCTTGGGGACAACTCAACTCATATTTAGAGGCAGTTATAGCCAAAGAAGAGAATCTCAGGATCTTTATCCAAGGGTCACAAATTAGAAATTTTTCTGCCTAAGTCTGGTGATTCTATGCAGAGAGCAAGGCTCCTGCTTCCCTGAGTCCCAGCGACTCTTTCCCTGACCGTCATTGCATTACATTGCATAGAACATGGGCCTCTGTGCTGGTTTCCTGACGGTTTCCTAATTCCTAGAGGTTTGTAAGAGCAGCACGCAATCCAATACTATTTGTCTTTGCCCTTTCAACACTTTCTCCACAGGGATCCAATCTGCTTTTCACACTCACCGTGCTGCTGGTTAGTGTCTTGCCCCAAACTAGTTGAATCACCCAGAACCAGGAGTTCACTTGGTGGTTGACACTGAGCTTAAAACTTCTGCCTGCAAATATGACCCATTAGATGAGTGACTCTCCAGAATAACAATGTCAACCAGGACAGCATCTGAGGTGATCTCACCATGATGGGTGCCAAAATTTAATTATCTCTGTTTTGGTAGTTAGCCTTAGAATCAGTGTTAGGTTTTTTGTTTGTTTGTGTTTTTTTTTTGATGTGGACAATAAAAATTCTTTATGAAGAGGATGTCTTTACTTAGAAAACTCAGTGAGTGATGTAAATATGCAAAAATAAATTAGAAAACCTGAAGTTTGAGCTAGGAGAGACAAAGAGCTTCTCTCTTTCAAAAGAGAGTAGAGAGGATGAATAAGTTTTGGAGGAGGTTAAAGAAGAGAGAGCTCAGAAGAATGGCCAGATTCTGGAGGTTAGCTCAAAGGGGTAAGTAAACAAACTCTTTGACAAAAAGTTTGGAATATTTATTTTTAAGAAAAGAGATGTCTAATATTGAATTTTAAGTTGGTTATTATACAAAATGGAGACAATAAAATTTGACAGAATTCAGCTGCTTAAGTGGGAGGGGAATTAGTCACTTATTTTACGTATTTTCAGAAAATCTATAAATGAGCATTACAATTGGTTGGTTTCTTTTCACACTTTGTCTTTCTATTTATTTACTTTTAATATTGTTTTTCAATTACAGTTTACCTTCAGGACTATTTTGTATTAGTTTCAGGTATACAACATAAGGGTTAGACAATCATATACTTTATAAAGCGGGTGCCCCCTGGACATAGTTATTAACAATATAATTGGCTATATTCTCTATGCTGTATTTTACATCCCTGTGACTATTTTGTGACTAAGAGAAAGGTATTGTGCTATCCCCCAACCACTTGTCATGGGTAAGGTAATTCCTGTTGTAACCTTCACTGCTGAGAAGCCTGTAAGAATCCTTAGGCTTTGTGCAACATTTTTTGGAAACTACTGAACTGAGGTTGCTCTGAGTACTTGTTTAGATTTAAAATTCTCTAATTATAAGGAGATTAATACTGTTCTATTGTGACTCACTTCTTATCCAAAAAAATTATAACAAGCTGTAAAGGTGTAGTAAGCAAATACGTTTGATTCATCAGTTTTCATACTTTCAGTATCAGAATGCTAGCATATCCAATAACACCCCCTCTATAGCCAACCCAGATTCTCCCCCTCCTCTTCATCCTCACCAGTACTTCTCTAACCCAAGCTTGCAATGTTGCAAAATTGAACACATAGTGCACTTGCAACATGCCAAAGTCTTAAGGATCGGCCAGCAACTCTATAAAATGAACATTACTACTGACTCCATCTTACGAGACAAAGAGGCACAGAGAGGTTAAGCTGCTTGCCATAGGACACAGAGCTAATACATGCAAAAAACATGATTTCAACAGGCTCCAGGGTTTATGCTCTTACTCCAATGCCAAGAAAACTTGCCTAGCCTTCCGCCTGGTCTTCCTGTTTCTATCTTGCCTCTCAACCATCTATTCTCAGAGGTCAAAGTGATTTTCTAAAATGTAAATAAGATTATGTCATGCTTAAAATTAACTGGTGGTTGTCCATTCCACAGAGATTCAAATTGTATGCGTTTCATTCTATAGTTTATAAGCCTCACAGGATATGCCCTTGCCTTCTTCCTTGTCAGACTATTGATATACCACAATGTAAACTGCATGGAAACAGGGATCTTCATCATGTTTATTGAGATATGCCTAACATGTTAACAGTACTCGTGTCATAGCTGTATTAAAAATACCAACTAAAAAATACCAACTAATTCCCTGGCAGGATAGCTCAATTGGTTAGAGTATCATCTTGATATGCAGAGGTTGCCAGTTCGGTCCCCAGTCGGGGCACATACAGGAACAGATTGATGTTCTCTCTCTCTCTCTCTCTGTTTCTCTTTCTCTCTCCTCTTTATTCCCCTCTTCTCTCCTTAAAATAAATAAATAAATAAATAAATAAATAAATAAATAAATAAATAAATAAATAAATAAAATGCCAAGTAGTTGTATTTTGTATTAATCCACAAAAAAGACCATTCAAATGGAAGATAGGCAGATAAGGACAAGAAATCTTATTTCTTATATGGATCATCATTTTGCACTGACTCTTCTTCTGGAAGCCCTCAGCTCTAACATACTAGGACAACTGTCTTGTTATTTCTGCATTTTCCAAGCCCTAGATACACCCTTCACAGAAATATATTTACATTAGTCAAGAAAACTTAGTTTTCTTGTGTCTGTGCTCATATAATTTAATAAATATTTAGGAAACTTATTGAGAAAATGGGGAATTGACCACTTTGTCTTTCATTTTTTAAACTAATAACTCTGCAAGTTCAAGCACCAAAATTTGCTTAGAAAAAGTGCTTACATTGTCAATGACTTTTTTCCTAACACCACAAATCTATCAGAAAATACTATAGAGATTGTGATTTTCCTACTCTACTAACTGATTCAACATTGTAAGTATAGTTTTTCCTTGCAATGACCTTTTCTTCTCTTGGTGGCTCTTTCTATATATTATAAATATGTAAGGTAGCTATGTTTTGTAATCCCAGAAAAAATGGCATAAGCTATAAAAGGAATTTATTGGCTAATATAAAAAATCTAAAGGTAGAGCAAGTATCAGATATAGCTATATTAAGAGGCTTAATCATGGTACAAAGAAACCCATTTCCTTTTGTTTTCTGCTTTATCTCTTGTGTTACTGACTTCTCAAGGCTGATGTTACTCCTGATTCCCATATTAATGTCTGAATCACAGAGTCATTTATACATTTTTATGCCTAGCAAGAGACATCTTTGCCTTAGAATTATTATTATTATTATTTTTTTTTCCATTTTTCTGAAGCTGGAAACAGGGAGAGACAGTCAGACAGACTCCCGCATGCACCCGACCGGGATCCACCCGGCACGCCCACCAGGGGCTACGCTCTGCCCACCAGGGGGCGATGCTCTGCCCATCCTGGGCGTCGCCATGTTGCGACCAGAGCCACTCTAGCGCCTGAGGCAGAGGCCACAGAGCCATCCCCAGCGCCCGGGCCATCTTTGCTCCAATGGAGCCTTGACTGCGGGAGGGGAAGAGAGAGACAGAGAGGAAAGCGCGGCGGAGGGGTGGAGTAGCAAATGGGCGCTTCTCCTGTGTGCCCTGGCCGGGAATTGAACCCGGGTCCTCCGCACGCTAGGCCGACGCTCTACCGCTGAGCCAACCGGCCAGGGCTGCCTTAGAATTATTATTGAAATAATATCTTACTTGTCTTATTTGTTACATGTCCACCCTTGAACCAATATCTATAGCCAGATGTGTGGGTTTTGCTAATTGTTAGCTTAAACCTGTGGATAAAGACAGCTTTTTAGAAACACAGATCCATAAATGGAAACTAGTAATTGTTGAAAAGAAGTCCTGGATGCTGGGGAGACAACCAATACAACAGCAAATTAAAGGAGTAACCAGGCTGTTCTAGGATTTTCTTGGAGTGTGGTGCAGTTTATGTGACAGTCTTGGAACCAACCCATGTATAACAAACAGCCTGTATGTTGAGAAGACGAGCTATGAACTGGGAGTTGAACTTGTGGGGCAGAGGCCAGGCTAGCAGATCAGCAGTGCTACAGCCTGATAGAAGGATGGAACAAAAGAAAGTCTTTGGCAGATCTGAGGATATTTTGATAACCATCTAAAGATTGCTGAGCTGACATTAGGAGTGGAACAGAACAGGTCAGGCCTCAGCTGGGCTGGTACAGGTACAAACTTTAAACAGGCTTGTATTAGCATTTCCCAGGTGGCCCCACCCCGCACTCCAGCGGAAAGAGCTGAGGAGCAGTGAAGGGACACCAGACCAGACACCACTACAAACAGCTTTGGTACCAAGTGGGCACTATTTGTTCCGATGTCATTGTTTCCCACATTAGTGTCTTTTACATAGTGAGAGAAACTTTTAAAAAGAGCTTCTGAGTGTAGGCCAGAAGACTAGTGCTATAATAATAGTCATGTTTCATTTAACTCACTTGGTGGTTAAAAATAAATGCTGAGTCAGCATTTAAAAATGGCTTTTATCACTAAAAAATAATGTTATTTATGTGTTTATTAGAAAGTATGACCATACAGGGCCTGCATTCCCACAGGCCTATATCTGGTGGGCATGATTCACTTCTGAAAGGTTTGTGCTCTTTACAGGGTTCATCACTCAGGCAGGCTGTGAACATGCATTTACGCAGCCCAGACCCATGATTTATTTGCGTTCGGACATTTAGTAAAACCTAAGCACATTATTAAGTGAAGTAGTAGATTGATTTAACACTTGTATACATACCCCAAAACCATTATTTATTTTGCTTATTTTTCAAGTAAAAAAATAATATTGTATTTTAGTAGTCGTCTTCAATTGGTTTTCTTTTGATTCTATGTTATGTTTAAAATTAATCTGTATCACTGAGTAGATCAATAATTCCTTCATTTTAACTATTATATAATATTCAGTGGAATAGAGCCATGGAAAAGAATATTCATGTCACTGTGGTTTTTGACAACCTAGATTCAGTTTCTTCACTTCATCCACATTTTTGAAATGACTCAAAATGTAGTGGCTTCTTTGCTTCCAAACTCCTCTGGCTCTAAGCCAACTTTTGTAATTGACATAAGTCTTCTGTCTAAATACAGATCTGAGAACTCTGGGTGAATATATACACATAATAGAATATAGTATATATAAAATAAAATTGTGGTATATATGTATAAAATATATATGTATAGTCATTCATTGATAGATATTCATTGATAGATACATTGCTTCCATTTCTTGGCTATTGGAAATAATGCTTCAGTGAACATAAAGGTGCAGATACCTATTCTAGTTAGTATTCTTATTTTACTTTTTTTAGATAAATACTCAAAAGTGGAATTATTAGATCATATGGATCATATAGTAGTTTTATTTTAATTTTTTGAAGATTTGTCATACCTGTTTTCATAATGCTTGCACCAATTTTCATTACCACCAACCATGCATATGGGTCCCCTTTTCACCAAGTCCTCACCAACAACATGCTATTTTTTTCTTTTTTTAATAGATATTATAACAGGTATGAGGAGATATATATTTGTGGTTTTGGTTTGCATTCCCCTGATGATTAATGATGTTGAGCATCTTTTATGTACCTATTTACTATCATCGTATGTCCTTTTTGGAGAAATGTTTATTCAGATATTCTGTCTATTTTTTTAGTGTTTTTTATTACAAGCTGAATAATTTGAAATTTTATTATTCTTATTTTCAAAATAAGAAACAATGGTATAAGCATAAATTTGAGGAAGACTCCAAAAAAATCATAGGAAATAGGAGATCATAAAGCAAAGAAAAATTTAATTTCAAAGTCTAAGTATTTATTTCAGGTTTACAAGGTATAGGACATTATTAATTTTGACAATTTTAACTGAGATTGATTGTCATTTTAATTCCTTGAAAATTTACTTTATTCTTCTTTCTTAATATTTAGTTTCTCTTGAGATGGTCTTTTCCTTTTTCTTCTTCTTCTCTTACAATGGCTTTCAGAATATGACATATAGAAGGGGAACTAAATAGGCCTTCTAACTGAAATAGCTAGAAATTATTTAAAATTTCAGAGATACTGAAAATAATGAGCAAAAAGCTCACCTGTAAGAGCAAAAAACCTATTCTATTTTTTAATCAATTTTTATTTTTTTGCTATTGAGTGACATTAGTTTTTTAAATATATATTTTAGTATTAACTCCTTATCAGATATATGATTTGCAAATATTTTCTCCTAATCGGTAGGTTGCTTTTTCTTTCTTTCTTTCTTTCTTTTTTTTTTTTGCTGTTTAGAAACTTTTTAGTATGATGTAATTTCATTTATTTTTGTTTTTGTTGCTTTTGCACGTGTTATTAGATTTAAAAAAACTCTTCATCAAGACTGATGTTGAGTTTACTGCCTATGTATTCTTCTAGTAGTTTTATGGTGTCAGGTTTTACATTCAAGTTTAATCCATTTTAAGCTTATTTTTGCATATGTCAAAAGACAATAATTAAGTTTTATTCTTTTGTACATGGATTTTCTGTTTCCCTAACACCATTTATTGAAGAGGTTGTCCTTTACCCATGTTATATTCTTTGCTCCATTGTCAAAAATTGATTGACTGTATAGGCCTGGGTTTACTTCTGGGTTCTCTATTTTGTTCTACTGATCTGTGTTTTAATTTTTATGCCAATACCATACTGTTTTAATTATTATAGCTGTGTAATGTAGTTTGAAATTAAGGTGTATGATTCCTCCAGCTTTGTTCTTCTTTCTCAGATTGCTTTGGCTATTAATGGTTTTGTGTGTGTGTGTGTGTGTGTGTGTGTGTTTCCCTACAAATTTTAAGATTATTGGTTCTATTTCTCTAAAAAATTACATTGCATTTTGATAGGGATTGCATTGAATCTGTAGATTGCTTTGGATAGTATAGATATTTTAATAATATTGGTTTTTCCAATTCTTCAGTATAGAATATATTTCCATTAATTTCTGTCTTCTTCAATTTTATTCATTAATGTCTTAGTTTTCAATATACTGGCCTGTTGCCCACTTGGTTAAATTTATTCCTAGGTATTTAATTATTTTTGATGCAACTGTAAATGAGATTGTTCCTTTTATTTTTACAGTTTCTTAACGCATAAAGAAAAGGAAAATTACTTGATATTAAAGTCATTTTCCATTCCAGAATCATTGTAAGTAACTTGAATTATCATAACAGATGGATACCAGAATGAGTCTTCCCAGACTTTGAAATTGCTTCTTGGGTGGCAGTCACACCTTTGGTTATAGCTTAGGGCATGAGAGACTGTGCCAAGGCACCTGACTTTTAATGCATATTGTGTAAGCTCTCTAGCTTGTCTCTTGCTCTTGTGGCCCAGAATATTAAAACAAAACAAAACAAAAAAGCATCTTCTTTTCCAAGAGTCTTCTATCTTTCTAACAGATACTATCTATATATTGTGAAGAGACTGATATATAAGAGGGAGGAGAAATTACATATTTTTTTCTAATACTTCATTTGTTTTCTAGTTATAAAAACAATATATACTCATTTACTCATTATAGGGATTTGGAAAATATAGACAAATAAAATAAGGAGAAGAAAAATCCTCCTTTAATTATATCACCCAAAGCACACTGCTTTATTTTCAACTTTCCTTTTTAACTCATATCCTTTCTCCAGCTACTGACCTGTTTGTTTCCCTTTACAAAAAAATGTCCTCAAAACAAATTTTATTTTTGTCTGTTAATCTTCTCCTCTCATTCTTTTGTGAGCTTATTATAGCATGTTTACATCACACTGTTGGTCAAATAAGTTTGCAAATATGATGCATATGTTTGCTGGCTTATAGTTTGCATTGGGTATGGGGGACAGGCTGTGAGCTTGCAAAGTCCTTATAACCTAAGGCTTAGATTTAAGACTAAGCCTTTCCCACCCTTTTAATACTAAGATCTTCTCAACACTAAGCTTTTCTCCACACCCTTGACTGTTGCATGATGTGTGGTGGTGCACTCTTATGAGGAATCCCACTTATGCCTCAGATAAGTGGCTTTATATTAGAGATTTACTTATTTGTGTTCTGGCTTAAAGCAGGGGTCCCCAAACTATGGCCCGCGGGCCACATGCGGCCCCCTGAGGCCATTTATCCTGCCCCCGCTGCACCTCCGATAGGGGCACCTCTTTCATTGGTGGTCAGTGAGAGGAGCACAGGATCCATCCTCATCCTGTTCTCCGGGAGTACTGTATGTGGCGACGCCACAAAGCGCAGCATGGCTCACATACAGTACTACTTCCGGTGACGTGGGATGCACGCATCACGGCTCCGGAAGCGCGTCATATCACCTGTTACGGCTAGCAGTGACAAATATGGAACCGGACATTGACCATCTCATTAGCCAAAAGCAGGCCCATAGTTCCCATTGAAATACTGGTCAGTTTGTTGATTTAAATTTACTTGTTCTTTATTTTAAATATTGTATTTGTTCCTTTTTTTTTTTTTTTTACTTTAAAATAAGATATGTGCAGTGTGCGTAGGGATTTGTTCATAGTTTTTTATAGTCTGGCCCTCCAACGGTCTGAGGGACAGTGAACTGGCCCCCTGTGTAAAAAGTTTGGGGACCCCTGGCTTAAAGGCTTTAATTTCTACACTATAAAATAAGGGAGACTAGGGCTCTCTCTCTGGGTTCCTGAAATCAGCATTGCAGAGGAGAGGCAGCCAAGATGTTGGAGTGCTGAAGGAGAAGCCAGTTTGTGCAGAGTTTGTGCAGAGAGAAGTTGGGGAACAGAGGTGAATAAGGCTTGTGGGGCCTTTGATTCTAGGAATACTCTGATGAATCAGTGGCTTTGGGAGCCCTGAATGGAAAGGGAAGTGTTTTCCCACTGTGTGTATTTTCTTGCCCATTGGTGCAAGCTAGGGTTAAAGGTAATGGCCCACCAGTTCTTGGCTCTGTTGTTTCATTACCTTCTGTCCGAATCAAATGCGAACCTGAATGGGCCAGGCGGCTGTGATGGTGGCCTTGGCTACTGGCCTTACACACACCCTGAACTGTTGGCATACAGGTCATAAAGAACTCCTGTGTTATTATTTTTATTTTTTTAATTTTTTTAGTGATGGGGGTGAAGAGAGGGAGAGAGACAGACAGAGATGAAGTGAGAGAGATGAGAAACATCAATTCTTCGTTGCAGTATTTTAGTTCTTCACTGATTGCTTTTTAATATGTGCCTTGACCAGAGGGCTCCAAGTGAGCCAGTGACCACTAGCTCAAGCCAGTGACCTCAAGGTTTTGACCCTGGGATTTCAGCATCCCAGGCTGATGCTCTATCCACTGTGCAACCACCAGGTCAGGCTACTCTTGTGTTCTAAATGCAGTGACCAGTCCTGGATTTATACATTTGTTATCTACTTCCTTCTTTAATTTTTTTTTTTCTGTATTTTTCTGAAGCCGGAAACGGGGAGAGACAGTCAGACAGACTCCCGCATGCGCCCGACCGGGATCCACCGGGCACACCCACCAGAGGGGGACACTCTGCCCACCAGGGGGCGATGCTTTGCCCCTCCGGTGCGTCGCTCTGTTGCGACCAGAGCCACTCTAGCGCCTGGGGCAGAGGCCGATGAGCCATCCCCAGTGCCCGGGCCATCTTTGCTCCAGTGGAGCCTTGGCTGCAGGAGGGAAAGAGAGAGACAGAGACAAAGGAGAGGGGGAGGGGTGGAGAAGCAGATGGGCGCTTCTCCTGTGTGCCCTGTCCGGGAATCGAACCTAGGACTTCTGCATGCCAGGCCGACGCTCTACCACTGAGCCAACCGGCCAGGGCCTACTTCCTTCTTGAAACTGTTTATTTGGAATCCAGGACACTACATGCTCATCTCTTCCTATTTTTCTAGCTACTTCTTAACAGTTTCCTTAATATTTATATGTTTTTTATCTCTCCCACCTGTAAACATCAGGACAGCTCCGAGCTCACTCTCATCTCCCTGTGTGACCTCATCTAGTGTCATAGCTCTAAATATCCGATCATATCTTCAGGTAGGACTACTATGAACACTCTACTCATGTTTCCATTTGGCTCTCCTTTTGCCTCCTTTTGTTTCTTTAATTTTCAACTAATTTGTATTTTTATATTTAGTGTGCTTCATATAGTTCAGCTTTGCTCTTTTTTTTTAAATCCAATCTTACATTTGCCTTTGAACTGGCTTGTTTAAGTCATTTTAATTTATATAATTATTGATATAAGTAGGTTAAACTCTAATAATATATTTAAATTCTATTTGGTGTATTTTTATCACTTTTATTTTTTATTATAGATTAAGAATTATGTATTTTTGTGATTTCTATTTCATTTTTCTTGTTGGCTTATTAACTACAGGTCATTGTATTATTATTTTAGTAGCTACTATAGTGTTTAAAATACATATCTTTAATTTAACACATTCTATTTCAAATATTATTTAACACACATGTATCACAGAAAGTATAAGTGTCTTATGATACTTCCATTTTTTCTCTCCAGACTTTTGTGTTATGATTGTTTTTCCTGTAGGTGTAAATCCCCACACTACATTGAAATTATTTTACTTAAGCATCCAATTATTTAAAACATCAATTTAAGTGCTTTTAAATTTTTTATATATTGATATTTATCTAAGTGGTTATCATTTCTGTTGTGTATTTTTTTTTTATTCATATTGCCATTTCATATACGTTGTCTTCTTTTTGAAGGACTTTAAATATTTCTGGTAGTGCATGTTTGCTCTAAAAGATTTTATTTTGCCTTTGCTATAAAAAGATGTTTTTTGCTGGATATAGTATATAGGTTGACAATTTTTCTTTCATTACTCGCTAAAGACATAGCTCCACTGCCTTCTTGTTGAAAAATCTGGTAATCTTATTTTCTTTCTTTGTATTTAATCTGTGTTTTTTGTTGTTGTTGTTGTTGCTGATTTCAAAATTTTTTTCTTTATCACTGGTTTTGAGCCATTTTCCTGTACTCTGCTCTCTCTTCATTAGGACTTCAATTGCATATATATTAAGCCACTTGCAGTGATCTTACAGCTCATAAATTCTTTTTTTCCTATCTGTATTTCACTTTGAATTGCTTATATAACCAGATTATTATTATTTTTTTAAATAAATTTTTATTAATAGTAATGGGATGACATTAATAAATCAGGGTACATATATTCAAAGAAAACATGTCTAGGTTATTTTGTCATTAAATTATGTTGCATACCCCTCGCCCAAAGTCAGATTGTCCTTCGCCACCCTCTATCTAGTTCTCTGTGCCCCTCCCCCTCCCCCTAACTCTCCCCCTGTCCTCCCTCCCCCCACCCCTGGTAACCACCACACTCTTGTCCATGTCTCTTAGTCTCATTTTTATGTTCCACCAATGTATGGAATCATGTAGTTCTTGTTTTTTTCTGATTTACTTATTTCACTCCTTATAATGTTATCAAGATCCCACCATTTTGCTGTAAATGATCTGATGTCATCATTTCTTATGGCTGAGTAGTATTCCATAGTGTATATGTGCCACATCTTCTTTATCCAGTCTTCTATTGAAGGGCTTTTTGGTTGTTTCCATGTCTTGGCCACTGTGAACAGTGCTGCAATGAACATGGGGCTACATGTGTCTTCACGTATCAATGTTTCTGAGGTTTTGGGGTATATACCCAGTAGAGGGATTGCTGGGTCATAAGGTAGTTCTATTTTCAGTTTTTTGAGGAACCACCATACTTTCCTCCATAATGGTTGTACTACTTTACAGTCCCACCAACAGTGAATGAGGGTTCCTTTTTCTCCACAGCCTCTCCAACATTTGCTATTACCCGTCTTGTTGATAATAGCTAATCTAACAGGGGTGAGGTGGTATCTCATTGTAGTTTTGATTTGCATTTCCCTAATAACTAATGAAGCTGAGCATCTTTTCATATATCTGTTGGCCATTTGTATCTCTTCCTGGGAGAAGTGTCTATTCATGTCCTCTTCCCATTTTTTTATTGTTGTTTTTTGTTTGTTGTTGAGTTTTATGAGTTCTTTGTAAATTTTGGATATTAGGCCCTTATCTGAGCTGTTGTTTGAAAATATCATTTCCCATTTAGTTGGCTGTCTGTTTATTTTTATATCAGTTTTTCTTGCTGAGCAAAAACTTTTTATTCTGATGTAGTCCCATTCATTTATCTTTGCCTTCACTTCTCTTGCCATTGGAGTCAAGTTCATAAAATGTTCTTTAAAACCCAGGTCCATGAGTTTAGTACCTATGTCTTCTTCTATGTACTTTATTGTTTCAGGTCTTATATTTAGGTCTTTGATCCATTTTGAATTAATTTTAGTACACGGGGACAGGCTGTAGTCGAGTTTCATTCTTTTGCAAGTGGCTTTCCAGTTTTCCCAACACCATTTGTTGAAGAGGTCTTCTTTTCTCCATTGTGTGTTGTGACCCCTTTATCAAAGATTATTTGACCATATATATGTGGTTTTATTTCTGGGCTTTCTATTCTGTTCCACTGGTCTGAGTGTCTATTTTTCTGCCAATACCATGCTGTTTTGATTATCGTGGCCCTATAATATAGTTTAAAGTCAGGTATTGTAATGCCCCCAGCTTCATTCTTTTTCCTTAGGATTGTTTTGGCTATTCGGGGTTTTTTATAGTCCATATAAATCTGATGATTTTTTGTTCCATTTCTTTAAAAAATCTCATAGGATTTTGATGGGAATTGCATTAAATTTGTATATTGCTTTGGGTAATATGGCCATTTTGATTATATTTATTCTTCCTATCCAAGAACAAGGAATATTTTTCCATCTCATTGTATCTTTTTCGATTTCCCTTAACAATGCTTTGTAATTTTCATTATATAGGTCCTTTACATTCTTTGTTATGTTTATTCCTAGGTATTTTATTTTTTTTTGTTGCAATCGTGAAGGGGATTCTTTTTTTGAGTTCGTTTTCTAATATTTCATTGTTGGCATAGAGAAAGGCTATGGACTTCTGTATGTTAATTTTGTATCCTGCGACCTTACTGTATTGGTTTATTGTTTCTAATAATCTTTTTGTGGAGTCCTTCGGGTTTTCGATGTATAGGAACATATCATCAGCAAAAAGTGATACCTTTACTTCTTCTTTTCCGATATGGATGCCTTTTATTTCTTTGTCTTGTCTGATTGCTCTGGCCAGAACTTCTAGCACCACGTTAAATAAGAGTGGAGAGAGTGGACAACCCTGTCTTGTTCCTGATTTAAGGTAGAAAGTCCTCAGTTTTATGCCGTTTAAAATGATGTTGGCTGATGGTTTATCATATATGGCCTTTATCATGTTGAGATATTTTCCTTCTATACCCATTTTGTTGAGAGTCTTAAACATAAAGTTATGTTGTATTTTATCAAAAGCCTTTTCTGCATCTATTGATAAGATCATGTGGTTTTTGTTCTTTGTTTTGTTGATATGGTGTATTACGTTAACCGTTTTGCGTATGTTGAACCATCCTTGAGATTCTGGGATGAATCCCACTTGATCATGATGTATTATTTTTTTAATATGTTGTTGTATTCGGTTTGCCAGTATTTTGTTTAGAATTTTAGCATCTGTATTCATTAGAGATATTGGTCTGTAGTTTTCTTTCTTTGTGCCATCCTTGCCAGGTTTTGGTATGAGGGTTATGTTGGCCTCATAAAATGTGTTTGGAAGTATTGCTTCTTCTTCAATTTTTTGTAAGACTTTGAGTAGAATAGGAACCAAGTCTTCTTTGAATGTTTGATAGAATTCACTAGTATAACCGTCTGGGCCTGGACTTTTATTTTTGGGGAGGTTTTTAATAGTTTTTTCTATTTCCTCCCTGCTGATTGGTCTGTTTAGGCTTTCTGCTTCTTCATGACTCAGTCTAGGAAGGTTGTATTGTTCTAGGAATTTATCCATTTCTTCTAGATTGTTGTATTTGGTGGCATATAATTTTTCATAGTATTCTACAATAATTCTTTGTATATCCATGATGTCTGTGGTGAGTTCTCCTCTTTCATTTTGGATTTTATTTATTTGAGTCCTGTGCCTTTTTTCCTTGGTGAGTCTTGCCAAGGGTTTGTCAATTTTGTTGATCTTTTCAAAGAACCAGCTCCTTGTTTTATTGATTTTTTCTATAGTTTTTCTGTTCTCTATTTCATTTATTTCTGCTCTGATTTTTATTATCTCCTTTCTTCGGCTGGTTTTGGGTTGTCTTTGTTCTTCTTTTTCTAGTTCCTTAAGGTGTGAAGTTAAGTGGTTTACTTCGGCTCTCTCTTGTTTGTTCATATAGGCCTGAAGTGATATGAACTTTCCTCTTATTACTGCTTTTGCTGCATCCCAGAGATTCTGATATGTCATATTTTCATTTTCATTTGTCTGTATATATCTTTTGATCTCTGCGCTTATTTCTTCTTTGACCCATTCATTTTTTAGAAGTATGTTGTTTAGTTTCCACATTTTTGTGGGTTTTTCCCCCTCTTTTTTGCCGTTGAATTCTAGTTTCAAGGCTTTATGATCAGAAAATATGCTTGGTACAACTTCAATTTTTCTGAATTTGCTGATATTGTCTTTGTGGCCCAACATATGGTCAATTCTTGAGAATGTTCCATGTACACTAGAGAAAAATGTATACTCTGTCGCTTTGGGATGAAGTGTCCTGTAGATGTCTATCATATCCAGGTATTCTAGTATTTCGTTTAAGGCCACTATATCTTTATTGATTCTCTATTTGGATGACCGATCTAGAGCCGTCAGCGGGATATTGAGGTCTCCAAGTATGATTGTATTTTTGTTAGTTTTTGTTTTAAGGTCAATAAGTAGCTGTCTTATATATTTTGGTGCTCCTTGGTTTGGTGCATATATATTAAGGATTGTTATGTCTTCTTGATTCAGTGTCCCCTTAATCATTATGAAATGACCATTTTTGTCTCTGAGTACTTTTTCTGTCTTGTAGTCAGCATTATCAGATATGAGTATTGCTATACCTGCTTTTCTTTGGGTGTTGTTTGCTTGGAGTATTGTTTTCCAGCCTTTCACTTTGAATTTGTTTTTATCCTTGTTGCTTAGATGTGTTTCTTGTAGGCAGCATATAGTTGGATTTTCTTTTTTAATCCATTCTGCTACTCTGTGTCTTTTTATTGGTAAGTTTAATCCATTTACATTTAGTGTAATTATTGACACTTGTGGGTTCCCTACTGCCATTTTATAAATTGCTTTCTGTTAGTTTTGTATCTAGTTTGATTCTTCTCTTTTGTTTTTCTATCATTTGTTTTTGTTTGTTTGTGTTCCATACTTCTTTCCTCTGTTGCTACCTTTTTTAAGTCAAGTGTTTTTGTGGTGGTTTTTTCTAGGGTGGTTACCATTAAGTAATGAAAAGGGTACCTACCATATTCATTGTAGTACCCTATCTTATAAGTATTTCTGCACTTCATCGCCCTTTGCTACTGTTAATCTCCATTCTCTCCCCCCTTTTTTTCCTTTGTTGTCACAGTTTAAGTTTGGTTTTATTGTGTTCTTGGTGGAGCTGTTACTTGTGGTGTTGTTTTCTTTTGTTCTTTGAATCTGGTTGGAAAACCCCCTTTAGTATTTCCTGGAGTGGGGGCTTTCTGTTGATAAATTCTCTCATCTTTTCTGTATTTGTGAATGTTTTTATATCTCCTTCATACTTGAAGGATAGCTTTGATGGGTATAGTATTCTTGGCTGAAAGTTCCTCTCTTTCAGGGCTTTAAATATTGGGGTCCACTCTCTTCTAGCTTGTAGAGTTTCTGCTGAGAAATCTGATGATAATCTAATAGGCCTTCCTTTATATGTTGTACTCTTCTTTCCCTGGCTGCCTTGAGAATTTTTTCTTTGTCATTGGTTTGTGTCATCTTTATTATGATGTGCCTTGGAGTGGGTTTGTTGGGGTTAAGAAAACTCGGTGTTCTGTTTGCTTCTTGAATTTGAGGCTTTAGTTCTTTCCACAGGCTTGGGAAGTTCTCGTCTATTATTTGTTTGAGTATATTCTCCATTCCATTTTCTTTCTCTTCTCCCTCTGATATACATATTATTCTTACGTTATTCTTTCTGATGGAGTCAGACAATTCCTGTAGGGCTTTCTCGTTTTTTATTATTTTTGAGTCTCTTTCTTCTTCTCTCTGTTGTGCCTCAAGTTGTTTGTCTTCTATTTCACTAATCCTATCTTCAATCTGGGCTGTTCTGCTAGCTAAGCTTGTTACCTCATTTTTCAGCTCGTGAATTGAGTTTTTCATTTCTGTTTGATTTGTTTTTATAGTTTCAATTTCCTTGGTAATATATTCTTTGTGTTCATTGAGTTGTTTTCTGATCTCCCTATATTGCCTTTCTGTGTTTTCTTGTATATCTCTGAGTATTTTTAAGATTTCTATTTTAAATTCTCTGTCATTTAGCTCCAAGGCTTCCAATATGTTAAGTCTTTTCTCCATAGATTTTTCCACATCTATTTGTGTTACCTCTCTTTCTTTTGTATCCATAATATTTGATTTCCTCTTCCTTATTGGCATCTGAGGGTGGTCTTGTTGATAGCACTAATTAGAATTAATAAAGAGTAAAAAGTAAAAAAAAAAAAAAAAAAAAAGGTAAAACACCCCACAAAAAAAAAACAGTAATAATTTATTATTTCCCCCTTTTTTTCTTTCTTCTCTTTCCCTCCTCTCCCCTCCTCAGGGAAATATCGTGCCTATAATGGAGGGCCTGATTTGCAGTGAAGAGTTCAAGGGGCAAAAAAAGGGGAGTAGGGACCTACTAAATGCAAAAAAAAAAAAAAAAAAAAAAAAAAAAAAAAAAGGAAGAAAATCTTAGACAAGCATAAGATGATTTGCTTGTGAGTGATGGTCAACTAAGAGATATAATGAGAGGGATAAGAGGGAACCAGAAAAAAGGACAAAAAAAGGAATAATAAAGAAGAAAAAAAAATAAGTAAAAATCTGTTGTATTAAGTGGAGCGAAGACTAAATACAATGGAGACCTTGGGTTGGGAGGACCCAAAATGCCACAAAAATAAACAAACAAGAAAAAAACAAAAACAAAAGCGAAAAAGAAAAAAAAAGCCAAAAAAAGCCTTGAGTCCCAAATTAACTAATTTGTTCGTGATTGAGGATTAAATGGGAGGAAAGTAAAACGAGAAAAGAAAAAACGAATAGAAAGGAAAAAATAAGAAAAAGAGAAAAACGAAGGAAGAAATAAAAAAGGAAGAGAAAAAAACAAAATACAGCAAAACAAAAAAAAAAACAAAAGAGGAGAGAGTGAGAGTTAAGTGTTTTGGAGTATAACCTTAAAGGAGGGTGAGGATGAAGAAGAGAAATAAAATGTAACACTTATGGGTAGTGTAGTTCAAGAAAAGGGAAGCATAAGATGGGCAGAGAATAGAAGGACCGAGGTGGAGGAAATAAAGGCAATAAGATAGAAGAAACAAACAACAACAACAAAAAATTAGTGGAACAAGTTGTAAAGTCTGTGGATTTTTCTTGATTTTGAGATGTTAACTTCTTCCTTTTTCTTTTCTCTCCCTCTTCCTGGTCGGTGACTCTGTACCCCAGGCTCTGCCCCTGTGTCACACTTAGGTAGGGATTTGCAGTTGATGGGATTCTATGGCAATGTCATATAATTGGCTTTACTCTTGCTGGTAGTCAAGGCTTGTTGGCGTTTGCAGGGTCCAACGATGAGAGAGTTTGCTTTCCTGGATTCTCTCTCCTAGTCCCCCCTTCCTGAATTAGCAGCCTGGTGATCCAGCTATAAGGCTGCCACTGCTTCTGCCTGGGGAGTAAGAGGCTCAAAGAGCTGGGAAATCCCCACTCTATCCCCACTCAGTGCAAGGCTTTGGGAAAGGCTCTGGCAGTCAGGGCCTCCAGTGTAATCAGGCAGGGGTGGGAGTCAATTGTTGTCAAGGTGACTGTTCAGCGCCTAGCATTCAGTTGGACCTCTCAACCCAGGCTTTCCACACTTTGTAGCCTGTTTTGGCTGGGAAGAAGAGGCACTAGTCTCTGCTTGCGACTAGTGTAGTATAGATCTTATTATCTGCCAAGTCCTTCTTGTTAGCATTTATCCCTGAATATGGAGGCTCTATCAATCAGAAGTTGCCCCGCCCTTTAGGCCCTTTAGCGAGAGCACTAAAAAATATCACGCCTCTTGTCTTGGGTCGCTGAACTGAGAGAGATCTTATCAATTAGAACCGAGGGTGCGCAGATTTCACGGGTTAAGTTAATTTCAGTAATTGGGTCGCAGCTGTGCTCCCGAAGGTATTTCAGGCTGCCTGCGCGCACCCCTCCCCCAATGCTTGATTGTTAGCTTGAATGGCTGGGTGAGGTGCCCCGCCCATGGAGAGAATCTCCCAAGTAGGGAATACCGCCCTGGGGCCTCTCCCACTCCCCCCGCTGCTGGCGGCTGGGGCGCTCTGGGCGCGTGGAATGCCCAGGGTACACGCGCGAATGGGGTGCTCCGGGCACCGGTGGCTGGCGACTCTCACTCGCAGTGTGCGGGCCGCTGGGAACGTTAGCGGTGCTCGGTCTGTAACCGTACCGGGCGCGCGCCAGTGGCTGCTTGCCGCTCCGGAGTGTGGGCAGTGCTCGCTCTGCAACCGAACCGGGCGCGCGCCTGCGGCTGCTCGTGGCAGCTGCTCGCGGCGGCTGCTCGCGGCGGCTGCTCCCGGCTGCTCGCGGCTGCTCGCGGCAGCTGCTCGCGGCTCCCGAGTGTGGGCTGACTCACCACCACCACAGGCGCACTTCCTCGCGGCTTGAATGAACGTCCCTGCGGTAGCTTCCTCCACACCCTCGTCTCTCAGATTCAAGTGATAACAGTCCTTTCGCTTTCAGTTTGTGTGGAACTCCGGAATGCTCCGAGGATAAATTTTCCTGTTTCTAGTTGATAAATTTGTTGTGATTTTGGGGAGATCTGTCGGACGCGCTGCTCACGGCGCCATTTCCGTGACATCACTCCTCATAACCAGATTATTAAAGTTAATAATTTTTCCTTCTGCAGTGTGTGCTCTGAAGTTAATCTTTATTCAGTGTGTTTTTCATACTGGACATTAAATTTTTTCTCTTTAGAAATTTAATTCAGGAGATAAAGGAAATATTTTGGTTATTGCCTTTTTTTCTGTAATGTTTAAACATTTAGAATTCAGTTTCTTTAACCATTTTAATGTAATTATAATATTTGCTAATTCTAACATTTATGATACTTTTTGATTGCTTTTGATTTTTCTCATTTTTATAGGTTATATTTTCCTGCTTCTTTGCATGCCTAGTCATTTTTCACAGGATGCCAAGCATTGTACATTTTACTTTTCTGACTATTGAAAATTTGTGACTTATATTATCATTATCATTGTTAAGTTACTTGTGATAGGTTGATCCTTTCAGGCCTCACCTTTCAGGTTAGGTGGGTCCAGTGCAGTAGTTAGGCCAGAGCTATGTTTTCTACTATTGAAGCAAGAACTTTCTGTGTACTTTGCTTAATGCCCCAGGAATTAAGAGGTTTTGTAGTTGGTTGGTGAAAACAGACACTATTCTCTGTTGTCTGTGACTGATGGTGGTATTGTGTCCTCTAATACTTTTAGATGTTTTTTCCTCCAGTCTTAGGTAGTTTTGTTATATGCATGCACTGATCAGTAATCGGTGGGACAACGTTTACTATCTCTTGAGTGTTCTGTCTGTGGTGTCTCTCCTCTTCTGTACGCTGTGTGGGTAACTCTAACTGATCTCTCCTCATCTCAGGAAATCCACTGAATTTCACGTGGGTTATATCTTCCTGTGCTTTTGTATGGCAACTCTCTCAAGAAAGTAGCTGCGGTAAATCATATGATTTTATCTTGTTTATTTCCCATGCTTCAGGGATCACTGTCCTTCGTTGCCTGATGTTCTGTGTCTTGAATAGTTTTGTCTTATGTACTTTGTCCAGTTGTTTGGTTGTTTCAATTGAGACTACATGTTGGTTCCTGTTACTATTGAATACATCTTGGTTGTAAACATAAGTTTTTTTATTTTTAATTTTTCTTAAGTTTATGGGGGTGACATTGGTTAATAAAATTATATAGGTTTCAGGTGTACAATTCTATAATATAACTCTGCCTATTGTATTGTGTGTTCAACACTCCAAGTCAAGTCTCCTTTCATCACCATTTATCTATCATTTACCCTCTTCTCCCTCCCCCAAACCTCTTTCCCTCTTGTAATTACCATACTATTGTCTGTGTCTGTTTTTTTCTTAACCCCTTTACCTTTTCACCTAGTCCCCCAAGAACCCCTCTTGCTGACAACTGTCAGTCTATTCTTGGTATCTATGAATCTGTCTATTTTTTTGGTTAGCTTATTTTGTTCATTAGATGCCACATATAAGTAAAATTATATAGTACTTGTCTTTCTCTGACTATCTTATTTCATTTAGCATAATAATCTCCAGGTTCATTCATGTTATTGCAAAAGGGAAGATTCCCATAATTTTACAGCTGAATAGTATTCCATTTTGTAAATGTATCAGAGCTTTTTATCTACACATCTATTGATGGGCACTTGGGGTGTTTCCAGATCTTGGCTAGTTTTTGATAAAATAAGAATCAGGACAAGCACATGTTTATAAAAAATAACAAATCTGAAAATAATAATATAAAATGTGAAACTTTTACTTTGTTGTTTTGATATATGCTAGGCCTTCTCCCAAAGTTAGGTATTATTAGTTTTTTTCTTTGCATAACTTTTAAGCATTTACTAAGAAGTTTGTTATATGTTTTTATTTCACCATATTTTTTAATGCAATTTCTTGTACTAGAGCACAGATAGCTCAGCTTTATAAATAAATGTGAGTGTATAGCTTATTCTACATTCAATATTACTTTATTAATTTGGGGAAAACTTATTAATTATTAAATAGATAGTTCTTTCAGTATTTTCATGGTGCTGAAACAAATTTACAGTCTTGGCTTGTGTTTTAAAATTAGGTATAATAACAATATTTTGGAAATAGGATCAAGGGACATAGGTTTTGGGCTCATCAGGCTGTTGTAAGCACTGTCTCTATGTGCAGGTTATTTTTCTTTTTGATCTTTAGTTTTCTCATTTGTCATTAAATTATATTGAATTATATTATATCTAATATTAATTCCAGTTGTGAAATTTGATGTACATATATTATGTTTCTTCTTTAGGGTATTGTAAATACACAGAAGAATTTTGTTGAAGGCCTGGCTCTGATGTTCACCACGGTCTTATATTTAGATATTTGGTGTTATTTCCAAATGATGTTATACACATTATTATAGAAAAATTCTGACAAAAGTGAAAAAAGTGCTAATGATAAAGCTTTATGATTCTATTCTATCCCATTACTAGACCACATTGTTTGTAAGTTATTTTTAATAGATTTTATTACTATCTTGTAGAAACCACATTTATATTGCATTGTATTTTCATGTTAAAATGCTAAATAATTAAATGCAAAATTTAAAATATACTACAACTTCTATAGCTTTGTTTTGAGAATTCTTTACTTAATTTTAAATAAATTGTGAGCATAAAGATTGTAAGTGGCTGATTCTCTCCTGACATGAGGGTCTGTATTTTGGATCTGTGTTGTAACTACTAAAGCTAATATGTAGTAATGTCTCAATTAAAGATCTTAGATTAAACCTCACAATTCTTCCAGCTGAGGCCATATTTTGAGTTTTTTTCCTTTTACTTATATGCATGTGTATATGTGGTAGGCTCGAGGTAATGAATTTCTTTTCAACTTAAGCTGCCTATAGTTAGACACATGAACAGAACACCTCCATATAATTTGCCTTCTTTAGTAATGTTTACATGGGAGATGTGTTTTGATTTGCTTTTGTGTATCAAATACTACGTTATCTGGGCCCAAAACATTTCACTGTCAGAATCAGACAGTGTAAGCACAGCTGATTTTTAGGAGTATTTTGGGCAGCTGCAGAATTCTGATGACTATCCACCAGGCATTTTGTGTCTTCATTGCCCAGATTGAGTCACTTTCTATCTTAAGCATAACTTTACATAAAAAGTATTTTCTATTTTTTACTGATAAAATAAAGACCAAAAACATACATAAAAAACTAAGAGATATGTCTAGTGAAAATCTTTATATTTATAAAATACATATATAATTTTAAAATTAGCTTAAACCAATACCTACCCATGTATAATTGGGCCAGAAGTTCATCATTTTAAATTTGACCAGAAATCATTTATTTCTAAAGAATTATGTATGGTTGGATATTTTTCTATTCAACACTTTATAAAAATAAGATATGTGGGATAAATGTATATGGAGATTAAGACATAATGAAGGATATAAACATTTGATTTAAATTTGTACTAGGGAAAAAGGAAATCTGAGATTCAAAGTGATCATTTCAGTTAAATTTTAGGCATGGTTCATGAAGATACTTCCTACAAGTTCTTTCAGATGTTATAGAGTTTCTCTTATTTATTAGGCAGTATATTAGTTAGTTTGAGAAAATTTGCTCACTTATTACCTCTAACAATCTTATATTAGCGTTATTATTATAATTTCATTTCACAAGAAACAGGCTGACAGGATAAGTCATACAGCTGGGAAGAGGGGAAGCCTAGATTTTAACCCAGGTTTGCCAAAAGCAAAGGGCCTATGCTTTCATTCTAAAACATGAACTTGCCATGAGTTATTCATTTTGATCTGCAGCCCAGTCACTCTTCCCAACAATACCTAACAGTTAGTAACTGAAGCTCATTTAAGCAGGGCCATTTACTTACTCTTGAATGAGCAGAAACCCAACTGTAATTCAATATAACCTGTCCACTCACAAGGCCACACACCACCATTTCACCCTGACAGACCATCCTGGGAAATGGTCCCAGGTTGGAAACACTGTCCCTATCCTCACTGCCCCCTCCCCCATACCCAATTCAAGGTTATCCTGTTAGTTCAAGGAGATAGTTTGACAGGAATGAAAGTTAATAGGTCACATCATGTAGCAGATAGCGGCTGTTTCCTCCCCTTACTCCTCATACCTCCCAGACTTGCTGGGGGCACTGCCGATGCTTTGCACTTCCAAAGTGTTTTGAGGTACCAGTATGTTTTAGGAGAACAGTGGATCTTGTAATCAAAAGATTCTGGCAGCAATCAAGTAAATAAAGTTTAACAGGGTCAGAATCTTAAATGTGTTATCCACTTCATTGGTTTCCAAGGGAAAAGGTTAGTGCAGAATGTCCTAGCTTTATGTGACTAAATTTAGATGTTTCTTTTTATAGAGCCTTTAAAGAGAATAATATCCCATGTAAGACACTTTGGACATTTTTTTATTGAATCTGAAAAAGAGGTGGCAATTTTCTAGGCCCTTGTTAGATGAGCAGGGAACATACTTTAAGAAGGTTCTCCCTTGGAATTGGGTTGATATCAAATACTAATGTCTGTTTTTGAGGCTGCCCCTATTTTTTTTTTACATTTATATATTTTTAATTTCACTTTTTAAAATCTTATTTTTGGATTGCAGTTTACACTCAATATTATTTCATATTAGGCTCAGTTGTACAGCATTGGGATTAGATATCACATACTTTACATGGTGTTCTCTCCCATATTTCTAGTATCCCCTTTGTACCATACATGGATATCAAAATATTATTGACTGTATTCTTTATGCTGTACTGTACATCCCCATGACTATTTTGTAATTACCAATTTGTACTTTTTAATTGTTTCATTATTTTTCACCTAGACCCCCAACCTCCTCTTCCTTTGGCAGCCATCAATTTATTCTCTGTATCTATGAGCTCCTTTTGTTTTGTTTATTGCTTATTTTGTTCTTTGATTCTACATATTTATAAAATTATATTGCATTTGTTTTTCTCTGACTGACTTATTTTAGTTAGCATAATACCCTTTAGATCCATCCATGATGTTACAAATGGTAAGATTTCATTCTCTCTTAGAAGGCTGCCCTTATTTCTGATATTTTCCTTAGCATTAAATTGGACTGCCCTTTCAGGGGAAACTTTAGTACCCATATCTGAAAGAGGGGACAGAAAAGTAAGAACCAGAACTCAAACCTGAGAAGAGAAGAGAGGCTAAATCCACTACTGAGGTTCAAAACATTGGTGTTTATATCTGGAATCGTCGATGAAAGCCAACTGGAGAATTTCTTCTTCTAGGAAGATTTCATGGAAAAGATGAGTCCTGAGCTAATTTTATAGGAGGAGAGACTTTGGTAGAAACATGCTGAAAGATCCTGAGGCAAAGCAGGAAAGGTGAGGGTGGAAATGATGAGTCATATCCTGGAGACAATAAACAATTGATCCTGCTTCCTCTCTGTCCAGGCACATCTAACCAGGTTTCTCCTCCGTACAGAGAGGGCATGGGTGGCAAAAAGGAGGACACACACACTCACCTAAACCTTCCCTCTAACTTGTCTGATGCTACAGATCCAAGCAAATATACTCCTAAAGGGACACATTCACACTTTTAAAACTATTTCTGGTTGAACAACTCTATTAGAATAAGTGAATTTTTTTTTAATTCAAAATTGGATTCTTGAAAGTTAAAGAATGAAAAACTGTCCAGGGACAGAAGGAACTACTGTCAAGGGGCAGTGAGTTGCCCAACCAGCAAAGCCTTAGCAGCAGCCAGTTGGAAGATGTCTTTTACCTCCACCTCTGTGCAAGGCGCTTTCTGGTTCTTAAAGAGCCAGGAGAATGAACCAAGGAGCAGAAGCTCTCCTGTCTCATCCCTGCTCACCTTGCTGGTCCCCTCCATTCCTCTGCTTTCTGCTTTCTCAGTGAGCTCTTGTGCCAGTCTGGCAGAAAAGTGATTCAAGTTTTCCACACTGGTGCAAACTGGCCTTTTAAATAAATTGGATCAAATCATCGCCTTTGGTCAACTCATAGGTGGTTTCCTTCTGCCTTTAGAGTAATGAATAAACTTCCCACTGAGTGCTGAGCCCAGCACACCTCCCCAGCCATAGGGAGAAATAGATTTGGCTATTTCTTTCTGTTGCTTCACCTATACTGACCTTGATTTTCCACCTTGATCCTCTATGCGTAATTATTCTGAAGCTCCTACCTGTCCTTTATGCCATCAGAGATTAGCAAATTATGGCCCATAAGTTTAAGAGGTTGGCCTTTGTCTTGCTTTTGTAAGACCCTTCAACTAAGCAAGAAAAAATTTAGTTTTTAATGGGTTATTAAAAATACATGGCAGAGGCCCTGGCTGGTTTGCTCAATGATAAAGCATCAGCCCAGCATGTGGATGTCCCCAGTTTGATTCCCAGTGAGGGCACACAGGAGAAACACCCATCTGATTCTGCACCTCTCCACCCCTCGCTTCTCTCTCTCTCTTCTTTCTCTCTCTATCACCATCCTGCAGTCATGGCTCAATTGGAGCAAGTTAGCCCCAGGTGCTGAGGATGGCTTCATGGCCTCCACCTCAGGTGCTAAGAAGAGCTCAGTTGCTGAGCAACAGAGTAATGCCTGAAATGAGCAGTGCATAAACCGATACTGGACTTGTCCAGTGGATCTCAGTCAGGTTGCATGTGGGAGTCTGCCTCTGCCTTTCCTACTCTCACTGAATAAAAAACAATTATGTGGTAGAGATCAAATATGGCCTACAAAGCCTAAAATATTTACTATCTTGCCTTTTACAGAAGAAGTTTTTTAACTCCTGGTTTAGATTATTTTTTTCCATTAGCCTATTCTAGTTATAGTCTTTCCCTCATATATCCCAATTTGCAATTTTATTTTTATTAGTGCCTTTACTTGCTTGCTGATCATCTGCTCCTCTCCTGCTTCCATGAAGACAGGGGCCATTCTTGTACAAGCATCAAGAGTAGAACCCAGTGCATTATGCACGTCTTGGCACTGTGAGTGCAATGTATATACCTCTGACTTCCTTTCCAATCCAGCTTCACAGATCTCTTTGATGGCTGCTGCTCTCTTCTCACATCTCCCTAGGATAGTTTTCATTTCTGTGCTCACCTTCCTCTAAGCAGTCACATGCAATTTCTACATCAGGAAACCCAGTCCAGTTGTAGGAATAAAATGTGTACCTCTGCCCTTCCAATACATGTGTATTCAGCAGAGAATCTGCATATTGGATACCCACTGCAAGTTTTCCAGACTGACCAGCATCTTGTGGGAAATCGGGAGGCTGCCCCTAAGGCAAGGCAGTTTCATCTTTTCAAGCTGGGAGGAGACCATTCTCATGTTCATCCAGGCTTTGATGATCTGTCTGGTTGAATCCTGTGCTGCTGGAACCTAATGAAGAGGAACATTTCTGAAATTTAGAAATTGGATTACTGTTGGTAATTGTCTCTTTATAACCATGGAAGGTCTATGTTAATAATTCTTTGCAATGCTATTCAAAGATGACATCTGGTTAAGCATACATTATAAAAGTCAGATTTGTTCAACAGAGATTTTTATTAATTTGTTACTTTCCCTGAGCAAATGTGACTGCACATTTGTTTAAATATTTACAAATGTATGTGAGTGAGCAGCAGAAAAAGGTAAAATTAAAGCCAAATAAGACACATGTTTTTATAGAATGATTGGGTTTCACTTACTTCGTTGTCGTATGAGTAATAATGCCGTAAAGAAAATGTGATATGTTCAAACTGTGCTTCTCATATTCACTGATTGAAAAAGGACAGTTCCATTTTCTGCAGTGCAAAACCAAGTCATTCTTATTAAAAGGTCACAGGAAACTGAGGAGAAATGTCAGGCACACAGACTGACCTATTCAGAATATAATCTAGCTTGCTTTAAAAAGACAACATCTACATTATGAAGGGGAGAGAAAGGGAGAGATCTGATTGTATTCTTTGTGCTTTGGTAATGCAGTTAGTGGCGATAAGACCTTGAGACAATCTTGCCCTTCAGAAAATGAGTGTTTGTGGTGGGTGTGGGTGCTTTGGGGGGGGATGTCATGATGTAATGTGGCTAGATCATCATTTCAAGCCACTGTTCCCTTTTAAATTATTAAATTTACCTTTTTTTTTTTTACAAAATGTACATTTTTCTTTAAAGATAATTTCCTGTTCTTTTATTTTCACTTTGATTAATTAATATGAAAAAGGGTTGATAAAAGGGATCCCATGGATTTCTCAGCAGACTGATGGCTACAAGCTCCTGTTCTGTTTACCCAGAGCCCGAATGCTGTGCAGAGGCACAATTTCTGCTGGGTGTCCTCCCATATTCTCCCATTTCAATTCAAGACACCAGCTGTAAAGACAAGATGGTTGTTCCATTTTCATGCCAGTTCATCACTGGCCTCTCTCCAGATTTCTAGTATTTATGGCTTGATTTTGCTGGCTGCTTCATTCCTTGTGTTCATAGAGCTCCCATTGACTTCATTATGATAAACAGAATGATAATAAACTTCAATGGTAAACAGAAGGGTTCTTCATATCGATGGGAATTCTGTATGTATGGAGAGATGTGGTCCAGTAAAATCATCTTACTTCATATCAAATAAATAAGCATCATAGTATCTGCAATGCCAAGTCACTATCATATGATATTGTCTAAGAGAATGCGGACACTAGAGATCCTATTTGTGTAGTTACCAAATTGCCACTTGATGGTACCTACTTGATTTCTTGAATCCTGCTTGGAAACTTGGAGCTGACTAGGATAGATATTTTAGAATATGTATGCACGTATACATTCTTTAAGAAGCTGATTTTTCTTTTTCTGAGACGATAGATCACAAATAAGTTCCACTGAAGCAAGTAATTTATAGAATTTTTAGTATTTGCTATTTCTTCATTGGTTCAAATGGGCAAGGCCAACAGTTTTGTGTATATTTCCTTCTAAGCCAGCAATATATCAAACTAACACCATGTGGATGGTGTTGCTAGGTTAACTATTAAATTCTGACAGACAGAGTTATTTAGGTATGCAAATTACTTGAGTCAAAATTGTAGCATGCAATTGTTGTTGATTGTTTATAAAATAGTACTTTATTAAAATAGCAACATTGTCTTTGCTAAAATTACATTGCTAGTGTATTTTTAAAAATAGGAAAAACCGAATTGGAGTTTGCTTCAAAGAAATAAAAGAGCTTAGAGGCAGTAAGGTACTCATTTTCACTAATGGGTATACCTTGTAAATACTGCTTAATCTAGAGTTATTTCCCCTGAGGATTGAGTAAATTTACCTATTGTATACCTTCTTTGTCTTAGGTGAAGCTTCAAACCTCTTAGTTAGCATGTCCAGGTAATGACCTATTTATTCAGATTTTTTTTTTTTTGGTTAAAGATATTTTAATATTTTTATTTACTTGATTCTTCTTTCTAACAAGAGAAACCTGTGAATTTTCTATGTATGAGCATCAATGGAAAGACCCATTTTACCTTTAAGTTTTCTGACTTTCTGTGTTCTCTCTCCTTGACCTTTTTAATATTTTTTTTGTTACATGTTTCTTAGAAGCTAGCTTCTATTTGTTTTTTTTCCCTTACCCGGGTATTGCGTCATTGTTTCTTCCTCTTTCTGGTAACTTGATTAATTTAAATGTCACAGGGTATTTACTAACAGCTTAAAATTTTCTGGATGCTTTGCAATGAGGTCTCTGGCACAGATTATATTTTTAGAAAAAACTATTATTACTTTTCTAATATATAATTTCTGAAAACACATCTGGATAAATTTTAACAAAGCATTTTCCTCAAGAACTGTAAAGTGATTTCTCTACAAAATTATTATATGGCCTAGATTCAAAGACTTCATTAAAAGCAACAAAACTATAAATAAATAATCAAATCATAAACAGATATTTCCCACTTTGTATTAAATACTTTGTAAGCTATACTTAAGTGGAGTAGTGAAAACTGCTGAGTAAATATGAAGAAAGATAACTTGAAAATTTGAGTGCTTAAAAAAGTACCGCGTATTTTTCTCAAGTACAAAGACAAACTCCCTCCCTCCAAACACACACACACACACACACACACACACACACACACACACTATTCACTTGACTTATTTTCCAAGAAAAATTTTATTTAAGAATCCAATGAGAAAAAGCATTGGAAGATATATGGTTCTTTACCTATAATTAAAATGAAATAAACTGGAGAAAAATAAAAAAGGAATTATCTTTTGCTACTTTAACTGATTAAATTACCTTTTTGGGGGGTGGTCAACAAATAAGCTTGTAAAATTTGTAATTTTTTTTAGTTTGCTCACTTTTGGTGTTAAAAAAAATGGGGCTGGGCAGCACCAGGTATGTGATCTGCGAAATTACAAATTACCTTCCTGCTTGGGAAGGGCCATTGTCTTGCTAATGTGTGCTGGAGGAGAGAGAAGCCATTTTTTTTGTAGAATGAGAGCAGAGAGAAGGCAGAGTGCTGAGAGTGAAGCCAAGATGGCAGGGAAAGAGAGAGAATGCAGGGTGCTGAAGAAAGAGAAGGTATGCTGATGGGGAGCTGAGGGGCTCTTGTGATCTCCGCTGACACTGGTGAGGCCTTTGATTCTAGGAGAAACTGGAGAAGATTCTCCTGGTTGTGAAACTGGATAATGTGTTAGTAGCTTTGTGAGCTTTGAATGAAGAAGGAAGTGTTTCTCTCTGTGTGTGTTGCCAGCCAGCTGGTACAAGTCTTGAAAAAGGAATGGTCCACTATATTTGGGCTCCACTGTTTCTTTACAGTCTGCCCAAATCCAATGGGAACCTGCATGTGAATGGCCATGATGGCGGTGGTCCTTGGCTTTACAGGGGGTATAATTCTTTATGACATTTCAAAGTCTATCACAATTATTTTATTAGATTACACATTTCACAATTATTTTGTTAGATTCCACAATAGTACTATAAAATAAAAATGGAAAAAATAACCCAAACAACAATTTATTATGTGTTTGTGAGAGAGAGAAAAGGGGTAATTTGAGGCAGGGAGAGAGTGATCATTTTATGTTTTGAAAAAAACAAGTCCATTAAGCAAATGACCACCTGGAAAGGTGAAACACAAACAGGGAACATGACTCACTGCAAACACAACAAAGAGCTCACACAAATTAATTTTTAAAAAATCCCCAAGAGATTTACAAAGGTCATGAGGAGACAAGTTATTACATTATTATTGTAGCATTGGATATAATAATGAAAAATAGAAAACTAAGTATTTAGTATCAATTAAGTGACTGAATAAATTATGGCCTGGCTCCTGGATGTAATATCCTATAAACCCTATTGTTCTAGGACTTTTAGAGGGCTTATACACACAGGACAAATGGTTCTGCTGTGACTATCAGCATGAGACAAGCAGAATGCAAATCATCTAGAAAGGATGGTAAGTGAAGTTAGTGTTACTGTTTTTTGGGTAAGCAAAGCATATGAAAATGCAATGAAGTTACATTTGAATTTGAATAAGAGTTTGGGAAAAGTTCTCAGTAAGCCAAAACGTCAACCATATTTAAGGGAATGCTGGAATTCTGTTAAGCATGTAGGTGGTGGAAAGGAACCTGGACCTTGCATGGAGGAAGTGGGCTGAGGCCCCTTGAAAAAGGCAGAGGCATGGAAAAATGTGTGAGAAGTTTGGGGAAATGTGAATAGTTTGACATCCACATAGGAGCTGTCTAAAGATGGGGTAGGAGACATTGGAAAGTTAGGATGGTGCCAGGTTGTGAAAGACCTAAAGACCTTGAATGTCATACTAAAGATTTCAGTCTCTATTCTGCGTGCCATGGGGAGCCTTCTAGGCTTTGTGAGAAAAAAAGTGACGCAGTGATAAAAATAGTAGCAGAGGAATGGAGAGCTATGTGAAATTGATCTATTGTTATTTTTTATTTTGTAATTTTTAATGACTCATATATCTCTGAGTGCCTTGATTTGATCTCTGCTATTCTGCTTCTCAATAAGAATAATAATAAAATGATAATATGACAAAAATATAAAAATAGTGATAGTACAAGTGTATAATGATAATATTGCCAGAGAACATTGCAGGACATCTGATAATTAAAGATTAAACATTACAAAGCAGAATTTCAATATCATTTTATTATAATGAATGTGAGGAATATCAATCTTATAAAAATTATACTGTATTTCCACTGTCTAGCAAGGTGTCTAGCAGAGAAGGCACTCAGGGAATGCTGAAAGAGTAAATAAATACTGAGATAGAAAAGTACTCTCTTTGTACTCACAGACCTCCTTCCGTGTACTCGGCTTAGTTGGAAGACATTTATAAGTTATTAGGTGTGCAATTTATCTCTAGAAGGATTATGTGTTCTGATGATAACAGCCATGTCAAAGAAGTAAATAGTTTTAGGAATAAAGTTCAAAAATGAAAGAGTTATTTCTCAGCACTTAGCTTGCTCCGGAAAGCCATGTGCTTCATCCATTACTTCTCATTGTGGAATAAACATCAGTAAAGCTAGATGTCTTGTGTTTGGTCTTTAAAATACATACCTACCTTTGGCATATGTGATATATAGAGGATGTATCATAAAATTGTGCACTTGAATCTTATATAATTTTAGTAACCAATGTCACCTCAATAAATTCTATTTAAGAAAAAAACTTACCTTAGGGAATTCATGGTTGAGAAAAGGATTTTAATAATGGTTTCACATGCTCTTCGAAAAAAGAGTCCTAAATGATATCAGACTCATATTTGTGGTGCTGACTTCATGTACTCTTAAAACAAACATTTCTTTACCTTGTATAGGAAATACCCCAATGAAATGCTACTGAAAAATAAAATCGTCCCCCAAAGTACACAGCTTTGTACTCCACACATACTATAAGGGCAAGGAGGGGAACTTATTCTCCGGATGACGAAGCTGTTTATGTACAACTCATCATGTATGCTTATATCTGCAAAGAAACAAATATCTTTGCATTTCTTACAGTGTTTCTTTCAATATTTTATAATATTTAGTTACAGTGAAAATAAATATGCAACATTAATGAAATCAGTAGAAATTCTGTTTATAAGAGTCTATTAATATACCACTTGTGGGATTAGGGAATAAAGACATGTTGAGTGAAAATATAATAATTGAGTGGCTTCAGTGTGACCACACAGTTAAATTGGAATTAAAAAGCATGACAATTAAAAAATCCATAAACTCTTTTTTGTGTGTATCTAGAAATAACCCGATACATAGAGCATAACATATCTATCATTAATAAATGTATTTTTACTCTATTATTTGAATCTCTAATGGCATCTCACTATAGTGATGGTCTTTGGAATCTACTTTCTGGGACAAACTCAGAGATGAATGCTTAAAAAATAAATTTATTTTGACTTCAGTGACTATGAGTGCTGGCCTCAAATTCCTGTTTTACTTGATCATTTAAATTCCTATTATTATTTTTTTTTGTATATTTTTCAGGTCCACTTTACCTTTCTTGAATTGTGGCCACTAGAACTATGAGAAATATTTTAGGCAGAGATGCTCTAAAATCTCTTTTCTTTTCTAACATCCCACAAGATCATGCCCATCATTTGTTAGCCTTTTGGGTTTTAAAGACACTCAGTTTCCTGATATGAAGACCTGGCATTCCTTCCAGGAAGTTACCATTTTATTGTGAATAGAAACTTCCTACCAAGGAACTCAAGTGATTGATGTTGGCTGATGATTCTCTCACTCATACTGGAGGTAGCTTCATACTGGTGGGTAATTGCAAAGATTGGTACATTGAATAGCCTGAGAAATTTTAAGTTCTACCTTATAGGAGGCATGGAGGAATTACATACTACTTATCAAAACCTAGCTTTATGCACACTCACAAAGCTTGTCTTTTGTCACAGAATGTGAGAGGAATTAGAGCTAAAATATGTCAGTAGGTAATTAATGGAGCCTCCAAAAAATCTCATGAACAGTAATAGTTTTAAAACCTGTTTCTTAAATATTCATGTCTTACTTATATTCTATCTATCTGTCTATCTATCTATCTATCTATCTATCTATCTATCTATCTATCTACCTATCATCTATCATCTATCATCTATCTATCATCTGGTCTTCCTTCTTTATTTCTCTGTGTAACTATCTCTGTGTGTGTGTGTGTGTGTGTGTGTGTGTGTGTGTGGTCTGATTCTCATAAGCAAGCAGAAAAGCTGCCATGTTATCATTTCCCTTTTAGAGAAGAAGAAATGTGGTTTGATGTTTAAATAACTTGCAATACTAAGTTGTAAGACAAAGATCTGAACATTTGAATCCAGGTCTCTCTGGTTGCAAAAGCTGTTTAAACTTTCTTATTATATCTGTGTGAACCACATACATTAGACACTGTATCACAGAAGCTGAGTTTTGATGATTAAAATGAATAATTACTGATCTGTATAGAATAAGCATCATTATGGTTCTCCATACACATGACTATACATATAATTTATCTACACATCAATTGCAATAAAAACCCATTGATATTTTGATAGGGATTACATTGAATCTGTAGATTGCTTTGGATAATAAGGTTATCACAACAATGTTGTCTTCTAAGCCATAGACATGGAATACCTTTATTTTTGTGTGTCTTTTTTTCACCTTTATTGAGGTATAAATGGCATTTTGTGTCTTCTTTGATTTCTTTCATTATTGTTTTATAGTTTTCAGTATACAAAGCTTTTACCTTCTCAGTTAAGTTTATTTCTAAGTATGTTATTTTAAAGTCCATACTTTATTTAGATTTTCCTATTGATAGTTTCCTTCTAGGCTGTGATAGTTTCCCAGACTTTTCTTGTTTCTAGTGACTGTGACAGTTTTGAATAATATTGGTCAGGTATTTTACAGTGTCTCTTAACTGAAATTTATCTAATATTTTTCTATGATTAGACTAAAGCATTTTTGGAAGGAAGACTACTGAGGTAAAGTGTCATTTTTATTAAATCATATAGAAGGTCCCTATTATCAACATGACTGATCACTGTTGAGGTTAACCTTGATCACCTGGCACAGGTAGTGTTTTTCAGGTTTTGCACTGTAGGTTTACTCTATATTCTTCCCTTTCGGATACTATCCACTTTAGAAGTAAGTCTAGATGTACAGCTTTTACTTAAGCAGTGGGTTGGAGCATCTACATAAATTACTTGGAAATATTCTGTTTCTTATTCTCCACTATAAATAAATGGGTTTATTTACATTAATACATATGGGAAAATACTTATTTTATTTTTTCATTATAATCCAATATTACTTTATTTACTTTCTTGCTGAACTTGTTTCAAATTTGACTATTGAGAACAGTTTCAGTTGATTCTTATGCTCCTTTAACATACCTTTACCAGTGTTGGTTTTTGTTTGTTTGTTTGTTTTTTAAACCTAATACTTCCTATTACAGTGAGATATTACAGGCTCTTCTTGTATGTTCCCTGACCAAATGTTAGATTCATCTATTTCTCCAAGGACTTTTTTTTGTTTGAGAATGGTATTATAAACCTAGGTCTATACTCCAAGTGTTCTCCTTGCTTCTGGTATGTCATAGCTTTGGGCTCTCTCAGCTAACCAAGAAAGGAAATATATGTGCTTTCTAACTTATATATAAGCACATATCTATAAATATATCCATGTGTATATGTAACCATCTATATCTGTATTGAGCTAAACAGTCATTCTACCTGATGTCTTCGACTTGAACCCATTGCCACCTGGATCAGAGCCTTCTCTCCTTGCTTTCTGTGAGCTCCCTTTCCAACAGTGAGAAAACTGGCTCTCACCAGCTGCCATCTATTTACTTAAACATAAATATGTTGAATATTTAATTACTTATTAATCCAGTAGGTCTTCAAGTTGTCCTCTGCAGTTATATTCTCAGATGTCTGTGAGCTCTCCCTTTCAGGAAAAAAATGTATTGATATATTTGAATGTATTTGCATAAATATAGATTTACAACATTGCTATTTTTCAATATATGTAAACATTCTGAAACCAAAACCCTGTATGTGTTCAATGATTAGGTCAAAATTTCTAAATGTAAATTTCTACTACCAACAGCACAACCGACTGACTCAAAAATGGGATTGACATCTATACAGATTAAATCATTTTCAGTGGTGGATACTGCTGGCTTTGGTGTCTTAGCTATTTTTTCGGGATTCTCACCTTCTTCCTGGTGTTCTCTTCCACCAAGTATCTACATGCATTTCACTTTTTTTTCTTTTCCTTTTATTAAGACAGACTCCTGCATGCTCCCCAACCGGGATCCACTGGGCAACCCTTGTGCTCAAATCAACCAAGCTACCTTCAGTACCTGAGGCCAAGGCTTGGACCAACTGAGCTATCCTCAGTGCCTGAGGCCAACACTTGGACCAATGGAGCCACTGGCTATGGGAGGGAAAGAGGATGGGGGGAGAAACAAATGGTCACTTCTCCTGTATGCTATGACCGGGAATCAAACCCAGGACATCCATATGCTGGGGCTATGCTCTATCTATTGATCCAACAGGCCAGGGCTATATTTCACTTCTAAAGACAGTTTCTCTGCCATCTGTCAGTTTATTTCCATATAGTAAAATTCCAGTGACAAATATTTCCAAGGAGACAGTCTTCCTAATGCTCTCAAATTATGCCTATTTACATACCTACGTATGTATCAGTCTAAATGATGACACTTTTCTGTATATACATGACTTTTATTTAATGCCCTTAAACAGAGTTTAGAGTCATTTTTGGAACTAGTCTTACTTGAAAGACATGTATGATTTGTGCATTATTTTTCATGTTGGAATTTATCCTTAAAAACAACCACTTGACATTGTTCAATGAACATTTCAACAACCAACAGGACATGTTGTCAGAAACTTAATTAGAGTGATGTTATGGAATACTTTTACAAAACAACATAAGAAATTGCATAAAACAGTCATCAATAACCACAAGTACTAACCATGTCTGAGATACAGCCTGTAAAAAATATAATGACAATCTTTTCAGATTAATTTGTCATTTTATAAACTGGTCTGTTAAAAAGAAGGTATCTTATAGATTATGCTTGCTTGAAGACTATATATTGTGGATTGATATGCCAAACCTAAATTGTTCTAGATATCATAGAATACTAACTGCCCTCCCCCCAAAAAAAGATGGCATGAAGATTAAGTTAATAGGAGTGGAGAAATTATAGGTGTAGCATTTAAGAAAAGTCATGTAGAAAGGCTAAGTTCTTTTTCACAAGTAGAAAATATCCTCGTATCTTAAAATGTTAAGGCAAGTAAGTTGAAAGATTGGATTGTATCAGGACCGAACCCAAAAAATCTGCTATTAAAGTTAGTGGCAAAGATAAATACAAAAAGCAAACATATATAAAACATAAGTTTATGACTTATAACAGAGTATAAGAACCTTGGAGAAGTATTTTGTAAAAAATACTGAAGAGTTAGACAGTACTTGTTTCAAAATGATGTTAATGGTGAGGAACACTATCTCACCCATACTTTCTTAGTCAAAGAGAGAGGGTTTTGAGGTTTCACACTAGACAACTTTCCATTCTACCCAGGTAAATGTTCATTATACAGACTTAGTTCTAACATGTTTATTCTTTATTTTTTCTATAAAACTTTGTTCAAGTCAACGGATAACTATTGTTGGTATTGTTATGTATTTTGAGGTAATCTAGAAAGACACAGCTGTAGGTTGGAATAGGGCAAGTGGGAACTGAGGTAGATTATATTGTAACATGCGTGCATACACATACACACACACACACAAACACCATGCATATTGAACATTGAAGGTGTTCTTAAAAAAAGAATAAGAATAAGAAAACTAATCATAAGGGCAATATGCGTCCTGAAAAAAATAATATAAAGTGGTAGGATGCTTTAAAATATTGCTTCTTATTTGTTCTGTCTCTGCATGGTTTAATTATGAAAGCTCCAGGTTCTCAAAATTTGAATTAAAAAAAATTCAACAGCATTTTAGATCTTCCATCTCCTCCATCTGTCTTGCTCTGGTTATATTGTTCCCATAGAATAATAAAAACCAATGTTCAGAGACCATGGCAGAATTCCTGATTCAATAAAACACACCTATATATTGGCTTTTAACAAGGTTTTTAAACAATGCAGAGACTCAATACTCAAAGCAAAGCAGACAGGAATATATCATATAGTAATGATGATAATGGAAGCTACTCATCTCTTGAATACTTACTATGTTCCAGGCATTCTGTTATATACCTTACAAACCTCATCACATCATCCTTCAACATAACCCTATGATGTTTGCTAATTTATTTATTCTCTAACTCATTTATTAATTCAACACCGTTAAATGTCTTCCACCAAGGACTTGTGCAGCAGAGGAGACTAACACACAGTTCTTACTTTAAACAATTCACAATGTGATGGTAGACTACCATAATGGGGGAAGGTTGTACAAGTCAATGTGGGAACAAAAGAGAAATGCTTGGTGAATTCTGGATTATAAATAGAGAAAATGATTTTGCTAAGTGGATTAGTTAAGAAAGAGCACTCCAGGCAAAAAGACTAGGCAAATCATTGAAGCAGGACAAAACATGACACACCAGAGGGAAAAAAAAATTAGGACAGAAGATAGATGATAGGAAAAGAAAGTATGGAGGGTTTTCAGGGACAGAGTCTGAAGAATAAATGTGAGAACTAAAAAGTTTGGAACATAGTTTCTAGATAATGGAGAATCAATTACCAATCGATAATTTTCTTTGTTTTATAAGTGACATATGTTTATTGAGATGACTATAGAAAAGCAAAAAGAAGACACTATAAATCAACATCACTATATTATATAGATTTAACCACCTAGTAGAAATATACAAATATAAATATGTATACATAAACAAAACACATATACTTTTATGTTACATGTATATGCACATGCATATAAATAAATGTATTTTCACATTTTTTTCTTCTTGTGTATGCTTATCATAAATTATTATAGATATATATTATATTATAAAGCACATAAAGTTTAGATCTGCCTAGTAATGTAGATACTATGAACATCATTGTAGGTCAGTAAATATTGTATCAAAAATTTAATTTTAACTCTTATAAACAAGGGAGAGGGAGGAAGCTAGGACAGCTATCAGACCTGATTGGGTGGTCAATGATGGGACTGGGTAATGTTGAAGGAAATAGAGAGAAGTTTAGTTTTGAAACGTCTGCCGTTAAGGGATCTGAGTTTGTGTGTCTGATTTATCTCTCTCAGCAACAGAAGAATTCCCTTGAAATGGATACCACTTGTTGTAGTTCCCTATCTCCCTGGCCCTTATTTTCTCTCCTCAGTCTTATTTTTATCAGATTGCTTTATAGTTACCAGGCTCTGTCCATGTCTGTGATACTTTGAACACTGCCAGCTGTCAAGGTGCATTTCATGTCCTGTCAAGATCAAGATAACCCTGGCAGAGTGATGGTCCTGCAGCCTTTCTTTGTAAAAATTCTGTGGATCCACTTTGAGTAAAAATAATAATGAAAATGATAGCAATTTTTAAATAGAATGTGAATTTAATGTCTGAAAATTAAAATTTAAAAGTGTAATTCCTTGATTCAGGTTAATTGCATGCCATAGAGAAGGATTAGCTTGGTTAACACATTTGGTGAAAGATGTCAGAAAGAGACCAATTGTCCTCCTAAAGTCTACTTATAAGCAGTTATAAAGCTTTTCTTGGCTTCTTTTTTTTTTTTTTAAAGAAATTAGAGACCACTTTTAATTTTTTATTTTTATTTTATTTATTCATTTTTAGAGAGGAGAGAGAGAAGGAGAGAGAGAGAGACAGAGAGAGAGAAGGGGGGAGGAGCTGGAAGCATCAACTCCCATATGTGCCTTGACCAGGCAAGCCCAGGGTTTCGAATCAGCGACCTCAGCATTTCCAGGTTGATGCTTTATCCACTGCGCCACCACAGGTCAGGCTCTTCTTGGCTTCTTTAAAGTTCAAAATGAAACGTTGTAAAAGATATTTTAAAAAAGACCTATAGTTACTGTAAACAATTTAGAAAATACAGAGAAAGAAAAAAAGCTAAATATACCACAATTATTAGCTCTTAGGTTCAAATTGAGAAGTAATTTCGTATTTATGTAGTCTGGTGAAACTTAATTGTACTTGTGACCTAAAAGGAGGATCAGCCCAAATGAAGTGTCTTCTCTCACAGACTCTGCATACTAAATGGGCACACCATAAAAGGCTTTGCATTTTGTTGCTCATGGCTCTGGAAATTTTGTGTAGGAAGCCAGGATTGGTTGTCATTACAAAAGCATACTCATTTCTATATCTGGGTATATCAATCCAATCTAAATGTGAAGAATTTATGTACTGTTAAGAGCTTGGTTTCTGTGGGAGGAAACAATATAATTTTCACACCTTTCTTTTTTGTCTTGAGAATGCAATACAATCAGAGGAACATACAATATATAGTTTATGTTATTTCCATTATGGAAACTACTACCTCTTAAATGGAGACAAAATAGATTTAGTAATATATAATATCAAAATTCTAGGACACTGATTTTCTATAATTTTGTCTGATCCAGGTATAAATAATGTTTAAAACTGATATTAATTGTGAATAGACATGAAATCAAATTTATAGTTAGTAAAAAACAATTAGCCAAAATTATTAAGAAACTAACATTTCCAGGAGATACAAACATTCTACTTCTTAGTGAACTTGGAAATTTACTTAACTTATTGCAGAACTATTACTCTTATTTATAAACCTGAATAGTTTTTAAGTAGAAAAAGACATAAGACTTCTCAAAAAAAGATGTCAATGGTAGAAATGGAAGAAATAGTAGCATAAGTTAAAAGCTTAAAAGATAGCAAATAGAAACACATATATTACCTAGAAATCATGAGGTATTAAATATTAAGTGATAATTTTATCCTATAAAAGTTTTATTATAAAGTGATATAGTTGATATTATGGGAAAGCAATGGATATTACTGTTCTATTACTGCATGTAAAAACATACCTTTATGTGGAAAATTGAAGCAAGTAAAGACCATAAAATAGAATCTTTGGCCATGGAATAAGAGAAAAAAAAAGGGAACAAGGAAGAAAATATAGTCAAAACAAACATGATTTTAGTATTGTTCTAAAAGGAAGTTCAATTTCAAATTGAAAACACTGGCTTTTTAAAATTCTTTTAATTTTTCTCTTATATTTGATATTCAATATTGATTTATATTAGTTTCAAGTATACAGCACAGTAGTTAGATAATTACATAAGTTACAAAATTTTAACAAAAGAATGGTCTTTATGTATCTATGGTTTCAGTTTTGCTTGGTTAGTTAGAGCATCAAAAGATGTACGTATTACATATGTTAGTAATTAGGCTACAACAAAGATTTCAAACACAATAATTTTGTGAGCCAAGATTATTACTAAGTTTGAGTTATGATCTTTAATTGTACCATCCCTAAACTCACCTGGATCTCCAGGTTCTTGCTATAGAGGGTGTAATAATCAATCTCAGGTAGACCAATTATCTGCAAATACAAAGTTCTTACTTGTTCATTTGTGTTTGGCAAAGCAATTTTTTTTTTTTTTTTTTTTGTATTTTTCTGAAGCTGGAAACAGGGAGAGACAGTCAGACAGACTCCCGCATGCGCCCGACCGGGATCCACCCGGCACGCCCACCAGGGGCGATGCTCTGCCCCTCCGGGGCGCTGCTCTGCCGCGACCAGAGCCACTCTAGCGCCTGGGACAGAGGCCAAGGAGCCATCCCCCGGGCCATCTTTGCTCCAATGGAGCCTTGGCTGCAGGAGGGGAAGAGAGAGACAGAGCGGAAGGGGGGGGGGAGGTGGAGAAGCAAATGGGTGCTTCTCCTATGTGCCCTGGCCGGGAATCGAACCCGGGTCCCCCGCACGCCAGGCCGACACTCTACCGCTGAGCCTACCGGCCAGGGCCTGTGTTTGGCAAAGCAATTTGATAATTTGCTGATCAACTGGTTCTGGCAATATTTGCTGTGGATTTTGGGTAAACTTGTAGGAAGCGATAAGCTCATAAATTACATGTTGAGTTGGAAGTTAACTTTACATTATATGTTACATATAATAATCCTTGGATAAATTTTAATCTATGAATCACTTTAATGTGGAAAATTCTAACACTAAAACTACAGAGAGTATAATAATTAGAGAGTGGAAATTCATCTAGAGTTAGATTATAAATATCCCAGAGTATTATTATTATTATGTATGAGTACAGCTTAAAGAATTTTCCTTTGGTAAGCAAACATCCAAAAACTTTGGTTACATCAATAGCTAGGTTTAAGATAATTAATAGATATGAAACACATACTTAATAAATATAGACATCTTGGTAAAAATTAGAATCAATGTATTAATCTATAAATCTGTGTATTGACAACCAGAGCTACAAAGAAGCTCCCCAAAGCCCGGTTTTAGGTTTTTGTTGTGTTGTGGGGTACTTGTTACTTCCTTTTGGTGTTTTCTGAATAAATTCACTGCTTTCTTGTCTGATTTTGGTCTTTACAACCTATTTGTTCATGCTCTTTTCAACCTTCTCCTCCCCACCCTCCCTTATATTGGCAACACTCCAAAAGTTAAGTCCTGTCTTATCACAGAAGTTTCCCTGACTCCACAGACATACCCCTTCCCCCAATACATGGCCAAAATATAATTTAAAATAATTTAAGATTGTTTTAAATACTTTTGATTAGTCAGTTGCATATATAAAATTATATTTTGAATTAATTCAATGCATATAATGTCATATTTTTAAACTTAACTTGTGCTTCCTTTTTGATGATCTTAAAAAATAACTGCTGAACCTGGTCAAGTAGCTCAATTGGTTAGAGTGTAATCCCAGTATATGAAGGTTGCAAGTTCAATCCCCGGGAAGGGCACATACAAGAATCAACTAAAAAATGCAAAAAAAAAGTGGAACAACAAAATTTATCTTCTCTCTATATATCCCCCTTCTCTCTCTCTAAAAAAATGAAACACTCAATAAAAAAATAATAACTGAATTGAATCTAAGACACTAAACTCTCTCAACAGAGTCATATAGGTAACATTTATTCAACAGCCAATTTTGTACCAGATATATTACCCACAAACTTTCTTAAGAATCCCAAGAGGTAGAAATTTTCATCCTTTTTTTGCATCTAAGGAAGTAGAGCTTAGAAAAGTTACACAAATTTCCCAAGATGGCAGAGCTCCTTTACAGGAGTGCCTGGGTGAGGTGCTGCCATCTGTCATTTTGCAGAATGACTCTAGTCTAGAGTTGGGTGGGGTAACCCCACTTACTGTACATGGAAGTCCCACCAGCACACAACTCCGGTCTCTTTACACCCAAACTCCTTTCTAGTATGCTGCACTCTGCAAGAAGTATGGAACAGATTCCCCGTATAGAAGAGGCAGAACATAAAGTGTGACTTTGTGTAGATGTGATGAGCTTCTGGTATGGAGAAAGTGAGGTATGTTTTGCTCCCAGCATCATGGAGCCACTCTTACTCTCCACCCCCTACTTTCCCCTGAAACTTTTCTATTGTTGTCTCTGTGAATGGAACTTCCAATCATCCGTGCAGACTTCCTTCCCTTTCCCTGGAATGTTTCTCTCTCTCTCTCTCTCTCTCTCTCTCTCTCTTTGTCTCATTTTGCTGACTGAGTCTAAGGACTAAAGTAGCTCATTTAGCTTCAGGCTTTATCTTTTAGTTACCTATTAGTCCTGTGACCTTGAGCAAGTGACATGTCTGTTCTAAGCCACATTTCTCCTAAGTAAGACGAGTATAAAAGGACATAATTATAATAAAAATATTAAATAAGACAATACATGTAAAGATGCTAATATAACACTTGGAACACAGTAAGCTAAATAAACTCTTCTTCTCCCCCTGCCTCCCTTCCTTCCTGTTCTTCCTCCTCCTTTATTTTAGCATTTTAAATTTGACCTTTCCTTCTTTGCAACCAGCTTTTTTAGTCTATCATAGTAACTAAACATTGGGAATTTAGGCCAGTTTTGAGGATAGGAGAGCAGAGGAATGTTTTAGTAGATCAATAATAAATATTCTCTGTGGGTTTTTGTTTGTTTGTTTGTGTTGTTTTTTCGGCGCCCATAACACCATGCATGCCTGACTACTAATATCATGAACTTAGGACTTAAATGCTGAGAACCTCACATGTAACTTTTGAGCTTATCATTTTCTACAAGTTTATATGGAAACTACAGAAAACATTTCCAGGACCAGTTGGTCAGTGAATTATAGGATCCCTATGCCAAACATAGATAAGCAAAGTAGGAACCTTATTTTCTATTTGCCATGAAGAATGTAATTGAGACCATTTTGTTCTGTTATCAAGAACTCTAGAGAAAAAGACAGATATAGAAACTCTTTCAATGATAACAATATCCTTACCTAGCTCTTTGGTCCACTCACTTCTTTGCTGTGAGATTTTTGCTGCTATGAGTGCTTAAATCAATTCTTTTCCCTCATCTCCTATTTCCTTCCTTTCCTCTTCTCCCCTTCTCTTTCTTTCCTTTACTTTCCCCCTCTTACTCCCCTTCTCTCTTCTTCCTCCCTCCCTCTCTGCCTCCCTTGATTCTTCCTTCCTTCTTTCTTTCCTTTTTTTTCTTTTTTTTCCCTACTTCTTTCATTACATTTGATACCAAATGATATTCTCAGTAGTTATGCTTCCTAACTTAAGTCTTGCATATATTTCTGAGTAATGGTAGTTACATGTCTAGGCTTGAATTCTATGAATATTATATAGGCTAATAAATCCAGCTAAGAACACATTTAAAAAATAAATTCTCTCAAAGAAATATTACATGCACCTAGTGCCAGAGCACTTTTTTTCTTTCCTCAGACACCTGGTAATGAAATTTATTGACATATAAACTTAATAAGCTGCTAATTGAGTAATTATCGATTGCAGGAAATGTGTTCTTAAAAGTCACATTAACAATTGGCAGAAAGGCAAAAATACAACAGACTTGGTTTTTAACTTACTTTACAGCATTACCTTAAAATTGTAAAGAGTTAATCTTATCACACTACACATGGCTGAATTTATAAAAGATATAATCACAAACGAGTAATGCACAGTTACTTGTTACATATTCTTCCCATTACAACTGACAGGTTCATTAATCATATAGTGTATTTTACTATTAGAAGCTATAAAGGAGATCAAATCTCCTGTAATTTTTCTTCTTCTCTTTCATTTGATAAGTGTGTTGTTTCAGTGTGCAGATAAAATATAGTGTCAGTCACCAAAAGTCTCGGGAGATTTTCATTTTTCCAGTAAGAATATCCTTGCTTATTTGCAATGTAAAACTTTCCTAGATCATGCATTGTTTCCCTATAATTTGGCCATCAAATCAAGTAAAACCTCTGTGTGCACGTATCCTCAGAAGTGGTCATCCAGATGTTGGTGTTGAGGTTTAGAGACAGTGTTTTCAGTGACAGTGGTATTTCTTACTGAGTGTTGAAAGCATTAACAATGAACACCTCTATTCATGTAACACTGATTCATAATTCAGGTTCCTGTAAATTACACAGATTGCTGACAGATTTCATAAGCTGTTCTAGGGGAGGCAGCAAATTTTATAGTTTGTCACCAATTGCCAATGAAACACTTGAAAGCAAAAATGAATACTAGAATATTTGCCAATAAATAAAGGAGTCTATGATACTCCCTTTCATGGTGTGTGATGAAAAAAGAATTTTAAAGGCTACCTTCTTACTTAGAAAAAAAAGGATGATTTTTTTTCCAGTTTAGAAAGAAATCCTGAACACGATGCCATCAATCCATATAGTAAAAACAGATGGACACATTCTATTTTTCTCTAATTAGTAAGAAAAAATGGTAACATCTTTTTTTTTTAATCTCTTGTCAACTTAAAGCAGAAAGAAGTCAACCAAAAAAATTCTTTTGCATTCTCAATGGTTCTGTTTTTTTTTTCTTTTTTTAAGTATAAGTTATAAATAAAATTCTTAGAATTTCTTAGTTTTGGTGATTTGTGTGACACTGATGTACTGTAATCTATACAAAAACTCCTTCAGTGTTGTTTTTCAGTGCTTCTTGCCAGTCTAAGTATTCTAAATATAAACTGAAGAAATTCAGTCTGGCACAAAACAGCTGATGAAATATTCTGGGCTTGCATTCCACTATTTTCCAATCAGACCTTCAATGAGAAGCTAGGAATGAAAAGCGATCTTGATGAAAGTGCAGAAATGTCTGCAGTCCAGTGGCTTGTGGACTCCATCTACCGTCTACCGTGAGTGCCTTTCAACTCCATCACATGGCACTTGCTTTTCTACAGGGACATGCCACGTGCTCATCTATTTTGGGGCAACTTCTAGTTTTCCATATTATAATGCTCCTCCAAGCAGGTGCAATTTTGTCATGTCTGCCTGCAGGATTTCTGCAGAGGCTAGATTGGTAAAGCTATTTCCTCAGCCCCTTTCCATCACTAACTTAAAACTGCATTTCCACAACACATTGAAGAACTGAGCAATCATTTGGTGAATATGAGCAGCATAGTCAGTCTCCACTTGTGCTTCCCATAGTGCTTAGTGCCCTCCTATTTGCACAGATAATTGCCTCAGGTCTATGGTGTGAGTGTGTGTGTATGTGTGTGTGTATTGTGCCTTATATTTGAGATATGATTCTCATAATACCTTTGGTTTACTAAAGGTTAAATAGATAAGATTAGCTTAAAACTTTTTTTTTTGTATTTTTCCAAAGCTGGAAACAGGGAGGCAGTCAGACAGACTCCCGCATGCGCCCGACCGGGATCCACCCGGCATGCCCACCAGGGGGTGATGCTCTGCCCATCTTGGGGCGTTGCTCTGCCACAATCAGAGCCATTCTAGTGCCTCAGGCAGAGGCCATAGAGCCATCTTCAGCACCCAGACCAACTTTGCTCCAATGGAGCCTTGGCTGTGGGAGGGGAAGAGAGAGACAGAGAGGAAGGAGAAGGGGAGGGGTGGAGCAGATGGGCACTTCTCCTGTGTGCCCTGGCCAGGAATCGAACTCAGGACTCCTGCATGCCAGGACAATGCTCTACCACTGAGCCAACCGGCCAGGGCCTAGTTTAAAACCTTTACAAAAGCTTTCTACTCAATGGCTTCGTTCTGGGATCATATATAAGCCCCCCAGAAAAAAATGGGGACATACGCTAACTTGAAGTGATTCTCATGTAGATGGGGATAGGAGGAGTTTTGGGAGTCTTTCTTGGTCTTGAGCTACCTGTGGTAAGTGGGTTGGCTGCAGCACCCAATGGATCTGAGGATGGGGCAGAGAGCACATAAGGCAGTACCCTTTCCTCTCCAAGTTCTGCCACACACATCCAGCACCCTTTGGTGTGGCTGTCTCTCTCTTCTGAGGGCCTACCTGACCCAGCTCTAACAGGCCTCTCAGTTTATTGTCCTCTCCTGTCTTCAATGGATGCAGTGATGTTGTGCTCTCCCAGTTTAAACCACAGCTGTGCATGAGAAACCAATTGCTTTTCTCACTTCTCCCACATTGCTCCACACATGTCAGGTAAACACTGAAAGATATCCCATTATGGTATGCTGTGAGTATGGCCTAAAGAATTCATAAGAAGACATGGTTGGAAGATGTGTTCCTCTAAGTTGATACTCTAAAATTCAGAAAAATCAATTTAACACAAGCATGCTCTGAATAAAACTTACATTCATAGTCACTATCAAGGAAGTCCAGCAAGAACCTTTGAGGGTGCCATTGGAAACCAGTGTTCCTAGTACAATGGATGATACAGCTCATGAGAAGTAATGTAGCTAGAACAAAATAAATGGTGCTAAGAAACTGCAATGGCAAGAAGGTCAGTATTGTTTCAATACAAGCCTCCCGAGAGCCTTGGCATTGCTGCCTCTTCTTGTAGAAGGGGATTTGAACTTCTTTATCCATAGTTTATTGTACTTAACATGGGCCCATAATATTTTCAATGAATTTTTGAAATCAGAATTGTCTATAGACAGTGTTCTTACACACACACACACACACAGACACACACACACACACACACATATTACCTATACTTCCACACACTCAAGGGACAGCCCTGCTTCAAGCGACATCTATATAGGGTTTAAAGAGGTTGGAAGTAAAGGGATAACATGTAATGCTATTTTGTTGTTTAATTTACTATCAATATATATGATTAGCATATTTGGTTTTGATTAGTATAATTTTCCCCTGATAATAACTTTTACCCTCAATAACTTTAGGGTTATTGAGGCTATTCTTGGTTAATTTTTTAAAAGTAAATATATATATATATATATATATATATATTAATCTGTTATCCCTTATTCCACCAAGTATAATAAAAATTTAATATGGCCCTGGCTGGTTGGCTCAGTGGTAGAGCATCGGCCTGGTGTGCAGGAGTCCTGGGTTCGATTCCCAGCCAGGGTACACAGGAGAAGTGCCCATCTGCTTCTCCACCCCTCTTCCTCTCCTTCCTCTCTGTCTCTCTCTTCCCCTCCCGCAGCCAAGGCTCCATTGGAGCAAAGATGGCCCGGGCGCTGACGATGGCTCCATGGCCTCTGCCTCAGGTGCTAGAGTGGCTCTGGTTGCAACAGAGTGACACCCTGGATGGGCAGAGCATCGGGCCCTGGTTGGCATGCAGGCTGGATCCCGGTCGGGCGCATGCGGGAGTCTGTCTGACTGCCTCACCGTTTCCAGCTTCGGAAAAATACAAAAAAAAAAAAAAAGAAAAAAGAAAGAAAAAAAAATTTAATATGGAGCAATGCCAAACACACAGTGGGTTGGTCAGTTAACTTCTTTGGAAGTGATGAAATGGTATGCCACATATATCTAAACAAATAGAAAAAGGTGGAGTTTAGCCTCTTCTCTTTTGAACTCATTGGTGGTGATGAGAAGACAGTACCTCTCCTTAAATATAAATATATCTAAACATATCCTATATCCATGCTTATATTTATATCTAATTTCCATTGAAGACAAAAAGAGAAGAGCAAAGAGTACTGGTTTAACTTGAAACATTCAAGTTAAAACAATTTCCATAATATTACTAATTGAAAGAATAAAAGGTAAAGTTTTGGAATGTAATGGTTGACAAAAATATGTCTTATTCAGTTGATTTTTTTTGACTCAATTATTCTTTGCTGTCTTAGGTGAATGCTTTATACTACTGTTGTATAAATTTGATGTTCAATAAACAGCTACCATTAAGCTTGCATATTATGAACACATAATGGCTTTAAAAAGTAGAGTGACAGAGAATTATTTAGAGGGATGCCTGGCATTATTACAAAGAGAAATATTTTCTTTGCTTTGAATGTTAAAGCTTGTCAGTATAGATCTAGGAAGAGGAATAATCTAGAAACATCTAGCACAGTTGACTGTATGACTCTATGTTCTTAGTTCATCTATAGTTTTCAATGACCCAAACTTTGACCCAAACTCCAATTTTCTGTCTTTAAAATACCTATAAATACTTTTGCAACATTGAAAATATGATAACATAAAATAGCAGTGCTCTTTCTTCACAAATAATTCTCTTTATAACTTCTTCATTTGTTGATTGTTACCATATTATTTTTAGTCTCATAAAACAGCAATTTTCAACTTTTTTTATCTCATGGCATACATAAACTAATTACTAAAATTCTGTGGTGCACCAAAAAAAATATTTTTTTTCCCATCTTACAAAAAATATATATAATTTTGATTTATTCTCACTGGATTGCTATTATTGTGTTAGCAGTTGTCATTTGTTTTATATGACAATCTAAGCAAAAAGAGGCCAGTACTCCTGACTAAATAGTTATGTATTGGGTGTTTGAAAACTTCTTGTAACACACTGGTTGAAAACCACTGTCCTAAAGTCATCTTTTTTTGGGTTGTGTTCTAACATCTACTATTTATTTACTCTAATGGACCTTTCTTTTGAAATTTCTTTTAGTGATATTCTTTCTCATCCAAGAATCATCGAGGTGTTGATTCTGGATACTAAATCATTATAAAAACTTTTTTCCATCAATCTTTCTGGGTGCAGTTTGTGGGGTATGTGTATGTGTGTGTGTATCTGCACATACCCCTGTGTTTCTAACTAACCTTATTATATAATAATAATAGCCTACATTTATTTTGTACATAATATATATCAGGATCTCTTTTATGTATTTTATATGTATTAACTCATTTAATTATCACAAGAATTAAAAGAGGATGCACTATTGCTATTTTTATTTTTCAAATGAGGAAACAGAGGCACTAAGAAGTTAAGTGACTTTTCTAAACTCAAATATAATAAATGAAAAAGCTGGGGCTGAAGCCAAGCAGTCTAGCATCAGAGTCTGAACTCTTAAACTTTTTTTTTATATTGTCTCTTCTGTTGTTAATGGATCACACCACGCTATAACTAAAAATCCCTCAGCCTGCCTGTGACATAAGGTACAAACTCATTTGTCTCATTTTCTTGACTTTCCATAATACGGCCCTTCTCAATACATCCAGCTCTGTTTGTCGCTGCAGTCTAACATATGTAGTGTGTTATACTGCTTGCTTCATTTTCTCAGTTACCAAAATTCAATTTTCTTCTCAAGCTGCAATGAACTTGCTTTCTCTTGGAGTGATATTTTCTTGTTCCTGTATCTTGGCAAACAATCTCCACTCTGGCTTGGCCCCAGATATCATGTATCCATGGACTGCCTGTCCCTTCTCTGACTCTTCTCCAGAGAAGAAACCTCTCTAGGGAGAGAGAAATGGCATGAACAAAGATACAGAAGGGTAGTCCACTTTGGTTCGTTATTCCTATCATCCTTTAAACCAAAGCTCAAATATGATTTACCTGATGAATCTATCATTGATAATAGTCATAAAAAATAGAAGTTTCATACAAAGTATATAAATGATCAAAGCCTTTCCTTTTGAAATTAAAAAAACTGAAGCATATTGCATTTAAATAATTGACCAAATTTTCATAGATTATAAGTAAAAAACTGGAACAGAAACCTGGTTTTCTGGACTCCTAAACCACTATCCCTATGCCTCTCTAAGAATTCCCTAGAGTCACTGTAAGAAACCAATTGGATGCTCCATTCTTCCTCCTCGTGCTAACCTAATCATTGGGTTCCATTGCAAAGTTACAACAGAAAGATCTATGGCTAAAACAATTTTAAACTCAATGTGCTGTACCAAGGATCAGCAAATCATGACCTGTGGGCCCAATCTGGCCCTCCACCTGTTTGTGTGTGACTGTGCAGCTAAGAGTGATTCTCATATGTTTAGTGTTTCAAAAAACAAAAGTGAAATAATATTTTATGAAACATCAAATTATATAAAATTCAAATTTTAATGTCCATAAATAAAGTAGTATTGGAATGTAACACACTTACTGGTTTACGTATGGTCTATGACTGCTAATAGGAGCAGAGTTGAAGGGTTGTTTCAGAGACTACATGGTCCAAACAGCCTCAAATGTTTTCTTTCTTTTGTTACAAAAAATAATCTTTTTAAAGTTACAGTTGACATACAATATTATTTTAACCCCAATAAGTTTAGTACTCATCTATTACCATATGTAGTTATTAGGGTATTGTTAGCTCTATTCCCTATGAATCCTCAAATATTTCCTAACTGGTCCTTTACAGAATGAGTTGCTTACTTCTGTGTTGCACCATGTTAGAGAAACTTGTTTCACTGGGCTCTTCTTTCTCTGAACTTCCATACCAAAAATTTACATCATGCATTCTACTTTTGTGCACCAGACTTCAAAGTTTCATGAGGGCAGGAGTGGGATTTTATGCAGACATTTTACTTCCTTCTCACTTACATAAATAGTTCTTAACAGTATTGATTGAAGGTCAATTTTTGAATGTACAACAAATACTCACAGAACTTAGCTAAATCAAAAGTATTATATTAGTTTCCTGCAGAGTCATGGAAATTGCATTAGTTTTCTCAGGCTGCCATGACAAAATACACAGGCTGGTGGCTGAAACAATAGCAACTCACTTCTCACAGTTGTGGAGGTGAGGTGTCGGGGTTGGTTTCTCTTGAGGCCTCTCTCTCTTTGGCTGGTAGATTGAATCCCTCTGTGTCTTCTCTGTGTAGGAGGCTGGGGTGTCTCTTCCTCTTATTATGAAGAATCTGGTATTGGATTAGGGCCTCACTGTTATGAGCTCATTAGGCTTATTTACTTTCATAAAGGCCTTATTTCCAAATACAGTTGCATTGGGGATTAAGGCTTCAATAAGCTAGTTTTGGGGGAGACATAATTCAGTTATAAAAGATATCAACTGATACACTTTTAGGATGTCCTGTTTTAATCATATTATGATATATTAGAGCAGAAATTAAAAGGTCAATAAGCATAATACAATGGTTTTATTGTCAGATTGAAAAACACCAGTTTGACATTTAATACCCGATAATATCAATTATTACTACTGCCTCTAACCATGCTGGGTTTGATTGACTGACTACATTTATATTCTCACTCCTTATGTCTCAGATGCAAGGGCCTCATATTTCTCCAAATCACATAAAAGAACAAAGCACCACACTGAACACCTAGAAGGAAAAGGAGAAAAAAAAAACAGTGTAAATTTTAAGAGTATTTTCAATATTTTTTTTTAATGAGAGGAGAGACAGATTTCTGTGTGTGCCCCTATTGGGATCCACCAGGCAAGCCCACTAGGGGGTTATGCTCTGCCCATCTGGGGCCATTATTCAGCAATGAAGCCATATTTTTAGCCCCTGAGGTAGAGGACACAAGCCATCCTTAGCACCTGAGGCCAACTCACTGGAACCAATGGGGCCATTGCTGTGGGACAGAAAGTGAGAGAAAGAAAAAAAAAAAGAGAAATGGGGAAAGATGGATAAGCAGATGGTCACTTCTCCAGTGAGCCCTGATTGGGAATCAAACCTAGGACAACCACATGCCAGGCCAACACTCTTACCACTGAGCCAACCAGCCAGGGCTTAATATTTTGGAATGTCATTAGAACATTCTTCTCTAACCTTAAGTGGGAGTTATCAGCAGAGAACATCAAAAGAAAAAATAATCAGGCAGGATCCTGTCCTTGCCAGTGGTGTCTCAGCTGTTTAGGATAGAACAGCAATCAGAGGCTATCCAGAGAGACTGGTTTCCTGGGCTGTTTTAGGTCCAGCTAATATTTTGTCTAAAATAGTGTGTTTTTTTAGGGGGAAAACTGGGTGTCTTTTTCTTATAAAATTTTGAAAATATGTAATTTGATAAAGAATAATACTTAAGATTTTGAGGTAAGAAAAAATAAAATTATTTTTAAACTTAAAAGTAAAACAAAATTGGCCTAACCTAAAGAACATATGGAAGAACACATTTCTGAATTGCATACTGCTAAAAAAAATTATTCTACATCTCAGTATTTTCCCTCTACCATGGTTATGCCAATTTCAGTTCCAAATATGTAAATCTCACCACTAAGGCATCAGAGAGTGTGGTTGTTCAAACAACATCACACCAAAGATTTCTTGTCATTGCCAAAGTTTGATTTCTTGTGGTTCTAGGTCTCTCCTTTCAAGTCATTCGTGGTTGCATGAAATGATGGCAATGAAGGCAGAGATAGAAGTAGGTGTGTGTATATGTGTGTGTGTGTGTGTGTGTGTGTGTGTGTGTGCTCGCGTGCACGTGTGTTATTGGTATTGGTAAAGAGGTGCGTTTACCTCTTTTGAAAAAAACGTGAAAAGCAAAGTTTTTGATAGTTTACTTAGAAGACAATAGACTTCATTTAAAGAGATTGTGGTTGAAAGCATGGTCTTTGGAAATAGCAAACAGACCTGGATTACAGTCTGAGATCTGTGGTATGCCAGCTGAGAGACCTTGGGGACTGGCTAACTTTGCCTTATCTAACCTATTTACAATAAAAAAAAATTGCTACAACTGCATGGATAAATTTTAAAAACATTTTATTCCACAACTAGAAGTTGCAAAAACAGTGCAAAAAATAGTTTAAAAAATGACCTCATTTAACTTTAAGTAATGCAAAATAGTTAGATATTAGAAAATAATATAAAATATTTACTTAATGCACAAATAGTTACAAGAATAGTACATTTTTCAGTGGATAGTGTCATGCAATTTTATCATATGCACAGATTTGTATAGCCACCACTTAATTGGAACATAGATTTGTCTCATCATCACTTAGAAACTCTCAAGAGTGGATTTAAATGTTGATTCACTCTAATAACTAAGATACTCATATAACTTTTAGGATTTTTCTACCTCTAAGAATCTTAATTGCATACTTAGGTAGGGTCTTTCTTGTTATAAGACATTTTATATTAATATCTAGAAAGTGTTTAAAATCAGGTCTTTTGGAACTGACAAAAAGATTTGTTGAACATATCTGAGTTCACTCTTTATAACAAGAGGAATACTTGATTTGCTATACTAGAATAGACTCTGCAGGTCAAAGCTAAGTTCTGATATAACTGGAGAATTAGTGTTAACTTTAATTTCTTTGTTCATCTAGCCTACATACACTTCTGAGTGTTCTGTGTGGTTAGATCTGTGTTGACTAGCTATCTTTTTCTTCTTCTTTTTCTTCTTCTTCCTCCTCCTCCCCCTCCTCCTCCCTCCTCCTCCCCCTTCTCCTCCTCCTAATCCCCTTCTCCTTCTTCTTCTTCTTCTTCTTCTTCTTCTTCTTCTTCTTCTTCTTCTTCTTCTTCTTCTTCTTCTTCTTCTTCCTCTTCCTCTTCCTCTTCCTCTTCCTCTTCTTCTTCTTCTTCTTCTTCTTCTTCTTCTTCTTCTTCTTCTTCTTCTTCTTCTTATTCTTCTTCTTCTTCTTCTTCTTCTTCTTCTCCTTTTCCTTCTCCTTCTTCTTCTCATTCTTATTCTTATTCTTTTGTTACAGAGACAGAGAGAGAGGGACAGATAGGGACAGACAGGCAGAAAGGGAGAGAGATGAGAAGCATCAATTCTTCGTTGTGTCACATTAGTTTTTCATTGATTGCTTTCTCATATGTGCCTTGACCAGGGGCTACAGCAGACTGAGTGACCCCTTGCTCAAGCCAAAGACCTTGGGTTCAAGCGGATGAGCTGTTCTCAAACCAGATAAGTCTGCACTCGAGCCAGCAACCTTGGAGTTTCAAACCTGGGTCCTGTGCTTCACAGCCTGATGCTCTATCCACTGTGTCACCTCCTGGTCAGGTGACTGGCCATCTTCTTAACTTCAGGGCTAGTATTTTCTAGGTCACATAGTTCTTAGACATTGCTAATCTATGCTAGGCTGCATACATTAAAGTTCTTTCTTTTATGATCTCATTTGTTTTTTAACAAATATTTACTGGTACTTGCTCTGTGATGAGCATAGAGCTAGATGTCTATGACACAGAGGTGAATCTCTGCTCTCTTGAAGGCTGGGATCCAGTAGGAATGTAGGACTAGAAGATAAGTGACTATAATACTAAAAGGTGGTTTTAGGGAATGATAAAGTGATATGTAGTCCCCAGGAAGGTTAACTAGCCTGGACCTGTAAGAATCTTGAGAGATTTCACCAATAAAATGACATTTAGGCTGAATTCTGAAAACTCCAAAGAAGTTATTTAGGCAAAGAGAAAGGGAAAGGAAGTCACAGATATAGAAGTGAAACTGAAACACACAAAAAAGGTATACCTGGTATGGGTGCAAATTAGAGTAGGCAATGGCGGAGAGGAAGTCAGAGAGGAGGGCTGCATCACACACACAGGGACATTCCTGAGTTTTATTTAAGGAGGTTGTGGTTTCACTCTCTCTGCGGGGTGTCTCTCAGTGTATCCTGACTGAAAGGACAAGGAGCCTCCATATGCACAGAGGAGCATCAGCACGCAGCACTGAGCTTGGATTCTAGAATGCTCCTGTTCTTCCTGTGATTCTGTAACTTTTACCCTTGCTTTCTTCTGATTTGGTTTGATTCCTTTTAACTTAAAGGAAACCTCCCAAATGAGTTGGTGGTTGTTCAAATTATATTCATTTCTATTTTTAATGAACTTTTATATGACTGTTTCTTTAAAACAAACTCACATTCAGAGAAACAAAGTATCCAGAGCCAGTTTACTTTTTCATGCAAAATAGAAAATCTATAAGAAGTGATCCAGATACTAAAATACTCACATAGGATTTTCAAAATATAGCACAGGAAAGGGTAGAATGCTTCAAACAAGAATTGTGTTTCTAGAGGAAAAAGAGAAATGATAAACTAAAACAGCTCTCAGGACACAGATTTTATAATGTCTGATGCCAGTTGGCTACAATAAAGTATTAATTTTATTATAGCCTTTGAAAAGAAGCCTACACTCCAAGTGATTAGAAAGATGTAAAAATTTGACTTCAGTTTTCTGCAGTACAGAGATTTTTCTCATTTTGCAGCCATCTGGTATGGCTATAGCTTTGACCTTCTTTCATGTCATTCTTCCAGAGGTTACTCTGAACTCTATCTTGACGTTCTTTTCTCAGAGTATTTTTGAAGCAACTACATGACTTAAATGTTCCTAGTGGGGTTAAACTCCTATTTTGCCTTTAAAACAAGGATTTCAAAAGGGCATTTTTGCACACTTCTAGCTACCATTTTGTTAACATTTCTTTGACTTAACAACTCTCTTTTTCAGTGTTCACTATGGGGAAACATAAATTTGGTAATTCATCCAAAAGACCACACAAGGGGAAAATCTTTCCATCCCCTGAACTTATCAAAATAAATGTCATTTTGTTTGGGAGAGTTCTGTGTACTAGATTTAGCCAGCAATTGCATAGATTAAGTACTCAGGGCATAGAATTTGCCACTATCTCCTAGTAATAAACCCATCTCTTAGAAGAGCTATCAGGATTTCCCTCATTACTGCTTATCTGTCCTGAGTCTTCTCACTGTCACCAGTAACTCCATGGAGAAAATAAACACATGCAAACCCAGCCCCCAAAATTTGACACAGCACACAGATATTCAGCTCAATGGTGGCTACATAAGGCAGAAGTTTGAGCTTTCACTCATTTATTGGTTTATTAAACAAAAAAATATTGAACATATATTAAATGCATGAAATGAAGGCAACTAATTATCCATATGATACTAGATATGCAATACATGCAATACACTTGTTTAAATTTTCAATGTCACTCCAAGTTAAATGAATGTGTATATAAAATTATTTCTTCTAAAATAAAAGTATTTTGAGGGCTTGGTGTCTACTGTGTATAGGTTTAATATGATTTCAAATCCACTGGTTTATGATTTCAGAGAAGTTGTTTTATTCTACTTGTTTATTGCAAAGACCAAAAAAAAAAGTGGTTTCAAGAAGTCAATTTGTTTTGACATAAGTATGAAGTAAGGTGCCAGAATATTATCATCTTACATCTGTTGTGCACATTGATAAGTACCTAAGTGGCCTAGTTCATTAGGTACTCTACTAGGGCCTTATCAATAAAAACATGTAAAGAATCAGTGGTAGCAAGTGGAAAGTTAGACTATATATACTGAGAGTTTGTGAGGACTATTTGAGAGTTTCAGTCTGGGCAAGGTACACTTGGCTGACCTAAACAGCTCTCTGAAAATCTTGAAACACTTGGTGCTTGGCCGAAGTGACTTTTGTGGGCAGTGGTGCTAAAAAGTGCAGTGATCTCTAATATGATGACACTCAGAGAAGTTTAGCCTGCTCACCAATACCTCTTCATTCCCTAGCAGCATGCTCTAGCAACATGAGACTTTTGTTTTGCACTGACAGGTGGATGTAACTCATAGTTGTCTAAGCCATCTCCCCAGAAACCAAACTCATATAAAAGAAACACTTCTAAATTTGGACTTAATTCCTTTCACTTCCTTTTGCCTAGAACAAGAGTGTAATTAATCTGTCATTTGTATGGAGTACATTGTTTCTTTATTTAGCTAATTAAGAGATATTATTCTGTATGTAATGGCTTGTAAAATTATTTTAATTTCCACAATGAACCTGTGCTAAATAAATTGCTGACAGACAGAATCTGTCTCTGAGTATAACTTTACTATATCCCTCAACACAAAATGAAACATTCTCTCAACTTAAAAGTATCTTATAATGTTTTTTTTCAATAGTTTGTCTTATAAGCAATGATCACTTTTTATCTCATAGGCCTCTATATATGATTTAGATTATTTAAGATGTCTATTTATAATAAAAATAAAGGTAAGATTTGCTAATACATTTGATTAGGCAGAAAATCAATGCGGACCGTGTAAGCTGCAAAGTTCCCCCCATCCCTGAGCTGAATTGACCATCTGGAGAGATGACCAGCATTAGCCATCCACACTAATTAAATTAGCTAACTCACTCCTACCCTAATCTATATAGTGATACCAGAAAATCAGACTGACTACTCAATATTTTTTTCCGATTGATTCAATCTTAATAATAATTTTACTGTCAAATGTTTAATTTCAATCTATTTTTAAGAAAAAATATGAAGCATTTATTGTTCAGTGAATTTAGTACATCACATGAAAACAATCTCTACTGAGAGAGACATATGAAATTATAGATAGAGCCATAGAAATGAAGCAATTTTGATTCCTCTGAGGTTGGTATTTTCCCAATGTTGAATTCTCATTTAAATTAATTCCTTTTTGAAGAAGAATGGTCTGAGTAAACTAAAAATAACTCCTACTACAGTCATATAGAGTAACAAGTTTCCAGGTTTAAGACTAGAAGAGAAATAGGTTGTTTGTACAAGTTCTCATTCTTGTTATGATTGTTGTTACGAGAATGGATTCCTGTTGTGCCATTTTCTGTTCCTTTGTCATGTTTTGTCACAAGAACAAGACACGGGAACCTCAATGGCTAGTGCTATCTATGAAAGGCAGTAAACTATTCTGCTTTAACCTTTATAGTCTTGTTTTGATTGACTAGCTATTCTACCCCTTTCTCCTAAGTTACCAATGGTGTTAACAGAAAAGAGGAGAAATGGCTGCCTAATCAAATGGGAGAACATTAAAAAGGTCAAGGCAGTGGACTTAGCTTCCACAGCATGGATGAAACATTTTTTAAAGAAATAAAACCTTATTTTTGTGACAAAGATTGTTATAAGAATAGAAAATGTCAGATCAAGAATCTATTCTTGTACAATGATTGTGATGGGAATGAAAATAGTGCACACTTTTACCTTTTCTTTTTATGATCTTAGCAAAGTAACTTCATGTGGTGCTGCTTAGGAGCTGAACTTGAGAATTCTGAAACCGGGGGAGAAATCAAAAGGAATTGTAGAGGCCCTAATGCAAGAAGAATCAACATTTCAGTGACCACCCAAGGTATTGACTTGTCTCAGTTACAGAATATGGGTGGTTTTAAGGAAAAGTCTGGTCAAATTGGTCTGCAGATTAACCACATAGAGTTAAACAGGAATTATATTTCAATGCTTACATTTCTTTTGAAGTATCAAACTGTGAACCTTTATTTTGTAAATAATAAAACTTATTCTAAGTACATGGAAACTGATAAGTAGATCATTCAAAAAACACAATACTGATTTTTATTTTTTCTGTGACTACAAATAACAAATGGCCTAATATTTCTTTCTGGGTAACCTTAAGCCAAAACTTTCAGTTAACTCAAATACTATTGAATTGAATTGAATGGAACGGAATTTAAAAATTATTGTAAGAAGTATCACTGTACAGTAGTAGCCCCTCCCAGATTTTAATTGAATTCAAATGACATTTCAATATCTATGACAGTTAAGATATTATTACTAAATTAATGATATAATTAGGAAAGTAATACTTAAGATTGTTTTGTGTTCACTGAATAAACACAACCAAGTAATAAAATGAAAATCTTTTTTCTATCTTTCTAACTCGATAGACCCTATGCTTCAGTAGTTAAGTTTGTACCTAACACTTGCAGCCAGAACTGTGACTCTGGGGCTCTGTAACTCCACTCTCTGCTCCATGGCTTTTTCCATAGCAACGTAACACTGCCTGAAGTTTACAAGAGACAAAAAAAGAAAAAAAAAAAAAGAAGGAATTTTTATTGTTTTATAATTGACGTATAACATTAGATTCATTTCAGGTGTAATAGCTGTATATGTTGCAAAATGATTACCACAATAAGTCTAGTTAATATCTGTCACCAACCCTGTCTGGTTGGTTCAGCAGTAGAGCATTAGCCCGGCACGTGGAAGTGCCAGGATAGTTTCCTGGTCAAGACACACAGAAGAAGTGAACATCTGCTTCTTCACCCCTCTCCCTCTCCCTTCTCTCTATCTCTCTCCTCCTCTCTCACAGCCATGGCTCAGTTAGAACAAGTTGGTCCCAGACGCTGGGGATATCTTCATGGTCTCCCCTCAGGTGCTAAAATAACTCAGTTGCCAAGCAATGGAGCAATGGCCCCAGATGGGCAGAGCATTGCCCCATAAGGAACTTGCCAGGTAGATCCCAGTTAGGGGGGTGCATGCGAGAGTTTGTCTTTCTGCCTCCGTTTCCCACTTTAAAAAAATTAAAATAAAATAAAAAATAAAAAAAATAAAGAAACATCTGCCACCATACACAGTTACTATATTTTTCATGTAACGAGGACTTATGAGATCTACTTTTTTAGAAAATTCCAAATATGCCATACATTATTATCAACTATAGTCATTATGCTGACATTACATTCCCAGGACTTATTTTTTTTTACAAACAAGGAAGTTTATACCTTTTGGAGCCCTTCACCCATTTCTTCCTGCCTCACATAAAACATTCCACCCTTGCTTCTAGCAATCACCAATCTGTTGTCTGTATCTATAATGTCATTTTTTTTGTTTTATGTTTTTTAAATTCCACATGTAAGTGAAATCATATGGTACTGACTTATTTCAAGGTCCACCTATGTTGCCCCAAATGTCATATTTATGATTTTTTATTAACCTTATACATTTTGGGAAAGAAAAATCAATAACAGATTGTGACTTTCAAATCCAAAATATATGATTTTGATTATTAGAATTTTTTATAATTATAAATAAGTTTTATGAACAGTGAGCAGCAAATTTATCAATCACAACTTGAGACAACTAAACTTACTTATTCTAGAGAATTTTGGATTTTTTTTCATTTGTGGGAAGATCAGGCTGAATCTTAGCTTTAAGCATAAACATTAGTTCCAAAATGATTGTCCATAAACTATAGTGGTATTTGCATTACATTTACTATATTACAAAATCAGAAAACCCTGCAATGTCTGGTGTACACAGACTTGGGAAACAAACCAGTATAGTTCAGTTCAAATTCCTACATGTATTGGACTTTTAAGTTTGATCACAGTATAAATACAGAGGAAAATTCTTTAGCTGTAGTTCAGACCGTCAACTCCATCAACTCTTTGAAGGAAAGGACCATGCCTGTTCCCTCCCAGCATGTGGTGTGAAATCTAGTAGGTACTCAATGAATGAATGAATAGATGGCTATGTTAATTAGACACTTATAACTCGTTAGGCTCCGAAGGACCTAACATTTCACACACTCAAATATGGGAGGCAGCTCCATTACAACTTTTCAGGGAGAGCTCCCATGATCTTAAATGTCAATGAAGCATTTTGAATAATGCCTGTTTCAGAGTGGGCATAATAAAACCCCCTTCAGGGAAAGAGCAGTAGTTGTTATTTTGAAAGTAGGCATTCATATTTCTGCATATGGTTTTGGAAGACCCTTTCTCACAAATGACTATCGCCCTTCTTCAGGATGACTCCAAAATTCTACAAAAGAGCCCAAGAAATGAGGCCATGAACCAGTTATGATGCAAGTAACTCTGGGAGTGTTAACACTCAATACCTTAAACATTATTTTGACTTTGGTATAACTCACTTACCAGGTCCTGTGCTGCAAAACAAGCAGGTGATTGTGACTGAGGATACTGGAAACAGAGAAGTTGGGGACCTAGAGTCATACTTCATATTCACAATTTGGAGGGCAAAGTTATATTGTTAGAATCATTAGAATTAATGCAAATGACTTTCCTGTATGAAAGTGGCAATACTTTTAAAAAAATAGAATTTAATTTTCTCCTTCTTGTTTTGTGTTTTTGCCTGGACTAACTTCCTGCCTAATTACCTAAAGTGCTCATCAGTATTAATAGCACACTGGGGAGTTTTTCTTTCTTCCTTAAAGGCATAGTCTCAACTAGTCAACCACTAACCCAGAGGTATTCAAAACCAGGAAAATCTAATGTGTGCTTTCATTTATCATTTTAATTCTTTCTGCTCTACAAGGGAGACACATTTTTCTCTCTTAGTCTTATTAACTGTTGAAAAGAGCATTTATATTCTTAATTTATGTTCTGAAAGCATGTCAGTTTTTGTCTTTGTCATTTAGAAACCATGATTCACAAATAGGGTTGAGTATATTAGTTGTAAGAGGTATACCCTTGGAGTGGCCCATGGTTTGATGTAAAAGCAGAAATGTACCTAACATCTTGGGGGCAAGCAAAATATTTTTAAACTACTTGAAAGGGACTTTGATATGATCTGAAATCCTTTGGCTAACTGAAGGTCAAATCAGATTCAGTGGCTTAAAAGCCAGTGTGAATGATTAGAGATCATCTATCTTTTTAGCAGAAGCCCATTTGTTCTAACCTCCTGCCTAATTTTATGTGAATAGTCACACTGACTTTTATTTCTTCACAGTCTCATGAGTTTTTTTTTAAATCTAACGTCAAAGGATCTGATTTATAGGGTAGCTTTTTAGCACAGTAATTCTTGCTTTAAACTATCCTAATTTTATTATAAAAATGCAAAATCACTTCTACAGATTTATTCCAGATGAAAAATTTAAAGACTCTAAGAGTTAAGAACATATGAAGGGTCATGATGGAAAAGAAGCAGCTGACTGATGGAGGAGATGCACCATAATCTTCCTTTTATAAACATGGTTTTGAGAAATTTAAATTATTCTGTCTTACCTTTTCCTGGATGAATATTAATTATAAACTCTTCTAAAACAAGGAGAAAAAGATGTTTTTCTACCTATCATCTCTCTTTAATTCAGCAAAAGGATTGCCCTAATTCTCCTTTCAGCTACAGAGTAGTGTGGAGGAAATTCACTGTTAGTATCAGCGTCTAGATTTGACAAAGACCAAAGACACTTGTTAACTGAGTTTGGTCCAAATAGAGAAACCCACGTGGCAAAATCCATGATTTTTGTTCATACAGCTTCAGCTTATATATGATCAATGACATGAATTTATTTACCTTTTCAAGAAAACCCACTTTATTTTGAATAACTCATTGTTAGAATTTTTTAAAATCAAATTCAAAACTTCTTTTCTGTAATTTCCAGCTTTTACATTTGATTCTGCTTTCTGGTACATTATTGAATAAATTGAATTTCTCATGCAGACTATTCATATATGTGGCATGCTCAGTTTCCAAACCAAATATTCTAAGCTTATTCAGCTGTTTCTCATATGTAATGATTGAAATCCTTGTCTTTTTTGCCTCTCTCTGGATGCACTCTAGAATGCCAATGTCATTCCTAAGGTACATTGGCCGGAACTTAACATATGTATCCAAATGTCATCTGAATAATGAAGAGTACAATGATTCTTTCACCTCCTTTAAACAGGAAACTATACTTCATATGAGGTAGCCTAAATTACTATGTCCTTTTCACACTTGCTAACTGAGCTTATGATTATCTAAAAACCCAAGTATTTTCCATCAAGAATGCCTGACAAACCAGCACCTCTTTCTTCTGTATTAGTGCTAGCCCTTGAGGAAAAAATAATTATATTAAAGACATTGTTAACGTTCTTATAAGGTTATAAGATGACTTTAGAATCAACAGATCTGATTCCTAAGTTTTACAGAGAAGAAATTTAAATTTCAGAGAAAATAAGTGCATTGACCAAAGAACATGTGGCAGTGTGCTTAGGGAAAGCTAGTGCCTAGGTCTTTTAAAAAAATTATTATTATTATTTATTTTTAATTTTATTTTAATAGTTTTTTAACTTTATAATTAGAGGTGACACACAGTATTATATCAGTTTCAGGTGTATGGCATGGTGATGAGACATTTACGTAACTTACAAAGTGATAACCTCAATAATCTTGTAACCACCAGACACTATACATAGTTATTGTTTTTATAAAGTTATTGACTATATTCCCTATAATATGCTTTACATGTCCATGACTATTTTGTAACTACAACTTTGTACTACTTAATACCTTTCTCTTTCTTACTCTAAATCCCCTTCCCCTGGCAACTGCCAAAACTTTCTGTCTATGAGTCTCTTTTCTGTGGGTGGAGCGCAGAGCGCATTCCTAACAGCTGTGGCTGATGCAATGCTGTGAGAATACTCCAGCTCCCAGAACCCTCCTGGGAACACCCAGGAAGGGAGCTCGCCCACAATAAGGAAGAGACTTAGTGCCAACCACACAGCTCCCTGATCTTTTCAGCCATTGGCTATGAAGGACACGCTGTAACATCCTATTGGCTGAACCATGTATATAAGCTAGTTTACTTCCTGAATAAAGTGGATCTGCATCACTGAACCTGGTCCCTGGAGTCGGGTCTTTGTGAATCCATTATCCTCACCCCCAGGAGGACTTGTCCACAAATGGCGCCCAACATGGGGCAGGGACCTAACCGGCATCCAAGGGACGGGTGAGTGACCCTCTGCAATGGGAGACCTTCTTCCCCATTCTTGAGCCCCGCAGGCTCGAGCCCTGCATGCCCTATTGCAGAGTAGGTGAGTTAAAGTTAGTGAAAAAGGATCTTTGTACTTACTGGGAGATCCTCTCTGGTTTCAATCCTTGGCTCTGGCACACACCTCTTTGGGACCCTGATACTTGGGCCCAAGCTTTCTGGAGCATCCATTTGGCTGAAGTACATAGGGGACAAACCTTCCCTCTCAGCCTCATTCCTGCCCTGCTAGTGATACATGCCTGCCTGACCAGTGCTCCTGCTGGGGACCCTCTGCCAATGCCAAAAATATTACAGGCTACCTCTCTCTCTCTGAGGAGCCCCTACCTCCCTATTTGCCCCCCTCCACTGAGAAGGAAAGTAGTTTAGCCTCCAAGTTTGACAAAATTGTGGCTGAGTGCACAGAAACAAAACCAACTGAATTGCTAACTGCACCATCAGCTCTGCTGCCGGAAAAAGCGGAAGTCGCTACTTCTGCATTCCCTGCCGAGGCTCAATGCCCCCCTCAGCCTCTCAGACGCATTTTCTAGTCTGTCTGCCTTGTGTATTTTTCTGTATCTCTTGCTCTCTCTCTCCCTCTCCCCTCTCTCTGAAATGACGCTGGAAGGACCCAGCCATGGCACAGTGGCGGGGATCACATCCTCTTCTAACACAAGGGAGAGGTTATGCTTGTGTTTTTCAGCTAATTTGAATCCCAGAAATCCCCCAAGCTACTTGACAGGGTTTCTTGGGCACCTACTAAATGGTTCAGTCTTCACCTATCCAAAGCCACAGCCCTGGCCTTCTCTACACCGACTACACCTGAGGGGAAGAGGTCCTCAGCACTCCAGAAGAAGACCTCATGGCCAGCATGTGCGCCCCATCACCTGGAGAGATGTGGAGGCTTTAGTGGGGCAGGTCCAGAGAGTGGCCCTGGTGGGCCCCCAGGCCCTGGTGCTCTGTTCTTGCTTCTGTGTGCTACAGTGACCACTGACTCCCCATGTCTGGGCTGCTTTTCCCCACCCTGGCATTATCCTGCCCGTAGAGACAGCAACAGCAAACTGTCATTCATCAAGTCCAATTGGCCTTAAATAAAAGAGAAGGGGGAAATGTGGGTGGAGCGCAGAGCACAATCCTAACAGCTGTGGCTGATGCAATGCTATGAGAATACTCCAGCTCCCGAACCCTCCTGGGCATACCCAGGAAGGGAGCTCACCCACAATAAGGAAGTGACTCAGTGCCAACCATGCAGCTCCCTGATCTTTTCAGCCATTGGCTATGACGGACACACTGCAACATCCTATTGGCTGAACCCATGTATATAAGCTAGCTTACTTCCTAAATAAAGTGGATCTGCATCACTGAACCTGGTCCCTGGAGTCAGGTCTTTGCATCTCCATTGTCCTCACCCCTGGTAGGACTTGTCCATACTGTTCTGTATGCTTATTTTGTTTTCTTGATTCCACATATAACTGAAGTCATCTGGCATTTCTCTTTCTCTGCCTGACTTATTTCATTCAGCACAATACCCTTCAGGTCCGTCCATGTTGATGCAGATGGCAAGATTTCATTCTTTTTGTGTATGTGTATGTGTGGCAGAGACAGAGAGAGTCAGAGAGAGGGACAGATAAGGACAGACAGACAGGAAGGAAGAGAGATGAGAAACAGCAATTCTTCTTTATGGCTCCATAGTTGTTCACTGATTGATTTCTCATATGTGCCTTGACCAGGGGGCTACAGCAGACCAAATGACCCCTTGCTCGAGCCAGCGACCTTGGGCTCAAGCTGGTGAGCCTTGCTCAAACCAGATGAGCCCACACTCAAGCTGGCAACCTCAGAGTCTCGAACCTGGGTCCTCCACATCTGAGTCTGATGCTCTATCCACTGCGCTACCGCCTGGTCAGACAAGATTTCATTCTTGATATGGCTGTCATGTTCCATTGTATATACGTACCACTTCTTTATCCATTCATCTATTGATGTACATTTAGGTTGCTTTTATATCTTTGCTATTGTAAAAAATGCTACAATAATATATAGATATATATGTCTTTTTGATTTGGTATTTTGGATTTCTTTGAATAAATACTCAGTATGAAATTGCTGGGTCTTTTATTGTCTCTTCTCTATAGCTTTTGTTTTAAAGTCTGTCTTGTATAAGTTACTCTAGCTTTTCTTTTTCTTTTCTTCTTTTTTTTTTTGTGAGACAGAGAAAGAGAGGGACAGACAGACAGGAAGGGAAAGAGATGAAAATCATCAACTCATAGTTGTGGTACCTTAATTATTCATTGATTGCTTTCTTCTATGTTCCTTGACTAGGAGGCTCCAGCCAAGCTAATGACCCCTTGCTCAAGCCAGCAACCTTGGGCTTCAAGCCAGTGACTTTTGGGTCATGTCTATGATTCCATGCTCAAGCCAGTGACCCCAAGCTCAAGCCGACAACCTCGGGTTTCAAATGTGTGTCCTCAGCATCTCAGGCCCACGTACTATTCACTATGCCACTGCCTGCTTAGGCTTTTATTTCTATATTCATGAAATATCTTTTACCATTCTTTTACTTTCAGTCTGTGTGCATCTTTTGATCTGAAATGTCTCTAGTAGACACGTATGTAAGGGTCTCGTTTTCTTATCCATCTACTTTATGTCTTTTGATTGGAGCACTTAATATATTTACATTTAAAGTAATTGTTGACAGATATAATTATTTCCATTTTATTATTTATAATTTTTTAATCTTTTTTTTCTTCTTCTTCTTAATGAAGTCTCTTTAACATTTCATATAATACTAGTTCAGTGGTGATAAACTCCTTTAGGTTTTTCTTGTCTGGGAAGCTCTTTATCTCTGCTTTCATTCTAATGGTAACTTTCATGGGTAGAGTAACCTTGGTTATGTGTCCTTGCTTTTCTTCTTCTTCTTTTTATTATTATTATTATTATTATTATTATTATTATTATGTTTTCTGTTTTCACTGTATTTTAATGTTAATTAATACACAAAAACACATACAGAAATAAAGGAGAACGATGGGCAGTCCCCATGCGGAAGGTCCATGGAAAGGTCATGGTCATTTATGGAGCTGGGCTTTGGGCCCATCTCTGGGAAGCTGGGCAAGGTGGTGGTGAAGCTGCTTCCCGAAGGCTGGAGTCTGTGCTTCACAGTACATGTCCTCCGGGGGGAGATGTGTCCACCTGTGATCCGCTTCTTGGTGGGTCTGGTGTTTGTCATCAAACTTGTTTGGTCTGTTCGGACTCAACTTTGTGTGAGAGTAGAGTGCAACAGGCAAAAGCCCTGGCCACACAGATGGAGGAGAAATGCCACATCATTGACAAGTTCAGCACTACCGATGAGGAGTGCTTGGGCATTGAGTCATCCCTAGACCATGCCAGGTACGAGGAAGTCAAGCCACATACCTAGGCTCACCTGTGCTTGCAAAGAGGTGGCCATGACCTACTAGGTGCTTGGCAGGAAATTAGTCTCTGGTTCAGGAACTGAAGGAAGGGAGAGCTAAACGCTCAGGCAAGAGCAGTGAGTGGAGTGGCTCAAGTCCCTGGAAGAGGTTATGAAAATCACCACCTCACAAACTGCTTTTCCAAACCTGCCAGGAGGCCAAGAGCCAAGTCCTGCCGGTCTCCTCCTCAGGAGTGGATGTGGGTCTCAAAATAGCGCTGTTCCCTCCTCTCCACTCAGGGGTCCCCAACTGCTGGGCTGCAGAGAGGGTCCCTGAGGCCAGTGGAGGCAGAAAAGCTGTCTCCCTGGCCTGAGGTTCCTCCTTCTCCCGGCCTGCGTACAATGGTCAGCTCCTGCATGGATGATCCCTCTAAAGGTAACGAACATAAGACTTCCATAGGGTTGATTGCACTTTTGGACATTTATCCCAGAGAAACAGAAACCTGCTGTCTGGGTGTCTGAAGTTCCCGGCACAGTGCACCTCTGAAGCCAGGTTGGCAGTGGATGCTATTGAAAGTGCTTCTGCTGCTACTTCTGCCTTTTGGGTATGTCAGCGAGTGTCATCTCCTTCCCTATGCCCCTCAGGGCACAACCTCTGCACCAGAGCAGAGACCACAAAGTCTCTGCCCCTCTATCTTTAGATTGCTGAGAGCAGAAAGGTTTTTTAGTAACTCCCCAACTGAGGCAGAAAGGGAACATTCGACTGAGCATTGATAAAGCTCACAGGTTGAGCCCACTATCTAATTTAAATCATTATTATCTTTAAATTAATTTAAGTAAGTCATTTTCAGCTAGAGATTTGAATGGCAAAAGGCAACTTGGCATTTCCAGAAGGTAAACGCAGAGACTCATTTGATTGTCTTCTAAATGCTCAGCCCTTGGGCACTTTCCGGTTTCAATGGGATTATGCTACTCTATGTTTTTTTTTCCCTTCTTTTTACTTCTTTCAAGTGGCAAAAGCAGAGTAGCAGAAAAAGATGCAGTAGAATTAGGAACAGGAAACCACAGAAGAGAACTGTTTCTTTATCTTGCTCCTTGACAGTTATTCCCTTTATAACAGTGAGAGGGGGTCAGGCACGTTTCTGTCTGATAAGCAGTAAGAAGTGCTTGCTTTGATGAGGTTGAATACAAGCTCCCTGAACATTTAACATTTATTTCAAGGGAAAAGAAATCTTAAGGATTAGTACAGAATTGTGCCCCAAGTTAGCTGTTATTAGTGGGAGACAAGAAAATGTGACAAAATTGGTCTCAACTCTGTCTGCAGATCCGATTGCCTATGGATCTGAAGATACTCAGATTCTAATTCTGTGGGTATAGAAAGGGTCCAGGGCTTTCAAGAAGTGCTCCCCACGTTACCATGCTAGAGGTCAAGGTAAATAATGAAGTTTGAGAGCTTGGGTTATGCAGTTGGTCTGCTCATTTGCATCTAAGATTTTTTTATTAACTGTATGTCTTGGTCTAAGTTTGTTATTCCTTCTAAGCTCCATTTTCTTGTCCAAAATGGAAATAATATTGGGAACAATATTATTATTATTATTATAAACAAATTTCATAAGCTTGTTAAGAAGATTAAATAAAATTATATTTCTAAAGTGCTTAGTACTGTACCAGGTACTCAGTCAGCATCCCCTGTGCTTGGGCAATTCTGTGTATTTCTTTAGAAGTTTCTCTAAAGTGTTATTTTTACAAATCTGATACTACTTAGATGTTATAATAATACATACAACATATTTAATATGTTATATAAGTTAGATATGTTACAAATATATGACATTCTAATATTGGAATATGGGCAGCAAAATGTGAAAATAGACTGGGAAAGGTTGGATTTTTATGGATTGGCAAAGAAAAGATATAGAGTATCAGAAGAACAGAAAAGGCTAACATGTACTACTAGCTGTTAAAGAACAATATGGAATTCTGTACAACTACTGTATTGGATTAAGGGAGAAGATCAAGTATTTTAGGATGTTAATATTGATAACAGCAAATGCCTGTTGTGTCCTATTAATTTATTTAATCTTCACATTTTATGAATTCAGTACTAATCTTATTTCATTTTCAAAGAGGAAAGTTAGAGTTTGGAGTGATTAACAAACTTGTGAGATGTGTTGTTCATAAGTGATGAAAACTCTCAAGCACAATACCACCGGTTAGATTGCAAAATAATTGAAAACCTTCTGCCACCTAGTGGCAGGATACCCAAATTGCAGGTTTTGTTTGAGTATCGAAAACACTTCACATTCAAAGTTTTAGGTAAAACCTAAGATTCTGAAAGATAGAAAGGGAATTTGACTTAATATTTATTGCACAAAAACCAACAAATTGACCAGGAGATATCACAGCATATTATTGACAATATAGTTTTGTTTTGTACTCAGTAAAAGTTGGCTTGGAACTTTATCAAGTTTGGATCTTGGACAAATGTTTTAACTTCTTTAAACTTCTCAAATTTCTTTATCCATTAGAAATAATACATATCCAAAGAGCTTAGGACAGTTCCTGACACATAAATAGGGGCTCAGTAAATGATAATGTACTTGCTTTATGTGCACATTTAACTTACTTAAAAGCAATTGTAGAGATGGGAGAAGGAGAGTGAGGGTTGGAGAGGGGAGAAGAAGAAGGGAAAGGACCAGAAAGATCTGCAGCTGGGAAAGGAGCCCGTAGACAAAAGCAGAGAGACAGAAAGGAAGTAAATAAATGACCAATTGGAGGTCTTAAGTGTCTATTCCTAGACTTCAAAGTGTCAATTAAATGACTTTATAAAAGTGATTTGGGCTTAATTCCCTCCTTATCCATTGACTAAGAACCTGAAAGTGAATGTGCTCCAATGTATTAGTAGTAGTAATGATAATAGCAAAATGATAGTAAAATAACATTACAGTAATGATATAATTAATGTGTTCCCTTATTTTAAAGGTATTGATGAGAATTTGGCAAGGTGAGATGGAATAGTAAAGTGCCTGGCCAATAGCTGATGCTCTGAAATGTGAGTTCTTGTGTTTCTTGTCACAGGTGCATCTCAGAATTTCCACCAAGTGTCATTCACTTGCCAGAACCTTCAAAGAGGTCTCTGTACTATCATTTAGAAAATTTACTTTTCCCTCCTACAGAGGGTTGAGAACTTTCTCTGAAATAATTTGACTGTTTGCTTTCACAGAGGAATAAAACAATTATTTAGTGATTATGGACTTAATTTGGAAGACACATGAGATTCGTAATTTATACTGAAATACCAAAATATTTAAATTATGTTTCTTAATTTATTTCAGTTAAAAATTAGTTGTGATCTTTAATTGTTTTTATCTACCTTTGATATCTTGTCTTTGACTCCATAAATTTGTCACCTAAATTTTTACTGTTTTGATTAATCTTACATTGACAGTAATATATATGTGTATATATATATACATATATTTATGTGTGTGTGTATACTGATTCATTTAAAAGTTCAATTCAACAATAAGATAATAAGCTACTTTAGTATTTGCCCTCCTAGAAAATTCTAGCATGCCTGAGGCATCTAAGCCCTAGAGGCCAACCCTGAACAGTCAACTGTTAAATTTTTCACCCTCAGCTCTTTTAAAGAATATCATGACAACAGACAAGAGACCTTTAATTAAGAATGACAGCTGTTGATCTCACATGGGTCATTGCAAATATGCCTTTCCACTTTTATTCAGACATTTTTTAAAACATACAAACACCAAAGCAAAAGGCAATCCGAACTCTTCCTTCCTCTTGTGAAATTAATTTGATAGTGTCATTGAAATGATCATTTTTATCTCATTGTCCCTGTCATCAACCTCTAATAAACAAATAACTCTCATAGAAGTTACATTGCAAAAGGTTAGCTATGCAGACTCTAATTCTGCATTCATCTACCCGAAGAAGATGTATTCAAATACATCTACCTTAGTCACAGAATAAAGATTGTAAAATTATCAGTAAATGCACACAAGCACTAATATCACTGGAGATGTACCCAGCAAGAGGCATTCTCTAGGTTCATGGTCACTCTGCAACGCACACAAAAGTCCCTTCTCCAAACGCATCTATGGAAATTCTTTCTTTATTCTTCAACTCAATTGACCCTTCTTTTCAGAAGTTTTTTTTTTTTTTTTTTTTTTGTATTTTTCTGAAGCTGGAAACGGGGAGAGACAGACAGACTCCCGCATGCGCCCGACCGGGATCCACCCTGCACTCCCACCAGGGGCCGACGCTCTGCCCACCAGGGGGCGATGCTCTGCCCCTCCGGGGCGTCGCTCTGCCGCGACCAGAGCCACTCTAGCACCTGGGGCAGAGGCCAAGGAGCCATCCCCAGCGCCCGGGCCATCTTTGCTCCAATGGAGCCTTGGCTGCGGGGAGGAGAGAGACAGAGAGGAAGGAAGGGGGGTGGAGAAGCAAATGGGCGCTTCTCCTATGTGCCCTGGCTGGGAATCGAACCCGGGTCCCACGCACGCCAGGCCGACGCTCTACCGCTGAGCCAACCGGCCAGGGCCTCTTTTAAGAAGTTTTATGTGATCCTTCACACAGAATTAACTCTCCCCCTTTCCAAATTTTTTAGTACTTATCAAAGTCTGTGATATAAGATGATGGGTGCTTGTGTTGTGCATCCATCGCTGGGACAAGTGTGCTAGACAGAGTCGTTGTGGGAAATAAAATATCCTTCTAGTTCAGGTCCCTTCTTTTCTGCTGCAATGCTAGGGATTCTGTCACTCTCCTTCTCTCAATGTCAGTTGCACATACTGACCCTGATGTGATCTATTGTCCCGTCTCTTCTTCTTTGCTGGATCCCAAAACAGACTCCTTGCCATAAGGGTTGTCTGCTAATCATTAAAAAAAAAAAAAAAAGACAGAAGTAATAAACAGAAAACCGTTCGGAAGGATAGGGGTAGCAACAAAGATTAAAATGTTTTCTCAGGTTCTTTCAGTCATGCTGACTGGTTAAAATTTCTAACAAACATTTCAGATTTTCATTTTCTTTCCATTACCTTCTCCTGCATTTTCCTCCCTCCCTCCCTCCCTCCCTCCCTCCCTCCCTCCCTCCCTCCCTCCCTCCCTCCCTCCCTCCCTCCCTTCCTTCCTTCCTTCCTTCCTTCCTTCCTTCCTTCCTTCCTTCCTTCCTTCCTTCCTTCCTTCCTTCCCATCTCCCTTCTCTCTCTCTCTCCCTCTCTCTCTCTCTCTCTCTCTCCTTTTATAGAGATTCCTCTCTCCTCCTTCCTCCTGAGTGTGGGTAACTCATCAGATTATCCTTTCCTTTGCTGCTGTTTTCTTCTCAGTATTTACTTTCTAGCTATTTATCTCTCTTTCTCTCTCTCCTTCCTCCTCCTTCCCTTTTTCTTTCTTTTTCTCTTTCACTCCCTCTCTCTCCCTCCCTCTCTCTCCCTCTCTCTCTCTCCCTCTCTCTCTCTCTCTTTCTTTCTTTCTTTTTTTCTTTCCTTCTTTCTCATTCTTCTCAAGTTCTTTAAATACTAAATAAGATATGCATGGTCCTCCACATTCAATAACTGCTTTCTATAAGAGCTGATTTTACATTTTAAATATTATAATATTTTGTTATAATTACAGAACCAGGAGAGTTAGGTAAAATTTGTGCAAAGTCAATTCAATGGAGATAGAATAGTCTTTTCAACAAATGATGCTAAAAAACACAATTAAAAACTGGGCAAAAGATTTATATCTACATTTCACCAACAAAGATATACAGATAGCAAATAAACACATAAATGAGCCTTATTGATCATTAGAGAAATAAAGTAAAGTGATAATGCAAGGCTGTTTCACATTCATCGGATGACTCTAATAAAAAAGATAGTAACAGTTGTTGAAGCTGTGAGGATTCAGAACCTCACACACTGTTGATGGGAATGTAAAGTGGTGTAGCCTCTTTGCAAAACATTTGGCATTTTCTTAAAAAGTTAAACTTCTATAAAAGTTACTATATAATTAAGTTATTCCATACCTTGTTATTTTCTCGAGAGAAATAAAAGAATATGTCCAGGCCTGACCACTGGCTCAGTGGATAAAGCGTCGACCTGGAATGCTGAGGTCGCCGGTTCAAAACCCTGGGCTTACCTGGTCAAGGCACATATGGGAGTTGATGCTTCCTGCTCCTCCCTCCTCCTTCTTCTTCTTCTTCTCTCTCTCTCTCTCTCTCTCTCTCTCCTCTCTAAGAATTAATAAAAGAAAAATTAAAAAAAAAAAGAAAATAATGTCCACACAAAGATTTACATGAGAAAGTTTATAGAAATTTTATTCTAAGAACTGTGTGTAACACAAATGTCTATCAACAGGTGAATAAACAATTTGTGGTCTATTTATACAATGGGATTTTATTTGGCCATAAAAAAGGAAAGGACAATTGACTACAAAATAATTATAATAAATGAAAGCAACCAAACCAAAAAAAAATGTATTGTATTATTCCATGTATATAAATTTTGAGTAAATATAACAAAGTCACAGAAACAGAGCAGTGTTGCCTGAGGACGGGGGGAAGCTAGAAGACAGTGGGGGTTGTGGAGAGAGATGTGTTTATTATCATGGTTTTGGTGATATTTCCAATGGCATATACATATGTTCAAACATCAAATTGTGCACTTTAAATATGTGCAGAAATATGTGCAGTTTATTTTATGCCAATCATACCTCAATGTGATGTAAAAAGAGAGATGTGCATTGACAGGTCGTCACTTGAAGAGGGTGAAAACACTTGTTTTGCATCATGCAAGTAATGAAGGTTTACTAGGTGAATTGGGTTGGGGTTAAGTGGAGGGAAGTAGGTCTGCATGTTCAGAAACAGGAAGCGTAGCTGTGTTTGGGATGGGACATACCCTGGGGAGCACTAAGAGCACACCAAAGAAGCTGGACCAGAAGGCAGGAGCCACCCTGGATGCCAGGCTCACTTGTTTGGACTTGGATTAATCTGGCAAGAAACCATTGAAGGGATTTGTGATGCCAGTAGCCTAGACCAGGCAGGTTCACATTAGATTTGGGCAGATGGTAAAAGAACTGCAGGGCCGCAAAGTGTTGGGTCATTCCTGTTTAATAGATTCTTGCAACAGCAGATGAACAAACAGGCAGGGAAAACTGCTTTTCATGGCAGCAGGCAAATGAACAGCAAAACAGCTCCTTTCAGTGGCAGGCAAACAATCTGCAATCCTCAATCCACCCTGAGGGCAAGCACTCGTGGCCTTGCATAGGCTATGCACACAAGGCGCTGCCATGTGCTTATGCACTAATCATGTGAAGTGCAAGTGAGCAAGCCTAATACGGCTGTTTCCCCAACAGAATTCAAGCAGAGTTGCGAAATGGAAGTATGTGAACGTTAGAAATATAATTCTAGTTGCTATGTCAGAATAGATTTGAGGTGTGTTTGTGTGTGTGTGCGCGCGCGCGTGTGTGTGTGTGCGCACGCGCGCATGCATGCACACACGTGCATTTGGGACAAAAGAGATGAACTAGATCTTGAAATATCAGGGTCAGAGAGAATACCATAAAGCTTTTGCAATCACCTGAGTGAGAGATAGTGAAGGTTGAGCAAAGGTAATGAGGTAGGAGAGGGGAGAACGGATATGAATGAAAGTTACCTGGATAGAATTGAAAGGACCATTGATAACTGATAACCATTTGGGTTGGGAGCTGAGTGAAAAAAATGATCTGGGATGACTTTGTGACTCTGGTGAATGGTGAAGACCATAACAGCTTTGGGGAAATGGACAATTTGAGGTAATTTGATACTTGCAGGTAGATATATCCAGTACACGACTGAATAAGAGAATATAAAATTCATTAGGGGTTAGTGCAATATACATAATGAAATGAATCAGGAAAACTGCAGCACACAAAGGGGAAAGCAATGGCAGAGTGATGGAATTACCAGTTTCAGAAACACAGGCCCTGGCCGGTTGGCTCAACGGTAGAGCGTCGGCCTGGCGTGCGGGGGACCGGGGTTCGATTCCCGGCCAGGGCACATAGGAGAAGCGCCCATTTGCTTCTCCATCCCCCCTCCTTCCTGTCTGTCTCTCTCTTCCCCTCCCGCAGCCAAGGCTCCATTGGAGCAAAGATGGCCCGGGCGCTGGGGATGGCTCCTTGGCCTCTGCCCCAGGCGCTAGAGTGGCTCTGGTCGCAGCACAGCGAAGCCCGGAGGGGCAGAGTATCTCCCCCTGGTGAGCAGAGTGTCGCCCATGGTGGGTGTGCAGGGTGGATCCCGGTCGGGCGCATACGGGAGTCTGTCTGACTGTCTCTCCCCGTTTCCAGCTTCAGAAAAATACAAAAAAAAAAAAAAAAGAAACACAGTGGAGCCTCCATAGAGCTTCCTTTCTCTTGCCCCTCCCCAGGATTCCGGCTTTGGAAGTTTATGGTGGAAAGGGAGATCATACTTATCCTCTTCAACTCCCCTTTCCTCTTGTTCTTTCTTCATTCTTAGGGTAACATTTAGAGTCATCAAATCTCTGAAGTCTATCCTGGGTTGAACAATACAAGAATGAGGAAATGGACGTAGGAGTAAAGGGCAGGGATAAAGAGATGCTTAAAGTGTCATGCAGGAAGAGGAAGCAGACAGGGGCTGATCAAAGATGGCAAGTGTTTCAATGAGGTTGCTGGAACCTAACAGCAGACAGGGAACAGGTGCTAGTGGACAAAGTTATGGGGAGACCCATATTAATGGGTACTTTGATCCATCTGAGAATGGTTCCTTAGGCTTGTTCCAATAGTTGGTGCCCAATAAGTGCATTTCTATTCAAGGAGGAACAACAGTAGGCACTCAATACATGTCTATTAGTGTCTATAAATAGCCTGGAGGTTAGTTGGGGTGGGAGGAGAGCATCCACTTGCACAGAGACGTTTCTCTCTTTCACCATTTCACACTTCTTAGTATCCTTCACCTCCTGTTATTTTACTAAGTGCTGGGATTTGTGCGCATGCTTAGAATACCACCCAATGCTCTCAATTTCCTTCTTGTGGCCCAGGCCAGGGACTCTGTTGTCTTTTGCCCTACTCTTTCAAAATACCTCATCCACTTGGATTTTTGTTTTACTTCTACAGCCTGGTGGTGAGGAAGGATACAGACTCTTCAGCTCACTGTTTCCTTCTTGATACTGAACACAGACGCTCCACCCTTTGTGTTTTTATATTTTTGCTGTCAATCACAATGGAGAACTTAGAAAAGATAACAAAAATAAAAACCATGAGAATGATACCAAAATTACCAAACCTTACAAATGTTTATGTACTGGTCTCATTTTACTCTTGTACTAGTTTATATCTGGATGTTAATAAATTTCTCTTGCCTACCTTAATTTCCAAGGATGGAGCTCACTAAACCTCCTCTTTCTGAGTTCACTTTCTAACCCTCATTAAAACACACCTCACTTTTGAGAAGATTCAAAGAAATTCTATTAATAGGGATGATGACTGAGTAAGTTATCTAAATGTCTAACTGCTATTTTGTACACCTGAGAGTACTATAATACTGTATGTTAACTGTAATTGTATATATATGCACTTTGCCTGGAGGAAGCTAATTAGATCCCCAAATACTCTTCATTTAGATGACACTGGCTGAGCATATTTCTTCAAAACCCAAACACAAATAATTACCCATTTCTACTTTTTAAATTCTAAATTGCTCATTAAACTTTTGCATTATAAAAACATTTATATATGGACACAATTTTTACTCATAATTGGAATAAAACTTTCTGTATAACTTTACATTGTTTGTTCTATTTTTAGGTGATACTAGCTATACTACTAAATAATTTGGAACATATCATTTTAGCGGCTACATAACATTCCATTTCATGAATTTACTAAAAATGTAGCTACCTCTTTTACTCTTGGATACTTAAATTTTTTTTCCAGTTATTCAGTCTTTCAGAGAATATCACAGTGATGTCTTTGTATGCCCTGGCTCCATTTCAGATTATGAACTTTAGTTATATATGTAGAAGTGGAATTTTTTAATCAAACAGTTAAATATCATTTTTAGAAACATGAATGAAATGGCTGTGCTGAAAAGTTAGATCAATTTAAGAAAGCTTCTGACCCAATCACCTTTACTTATTTCAAATCCTGTCTGGCTTTCTTTACATTGCCCAGAACTATTTCCAGATCTTAAAGTTCTTAATTTTTTTAATGTTTTTTTATTTTGAAAAAAGTTTCAAAATGGTATTAAAAATTATTGTATACCCTTTACTCAGCTTTCTTAAATGTGACCATATTACATTAAGTTGAATACAGTTATCCAAAGCAGGAAATTAACATTAATAAGCACTATTAACTCATCTAAAGACCTCATTCAAATGTTTCAAATCATCCCACTAATGTCTTTTTTCTGGTCCAGGATGCAATCCAAGACCCCATATCACATTAGTTTCTACTTTTCCTTATTGGGCTCCAATCTGGAAAAGATTGGAGCTCTTTGTCTTTTATAAATTTATAACTTTGACTTTTAAAAATTGTACTGATGAGATACTTTACAGAAGGTTCCTTAATTTGAGTTTGTGATATTTCTTTCATATTAAAATCAGGGTATGTGTTTTTACCGGAAGTACCATAGAAGTGATACTGTCTCTTTCTCAATGCACCTTATAAGAAGGCAGATGGTACTGATGTATTTTGCTGGTGACAATGGTGCCAGATTTCTCCACTAAAAACTTACTATTTTATACTTTGTAATTTATGAATATTATGTAAGAAGATAGTCTGACATCTCTCATGCTTCTATTTGTGTGTGGTTTGTTTTATACATACTATATTAGTAGAATGTTGAATTTCTATTACATAAATAGCTTATCTGTATGTATACTGAGGGTGAATACACAAATACTTTTCATTAATAGGGTTACCTAAGAATATTTTGGAAACCACTATTCTAGATCCATTTATGTGCCTTCTTTACTCTTAAAAAACAAGACTTCCCCATTGTTTTTCATAATAAACTTTCTATGGCTGACTTTGGTTATAATTTTCTATTTTCCATTTATCTGCATTGTATACTGCCTTGGAAGTGTACATACTTGTAACAGTCTGCTTTATTTGTTTGCTAGTTTTTAAAGTATTTCTCATTTTTCCCCATGCTTCTGTGTTATATAAACTGATCTACATTTGAAAGCAGTCAAACACTACCATATTTGTGTTACATATGTCATATTATATATATATTGTGTTTTGTATTAGGTTTCATCCTCTGAAGTTAGTATCTGTGCTTGGTTTATTTCTGTAACTTCCATAATATGAACATAATGCCATGCACATAAAAGACTCTCAATTAGGCTTTGTTTCTTGACTGAGAATAAACATCTGGTACAATGTTTGCATAGTGAGAAAGCACAATTTCTTTGGTTCAATGATTGTGGCAGACACTCTTGGGTGGTGGACCAAATCTCCATTTCCAACTCTTTTCTAGTCAATTCCAGTTAGTGTTGGACACATGCTGTAGTTGTAACTAATGAAAGAGAAGAGGAAGTCTGCTGTGCAGTTCTGGGAAAAACATTTGTTTCTCATATAGCCACAGGAAATGTGCTTTTATCCTACTCTTTGCTTTGAGTATAGAGGTGATGGTTGGGCTGCAGCAGCCTTCTTCTGACCATGAAGGAAGAATAAGAGAAAAGCACTGGCATTGGTGCTTACATCTTAAGCTCAAGAACCAAAACTAAGACCTACGTACTCAGAACATATTGTTTTATAAGGAAATAAATTCATAAACTCATATTAGTGTGAGCCACTGTAGCTGGATTTCTTTCTACTTATTTAGCTAAAATATCCCTGCATTTCAATCTAATAGACCAGAGAAGCAAGATTTGCTTTCTAATCTATTCAGAGAAGCTTCATTGAGAGGGGGGGGGATTTCAAGATTATTTTTAAAATAGGAGAAAGGATTTGGAATACTTGAGTTAGAAGAGAAAAAAAAAAAAAACTCTGATGACATGATGTTGCTTTGGATACTGTCCAGAGGGGAGGGTAATATAATCAATACAGAGAAAATATATTTCTGGGCTATGCCCATGGAGGGGTTGTGGAATGGCCAGAGATGAGGACAGTGACAGTGACACATCCCATTGTAAGGGCTTTGAGAGCTGGCAGTATGAAGGCCCAGTCCATAATGTTATAGAAAAACATGGGAATTAGGTGAAGATAATGTTGCAGTAAGGTCAGAAGCAGTAAGGAGGAAAGGAAGCTGCAGAGGCTAGCGGAGATGGTACGACATGTGGGGGAGTGGGACACAGAGGGAAGCTCAGGGCATAGGGGACCCAAAGGCTCAAATTCAAACTTCATTTCTGGGACTAAGTGAGCAAGCTGGTCATTCATATCTATTCTGAAGCTTCATTTCCTCCCCATCTGATAATGATGAGAGGTTTGTATTGCCTTTGTGAGGTATATACTACAAGGAAGATATGAAATGGTTACTCAAATGGGGAATGTTGGAATGTAGTAAAAAAATGACCTTTGTTGATACCAAATTAAAGTCCAACCCGAGGGTAATTTTATACTGCATGTTCTGCATACATGTAGACGGGAATTCCTTAAGATGTATTTTCACTTTGAGATTCAACCAGTAGAAGAGACGGTTTCTAACACAAGGGTTTACCTCCAGTCTCAGGGTCTTGCATGTGCTTCGGTTTCAAAGGTGTCTAATCAAAACCTCTGGCTTTCTTCTCAGTTTTGGAGGCCATGACAGGAAAGTTCAATTCAGATAATCTAACACTTCCAACCCCGAAGAGTGTTCAAGCCAATAGTAGTTGATGAATGTTACATTTTGATTTTCTCATCTGTTTTAATTGGGGAACCTTCTGTAAAATGCCTATTTTTGGTTCCAGTGATTTCACTAGTAGGGGTTACTACTCAAAGCCAAACTCATTCGCCTAACAGCATTAAAAATACTCTTGGTCTCTGCCAGTCAATTTTCTTCTATTTTCACAATTAGTGGTTCTGCCTGGAAACTGCCTGCCAACATGCAAATCTCGTCCAAGGGCTGATGGAAATTTGAGAACGTGCTAAGCTGTGTAAGGTTTAAGAGTAGCATTATTCATTCACTATTTGAAATATTTAAACAAATGTAAATCAAAAATAAAAAAAGATGAAATCTCATTATAAGAAATGAACGGCTGCTCTCCACTCTTTCTATAATATAGTGCTGATATCCATTTACATACCATTTGTAATATTAATATTATTGTAGTGAAATAAATCACATCCTTCACTTTTACATTTTTAATTACATTTTACTGCATTTGTTCTTTTGTTTATAGTTACCTAATAAAATATTTATTACATCTTACATATATGATGGCGTTTCTGTATTTTAATCAGATTTTATACATAATCTTTTCTCCCTCTTTTAGTATCTTTTTTATGACCCTACCCAGCACAAGATGTTGTTTTGTGGAAAAGCTCATTATTTTTTAATGCATGGCTATTTATTAATGTATCGTGTATATAACACACTATGCATTTCTTTGAATTGATGAATACATTTACATCCACTTGAGAATAAAAATTCCCTTAAGGGCCAATCTCACATTTCTCTCCCTGTGCAGCCAGAAGCCTATCTGATTATTTTTCTTGTTTTGTTGAGGAGTGGCAAGTGAGGGGAAAAATAAGATGGAGAAAAAAGACAGATACAATGAACAGTATTTTTAAATTTCATTTTCTAAGAAACCTTTCTCCTGAGGTTAAAAAAAAAATTAATGCCTCATTGCAAAATGAAAATTTCAGAGCATGCAAATTAATTTACCCTGTGCAAAATCTTATGTTTGATATGCATTTTATGTCGAGCACTTGACCTACTGTTTCTCAAGTTATTTTTTCATTGTATTTGTTGAATTACCTCTTCCGTTGCTCCACAATGTTTCATTTAGAGGATTAGATATTAATTGAATGGTGTGAAGAACACAGTTAACTACAATAGCAGGTGCCATTGAATATAATTTTACAGTTATAAAAAACAAAAGCCTTCTTCTCACTTAAAACCCTGCTACTAATCATGAAGCCCAACTCCCCTTACATCAGTCTTTGTAGAAGACAGAGTAAGCGAGAGGGGGAAATCTTACTTTCCCCCTTTAATTTATCCACAATGTACACTGTTTGAGAGTTCCCTGGTACTTTCTGGGGTAAGCCCAGGCTCTGTCTCTTTTAGGCATTCTTCCCCATGACCTTTGCAGTATTTAGGGGCACTAGTGTGGTCTCTTTTTGGAATAGCATAAAATGTGTTTAGTGTAATGGCTGGGAAGACAATGAAAGACCTTAACAGCTTCATTCTTTGTACCAGTGAGCAAGAGTCAGGTTCAGGTGGAAGACTATTTAAAGGGGGGGGGGGCACACCAAGATTAGTTTTTTTTTTCTCTTCCATTTTCTAGAGAGTTGTTTTGGATGCCATAGAGAGAAAACATGCCACATAGAGAAAAATATCCTAAGTTATTTTCTCTTTCTCCCTCTCTTTCTTTTATTTAAAATTTTTTTTTATTTTAATTTTTTTTTGTATTTTTCTAAAGTTAGAAACCAGGAGGCAGTAAGACAGACCCCCACATTAGCCTGACTGAGATTCACCCAGGATGCCCACCAGGGGTAATGCTCTTCCCATCTGGGGCATTGCTCCATTGTGGCCGAAGTCATCCTAGCACCTGAGGTGGAGACCATGGAGCTGTCCTCAGCGCCTGGGCCAACTTTGCTCCAGTGGAGCCCTGGATGTGGGAGGGGAAGAGAGAGATAGAGAGGAAGGAGAGGGGGAGGGGTGGAGAAGCAGATGGGCACTTCTTCTGGGTGGCCTGGCCAGAAATCGAACCCAGGACTTTCACATGCCAGGCTGATGCTCTACCGCTGAGCCAACGGACCAGGGCCTCTTTCTCCCTCTCTTATGCAGTTTTCCCCAAAGCCTCAATTAACTACACACTCATAGTACTATTGGAGGTATTTCCACTACTTCATATATTTTAAATGCTTCTCTGTTTCTAAGAAATATATTGAATTTTTATATGGTTTGAAGAAGGTGCTGAGCAGGAAATTTATTATGACCTCCAATTTCAATAAGTAAGTGCGTCAATTATGACCATGTATTCAGCAAATAGCAATATGAAATTCTTTTGAAGATAGAATATACTAGAGGAAGTATTACAGTCTAATCATAGAAAGAGTACATTATCAAGCCCCCCATTTTCTAAGCTAATATGTGTACTTCTGTTTTGCTATGTGGGAGAGCTCTTTGGCAATTAGGGACACACTGGATACTTTCTTACAACCTGTGAGAGACATTTCAGGGGTCTTCAGGTATAAGTGGCTTCCTGAGCATTGTGAACACATATCTCTGGTTTAGAAATGCTCTCGGAGGAGTTCTAATGGGGTAATGTACTTGCCACGTTTATGCTCTCTAAGGACCTAAACAATGAGGTGATAGCTTTTTAAAAAATAGATGACTAAGAAATGTATTAAATGACAAATATCCAGAGTCTCAAAGAATTGAGCTGTTCCAAAAATATTGTCTACTTGCTGTTCAGAGTCACTTAGATTCTGAGAACTGCAGTTTTCTCTTGTTAAAATGATACAATTAAGGCTTCACAAATGTTACCTGTGAGTAGCATTTCTGAGACTTTACCTCTTATTTATTTTACTCTTCCATTTGCCCTCTCCCTTGCTGTAATTGATATGTTCTAGTCTCCCTCAAAAAATGACATCCTGATTCAGATACTGCCATCTCATCCCTTCCTTTCATGAAATCTCTCCAGTTTTTTGAAGATGAACCAAAATTAGTGTCCTCATGTGCCCTTCACCTCTGCTAACCTCAGTGGTCTAGAGCTCCTGGCATTAACTCTTGAAATAGAATGGGCCTTCAATAAATGTGAATTTTCTCCCTGTATCTTTTTTCTCTCCCATACTCCAGAAATTACCTTTTGGTAAGATCATTATTTATTTTAGAGCAGTTTTAGGTTCATAGCAAAATAGAGAATAAAGCAGACCTTCCTCTTAATACCTTCTGCCCTCACACACGTGTTGCCTCCCTCATTATCAACAGCTTTATAAAGTGGTACATTTGTTACAATTGGTAAATCTACATTGACACATCATAAGCACCCCAAATCCATAGTTTACCATAGGTTTCACACTTGGGGTTATTCATTCCATGGATTTGAAGAAATATATACAGATAGTTTTACTGTGTCAAAAATCCTCTGTGGCCTTACCTGTGGTGGTGCAGTGGGTAAAAGCATTGACCTGGAATGCTGAGGTCGTTGGTTCAAAACCCCAGGCTCTCCTGGTCAAGGCACATATGAGAGTTGATGCTTTCTGCTCCTCCCCCTTCTCTCTCTCTCTCTCTCTTTCTCTGTTTCCTCTCTCTAAAAAATGAATAAAAAATCTAAAAAAAAAATCCTCTGTGGTCCACCTGTTCATCTCTCTCCTCCCCAAACCCTGGCAGCACTGACCTTTTACTGTCTGTATAGTATTATCTTTTCCAGAAGGTCATATAGTTGGAATCATACAGTATGTGGCCTCTTCAGATGGGCTTCTTTCACTTAATGACAAGCATTGAAGATTTCTCCAAGTCTTTTCATGGCTCTATAGCTCATTTCTCTTCAGTGCTAAATAATATTCCATTATCTGGATATACCACAGTTCCCTACATCTTGGTTGTACCAAGTTTTGGCAATTATGAATAAATAGCTACTATTAATATCCATGTGTAGACGTTTGTGTGGACAAGCTTTCAATTTCTTTGTGCAATATCCATGAGTATGATGGCTGGGTAGTATGAAAATTAACTTTTTACTTTCTAATTTGGTGGTGTCTTCTTAGTTTAATCTACACTTAGTCTCTGCAGCATTTCCAACATTGGCTGGCCTGTCTCCTCCCCATCCTGTCCTATGAGGTCCGTAAGTTGTGCCTCACTCTTCCTTCTCCCTGTGGCCGAGTGAAATGACACCTTCTCAGAGAATCTCTTCTTTCCCCCAGCTTGGAGTAGAGAACCTACATTACTTTCTCTCAGGGAAAATATTCTTTCCATGCAAAAATTATAAATATGATTTATAAATACATACTTTTTCTGTTTAATGTTTTTCTCAGAGATCATATTTTGTAGGTGTCATTGTTCACTACTGGGAAGGGGACTTGAACTAACCATCTCCCCACCATTCAGCTGCTGTATCCTTATTGGTTTAAAGCACAATGTTCCATTCCTGGCACATCCTAGTGTACAACAGGTGCCCAATGAATGAATGACATACATACACTGATGTATTCACATGCCTTTAAGAATTAATATTTTGTTCTTTGTATTTTTCACTGGTTCTATAAAGAGATTTCCTACAGCCTTTTAACCTCTCACAGCAACCCATTACTTACATTGCAGCTTGCATTATATACATATATAAAAGATAGGACAGGCAATTTTCCTGCTCTTTAATTTAAGCCTTCTCCCACGGCTTTCAAACTAAAGTCTTTACTACTAAACATATACTTCTTCATTCCTCAAAGTCCAATTTCTTCTACCTTCCTAGGCTCTTCACCCATAAGACACAGTCATGCCATGACCCTTTGGCCATCGCAGCATGTTATTCAACCTTCCTGTGCCTCTGCTCATGCTCTTTCCTCATCCTTAGACTTCCCTACAACCCTACATTTCTCCTCACCCTTTGGCATGATTTTGGATTTTTCCCTAAGCCCCTGTGCTGTGAGAACACTATTATATTGTGTTTATTTGGTACTTTTTTTTTAATTTCCTGGCCAGTACTATACAATTGGTGTTCAAGACCAGAGAGTAATTGCCATGAAGGTGTGAATCAGCTCCTTTAGACTAGCTCCATTATTTTTGACACAAAGTATTATGGGTATCCAAGGCTATTGAATTATTAATAAAACCCAGTAACACCTGCTTCAAACTTTCTAATGTAATGTACAGAGTATTCTTAATAGATGCATTTGGACTGCTTCTAAATGCCTCTGAACAAGTGGAATAAATAACTGTTCAGTCAAGAGTGTTATTTGACATCATGTATATTCAAACTGTATTCAATTCAATAAATGGGTTTTTGTGTTTAGAAACTACCTAGAACCTAACCAGTATTTACATGACTGCTGCAAATGAGGAAAAAACATATTTTTACTGATGAAGAAAATAATTTCATGGGTCTAATATAAGGAATCTAATTCTAAATTAAAATGTGACAACACAAGTGATTTCTTTAAAGGACCCTGTGCCATTAATACCTGTGACTAATCTTGTTGTTTTTTGTCACCAGGTGAATCAACAATGGTTTGCCAATGGACTTTATAAACAAAGTCTTTGTCATTATGAAAACAAATTTTGGCTCTGGCCGGTTGGCTCAGTGGTAGAGCATCGGCCTGGAGTGTAGGAGACCCAGGTTCAATTCCCGGCCAGGGCACACAGGAGACGCACCCATCTGCTTCTCCACCCCTCCCCCTCTCCTTCCTCTGTGTCTCTCTCTTTCCCTCCTGCAGCCAAGGCTCCATTGGAGCAAAGATGGCCTCGGCCCTGAGGATGGCTCTGTGGCCTCTGCCTCAGGTGCTAGAATGGCTCTGGATGAAACAGAGCGATGCCCCAGAGGGGCAGAGCATCGCCCCCTGGTTGGCATGCCGGGTGGGTCCCGGTCAGGCGCATGCAGGAGTCCGTCTGACTGCCTCCCTGTTTCCAGCTTCAGAAAAATGCAAAAAAAAATAAATAAATAATAAGTAAAACAAATTTTGTAGAAGAAAAGTCTTATTTGGTGATATGGCATATCCCCTCTCTTTTCAAAATGTGTGAGCAGGGCTCTATTTGTGTGACACTATTACAAGCAGACTATAAGTAAATATTTTATTCAACTAGGTTTTTCTTTATAACAATAAATAGTGGGTTTGATCAATCTCTTCTCTGAGGGATATGCCAAAACATATAACCAGAATAATTCATACCTTTGTACTTTTAGATATTCACAACTGACTTGCTATGCTTGACTACATCAATTTTACTGACCATTTTTGGATTTATTTATTATTTATACTTTGTCTCTCCCTTTGCTTAGGTATATTTTAGAAGGGTCTTGCTACTAGAAATGGATAGAATTTATAAAATTTCTGTTTCCCTGTCATTCTCTTTGCTAGCTCATGCTTTTGTCAAAGTATGAGCATTAAAAACATGGAGCTCCAAAGCTGTACCATTGATAATGAAGAAATACTGAAAGTTAGAAAAGGCAAAACTAACTTCACTTCATTCTTAGCAGTTTTAATTTTAGGACATAGTGAATTAACTATATATAGATTAAATCTTTAGAATATATTTTGAATGATATATGCCAATGGTGACCAAATTAAAACACATGATTTTATGACAGAAACTGAAAATTCTAAGTATGTGCCAAAAGAAATTATATAAACAATTATTTTTACTACTACCCTAAGTGCTATTTGAATAGTTTTTCTTTCATAACTATCTGCCAAGAGACTAAATGTTTCAATTCTTGGTGGAAGAGATCACACTATAACTCAACTCCTGCCCTGCATGGGAAAGTTACATGAACAAAACAGAATATCATTTTTCTCATTTGTACACTGTATGCATGAAGAATGAAAATCACAGATAGTGAAGCAGAGAGAACTTTTCCTTCCTCTATTCAGGTAAGTTTTTCACTTGAGGCAAGAAATAAAAATCAAGCTTGACCAGGCAGTGGTGAAATAGAGTGTTCTCCTGGGACAAAGAGGACACAGATTCGAAACTCCAAGGTCACCGGCTTGAGTGCAGTCTCATCCGGTTTGAGCATGGGTTTACCAGCTTGAGCATGGGGTCACTGGCTTGAGTGTGGGATAAAGACATGACCCCATGGTTGATGGCTTGAAGCCCAAGGTCACTGGTTTGAGCCCAATGTTACTGCCTTGAACAAGGGGTGACTGGCTCGACTGAAGTCCCCCCCTCCAGTCAAGGCACATATAGGAAAGCAATCAATGAACAACTAAGGTGCCACAAAGAAAAATTGATGTTTCTCATCTCTCTTCCTGTGTGTCTGTCTTTTTCTATCCCTCTTTCTGTCTTTCTCTCTGCTTTTCTCAAAAGAAAAAAGAAAAAAAGAAATAAAAATTAAGATTATTCTGTTTGGAAATTTTGCAACTTTTGGCTAAGTGATGTATCAGTGTATGAGAGAATTTTATGTGATGTTAAATTGTTTCTTCTAATGATCATGGAAATAAAAGATTTGTAAAGGATAGTTGGAGTATAAATTCTTAGTAGCAATTAATACCTGGTGCTACTAATTTTATTCTGTACTTTTAAAAATATTCTTAATATAAATTATACATTTTAAATTTTACATACTAATTAAATTATACTTTAATATTATTCATATTTATTATACATTAAATTTTCTATGTTAAAATCACATATTATAAATTTAAATATATATCATATTATGATATATATTGCAATATGTATGCATATAAAATATATGCCTTTTGGCCTGACCTGCGGTGGTGCAGTGGATAAAGTGTTGACTTGGAATGCTTAGGTTGCTGGTTCAAAACCCTAGGCTTACCTGGTCAAGGCACATGTGGGAGTTGATGCTTCCTGCTCCTCCCCCCTTGTGTTTCACTTCTCTCTCTCCCTCTCTCTCTCTTTCTCTCTCTTCTCTCTCAAGTGAATAAATAAAATCTATAAAATATATATATGCCTTTTAATATAGTTTACTAGTACATAATATATTATAAATGATAAATAGTAAATTTAATTATTATATAAAGTAAAATATATAATGTATATGAATATACAAACAATATGTTTACAAAAATATTATATATACATATATATGACCATTACTTTAACACCAAGGATGGTTTATTGAATGTATAATAAAAAACAAGATTACAGTATTATTTTAATTGAGAATAACTTTATTTTATGGAAAGTTGTTTAAATTTATAACATCAATTATTTTAAGATGAGTTTCTATTTTTTAACACAGTTCCCTTAAATTTTTATTCTTTTTAAGCAGTTATTTAAATTGACTAGCTTTGAACCTAATGGTAAATACACTAGTTAGGAAAGGATTTTATTAATTTATTTTAATTTAAGCAGTAATACCTAGTGATTACCACATGGTATCCTGATTATATCACTTATTCAGCTCTGAATGCCTTCTATGGGCCAAGTAGCTACAGGAATGGGGTGGGATTGGGGGATGGAGGCAAACTTAACCCTTCAGGAGCTCACTAAACACTGTGCAAGGTACGACTGTAGCATATTGAAATTACCTGTCATTTACCATGCTTACATAACAACGGTAAAGTAAACAGTTTACTTTACCCAAGTGGGCCATCTTTCTAGCCACTGTGCTATTCACAAACCTTATAAAAATATAATATAAAACTAATTTTGAATATATTTTAAGTATATATTCATAATTGTATGAGATAGCATTACAACTTTTAATTATAACTAAATGTGTATAAGAAAGAATATGTGCAGGATTTCAAGGATGCTGCTCTCAAAGCCTATTCACAAACTTCAAGAGCTTTTGCAAATGTTTTATATATGTAAATAAAATGTAAATTTAAAATAATATATAAAATATAAATCACTTATAAGAGACAGAACTCAAAAAAAATGATTGTTTATATATAGTTACATTCCATAGTTAAGCATAATTTCCTCTAAGAAGCTCCATGCTCTTGTGATCTTTCAATTCTCATGTTCTTCTTCATGGCCGCAATTCTTCCCTTGACTCACATATACCTGAAATGAGAAAAAAGAAGTTTCATAGCATATGAGGTGATGGAGAGTGATGAAAAAAATGAGAGGCGTGTTTGAACTGTGTAAAGGTAGGTGCAGCCTCCTTACTTATCTGATTTTTACCATCTCTAGCCCATTTTTTGGTAGGTGTTAGTTGCTGAATAAGCTCTTATTAACTGAAAAAAAAAAAAAAAAAAAAAAAAAAGGCAGACAACAGAGCTGACAGGGAACTCAGACCAGCCAAAGGATCTTCTCCCTTCTATTTATTTCATAAGCCTTATGTCTTCCTTCAGATCAAAGGAAAAACATATTAATTTTTCTGTCATGCCATCATAGCATAGAATCTATTCAAGTTCAATTACAAGATAATTATGATTATGCTATGTTATGTAAGACTTAAAGAAACTTATCCTCAGAATGTTAGTGAAGTATTAATGTTTAAATAGAATTTTTGATTTTTTGACAATTTTCTCAAAACATCAAACCTCAAAGACATTTTTAAAAGTAATTTCTCATTAATTTTAACATTGAATTTCAAGAAAGGCAAATAACACATTCTTAGCCTCTTTATCAATAAGAATAATACTTAATAAGAACGTGTTAGTTGCATCCCCATAAAGATATAAAATCAACGTATATTATTATTGTAAAATGTGCCCTTTAGGCACAAGTATGACTCTAAAATAAAGCCTTATAAACATTTCTAATAAGGTTATGTATGACCTAGATTGTTTTAATTTTCTAGCCTATTTAATAGATTCAGATAATCAGACACATTACTAAATGTAGAGTTACATTTATGTAAAGCCATAGTTTAGAGTAAGATTTCTGATATAGCAAGATATTTACATTTTCTTAAATCTATATACTATAGCCAACTATTTGTAAATCATGTAGTATAAAAATAACATGCTGCATTCCATATTTTATCTCCCTCATGATTTTCAGAGGCAATATTTGAAAGAAGCATTTTAAAAAACATTTTCTTTGGACTTGGCCACCTACTTAATGGTGAGAAAAGGAAAGAGGACTTAGAGATAAAGAGGAGCCCAGGCCCTTGCCGGTTGGCTCAGTGGTAGAGCGTTGTCCAGGATTGTGGAAGTCCTGGGTTCAATTTCTGGCCAGGGCACACAGGAAAAGTGCCCATCTGTTTCTCCACCCTTCCCCCTGTCCTTTCTATCTGTCTCTCTTTCCCTTCCGCAGCCAAGGTTCCATTGGAGCATAGTTGGCCCTGGGAACTGAGGATGGCTCCATGGCCTCTGCCTCAGGTGTTAGAATGTCTCAGGTGCAACGGAGAAATGGCCAGAGCAAATGGCCAGGTGGGCAGAGCATCGCCCCTGGTGGGCATGCCGAATGTATCCCGGTCGGGCACATGCAGGAGTCTGTCTGTTCCTCCCTGCTTCTCACTTCAGAAAAAAAAAAAGAGGAGCCCAGTTCTCTGGAAGAATGAAATACCAATAACATCACAACATCGGGGGAAAAAAGAACTTTGCTTTGCATAAAATATAACGAGTAAGTTTTGTATGTATACTTTGAGTTTGAGGTTCAAATTAGATAAATACAAGTTGGAAGAGTGTTGAATTCAGTTCTAAATATGATAAATTTGGGATTACATAGAAATAGAGATTTGTGATTCCCTAATGTAAAATGGTCACTATGAAGAGTTTGGAGAGGCCTGACCAGGCGGTGGCACAGTGGATAGAACGTCGGACTGGGACACAGAGGACCTCAGTCCGAAACCCCGAGGTCGCCAGCTTGAGTGTGGGCTCATCTGGTTTGAGCACAGCTCACCAGCTTTAGCCCAAGGTCACTGGTTTGAGCAAGGGGTCACTGGGTCTGCTGTAGCCACACAGTCAAAGCACATATGAGAAAGCAGTCAATGAGCAACTAAGGTGCCACTGCAAAGAATTGATGCTTCCTGTCTGTCCCTATTTGTCCCTCTCTCTGTCTCTGTTACAAAAAATAAAAATAAATAAAAAGAGTTTGGAGAGTGAAAAAAAGAGGTAAGGCTAGGATTTAGCAGAATCTAAACTATCCCTCCTTCTATTTTTTAATTTATTAGTTAAAATGAGTCATAATATATAATTAAATTAGAAAATAATTACCTGAAATAGACATATAAAATATAGTAATTTTTAAAAACAGCAATTATCTACCCCAAGCATATTATTTGGCATAAGGTAGTACATAAAATAATCCATCAATTACCAACTATGTAAATATTCAAAAAATAAGCATTGTAAATAATTATTTATTTTGGGAATGTTTTCTACATTCTTACTGTCAAATGTGTGTACCTCCAGCAATTTATTTCTTCCTTCTAAAGTGTGCCTTTAATCAATGTTTACAAGTACACTACTAGAGATTTAGTTTGAAATGTGAGATTAAATTTTAAAATTTGTTTCAATAAATAGATGAAGGTTTAATAATTTCGTTGGCTTTTAATCCTGATTTAATGGAAAGATTTTTGAGGGTTAGATATTAAGACAAACAAAAGATACTGAGATCTATGTTTGTGGGCAAATAAGTAAAATGTTTACACCGGTTTACAACACTTTGCAAGACTTTTTAAATAACTTCCTAGTTCTGAACCATGTTTTATCTATAAAAAAATTCAATATCATAATATAAAAAATAATTGCGCCTCAGTAATACCAAAGTGAGTCCTAAAGTTCACAAGAATATCAAAGTAAAAGACTACTGTTGCTCTTACCCAGATTTGCAAAGCAGTGTGTGTGTGTGTGTGTGTGTGTGTGTGTGTGTGTGTACATGCTACACTAACTGGAGGCTTCATCTGACTTCTCTGAGAACTTGAGTCTGGGGCTGTTACCCTTAAGTTGCCTAAAGGCAATCAGTAATTGGTTCAGAGATGAGCAAGGGTCTCAATTAGGCCCTAGGAAAAGCAAGGAGACTTTGGCTAGTTGTGTAAAAGTTACTCTTGCTCTTTTCCATTGAATTTAAATGTGAGAAACTATGAAGGTGCTGTGTGAACACTGAAGGGAGGGCTTGCTGAAAATGAAGCCATCATGGATAAGCAATACTTGGAGGATGATTGGGACCTATAACAAGATTGAGCCTTGGGCCATGTTGTCCTGAAGCCCACCTTGTTTTCTTGTTGTTTAAGTTTCAGTGTTTATTATTATTATTATTATTATTATTATTATTATTATTATTACTATTATTATAAATTTAACTGGAGAGGATTTTCTGTCACTGTAACCATCCCAACTAATGGAACTCATGTTGGTTATTTTGTTTTTGCTTTCATAAGAAATTCTTGAAGACAAAACCAAGAGAAAAAAAAACACATATCTTAACTCTAGTATCTGCTCTAAACTATGACCATGCCTTATCAATTTTTAGGAAATCACTGAATTCATCTGATCCTTCACAGCCCAAGCTAAATTAAGTGACTTGAGTACTCAAATATAGTTTTGTGTCCCTTGCAACTTAATTTGAATATTTTACTTGAGGACCTCATAGTGTGAAAATCTGTCATGTGATGTAGGATTTAGAATGTCATGTGATGTAGGAGTCACACCAGATTGTTAGATGTTGCACGGTCCAGTGGCTGGACATTTGTATGATGGATGTTGGGATGTCTGCTGATTGAGCAGTTATGATTTATCAGAAATAATATGTTCCATATTGTCTTTTTCTTCTCTTTTCTTTTTTTTCCAAGGATGAAGAGTTAAGTGTGGACAGTATACACAATCCTCATCCTTCTACTCATTTTAAGGTCCAAGCAGGTCACCTCTGTGCAACCCAGTGTTGTACAAGCCCGTTATGGGTATCACTCCAACCTCTAAAACTCAGTTGTAATTTCTGTCCAAGAAAAGAAGATGATAACTTGTGTGTGTGTGTGTGTGTGTGTGTGTGTGTGTGTGTGTGTGATAGAGAGAGCAAGGGAGAGAGAGAGAAAGAGAGAGAGAGAGAGAAAGAGAGAGAAAGAAGAGAGGGATAGAATGAGACAGACAGGAAGGAAGAGAGATAAAAAGCATCAACTTTGTAGTTGCAGCACTTTAGCTGTTTATTTATTGCTTTCTCATATACTCCTTGACTGCAGGGGAGGGGCTCCAGCTGAGCCAGTGACCCCTTGTTCAAGCCAGTGATCTTGGGCTCAAGCCAATGACCATGGAATCATGTCTATGATCCCACGCTCAAGCTGGCGACCTCAGGATCTCAAATCTGGGTCCTCAACATTCCAGGTTGATGCTCTTTCCACTGTGTCACTGCTTGGTCAGGCAGATAATAACTCTTGATAGATCTTTATTAAACATTTACATGACTAAAATCAATCATATTAAGTCTTGTTCATACCTTTGATTTATGGGTCAGGTTACTAAAACTCAGAGAACATGGGACTAGAAAACAGGCTTTTTATCATCAAGGCTAGGTTCTTGCCACCATTCACTGTGTGGCTTTGAGAACTAAGGTACTCAGTAAATGAAGTATGACCTCTGTCTCCAGATCCAAGGACCTGTTAGGCCTTCTCCAAAGGGCATGTCAGAGAGTATGATTACACACCATGCCTATGCTGCTCCCTACATTTTTTCCCTTCCCTTAACTCTGTTTTTTGCATATCATGCCCAGAGCAAAAGCAACAGTATGCAAGTAAGCATGGACACACACACACACACACACACACACACACACACACACACACATATGAGTCTCTCATTACATCACTCTTTGAACCCTATTTGCACTTTTCCTCCTTACAGGGACTTACTAAGGACCTTGTTTTCAACAAGTGCAAAATTTTATAAATTTTTGTCCATGAAAAATCACATATCTCAGAGAAAAGTTTTTGTTTGTTTGTTTTTTACTTTGAATGTGAAGAAAACAGAAGACAATATTTGGCTGCCTGAACCTATTAAAGTTTGTTATTAGTTGATAAAAATATGTCTGTTTATTGTCATTTGCAAAAATGCATTGTGCTATGCTAAATATTTTGTAGTGATTGTAAGCTTCCAAGTAAGAAAAGCCTCAAAAAATATGTTTAGTGTAATTTTGAAACTCCGTAGAATTAGCTTCTCTTTGAACTTTTATTAGAGCAAGACATCAGATCTCTTCCAAAAGCTAGCCATGATTTATCTCCTGGGGCTTGCCTCCTGTGCCTATGATAGATCAGGTGAGAATGAATAAAAAGAAGCCTTCAGAAACTGTCCTACTTGCTCTTTGCCACAATGTCATCTTCCTCTGGGGCTTGATCAGAAATGGATCTTGATCCCTTCGTGGTGGGAGAGTCTGCAACAGTGCTATCTTAGTCTCTTCTCGTGATCATTTTTAGAACAACTCCAAAATATATATGACACCATTTTGCAGGAGATATGTCATATGGCATTGCACAGAGAAATACCTCACAGCATAATCACTTCTTACCTCGTGATCTTTAGAATTCTTGTTTTAGGAGATTATAAGGATCTTTAAACTTATTTCTAAATAATTTTTAAGGCTATTTCCTCTGTGAAATAGTGCTTAGAGGAAAAACAGAGGAAAAGATTATGGACATAGATCCCTTTACTGGGTATATACCTCAAAAACTCAGAAACATTGATACGTAAAGACACATGCAGCCCCATGTTCATTGCAGCATTGTTCACAGTGGCCAGGACATGGAAACAACCAAAAAGCCCGTCAATAGATGACTGGATAAAGAAGATGTGGCACATATATACTATGGAATACTACTCAGCCATAAGAAATGATGACATAGGATCATTTACAGCAAAATGGTGGGATCTTGATAACATTATACGAAGTGAAATAAGTAAATCAGAAAAAAACAGGAACTGCATTATTCCATACGTAGGTGGGACATAAAAGTGAGACTAAGAGACATTGATAAGAGTGTGGTGGTTATGGGGGGATGGGGGAGAGGAAGAGGGACAGGGGGAGGGGGAGGGGCACAAAGAAAACTACAATAGATAGAAGGTGACAGAGGACAATCTGACTTTGGGTGATGGGTATGCAACATAATTGAACGACAAGATAACCTGGACATGTTATCTTTGAATATATGTATCCTGATTTATTGATGTTGCCCCATTAAAAAAAATAAAATTATTAAAAAAAAAAAGATTATGGACATAGATAACAGTGTGGGGATTGCAGAGGCGGGGAGGCAGAGGACAGTAGAGGGAGATAAACAGTGATAGATGGAGTCCTGACTTTGGGGGATAAACCTGCAAACACAAAAATAAATAAAATAATATAGTGATTATATTAAAAGAGACATTTCTTTGGTTGTTTTGCATGAAGATATTTAAATACATCAAGATTGTGGGATCCTTCCAGCTCAAACTATACCTTATCTCTATGTGGCCAGACTGATTGGGCTTTATTTATTTATTTGTTTAGATTATAGTAGGACATGAGCATTTAAGGATACTTGTAAATATCTTTATGCCCCCTAGTAGTACGCTATTGTTTAGTCTGCTAGAGTAAATAGTCTAAAAGTAAAGGTTCTCACTTAATTATTCGTAGACATTTTTTGCAATAAGTATGCCTGGCGAAAAATGATTTTGAGAAAATATTTGCTTCCTAAAAACTTATTATCAAAAGGTTAATAAACTTACACACTTGATTGTACTTGAAGATTCTTTCAAAAGCTTCATGTTAAAACGTTGGAAAAGAAAAGCAACAATTTTCTGTGGATTGTCATTCAAAAGCATCTAGCTAGAATGGATGTTCTACTTTTGAAGATTAAAAAAAATAGATAGGTATTTTTCTTTCTTCGACTTTTTTGAGAGAAAGTATAATTCACATTATTTTCTTCAACCATTACTTAATAATTCACCAATTCATATGTTCTACTGAGATTTTTCTCAACCTCTGGTCCTAAATCCAATTCGGCATTTTCCTCTTTATGTTCTACTAAAACCTAAACTCAGATTGGCCCCCAGACTTGCCCCCCACTTCCACTGACCCTGAGCCATTCGCAGGCACCGTCATCCAACCTGTTGGCCAAATCAGGTTTCTGTGAGTTATTCTTGACTTCTGAATTTTTCTGACCTGCCTTTTCTAACCACTTTATTGACATCTTTTTGGAAAAGGCTCCTGGTCTTGGCCATGCTGTCATTTATTATAGCAACAGTCTCCATCTACTTTTGGACTCAATAATAATGTTATGGAAATCTTAACCCGTATCTACCAGCCTATCTGTGGAGTCCCGCAGTGATAATTCAGCATGTTTTAGTTTCTGAGATGGACCTGATGTGTTAGGAGAAGGCACACATGGCATGAACACACTGCCATTCGAGTCCTCTTCTCTGAGGAAGAGAAACAGGAAAGCAAAAGACGCATTGCTCCAAAGGATTTTAAAAGGAGCACCATTCTACCAAATGGAAAATATGGGGTTTTTTGCTGCATTTGGAGAAAAGTTATTACAAGCCTTTCATCCATCCACTATTTTATGGGCTTCTGCTAATTTATTATGGCAATTGTTCACGGGTAAAATAATCTCAACTGCACTTCAATGAGCCCTTGTAAGTACCAGTACTCTATGGAGTTAAGTAACTACTTCTATCATGTTTTATTAATTTGGATGTCCCCAGTATGAATTAGAATGCCTGAAATATAGAAATAAATATTTATTTAATAAATGAGTAAATGGATGATTCAAAGGGAGCTTTGCTTTGAGCAACATGGTTAACAGAAAATGAATGTGAAGGTAAGAAAAGGAAAGCTATCCAAGGCACAAGCAATTACCAATTAATCAAAAATTCACAGTATTTGCAAAAGACAGACAAAATTCGACCTTTCGGATTTAAAACAGTCAACCTGGCCTCGCTCGTCTCCATTTTCCCACCACAGCATCCCCACCCTCATCACGCTTCCATGACCTGTTCTGTGTCTTTTCTCTGGACGTCATTCTTCATTATTCCCATCAGTAAGCTTCTGCTTCCTCTTAGTCTTATTTTAGTCTCTTTTTAACAGTCTCATGACTCTTGTCCCTTTGATCAACCTGATACCTCCATCATCATGCTGATCTAGACTAAAGAGGAAAGATGCATCATTCGTGGACATTATACTTCAATGGAGATCCAGAGGAATAGAGATTCAATTTGGACTTTGGGTAGCTATTTTTTATGCACAATCATATTTGTGTTTTTTTAAATATACTATAATGTTTGTTGCTGTTTTTAATTTTCAAAGTCAAATTTTCTGATGAAATTTTTCTCAGGGGCAGGTTTAAAATTCTGGTAATCAACTCCAGATGAATCATAAGTCTGTAAATGTCTCCATGGCTTGAATTGTGATATCTGACATAATTGTGGATAAATAAAATAAAATATGATACAGGAATCTGTTATTCCTTTCAATTAAAGAATTTTATTCAAATAATAAAGCACAAAAATGCTGCTTCTAATTGCTAACTTTAAAACAAACAATTTAAATCAATATATTTTAAAGTTTTTATATATTTATTGATTTTCCAGAGAGAGATACATCAATTTGTTGTTCCGCTTATTTATGCATTCATTGATTGATTCTTTTATGTGCCCTGACCAGGGATCAAATCTGCCATCCTGGCACATCAGGGAGATACTCCAACTAACTGAGATACCAAGGCAGGGTTAGAGCAATATTTAAAAAATGTGAATACCTATGTATTATCTGAATCTTCATTATGAATGTCAATACTTAAATTATGTTGTTTATTCTAATTATATATAATCATATTTTTATCTTTTAAGGCTCAGTGAAGGAATTCATCCTACATGCTGCATTAATGATAACAAAACATGTTATCATTTATTGAATATTTACTACGTATGCATCTGGCATCTTGTTTACATGATTTAATTTCAGTCTCATGACAAGCTATGAGGTAGGCATTATTTGCTCTGCTTTGCTGATGACAATATGGACCTTCAGAACTACAGGTGTCATTCCCAAGATAAACAGCTCTCAAGCGGAAGTGCAGAGACTTCAGTCCAGGTCTACTTGACTCAGAAAATTGCTCACATAGCCATTTGTCCCCTCTACCTGTCACCTGCGTATACACATTGCCGCCATGCTTAGAGTTGGAAGCATTTCAGGACAAATTAATTTAGTTCTGTTGTTTTGGGACATTGATACAACTCAGCCTCACACTTCTTATAGGTCCTCTCATGTATCCAGTCACTAGGTGAGTAGGCTTAAAGAGATAAAGGCTCTTTTGTCTTTGTAATGTTCCATTTTTAGATTTCATCATTCTGCTTCCCGTGTGACAAGTGGAGAGGAAATGAAAAGCAGCTGACCCCAGACTTTGTCAGGCTGAGGAGTTATTGCAGGAGCCATTTAAAATGCAGATTTCAGGGTCTCATCCCTCAAGACAAGCTTTAGCTAAGTCTGGGATGGGGCCTGGTTCTCCAAACTAGTAGCAAGCATTTCTGTTTCTGATGTAGGTGGTACATTGAACAGCATTTAAGAATCACTGCTTGGGCCCTAGAACAATGTTGTCCAGTTGAAAACTAACATAGATCACAAATAGGTCATTTAAAATGTTGCACTAGTCACCATTAAAAAGTAAAAAGAAACAGGTAATACTAATTTCAATAATATTTGATTACCCCACATATTGAAAATATTATTTAAAGTTGGAAACAATATAAATATTATTGAAATATTTAAAAAAATTTTACAGCAAGTTTTAAAGTATTTTACACTTTGAACTTGTCAGTTTAGACCAGCCACGTTTCAAGGGCTCCACAGCCACATGGAGTTGCTGGCTGCTGTATGGGACTGTGAATCTACAAGTAGGGGTGACCAGAGTCAGGGCTTGGTTTCAAGGGCAGTTGACAGCTGAGGGTCAGGTAAGTTGACAGCATGTTTTCAAATCAACTGCACTGGCAAAGAGTTCGCACAAACTGGAAGTAGACATGAAAACAAGTGGGCTGGAATCTGGAGGTGTCTTTCTGTGGGGATGAAGTGGGATGAATTAGATGGCAGCACAGAAGCAGCAGCAGAGCTCAGGGAAGCGGAGGGGCCCGCAGTCTGGTCCACATTTTTTGGAGCCCTCCTGCAGGATTGGGGATGAGCAAAGGTGGGGGCAACCTTTAGAGCTACATTGTTTAGTTATCTGTGCAATGAGGGTGTCAGAAAAGCTCTAAATGAGGGCCTCACAACACTCTTCTTTTTTTAAATGAGGAGATCCTGTGGTTATGAAGACCATATCCCATGCCTATCCCATCTGTGGAGAACAATGTCCTTTTTCTACCTGGAGAAAAAAATCTTTCCTGTGGTTCACTCTTAGTCCATTATCAACCTTTGAAGACTTGAACTTTAACATACAGGATTTTTTTTTAATATACACAAAATTCAAGTGTTATATCCACACTTATTCTAACTTTAAAGGGCCAGAAGTCTTTCCCTGAAAGGCAATTTTAAGTTGCAGTGGTTCAGAAGGCACTGCAGCATCAATACAAAAATACATGGTTGGCTATTCACAAATTATACAAAGGTATGGTTTTTGAGTTCATAAAAATGACCTTTCTGTGTTGTGCTTATGAAGTAAATTGAAAATACCAAAACACAACATATAAACTATTGACGTGTTCTGCAAGTTGTGATTAGTAAGAACTTTGAATTCAGAATTAGATTATAGTTCAGGTTTTTAAGATTGCACAAAGAAGGGAAAGGCATATTTGCCACGTTCTGATACATAGTAAAAAAACATTAAGGGTTCAGGGGATGAAGAGGTTACTCTGGGCTATATTAGCAGGGAAAGGATTTTTAAAACCAGAGCCACTTGAATCTAGTTTTAATGATGATGTTGAGGTTTCAAAGACTATAGTTTTAAATCCTCTGATAATCCAGTACAGTCCATTTCAATGGTTGGGCAGGGCTGCTAAAGACAAAGTAACTGTGCTGTGCTGTTAGCATCTTGGTACAAGTCCCTTCCCCCTCTCCCCTTCCCCAGCATGTGGTGAATGTCAGCTGGCGGGAAGAGTTTCCCTACTCTGCTCTGGTAAACCTGGATGCCAGAACTGAGGCTCAAAATAGCCCATGGAGATTTCTACATACCCAAAAGAGGATGGAGTGGTGACCTCTTCTACACAAAGGAAGGATGTGGGTTAGCATGTTCTGCACCAGTAGAGATAGTGGAAGAAAGAAGAGGGTGAAGTATAGATTAGAAACTCAAGTTTCACTTTGTGACACAAATACTAATTTCTATATGGTTATATTAATCTTCATGAGTAAGTAGTCAGCTGTAACCTTCTTGATTTTAATTATCCTTGTGAATAATAAAAATACAAATTGTATTAATTTCTCAGCAATAATAATGCTAAGTAAGATGTTCTGTAGTTTTAAAGCCCTTTCCACTGGAGCTTTGCCCAAACAATGGAACTAAGAAGTATTAACTATAAACTGTGTGTACTTTCAACTGTATTGCTTTGACATAAAATTCCTAAATTCTGCAATTCCCAGATGGATTGCTTGGGCACGTTCAAATCCCACAGGTGTTGTTAAGTAATGTATAAGAAGTTTAGATTCTTTGCTTCCTCACAAAAAGATATCCCAAGTAGGTCTAACTTTTCATGAAGAAGGAGCAGAAGACTGCATAGTGATACCCTTTGAGATGTTTGAGACAAGCCCAGATGATCTTTCTTTAAAATATTCTTGTCACTATCTCTGCCATGGTGTCTAATATTCCACAATTAATACTGTTTTTTAACAAGACTTTAAAATTGTTTATAAGTGTACATTTTTTAATTGAACTTATTGGGCTGACACATTAACAAAATTATAGTGTCTGGCATACAATTTTACCACACATCTTCTGTCCATTGTATTGTGTGCTCAACCCCCTCTCCCAAGTGAAATCTATGCAAGATAAGACATATGAGCATTGACAACATAAGCAGACTTTCAAATTCATTAGTCACTACATTAATTACTTAGCCAAGTCTGGCACGCATGAGATTTAAGAAAGAAGGGTGCATTTTGCAGAGAGAGCAGTTGTCAGTAAGGGCCGAAAGCACATGATGTTTGGAGGAAGAGATGCCAAGTCAAGAATATGAGTACCTGGGTGGAGCTGAAGGTATGAGGTGTTGAATGTGGAGATTAGACAGTGATGATGGGTAAGTGTTTGCTTCCAAAAGGAGGGAAAATATACACAAAGAAGATAAAGCCACATGAAAGACAAAAATGTTGCCTAAGGCAGTGGTCTCCAACCTTTTTTGGGTCACGGATTGATTTAATGTCAGAAAATATTTTCACAGACCAGCCTTTAGGGTGGGACGGATAAATGTATCACATGACTGAGACAAGAGTCAAGAGTGAGTCTTAGACAGATGTAACAGAGGGAATCTGGTCATTTTTTAAAAATAAAACATCGTTCAGACTTAAATATAAGTAAAATGGAAATAATGTAAGTTATTTATTCTTTCTCTGCAGACTGGTACCAAATGGCCCACGGACTGGTACCGGTCCATAGCCTGGGGGTTGGGGACCACTGGCCTAAGGTAAAAATATTGTCATCTACAGTGATTCTCTGGTTACCAAGAGGCAGGGAAAAGGGTTTATGATTTATCTTTACCCTGTATCTTTTAAAAAGGAATTGAAATTTAGGAGTCTAACAAGAATACACACACACACACACACACACACACACACCCTATGTGGTATATGCTCCATAGGTATAGGGTATATGACCCAAATAATTAAAATTGGACACTCAAATAAAAACTTGTTCATAAATGCTCATAATAGCACTATTTACAGCAAACAAAAGGTAAAAACAACTCAAATATTCATCACAAATGAATAGATAAACAAAATCTGGTATTTCTATAAAATGAAATATTGTTCAGTCATAAAATAATGTAGTTCTGAAACATGCTAAACTATGAATAAACTTTGATAACATATGGCAAGTGAAAGAAGCCAGACACAAAAGGTCATATATTGTGTGATTCCATTTATGCAAAATATCTAAAATAAATCAATAGAGACAGAAAGCAGATTAGTGGTTGCTAGGGAATAGGGAGAAAGAGAAAATAATACATAATGAGTATAGGGTTTCTTTTGGGGGTGATGAAAATGTTCTGAAATGAGATAGATGTTATGACTGTACAAGATGATGTATGCACTTGATGCTACTGTGTTAAAACTTTAAAAGTGGTTAGTTTTATATTATGTTAATTTTTACTTTAATTAAAATAAAAAACAAAACCCCTCACCATTTAGCTCATTTGGTTAGGATGTCATCCAAAATGCCAAGGTTGCAGGTTCAATCCCAAGTCAGGACAATTATAAGAATCAATCAATGAATGCATAAATAAGTGGAACAACAAATCAGTGTTTCTTTCTCTATCTCCCTCTCTTCCTTTCTTTTTTCTCTCTAAAATCAATAAAAATTTAAAAAAGAAAAACTAAAGAGTAACATTTGGAAAAGATAGATAAATGAAAGTTTGCTGAATTTCTGCATCTTCTCTAAAACTTTTTTTTTTTCCTCTCAGCCTGATTTTTAGTGGAATGTTGGGCAGTTGAAGGTTATGGTCTTTGAAAAGAATTTAGTAAATAAGATCTTGATGCTATTAATTAAAAGCAGCCTCATATTCTTTGAAAACTCTTAAGTAAAGGTTTGGGTTAATCTGCAACTATGAAAGTTAAGTAGCCAAACAAACATTTTACCTAAGCAGATGGCCTCATCCATAATCATCCAGCGATGGACCAAGGAAGTCCTCAAATATAGGGGCAGCTTTTTTCTCAACCATAGATCATGTATTCTAATGCATACATAAGTGAATTCTTCAGTCTAAAGTTACATAAAACAGAACAGTTATTTTATGTAACAGATATTCTGACACCTGTCAGACTATCTTAAGATTTATATTAAATAAATAAAAGGCACCCAAATTAGAAATGAAGAAGAAAACTATCATTTTGCAGATGAAATATATGTAGAAAACTATAAAGGCTCTATAAAAAAGCTGTTAGAACTATATAATAAATTTAATAGTTACAGAATGCATTACACTGGGGAACAAAATTTTTGTTGCATCCACAAAAACACTTGTTCTTACCTAATTCGAGTGTGCTGATCTCAAATCTGACATCAGTTTTTCTCTGTAAGCTACAGTTTTTTTGCAATTCAAGATTTTAGATTTTCATCTGATTGTAAAATTTTCAACATTTAGTTTAACATAATGAAGTAGAATGTCTTCTTGGGCATCATCTTTGTGAAAATATAATAATTTATATAATGCAGTAAATACACTAATACACTAAAAGATATGATTGCATCAGAATTTGCCTACAATTTTGAAATAGAACATATTAAAACACTTATTTTAATCATAAATTTTGTGCAAAATTTATTTAAATTCTACTCAGGCAAAAATTTGCATTTGTAGCTCTTGCGTTTGTGTACTTGTTGAGGAAAATTTTGTTTGATACTCCAGCAGTAGTCTGCTCATCACTAATAGCTCCAAGATTTTCGGGAAACTTATCAAAGTAACTGTTCAGGAAGTGAACCTTAACACTCATGTTATATCCAATGTCACAGAAAGCCAACAGTATCTTTGAACCAGAAGTTCATAGTTTTTTTCTTTTTTGTTGCCAAGGAAGTTCTTTGTAACTGCCACAAAAGACTACCATGGAGCCAAGATGGCCACAGAGTAGGTAGATGCACGAACTCCCACTTCCTAGAACCAAGGTCTATTATAACTTAAATCTGAGAATACTCTTCATGAAAGACAAATTTTGGACTGACCTAAGAGGATTCTACAAGCAAACACCACCAAAGAACCCACACTGAGTCTGGTAGGAGAGGCGGAGATGTGGAGAAGGCTACCCTGCTCCCGTACCGGGGAGCAGTGCCTGGGAGGAATTTTCACAAAGGGGAGGGCTATACAGCAAGTTGCAGGTCCTTATCCCCAAAACCAGAATCCCAATCTAGAGCCCCAGAGCTGGGAAGGGGCTGATGGACTATATTTGGCTGAGAAAAAAGCCTAGACACGGTTTGAGAGAAGGAGGCAGGACTCTCAGACCCAGGCTATGGGTTAAAGGAACTGCACAGAGATCCTCACTCATAGTCACTTTCCAGGGGCTCCAGGAGGACACCCTAACTAACCCCTAGGCAGAGTCACTACCCAGATTTAAAGTGAACCAGCATCACCAGCAAAAGAGAGAATGTGCCCTGTCCACCGGAGATTTCCCTACCCTAGCTAGAACAAAGGCACCTAGCACCAGGCACCATGTTAGGGACACAAATAAGGTGTGCAGAGGTCTAAGCTACACCACCCATTGCACTACTGAGTGCTTGCCTGGGTCAGATAGGCCGGAGGCAGCAGGGTGCAGCTGCGGAGGTTCCAGAGAGCACACGCAAACCGTTGCGGAGCCGGGACCGCCACTGCTGCTGGGGGAGCCTGGGCTCACACACACCCCTGATCCCTGAGTGGCCCACCCTCAGTGGACATGGAGGCCCGAGAATCAACAGAGGGATAACCCGCAGGCATGCATGAGCCTGCCAGCGAAGGCAGAAGTTTCCTGGCAGCACTGGGGGGCCGGGCAGGCACGCAAACTGGCCGGGGCTGGGTGAGCCCTTGGCAGTGATCTGAGCAGAGGTGGAGCCCCAGCAGCAACTGAGTGGGGAAGTGCAGGCATGCAAATGAAACCGCCAGTTACAACAGAAGTCATGCCAACTACTGCATGAACCCCTGCGGCACACAAACCTGTTCAAGGTGCAGACACGCTCTCAGCAGTAACGTCAGTATGGGTGACCTCGGGGGAGATCTGAGAGAGCTCACGCCACCCCCAGATAGCCCCTGAGATCTGAGCCAATCAAGGCAGTCCTGGAAATGGTCCAAACAGGCATGCAGGCAGGCATGCCCAAGCCCAATCAGCGTGGTGGCGCTTGCGGAGGAGGGCTGGAGCCAGCAACACCTGAACCCAAAATCCCCAGGCAGCAACAGCAGCGGTGGCCTGGTAGACAGACCACACAATGGGAGCTAAAATGTCTAGATAGAAAGACACCTGAGGCTAAGAATAGGTCACATCCAATACCATACCTAATCACTGAATTACTGTACTGAGCCCAACAAGTAGCCAGCAATAAAAGACAACAGAAAGTGATTTTAGGGGAACTTGAACTTTTAAAGTAACTTCTCCCAGGCCAAGAGTAAATAAAAGCAAGCCTCGGAGTGCAGCTGATATTTACAACAACACCTGGACTCAGAAGAGGCAGCCACAAGATTTGGATAACCTGTAGCTCCCTAAAAGTGGATAAGAACCAGTCACAGGCAATGAACCCCACTGACCTGCTCCAGGCCCCAAACAAGGAAGTCCAGGGCAACACAGACAAAATGGGAAGACAGAGAAGTACAATCCAAATGACTCAACAAGAGAAGTCCTCAAAAAAAAGGGTTGAGTGAGACGGATATAAGCAGACTACTGGAGGCAGAGTTTAGAATAATGATTATTAGAATGTTGAAAGATCTTAGAACAACCATGGATGGTCACAGTGAGCACATAAATAAAGAAATAATAAGTATTAAAAAGGACATTGAAATAATAAAGACGAACCAGTCAGAAATGACAAATACAATATATGAAATGAAGACTACACTAGAAGCAATTAATAGCAGGCTGGATGAAGAAGAGGATCAAATCAGCAATTTAGAAGACAAGATAAATAAAAAGATGAAAGTGGAGCAGCAAAAAGAAAAAAGAATAAAAAAATCTGAGAAAACTCTAAGAGAGCTCTTTGACAATTTAAAGAGAAACAGCATCCGCATCATAGGAGTTCCTGAAGAAGAAGAGAAAGAACAAGGGTTAGAAACCTTGTTCAATCAAATCATAGCTGAAAACTTCCCTAAATTGAGGCAGGAAAAAGTCACACAAGTTCAAGAAGCACAGAGAACTCCATTAAGGAGAAACACAAAGAAATCCACACCAACACATATCATAATAAAAATAGCAATGCTAAGAAATAAAGAGAAAATATTAAAATCTGCTAGAGATAAAAGACTATCACCTACAAAGGAGCCCCCATAAGGATGACATCTGACTTCTCAACAGAAACACTTGAGGCCAGAAAAGAATGGCAAGAAATATTCAAAGTAATGCAGAATCAGGAACCTACAACCAAGATTACTTTATCCAGCAAAGCTATCATTTAAAATTGAAAGAGAAATAAAAAGGTTTAAGACCAAAAAACAAACAAACAAACAAACAAACAAACAAAACAAAACAAAACAAAAAACTCAAGAAATTTATTACAAACAAACCAAAGCTGTAAGAAATGTTAAGGGGCCTGTTATAAACAAAACAAAGGGGGAAAATAATACAGCAAAAGAGGAATATAGCTGTAAAGAACAAAATGGCAATAAGCAACTACATATTAATAATAACCTTAAATGTAAATGGATTAAATGATTTAATCAAAAGACATAGTGTAGCTTCATGAATAAGAAAACAGGACCCATACATATGCTGTCTACAAGAGACCCACCTTAAAACAAAAGATACACATAGACTAAAGGTAAAAGGATGAAAAAAAATATTTCATGCAAATGGAAATTTAAAAAAAGCTGGCATAGCAATACCTATATCAGACAAAATAGACTTTAAAACAAAGGCTATAGTAAGATATAAAGAAGGTGACTACATAATGATAAAGGGAGCAATCCAATAGGAAGATATAACCATCATAAATATCTATGATGCTCCTAATATAGGTGCTCCTAATATAGGAGCACCTAAATATATAAAGCAGACTTTGATGGATATAAATGACGAGATCAACAGCAATAGTATAATAGTAGGAGATTTCAATAACATCACTAGATATATCATCAAGAAAGAAAATTAACAAAGAAACAGCAAACCTAAAGGATACACTAAATCAAATTGATTTTTTAGATATCTTTAGAACCTTTCACCCTAAAGCAGCAGAATATACATTTTTAAGTGTTTATGGTACATTCTCTAGGATAAACCATATGTTAGGACACAAAAGTGGTATCAACAAATTTAAGAAGATTAAAATTATATCAAGCATTTTCTCTTATCACAATGGCATGAAACTAGAAATCAATCACAACAGAAAAACTGAAAATTACTCAAACACATGAAAACTAAATAGCATGTTATTAAATAATGAATGGGTAAAAACAGAAAAAGCAGTCTTGAGAGGGAAGTTCATAGCACTACAGACATACCTTAAGAAGCTTGAAAAAGCTCAAATAAACAACCTAACCCTGCATCTAAAAAAACTAGAAGAAGAACAGCAAGTAAGCCCAGTGGTAGTAGAAGGAAGGAAGTAATAAAGATCAGAGCAGAAATAAATGACATAGAGGCTAAAGAAACAAAACAGAGGATCAATAAAACCAAAAGTTGGTTCTTTGAAAGGGTAACAAGATTGATGAACCTTTAACCAGACTCACCAAAAATAGAAGAGAGAGGACTCAAATAAATAAAATTAAAAATGATAGTGGAGAAGTAACAACTGACACAACAGAAATACAAAATATTGTAAGAAAATACTATGAAGAACTGTATGCCAAAAAACTAGACAACCTAGATGAAATGGAAAAATTCCTTGAAACATACAATCTTCCAAAAATCAATCTGGAAGAATCAGAAAACCTAAACAGACCAATTACAACAAATGAGATTGAAACAGTTATCAAAAAGCTCCCCAAAAAACAAAAGCCATGGGCCCGATGGCTTCACTGGTGAATTCTACCAAATATAGTGTGTCCAGAAAGTCATGGTGCACTTTTGACCGGTCACAAGAAATCAACAAAAGATGATAGAAATGTGAAATCTGCACCAAATAAAAGGAAAACCCTCCCAGTTTCTGTAGGATGATGTGGCATCATGTGCACACGCGCAGATGATGATGTAACACCGTGTATACAGCGGAGCAGCCCAAGGCCATGCCAGTCGAGATGTGGACAGTACAGAGGAAAGTTCAGTGTGTTTTGTGACTCGCTAAATTCGAATCCGTGACCAAAGTGTCATGTGAATATCAGCGCGTTTATAATGAAGTGCCACCACATAGGATAACATTACTCGGTGAGATAAGCAGTTGAAGGAAACCAGCAGTTTGGTGGAGAAACCCTATTCTGGTAGGCCATCAGTTAGTGATGAGTCTGTAGAAGCTATACAGAATAGCTACCTAAGGAGCCCTAAAATATCTGTGTGTGAGCCCACATCATCAAAGTGCACTGAATAGGTATGAAACTGGGAGAGTTTTCCTTTTATTTGGTGCAGATTTCACATTTCTATCGTTTTTTGTTGCTTTCTTGTGACCAGTCAAAAGTGCACCATGACTTTATGAACACACTGTATTCAAAGAAAAACTAACTCCTATCCTTCTCAAGCTATTTCATAAAATTCAAAAGGAAGGAACACTTCCAAGTTCCTTTCATGAAGCGAGCATAATTCTGATTCCAAAACCAGGCAAAGACAACATAAAGAAAGAAAATTATAGGCCAACATCCCTGGTGAATTTAGATGCTAAGATCCTCAACAAAATATTAGCAAACTGGATCCAGCAATACATGAAAAAATCTACATTATGATCAAGTGGGATTTATTCTGGGAAGGCAAGGATGATATAACATTTATAAGGCAATCAATGTGATTCACCACATAAACAAAAGAAAGGAGAAAAACCACATGATAATTTCAATAGATGCAGAAAAAGCATTTGATAAAATCCAGCACCCATTTATGATCAAAACTCTTACCAAAGTGGGAATACGGAATACAGGGAACATACCTCAACATGATAAAGACCATCTATGACAAGCCCACAGCCAACATCATAATTAATGGACAAAAATTAAAAGCAATCCCCCTAAAATCAGGAACAAGGCAGGGGTGCCCCCTAGCACCACTCTTATTTAACATAGTACTAGAAGTCTTAGCTACAGCAATCAGACAAGAAGAAGAAATAAAAGGCATCCAAATTGGAAAAGAAGAAGTAAAACTATTTGCAGACGATATGATACTGTATATAGAAAACCCTAAAGTCTCAGTCAAAAAACTACTGGACCTGATAAATGAATTCAGCAAGATGGCAGGATAAAAAATTAAGACACAAAATTCAGAGGCATTTTTATATACAAAGAATGAAATGTCAGAAAGAGAAATTAAAGAAACAATCCCCTTCACTATTACAACCAAAGAAATAATGTACCTAGAAGTAAATTTAACCAAGGAGGTTAAAGACCTGTTCTCAGAACACTATATAACATTGATAAAATAAATCAAGGAAGATACAAACAAGTGGAAGCACATACCAAGTTCATGGAGAGGAAGAATAAATATAATTAAAATGTCTATACTAACCAAAGCAATATATAAATTAAATGCAATGCTTATTAAATTACCAATATCATACTTCAAAGATATAGAAAAAATATTCCAAAAATTTATATGGAACCAAAAAAGAACACGAATAGCCTCAGCAATCTTGAAAAATAAAAATAAAACAGAAGGTATCACACTACCTGATATCAAGTTATAGTACAAGGCCACTTTACTCAACACAGCTTGGTACTGCCATAAGAACAGGCATACAGATCAATAGAACAGAACAGAGAACCCAGAAATAAACTCATACCTTTATGGTCAATTGATATTTGACAAAGGAGGTAAGAGCATACAATAGAGTAAAGACAGTCTCTTTCACAAATGGTGCTGGGAAAATTGGACAAATACATGCAAAAAAATGAAACTAGACCACCAACTTACACCATTCACAAAAATAAACTTAAAATGAATAAAAGACTTGAATGTAAGTCATAAAACCATGATCATCTTGGAAGAAAACAGGAAGTAAGCTCTCCAACTTCTCTTGCAGCAATATATCTGCTGATTTAACTCCACTGGCAAGTGAAATAAAGGACAGGATGAACAAATGGGACTATATCAAACTAAAAAGCTTTTGCACAGCAAAAGACAACATGAATAAAATAAAAAGACAATCCACACAATGGGAGAACATATTTGCCAACACATCTGATAAAGGGTTAATAACCAAAATCTACAAAGAATTTATAAAACTCAACACCAGGATAGTAAACAATCCAATAAAAAATTGGGCAAAAGAACTGAAAAGACACTTCCCCAAAGAGGACATATAGAAGGCCAAAGGGCATATGAAAAAATGTTTAACATCACTTATCATTAGAGAAATGCAAATTAAAACCACAATGAGATATCACCTCACACCTATCAGAATGGCGCTCATTAACAAAACAACACATAATAAGTGCTGACAAGGGTGTGGAGAAAAGGGAACCTTCCTGCACTGGTGGTGGGAATGCAGACTGGTGCAGCCACTGTGAGAGATTCCTCAAAAAATTAAAAATCAAACTGCCTTTTGACATAGCTATCCCACTTCTAGGAGTATATCCTAAGAATACTAAATCACTGATTCAAAAGAAGAAATGCACCCCCATGTTTATTGCAGCATTTTTTTACAATAGCCAAGATCTGGAAACAGCCCAGGTGCTCATAAGTAGATGTGTGGATTAAAAAGCTGTGGTACATATACACAATGGAATACTACGGGGCCATGAAAAAGAAGGAAATCTTGCCCTTTGCGACAACATGGATGGACCTGGAGTCTATTATGCTAAGTCAAGTAAGTCAGGCAGAGAAAAAAAAATCATATGACCTCACTCATATGAGGAATCCAATGAACAATGAGAACTGAGGAATGGAAGAGAGGCAGAGAAAGGGTCAAAGAGTCCACAGGGAAAGGGGAAGAGAGGAGGGGATCAGGAAAGGGAAAGTATCTAAACATAACATAGGGAAATAGAGGACAGGATAGTAAATCATGGAGGAAAGGAGGGAAGTCAGTGGGAGAAGGGGCAAAGAGGGCATCAAGGAGAACAAGGGGAGGAGGGAAGGCTATATATTCGAGGGTACACTTGTAACTATGTAAACACAACAAATTAAAATCAATAAAAACTAACTAACTAACTAAATAAATAGGATGTGGGAAGAGCTTAGTCTTAAACTAAGCCCTAATAAACTATAAGGACTTTTTCAGCTTATAGCCTGTCTCCTACATATACATAAATAATACTATGCAGTCATAAAAAGAAGGAAATTCTACCATTTGCAAAAATATGGAAGGACCTTGAGGAATTATGCTAAGTGAAATAAGTCAGACAGAGAAAGGCAAATATCATATAATTTTACTTATTTGTGGAGTCTAAAACACAAATAAAATTTGTAGATACAGAGAACAGACTGGTAGTTGTCATAGGCAGGGTGCAGGCAAAATGGGTGAAGGAGGTGGAAAGGTACAAACAAAATAAATAAGTCCTGGGTACATGATGTACAACAGGGTGACTATACTTTATAATACCATATTGTATATTTAAAGTTGTTAAGTGAGTAGATATTAAAATTTCATCACAAGAGAAAGTTACAACTATGTTTGGTGATCGATGTTAAGTAGACTTAAATGGTGATTATTTTACAATATATATAAATATCAACTCATTACACTTCACACATGACACTAATATAATGTTATGCATCAATTATATATAGCTCAACAAAAATATATTTACGTTTAATCAAAATACTCATGTTTTCTCAAGCCTTCATTCCACCAGGTGAGCAACACTGACATAGAATTTAAACATCATTTTACCTTGGAAAGCATTTTAAAGCCTAGGACATAGAGCAATAATAGTATACTCACACCCTGGCCTGTTGGCTCAGTGGTAGAGCATCGACCTGGCGTGCAGAAGTCCTGGGTTCGATTCCCGGCCAGGGCACACAGGAGAAGCGCCCATCTGCTTCTCCACCCCTCCCCCTCTCCTTCCTCTCTGTCTCTCTCTTCCCCTCCCGCAGTCGAGGCTCCATTGGAGCAAGGATGGCCCGGGTGCTGGGGATGGCTCCTCGACCTCTGCCCCAGGCGCTAGAGTGGCTCTGGTCGCGACAGAGCGACGCTCCGGAGGGGCAGAGCATCGCCCCCTGGTGGCCAGAGCGTGGCCCCCTGGTGGGCGTGCCAGGTGGATCCCGGTTGGGCGCATGCGGGAGTCTGACTGTCTCTCCCCGTTTCCAGCTTCAGAAAAATACAGAAAAAAAAATAGTCACAAAGTATTTAATTTTGAGCATTGCAATATTTTTATAATTTTTTTCCTCTTAACAGTATCTCTGAGAAATATGTTGTTTGCTATATAGAGTTGTTGTACATCAGATAAATATCAGTCAATATATCAGAAACACAGTGATACCTTGAGATACGAATTTAATTCGTTTTGTAACCGAGGTTGTAAGTCAGTCAACTCATAAATCATACTGCCAATACCGGACCCATTCGGCAATGTGCCAACTAGCGGCAGCTTCCTGAATCATGACTCATATCTCGGAATTTTGCTCGGACCTCAAACAAAAATACAGACCAAGTCACAGCTCGTATCTTAAAAAAAAATTTGTATGTTGGTCTGTTTGTATCTCAAGGTACCACTGTAAAGATTAAGATTTTAGACTAGTGTCTTAAGCTTCTTTCTAGCAATAGTTGCTTCCCAGACCTATTTCTTTCTGGGGACAATTTTAGTTTTGTGAAAATAATACTTTCTGTTTCCTGAATAAGAAAGAAAACTTCTATAAAGATTACATTATATAAAAAAGAGTACACTATAAATCTATGTAATCAGTGGCTTATTAATCTATATTAGTATTTATTGTTTTGTGAAGCAGAGAATCCTCTTTTGGATTGAAGTTATGTTTGTAAATTTAATTATAAAAATTATTAAAAATGATTATTATTGAAATTAGAGGAAAGGTCTAATACCATGCCATGTGACATTACCCTCACTCTCACAGTGTGTCCAAAATAATTTTTTCAGATTAATAATCTCTGGTGCCTATGTTTTGTGAACCACTCTGCTCTAACTCATTCAAATCTAGTTTTCAGTTACTTAGGTTATGAGCTACAAGTTAAGAGAGACAGAGGTATTGATTGTACATGAGGCAAACTCCCGTTGGGTAGAATAGTCAAAGCTTTGTCTTACTTGTGTGAAATTAACACTTAATTTGCCAAGATACAGTTTTATACACCCTGACCTTTGTGGCTATATTAAAGATCAAGTTCTCTAGAATTTTCAAAAAAGTCAAGATTTCCTCTGAACTCATATCTCTACAGAAGTCAAACTTGGTCACCCATCAAAACACCTCGGGCCACTAGTGGAAACTAAAGATGCCTGTAGAAAGTCGAGCAACTTGAGTGCAGTGAGTCTGGGACACTACCTTTGGGGATCATTCTTGTAGTCCATTGCTCTTTTACTGTTCTTAGGTTCAAAGTAAAAAGGATGACCAATGCAAGCTGCAAATTATGTTATATTCTACTTAACACTTCTCCAGAAATTGATCAAAAGTGTAATGATCAATTGTGTAACAGTTGTACATAAAAAAGACCTATTTGGATCTTATGTAGAATGTTTGTTTCAAAAGCCATGAGTTATAATTTTTAAGGCAACTTACTGACCATGGGTTAGAAGAGGTGATCCTGGTGACAAGGAGACCTCTGATATAAGGCAGTGCGGTAGGTGCATCTTGACCCCCACAGATATAGATCCTAACTCCTGCAACCTGTCAATATTACCTTATGCATCAATTGGCTAGGGCTGCTCTACCAAAGTACCACTAACTGGGTGGCTTACAGAACAGAACTTTTTGGTTTCACAGTTTTGGACACTAGAAGTCCAAGTTGAAGGTGTTTTAAGGGTTGGTTCCTTTGAGAGCTGTGCAGGAAAATCCTGTTCCAAGCTTCCTAATTGACTTGTAGATGGTTGTCTTCTCCCAGCGGCTCTTCACTTGCTCTTCCCTCTGTGTGTGTCTCTGTGTCCAAATTTTCCCTTTTTCTAAGGACACCATCAGCCCGTCTGCATTATTTGATTATCAAGACCCTATCGTTAAATAAGATCACATTTCCAGATACTGGGACTTAAGATTTCAACATATGAATTTTTGGGAGATTCAATTTAACTTATATCACCCTATGTGCCAAAGACCTGCAGCCATGATTAAGTTAAGGAGTTTGAGATGAGATTATCCTGGAATATCCAGGTGGGCTCCAAATATAATCACAAAAATCATTATATGAGAGTGACAGAAAGAAGTTGAAACACAGAAGACCATGGTAGTGTGACTGCAGAGGCAAAAATTAAAGTGAAGCAGACACTATCCAAGGAACTCCGCAGCCTCCAAAGCCTAGAAGGAAGAGACATCTTGCTTTTCACCTATTAAAACTGAGTTGTGACTTCTGGCCTTCAGAACTCAAAGGCAATAAATATGTGTTATTTGAAATCACCAAGTGTGTGGTAAGTTGTTACAGAACCATAGGAAACCAACAGAGATTGTATTTTGTTAAGAAATCTGATCATTTAAACAAAGCCTCAAAATTTGTAGGGGAGGAAAATCACATGGCCTGATTAGTGATTGGCCCCATGGTGTGGGAGAAGGAGAAGCCCCCTTGTCTGGGTCTTGGGTTTCAGTCAGAAGCTGCCATTCCTAAACACAGGGCACAACAAGAAGAGAAGCTGGTTTGTGGAATTCAGTCATGGGTTCAGTCATAAGCTTCTACTGTTTGATTTTCCCATGGGCATTTAAGTTAAAGTGTCTTTTTGGATTTATGACCAAAATCCTAAAAGGAAAAATTTTAGACTAATTATAAAGTAGTCATTTTAGTCCTGATATTATTCCTAAATTCTGATTTTTATTTAAAAATCTACTTTTGTCCTTTTTACCACTTTTACACATTCAGTAAAGCCATTTGTGTGATGTGAGACTCTCATGCGGGACCTTCAGCCTTCAGCAGAGGCACAAGGGGAGTTGGCCTCATGTCCTGGCTTGCCTGGACAGAGCCAGCCTTGGCTTGCCATCTCAGGGTCCTGTCAGACGGGCCTCCTATCATTGAAAAGGTGACATGTAGTAAACAATATGCTATGTACTCATCTTGACAGGGGAGGTCCTTCCTGTCTGCTCTTCTCAGTCTAAGGAAGAGCAGTGAGCTAGAGACTTGCCATGGGTGCTTATTTATTGACTAATTTATTAGAATATAGCCTTCCTGCTAGAGGAAGGAAGACAAAGCCCATCATGCTTGGCTGGTGAGTATTACTGTATTTCCCCATGTATGAGACACACCTTAATTTTGGGGCCTGAAATTTGAAAAGAAATATATTACATAAAGTTATTGAACTCAGGTTTTATTCATCATAAAATTCATACAATTCTTCATCACTGTCAAAACTCCCATCCATTAGCTTGTCCTCATCTGTATCTGATGAAAAATCACTGTCTTCATATATTGCCTTGTCCTCTGTTCCATCTATGGCATTTGAAATGCCACACTTCTTAAATGACTTGACAACAATCTCAGTCTTGATATTATCTTAGGATTTTTTCACCCAGGTTCAGACATCTCCTATAGTTGGTTTCTTCACTCTTCCTGCTGGTGTCAAATTGTCCCCAGAAGACTTCATTCATTGATTCCATTCGTCTATCATGGCAGCTTTAAAGGGCTTGTGAATGCTGACATCAAGTGGCTGGAGTTGGGATGTCAAGCCTCCAGGTATGATGACAAATTTTGTTTTTTGCTCTGCAGCAATCTTCGTTGTGGTTTTTGTTATGTGTTTCCTGAACTGATCAAGCACCAATAGGACAGGTTTGTGAAAGAGCCCACCTGGTCTCCTCCAAACTTTCTCAAACCAGATCTTTATTCCATCTTGATCCATCCAACCTTTGTTATGAATGTGGACAATCACTCCTCAAAGAATGTCTTCTTTTGGCATTCTTTTGTGTTTGAAAATCAGCATAAGAGGCAGCTTGGTTCTGTCGGTACAACAAGCTAAAACTACTGTATAATGGCTCTTTTCATGTCCACTTGTCTTCATAGTTACAGTTTTCATCCCCTTCTTATCAACAGTTCTGTTACTTGGGACATCAAATTGAAGGGGGACTTTGTCCATATTTGCCATCTGTCCCAACTCAAACTGATGTGTCTTCTGACATTGAGTGACAAAATGATGAAATTCAAGGACCTTCTGCTCATAGCTTTCAGGCATCTTTTGGGCAAGTCTGTGCATGTACACATGCTTAGTTCATTCTGTTTCATGAACTTGAAACAACAATTGTGTCCTCCTTTGAGATCAGTAACTTCTTTTTCATCAGCAATTCTTCTTGCCTCATATTGAACCATCTTTGTAGACACAGGAATTCCAATTGCCCTTTGCCCCTATATCTGTATCTTCAATTCCCTCTCTAAATGAGGCCATTTTGCTGACTTGCCTCTCATGGCCTTCTTTTGCCCTGGCGTTTTCAGTAGGGTTTCTTCTTCCTGTAGCCAGTCTCTGATTGATTTCTCAGTAGGTGGAGGGCCAAACTTAAGTTCAGCAGCACAATTTCCATTCACTTTTGCAAACTGAATCACTTTTAACTTGAATTCAGCACTGCATGAAAATCTTTTCTGAGTCATTTCTGGGCAGAACGTGGCAAAACGTGACCTACCATAATATACTGGTAACAAGTGTGAAACAATGAGTACAAAGACAACAAGCATAAAAAAGCGGGAAATGCAAGTAAAAAAAACCTACAGCCACTGCATAAGACGCACCCAGTTTTTAGACCGCAATTTTTTTGAAAATGGTGCGTTATATACATGGGAAATACAGTAACTCCCTAGCCCTTTCGTCACCTGAAAGAGTAAAAAACACTGCTTAATGGGAGAAATCAGGGTAATTAGGAGCTAGCAAGGCCATAGGAAGAAAAAGTCATTGTTTTTAGATGCTTTCCAGAATAAATATGGAACAGGTGACTTTGAGCTTCCTTTACTTTAGGCTGGCTGAAATTTTTTTTAACCTTCTCAATATTTGTTATTATCTTGTCAATGTTTGCATCTCCATTTATGGCAGTCACCGTTCACTTTCAAATGAACTCAGGCCGCCTTCAGTGAGCTGGCATGCTGGCTCTGTTGCTTTCTGCTTCCCACCTGAACGAGCTCAGAGATGCTGAGATTAGCAGATGAAGCATGGATGAAAGGATGTTCTCTCGTCATTACCCTGTCAGTCAAATGTAGCATTGAAGAATAATGGGTCTCAGGGAAGCCACCCTTACTCTCTTACAGTCTGTCCTAGTAGAGAATGTGACATTCATTTCGCCACCAGGGGTACGAAATGCAATGCATATGGTGGAAGGAGCATTGCATTCCACAGATATGCATTCTTCTCGGAGTAGAAAAGAATGTGTCTCATGTCCCTAACAAACACACTGAATATAAAATGTCTTGTATCATCTTAGTTACGTGTGCTAAGTGAACTAAAATTATTGAATGCCACACATGATTCGTCACTTCTCAAAGATAATCTAATCCAATAGGTGTAAGAGGTTTGAAAAATAGGTTAGTACTGTTCTTCCTATTGCAAAACAAATACGTGCGGAAAGGCTTAAATTGGCTTCTGATTTTCCCGAAGCAGGTGCAAAGCAAAGAGAAGACTTAAATTCAGGTCTTTCTGACTCAACTCCAAGCCTGTTCTTGTTTTGTTTTGTTTTATTGTACTGAAAGGTGAAATGTAAACATACCAACTCAATTATGAGATCTGAGAAATTTATATCTGTGTATATTTGAGGATTGCACTAGAATGAAACTTACCAGTAGTCTCATGGCTTGTACTGATTGTCTGAGACTAATAGTTGTATTATATATACAGAAGTACAATTCTACTGGAATTTGAAATAGACAGGGCTGGTAATATCAGGCTTCCAATTGTTGAAAAGTTATCCAGTGGCTCATGTCCCTGTGGAGCTTAGTTTTACCTCCTTCCTCTCCAAATGCTTTCTCAGTCTTTCATACTCTCAGAGTGAATGAGAAAGTTAATCCTTGTATTTAAATGGAACATTGTATTTAAAGTTAATTTGAGGGCCAGTACCAAAAGCAAAATACCATGCCCTCCTACGGCAGCCAGACTCTACTGCTGTATTACAAGCATTATTTCATGTCCTGCTGTTGAAGTCTGTCCCCTTTCAGAGCTTAAAGCAAGTAATGCAAGTGTTTTGTCATCCATGATATATGCTAAAATCACAGGTGGGGAGGAGGTGTGAAGAATTTTTATTCTCTCTGTCTTTATGATGTTAATGATTCTCTTGACAAAACCCCTTCATTTTATGTAAAATTAAAAATTCATAATCTGTGAAACCCATAAAGACTTTGTACTAGCAAATTACTGACTACTCCAGAAGTAAGTATAGTCAATTCTGTTTGTACTTTTATAGGAAAACAGGAAAAAAAAAACCAACTAAAAATTCTTTGACCCTGCTTTTTGCCATCTGAATGGTCATGGTTGAGTAGAAAATCAATGAAGTGCTGTGAGAACCGCACCTCGGTGGTGCCGACTGGGCACACAAAAATCCAACTTTTCACATGAGATGAAGATTGCCTTTGCTTCATTTACTCTCTTAAGACACATTAAAATCAAAGCTATCACCCCATTTGGCCATCTGTCAATGCTCACTACACAGTAAGTGGGTCGACTTTGTTCCTCGATCACCAGAATGGGAGAATGTTTTGTTGTTGTAATAAATGGTTTTCGGCTTAAGAGACAGAAATAAATCAATGCAATTTATAAAGTTTGGGTGGAAATGTTAGATGGAGTTTTCTCAACTACAGAGAATTATATACGGATGAGTTGCAATAAATAAAGCACAGCTTTAGCAGTTTACAAAAATAAATGATAAAGATGAAATAAATTAATGTATAACCTTTTATTTGGACTCATCTCTTGCTTTGACATATGCATACAACAGTACTTTGTTCATTAAATTGCAAATTTCATGTTTGAATGTCATATGGTAAATAATGGCTCTCAATTTCCTTCTTAAAGTTCAATTTCCAACTTTTTGTTTAGGGTAGACCAAAAACCTGAAAACCTAGTTTCTGAAGGCTCCCAGACAATTGTTCTCCTGTTTATTAACAATGCACTGCCTTTTAACAATAGCTTGTATTCTCAGATGGAACATACTCAACCCAGTTTGCTGACCCTGAACTCAGTTAAACACAAGTGCTCGCTCTGCAGGTGCAGATGAATGGAACTTGTGTGGCCGGCATCTTCAGAGCTGTTAGGGGCACCCTGTGCAGGCTGATGGGCAGTAGAACCAAGCCCTGAGTCTGCTTTACCATTTGCAGTAGATTAGACTCTGGCCTGTGTCGGTGCAGCTAACCAGGCACAAGGGAGTACCAAGGCACAAGCAGTTTATGTAAACACAAATATTTTTATATTTATTTATTTATTAATAACCAGTCAGTCTCAGGTTCTTCTAAACATGGTTTATACAGAGATTTGTGATTTAGCCTATTGGAAAAATAGATGAAAACATAAAATGTTTAATATTGAGGAAAAAAAAACTGGATAATGTAAAACTCTAATTAAAATAGTTTCCTCTCCAAAAGGAACTCTTTCCTTTCCAAGGTTCACTTGATTTTGGTAAAAATCTCATTACCTTCTAATATTATCACTATGCCTCTGGAAAAAAAAGCATAATAAAAACAGTACGGTACAATAATGTTCCCTAAGATGTGTTCTGTGGCAACACTAATTCTCCTGGCTCATAGGTGTTCTGGCTTAGGCACTATGTTCATTTAGATATTAAACACTCAGAGGAACCCTGCAATAAAGAAGTGCTGTTAACTTTCTCAACTCTGCTTTATGCTGAAAACATTTCTGAAATACTCACTTTGGAAACTGCAACCAGTGACGACTGAGATAATTTTCCAGAGATTATTACAGCCTTCTTATCACTTTCAAGAATGCTCCAACAATTCACAAAAACTGGTTTGTTTAATACCCATTCTTTTTTCTGCTCTTTTCAGCATCATTTTTCCAGAAGAAAGTTGTATCAGTTTGATTAATATGTTTTTATTTTATTTTCAAGACTGCAGCAGCAACAAGCTGGTGGTAACTGAAGTGTCCGTCAACAGGGAATAGAAAAGTAAAACATAATACGTATCTGGGGAGGAGTCCCCACCAGGAGTCAGATGTGTGAACTAACTTTATACATTACAACATGGAAATTCTCAAAGGGCCGGTGCTATTCAAGTAAACTTGACAAAGAAGAGGATTTAGAGCACATACAATTTAAATAAATCAAAATCTGAAAAATTTTAATAATATGTTATATAATTAAGGTTGCATATGCTATGTATTTATGAGATACATATACCTAAGTAAACATATAAAAGGTGGATTGAAAAGACATGCATTAAATGAACTAGAGCTTAGTGCTTATGGTGGGAAGACAATGAGCCAGGAAGCAAAGGAGACAATGAGGAGGGTATAAAATAAAACAAAATACAATGAAATGCAATACAATAAAATAAAATATGGGACTTCCTTGGCCAGTGATGACAATATGCCGTGACTTAATTCTGAGCACTTACGGTCTAAAGGAAAGAAAGAAAAACAAACCAAAAGGCCAAAGGTGTTTGTGATGTTTGGTCCATATTCTACAGTTTGAGAGACACAGCTCTGCTTACCTGTAATGGCTCTCGGAGTCCCTATCTCTGTGTCTCCCTCACTGAAAGACAGTGGCACATTTGGGGTTACTCAAGCTCCCCAAATGGGATCAAGAAAGCCAAATGTTCCTATAACTTTAAGAATCATGCTGATTTTAAATCTAGTATGTAGGAATTGACCTTAGTCAGTCACAAATTCAAGCTCTTTTCCTGAACATTAGTGAAGTGTTTGGGTTCTATTTATAAATGGCAGAAAACTCACTCCCACAGTTAAGCTGCAAGGTTGCTTTTCTGTCCTGAGTCGCATCCTTCTCTGATGGCTTTTCCTCTTTGGGGCAAGTAGCAGGTGCTAAGCCTGTTTTTCCTTTCTCTTTGAGTTTACATATCTGTATCTGCATCACTCCATCTTTACCCCTATCCCCATGCCAAGTTCATATCTATGTCCACCTCCACACCCACAGTCACAGTCACATCTATCTAGAGCTATACCTATGCTTATATCTATATCGTCCATCTATATTGTCTATCTAGGCCTGACCTGTGGTGGCGCAGTGGATAAAAGCGTCGACCTGGAATGCTGAGGTCACCGGTTCGAAACTCCAGGTTTGCCTGGTTAAGGCACATATGGGAGTTGATGCTTCCTGCTCCTCCCTCTGTTCTTTCTATCTCTTTTCTCTCTCTGTCTCTTTCTCTCTCTGTGTCTCCTCTCTCTAAAAAAATGAATAAATAAAATGTAAATATATATATATATTGTCTACCTATATCTATTTCTATATCTATATCAGTATCTATATCTATATCTATATCTATATCTATCTATATCTAATCTATCTGTATCTTTACCTATACAACTCTTGAAATACCACCTGATACATAACAAGCACTTTAAAAAGTTAACCATTTTTACTTGTTTATTTATTTATTATTTAATCTGCTATTATCCATATTTTCCTTTGGGGGTTTTACAGCCCAGTATAATAACTGTAGAAAAAAGTAAAATTTTCTGCTTGTCTTTGGAACAATCATTTGCATGGATATTTAACTGTGAATCTCTGAGGGGACTAGACCAAGGAAAATAAAATAACAAGGATGGGAAGTCATACATAGTAAAACATCATATATGGTTCTTATAGCTTAGTCCTCAGTTTTTTTTTTAAATAACAACTTTATAAAGATATAATTTATAAATTTTCCCTCTTTACTATATCATTCAGAATTTTTAGCCCACTTACAGAGTAGTGCAACTATTACCAATAGGTAATTTTAAAATATTTTCATCATACTCAAAAGTAACTCTGTACCCACTAGTAGTCATTCTTACTTCCCTTCTCCCACCAGTCCCTGGAAACCATTAATCTTCTCTCTCTCTCATTCTCTCTCTCTCTCTCTCTCTCTCTCTCTCTGTCTTTGCCTCTTCTAGACATTTCATATAAGTGGTTGCTTGTGACTGGCTTTTTTAATCTGTATGACATTTTTGAGGTTATCCATTTTGTATCACATAGCTCCCAGTTTTTGACTCTGTTGTAGAAAAGGTAATGGAAACCCACAGTGGCTTTTCTTTGCATTACCTCTAGGATGGGGTTCATCACATATTTCCTCCATTTGTTCTTTTACCTAACATTTCCATGCTAAATAAAAAGCATGCAAACCTTCATCAGTAAAATCCTTGCACCCCAGTAACATCTGCTTCATTTACAATTGGAAGAACAATATGGTATGTTTTCGTGACTTATGCTCCTGGAATCAGTAAATCCATGGGACTTGTCAGCTACAATTTGAAAGGAAAGAATTTATCTGAACATGCTCCTTCTAAATATGCACCACAATTCGTGACACCTTATGGTTTTACATATTGTATTTTGTTAGGTCCTGTATGCTTTTCCTCTTCAAAGAGTGCCCACTGCCGGTTGGCTGCAGTGACTAGGATCTGCTCCTCCAAAGTTATCCTTGCCCGGTATCCATCAAGTGCTGGGCTTGTCAGTCTACAGTGCTGCATCTTTCAAAGTGGGTACCTTCTGGAAACTGTTGCGCTTACGCCCCTTGTCTGTGATCAGGGACCTTGCGAGTGCTTTGTCTGCTTAACTGTCCAGATCCCTGGCTATAAATTTGTCTTCCAACATTGAATTCCAACTCTCTTAGTTTGAGCCTTAATCCTCTTGCTTATTTCCTCAGGTATTTGAATTTCACATTTATTTATTTATTTATTTATTTATATTTTTAACCTTTTTTGACATACAAAAAGCTGCACACAATAAATGTACACCACCTGATCAGTTTGGAGAGAAGAATATATCTGTGAAACCATCACTACAATCTATGCCAGACATCCATTGCCCCTAAAAGCTTCCTCCGTCTCTCTTATTTATCTTTATTTTATTATTTTTTATGAAGAACATTTAACATAAATTCTACCCTGTCAGCAAATTAAGTATACAATAATATAGTTAACATAGTTTTCATGCCGCATTGTAGGACTTATTTATCTTATATAACTCTGTGACTAATACCTCCCCATTTCCTTCTCCCCCTCCCTGATCCCACCTCTGTTTCTACAAATTTGACTGTTTTAGATTCATTTTTTTAATAAGATGGTATCTAAGTATTTTATCTTTATTTATTCATTTTTAGAAAGGAGAGAGAGAGGGCGAGAGAGAGACAGAAACAGAGAGAGAGAAGGGGGGAGGAGCTGGAAGCATCAACTCCCATAGGTGCCTTGACCAGGCAAGCCCAGGGTTTTGAACCAGCGACCTCAGCATTTCCAGGTATACGCTTTATCCACTGCGCCACCACAGGTCAGGCTAGATTCATTTTTAAGTGATATTATGTAGTATTTATAACCAACTTAAATGTCCATCAATGGATGAATAGATTTTAAGAAATGTAGCATATATTTATACATGCAATGTAATACTATTCAGCCTTAAAAAAAGAAGAAATTCTGCCATTTGTGACAACATGGCTGACCCTGGAGGATATTACTCTAAGTTAAATCAGCCAGAAAAAAACTGGATCCTACTTCTAGATGATGCTCAATCACTTGGACAGGTTTCACTGGTTTCTGATATGCACCCACCTGAATCTAAAAACTGCCACCCACGTTTGTTTTTAGCCACATCCTTTTAATGTACTACAACAGCTCTCCTTGGGCTAATGTTTATCCAACTCCCTTGGACTTGGTGTGCCATTTATCCCAGGCAGTTCTGTAGCCCTGTCAGGATCAGCCTTAGCTTGTTTGCTTCACCTTCTTTATTCCAAAGGCCAAGTCCATCTGGGCTCTAGATTTCACACACACGCAATATATATGTAATATATACATATGATATAATATATATACATATTATATATATAAATTTAATTTTGCTGATATACTAAAAATATCCTCCCACCAAAAATAAAACCATCATGATCTTGTGTGTGTGTGTGTGTGTACCTTCTCAGCACCCCTTTCCTCCTAACAGCAATTTTTATTCTTCTTTCCTCAGGCTATAATAAATGTATAGCTCTAGAAGATAGATGTAGATGGATATAATATATCCCAAGTGGGGCATAAAAATAATCAAGATGGTACAGAACTTTGTTTGAATGTAGTGACTATATGTATAATGCCCAATTTAGGATAGTTAATTGACATACATGCTGAAAATAGGGTAAGATATTATATATAAAAAATGTCCCAAGAATCCTAAAGTAATGTTATGAAAGCTATTTTGAAATGGGAGCAAAGCCTCCTCTCTCATCACTGCAGCATACAAGTAGATCTTACAATAAAAACGACTTAATCCATGTTTTCTGGATTGAGGGTCTGTATTGCGAATGTGAAAAAGGTTATTAATATAAAGTATAATACTGAGTGAAGTTTTGGTGTTTGAGGTCCTTTGAACGTTGAAAGTAGAAAAATCATTTTAAAAAGGTTAGAACATATGTTTTACAGCATTTAGTACATTTTGGAAATGAATGTATATGTTTCTAGGCTTTGGACCAGAAAGCTAATGGAAATTCTTCTCAAGGTGAAAGAGACAATGTGAGGAAAAGAACCAGCTGTTCTTTACATCTGCTGGAGACACAAATCAGAACAAAGGCAAAGGCTGCAGAGGGTAGGAGAGGTCATTAATGCCTTTCACATAGGCAGAGTGAAAAGAAAGATGGCCACCTTCAAACATTCATGAATTGGAGGTAACTTTCATTTCATCCATTCTGCTCTTGGGAAGTTGACATTATAATAATGAAAAACATGTCAAGTTGGTGAGATTTGAATTGAGTGTGCACATTTGTTAGCATTGCTGGCTGCCTGGGTACTTTTGTTGATGAAATGAAGTACTCTGTACTATTAAATCATTATTTCTTGCCACTTGTATTAATGTTCTGAAAGGCATTGCAAATTATATTATTTCTTATGGTTGATTAGCATCATAGAGCTGACTATTCCATTTGAGGGGTAAAATACTAGAATTATTTTTAGAATAAAAGAGAAGATTATTTATAGCATATTTATTTTTGCTTATAGATTTTTGAAACCAATGCACCTTTTCCAAATAGGTTTAAAATGGACGATAATTAAAGAGAAGATGGAAGAGAGTGAAAATAAGAAAGAGAGGGAGCAATCCCATTGGTTTCTATGCAGCATTTTTCCTTTCCTGTTTTCCTGTCTAAGAGCCTTTTTAAGGAAGACTTTGCATGAAATTGAGGAGAAAAGAAAGAACCTGGGAAAGATAACAACGGATTGGAGCAATTGCTGACAAGCCCGCAAGAACAGACTGGGTTTCTATGGTCTCTACATTCCCTGGGAGTTTGCATAGTGATGTAAGCTTTGCTACACTCCTTGGAGGGGGCTGAGTTTTGAAGAGCTACCCGGCATAAAATGAAGCCTATTTGCCTGATATAAACTCTATCTCCTGAAATTTCTCTCAGTCGTTTTGAAAATTGTACAATATGTTTAGAATATTATAGAGAAATAATTCTGAGTAACAGTTTAGCCAGAAAGATCAAATAGGACTGTGTATAGACTTCCTGGCACTTAGTTATAAGTTGTTAAGGCCACTAACCTGTAGTTTGTGTAGCTCATGTCAAGAGTGGGCTTTCCAGATGTTTCTGGCATAGCTAAAGGCAAGCACACCTGCAGGCTGGGATGGTAACCAAGCGTGTTTTGTTTTTGTAATTGGAAAAGTTCGGAGCTGAGTGAACTACTCATGGCCATCAAAATGGAAGTGATACTTAAATGTTGCAAAAGACTAATTTTGTTTTTCTTTTTTTTTTTTTTCATTTTTCTGAAGCTGGAAACGGGGAGAGACAGTCAGACAGACTCCCGCATGCGCCCGACCGGGATCCACCCGGCACGCCCACCAGGGGCGATGCTCTGCCCACCAGGGGGCGATGCTCTGCCCCTCCGGGGCGTCGCCATATTGCGACCAGAGCCAATCTAGCGCCTGGGGCAGAGGCCACAGAGCCATCCCCAGCGCCCGGGCCATCTTTGCTCCAATGGAGCCTTGGCTGCGGGAGGGGAAGAGAGAGACAGAGAGGAAAGTGCGGTGGAGGGGTGGAGAAGCAAATAGGCGCTTCTCCTGTGTGCCCTGGCCGGGAATCGAACCCGGGTCCTCCGCACGCTAGGCCGACGCTCTACCGCTGAGCCAACCGGCCAGGGCTAATTTTGTTTTTCTTTATTCATCATTTGCTTCATTAACCACTGTTTAAATTTTCTTTGACAAAGTAGAAATTATATTTCTATATTATTATTCTATATACTATTGCTAATAGTATTGTTAGAGTAGTTACTAAAAATATTTAAAAATTAGTAATAAGATAATATATTTGGTCAAGTGATATAGTAGTTATTGAGGAAATCTCGAACACTTAATAACTTAATAATTACTAACATTTATTGAGTGCACATACACTGCACTGTTCTAAGCTTTTAATTTATGTTAATTCATTTAAACCTCTTAACAATCAGATGAGGCAGTTTTTAAGAAACTCAGGCACATAGAACTTAAGTTTCCCAAAGTTATTCAACTGGTGACTATGGAGAAGGGGTTTGAAGTCAGGCAGTCTTGGAATCTATGTTAGACATTCTTACCTATGCTTTTTAAGGATTAGTAAAAGAAAAGACAGAAGTGATATTTGACTTTTATTATTGTTGTCAAGTCAATGATACAATAAATGAGTTTATCGTATAATCATATTGATCTGTCAACATGAAATATCTTTTTTATTTAAACTGATCTTAATAACCTGACTTCTATTTCCACTATCTTTGTAGTAATACATATTCAAAATATCTGACATTCCACATTCCTTGTCTCTTTGCCAAGTTCTTCTTTATCTTTCAGATTTATATAAAGAATTACCCCTCTTGTGAATCTTCTCTCCCGAGGGAAGTTGAGCTTCCCTCATACTTTGGTCTTCTGTAGTCTTATTTCTCCTGGATCCCAAATGTTGGTATTTATGTCAGCCACCGCACAATTATCCCGGAGATCCTGCAAAATCCTAAAAGAATCATCTTCATCTGGTCTGCCCCCAAATACACTTACATTTCTCTCTATTCTTTTTGCCCCAGCATCTTTACCCCAGCATCTTTATCTAACCCCTGGGACATTTATTTCTGGAACCCAGATCTATAACTGTCACAATGTATCTACTCAACAAATACCACCAAAGGAATGAAATTCAAATCAAGTTGATACTAGAGATTTTCAGAAAAATAAATCTAGAGTCAGTGCCAGCTTAACTCAAGCTTATGTTTTGTCATCAATGTCACAATATTAATTATTCATAAAATGTCCTAAATTCAATTCAGTAAGAAACAATTCCATCATAGTCTATAAATTCTATTTATTAGAGCATATAATTTCATAGGAATTTTAGACCAACACTTTATATTTGTAATATAGAAGGTGTTCACTTGGTTAATTGGAATATGTTGATTTCTGAAATGATTAGAGTTCTAGATAATTGAAATTTATTGTACTAAAATTCCATGAGATTGCAAAATTATTCTGGTTATATAGAAAGAACTATATTCATTTATATAAAAATATAATACCAAGTTGAACTAAATTTTAGTTTTAAACATCTTTAAACATACAAAAAATGTTTTTAAAAAATATAATTGTTAACTTGTTGAATCATTTAACTATGACACTTCTCCCTGATTATTCCAGCATATCTCACTAAAAATCATTGGCATTATTAAACATGAAAACAGTGCAAACATCACAGCTAATATTATTAATAGTAATTTAAAAATCACTTAATTTTTATCTCATATTTTAATGTTAGCAATTCTTATTAAAATAACTTGATAGTCATTTCTTTAAAAAATCAGAATTATACAAGGATAATGTGCTGCAAGCACATGACATTATCGTCATCTTCTTAAGTTTCTTTTGTACAGAAATCACCCACTGATTATTTGAAGACTCAGACCAGTTGTTTATCAAAATTTTTACCTTTTAATTAGTTTAATCATTTCCTCATGGTTTTAACTTGTTGTCTTTCCTCTGTACTTCCCATAATCTGGGAGTTAACTCTAAAGACTTGATTAAACTTAGATTTAACATTTTTAGCCAGAGTACTCACAGGTAAAGCTGTGACATTCACGTAGCACATATCAGTAGGTACAGAGCATCTGGTTGTCCTCCGAATAATTTGATCAGCAGGTGATGATGTAGAGTCAGCATTATTTGCAAAGATAGATGACCACTCTGGTCACTTTGTGCCAAGCAAGCCTTAAAAGTCTCATTTTCCAAAAATAACTCTCTCGTTGTCTCTGCCATAACTTACGGAACGTTGACATTTTTATTTTTGTTGATGATGAGCTATTAGAAGCCCTTCATAAGGTTAACATATTAAAAACTACTCTGCCATTTATACTTTTTTCTTGAACCATATTATTGACTTACAAGTCTAGCAATTCAGCAAGATACTTGAGGGAAAATAGCAGAAAGCATGAGTCTTAATGGAAGGAAGATTACACAAAAGTGGAAGTTAGTCTAGTTGGTAGATATTTACCAGGGTTTCTTAACAGTTATTTTGCAGTCGAATGGACAGTTAGTATTAACACAGCAGTTAATATAGGAGTAGGGAATGGGTGGTGAGAGTGAAAACAATATATTTTTTAAGGGTCTGGAAGGATTCTTCTCAACTCTACAAGTATATTGTGGCCCCAACCTTTGAGCATGCTACTGTAATACTCCACCTTCCACACAGGCTTGTCCAAGTTTCATCAGTACAGTGGACTTTTACCACATCACCTTTTCCTTTTAGCTCTTTCTCTTGAATATTACCAATAAAACATGAGTTGAGAATACTCAGTAGAAGTAACTAACAATTCTCATTTACTTTACATACTTTTTACCTTTTCTACCCAAAGTTACTGTTCTTTAAATAATTTTAGTTACTATCTCCACCTTCTGGATGAGGGCCAGGATTCTGAGGATCTGGGTCATCCTTGATTCTCCAGTGCCTGCAACCGTCCTAGACCATATCAGAGTGTCAGTAGACCCTGTGGCTGTTGAATGAAGGAATAAATGAACCACCTGGACACAGGCTATTTCTTTTGTATGTAACTCCTCTCCATTGTTAATCTTATTAATTGTTTTAGTGGAATTTATTGGATGATGATGTATTGACTAAAAAAAAAAATGTGAAACATGTTTCCCAAAATCAAAACCTTCAGTTCTAAAGAAATTATACACCTGCTTATCTACATTGAGGAACTATCTCTAGGTATAGATATTTTTAAGATTATTTTAGCTGTATTTTCTGCAATCATGCATTTTGGATTCAAGGAAAGAAAAAGAGGTTAAACTTGTTTTTGCCTATGATGTTTGTTTCTCTGGTAAAAAAAATTGTACCAAATTGAAGAGATTGTGGGTGTATACAGAAACTTAGAGCAACAATTTTTTCATTTGTTAAATGTAATGCAAGTCCACTTAGAAAATAGTTTTCCTGCATTTCTCTCATGAGAAAATAGTGAATGAGTAGAGAATAAAAGAGTTATGGATGTTGACCTTTGAAACTCTCCCCAAAGCTGCATGACTACTGATGGGATGACATGAAAAGTCATTTCACTTATAATAAGATACCAAGCGGACCTGTCTTCTTTTAAAACCTGGCATTTAAAAATACATTTACTTCTATTATGTACTGGCCTAACCTGCACAGGCTATTGCATATGACATATTACCCAAGCAGATGTTTTAGACAACATGCTGGCAGCAATGCAAGCAAAGAATAAAGTTTATAGTTTTGTTTCTTCAATCTCAGAATCACACAATTGAGAAAGCTTTCTTATCTGGCAATTTATTGCAAATGTTATGTAAACTACCCATTAATTTTATGCCTACTGTGCAGCAGAACTCTTTAATGAAGAAATGGGAGGAAATAGACATCCAGATTATTTTCTTCCATAGGACATTTTTTTTCACTTTAGTGAATCTTTTGTAGCCAATTTGCCTTTGACCTTATGACCTTATGAATGAGAAGGCAGATTAGAGACATTCAGATATCTAAGGAATTGTATTTCTTGATACTAAAGGGAGGGGAGTGAAAAAGAAAAAAATTGGGAAGACATGATAATATGAATTTTTATAATTGTATTATTTTGCTTATTCCTATGTTATTAAAAAGTGTAAGACAAAAAAAAAACTGTTTTAGAGAAACAATTGTATTCATTTTACTGTTATGACCTCTACTGCAATTTATATTATGAACTCAAAGTAAACCTGTTTAATATTTCATTAAAATGTATAAAGTATAAACAACAGTATTATGTTACATAATGCATTGGCAAGTTGATATTCAAATATGGGAGACTTCCGTATTCATGAAGAAATGACCTTCATAACCCACTAGAGGATCATCCGTTTATGCAATTCTACATTTTTATTTTATTTATGTGCCGTATAAAAATAGGACATTCATATCATCATCTTGAACAAGTGTCTTACCAATCAGAGAGGGCACAAAACCATGTGTGTTCACTAGGCTGCTCCACAAGCCTTTGCCCCAATGGCTTGGCAGGGCCACCCCAAGCATATGTCCAAGCATTTGCCTTTGTACTTCTGAAATTCGCTTTTTCTGATACAAACTTGTAGAATAATAATTTTAAAAATAGAAAAGACATAATTTTCATGCTCTATAATTAACAGAGTATATCCCAAAATGGCAGAGTAGTAGACATTTGGAGAAATAAATAGAAATTAATTAATTCCAAATCAATTAATAAAATAATACCCATCACCACACTACAATCAGAATGTTGAAAAAATTTTGAATTTCACACAAAGAATTCATCAAAATAAACAGATGTTCATTTGTCATGATTTTTCCTCCCTTCAGCAGCACTGATGCTGTCCTGACCAATCTTTTAATTTTAAATTTCCAGCCTGACCAGGCAGCAGCGCAGTAGAATAGAGCATTAGATTGGGATGCGGAGGACCCAGGTTCAAAACCCCGACGTCACCAGCATGAATGCAGGCTTATCTGGTTTGAGCAAGGCTCACCAGATTGAGCCCAAGGTCTCTGGCTTAAGCAAGGGGTCACTTGGTCTACTGTAGCCCCCCAGTCAAGGCACATATGGAAAGCAATCAATGAGAAACTAAGGTGCTGCAATGAAGAATTGATGCTTCTGATCTCTCTCCATTCTGGTCTGTCTGTCCCTATTTGTCTATCTCTCTGTCTCTCTGTCTCTGTCATACAAAAAAAAAAAAAAAAGAAAGAAAAGAAAAAATTCCAACAATAAGAGGCACTGAAGAAGTGAACCACTTACATAAATTGGCTGCTTTTTTTTTAGGTGGGAAGACAAAAGGTGTTAATTTAGATTCAGGACTTTTAGTATGACACTGAATATCAACAGTGTTTTCTATTCTTTTTTTTAACAAAAGTAAAAGATATTTGTTTAACTATTTATTGACCAAAAAGAGAAATCAAATGTTTCTACTTCCACAAATTAAGTATAATAGAGATTATTACCTCAAGTTAACACTTGTAATTTGTTTTCTACATTAGTAGCGCAAAATCAGCAGAAAGAATTGGGCCAGTTTCTGATTTCTAAATCAAAGTTTCCTTCCCTGACAGTCTACTTTAAGTAATTGTGGAAGATTAAATGTACTTGAAATTTGAGCTAACAAATAATTAAAGCTTCCCTCCCACAGCTGTTTTCTGCAGTCTATTTTTTGGTATCTCTCAATTGAGATAATGAACAAGATAGTCTATATTATTGATAGGAGATAAGCCTTAACACAGTTGGTTCTGATTATTACTAGGGAGAAAAATATTTTATACAAATATGGAAAGATCTTTGTGAGTAGTGTTTTTACAGTTCCTTCATTATATTATATTACGAACTAATACAAATAAATTATTTGCATTTACTTATTTACTTATTAAATTGAAAAATAAAAATTAGATTTCATTATTTAATAAATCTCATTCTACTCCAGTAATTAATGTGTATTATTAATAAGGTGACCAACTTTTTTACAATGAAAAGGACAAATATAAATTGAAGAAAATAATATTGCAAGTAAAAGAAACATTTTATTCATTGCAACAATAATACACTATATGATAAATGTACAAAACATTTGTAATATTTTATATTGTAATTATGCTTACATGCTTGTTAATTTTTAATAATAATTATAAGAAAAAAGTACTTATTTAGATAATATTATCTAAATGAGTACTTTTCCATTGAATGAATATTTTTGTCAATGTATCATCTTGTAACAATATACTGGAAATATCTGAACAAGAAATATCCTTCATACTGAATTTTATGGCAAGTGCTGCAGCTAGAGTATCAACATTCAATCTTAATTTCTCACTTGTCCAAAAATCAGTAGCAATTGAAAAAACTCTTTCAACTGCCGCATTAGTTCCAGGGTAGCACAATGTAAATTGAACAAGAATAAATACATTTTCACATGGAACATGTTCATTTTTGAAATAGTTGAATATTTTCACCCATCTTTTATCAATTTTGATATGTTCATTTTCCCATTGTATTAATTTTTCAGAATTTAATATACATTCAGTCTTCTAATTTCTTCAAAGAGACAATTGTTGTCTATTTTGATGTCTGGCATTTCCTTAGATAAAAACTGAAGACAGGCCCTGGCCGGTTGGCTCAGCGGTAAAACGTCGGCCTAGCGTGCGGAGGACCCAGGTTCGATTCCCGGCCAGGGCACACAGGAGAAGCGCCCATTTGCTTCTCCACCCCTCCGCCGCGCTTTCCTCTCTGTCTCTCTCTTCCCCTCCCGCAGCCAAGGCTCCATTGGAGCAAAGATGGCCCGGGTGCTGGGGATGGCTCTGTGGCCTTTGCCTCAGGCGCTAGAGTGGCTCTGGTCGCAACATGGCGACGCCCAGGATGGGCAGAGCATCGCCCCCTGGTGGGCAGAGCATCGCCCCTGGTGGGCGTGCCGGGTGGATCCCAGTCCGGCGCATGCGGGAGTCTGTCTGACTGTCTCTCCCTGTTTCCAGCTTCAGAAAAATGAAAAAAGCAAAAACAAAAAAAAAAAACTCAAGACAAAATTCAATATCTGTCCAATATACTTGCGATAAAGTAAAAAAACACCATTGAAAACTGTTATTTCCTGTGATGTGTATTTCAGACCATTATTTAATATACTGAAAACATGTCTGGTAAAAATTCTATACTTCTTTGATAAACTTTTCTGTTATGCCCAGATTTGATTTCTTTAAGTTTGACAATTTTCTTTTTATAATCAAAGGAAGAATATTTTCTTCAAAACAAGATTTATATTGATATTGAAGGATAAAGTCATTCAAAATAAGACTAACTGGCTCTGGCTGGTTGGCTCAGTGGTAAAGCGACAGCCCAGCCTGTAGAAGTTTTGGGTTCGATTCCCAGCCAGGACACAAAGGAGAAATGCCCATCTGCTTCTCCACTCTTTGCCCTTTCTCTATTTCTCTATCTTCCCCTCCCGCAGCCAAGGCTCCATTGGAGCAAAGCTGCCCTAGGTGCTGAGGATGGCTACATGGCCTCCATCTCAGGTGCTAGAATGGCTCCAATTGCAGCAGAACAACATCCCAGAGGGGCCGAGCATCAACCCCTGGTGGTATGCCGGGTGGGTCCTGGTCAGGCGCATGCAGGAGTCTGTCTATCTGCTTCCCCCCACCCCCATTTTCTCACTTCAGAAAAAAACAAAACAAAACAAAAAACCAAAAACAAAACAAAACAAGACTAACTTCTGTAGCTGAAATGTGTTCACCTTCAATCTTTTGAATCATTTTGTGAAAAATAAATGCTTGATTATGTACATTAATATCTCAGATATTTTACTATTGAAAACAATTCCAGAATTTTAGGACATTTGTCTAACCTTAAAAAATATGAACAGATAGGCTCAAATAATTGTAGAACATGCTCTATAGCAGGTGTTAGAGCAAGCCATCTAACTTTTAAATATCATCAAAGATTTTTGTATTTAACATTTGCATCTTGCCTGACCTGTGGTGGCACAGTGGATAAAGCGTCAACCTGGAAATGCTGAGGTTGCCGATTCGAAACCCTGGGCTTGCCTGGTCAAGGCACATATGGGAGTTGATGCTTCCAGCTCCTCTCCCCCTTCTCTCTCTCTGTCTCTCCTCTCTCTCTCTCTCTCTCTCTCTCTCTGTCTCTCCCTCTCCTTTCTAAAATGAATAAATTAAAAAAAAATTAGAAAAAAAAAGTAAGTTAAAAAAAACATTTACATCTTCAAAAAATTGTTTTAAAGTAGCAACACGAATGGTAAAATGACTAAAATGCAAATAAATTGTAGTTATTATTACTTTTACATCAATTGGCATGGCACATGATGCTCTGTTGATTGCATTTGACAAAATATGTGCATTACAACTTATTCTTATTATTTTCTTTTGGAGTAACTCTTGTAATTTTACATACACATTATTCACCCCTTTGTGTCTTCACCCACCAAAATTTGTATTTGTATTATCAGCCATTAGTGCAACTTTGGATTTTAAATTATTTTCATTTATTACTCTGTATAGATGGTTTGACAAAATTTCAGAAGTTTCACGATCAATGGATTCTAAATTTAAAATTTTTACTTGAATGCTCTTGGTAACATTAAAATATCTTACTATTATTGGATACAATTTAATTTCATTATGATTTGATGCATCAGATAGAATCATTACAAATACTGCAGTTTCCAACTCCTCTGTAAGTATTTTGTCACAGTAATTTTAAATACTGATTTTGAAATAGCCTTGCAGTTTTTCCTGGCACATAAAAATTTTGCATTATAAACTTTTTCAATAATTTAGTTGTACAATCCATACTACAAAAACATTATGAATTATGGTATGAAATGCAAATGTTCCCTCCATTGCAGCCAACTGTTTTTCATTTTCAGAATAATCTGAAGTTTTTTAAAAACTTGTTACTTTACAACTGGAAGCTGATGCATCTAATGATTGCTTATGTTTGTTGGTGGTCAAGTGTTTCGTTATCGCTGCTCTGCCCCCAACTGCAATACAAAATTCTCCACTGCAAATATTGCAGAAAACAATGGTATCTTTCTTTGATATGAAAAATGGAAATTCCTTTTCCAATTTATCATTGAAATGGCATTTTCTCTTTTTTGATTATTTCATCCCTTAAATGAAATTAAAAATTAAAAATAAAACATAAAGCTACATGAATGATGCAAGCACATTAGGAACTGAAAACATTACACCAAGGTAGGTGAATTTTCCAGAAGCTAAATTAACAAAACTAAATATCAAACAAAACCACTACTTTGGAGTATATTTATCATTTTTAATTAAAAACATCTGTTTTATGCAACTATTTAATCAAAATGCATTATTAATAGATAGGTTTGATATTATATTTTCACTTTAAAACTCGAGTTTTGGAAAAATACTTGTAAAAATTATTATACATATTTGCAAATTATTAAATAGATAATCAGTTAATAAAACGTGAATTATGCTTACCTATCTATGATTGAATATTCACTGAGAAAGAAATAATTGTGAGTCTACAATGTTGTATGTGTCATGTCGTGTTTCAGTAAGAAGTACACAAAGCCATTTGCATGCTCGGTATATCGCGTGCTCTCTCAAGGTCTCACCTGCAGAGCACATGCGTCTCATCTCATAATTGAGTCTTGCTGCACTGTACTGATCCTTGACGAATTGTCATATCAGATACAAATACGTCACATCACATGCAATGGATCGACTCTGCATCAATCAAATACAGACATTTTCAGATTAGTCTTCCAATATCAAAAAGGAGAACATGTAGGAGGACAATTTTTGAAGGAAAACAGAAATTACAAGAGAAGGACTATTCTCCCTAAAGGAGAACGATTGGTCACCTTATAAATTATTAAGACAAAAAAGGTTATTTGGTATTTATAAATGTTTATGCCACCACCAGAGTCTTTATCAAATAAGAATCCTCCAATTTTTTATTGAGTTTTTATCTAAAAAATAGGCTGAAAATCAGTTTTTAAGTATCAAAAGAAATTAGAACAGCAATTAAATCTTAATAGAGTTAAAGAAAAGAAATAAAAAAAATAACTATAAGGCCAAGGGCTTTATCAAGGAATTTTAACAAAGACTTCACATTAATTAGAGATTGATTGCAATATTGGTAAAGATTCCAGAAGATATCTTAATAGGCATTGGTAAGCATTTTCTGTATTTCAAACAGAAATTCAAAGGCTAACAATGGCTGAGAAAATCTCAAACAAGGGGAACTAAATAAAAATATTATGTTTAGTATACTAAATTTCAAGATATTCTGAAGATACCTTAATTAAAATTATGTGATGATGGTTCAATGAAACACAGATACCATGATACAAAAGAGTTTGGTAATAAACATAAATATGAGGTCATTTGATTTATGAGGATGGGTTACTACAGAGCAATGAGAAATGGACAGTCTTTGAATAGATGGTGCTGGGTCAACAAGTATACATATAGAAAAACAAAACTTGACATCACATCATAAACAAAAACTCTTCACGTGGATTAGTATCCTAAATATGGAAGGTATAACAATAAAATTTCTAGGAGATTATTAATATAGGGGAATAAGTACATCTCAAACAGGACACAAAAATCAATTAGTCAAAAAGGAAAAATTGATAAAAATATGGTGAAAAAGATATGGTCTTAGATATCAGGATAAGTTCCCTTTAGTAAGGCAATGTAACAAAAAAGATGTTGAAGCACCAGTGATGTTCTATTCTTTTTACTTTAGTTGGGTTAATTTTGTGACAATTCATTGAATTGGGCACAAGTGATCTGGGCCCATTTCTATATGTGGACTTTAATATTTGTTCTATATGTCATACTTCAGTAACATGTTTTAGTAAAAAACAAAGTACAGCTTATTTCAAGATTTTTTTACACATTGACAATGAAATGGGTATATTAGGGAGACGTCAGTCCATCCAGGAAATAAAATGTTGCCACAGGATTGTCCCTTACTTGGTTAAGAATAGATCATAGCCAATTCTATGAGACTAATTCCTTTTATTAATCCATTTTAATACTTGGCAATATTTATTCAATGATTTTGAAGAATAGTAACAATTCCTATTACTTGTGCTCATTAGGACTCTAGGAATTTTTTAACTTTGCTTCACAATTATCAGCTCCTGCAGGTTGTGAATGGTTTACCTCTAACACACTTTGTATATGCACTTATCCTTATCATTCTCTTGTGATTGCCCAGAAAATTATCTTTAGCAGTGTCCTGTTCATTTTAAGCTATGGCATTATATTTGACATATTCCAGAGTTAAATATTTTATCCTCAAATGTAATATAATGGGCTCATAATTTTTTATATGTCTGTGTATTTAAAATGAGCTAAAATTTTAACACAAAGTGATCAATGCTAAGTATTAATGTCACAAGATGATTTAATTAAAAAGTTGCCAATCAACTCAGCCATTTTTTAATTTAAATTTTAGTTTTCAATTGTAGTTTACATTTAATATTATTTTGTATTAGTTTCAGGAATACAATATTATGGTTAAACAATTACATACTTTACAAAGTGTGTCCCTGATATTTTCAGTACCCACCTGACACCATATATATTGATTAAAATATTATTCACTGCATTTCTTATGCTGTCCTTTACATTCTCATGACTATTTTGTAACTACTAATTTGTACTCTTTAATCGCTCACCATTTTCACCCAGTCTTCCAAACTCCCTCCCCTCAAGCAACCACCAGTCTGTTGTCTTTATCTGTGCATGTTTCTATTTTGTTTATATATTTTGTTATTTAGATTCCACATGTAAGTGAAATCATATTGTATTTGTCTTTCTCTGTCTAACTTTTTTCTCTAAGCATAATGCTCTCTAGCTCCATCTATGCTTTTACAAAGAGTAAGATTTCATTCTTTTTTATAGCTCAGTAATAATTCATTGTATATATACCACAACTTTTTATCCATTCATTTATTTATGGACACTTGGATTGCTTCCATATCATAGCTATTGTAAATAACTCTACCATAAACATAGGGGTGTATATATTCTTTCAAATTAGTGTTCGACTGTTTTTGAATATATACCCAGAAGTGGAATCTGTGGGTCATAAAGCAGTCTTATTTTAATTTTTTGAGAAACCTTTCTACTGTTTTCCATACTGAAACCCAGCCATGTTTTGCCACTGTATAAAATCTACCTGTTGGTATTTTCTATGCTGGAAAGAAGGCATATATCCACACCTATTATTGGATTTATTCCAGTGCTTATCAACACTGTAAATTTATATCATCTGTTTGCAAGATGAATCTCCTGTCTGTCAGTACTTACACCAATTTATCTTGCATTATATAAAACATTGTAGATGTTATCTGTATTATAAACAGTAGACATCAAAAATAAAAAGACAATGTAAAAAGGAAATTCATATGTATTCAAAAGTATGACAATTTATGCACTGATAACAAAGAAGCAGCAATACGATTACTTTATGGTAGCCTAGTATAATCAGTATTGTTGCTTCACCATAGTAAGTGAAGCTCAGATTTTTTTCCAATATATTTGTTATAAGATTTGAGTATATATAGATCCATGCAATTCACACCCGTGTAGTTCAAAGGTCAACTTGTATATAAATATATGCCTTACTCGTATTTAGGTTACACATCAATAGTTCTTCCCACTGTTCTTAGATATTGATTGCTAACCTTTATAATCTTGGTTGTGCTCATTTACGAATACAGGTGACCTTCATAGGTGGGGCAGATGACTCTACTTACATCTTGACTGGAGACGCCCACAGAATCTTTCATATCAAATATATCGTATATTCCCACAGTGTCATTCTAAACTCTTATTTACAACGGTGACTGGGAACTGAATTTCTTGGCACTAGTCCATTGCAATCATGAATGATATGAATATATAGCACTCTGATACATGAGGATAAGACTTTTCATTGCCTAGAATGACAAATCCATACTCTTCTAAAACAGGCAATGACTTTGGCAAAAGCATAGTTTCTCCTCATAACACTAAAATACAGATATGAAGGAATGGAGACCCCCAAATGCAATTTTCAACATTAAATAATGGATGTTGTGATTATTTTAAGAAGGGATGCTGGTTGATGTAAATATTTCAGAAATTAGAAGAAGTTACAAGACTTGATAACTTATAAGTATTATCCTTATCTGTCCTACCCTTTGTACCTCCACCCCCACTGCCTCTTAATAGAGTTTGACCTACAGTATAACCAAGAACAACTTAGGTAATAAACAAGAGATCTAGACTAATAGCATTTTCCTTAAAATATACATGTAAAATGAAATGCAATACACCAAGTGAGATCTAAAAGTGTGAAGTGATAAGGGATTTATCACTCCTCAAAGGACATTGCATTTATTTTATCAGGACTCGAGTTTCTGTTCAGTATTTAGTAGCCATTTGTATTCATGTTGAAGCTGGGAACAACTGAAATGCTCTATCTTTATCATTCAAACTTTTGCTAAAATAGATAATTCACATGTTTCTTGTATGACCAAGTCAATCAAACCAGAGTGTAAGATATTTCCATTCATTACTTAAAAATAATAAATTTTTGAGGAACAGTAAGCTATTAGCAGTTAAGTTTTTGTGGAGCCAAATAATCTCTTTAACTGAGCCTAGTTTCCAAACCTAGAAATAATTTTTAAACTTGATTCTGTCATTCCATATGATGGTTCCCTTTTCTTATTTCACATCTTTTGTGAACATAAGTTACATTTTGTAGGCAATGTTTAATAAAGTAACACAAGAATAATTGGTGTGCTATGGGGAAACACTTTTCAGCTTTAACTCCAAATAAAAAGTAATTCTTTCTGCCAACAAGCTTTTAGAACCACCTCGTCCATTACCGCCAAATTCAGCAAATAGTTGGATAAGATAATACAGAGGATGTCAAGGACGGGGATACTAAACTCAGGTCGGATAGAGAGGCAGGTTACCACACCCTGACAGTAAATCCCATTATTTGCTAAAGACAGCAGCTAACATTTCACAGAGCATATTGCAGATAAGCAAAGCCTCTGACAGAAACCCACTGGTAAAGACACGGTTTTAAAGGGTGAGAAATATATTTGTAAAATATTAAAATCAAGTAGTCATGGTACAAAAACTAAAACATGGCATCCTGGTGAGAGAGCCACTTGGAAGAAGTCTTGTGAGGCTCACAGATGTGGCTCAACAGAATGTCATGGGGACACTGGCTCAGTCTGGAGTAACAGGAGACTGCAGGAGGTCTCTGACCAATTCTGTTGACTTTTTTATTTGGTTTTATAATGTGTAGCAAAATATGTACAGTTCTTATTAAGAACATGATTTTCAAAAATGTGTCCTTTGTTAGCACCACCTAGTTATTACAACTAAGATTCTGTAATTCAAGATTGCAAAATACAGATATATATATACTATATATATATGTATTTATATATATATATATATATATATATATATATTACTAAGGTATATTTATGACTTAGCATTCTCTATCTTACACTCTCACTGAGGTCTTAATACCTCTATTAAATCAATAGATTCTGCTTATGCCAGCTTTACTTAGGTGCCTCTTGATGTCCTAAGTGATTACAAATCTTCTGGTCCATTGTTTTTCTAATTTTTAAGATATCTTTAATTTTGAGAATAAATATATGGATGTAAGCTTTCATCCCTTTTTTCAAATTTAAAAATCATTTTTCTTTCTTTCTTTTATTCTCTATGTATTCTTAAAATTGTCAATGATTTTTATAATCTGATCTGAGTTTTTAAAAGTATATTGGGAAAATAATTCTTTCAGATACTTGAATTTGTTTAAAGCACATAGTTAACTTCTAATAGCCTTTTTTATATAACCATCTTGGTTTTATTCCATTTTTAAACATTCTTACCCAGGTTGAACATTTTTCTCGTTGAAAGTAAAGTAAGCTGTTGAGTAATTCTCTCCTGTAATTCTTACCTAACAAGCTTATTTTTTCCTGTTCTGAACACAAAACGAAGGGCCTTACTCTTTGTTTTCCCAATTAGATTAAGTGCTCCTGATGGTGAGAATATGTATTTATATATCTTAGTAAGTTTTTCCATTGTCCAGTGTCCTGTTGACTATGTAAAAGAAATCCTCAATAATTACTTAATAGTTTGCCTTGTCATTCACAACATTACAAAAGCTACTGTCTTAGAGATTTTGAGAAAAAGTCAGATATCTTTGGCTTGTCATCTCACCATCTGTTCTTCACTTTCTGACTCTTTTTTGAAACTTTGCCTGGGCACATAAATGATTCACTTTCTCTCCCATAGTGTTGATGACATTTCCCCAAGTGTTAAACCTCATGCTTGTGGTTAATCAATTCTTGGATCGTATCACCATTCCAGGCTGATGATTCTTGCTATCGAATCCATGTGTGCTTTGTGGGCGATATAGACTATGGTCTTCATAGTATTTCAGAAACTTCTGACATTGGCTCACTGCTAGGGATTAGAACTTGCCAGTTTTTCTACTACAGTAAAAGGACCCATTTAGCTGAGCATTGCCTTTTATCTTTCATTGAGCTAACCGACTGTCATCAGGGCTTCTTCGATAGTGAAGTCTTTTCAGGGATTTATGAGATTTATGAGAAAAGTAGACTAATGTTATGCTGAACACTCGGAAAGCCCAATTTTTCAACAAGGTTTTTATCAACAAGTCATTCATCCTAAACATTCTGATGGAGGGAAAACTTTAGAGAACATCAACGCTGTCAGAACAAAATAATTAAATCTTGGAGTTGGACGGAAACTTAGAAATAATTTAGCACGTCCCCTTGGGGGAAAAAAGAGATTAAGTGATACACACAAAGTAGTTCTGTAAATTGCTAAATGAGAACTAGAAAGTGATGCTTCCAACAGCAGTCTAAGGTCAGGGTTCCTTCTGCGGGGCCCTACCATCTATTCGGGCTTTCTTCAAAAAAAGTTTCTCCGAGTTCAAGAAGTGACAGTATAAAGTAGCATAGAACTAATGAGTAGGTTCTGGCTGCAAACTTAATTTGTATAAGTAAAATATCTTATGGTCTTAACAAAGAAATTTTTGCTTATTTGTTTATGAGTGGTGAAATCAGCAGTTTAGTAGGTTTTGCTGGAGATGGTAATGGATTTGGCTGAGTATGATAGGAGTAGAAAGAGGGGAGCCTGGTGTAGCTAAGGCAGGCAGAGAGGGTTAGTTCTGAGTGAGTAGGGCAGAGGTTAATAAATGTACTCTCTGGACATAATTTGATAAAATTATAACCAAAATGTAACAAAGAGATGGTTATTTCAAAGAACATTTTCTGTGGAAATGATACTAATTGTACACATCTTCTAGTCCTAGATTAAATCAGATATAAGATATAGTTTCCTGAATTAGCACTTTCCATGTTTCTATGTTCCTGTTATACCTGAGCAGTGTTTCTTTTTGTGCCAATGGCATTATATGTGGAATAAATATTTTAGTCCTTGCTGATTTATCTCTGCTCTTCTCGTGAAGAAGTGACATGACTGATATGGAATTGTGTAATATTGAAATGTTTTCAGATTGTCTTTGTTTCATCTGATTTGCTAAGTAGTATAACTTTTTTCAATCTATGTCAGTTGTCAAACCTACTACTATTCTGTTATTTCTGTAACAACTAAGAAATCTGCCCTTCTGTTTTGTATACCTTATACAGCACACATGCATAGGCCCCTGCTAGAGCAGCGTGGAGGAACTTTTAGAAGTTTAATTCTTTCTCAAACATTCATCACAAATCAGCAGCTTTCAAAGACTGCTTTGAAAAAACAAAAGATGACTTTTAATGAAAAGAATTTCACATTTACTATCTATTACAAAAATTCAGGCACATGGAGCTTGGAGCAAAAAGACAGGACAGAATAAACCAGCATTATGTTGAATCATAAAAATGTTAGGAGTACAAAAGGCACAAAAGATGTTATAGAGAAGAAGGATATAAGGTCGCAGAGAAGGAAAAAAAAAGTGAACACTGTGATAAGAGAAGGTGAAATGTAATTGTCTGTGTACCCAAGGGTAGCCACCACAGAGGCCTAAAACTCGTAATTGCTAGCACTCATCTCATGAAGAGAAACACATACTTCAGACTCTCTCAGCCTGAAAGTCAGAAAATCAGAGAAATGTAAAGAAAGTAGATTCTGAATAATTATATGTGTATTATAAAAGGAACCATTTCTCAATTTGAAAAATATATGGTTTGGGAATAAAATAAATGTTGGGTATAGGATGTTTTAAATAGCAACAAAGGGATAAAAGAAAACAAAAATTATTATTATCTTTGTTCTGCTGGTTACATCAGGCTTTTCTTTATATCAGTTGTACTGCCAGAACTACTATTTTTCCTCTTTGGAATCAACCCATTAACCAATCTATTTTTAGTAATTTGATTGTAGATTTACACAGGTATTCTGTGGGATCCATTTTACAATCTTGGTAGTTAGGTAAACCCAGCCTAATATGAAATGTAGGTTTCTGTCTTTCTTTTGTTTTGAAACAATTCTTCTGTAGATAGTTGGCAGGTGATATAATCTAGAGTCATATATGTAAACTGAGGTACAGTTGTAACCCAGCTTGATCCTTTACGGATGCTGCAGTCTAGTAAAAAGCGTAGAATAAAAGAGGAAACAGTAAAAGTATGACATTTGGGTTAGGTGTTCTGGGAGGTAATGTGTGAAAGAATTTCATATCGTAGTGCCATTGGTATTTTTCTCTTAACTGCCTTTCATTCTGAGAGTGTTTTTTTTTTTTTTTTTTTTTATATAATTTCCCTTCTAGCCAACGTTCACTATACTTTCCTTTCAGTTCTTCATAGAAAGTCTCTTGCTTGGTTATGCAGTCATGTTCCCTCTCTGCCTTCCTATGTGGCTGAAGGGAGAATCGCATAGCTTTTTAATTTTTTTACTTATTTTAATTTTTGTATTGGGGTGACATTGTTTAATAAAATTACATAGGTTTCAGGTGTGCCGTTCCACAATACATCATCTGTACACTGCACCACGTGTTCACCAGTCCGAGTCAAGTCTCCCACCTTCACCATTCACCCCCCTTTACCCTCTTCTCCCTCCCCCACCCCTTTCCCTCTGGTGATCACCATACTGTTGTCTGTGTCTATGAGGTGTAAAGGGTTTTTCTTCTTTTTTCTTTGTTTAATCCCTTCACCCTTAAAAACACTGCAGTTGTAGAACTAATTCAGGGGCTGAAGGAATGTGGAGGAAGGTATGGGGGATAAATGGTGAGGGAAGGAGACTTGATGTGGAAGATGAACACACAATACAGGGCACAGATTATTTGTTGTGGAATTGGGCACCTGAAACCTGTATAATTTTTGTTAACCAGTGTTGTCCCAATAAATTCAATAAAAAGGAAAAAAAAAAAAAACAACAAAACCCTGCAGTTTAAGTCATTCAGGGGCTGTTCAACACATGGTAAATTGATTTCTGAATAAATTTAATGTGAAGAAAAACTCTGTCTCCACAGATTAACTTGCTTGCTTCTTATTGTAAGAAAAGAAGTATGTAACCAGAAACATTTTATTTTCACTGCTCTTGACAAAAATCATAGTGCTTAATGCCTTGCCCAAGTGTTAACAATCTGTTCAGTTTGGTTGCCTGAAAAAACCCATTCCTTCACTTTCTTCAGACGGTATCTGTTCTGGTTTACCCCTAAACGTATGTTCATAAGTGAGTAAGTAAGTAAGGTACAATTATGTAATTTTATATAGTCAAGTTCAAGTGCGAATCCACTTTTGCTATTAAGAATAGAGAGTTTCTGAAGACAGATTTCTCTTATGCTGGGAATCCCACACACACTTAAATTCATCAGCATCTGCTATGTAACTCTCCCCCGTCCCCGTTTTTTGGAGCACCACTTTTTTTCTTTATAATAAATAAAGTATGCATTTACGCTGTAGCATATCTTGTATTTAAGAAACAAAACAAAAGAAAACAACAAGCTTATTTTTCATTAATTCACTTCCTCAGTTTTCGGTCTCCATGAGAAAGCTCCTCCACCTCCGATTCCCTCTCAACCTGCTCCCACACAGGGTCTGTCCTGCTCTCTTCTCAGACGCTCTCGTCAGGGATGCTCTTAGTCTCTGTTGCCAAATCTCAAGGTCGCTTTCCTCCTTTCTCAGAAAGTTTTCTTTGCTTGACTTTCATGACACCACATTTTATTGGTTTTCCTTCTATTTCATGGCCATTCCTAATTTTTAGACTAAGTTTTATTAAGCTCTAATACACATACACCTACACACACATACATAAAGTTACTCCTTTGAGGTGTTCAGTTGATGGTTTTGAAAAACTTATAAAGTCCTATAACTGTAAAAAAAAATCAAGTTATAAAATATTTCCATCAGTGAATGTACCATCATGCTCTTTGGAGTCAATTCCTCCCATCTCCCCTGGCTTGTGGCAACCACTGAGCTGATTTCCCTCTTCATAGCCCTGCCTTTTCCAGAGTGTTTTAATGGAATTAACATAGGCAGATATTGTGGCTAGATATTGATGGGGAAAGAGAGCTAAAGGAGTTGGACATTTTTCTTGGCGAGAAAGATAGATACATATACGATATTAGAAACCTGGGAGCAATCTTCTATTTCAAATACATAAGTCTTACTGCAATAGCCCAAGCTCCTCAAAATGTGGGTCTTTTGAAATTCCTTTCTCTTGACCCTGCGGAAGAACCACACTTCCACCAGCATCAGAATTATATATGATATATGTAGCTTGTAGTGTCTTAGTGTTTTCACTTAAAAAAAACGCTTCTGAAAATCATCCCTGTTGTTACATTTATCAAAAATTCATTCTTGGCCCTGGCCGGTTGGCTCAGCAGTAGAATGTGGAAGTCCTGGGTTCAATTCTTGGCCAGAGCACACAGGAGAAGCGTCCAACTGCTTCTCCACCCTTCCCTCTCTCCTTTCTCTCTGTCTCTCTCTTCCCCTCCTGCAGCCAAGGCTCCATTGGAGCAAAGTTGGCCCGGGTGCTGAGGATGACTCAATGGCCTCCGCCTCAGGTGCTAGAATGGCTCTGGCAGCAATGGTGCAAAACCACAGATGGGCAGAGCATTGTCCCCTGGTGGGCATCCTGGGTGGATCCTGGTCCGGCAGTCTGGCACATGTGGGAGTCTGACTGCTTCCCTGCTTGTAACTTCAGGAAAAAAAAATAATAATAAAAATAAATGAATAAATAAATAAATAAATACTTTGTTCTTATTTATTGCCAAAGAAACAAGTCAACTATATGAATGTGCCACAATTTGCTTATGTATTCACCAGATGATGACTGTTTGTATTATATTCAATTTTGATGATTATGAATAAATCTGCAATATACATTTTCATACAATTATTTCTGAGAGTATATATACATGAACAACAAAAAAAGGCCATGTACTAAACCTGACAAGCTCAGGGGAGGCCTGCATGGTAGATTTACAAACTCAAAAACCAAAAGTAACCTCATAGGATGGTCTGAAATTGAAATTAAAAAGTCTTGGCAGATAGTTATGCCCTAGGTTGGTATCTTCCCTTATAAAGGTTAATCTTTAACTTAATTGAGGCTGCCAATTGTCTTTCTGCATCCATGATAACATACCTTTGGAATGGCAAGGTAACCTCCTTTTTCCAGGTCCCGCAGGTGCAATCACTGCATCAGAACAGAAACCCTAGAGCGGTGTTTCCCAACGTGGGGCTCACGCTTCACAGGGGGGCATTTCGATAGTTAAGGGGGGCAATTTGAAAATGGGCTGGACATAACTTTAACTCTTTCGCCCTGGGCCATTTAAATGCAATGCTAGATATCGGTGCCAAATTTAACAAAAAATGCAATTCTTAAATAATTGCGGTAAATAATTATTAAGTATAATTTTGTTTGACGAGACCAAAATATCAACTGGGTGATTGGCGTCATCAAGTAAACTTCGTCCTGGGTTCACCGCGGAGCATGCCGTCTGCCGCGGGGAACCCCGGACGTTTTAAAAACTCGCTAAACAACGCAGTTATTCTCACCTAATTGGCCCATTGCAACTTCTGTAGTGTTTCACATCATTCAGTTGGTGTTAATTTGAAATAAGTGTCAGTCAAAACTGTTGTAAAAGCTCGTTGATTTAATAAATATACATATATATATATATATATATATATATTGTATAGCTATAATTGGTAAGTATTTGATTTTATTTTTATCAATATTAAACTCTTTATTAAGTACTTCTTGCATCGGGGCTAGAAAGCACTAATATTTTATAAATATTATTGGGGCTATAATAGTGCATGCACGATAATTTTAATTTTAGAAGCATAACTTTCCAGAAAATTCTGTCAAGTGGAAAAAATATAGATACCTTTTGATTTGCGGTGGTAGTGTAGTAAATGTGTTATATACATTTAAATAAATATGAATTTTTAGTATACGTTTACTCTATGTCACACTGAATATATTTTAACACATATTTTAATATTAGTTTTTAATTGATCTTATTTTTATTTCTTATAGCCCATAGTAAAATGAGTGGTGCAAGCAAGAAAAAAACTCGTCAATATTCGGAGGAATATTTAAAATTTGGGTTCATACCCGCTGTTCATGATGAGCGGATTCCTTTTTGTCTTTTATGCCAGCAATGCTTGACCAACAAATCAATGAAACAAGGTCGTCTTGAGGCGCATTTGAGGGCGAAACATAGTGCTCATATTAATTCAGATTTGTGTTACTTTAAAACTTTAAAGAAAAATTTTGAAAAAAGAACAACATTAAAGTCTCTATTTACTGCTCATACTTCAACTAATAATCTTGTTCTTGAGGCTAGTTATCAAATTTCTTTATTCATCACTAAAACTGGAGAAAATCACACTATAGGAGAGAATTTAATACAACCGTCAATATCAGCATTTCTTAAAACGGGGTTCTTGAAAAAGATGACAAAGATGTAAAAGCTATGCCACTCAGTGACAATACTGTTAGCAGAAGAATAGACGAAATGAGTGAGGATATTGAAAAACAACTTATTGAAAAGCTGAAAACAAGAAAATTCTCCTTGCAAATGGATGAATCAACTTTGAGAGACAGTGAGGCAGTACTGATAACTTACGTAAGATATATTGATAAAGGACATTTTGCTGAAGAAATGTTGCTCTGTAAAAGATTAGAAAGCACCACTACCTCCAAAGATATATATAACAAGCTAAAAACTACTTAGATGTCAATGATATACCAATGAAAAATATAACATCTTGTGCTGCAGATGTTGCTCCCAATATGATGGGCAAGAAAAATGGCTGCTTAAAATTGATGAAAGATGCGAATCCAGAAATTATTCTTGTGCATTGTGTTATTCATAGGGAAAACTTGGTAGCTAAAAACATCTCGCCTGTTCTGAATGAAGTATTACATACAGTAATAAAGTGTGTTAATTCTATTAAAGCTAGTGCCAAATGTGAGTGTCTTTTCAAGCTATTTTGTGAAGAACAAAATGAAGACCATGTGAGACTTTTACTTCATACTGAAGTAAGATGGCTATCTAAAGGAAACTGTTTGAAAAGATTTATGGAACTGTTTGATACTCTTAGTGATTTTTTAAGCGACAAACCTGAAATGAAGTATCTGTTAACAATAGATGGTAAAGCATTTGCGAGTTATTTAGCTGATATCTTTGAAAAACTAAATATATTAAATAAGCAACTTCAAGGAACAAATAAAACTCTTGTCGATGCAAAAGCAAAGATATTTGGTTTCATTACCAATATTGAGTTATGTCAGAAACATATTAACAACAAAAACTTTAAACAGTTTCATTGGCTCCAAAAATGTGAAGTAACTGATACCGCTTTACTTGTTATTGTCAATCATTTGAATATTCTATCGGCTGATTTAAAAGAAAGATTTTCTGATTTAAAACAAATTGATTTCCCAACATAGATGATGCAGCCAATGTTAGTGGATTTGTCTGATATATCAAATATGCAGTATCAAGAAGAACTCGCAGAATTGCAAAATGATGAGTCAGTTAAAGCTTTATTTAATATCAAAGGAGCGATGGCATGGTTTTGTGAGGAAACAGAAATCAAATACCCAAATTCAACCAAATGTGCAAGAAAACTATTGCTGTTTCCATCTTCATTTGTAGCTGAATGTGGATTTAGTGCTGTAAATGATTTACTGGTAAAAAAAAAGAAATCGGCTGGATATAACACAACGTGGAGACTTGAGACTAAAGCTAACCAAATTGGAACCTAATATAAAATCTCTGTGCAGCAAGCATCAAGCGCAAGGATCACACTAAATTAAAATAATAAATTAATATAGAAAAATCTATATTAAAATTATTTGGAATTTAAATTTCTGTTTTTTATTATATGTTTTGAAATTTTACTTACTGTGTTTTGTTAACAATTTCATAGTGATTTCTTCCTAGAACCTATCATTTATGTTTATTAAGTGAACAAATCAATTTTTTAATGTTAAAAATTATGTATGTTACATAGGGGGGACATAAAAATTTTAGAAAGGTTAAGGTGGGGCATGGCACAAAAAAGGTTGGGAAACACTGCCCTAGAGTCTCTCATTGTTAATGTTATCATATTAATTGTTAACTGTTAACTATCTTATACCGACCAATGTAAAAGAATATGTGTCTATTCACTTTACTTTTTATCTAATCTCAGAGAGGTCCCCCTTTACTTTCTCCTTTCTCTATAATCTATGACTCATGGATTTCATATAACCTCCTCACATCTTCTCCTTTTACTCTAATGTATAAATTTAGTGGTAAAACTGCCATTCACAGGAGCATTTTCTCAATCCATTGATATTTTGCTTCCTGGCAATTGTCATCAGTTAGGTGAAAGTAAACTAATAAAAATTTTCTGAATATTGGCCCTGGCCAGTTAGCTTAGTCATTTAGTGTTATCCCAAAACAACAAGGTTGCGAGTTTGATCCCGGTCAGGACACACATGGGAAGCAATAGTGACTAAGTGGAGCAACAAATGAATTCTTTGCTTCCCCTTTTCTTCGCTCTCCCTTCCTTTCTCTCTCTAAAAAGCAACTAATAAATAAAATTTAAGCCCTGAGTGGATAGTTCAGTTGGTTGGTCGGGGCATTGTCCAAAAGTGCAGAGGTTGCCGGTTTGATTTCTGGTAAGGGCACATATAGGAACAGCTCAATATTCCTATTGTCTCTCTCTCCCTGACTCACTCTCTAAAATTATAAAAATAATAATAATTCTCTGCAGGTTTGGACGTTTCTTGTATTGACATATATTTTGGGGTGGTAAATAATAAGGTAGAAAATTACTGAGTTATGTAATATACATTTGTTTACCTTTATAAGAAATACTAAATTGGTTTCCATTTTACACCCTGTCAGCTTTGTTTTAAGGTTCTAGTTGCTTTACATTTTCACCAGAACTTGGTATTATCAAGTTTAAAAAATTTATTCATTCTAACATTTGTTTAATGGTATTTCTTAGTGATTTTTTTTTTGTATTTTTCTGAGGTTGGAAATGGGGAAACAGTCAGACAGACTCCCGCATGCTCCTGACCGAGATCCACCCAGCATGCCCACCAGGGGGCGATGCTCTGCCCGTCGCTCTGCCGCAATCAGAGCCATTCTAGCACCTGAGGCAGAGGCCACAGAGCCATCCTCAGCACCCGGGCAAACTTTGTTCCAATGGAGCCTTGGCTGCGGAAGGGGAAGAGAGAGACAGAGAGGGAGGAGAGGAGGAGGGGTGGAGAAGCAGATGGGCACTTCTCTTGTGTGCCCTGGCTGGGAATCGAACCCAGGACTCCTGCACACCAAGCTGATGCTCTACCAGTGAGCCAACTGGCCAGGGCTCTTAGTGATTTTAATTTATATTTTGGCAGCAAAGATTAATGATGTTGAGCATCTTTTCTTTGCTATTTGCCATACATAACTATTCTTAGTGAAATGTCTGTTCAAATATTTTATTGTCTTTTTATTGGAATTTTAGTTTTCTTATTGAATTGCAAGTTCTTTATACTCTGAATACAAGTCTTTTAACAGATATGTGTTTTGATAATTTTTTGTTCAAGTTTGTAGCAGGTTTTCTAATTTACTCAACAGTGCCTTTTGCAGAGCAGAAGTTACAAATTTTAATTTTAATTCATCAATTTTGTCTTTTACGGTTCGTGTTTTTTTGTGTTTGATTTAAGAAATCTTTGCCAATCCAAGATTGTGAAGTTTTTCTCATTTGCTTTTTTATTAAAGTTTTACAAGTATTGTATGATACACTTGGATTTGATTTTTGTATTCAATGTGATTTTTGTATCCGGTGTGAGTTGAAGTTTATTTTTCCTCTTTTCCTTTTATTTTTTCAAATATGAATGACCAGATGTTCTACCACCATTGTTGAAAAGACTCTATTTTCACCACTGAATTGCCTTGGCAATGTATTAGAAAATCAATGTATGTACATATGTATTTTTAGACTTTTTATTCTGTTCAGTTCATCTTTGTATCTCTCCTTACCCCAATACCACACTATTATAATTAATATAATAACTTTAATCAGGTGGTATGAATCCTTCTGTTATCTTTTTAAAATTGCTTTTGAAAAATACTTTTATGATTTTGATCCATAGATAATTTTGGAAAAAAAAAGTGTTACCTTTAAGTCTTCTGATGGTAAAAGAACTGCTGCTCCAGGGCACCCAACACATCATACATAACCACATTGACCATGTACACAAGACTCAAGGTCTAGCTGACCTAAGTCTTGGTGGAACTCGCTGTGATTCTCTCTTACATGAACACAGCAAGATGGGTAGTGTTGTGAGGATCCGCTACAAGGCTGTTTCTTACTTGCATTGCTACCTTGAAGGTGGTGGTTGTAAGGTAGTTTCTTATCTACTTCTCTGGCTCTGGTGGAGCATGTACTTTCCACCATTCCCACAACTTTGGGTGAAGCTGCAGGCTATAATAATGCTTAACTATAGTCTAGAATTCTTTGTTTAGCAACAAAACACCCACCTTCACTCTAGACTGTCTCAATTTGAGTTCTTTGTCTTTTTACCAGTCGAATCTATGGCAGAGTGTCAAAGCAAACCTAGCCAGTACTACTGCCTTGAGACTAAAATTAATCATTGAACATGGTATATCTCATAACTTACATAGGTCTTTTTAAATTTTTCTCATTGAAGTTTTATAATATTCATCATATTAATCATGCATATATTTTGTTAGATTCGTCTGTATTTGAAATTTGATGTTCCTGTAAATGATACTTTTTATTTTTATTTATTTTTATTTTTTTATTATTTTTTTTTCTGAAGCTGGAAACGGGGAGAGACAGTCAGACAGACTCTCGCATGTGCCCGACAGGGGAACTACCCGGCACGCCCACCAGGGGGCGATGCTCTGCCCCTCCGGGGCGTCACTCTGTTGCGACCAGAGCCACTCTAGCGCCTGGGGCAGAGACCAAGGAGCCATCCCCAGCGCCCGGGCCATCTTTGCTCCAACGGAGCCTCGCTGAGGGAGGGGAAGAGAGAGACAGAGAGGAAGGAGAGGGGGAGGGGTGGAGAAGCAAATGGGCGCTTCTCCTGTGTGCCCTGGCGGGGAATCGAACCCAGGACTTCTGCATGCCAGGCTGACACTCTACCACTGAGCCAACCAGCCAGGGCCTAAATGATACTTTTTAAATTTGATTTTGAAACTTTATTGCTGGTACATAGAAATACATATGACTTGGGTCTATTGACCCGTTTTTTTACAACACTGTTTAACTGATGTATTACATATAGTAGCTTTGAGGATATAGTCCCTAGGAAAACTTAGGTTAGCATGTAAGTCTACAAATTAAGCCATTATTATTTTTTCTGTTATAATCGATGCCTTTTTTTTTTTTTTTTTTTGCCTTATTTTACTGGGGTTATATCTCCAGTACAATGTTAAATAAGGGTGGTGAGAGTGGACTTGCTTGCATTGCTTCCAATCTTGAAAGATAAGCATTTAGGATTTGACCGGCGTTTTTGATATCAGTGATAGGTCATTCACAGCTATCTTTTATCAGCTGAGGAAATTCTATTTCTGAAGTCAAAATTTTTTAAAAAATTATAATTTTAGATCTTCTTTTTTAAAAATTACTTATTGATTATAGAAAAAAAAGAAGGGAGAGAGTAAACAAGAGACAGAAACATTGATCTGTGTTTGTATGAACCTTGACTGGGAATCAGATTGAACTGGCAACCTCTGTGCTTCAGGATGATGCTCTAACCAATCCAAGCTTTCTGGCTGGAGCATAAGGTCATCTTCTTAAACATGCTTTTTCTGCATCTGTTGATCATACTATTTTTCTCTTTCAATGCATTGATATGGATAATTGCATTATTTTCTTTTCAAAAGTTGAATAAACCTTTATTCCAGGGTGGGGGAACAATCGCTCATGATATTTTATAGTTTTTTATATTGAAAATTAATTGTGTTAATTTTCCTGACACTGAATTATATTTTAAAAAAGTGCTTTATGTTGGTCCTTGGGGAATACTGTTTTCCAGTAGACAATGTCTTCAATAACATCTTTACAGAGTATAATAATAGATTTCATTTGACTATTCCTACATTAGAAACAAGAAGTGTTTAAGCACACACAAATTAGTTTCAAATCTAAATGGGATTATAGTGTTAAAAAAAGATACAAGTGCAAAATGGAATCACTTATGCTAAGCCCACATCACCAAAGTAAAACTTAATACCCAACCTAAATGTAGTTTTAGCTCTCCCAAGAATATAATCTTAACCAGTCAATCTGGACCTTTTCAGTAAACACTAATTAGGTAATCCGCCTGATCCTGATAACTCCCTTTAATTCTCTATATTTACGTTGTTCTAAACTAGTGAAAAGATCACGTCTGTTCCCCTCTCCTTCCTATAAAATTTTTCCATTTTCTATAGCTCCTCAGATCTCCTTCCTACTTGCAAAGCTTGATGGGATGATGTCCAATTCATGAACTGTTTAATAAAGCCAATTAGATCTTTACAATGTACTAAGTTAAGTTTTTGTTATTTAACAATAGTAAGATAGTTTAGCTCTAACCTCTAATGGCTGCCAAAGTTATACAATTTATGGAATAATAGTATGATTTAATTGTTTAACAGACTCAAAGAAGTTGAGTGCATTTTTCATTATAGTCAGTTCAACTACTTTTGATTCCAAGGAAGTATTTTCTCAATTAGTTGGCTACTGTTCTAACATTAGGTGACCTTTTATTTTATGTCTCTTCAGTTATATTTTTTCTTATAGTAGAATTATTTACCATAGTTACCTGAAATTATGGAATTCCTCAGAAGGGGTAAAAAAAAAAAAAGAGGTTTCCTTTGGAGGATAAAGATTATCTGTTTTTAGGCTCTTCTCTTTGGGTTCTTTTTTTTTTTTTTTTCTACTTTGTTTCTTCTTTTATAGCTGCTATAGTTCTAGTTCTGCCACATTTATTACTTGGGTATTTTTTTTTATCCATAAATACATTTCCCTTATTGGTGCAGTAATTATTACAGTCTACTCTACAGCACTCTCCAACTATAACTGACTGAAGATTTGACCTCTGTTGTTTTGATTTTCTTAAATGATAGGATTTAAATTTCCTAGTAATGTAGATGAAGTACATAGTTTTCAAAAAAATTGCTTAAATAGTAATTCTTTTAGGTTTTGCTAAAAGTTGGAGTAAATCAACTAAAACAATTTACTTCTTTAATGTTGGAAAGAAGATTGAATCATATGTTCAGAATGAAGAAAGACTGTAACAGAGTTCAGTGTGATACAGTAAGAAAGCAAACAAAAACAGAAATTTGGGAAGTATATTTAAAGTTACAAATTACTAAGAAGATGTTATTTTATAACTTGCTAATATTAAAGCTTTTAAATACCCCTAATCTGTTTTTGGACTTTGTATCTCTATAGTAAGATGATGCTTTTTGATGCAAATGAAGAAATATAGTTAATTTGGCATTTGTTTTTCAAGTTGGCTTAGGCTAGACCAATTTTTTTCCCCAAGAACCATTTTCACAAGGGATCATTGGCTTCTGATACATTCTCACTGTGAAACTGTTTCATGAACCATTTTGTTGAGCCAGATTACATGCAAAATCTATTTCCTGTGAGCATCATGGCTAAGAGACCTCCTCACAATCCAATCTTCCAGTTAAATGCTCCAAATTACCAGTTAATTGCTCTAGCCTGATGCAACTGGGCTTATGCATTTCCAGTTACCAAGTTAGAAGGATCTCAAACCATTATAGAGCTAATCAAATATTGAACATGTTTAGCATTTTTCCAAATGTACTTGAACTGACAAAATTCACATCCTCAGAACTGCATATTTTTTGCACTAAGCAGCATATAGTGATTAGTAAACCTAAATTATGAAGTCAACATTTTAATTGCTAATGTACTTGTGTGATCATAATAAAATTTGCTTTTATTCAACTTATTTTCATGCCATGATGTATTTCATGAAAGAGAACACACCTGTGTCATCAATTATAAAAGAAATATGCATGCAAAACAAAGCAGAGACGATTGGTGGAATATTAGTGTCCAAATTTTTCTCTACTTTTTAAAAGGACTATATAAAAATAATATTATCTATAGCCTAGTTATTTAGAACATATTCAAATGTCTTTAAGTGCCTTATGTAGACTTGGAAATGAATGCAAAAGCTTTATTAAATAACAATATAACTATATAGCTTTAAAGAAATTGAAAGAAAACACATGAATTACAATAGTCCATTCATGCAGAATAATTCATGCACAATACAACATTCCAAATGTGGACTGATTTAATACTGACATGAATGAAGTGCCAAGAAGAGAGTGACCGATTGGGTGAAATGCTTTTGTAACAATTTTCAGGAGAGGGTATTTTTTTTTGTAAAAGGACTTTCTTAGAAATTTCAATTGGAGCAACTTCTTTTGGGGGGGGGGGGTTGGGTTGGACTGAAAAGAGAGAAAGGGAAGGATGAAGAGAAATAAGGGTGAATAAAGGGGAAAGTTATTATCCTGTTTCTTTGTGAAATAAAAATTTGCTCTGATAGTATAAAATAGAATTGATTAAATGTAAAAATGAACACACTGTGCACATTTTTCAAGCTGAAAAATATGTAACAATAGAAACAATGACTAATAAAGATATTTTATAAATTTACCTAGTCTTAATAATCTTGTGGTTCTTTGATAGTTTCTTTTTAAAAATATTACCATCCCCAAGATAACAACTTTGAAGTATCATAGGATTGAAGTCATAAGTAAAATAAAAGTGTGTTTTATCAGTGCTGTTAAAGATAGCATTTTCCAAAAGAATTATAACAACAAGAAATTACCATTTCAAGGAATTAGATATATACAGTAGAAGTAGTAGTGGTTCTAATCTCATCATCACTTATTTGAGAAAGCAGTCTGCAGTTATACTTGTGATAGTTTACCTGTTCTGGAAACAACACTGACTTATTTGATATCATGGCCTGCTTGTTCCTACTGTATACTATTTACCAAATCTGCCAACTGCAGAATACGTATAGAACAGAAAAGCTCCAATGCAGAAGGATGGATAGCTTAATAAGACATACTTTTTATATATTCCACAAGATGTTCAGCTAACTACTAAAACTTAATACCTGGCCCTGGCCAGTGCTCAGTGGATAGAGCATCTGCCTGGCGTATGGACATTGCATGTTCAATTCCTATTCAAGGCACACAGGAGAAGCAACCATCTGCTTCTATCCCCCACCCACCCACCTTTTCTCTCCCTCTTCCTCTCCTGAAGTGAGTGGCTCTATTGGTTTGAGCGTGGCCCTGGGCACTGAGGATAGCTCCATCTGAGTGCAATAGTCTCAGGAGCTAAAACTGGCTCAGTACTTGAACACTGGCCCCAGATGGTGGTGCCAAATGGATCCTGGACAGGGCACCCGTGGGGATCTGCCTCACTATCTCCCCTCCTCTTACCTAAAAAAAAACAATACTATGCCTGCTGAAAGATTTGAGAAATTGTACAAGGTTTACTCTTCGCTTTATCATTTCCATTTAGAAATCTAATCTGTCCCACATTTCTTCTCTTTTGTCATTGTGTTTGGGATTGGAATGTCTCTTTCTGTGCCTGTCTCAGAATATTAGGTTGTTACCTTTTCTCAAGATCATAAAACATTTGAAATTAATCTTTTGAAAATAAAACTTTAGTTTTTGTTTATAAAAAATTTTACTGAGGCTTGTTCCAATCTGTAATTCTCTTATCCCTGACATTAATATGTATAATTTAATACTTTATTATACAACAATATTTCCTTCCATGTTGCTGCCCGCATTACCTTGGCAAACTATATCCTCTGAAATTTGTCTCTTTACCCCTATTTGCAACTAATTTTCTACCTAGAAATGTTCCTCTAGCCAGTCTTATTCATTCACCAAATACAAACTCGAAAACAAAGCAACACTTCCATTTTTTGCTCTACTCCAGTCATTCTCCCTATCCTTCTGGTTTCTTTCTATGGACATTCTATCTGGCTTTTTCATAACTTTCCTATAAAAAATCTTTACTTTATTTTCTGAATTACTAAAACAATGTTTGTTCCTTTTAAATGTTCAAATCACTACAATAAATTTATGTCTAAAATTGAAATAATCATGTGTGGAATTAAAGCATTTATAATTGAAGATACCAACACAGACTCAGGGACCAGGCCTGCGGGGCTCAAATACTGACTGTGGAGATTTTTGACTAGATGAATTCGGACAAGTTATTTGAACATTCTGAAGTTTAGTTTCCCTGTTTCTAAAAATGAGATATTCACCATACCGTTTGAAAAGAATTGATATGTTTAAAACACATACATGAATACTTTGTCCATAATCCAATGCTATATGTTTATTATTTTACTACCTTATGGTTTTCTTAAATATATATTATGGTTGAGCTCTCAGAGATGAGGGCAATGCATTATTTATTTTTGTGTGTAAACAATATGATCTCAAGTAATATTTGCTGAATAAATGTATGAGTCCTAAATTAAGATAAGAATTATTTGGTTTAAGTTTTCTTTGATGAATCTTGTTTTCTATGAGCTGCTAATAGTGAAAATTATTCATTGGTCTATGCTCATTTAGTCACCCATAAAATATTAACTGAGTATTTCTTATAAGCAGAATACAGTGATAGAACCTATGGGAGGCAAAATATACATCCTTTGGCTTTAAAATACATAATCCTGGTAGACATCCAGTTTTGCCAGAAAGCAGGAAGTATAGCATTGTGCAGAGAACATATATTTTTTTGTTTTAAAACCTGAATTTTCATCTTAGTTCTGCAACTTCTAAGTTATTATCTACAATATTATTTAAGCACTCAGTTTTCCCAAATTAAAAAAGAAATTCCAATAATATATCATAATGCATAATGAGAAGAAAAAGAGGTAATATGCTTTAAAAATAAAGAAGCTTAATATATTGTTTGACAAACAATAACCACCCAATAAACTAGTTGTTTTTTTTCTTATACAAGTCAAATCGAAGTGTTTTTTTTTTTTAAAAAAAGAGAATTTAGGTAATTTAAAAGGTTAACATGTGTTAAGCATTGACCTATGTGTTCATTCAAAAAACAATTATTGGGTTTCTACTTTATGCAAGATACTATAGTGGGTGCTATGGAGAAGTACAGAAGTAATGTGATTTGGCTATTACCTCTAAATGAATTGTAGTAAAATGCATAGTTGTGGCATATTTAGATATAACTATGGTGAATACTATATATGTATATTATAGCATGCTTTGAGTTTCTTGTGGTGTGAGAGAACATTTTTACCTTAAAGACTCTGGAAGGCTCTCCTGACCAGGTGGTGGCAAAGTGGATAGAGCATCGGAGTGGGATGCAGAGGACCCAGGTTTGAAATCCACCGTCTTGAGTGTGGGCTTATCTTGTTTGAGGAAAGTTCACCAGCTTGAACCCAAGGTCTCTGGCTTGAGCAAGGGGTCACTCAGTCTGCTGTAGCTCCCCTATTAAGGCACATATGAGAAAACAATCAATGAACAACCAAGGTGCCTCAATGAAGAATAGATGCTTCTCATCTCTCTTCTTGTCTGTCTATACCTTTCTCTGTCTCTCTCTGTCTCTGTCACAAAAAAAGACTCTGGAAAGCTCTACAAGGTATAATGCAAGCTAACCTTAAAAGGCAGATAAGATTTTGACAGGTCACGTTAGAAGCAGTATATTCCATTTAGGAAAAAATAATAGAGATATGGAAAAGCATATTACATATTAAGAGAATAATGAGAAATTAAGTTTTAGTAAAACATAGGACATGTTTAAGAAACATTATGAGACAAATCCAGAATGGAAGTCAGGGTTAGTTTATTGAGGGGGAGATATTCAAGAAATTTGCATAAATGTTGTATGTAAAGGGGAGCCACAGAAGAGAAATGAGTAGAGAAGTAACACAGGTGATATATCAGAGTTGCACTTCTAGAGGTTTAAATTGATGGTTTGAATTTTCAAATAGATTGAAGAAGTGTCTAGTGATGTGGATATTCAGTTGTTTAAATAGAAATAACATATTCTAAATTAGGATGATGATCATGGAGTAGAAAAACAAGGTCAATTAGAAAAGACTGGCTACTATCAGTATTATCTTAAGAATATATCAATGTTTTGAAAAAGAAAAGAAATTGGAACTAAATTTTAGTATTTATATGTTGAACAGTGATGTCACTGGGCATAGATAGCACTAGGCACCAGACATATTTCTCTCCTTTAATCTTTTTTTTTAAAGATTTTATTTATTTATTTTAGAGAAGGAGGGAGAGAGGGAGGGGAGGAGCAGGAAGCTTCAACTCCCATATGTGCCTTGACTGGGCAAGCCCAGGGTTTCGAACCGGCGACCTCAGCATTCCAGGTCGACGCTTTATCCACTGCGCCACCACAGGTCAGGCCACCTTTAATCTTTACAATACATCGAGATAGATTATATTTCCAGGTGAATAAGTAATTCATCCTCTGAGAAGTTGCAAAATACAATAGCCAAACTAAGTTGTTCTTTATAAGAAATTTAGTTAAAACTGTATTTATTGGAATCAGTCTGGAAAGGCAAGTAAAGCTAACCTGATCCAGATAGGTAAGCACTTTCCCCCTTTCTTATCAAATATGATGAGCAGTCCTGCCCATAATATATATCATAATGATTTATTTCAAGCTGAAGTTAGGGACACTTCATGGCAGATTCCCTTTCTGTATGCAGCTCTGCTCCCTGACTCCATGGCTTCCTCACCTCACTGTTCATTCATGATTGCTGCTGCGCACGGTTGCTGCTTGACTGAGATTTGAGCTTTATAAACATTGGTGCATTGCCTAAAATTGAGATTTGAGAGCACATCTAGAATTACCAAATTCCTTATTTCTGGAAAATATACTTCCCAAAGGAAGGGTTAAAGATGTCATTCCACTCCTTATATTCTTACTAATTTGGGGATATCAACCACTAACCTTGGGATAAAAGTAGTTGTGTAAAGAATTCCCAGGGAAAGTTGAAGGGAGTGCAAATAATTTTCATTCTAGTGTGTGAAAGGCCCTGAGGAATATGCATTATTTTACTTAGAGGGATCAAAGATATCTTAATGACTGAAGTGGTTTTGTTGATGTAAATTTTCCAATCAGGAGGAAAAATCAGAAACAAAGTTGTGTGGAGAGAGATTTTGAAATATATTTTCTGGGTCAGTAAGTATTAGCCATGACTGAAGGAATTTGGCTGTCCTCCTCTCTCCCAGCATTGCCACTTCTCTACCCATGCCAAAAAAATAAAAAAACAAAACAAAACAAAAAACACCCTGGACAACACACTAATCTTCCTGTTGTCTGTTGTACACCTAATAATACGGCACAAAGGCATCAAGGAATGGAAATTTTGCATACTGGTGAAAACAACATGATCATGCCTCTCTTTACGGTCTTCATAATGAGAAGTTGTGTTTAATCTGAGGGATTAATACACATTAATACAGTAGCATGTAGTAAGAAATTTTCAAAGATGATTTTCAATAATCCCCACCTCCTGGCCTTTATGCAAAATCCCACTTTGAGTGTAGGTTGGAACTAATGACTTGCTTTTAAGAGAATATGGCTAAAATGATGGAATATCACATCCATGATTATACTACGAAGATCAGGACAGATCTTATTGGGCTTCCATTGCTTTTTTGAATTGGATTCTTTAATGAAGCACACTGGCTCATTGGAAAGGTTCATGTGGCAAGAAATTTATGATCACTTCTGGCCAAAAGTCAATGAAAAACAAAGACCCTCATTCCGACTGTTCATGAGGGGATGAATTCTGCCAACAACCATGTAAGTAAGTTTGGAAATGGGTCCTTCTTCAGTCGAGCCTTTAGAAGAGACTCTGCCACAGCTAACATCTTGATTGCAGCCATGTGAGAGACCTGAAGACTGACGACACATGTAAACCATTCCCAGACTCTTGAACCTCAGAAACTGTGAGAGACAATAAATGTGTGTGTTTTCAACTGCTAATTTGGAGGCAATGTGTAACACACTGATAAATTAATATGTTGTACAGTAAATTTATATTTTGAAGCTCTAAAAAGATAGTATTTTCTATAATATTATTTAAGAACATAGTACAAACTATAAATTTGATCCCATTTGGACTCCAAATCATTTATTACATTTTTGTTGTTTCTTCAGAGATGTCTCCATCTATTCTCTTCAAATCTTTAATTTCTTTTTCTAGATATAAGTCTGCCCAAGATATTTATTGGGCCATATTTTTTTTCAAATTCAAGAAACAATTTTAAATCATGTGACATAAATATTATATTCTTTCTTAAAAGAACTTTACATTTAAATATAATTTTACACTTGAGTATGGGTGTAAAGTTGAGTGAAAAATATACTATAAACATCACAAAAAACATTGGTAAAATTAATATCCAACAAGCAAATCAAAGACGTGTTGCTGTGGTGTGTGTGTGTGTGTGTGTGTGTATGTGTGTGTGTGTGTCTGTGACATGTTTTGCTTATTTGTGTTTTTTCCCCCTGAGTATCTATATTTGAAGGTTAGAAAGGAAAAGTTAAAATGAAATAAGGGAATCTGAATTACCTGTAGTGAGCCTGAGACAAATAGGTCACTTCATTTTCAAAAAAGAAAATAATCAGAAAGTAAGAACCTATTTTTTAAATTTTAAGCTACTTCTAACTATGTAAGACATGGTATTGTACTCTATATATCAACTATTTTTAAAAAGCCATATATAAAATAATAACCTTTCTCTAGAACTGTAGTATAATGCAATTCCATGATTTCTACCCCTTCTAAATAAAGACATATGTGGTGCTATTGGGTCCTTTCCAATATCAACCCTACACTCTTTATGACGTTGGCATTTCTTCCAGCAACTTGTAAAATGTTTGTAACAGATAGATTGTATTCTCTTGAGAAGCACCATTCCTGACTGTGTTCCTTAATTTGGAAATACTTTAGTCCATGCTTTCTTCAATCCACATGGACATGAGCATGGGTATACTGAAATCACGAAAAGTGTGTGTTTAGTGGCTGAATTGTTGTTTCTCTCTCAGACTAACATCTCAAGGTTTCTTTTAAAGAGGTACAGTGTGTTCTGAAAACAAAATCTTAGAAATCTCATGTACCTGATCTATTTTAAATTTTTCCGTTATATCTTCCTGTTGGAGAGAAAGAAGGATTTTAAATGAGTAATCTGCAACATTGTACATAGCATAGTACAGTTTTTTGGGAGAAAGTGTCTTTTTTTAATTTTTAAAACAAAATATAAAAGAAACTACAAATTTGTGAAGTTGTACATATAGAAGCAGAATAAGAATTGGGATATGTGGTTACAGCTTTTTTTTATGCCAATACATTAGGACTATGGTCTGTTTCAAAGCCAACAGGAATCTGGTTACTCAAAGAGAAAACATACATAATACCATTTAGAATAAAGACCTCTTTGTGGTATGATGAATATACATATCTGATTTCTAGAGGAAAGTATTCATGTTTAATCAATGACATAATTATGGAGATCATAGTTCTTGATAAACAAGTGTAGATGGTAATAGACATATCTTTGTTGTTCAACTTCAATAAATATTTTTCAGCACTCAATTGGCACCTAATTAACAAATAATTAGAGTCTCAAAGGATATAAATTTATATTTAGTTGCATTAGTTAATGCAGTCCCTTTCATACTTTCTCTTACTAGCCTTCTGCTTAGGGATTTTGCTACATTTATGCCTCTTGCCAAGTGAAATGTCAGGAAGCTAAGAGTTATTAGAGCATCCTAATTGAAATTTGAAAACTAATTAGAATGTGTGTTTTTATTTAGGAGCTGGTGAACTAAAAAGTCTGAAGCATAAATAAATCACTATATTTAGACTATAACCGTCATAAATTTTTAAAATTAAATTCAAACGTGAGACTTGATTTACAACATAACCAAAAATATATACTAAAGCACTTTAAACTTCTTCAGAAAAAGTTGTGAAGATATTTTTGAAACTAAATAGGAATAAAATCTGCTTTTCCTGGGACAACCTAACAAGTAAAATAACAAGTAGTAGAATTTTAACAACATTATATGGAAAATATGGTAACACTGGCCAATATCAGCAATTTCATTCACAGCAATTGCATGGGATTAAACTTTTGCAAAGAAAGACTTGGCAGGCAAAATAGTCAAACTCTTTCCAGAAATCAAATGACAAAGAAAACACACATGAACACACATATACAAAGTCAAGAAAATAGTGGTATCAGTGGGATATCTCCAAATCTCAGATGAAGATATATGAGCCAAAAACCAACATTTGACATTCTGTTACTACTTGAGTGTATGATAAATAATATATAGTCATGTACTTCACAGTGACATTTTGGTCAATGAGCAACAACATATCAGATGGTGGTCCCATAAGATTATAATACAGCTGAAAATTTCTTATCTAGTGATATTGTAAGTATTGTTAGATCATAGCACAACACATTACTTACTTGTCTGTGGTAATGATTGTGTAAACAAATCTAATGAGTTGCTAGTTCTATAAAAATATAACACATATAGGCACAGTACGTAATACTTGATAATGATAATGAACGAATACATTACTAGTTTATGTATTTACTGTACTATAACTTTTATTGTTCTTTTACAGTGTATTTATATACACACAGATATATATATAGATATATATACACATATGTGTGTGTATATATATATATATATATATATATATATATATATATATATATATATAAAACAATATCCTGTGTTACACAGGCAGCAGCCTCATACATCTTGTGTTTGCTGAGTCTCTTCATTCTATCATTTTCTCTTGTGTTTGATTTGATCTTATGTTTGTTTATCATGGCAGCTAAGTGTAGAAAATCCACTGCTAATGTTGCCATTAAAAGGCCACAATGAGTGACTAACCTGGAAACAGAATTAAAAGTGATTTAGGAACTACAAGGTGGGAAAGCAATGATAGCCATTGTTCACCAGTCAGGCATGTCCCATTACACCACAGCTATGATCTTGAATAACAACAAGAACAACATGATGGAAGCTGCGCAGTTTCTGCCTCACTAAAGGCAATGAGACTAACACTTATTCGACAAGGGCTTATATTAGACGTGGAAAACCTTTTAATAATTTGAATTAAAATTAAACACAGAAGCGTATCCTTCTCAGCACCATGACAATCATGGCCAACACAAAAAGTTTGTTTATGATGTTGAAAGGAAAGGTTGGACTTGATTATGATCTTGAATTTACTACTAGCTCTGAGTGGTTTAACCATTCAAGAATCATTGTTTATTACATAGTGGGAAAGTGAGTAGTGAGTCGGCAGTGTTGATATGAAAGCAGCCGAAGAACTTATGAAAACTGTAAATAAACTGATTATGGAGGAAAATCACTTGCCAGAGAAAATATTCAATATGAATGAAACCTAATCTGGAAATAAATACCTAAAAGGATTTTTATCCATAAGAAGGGCAAGTAAAATCTAAAACTTTCTAGGGCTGGCTAAAAGTCATGCTTGGGGCAATGTTACGGGCTACAAATTGAAACTCTTTGTGATGTGGCCCAGCAAGAACCTCAAGACCTTTAAGAATATCAATAAGCATACACTGCCTGTGTCCCAGAGGAGCAGTGAGAAGTCATGGGTGTGAACAAGTCCTGCCGGGGGTGAGGATGATGGAGACGCAAAGACCTGACTCCAGAGACCAGGTTCAGTGACGCAGATCTGCTTTATTCAGGAAGCAAGCTAGCTTATATACACAAGTTCAGCCTATAGGGTGTTACAGCATATTCTTTAAAGCCAATGGCTGAAAAGTTTAGGGAGCTGTCTGGTTGGCGCTGAGTCACTTCCTTATAGCAGGCGAGCTCTGTCCTGGGTGTGCCCAGTAGGGTTTCAGGTGCTGGAGTGTTCTCACAGCATTGCATCAGCCATAGCTGCTAGGAATCTGCTCTGCACTCTACCTACAATGAGGATCAAGCTCCTCCTTCCAAATGCCTTTCTGAATGTCTATGCCAGTATGATAAAGAATCACTATTTGAAAAATAATAGAGCATTCCAAATTTTATTATTGATAATGCTCCAGGACATCATCTTTTTATTGATCTTCATTCCAATATTGAAGTTGTGTTTCTCCCTCTAAACAACACCTCTTTAATCCATCCAATAAATCAAAAAGTGCTTGTAACTTCTAAGACCTATGATTTGAGAAGAACCTTTGCTCAGACTATGGCTGCAACTGAGGAAGACACTGAGAATATACTAATGCAATTTTAGAAGGATTATACTATCTATACCTGCATCAAAAACCTTGCTTAGTTTTGGGGGAATGTCACCAAGGAGTATGTAAATAGTATCTGGAAAAAGACACTCAAAAGGTTTGTCCTTGACTTCCAGGATTTGTCAAGAATAAGGAGGCTGAAAGTCAACAAAGCTGTGGTTGAGATGGCAAACAACTTCAACCAGAGTGTAAATGAGGGTGAGATTAAGAAGCTCCTAGAGGTGTTTCCTATAGTCCTGAACTGACTAATAAGGAGTTGTTGGAACTGGAATAAGAACACATAGCTGAAGAAGAAGCAAGAGAACAGGACACTGAAGGAGAAGAGAAAGTAGACAACCCTCAAAGAAAATTCACAGTGAAGGTTTAGCAGAAGCTTTTGCAATCTTTAACAAGCTCCTCAAAAAAGTTTGAACACACAGATGCCAACAGTGAAAGGTTTTCATAATAGAAAAGAATGTTCATGGTGCATTCTCTGCTTATAAACAAATGTGTGATTAAAAAAAAAATGATCAAGCAAACCACCATGGGCATAATTATGAAAAGAGTTACCCCTCTTCAAAAAAGACTCAGGCAGGTTCTTCAGGAATTGTTTTAGAAAAAGAAATGGCTATCATGGGTGAGGACAGCTCTATGCGTGTTATCATCTCTGAAGACCTTCCAGTGGGACAAGATGTGAATGTGGAAAGTAATAATACTGATGATCCTGACCCCCTGTAGGCCTAAGTTAACATGTGTTTGTGGCTTAGTTTTTAACACAAAAAATTTCAGAAGTCAAAAATTTAAACAAAAATTTTAAAAATAGAAAAAAGACTTAGAAAATAAAAATATAAAGAAAATAATTTTTACAGGTATACACTGTATTTGTGTTTTAAGCTAAATGTTATTACAAAATGATTGAAAAGTTAAAATAATTTAAAGTTTGTAAAGTAAAAAGAGTTACAGTAAGCTAAGATTAGTGTATTCTAGAATAAATTATTCTTATAAATTTAATGAAGTAAGTGTACAGTGTTGATAGAGTCTACAGTAGTGCAGAGTAATGTCTAGGCCTTCCCATTTACTCACCACTCAATCACTGACTCACCCAGAGCAACTGTTACTCATGCTAGCTCCATTCATGGCATGTGCCCTAGACAGGTGTACTATTTTTTTTTTTTCATTTATCCTGTATGTGTTTTTACTCTATTTTTTCTATGTTTAGATATATTTAGACAGCCTGATTGGTAGTGGTGCAGTGGATAGAGTGTTGATCTGAGATGCTGAGTTTCCATGTTGGAAACTCCAATGTTGCTGGCTTGAGCACAGGCACATCTGGCTTGAGCACAGGCTCACCAACTTGAGTGCAGGGTCACTGGCTTGAGCCCAAAATTGTTGGCTTGAGCTAAGTGTCACTGGCTCAGCTGGAACCCCCGGATCAAGGCACATCTGAGAAGGAATCAATGAACAACTAAAGTGCCAGTATCTATGAGTTGATGCTTCTCATCTCCTCATCTCTCTCCCTTCTTCTCTTTCTCTCTCTCTCAAAAAGATATGTTTAGACATACAAATACCATTATGTTATAATTGTCTGCAGCATTCAGTATAGGTACACTATACAGGTTTGTAGCCTAGGAGCACATAGCCTGAGTATGTAGTAGGCTGTACCATCTAGATATGTGTAAGTACTATAGACTCTAATTGTGTTCACACAAGAAAATTGCCTAATAATTCATTCTCATAAAATATCCCCATTATTAATCGAGTCATGAGTGTGTGTGTGCGTGTGTGTGTATAGATGTTTATATTTTACAACATAAGAAATTATCCCTTGTGGTTATTTTGAAGATGTTCACTATTTAAATAAAATAGAACCCTCCAAACTCGCACAAATATAAGAGATCAGTGTACTTCTTTTTACACATAACATTCAAAGTCACCTGGGAAAGGATCCAGCCTCCACTTCCAATCTATAGCCACTTTCCATCTACCTGAAAAGCAACAACATGCTCCAGTCATGTTCTTCTGCCCAGGCTGTAGCAAGCAGTCATTCATTCCAGTCAACAAATACTCATTGAAAAATGTCTGTTGGTCAAATAAGTTTGTAAATATGATGTATATGTTTGTTCGCTTATAGTTTGCATTGGGTGTGGGAGACAGGCTGTAAGCTGGCAAGATCCTTTTAACCTAAGGCTTAGTTTTAAGACTAAGCCTTTCCCACCCTTTTAATACTAAGATATTTTCAACAACCTTCTACTACTAAAGATCTTCTCAAAACTAAGCTTTTCCACATATCCTTGATGGGGGCTGGTGCACTCTTATGTGAAATCCCTTTTATGCCTCAGATAAGTGGCTTTATATCAGAGACCTCCTTATTTGTATATTGGCTTAAAGGCTTTAATTTTCTACACTATAAAATAAAGCAGCCTGTGGGCTCTCTTGCTCAGTTCCTGCCATCAGCATTGCAGAGGAGAGGCAGCCAAGATGGCGGGGTGCTGAAGGAGAAGCCCATTTGTGCAGAATTTGTGCAAGGAGGAAAATGCGGATGAGTCAGTGGCTTTAGGAGCCCTGAATGGAAAGGGAAGTGTTTTTCCACCATGTGTATTTACTTGTTTGCTGGGTGCAAGTTAGCATTAAAGGTAATGACCCACCAGTTCTTGGCTCTCTTGTTTCATTATCATCTGTCCTAATCAAATGCGAACCTGCAAAAGCCAGGCGGCTGTGATGGTGGCCGTGGCTACTGGCCCTACAATGTCTTTTCTGTTACAGAGACTATTTAGTCAATAAAACCTTGTAGAATCTACATCCTACTGGAGGAGAAGAAATATAATGCCAGGTTTTTTAAACTAGCATTTTTTCATTCAATCATTTATTCACCAAGGAAATGGCAAGCATTAGAGTTCCAGTGGAACACTCTAGTTGGAGAGATAAACAATAAGCAAGTAGAAATAGATATAGTCAAATAAAAGGGGGCCTTCCCTTACCCTGCAAATGGTATAATCTCAGAACTTCTCTATCATTACCTACATTTGTCAATGAGTCTGTGGCTTCCCACGTGTTTTAGGAAAAGTGATACAAAGTTAGTTCAGACAGCTCATGACATCTGATTTTGTTCCTGACAAGAGTTTTGAGTTCAAAATAAAATGCTGTGCAAAATTAGAATTATGTAGCTGCAGTCAAATCAATTATCTGAGCAATATGAATGGCAAGAGTTAGCTGAGACAATAGCAGACTTTCCCTGGAGGCAGGGAGGGACAAGGAGAAGTAGCTATGAGCACTACAGAGGTCTGGGCAAAGTGATGATATTCTTGGGAGGCCAAGAGGGCTGCAGGAGGGGAATGAAAATCTCATTAGAGAAGCTAGAAGTATTGCAGGATTCCTGGGAAGTGTGGATGGCTTAGGCAGGGGATGGGGGAAGGTGAGTAACTGTATCTGGAAAATTGCAGGTAAGAGGTGCCTGTCCACAGACATTGGGGGATGCTAAAGAACATGGTAAATTGTTAAGACCATAGCTTGTTATAGGCCCAGCTGCCCAGTAACTTTCAAGTCAGACCTGGTCTGTGACACAGTCTCAGATTCCTCCCTGTGCTCCATCCTCCCTAGATGGATGAAGGACTGGAGGAGAGGAGAAAGAAGAGATAGCCCTTCTCAGTGAGGAGAGAGAGAAGGTGACGATACCCCCTTTGCTGAGTGAGAATGCTGGTCTCCATCTGTATGAGGCCCAGGCTCAGGGCATGTGTGCATGTGTGCGCACATGTGTGCGTGTATTTTACAAGGTTAAACTACATTTAAATTATTTTGACTATCACAAGGTACTGGGCATTTAAATTATTGATTTAAAGACTTGACTTTTTTGAAATGGTGTATTTTTTTTCCATTTCTCAAGATATATATCCACTCCTATCATATAATGGATTGTCTGACTTTATTCCCAATACATAGAAGCAGTCAGATTATCTCAGCACACAAGTTTCTCCTAGAAAGAAAGTAACACAGCCATTGAATTTAGCTAAATGATGCCCCTGTGGCCTGAAATGGTGAATACGCCTTCTGAAATACCCAGTTTCCGCCCTGGCAACATCTGGTTAATGACAGTTATGTGTGTGCATACAGTTAGAATCAAAATTACTGATACATGAATTTAATGTGTCATCGCGATTGATACTGATCACTTCAGCAAATTGATCATGCAGTAAATTGTATTGATCTTCAAGGGGACCAGTGTAAGATTCTACAGGACAGGGTTTCAGTCATTTTCTGTATGTAAAGACACAGCCTGAGCCTCACTTTCATAAAGCTTAAAAGTACCCTGATGTATTTTCAAATCACAGATACTATCCAGAAATATTTTAATAAATATTTTGACTTTAGATTAATATGTCATTTATATAAATTAAAGGAATAGTGTGCAACTATAACAAATAATATGATCTCTTTGAAGCTGAGCTTTTGTCACTGACACATCTATGCAAGTACCCCTTTAGCTCTCACACAGAGCATGCCTGTAAGAAGGTGAGACTATCACTTGGAGAGAACTGCCAAGGAAGTTTACTCAGACTCCCGCATCCTCCAGAGAAGTGCTGCATGACTTTGAGCTGACCTTGAAATTTATGGTCTGGCACAAATAGTCATTAAACTGGGAACAGCTTGTGCAATGTCTTGATAGCAAACGGTACCCAGAAATGTGTTGGCAGTGGAAAGAATTTAAAATATCCAATTTAGTTTTACGTCTGGTTGGAGAATGGCCTGTGATTTTGATAAGTAGTCACGAAGTTGAATGCCAAGTCTAAAGGAAAAGATAATGTTTGTGATCTTCTAAGTGTACTTAAAACAGAGACTAGAAATGGGCTGATTGTTCTGATTTGGCTGTTAACAGCTGGTAGGCATGAAGGTAGTGCAGTAACTTTCATCAGGCCTCTTGTAAAATTTTAAATTGGTCCCTCTTCTCTTAGCTCTCTGGAGCAAAGGGAAGTAAACTTACCCTTATCTGATATACAAATGGGACACCACGCCCTTCTAATGGCAGCATATCTGAGCCTGAGGGCAATTTACACCCATGATACACAAAGAATCATAAAATTTCAATTGAATCCAAGGTAGCACAAGTTAATTTTTATCCCCCAAGTTCCATGAAAATGTCGAGGCTGTAAACACAGTTTAGTATTTAGCTAGTATGGATTTATTCCATGGTATCTCATAATATATATATATATATATATATATATATATATATATATATATATATATATATATATTAAAGTTTTGTTAACAAGTAATAAATATTGCATACAATAGTGGAACTTTAAGATTATCTATATAATATTAATAATATCAACCTATTTAAGAAAGTAATTGGATTATTAGCCAGAAGTGAAAAGAAACCACCAGCTGAACTTGGTTCATGTGCAGGCAGCATTGGGTCATTATTTACATTAGTAACAACTGATTACCAACAGGGTGTACCCAGCCCAAGGACAGGCACTCTGGGATGTGGTGTTGAATATATAGTAGGAGGAATCAATCAGGGTCCATCTCTCTGACATTCCTACTGGAAATGGGGATGACTTGCCAGGTGGAAGCCAAAAGAGAGAATCATGAATGGACAGAGAGGAGGGAGCAACTTAATAGTCTAAATCAAGGGAGAAGATGCATGAATTTATGCCACTGAGACTTCTAGAATTGCTTTAGGTCTAGGAATTCCTTCTACTCCCAACTTTCTTGTGGTTAATTCTTATCCTTTGATTTTTTTGAAAAAAGAGATTTCTAAACATTCTTGGGAGAATTATTAGCAGCAATGATAAATCATGAAGATTAAGGCAGAAAAATGAAAAAAAATACTTTACCATTTTTTGTTATTACAAAACTGCTATGTGAAGGAAGCTGAGACTTCATCTGATCCAACGTTTTCAAAACTTAGATGTATAAGCCTGGCTTCCCAAGAATTGGTCTATAAATTATAAGACAGATTCCTAGAACCCACCTCACTAGATTTAGCATCTCCTGGGTGTGGGTGTTTCTTAGGACTACCATTTTTAGAAAGACCCCATTTAATTCTGAGGTCTAGCAGCAGCCAGATTTGGGTCCTCATATTGTCTGTCAACTCTCTCATTCCGCAAGTGAGAAGATGAGACATGTGTCTTCAAATCTAAAGCCCCAAGCACACAGTGAATATGTGGAAAAACCTGAATAGCACTAGCATCTCCTTGTCTGCAGTGCTTTTTCCAACCACCAACCTGTTTTTCTTACAGATATTTGAGATCCATGTTAGCAGAGTCAATGTCACCAATCCTCAAAGAACTCATGGATTGGAACGTGATTATGCCGTTAGTAGAATTTTCCATACTAGTGTTATTCTATCCTTTATCAAAGCTGAAAGTGACAAATTCCAGGCGTTATACACTCTTGAGCAAATGCGATAAGTAAATGTACTCTTCAGAATATGCTACAGAATATTGAATTACATGTTAAGTTTATTAAGGAATTCTAGATATTAAGAAACTTCTGTAAAGAGAATATTACTAAATAAATGTAAAACTATTACAAACCATTATTATTCTGCAATTATATCAAAACAAAGATATGAAGTTATTTTAAGTCTGTAGTAAAATATTTATGATGAAAATATTCTCAAAATTAACATTGTTTTATTTTCAATTTCAAAATATTTATGTAAATATTTTTAATTGAAATCTACTTTTAATTTTTAAATCATTTTTGTCATTGTAATTGTTTTCCTATACACTAAATCTTGGCTTTAATTCTTTTTTTTCTTTTTTTTTTTTTTTTTCTGAAGCTGGAAACAGGGAGAGACAGTCAGACAGACTCCCGCATGCGCCCGACCGGGATCCACCCGGCACGCCCACCAGGGGGCACGCTCTGCCCACCAGGGGGCAATGCTCTGCCCATCCTGGGCATCGCCATGTTGCAACCATCCTGGGCGTCGCCATGTTGTGACAGAGCTACTCTAGCGCCTGGGGCAGAGGCCACAGAGCCATCCCCAGCGCCCGGGCCATCTTTGCTCCAATGGAGCCTTGGCTGCGGGAGGGGAAGAGAGAGACAGAGAGGAAGGCGCGGCGGAGGGGTGGAGAAGCAAATGGGCGCTTCTCCTATGTGCCCTGGCCGGGAATCGAACCCGGGTCCTCCGCACGCTAGGCCGACGCTCTACCGCTGAGCCAACCGGCCAGGGCTTGGCTTTAATTCTTTAGATGAGTTATTTCTTTATAAATTCTCCCCCCTACTCGCTAAGTTTAAATGATTCAGTATATGTAGGTTCCTCTATTTCTTTCAAATCACCTTATCAGAGGCTTATTGAAACATAGAAAAGAATGCAAGTTTAAATATAATAATAAAAGTTTAATATTGGCACAACAAAGGAACAAGTTATCAGTAGTTGACATTCTCTGTTGCTGTACTCATCAAAAAAATTTTACAAATTCATTTCAAAGAGTTATAAGTAAATACAGGTAAAAATAAGCACAATAAGACAAAAATGTATCTAATGTGAGCATTAACTTTTCCTCAGAAAAAAGAATGATAAATCTGGCTCCTTCAGATTTTCCAACACAATGTGCACTCAATCATACTCTCTTGAAAGGTGGAACATTGAAGAGCACAGCAAGCATTCTTTCCATTCTACCTACTTCCTCCTCTTGATGATAAAGGGGTGACTTCTCCGATTGGTTAGCCCTTAATACTCTCTGGGCAATGTTTCTTACAGTGGGTGGATCATTCCATCATAGCGAAATGAAGGTGAATATCTCCCCGGTTCATACTGGTAAGAGTTTTATCCTCATTTTTCAGTGGCAAGTGGTAAACTTTTGTGTATGTGTACGTACGTGGTACCAAGTGTCTAAACTTTCATACCAGGACAGGGACCACCCATTTCAAAGCAACACAAACTCTGTTCTTTTTTTTTTAATTTTTATTTTATTTATTCATTTTTTAGAAAGGAGAGAGAGAGGGAGAGAGAGAGAGAAGAGAGAGAGAGAGAGAGAGACAGAGAGAGAGAAGGGGGGAGGAGCAGGAAGCATCAACTCCCATATGTGCCTTGACCAGGCAAGCCCAAGGTTTCGAACTGGCAACCTCAGCATTACCAGGTCGATGCTTTATCCACTGTGCCACCACAGGTCAGGCCACAAACTCTGTTCTACACCATGTTCTAAGTATATTATAAAAATAAAATCATTTAATTCTTATAACAACCCAATCAGGTATATACTAAAATTATTTCTATTTTACAGATGAAAAAAATTAAGTTCAAGTGATTTGACTAAGGTTTGAATGTCAGAGTGTAGCAAAATTGGGCTTAAAACAAGGCAGTTTGGACTTCTCAAAAAGGTGTGTTAGGAAGCCAGCGAAAATTCTCCCTCTGAGAAACAGATGTTAAACTGGTCAAAATTAGTAAAACAACAACTTATCTCTGTATATTGATCCAGGGACTTAAAACAAAATAGGAGACATTTCTTCATTAAAATTGAGATAGATCAGTGAGAAAAGCACAGCATTCAGTATAGGCTGTATGTAACCCAGCTCTGTTTCTTAGAGCAGTCATGCCTGGGGGCTCTGCAGATGTTGTAGTCAATGTCTAAGTATTCCTCCACCTTCAGCTCCTTCTCCATAGGAACAGTCTGAACAGGACAGCTTGGGAAGAGCACTCACATTCTCAGTTGTGTGTCACTACCCCTGATAGGTTTGCTGTCTGTGAACATCTGTAGATGTCAGGAAGTCCAACTCCGGGCTATAGATCTATACTGGTTGTGACATTCATTCTTGTCCACCTGTCCAATTCTTCACTGTAGCAAAAAGGCTCTACCCAGAGGAAATTGGAGCCAGTGTCAAAGAGTGGAAACATCCCACCCAGCCAAGTTTGAGAATTGAATTGTAGTGAGTGGCTCAACTGATAATTCTGGTATTTAAAGTCAATCTCAATGACATTCAGACTGATTTTTTTTTTTTTTTACAGAGACACAGAGAGAGAGTCAGAGAGAGGGATAGATAGGGTCAAACAGACAGGAACGGAGAGAGATGAGAAGCGTCAACCATCAGTTTCTCGTTGCAACACCTTCGTTGTTCATTGATTGCTTTCTCATATGTGCCTTGACCATGGGCCTTCAGCAGACCAAGTGACCCCTTGCTCGAGCCAGTAACCTTGGGTACAAGCTGGTGAGCTTTGTGCTCAAGCCAGATGAGCCCTCGCTCAAGCTGGCGACCTCGGGGTCTCTAACCTGGGTCTTCCGCATCCCAGCCCAACACTCTATCCACTGCACCACCACCTGGTCAGGATGGACTGAATTTTTTTTAGTATGCCTAGTGCTATTCAATCCACCAAGTAGCCTTTGAAATTACTCTTTGTAGGTTATGTCACTTGTTAAAATCATGAGAGAAGATCACATTTGTTGGGCAGATAAAATGTATTATGCTCACTTTGTTAAAGAGGCCGTTGCCCAGGTGGTATTAATGTGTGTTGGGGTGGGCTAAAGGCAGGCAGAATCCTTGTAGCCTGGGGCTTGGTTTTGGGATTAAGCCTTTCCTACCCTTTTTGGTGTAAGGTGGTACAATCCTATCATGCCTCAGAGAAGTGACTTTGTATTAGAGACTTCCCTATTATGTATATTGGATTAAGGGTTTGGATTTCTACACTATAAAATGGGGATGGAACGAGAGTTTGCGCTCTTGGTTCCTGAGGTTAGCATGAGAGAGCAGAGAGAGTAGAGCCAGCAGCGGAAGAAGGCCACGTGGAGGAGGCCAGGAAAAGCAGCCAAGATGGCGGAGAGCTGAGTGAGATACCAGTTTGTGTAGAGTTTGTATCTGGGATAAGGAAGGAGATGGGGAACTGAGGAGAAGAAGGCTGGTGAGCTAGAAACCTTTGATTCTAGGAAACTCGGATAAGTCAGTGGCTTTGTGAGCACTGAGTGTGACTGGGTTTTGGAGCCCAGTGTGTATTTTTACTTGCCCGCCGGGTGCAAGCTAGGATTAAAGGCTATGGCCCACCAGTTTTTGGCTCCATGGTTTCTTTACCGACTGTCCGAATCCAATGCGAACCTGCATAGGCCAGAAGGCTGCTGTGATAGTGGCCTTGGCCCTGACTGCTGGCTTTACAACATTTATTGACTCTTATTCTACCATTTAGTACATTTTTTATTTTAATGTCAAATCACCATTAAAGTTTTCAGTCAAAGACTAATGAAATTGTTATATATTAACTCACAAAGTAGACAAGAGCTTCATAAAATGAAACAAGAAGGAGAACTATTGACTAAGTTTAAAATACACATTTTGTTTCAAAATGAATGTAGTATTTGGAATCTAAAAAGTCCGATTTATCCACTTGGTAGAGCACAAACTAATCTCTCTATAAGTAATTCCAGAGTAATATGGTTGATAACATAGTCATTGCGATACTTGGAAAGAAATTACTTGTTTTTATTTGATGTACATTTTATTTAATGGCTATAAGTTATCTTAGCCAGTTAAAACAATATAACTAACTACTTGCAACTTTTGGTGAACTAATGGTCATAAACATTTTAATGCTGTCAAAATAGAAACCTTAAATAAGGGTAAAAATCTCACATGATGAAAAAATGTATTTGCCAAATATTTCTTGAGATTCCTAATGTAGATATTAAGAAACACTGATCCAGACACCATTCTAGATTTAATTAAAGTGAAAATATTAACAATGTTTTAACCCCTAGTTTTTTGTTGAATAGACCTTTGTAGTTGAATGTAGACACGGATAAATAGTGTAAGGCCAGGAGCCGCCATTGTGGCCATTCACATGCAGGTTCGCATTGGATTCAGACAGACGGTAATGAAACAACAGAGCCATGAGCTGGTGGGCCACCATCTTTAATCCTAGCTTGCACTTGGAGGGCAAGTAAAAACACACACTGGTCTCCAAAACCCACTCATTCAGTGCTCACAGAGCTACTGACTTATCCGAGTTTCCTAAAATCAAAGGTTTCTAACCTCACCAGTCTCATTCACCTCTGTTCCTCATCTCCTTTCTGCACAAACTGCACAAACTGGCTTCTCCTTCAACACTCCGCCATCTTGGCTGCTTCTCCTGGACTCCTCCACGTGGTCTTTCTTGCTCTCCTCTCTAATGCTAATCTCAGGAACTGAGAGAGAGCAAGCTCCTGGTCTGCCCCCATTTTATAGTGTAGAAATCAAAACGTTTAATCCAATATACAAATAAGGAAGTCTCTGATACAAAATCACTTATCTGAGGCATAATGGGATTACTCATGAGAGTGCATCATGCTATATCAAAAAGGGTGGGAAAGGCTTAGTCCTAAAATCAAGCCCCAGGCTACAAGGATCCTGCCTGCCCACAACCCACCCCAACACACATTAATACAATCACGCCCATTCCAAGCAAGAAGGGCAACTAATATCACCTGGGTGACGGGCTTCCACATGGGCAGCGCCATCTTTAACAAAATGAGCATAATATATTTTATCTGCCCAACAAATAGCAACGAAGTTGAGTAAGAACTGATCTTACTTGAATTGTACAAGAAATTGATGTACATGAAAGTGCATATGACCTTCAACTTGATTTGGATGTCAGAGAAACTATTCTACAGACAGATGTTGAGTAGTGAAATCAATGAATGGTAAGACAGACAGAAAACAAGGTGTTGCAAAGAAGTTAGTGATATATGAAATAGCCGTTTACAACTAGAATTAACCCAAATAATTCTTAATTAGAAAAATTAACAAAAATATTGAGAAATGGAAAAGCAGTTAGGTGGTTCCTCAAAAATTAAAACACAGAATTACCATATGACCTAGCAATTCTACTTGTATCTATACTCAATAGAACTGAAAACATGAGTTTAATAAAAAAATAAACATAAATGCTTATTGCAATATTATTTATAGTGATTGAAAAGTAGAGACAGCCCAAATGTCTGTCATCTCATGAGTAGGTAAGTAAAATGTGGTATAGCCAAATGTTAGGCAAATGAGTTTGTAAAATTTGTATTATTTGAGTTTGTTCACTTTTAGTGTTAAAAAAAATGACACTGGCCAGTGCCAAGTATGTGACCTGTGAAATTGCAAATTACCTTTCTGCTTGGGAAGGGCCATTGTTTTGCTAATGTGTGCTGGAGAGAGAGAAGCCATGTTTGTGCAGAAAGTTTGAAGAAGGAGATGAGGAACAGAGGTGAGGGGCTTTTGCAAGCTCTGCTGAGACTGGTGGGGCCTCTGATTCTAGGAAGAGCCAGAGAAAATTCTCCTGGTTGTGGAACTGGAGAATGAGCCAGTAGCTTTGTGAGCTCTGAATGAATGAAGAGGAAAGTGTTTTTTTTTTTGGTGTGTTTCTCATTGGCAGGTGCAAGAGGATTGGCCCACCATTCTTTGGCTCCACTGTTTCTTTACCATCTGTCCAAATCTAATGGGAACCTGCATATGCATGGCTGTAATGGCCATGACTGCTGACCAGACACCGTATAATGAAATATTTTTTAGCCACAGCAAATAATGAAGTATTGACTCATGATATAATATGGATAAAACTTGAAAACTCAGAGAAACATTTTCTTTACTAGATCACTAGATTATCATAAAAAGGTATAACTCAGGTACAGCCAGAAAAAAAAGGGAAAAGGCATGGACGTTTCATATTCTCTGAATATAGTTGAGTTTCTTCAATTTCTACATATTCTGCAACATAACACCTTTCTAAATACATTGTTTTGGGGTTTTTTGGAGGCTGCATTACAGAGGCATGATTGGTTTAATCATTGGCCAATGATAATTTTTAGCTTTTCTCCTGTCCTTGGAGGGGGTGAAGGTATTGGAGTGGAAATTTTAACCCTCTTATCACAAGATTGCTTCCCCAGCCAACCTGTCAAGTCCTTAAGTGATCTAGGGGCTTTCCAAAAGTCACTTCATTAACACATCAAAGATACCTTTGTGACTTTCTTCACTTAGGATATTCTAAAGGTTTTAGTAATTCTGTGCCAGGATCTAGGATGAAGACTAAATATAAATAGAAAGAGTGCATCTTATACATGGGGAAATATGATAAGTCACAATATCACACAGGCCTTATTTATGGACAGATGTTGCTAGTCTTTGATGCTTCTCTGGTCCTAGGAGGGCTCTTTTTCCCATTTCTTTCCCTTATTCTTTCTTCAAGCTTGTTGACTATTTCTCATATTGCTAAAAGTACCATGGAGCTACCAAATTCTTTGTACTTGCAGCCTGGGTCTTCTTCTGGGCAGAATCTCCATTGCAGCTTGGCTGGGATGGCAGCCCACTCATCCTGGAGTGGAACCTCTGCACTGAGTGGGGATGGTAGCTCTTGATTTTATTGTCTTGCCTCTCCTAGAGTAGAGTTTATATTCTATGATCCCTTTGGGGTGAGGTCTATGGGGACTCAGCATTTTCAGCCTTCTATGCCTGGGATAGAGTTTCCATTGTACAAGTAGGTGCTGAGTGGTTATAAAGTCATTAGCCATGGCCACCATGTAAAGCCAGTAGCCACAGCCACCATCACAACTGCCTGGCCCATGCAGGTTTGCATGTGATTCGGACAGTTGGTAATGAAACAACAGAGCCAAGAATTGGTGGGCCATCATCTTTAATCCTAGCTTGCACCGGGCGGGCAAGAAATACACACAGTGGGGAAACACTTCCTTTCCATTCAGGGCTCCCAAAGTCACTAACTCATTTGAATATCCTAGAATCAAAGTTTTCTACCTCACCAGCCTTATTCACCTCTGTTTCTCATCTCCTTTTCTCTGCACAAACTCTGCACAAACTGGCTTCTCCTTCAGCACTCCACTCTGTTGGCTGCTTCTCCTCTCCTCCACATGGCCTTTCTCTCCTCTCCTTTCTCTGCTTTCTCCTCTAATGCTAATCTCAGAAACCAGAGAGAGAAAGCTCCCAGTCTGCCTCATTTTATAGTGTAGAAATCAAAACTTTTAATCCAATATACAAACAAGGAAATGTCTGATAAATAGTCACTTAGGGTGGAAAAGGCTTAGTCTTAAAACTAAGCCTTAGGGTATAACTACCCTGCCTGCTTACAGCCTGTCCCCCACACCCAATGCAAACTATGTATAAGCAAGCAAACTTATATATCATAGAGCTTCTGCAACATGGAGCTGTGGAGAGGAAAGATGTCTGTTGCCTGCCCTTCTTTGTTTAATACTGTGGGCCCAGATTGGCAGTGGGAAACACAGGTTAGTGCCTCCTGTTCAGAGAAGATCTGAACTTCGCTGGTCTGGGGCAGAGGAATTGGAGTGTGTTGTGAATATCACAGACTGAAAATCTTTTTCATTTGCTGTGTTCCCTTAAGACATTTTCCAGAGACTTTGAAGTGTTGTTTCTTTAAAAATAATATTTCCCAATTAAATGATTATTTTGTCACTAAGCTTTTCACGTCACCATTTTGAACATCACAATCTGTGTCTATTCTTAAATTTAAAAAAATCAAAGCAAAACCAAACAACAACAACAAAAAGACATCAAACTGGTGCAATCATGAGTAAAGATTTTGCCTGGGAAATTTTAAACATTATGTGGTTTTATTCTTTCAATGATGTTAAATTTATCTCTTGGAAAGGGGCAAATATCTGTCCGGTTCACTTAAAAAAACTTAAGTGACAAATTTTTATTCTCGTTCTCTCTTTGAGTACACAAAATCATCATTAAGTAAGATTAGTGCCTGAGAATGTTAGATATATAAAAAGAAATTTGACAGAAAGTTTCCCAAACACATAGCATATTCTTGAGAGGAAATGTTGTGGTAGACTGGAACATTCAAGAAGCCAAGCAACACTCAGAGAGTTGGAGAACCAATTTATTATGCTGGTGGGTTCAAAGGAGTTAATTCTCCTAAGTCTAAGCCTGACTGGCAGGGTCTCTGGGGTTTTAAGGTCACACAGATGGGCGGGTTTACAAGGTATACAGAATGTCAAAGTGAGTTTACAGAAGCTAAGAAAGTGGAATTAGTAAAAGCAGAACAAAGAAGCAGTAACAGTCGTATCAAAGTGAATCATTTTGCTTTGTCATCATGGAGTCATAGTCATCTCAGAAATATTCAGTATTGCAAGATATATCACTTTTCCCAAAATCAAACTGTAAATTATGTTTAGCTTTAACAAAAGTGAAAAAATGTAATTTCTAATAATAAAATGGAGAGTTTATACTATGTCACTTTCTTGGAGAGCTCTTCTCTTTCTATCCTATACAATTCTGAACAGTGCACTATATCTTTAATACTGCGTTTTATAATAAATTACATATTTATTGACGTGATTATTTGCTCAGCATCTATCTCGCCCTTCTGTGCTTCAAGTTTCAAGATGTCAGAATCTATGATTTGTTCTCCACTGCTCAGCATCTACACAGTGCTTGGTAAATGTGAACATTAGTTGAATGAATAAGTAGATGAAGAAATAAATAAATACTGGTAGATACATGAGATAGTCAAATTTGATATTTGCATCTAATCACATTCATGCCTTTTGTTCTCAGTTTTCCATCAAAAAAATTCAAATTCAAGGTCTTCCTTGAAGATTTCTTTGACTAAAATGGCATTTATTGCACATTAAAAATGAGATTAATTATATATTTTGTTTAGAATATTTTCTTTATGTTTTTATCTTGATACAACCATTTATAAACATACTATACAAAATGTCATTTATTGAGCTACAGGGTCTGTTTTTGGTGTTATTTTGTTAACTCTTGTAGGGGTGTTGGGCAGATAAAATATGTTATGCTCACTTTGTTAAAGATGACGTTGCCCACATGAGGCCGTCGCCCAGGTGATATTAATGTGTGTTGGGGATCGTTGTAGCCTGGGGCTTGGTTTTGGGATTAAGCCTTTCCCACCCTTTTTGATGTGGGGTGGTACAATCCCATCATGCCTCAGAGAAGTGACTCTACTAGAGACATCCCTATTTTGTATATTGGATTAGAGGTTGTGAAGCTACAATATAAAATGGGGGCAGAACAGAGTTTGTGCTCTTGGTTCCTGAGATTATCATTAGAAGAGAGAGCAGAGGAGAGCAGAGAAAGGCCACGTGGAGGAGACCAGGAGAAGCAGCCAAGCTGGCGGAGTGCTGAGTGAGATGCCAGTTTGTGTAGAGTTTGTATCTGGGATAAGGAAGGAGATGGGGAACAGAGGTGAGTAAGTCTGGTGAGCTAGAAACCTTTGATTCTAGGAAACTCGGATAAGTCAGTAGCTTTGTGAGCACTGAATGTGACTGGGTTTTGGAGCCCAGTGTGTGTTTTTACTTTCCCGCCGGGTGCAAGCTAGAATTAAAGACTATGGCCCACCAGTTTTTGGCTCCATGATTTCTTTACCGACTGTCCGAATCCATTGCGAACCTGCAAGGGCCGGCTGCTGTGATAGTGGCCCTGGCCCTGGCTCCTGGCTTTACAAGGGGAAAATCCAAGATATTGTCCTCACACAACCTTTAGCTAGTAAAAGATATTTTCTCCATGTAAAGCCAGGAGCCACGGCCAGGGCCACTACCACAGCAGCCTTCTGGCCTATGCAGGTTCGCATTGGATTCGGACAGTCGGTAAAGAAACAACGGAGCCAAAAACTGATGGGCCATAGTCTTTAATTCTAGCTTGCACCCGGCGGGCAAGTAAAAATACACACTGGGCTCCAAAACCCAGTCACATTCAGTGCTCACAAAGCCACTGACTTATCCGAGTTTCCTAGAATCAAAGGTTTCTAGCTCACCAGACCTATTCACCTCTGTTCCCCATTTCCTTCCTTATCCCAAATACAAACTCTACACAAACTGGCATCTCACTCAGCACTCCACCATCTTGGCTGCTTCTCCTGGCCTCCTCCACGTGGCCTTTCTCTGCTCTCCTCTGCTCTCTCTTCTAATCATCCCAGGAACCAAGAGGGCAAACTCCCGTTTTGCCCCCACTTTATACTGTAGCTTCACAACCTCTAATCCAATATACAAAGTAGGGAAGTCTCTAATACAAAGTCACCTCTGAGGCATGATTGGATTGTACCACCCTACATCAAAAAAGGGTGGGAAAGGCTTAATCCCAAAACCAAGCCTCAGGCTACAATTCTCAACACACATGGGCAACGGCCTCTTTAACAAAGTGAGCATAATACATTTTATCTGCCCAACACTCCATTTTACAGATGAAGTCACCTTTTTATATAATAATAATAGAGGTGGGTGTCTTAATCAACTCAAAATGTTAAACCAAGATAGAATGAATGGAGTGGCTTAAACATCACATTTAGTTCTCACAGTTCTGGAGGCTAGAAATCAGAGGTCAAAGCACCAGCTCCACAGCAATGTCCAATAAGATAATACAACCTTTTCTTGTCTTTCCTTTCCTCCATATTTTACTTCCCTGGTGCTTCATTCTTGCTCTCTGATGTCATTTCCCAAATACACTACCGGCATGGAAGTCATTCAGATTCTGACACCTAAATATGCTGGCAGGGTAAGAAAAGGTTTTGGCTGCTGGAGATGCACAAACAATCATATAAATACTATTGCTTTCACCTAGGAATATAATTTCATGATGTATCTCCAGCTTCTAGTCTGTAAAATGCTGTGTTTAGTGTTGATTCTTTATTTCTCCCTTGGCTTTTATATTTTACTTAGAAATAGATGTCACTTTCTTATTTGCACAGTTCTCAAGTTTTCTCTTTCACTTTATATAAATTATTATTCTCATACATAAAATCCCTGAAGATAAGGTTAAAAAAGGTAGATAAGGAGCAAGATTTTAGCCACTAGAATGGCTTTAAGTACCAGCATAAGGAATGTGAAGTTTATCCCTATGTGACAGAAAACCACAAACTGTTTTTCAGGAGTGAAGTAACTTTTTAATAGTCACATTTAATTAGATTAACCGGCAGGTGATGTTAAAGGTGAGTTGACTTAATGACATTACAAGTCCAGACATCATCTAATATGACATAAGTGATGGGCCTTCTAAGTTGTTTCAGTTTCTGATGTAAATGTACGTAATAGGTAATTTAATGTCATATCCAATTTATTTTTATAAAGAAAATATAAGCATTTAGCTAAATGTTCCTTTGCTTGTGCGTAATTTTTAATTTTTATACTTATTTTATTTTATATAACATACATTTTTATTATGTCAGTGTCTTTATTTTTTTACTAATTTAAACTTTGTATATTTTATCAAATATATAAAGAGAATCTACATGGCAGTTAACTTGTAAAGAGGGCTAACCTAACAGTATAGTAATAATTATAGTATTTGTAGTAATAATGTTTTAATGTATATTGAATACTTTCTACATTTGTTGCCTAAAATTCAAAGGCAAATTATATTAGAAACTTCAATAAGCAAACATTATTCTGTCATCATTTTAAAATAGATCCTTTCATTTTCTGAGCTAAGATGCTAAGCCTGGTATGCTAAATATTGTATTCTGTACTCCATTTGGACTTTGATTTGGATTTAAAATTCAAAATCACTTCCATCATTTCTATCCTTGTGAGTGTGTGCCTGTGGGGATATTAAAATAGAGAAAGAGCTACTTGGAGAGATGAAATGATTGAATTTGATGCCTAAGGCCAGAAACCTCATTTTGCTTATGTTATTATGTAGAACTTTCTGCACTCCAATTCATGGCTAGTAAATGCTTTTTCTTGATTTTTGTAAAATTCAGCATTGTATGTCCCGGCTGAGAATCTTATTTCTTTTGTTGCAAATTGTGCTAGAAACCAATCTCAATCTAGTTTTTATTAGCATAGTCCAATTATGAAATGGCTACATATGATTATAGAAAACTTAAACCTATGTATTGCTTCCTCTAATGTCACTTTATTTAAGATTGCATATTAAAGCTACTGTAATCTTAGGTGAATCAATAATTAACTTAGCTCAGAGATAGACAATAAAAATGAAATCATAAAACCTGAGCAGTATTTTTAAAGAAGACTTTTAAAAATATCTAGCAGGATATAATTCTTTTCAAATAAGTATAAATATCCTTAGAGTTCACCATGACAGGATAGTATTAGAAAGACAGCATTTATTCATATTATCTTTAAATTAACTAATTAATTTATACATTTAAAGAAATCTTTATTGAACAACAACTTCTTGTCATTCCAAGATGAATAATATTGCTTCTGACCTAGGTGAGTTCAGAGTTTTAGGTGGGGTTAGTAATAGAGAAGAGAAATTTATAAATATACAATTATAATTCAAAATAGTAAATGCTGTTATGAATACACTTACAACTGATTATTAAAATACAGAGAATAGAATGAATGCCTGAGTCACTTGTAAACAGAGCTTTGCAAAGAGAGTAGACAAACAGAATAGTCCACCAGCAGAGAACTGGGGTCAGATCATCACAAGAAGAAAGGGAATAGTGTATGCATAAGGTAAGATTTTTGACATATCATATTTTAGTTGTGGGGAAGATCATGACTAGGGTAGAAGGCTAGATAGAGTAGTAAGAGGCATGAGATGAGCAGAGATAGGTGAGTAGATATCTACTATGTAAGACTTTATATGTATATATATATACACACACATATATATATATCATGCTAACTTTAGATTTATAAGAAGATGACTTATTTGATGAGATTTGTGTTTTACATAAATGGTGGATGGAGCTATCTGGAAGAGAAATTAGTGAAAAGTATAAGTTTCCATTGTTTAGGTAAGACTGAATTTGAACTAAGGTCATGGCAGTGAAGAAGGAGTTGGTGTTGGTACAGCATCCCCTGGGCTTCCTGATTAACATGTCATGGAAAATAATGAAAAGGGAAGAGTCAGAGGTGATGCCTGGCACTCTCCTGCTATTGGTGATATTGCTGTCAATGAAAGTTTGAATAACAGAGGAGAAAACTTGGGGAATGAAAAGCTTTTGGGTTTCAAAATACCCAAATAGACATAAAATTATGTAAAGTAATAATTATAACAATGTATTTTTTGGTTTGTAACATAAAAAGTTGTAATGTGTATAATAACAATATCACAAAAAGGGGAAAGAAAAATAGAGTTATATAGGAGTGACATTTATAGATTACACTCAAATTTAGTTAGTATAAAACTAAAGCAGATTCTGATAAATTAATATGTACATAATAAGCTCTAGAGCAACCAATAAGGAAATAGTTTTTAAAATATATAGTGAAACAACACTGGGGAACAATTTTTTTTCATTTTCTGTTGCATGAGTTTTTAGAACTGTTAATATATACTTCTGCATCACTGATTTCAAATCTGAAATCTGTTTTTTGGTGCATGCTCTAGTTTTTATGCAATTTTAATTTCTTTTGTTACACTTAATGGCATGCATTGGTTTTTAAATTGGAGTTGAAGGGCAATGACTCTTGGATTGAACATAACCACAAGGCAATTAATGTTTTACAAACATCACTTTTATATCATTGTAGTTGTTTTTAAATGTAAAAAAATATTATCTGATAAAACATCCTCTTATTTTGTTTTAAGATTGAATCATAGCTTCTTCGAGTAGGTGTAAATGTAAGAATAGTCCTGACACCTTCTGTTAAATATGTAGCTATTACACACTTCAATGTCAAAGGCACAATATTTCATCATTTGTGACACATGCATATATTGCCTATTTTCAAGTTCCCCTTGGCGATCAAGACAAGAATTGGGCTCCTCATATTGTGTGTCATAATTGTGAGGAAATGTTTCATGACTGGACAAAAGGAAAATGCAAAGGAATGCCTTTTGGTATTCCCATGGTTTGGCGTGAACCTAAGGACTACAGCAATGACTGTTATTTCAGTGTGATCCATACAAAAGGCATCGGCAGGAAAAAACGGTATATGATCACATATCTTAATATTTCTTCAGCAATACGACCTATCCCACACTCTGAGACACTCTTGGTTCCGGTTTTCAATGGTTTTATTTCTTCTTAGGATGAAGAAAGTGAACATGATGATCAAGTGTATTTTGATAAGATGAGTGAGGAAATGGTTGTAGAATCTGAAGGGTCTTCTTCTGAGGCCAAGCAGTCATTAACCCCTCAGCAGTTTAGTCAACCTGAATTGAATGACTTAGTAAGAAATTTGGGCCTATTAAAGAAAGCAGCTGAGTTATTAGTCTCCAGGCTTCAAGAAAAGAATATACTTCACAAGTCAGCTAAAGTATCCCATTTCAGGAAGCGTGAAAAAATTTTTGTGAACTTTTTTTATGAAGACAAACACTTTGTTTACTGTCATAATATCAGTAGTCTTCTCAGCCAGCTAGGTGTTACCACTTACAGTCCAACAGAATGGCAGGTATTTCTTGACAGCTCTAAACAGAGTCTGAAATGTGTTCTCCTACACCACTGTAAGTTTTATGCAGTAGTTCCAATTGGTTATTCAACTCATCTGTGAGAAGATTATAATGACATAAAAATTGTCCTCAAACTTCTGAAATATGAGGAACATAACTGGATCATTTGTGTGGATCTTAAAATGGTAAATTTCTGGCTAGGACAACAGAGAAATTTCATGAAGTATCCTTGCTTTCTGTGTTTGTGGGACAGCTGAGCTCGGGAGAAACACTGGACACAGAAGAAGTGGCCGAAACCTGAAGCTCTGGATGTAAGAATGCAAAATATTGTAAATGAACCTGTAGTTAATCAAGACAGGATCCCCACTTCACATCAAACTTGGCTTAATAAAGCAGTTTGTTCAGGCTTTGAATAGAGAAAGTGAATACTTTCAACATATTATTTCTGCTTTTCCTGCCTTGTTTTTCGAGAAGATAAAAGCAGGTGTATTTGATGGACCTCAAATTTGAACCCTCATATGTGACAAAGAATTTGCAAGAAGATGAATAAGGAGGACAAAGCACCATGACAGTATTTTGTGGCAGTTACAAAGAACTCCCTGGGAAACAAAAAAGCAGAAAACTATGAACTTTTGGTTCAAAGGATGCTGTTGGCATTGCACCACATTGGATGTAACATGAGCATTAAGATTCATTTCCTGAACAATCACCTTGATAAGTTTCCCAAAAATCTTGGAGCTGTTTGTGATGATCAGACTACTGCTGGAGCATCAAACAAGATTGTCCTCAATAAGTACACAAATGCAAGAGCTACAAACACAAATTTTTGCCTGAATAGAATTTAAATAAGTTTTGTGCAAATTTTATGATTAAAATAAGTGTTTTAATATGTTCTATTTCAAAATTGTAAACAAATTCTGATGTAATCATATCTTTTAGTGTATTAGTGTATTTACTGCATTATATAAATTATTATATTTTCACAAAGATGATGCCCAGGAAGACATTTTACTTCATTATGTTAAACTAAATGTTAAAAATTTTACAATAAGATAAAAACCTAAAATCTTGAATTGCAAAAAAGCTGTAGCTTACAGAGAAAAACTAATGTCAAATTTGAGATCAGCACACTTGAATTAGGTAAGAACAAGTGTTTTTGTGGATGCAACAAAAATTTTGTTCCCCAGAGTAATTAAAGAAATTAAAAAGGTACATCTTGCAATATTCACTCAGTGTAAGAGAATGCAGTAAAAAAGGACTAGACTAGCAAAGCAAACATGAGACATGTAACAAAAAGTTAAATGAGCAATTTAAATTCAACAATATCAATAATAATACAAGATGTGAATGAGATCGATCAAAAGGCAGAGATTGTCAAACTAAATAAAAATAAAATCTAATTATATACTCTATATAGGAAGCACACTTTGGATTAAAAAATTTAATAAGTTGAAATAAAAAGATGCAGATAGATATACCATGCAAGTTATAACATTATGAGAGCTAGAGTAGCTATAGTAATATCAGAGAAAATAGACATTAAAATAAACATGTTATTAGAAATAATAATCTTTTTATAATGATCAGAGTCAGTCTATTCAGTGGTAAAAACTGTATTATGGACAATAAGGTAAGTCTTAATGAATTTAAGAGAATTAAAGTAATAGAAATAATGGTTTTAACCACAAAAGAATTAATAAAGAAATCAATGAGAGGATATTACAAAATACTCAAATATTTGAAAGTCAAACAACAAGTTACTACATAATTCATGGATTACAGAAAACTCAAGATAAATTAGAAAATTTTTTAAATTAATCATATTATGATTTATTTTCAACAAAATGTTACAGTACATGTTAAAAGGACAGAAGAAACACAGTTTAAATAGATAAGTCAGGCCTTGGTCACCTGGCTCAGTGGATAGAGTCAGGGCTCATCATGTGGACATCTTGAGTTTGATTTATTGTCAGGGCAAACAAGAAAAGCAACTATCTACTCCTTTCCCCCTTCTCTCTTTCTTTCCCTCCTGCAGCCAGTGGCTCTGTTGGTTCAACTGTTGTCCCCAGGGCACTGAGCATCAGCCTAAGACACTAAAAATAACTTGGTTGATTTAGCATCAGCCCCAGATAAGGTTGCAGGATGGATCCTGGTCAGGGAACATGCGGGATCTCACTATCTCCCTTCTTTTCACTTAAAATAATTAATTAATTAATAGACAAAGCAACATTAAAATGAGACTCTGATAAAACACAGAATTAAAAATTACCAAATGGGAAATAGATTAACTATATTAAACATATAATTAAAATGTTAAAAATTCTAATATAACAAATTAACATTCAAGAACAGATGGCTAATATAAGCAAAGAAATGGAAATGCTAAGAAATAAACACAAAGAAATGATAGAAAACAAAAGCACAGTACCATAAATAAAGAATGCCTTTGATGGGATCATTAATAGACTGGAAACAGCTGTGGAAAGAATCAATGAACTTGAGGATATGTTAATAGAAAATTCCCAAATTAAAAGGCAAAAGGACAGAATAATTACAAAAGGTTTAATATGCATGTAGTTAAAATATCAAAGGAAAAGAGAGAAAAAAGAAAAAGAAATAATTGAAATAATAATTTATTAGCCTGACTAGGCAGTGGCACAGTGAATAGAGCAAAAGACTGGGACGCAGAGGAACCAGGTTTGAAACCCCAAGGTTTCAGGCTTGAGCACAGGCTCAACTGGTTTTAGCACAGCACACCAGTTTGAACCCAAGGTCGCTGGCTTAAGCAAGGGGTCACTTGGTCTGCTGTAGCCCTCCCTGCCCAGTCAAGGTACATATGAGAAAGCAATCAATAAACAACTAAGGCACTGCAAAGAAAAACTGATGTTTCTCATCTTTCTCCCTTCCTGTCTGTCTGTCCTTATCTGTCCCTCTCTCTGTCTCTGTCACAAAAAAAGAAAGAAATAATAATTTATTCAAATTTTCAGAAATTAATGACAGAAATGAACTGTACATCTAGGATATTTAAAGAACACCAAGCAAGATAAATATAGTAAATATCCAAATACATCTGGGTCTATCATAATAAAACAACAAAAAACTAAAGACAAAGAGAAAACATGAAAAGAAACAGAGCAAAAACACCTTACCTATAAAGAAAAACAATACAAATTACATTGGACTTGTCATCTGAAATCTTGAGTAAGAATTTTAAGGTGTTGAAAAACACATAGATTTCTATATACTGTAAAATAAAATTATCCCTTAAATGTGTAGGAGAAATAAAGACTTCCTCAGACAAAAACTGAAGGAATGCATCGCCAAAACTCTGCCCTGCAAAAAAATGTTAAATGAAGTTATTCTGGGAGAAGAAAAAGACGATATAGTTCAGAATCTTAGATCTATATGAAGAAAGAGTATCAAATGAGGAATGAATAAAATAAAGTAAAATATGATAAATCTTGTATTTTTCTTATTCTTAATTGATCTAATCAATAATTTTGTTTGTTCAAAATAAAAATGGTAAAAATACACTAAGTGATTATATTATATGATTAAGGGAAATGAATGACAGGAATTTTTAAGAGATAAAAAGAAAAATTGGTAATATAATGTCATAAGGTATTTGCATTATCCATAAAATGGATATTGAAAGTTATTTGAAATTGGAGTTAGATTAGGTGTAAATGTGTACTATAACCTCTAGGAAACTACTAATTTTTTTTCAAAAAGAAAGGTAATTGATATTCTAAGAAAGGAAAAAAAATGCTTAATGAAAACCAAAGATGATAGAAAAAGAGTAGAATATAAGAAAGCACAACAAATATAAAAGTTATACAAAGTAGATATTTATTTAAATATGTCAAAAATCACTTTAAATGTTCATAGTCTAAATAAAAATGACAAAGACTTTCAAAATGTATAAAAACAACCCTCCCCCAAAAAACAAAATCTAACTGTGTTGCCTCAAGAAATTTAATGTAGACACTGATATTGTGTTTATAATTGAAGCTTACATTAGAAAAAATAATCTTAAATTAACAATTTAAGTTTCTCACTCAGAAAACTTGAAAAGAAGAGCAACTTAAGTTGAAAGTAAACAAAAAATAACTGATAAAGAAGACAAGATGACACTGGAGTAGGCAGATGTACCAACATCCACCTCCCAGAACCAAAGTGGATTACAAACTAATTTTAAGAACTATCATCTGGAAAAACCAACTTTGGACTAAACTAAGAGGACTCTTCAACCAAGGAACACTGAAGAAGCCACACCGAGACTGGTAGGAAAAGTGGAAACATGGAGAGGGCTGCCCAGCTCCCGGAGCAAACGGCACCCAGGATAGATTCATGTGGTGGGAAGTGAGTTTAGCAGAGAGGGGAAGGTCATGAGCCCCAGGAACAATGCCCCAGCCTGCAGCCACAGAGCCCAGAAGAGGCGTAAGGACAGTATTTAGCTGGAAACAAGTCAGGATACTGTTTGTGAGAAAGAGTCTGATTTCTCAGATCCAGGATTCTTCTTAAAGGGACTGCTCAGAAAACCTCTCTCACAACCACTCACCCGGTGCTCTGGGGGGATGGAGAGAGAGGAGAGAACCGGAGTAGCAGGAAGAGAGTGTAATCTAGGAGGCACAGGGAGAAACATTTTGGGAGATAGCCACCCTAACCCCTGGGATGAGTCATTCCCCAAATCTGAAGTGAATATTTCCCCTGGAAACAGCAATACCAGCAAAGGGAAGCAGGACTCCAGCCAAACAAGCTCTCCTGCAGCACTCAGAGCAGAGTTGCTTAGAAGGAGGGAACATTTGGGTCTACAGTAGTGAATGTTAGGGTCTGAGCTGCAGCGCCCGCACCCCAAACCACTGAGGGTTTGCCGGAGGGCGGGCGGTGGGAAGCAGAGGAGCAGTTCTGTTGGCAGGGGTGGAAGCCTGCTGGCCACCACTGGGCTCACGTGTGAGCTCAGTCTTGCCCGGCTGGGGAGGAGTAGGCATGCAAAAGCAGTCAAGCCCAGCTTCCGGCAGCCTGTAATCCAGCCTGTGGGATAAGGGTGGGAACCCTGGAAGGGGTGGAGACCATCCCTTGAGCAAGGGCACAGGAGCACAGCCTTGCCCTGCCCATGGAACCAAGGTTTGTGGCCTGACTTGGGAGCCAGCTCCTCCCACAGGGGTGAAGCCAAAAGCCCAGAACAGGCAGAGTTCTGCTACTGAGCTGAGTGTGGGCACGCAGTCCTGCCCAGCCGGTAGAGCCAAGGCTAGCAGCCGTTCCACGAGCGGGCTCCTCCTGCAAGGGCAAGGCAAAGGCCCAGAAACAGGCAGAGACCCGCAGCTGAGCAAAGGTGCTCGCCACTGCCCTCAGGGCCAAGTATAACGCCACCTATGGGGGCGGGGCAAAGGCCAAGGCCACCAAGGCTTGTGGACCTCAGCACGAGATCACAGCCACTCCCGTGAAGGAGAGGTGGAAACCTCAGCAACAGGCCCAGTGGGCAGGCACCGGCAATGCCCAAACCCAAAAGCCCTAGGCAGCAACAGAAGAGGGGATGGTGGGCCTGCAGACAGACCATACCTAGGAAACAGAGGCCATACCCAGTGGACTCCAGTGGCCAAACCTTCCTTTACACAGAGAAAATGTGAAGGCAGAGAAATGCAACACAAATGAACCAAGAGAAATCCCCAGAGAAGGACCTAAATGAATCAGATATCACCAAATTACCAGATGCAGAGTTTAAAATAACGATTGTTAGGATGCTCAAAGATATTAGAACAAAAATAGATAGTCATTACGTACACCTAAATAAAGAGATAGCAAATCTAAAAAAAAAGACATTGAAATAATAAAAAAGAATCAGTCAGAAATGACAAATACAAAATCTGAAATAAAGAACACAATGGAAGGAATTAAAAGCAGGATGGATGTAGCGGATAATCGAATCAGCGAGTTAGAGGACAAGATAAATAAAGGCATGGAGGCAGAGCAGAAAAAAGAAAAGAGACTCAAAAAGTCTGAGGAAACTCTAAGAGAGCCTTGTGACAACTTGAAGACAAATAACATCCGCATCATACGGGTTCCTGAGGAAGAGAAAGAACAAGGGATAGAGACTTTGTTCAAGCATATCATAGCTGAAAACTTCCCTCAATTAAGGCAGGAAAACATGTCACATGTTCAGGAAGCACAGAGAACTCCATTAAGGAGAAACCCAAAGGAATCAACCCCAAGACACATCATAATTAAAATACCAAAGCTAAGTGAGAAAGAGAAAATATTAAAAGCTGCTAGACAAAAAAAGACTATCACCTACAAAGGAGCCCCCATAAGGATGACTTCTGACTTCTCAACAGAAACACTTGAAGCCAGAAGGGAATGGCAAGAAATATTCAAAGTAATGCAAAACAAGAGCCTACAACCAAGACTACATTATCCAGCAAGGCTATCATTTAAAATTAAAGGAGAAATAAAAAGCTTTACAGACAAAAAAAACCCTCAAGGAATTCACTGCAACCAAACCAAGGCTGCAAGAAATGCTAAGGGACCTGTTGTAAACATATCAAAGGAGAAAAAGAATATAGCAAAAGAGGAATACAGTTTTAAAGAATAAAATGACAATAAACAATTACATATCAATAATAATCTTAAATGTAAATGGATTAAATGATCCGATCAAAAGACATAGGGTAGCTGCGTGGATAAGAAAACAAGACCCATACATATGCTGTGTACAAGAGACACACCTTAAATCAAAAGATGCAAATGGACTGAAGATAAAAGGATGGAAAAAAATATTTCATGCAAATGGCAATGAAAAAAAAGCTGGGGTAGCAATACTTATATCAGACAAAATGGACTTTAAAACAAAGACTATAGTTAGAGATAAAGAAGGTCACTACATAATGATAAAGGGAGCAATCCAACAGGAAGATATAACTGTTATAAATATCTACGTACCTCATTTAGGAGCACCTAAATATAAAAAGCAGACTTTGATAAATTTAAAGGGTGAGATCAACAGCAATACTAAATAGTAGGGAATTTCAATACCCCATTAACATCATTAGATAGATCCTCAAGAAAGAAAATTAACAAAGAAACAGCAGACTTAAAAAAATATTAGATCAACTCGATTTAATAAATATCTTCAGAACCTTTCACCCTAAAACAGCAGAATATACATTCTTTTCAAGTGCTCATGGTACATTCTCTAGAATAGAGCACATGTTAGGGCACAAAAGTGGTCTCAACAAATTTAAGAAGATTGAAATCAAATCGAGCACATTCTCTGATCACAATGGCATGAAACTAGAAATCAACCACAACAGAGAAAATCTGAAAAATACTCAAACACTTGGAAACTAAATAGCATGTTATTAAATAAAAAATGGGTAAACAATGAGATCAAAGAAAAAATTTAAAAATTCCTAGAAACAAACGATAATGAGCACACATCAATTCAAAATTTATGGGACACAGCAAAAACAGTCCTGAGAGGGAAGTTCATAGCATTACAGGCATACCTCAAGAAGCTAGAAAAAGCTCAAATAAACAACTTGACCCTACATCTAAAATAACTAGAAAAAGAACAGCAAGTAAGGCCCAGAGCTAGTAGAAGGAAGGAAATAATAAAGATCAAAGCAGAAATACATGACAGAGAGGCTAAAGAAACAATACAGAGGATCAATGAAACCAGGAGCTGGTTCTTTGAAAAGGTAAACAGAATCGATGAACCTTTAACCAGACTCACCAAGAAAAAAAGAGAGAGGACTCAAATAAATAAAATTAGAAATGAGAGTGGAGAAATAACAACTGACACAACAGAAATACAAAATATTGTAAGAAAATACTATGAAGAACTGTATGCCAAAAAACTAGACAACCTAGATGAAATGGACAAATTCCTCAAAACATACAATCTTCCAAAAATTAATCTGGAAGAATCCGGAAACCTAAACAGACCAATTACAACAAATGAGATTGAAATAGTTATCAAAAAGATCCCAAAAAAGAAACGTCCTGGGCCTGATGGCTTCACAAGTGAATTCTACCAAATATCAAAGAAGAACTAACTCCTATCCTTCTCAAGCTATTTCAAAAAATTGAAGAGAAAGGAAGACTTCCAAGCTCCTTTTATGAGGCAAGCATAATTCTGATTCCAAAACCAAGCAAAGACAACACAAAGAAAGAAAATTATAGGCTAATATCCCTGATGAATTGAGATGCAAAAATTCTCAACAAAATATTAGCGAACTGGTTCCAGCAATATATGAAAAAAATCATACACCATGATCAAGTGGGATTCATTCTGGGGAGGCAAGGCTGGTACAATATTCGCAAATCAATCAATGTGATTCATTATATAAACAAAAGGAAGGAGAAAAACCACATGATAATTTCAATAGATGCAGAAAAAGCATTTGATAAAATCCAGCACCTATTCATGATCAAAACTCTCAGTAAAGTGGGAATACAGGGAACATACCTCAACATGGTAAAGGCCATCTATGACAAACCCACAGCCAATATCATATTCAATGGGCAAAAATTAAAAGCAATCCCCTTAAGATCAGGAACAAGGCAGGGGTGCCCCCTTTCACCACTCTTATTTAACATAGTTCTGGAAGTCCTAGCCACAGCAATCAGACAAGAAAAAGAAATAAAAGGCAACGAAATTGGAAAAGAAGAAGCAAAACTATCATTATTTGCAGATGATATGATATTGTATATAGAAAACCCTAAAGTCTCAGTCAAAAAACTACTGGACCTGATAAATAAATTCAGCAAGGGAGCAGGATATAAAATCAATACTCAGAAATCAGAGGCATTTTTACACACTAACAATGAACTGTCAGAAAGAGAAATTAAGGAATCAATCCCCTTTACCATTGCAACCAAAAAAATAAAGTACCTAGGAATAAATTTAACCAGGGATATTAAAGACTTGTACTCGGAAAATTATAAAACATTGATAAAAGATATCAGGGAAGATACAAACAAGTGGAGGCATATACCCTGCTCATGGTTAGGAAGAATAAACATCATTAAAATGTCTATATTACCCAAAGCAATTTATAAATTCAATGCAATACCAATCAAAATACCAATAACTTACTTCAAAGATATAGAACACATATTCCAAAAATTTATATGGAATCAAAACAGAACATGAATAGGTTCAGCAATCTTGAAAAGGAAGAATAAAATGGGAGATATCACATTTCCTGATATCAAGTTATATTATAAGGCCATTGTACTCAAAACAGCCTGGTACTGGCATAAGAACAGGCATATAGATCAATGGAACAGAACTGAGAACCCAGAAATAAACCCGCACTTTTATGGACAACTGATATTTGAAAAAGGGGTAACAGCATACATTGGAGTAAAGACAGCCTCTTCAACAAATGGTGTTGGGAAAATTGGACAGCTACCTGCAAAAAAATGAAACTAGACCACCAACTTACACCATTCACAAAAATAAAGTCAAAATAGATAAATGACTTAAATGTCAGCCATAAAACCATAAGCATCTTAGAAGAAAACATAGGCAGTAAGCTCTCTGACATCTCTCGCAGCAATATATTTGCCGATTTGTCTCCACAGGTAAGTGAAATAAAAGACAGGATAAAAAAATGGGACTTTATCAAACTAAAAAGCTTCTGCACAGCTAAAGACAACAAAAACAGAATAAAAAGACAAACTACACAATGGGAGAATATATTTGACAATGCATCTGATAAGGGGTTAATAACCACAATTTATAAAGAACTTGTAAAACTTAATACCAGGAAGACAAACAATCCAATCCAAAATTGGGCAAAAAAAAAAAAAAAAAAAAGAATAATTTCTCCAAAAAGGACATACAAATGCCAATAGGCATATGAAAAAATGCTCAACATCAGTAATCATTAGAGAAATGCAAATAAAAACCACAATGAGATATCACCTCACACCAGTCAGAATGGTGCTCATCAATAAAACAACACAGAATAAGTGCTGGCGAGGATGTGGAGAAAAGGGAACCCTCCTGCACTGCTGGTGGGAATGCAGACCGGTGCAGCTACTGTGGAAAAACAATATGAAGATTTCTCAAGAAATTAAATATTGAACTGCCTTTTGACCCAGCTATACCACTGTTAGGAATATACCTCAAGAACACCATAGCACGGTTTGAAAAGAAGAAATGCACCCCCATGTTTATGGCAGCATTGTTTACAGTAGCAAAGATCTGGAAACTGCCCAAGTGTCTGTCAGAGTTAGAGTGGATTAAAAAGCTTTGGTACGTATATACTATGGAATACTACTCAGCCATAAGAAATGATGACATCGGATCTTTTACAACAACATAGATGGACCTTGATAACATTATACTGAGTGAAATAAGTAAATCAGAAAAAACTAAGAACTATATGATTCCATACATAGGTGGGACATAAAAATGAGACTCAGAGACATGGACAACAGTGTTGGGGTTACAGGGTGGGGGGGAGGAGAGGGAAGGGGTTGGGGAAGGGGAGGGGCACAAAGAAAACCAGTTAGAAGGTGACGGAAGACAATTTTATCAATCCTGTATGGGTAGACCAATGGCCCCTTTCTCAGGAGAAACTTAGGGCAGCTGCTCAATTGGTACAAGAGCAGCTACAGCTTGAGCACATTGAACCATCTAATAGCCCATGGAATGCACTTCCACATTTTGATCTTGTTGCCTCCTGGATTATTTTATCACCCCATTAAAATTTATAATAAAAAAATTTGTCTCACGGCTAATTCAGGCAGTTAGAAGAATAGTATAAGGATGCTAATTCTGCTTCTCAGGCCACATTTTGCAAAAGGGGCGCCAAGAAAATTGGTGATTTGGCTCCTCTGATTTTGCCAATTGGATTTAAAAAAATAGGTCAGGAATGCCCTGAAATGGAACTAACAATACATGAGCATAAATTTAAAGGACTTTTAGATACTGGAGCTGATGTATCTGTTATTGTTGTTACATTGATATCTGTTATTGCTAAGCTTCCTGGCCCACTCATGCAGCAGCCACAGAATAACAAGGTACAGGGCAGAGTAAATCCCCTCAACAAAGTTCTAGTTTTCTACATTGGGAAGATTAAGAAGGTCATTCTGGATTTTTTAAGCCTTATGTGCTCCCTGGATGGCCAGGTAATTTGAGGGGTAGAGATGTTTTAAAAAATATGGGAGCATTGCTTGTCAGTTCTTATGGTTTAGTCAGTATTCAGATGCTTGATCAGGGATTTTTGCCCACCAAGGGACTAGGGAAAGAACAGCGAGGAATTCTCACCCCCATAGACGTGGCACCCAATGCCAGAAGGTGTGGATTAGATTATCAAAATTTAGCATAGGGGCCTTGGGAGCTCCTGCTACCTCAATAATGCATTGTGCAGACCCAATTACTTGGAAATCAGATAATCCTGTACGGGTAGACCAACGGCCCCTTTCTCAGGAGAAACTTAGGGCAGCTGCTCAATTGATACAAGAGCAGCTACAGCTTGGGCACATTGAACCATCTAATAGCCCATGGAATACACTTCCACATTTTGATCTTGTTGCCTCCTGGATTATCAAGGGGCATAGGCGACCCTTACAGTTTATAGGTTTTGAGCCTCAAAATTAATGTTGTTCCTTTTCTCAGAGGATCAACAACAATGGCTCTGGGAAACTTCCACTAAATGGCAAATCGCTCTTGCAAATCAGTGGACAACTTTATACTAAAACTGTCAACTTAAAATCAGCTCAAAGACTAGAATTATATGCCATTATCATGGCTTTTTCAGCATTTGCCATATTCCCCCTTTAATCTATATACAGACAGCAAATATTTACTTATGGTGTTTCCACTATAAAGACTGCTGTCTTAGGGACAAATGCTGATGAAGTATTTCAGCAGTTCCTCCTTCTTCAAAGACTTGTATGTCAACATAGAGCTCCATGTTTTATAGGACATACTCAAGCTCACTCCATGCTCCTTGGAGCTTTAGCACAAGGGAATGCCCTTGTTGATCAAGCTACCCAAAAGAAAATTATTTGGAGCAACCATGACAGATTGAGCAATTGAGTCTCATACTATTCATCACCAGAATGCTTCAGCCCTGTAAAAACAGTTTCAACTTTCTTGGGAAGCAGCACGGCAGATTGGGAAATCCTGTCCAAGGGGTCCTATACTATAATCTGCCCCTTCATTTAGAGTTAACCCTCAAGGACGCATACCAGGACAACTTTGGCAAATGGATGTTACTCATATACCTTCATTTGGCAAACAGTTCTATGTCCACGATACAGTGGATACATATTTTGGATTTATAGTAACCTCTGTCAGAACAGGAGAGGCTGCTAAGCATGTTATAGCTCATTGTTTGTATGCATTGTTCTATTATTGGATTTCCTAAACTGGTTAAACTGAAAATGCTCCTGCATATGGAGCAAAAGCATTTACTGTATTTTGTCATTCTTACAATCTTTAAAGTTAAGGTATTATTAAAGTGTACCCAGCAAATATTTTAAGGTCAATTTAAAAGGGGGGAGTCATAACCTGGAACTCCTATGGGTCTACTATATCATGCTTTTTACTTAAAAATTTTTAAATTTCTTTTGAATTCTGAAGAACAGGACACGCCAAATCTTTTTCTCCTGCAAACTACTACCTTCTTTTGTTTTATCCAGCTAATAACACTGTTTAGTTTTTTTCCAAATAGTTCCAGATATATGGAAAAGATTTATATAGGTGGATGGGGATCCTCAAACCCCTCAGCAAGATCTTCTGAGCATGGCTTTTAAGATACCAAGAGGAAGAAAAAGCCCAATAGAGATCAGGTGAACTACCAGCTTTTACAATATGCCTTTAAAGGCTCCAACGCCCCAAAGGGGTCTCATAGGATGCCATCTGGGTCCTGCTTCAATAGTGGAAAGGAAGGTCATTGAGCTAAAGCCTGCCAGACTTACATGCCTCTGCTGTGCGGAAACAGGGACACTGGAAGGTAGGCTTCTCCCTCGCTCCTCTAAGGGAGGGTTCAGTCTCTTCCAGCCCTGCTCCAGCCACCTATGACCTAACATTGCCCAGAATGCTGGGGTTTGCCACTGAAGGCTGAAGGTGCCCAGAGCTGTCGGCCCCATCTACAACACTGTGGGCGAGCCTAAGGTATTTCTTCCAAGAAGCAGGTAAACTGATCTCATTTGCACAAGGGCCACTTAACTATGTCTTTCTTGAATAGTCAGGTTTTTTATTCTTCCCTCAAAGATCTCTGTTGTGGGTGTTGATAGTCCTATTTTCTGCTGCTTTGTTTAATATATAGTGTTTCCTCTATTCCTCCTACCTCAATGCCCCACACATATTTCAAGCTGAGACCTATGCCTAAGTTAGAGCTCTCTTTCCCCCTTTTGCCAACTTCTATTATGAATCTACCTTTGCCACCCAGCTTAGTGTATCCCTAGGTTTTCTTTACCATGCCACAGTCGCAGAGCTCCAGGGAAAAGCAACCTGGTCTCATCTCTCCAGGCAGAGGAGAACAGAAGCTCCATCTCCACACATGCTGCAGATGGCTTTTCCAGTCTACTTGAATCATTACCAGTTAGAAGCAGTGGTCATTGGGACTTGGACATGAGCTGCAAAGCATAGAATTGTGACAACAATTTCACTGCCATGCAGACTTTTCCTGGATGTGGACTTTTCCTGGACTCCTGCTCCTTGTGACAGCTCCTAACAGACTGAACTGGGGTTGGCTTGCATTTTTCAGGGATTTGGCATGGTGATAGTGCCAACTTGGACTTGGTGAACATGTTAAGGACACTACTCTTTTATGGATTCTTGCTGTATTGGCCAAGAGTTTGCTTAAAGGCTTTAATCACTGTAAAAAAAATATAAGACTGGATAAAGAAGATGTGGCACATATACACCATGGTATACTATTCAGCCATAAGAAATGATGACATCGGATCATTTACAACAAAATGGTGGGATCTTGATAACATTATACAGAGTGAAATAAGAAAATCAGAAAAAAACAAGAACTGCAGGATTCCATACATTGGTGGGACATAAAAATGAGACAAAAAGACATGAACAAGAGTGTGGTGGTTACGGGGGGTGGGGGGAGGGAAGGAGGGAGAGGGGGAGGGGAAGGGGCAGAAAGAAAACTATATAGAAGGTGACGGAGGACAATCTGACTTTGGGTAATGGGTATGCAATATAATTGAAAGACAAGATAACCTGGACATGTTTTCTTTGAATATATGTACTCTGATTTATTGATGTCACCCCATTAAAATTAATACAAATTTATTTATAAAAAAATAACTGATAAATTTAGAGCTGATATTAGTGAAATTGAAAATAAAAAAATCAATAAAACCAAAGCTGGTTCTCTGAAAAATCAATAAAATTTATATATTTCTAGTTAGACCAATGAACCAAAAAAGAAAACACAAATTACTAATATCAAAAATAATAGGCTTGATCACTCCTGATTCTGTGCACATTTAAAAGGTAATAAAGATAATGATAAACAACTTCATGCCCCTAAATTTGATAATTTAGATAAAATGGACCAGTTCTTTAAAAGAGACAAACTTCAAAAATTTATGGAATGAGAACTTGATAATTAAATTGTTCTATAACTAACTTTAGAATTGATAATAATCTTGCCAAAAAATAAATTATCAAGCTCAAATGGATTCAATGGTGAATTCTACCAAACATTTAAGGAAGAAATGATACCAAATTCTGTACAAGGTCTTCTAGAAAACCCAAACAAGAATAACACATTCTAACTCATTCTATGAAACCAGCATTGCCTTAATAATGAAATCAAATTAAGACATTATAAGAAAAGAAAACTATAGATCAATATATTTTAGGAATAAATAATAGATGCAAAAATCCTGAACAAAATATTAACAAATAAATTAAAGCACTATATAAAATTGTATACCATATATAAGGGATTTATTCCATGCAAGTAAGGCTGGTTCAGCATTTAAAGATTGGTTAATATAATGTACTATGTCAATGAGCTACAGAATAAAAACTATAAGATCACATCAGTTGATGAAGAAATAACATGGAAGAAAATCAAGCATTCATTTATGATAAAAATCCTCAGCAAATTAAGGATGAAAAGGAACTTCCTCAATTTGATTAAGGACATCTACAAAAAACCTACAACTAACAGCATACTTAATGGTGAGAAACTGAATGATTTTCTTCTAAGATTACAAAGAAGGCAAAGATGCTGCTTCTCACTACTTTTAAACAGCATACTAAAAATCCTAGCCCTGGCCCTTGGCAAAGTGGCTAGAGCATGTCCAGGTCACTGGCTCAATGTTAGTCCAAGCCCCTCTCAGGGCACATATGAGAAGCAATCTATGGCAAAACTAAGTGGAACAATGAGGTGATTCTTCTCTCTCTCTCTCAAAAAAAAAAAAAAAAAAAAAAAAAAAAAGACAATCTTAGCTAGTACAATAAGACAAGAAAATGAAATAAAAGGTATACAGTTTGGGAAGGAAGAAATAAAACTGTTCTTGTTCACAGATCTATGCTCATCTGTCTAGAAAATCACAAGTAATAAATAACAAAAAAACAACCACTTGGAACTAAGAAGCAATTATAGCAAGGTTGTAGGATATATTGTTAATATACAAAAGTTAATTGCTTTTCTCTACAAGTGGGAATTGAACTTAAAAACACAATCTCACTTTCAATAATAACAAGAAACATGATCTATTTGGGTATGAATCTAACAAAATATGTATAGGATTTAGATTCAGAAATTACAAAAGTCTGATGAAAGAAATAAAAGAAGATAAAAAATAAAGAAACATTCTATATTATTGCTTTAAAAGACTTAATGTTGTTTTTTGTTGTTGTTGTTGTTGTTTTTGTATTTTTCCGAAGCTGGAAACGGGGAGAGATAATCAGACAGACTCCCGCATGCGCCCAACCGGGATCCACCCGGCGCGCCCAACCGGGATCCACCCGGCACGCCCACCAGGGGGAAACGCTCTGCCCACCAGGGGGCGATGCTCTGCCCCTCCAGAGCGTCGCTCTTCCGCGACCAGAGCCACTCTAGCGCCTGGGGCAGAGGCCAAGGAGCCATCCTCAGCGCCTAGGCCATCTTTGCTCCAATGGAGCCTCGGATGCGGGAGGGGAAGAGAGAGACAGAGAGAAAGGAGAGGGGGAGGGGCGGAGAAGCAGATGGGCACTTCTCCTGTGTGCCCTGGCCGGGAATCGAACCCGGGACTTCACACCAGGCTGATGCTCTACCACTGAGCCAACTGGCCAGGGCTTAATGTTGTTAAGATATCAATTCTTTCCACCTTGTTCTATAGATTCAATGCAATCTCAACCAAAATGCAAAAAAGCTTATTTATTTATTTATTTATTTATTTATTTATTTTGCATATTGACAAACTAAATCTGAAGTTCATACGGAAAGGAAACAGACTCAGAATAGCCACCACAATACTTAAGAAGAAGAAAGTGGGGGATATTTCTCAACCTCAAGTTTTACTATAAAGTTATGGAGAACAAGACAACATAAAAGAAATACAGACATAGATGAATGGATCAAAACAGAGATCCCAGGGTAGATCCACATAAATATCATTGGCTGACTTTTAACAAAAGAGCAAAGGAAATCCAAGAGAGAAAGATAGTCTTTATAATAGATGGTGTTGTAACAACTAAACATCTGTGAATTTAAGATGTAGTGCTTGTTTAGCTTGAGCAATTTTTTGCCTCAACATCTCTTGGTCTCCCTGGATTCAGAAATAAAAGACTTGAATAGTTCACTATGGGAATCTTCTTGATATTCTCCAGAATTGATTGTTCTTTTTATCTTCTGTAGGAGTTGAAGTATTGAGAAGGTTTTGATTTGGAGGTATAGGCAGATGCTCACCATTTGACTATGCTCTCAGGCTGAATTGGATCTGGATAGATAAACATGTGACCTATTAAACCGATGGCAGCAGATAACCAAAGTTACCTTTTCTCAGGAGCAAAGATCAAGAGGGGTCCTTACTCATTAAGTTAATGGAAACCTGGACCTTAGTTTAGGAAAGTTAGAAAATTCATCCAAAAAAAATTGCAACTCTTAATTTTTACAACCATGTTACTCTCATTTGTTCTAACTCACATTGAGCTATCAAATTTTGTGGCAAGCTATAAACTTGTTGAGTCATTAGTCTGCCTGGTTAATGGAGGAAAACTAAATTCCTGTTCCTACATAATGACACTTATTCACTGTAGACATTTTGCATCACTGGGAAATGATAAAACCTCATCTTTCATAATGAAGTTCTGGGCTGACAAAAAGGAAAATATAGTGTTGTGGGACAACTATGAATATAAAACAAGCTTAATAAAGAAATAGTGACAAATTATATTATGCAAAATTTAAGGCCATAAAAAATGTTACTAACTCATTGGAAATGTAATAAATAATCTAAATAGTTTTTGACTGTCAAGGCCTTGAAAAATACATTCCTTTAAAAATGAGGTGCAGAAGAGATGTCAATTTAATTGCCATCTTCTTTTGACAAGCTTAGAGATTCCTGTATTCAGCTTATTTGCTAAATTTAGAAACTTGCTCAAGTTGAAATGAGGGAGGAGCATAATTAATCAGTTCTGCCATTTTGTTGTTGATCTGGCAAGAAAGCTGTCAGATTTGTAAGCTACAGGATTGCTGTTTTGGTCTTAGATCAATATTTGGGTGATGGTTGTAATCAATTTAGACAAGTTCATCTTTACAAATTTCAGATTTTGTACTTAAACACTGTATAAAGACAATTATCAAATTGATAATATTACTAATATTAAGTTTTAGCTTCTGAACATCCTGTAGCCAGCCCTTCTTAATCAGTTTGATTGAGACTCTGTTTGAGAATTGAAGGACTTGCATGGCTGAAGATAATTATTTTCATCAAGTATTTGCCACAGGATTATCTTATCTTGTCACCATTTGATACTTTACAAGTTTCTTTATTCTGACTTTACCAGGAAACAACATTCTTTCTGAGTCATAAAGCCATCCTTAATTGTTCTTATATTTTGTTTTGTCACTGTATAGTCTATGTTTTGAAAACTCTTATCTGAGGTTTAGAGGAGCAGTTAGAAAGTAAGGACATGACATCAACATCTATGATATTTTAAAAAACATTTTTGTTTTGCTCTTGCTTTATCAAGAAACAATATTCTCTAGCTCAGCTAGGAGCCTTGTACAGACTCCTTCTTGGATCTTCCAAGGTTGGAACCCCTTGTCACTACCAGAGTAAGAGCTACCAATAATCCTGCCTTCTCACACTGGTCATAAATCAAAAGATAGAGTAAAGAAGAAAAAAAATCATCATTCATTTCATGATATGATGCCTTACTTTTATCATATCTCTATCTTAATGTATTTTGTAATTAAAAATTTGCCTTATATTAAAGCTGTTTCTTTCTAAGATATAGTTAAGAGTGGAGCACTGACCACTTGGCTTTCCAAAACAGATATTCCACTGCTCAATTAATCACTGCTTCCTTTTCCACCAATCCTTCTTAACATTGCTTTCCCTGCAGTTATCACCAATCCAATGGACTTGACCTGTAAAATGAGATCAATTTGATATTTGGCTCTAGAGGGTACACTGCAATCCCAAATCTTGTATAATCTTTAACTCCCTGTGAAGCCTTGGGTTGGTGTGTATGTGTGTGTGTATATATCTTATTTTGACTTTTTTTTTAAAAGTTGATACAGATTTCCCAAAGAAAATTTTAGATTCTCTTGTTGAAATTTCTTCACTTGTTTTAGTGCTCAAAAAAATATTTCTAGAATGATTATTTTATTTCCATATAATTTTTTGGACCCTTGTTATTGACAACTTAGTCTTTAAGCGGTTATCCTTATACAAACTCAGAAATGATTTTGGTTCAACTTGTTAAAAATAATTGATACATTAAGTTTTTTAAATTCTATGATTATTATTTCAGCTATTCCTCCAATGTGAAGAATTAAAGTTTAAAACTTGTTTTCTAAAAAAAAAGAAAAACATAAAAGAAAAGTTAAGCCACATACTGAAAAAATATATCTGTAAAACACACATAGAGTAAAGAAGAAAAAAAATCATCATTCATTTCATGATATGATGCCTTACTTTTATCATATCTCTATCTTAATGTATTTTGTAATTAAAAATTTGATACACATATAAAAACATTCTTGTATCCAAAATATACAAAATATTCTTAAAACTCAACGATAAGAAAACAAAACAAATTCTATTTTAAAAATACGCAGAATATCTGAATAGACACATAACCAAAAAATATATACACATATAGCAAATAAACATAGGAAAAAGTACTCAGCATCATTTGTCATTAGGAAACTATAAATTCAAAGAACAAGACACATTTATTAGAAGGGTCAAAATCCAAAATACAATACCTAAATGCTGAGGATGTGGGACAACAAGAGCTGCCATTTATTGTTGATAAAAATGCAAAATGATAAAACTACTTTTCAAAACAGTTTAGCAGTCTTTTACAAACATAGTCTTAGCATGCAATGTAGTAATCACACTTCTGGCTATTTACCCAACTGTGTTGAAAAGCTATGTCCATTAGAAAGCTGCACAGAGATATTTATAGCCACTTTATCAATAATTTTAAGAGTGTGGAAGCAACCAAAATGTTTTTCATTTGGTAGATGGATAAACAAACTATGGTACACCCATAAAAATGGAATATTATTCAGTGCTAAAAAGAAATGAATTATTAAGCCATGAAAAGACATGAAAGAATTTTAACTGTATATTACTAATTGAAAGAAGCCAGTTTGAAAAGGCTACATATCATATGATTCTTGACTAAATAAAATTTTTAAAAAGGTAAAACTATGGAGCTAATAAAATGATTAGTGGTTTCCAGACATCAGGAGGGAGAAAAGGAGTGATGCATAAGCAGAATTCAGAGAGAATTTTTAGGGCAGTGAAACTACTCTGTATAATACTATAATGATGATAAATACATGACATTCATTTATCAAAACCCATAGAACTGCAAAAAACAGATATAAACTGTAGACTTTAGTTAATAATAACATCAATATTAATTCATCACTTGTAACTAATGTACCATACTAATACAAGATGTTAAAAATTATGGACACCGGCCCTGGCCAGTTGGCTCAGTGGTAGAGCGTCGGCCTGGCGTGCAGGGGTCCCGGGTTCGATTCCTGGCCAGGGCACACAGGAGAAGCGCCCATCTGCTTCTCCGCCCCTCCCCCTCTCCTTCCTCTCTGTCTCTCTCTTCCCCTCCCGCAGCCGAGGCTCCATTGGAGCAAGGACGGCCCGGGCGCTGGGGATGGCTCCTTGGCCTCTGCCCCAGGCGCTGGAGTGGCTCTGGTCGCAACGGAGCGATGCCCCAGAGGGGCAGAGCGTCGCCCCCTGGTGGGCAGAGCATCGCCCCTGGTGGGCGTGCCAGGTGGATCCCGGTTGGGTGCATGTGGGGGTCTGTCTGACTGTCTCTCCCTGTTTCCAGCTTCAGAAAAATACAAAATAAATAAATAAATAAATAAAAATAATGGACACCATAGGTAGTTGGGTGAGGGAAAAGGGTGCATGAAAAATCTCTGTATCTACTCAATGTTTCTGTACACATAAAATTGTTCTAAAAACTAAGGACTTTTAAAACAGCAACAAAACCCCAAAGAACTGATACATTAACTTTTCTTGATGCTACAATCATTACGTCAGCCATTCCTCTAATGTGCTATCTTTTATTTTTAATCTTCTAGTGCACTGGAATTATTTTTAAGTTGTAAATTTCTGTGCACAAAACCATATATTTTTAGCAGTGTTAAATACTGTTTACGTACTAGTTTTCTAGGGTCTAACAATTTTCATTCTAACTACTTATAGTTTCACATATTCAGTATACAACTGTGACAATATGTCTTAGATACGTAAAATATTTGTAAAAAATATGCAATCAGAAATACCAAACAACTAACTGACTTTACCTTCTTATCAGATTGAGACTTGTTCTTACTGGTTGATGCAAAATGATATGCAATCATATGTGACTGATTGGAAATAATTTAGTATGTATGGAATGACATGCTGAGTAACTGCCTTCTCCTTATAAGGAGAATGTTCAATGAGCTGATGGCAATTTTTAGTTCTGCTTCTCGTATGCAAAATTTGACCCTCAAAGAACTCTTGAAAATGACAATCCCACATACTATAGAATAAGTGGCATAACTATTGCTTGTTGGATGATAATTGTTAACATTTAGGTACTTACAGTATGTCAGGCACTGACAGAAGACTTGGTGAGTAGAAACCACTTAATCTTCACAATAGTCTTATGAGATAGGAGCTCTTATATTCCCATTTTATAGATGACAAAATGAAGACATTAAGGGCTAAGTAACCTGTCCAAGGTTTTAGACCAGTTCAAGGGCAGAACTGTGCTTGACCTTGGGCGTACTGACTTTGACATGCATGATCTTTTCTAGGATCCTATTAGTACGAGAAAGTATGGATCTAAATGGTTGAAACCCTTACTTAAAAAATATACAATCTAGTTTGTGTACTTTGGACTTCTAATGTTCAAAGCATCCCTCCAAACCTCCTTTATGATGCTGCTTTGATCCTACTTCTGTGGAGATAAAGCAAATGGCATTGTTAGCTATTGCTTGACGTGCACAGGCTCTGAACACCATAGCGCACTTTGTCCTAAACTTGCTGGGTGACCTAGCAAACTTGGTTTACGTTGTCTCTGTGTGTCCCTGGAACAAGCTCAGTTTGAGAGAAGCTGCTTGCATTGCTGTGCTCCTGAAGAAAAACAAGATCACTTAATGTTGCTGAGGAAAACCAGCAACATTGTTGAATGGATAGACAAACCCATGGGAACCATAAGTACAAAAAATACAAAAAACAAAAACTATTTACTTATTGGTCAAAGCCATGGTTCTGGGTTAATACTTTTAAAAATGATTCACATTGGATTTTAGTTGTCCAAGTTTATTTTTTACAAACTACTATATATTCCAAACTTTTTATAGATTGCTAGTTATATATCAAACAAATGTATCTGGCAGAGACCTTTTTATAAGACCGAAGAGATTGAAATCTTTTTTCATGATAAATTGAAAGAAACTGAAAAAAACAACTGGGAACAAATACTGCAACTTTTTTATTGTCTAAAGTTCACAGAATTCTAAATGTAATCTTCTCACCACTCTTGCAGCATACAAAACACGCATTGAAATGTGAGGGAGGCGGCCATTATAAAAAAAGGATTAAAGAGCCTATGAAATCAATGAACAGCACAGTCTTTGTGCAATTATTTTCACTCTCTTTTCTTACAATGTGTAATGAGGTAAAGTTATACATATCAACTCCCTGCAATTTACTTGAATTGAGTTATACAAGTTTTAAAAGGCAAGAGAGATGCCAAACTGTAAAGATGCAAAGCTATTTTACAGACGACAACCATTACCATAATTTTAAAGCTTATGATCACACACTCTTAAGAATGAATTTGAAACTGAAGATGACAGAAATTTTCCTTCTGTTTCATAGGTAAAGGGACGAGAAATATTTTAATATTAAAGAAAAGAGGTGTTTAGAATGCTAAATGAGAGAGAAGGGAGATTATAGCAAGTTGGTGGGCAGGGAAGGCTTTTTCTTCATCTACTACAAAAGATCCATTTTAGACTATAATTTGTATTAAGTTAATTATTCTTGGTGTCCCTCATAGAAGAGACTATATTATAACACCTAATATAATGTACACTCATAAGGAATGCTATATGAAATTATCCATAGACAAACTGAAATGTTGCTTGGGCATAATAACATTTAGAAAGAAGAAGCTGGTTATTTGGTTTCCAAATTAATGTTTGGAACAATAAAGAAAGATTTATTTTATAGTATATTCAGAAACATATTAGGATTCTAAAAAATGTGTTTGAAAGATTCTAAAAAATGTGTTTGACCCACATGGCTCATTAGTTGTAAAAATGAATTCACTATAGGTAGTAAAGTTTAGACAGATTTTGACTTATGTAATCCCAAGACCAAGTGGAGAAAAAAAAAGAAAAATAGAAGTTGCAAAAAAAAAAAAAGTAAAACTATCCCCAAAATATAATATTAGTGTTTGTTATTAATAGAACTATACAAATATCCTGAATAACCAACTTCTAGAAGCTTGCTATAGCTTATAAAGTTGTATGCAATTTACATATTACATTCATTTGTTCATATGTGTGTATACATACATATATGTTAATACATTTTCAATGGACTCATGAATTAGATTAAAAAATTAGGTGAAAACATGTGAATGTATGTACTACACTTGGGAAAATGTTAAACATAGTTACCAGCTTACATATCTTAAAACTATACCATATTGGTATAATATCTATATAGTACCACACCAATATCTGTTTTGATCACTCCAAAATGCTTTCCAATTGAGTAGTATGAACTATTTTACTCACGCATAAATGAAAACTGAAAAACCTCTGACTTGGTCTGATTTAGATAGTGATTGCAATTTTCTTGACTGACTGAGTTGTAGTCAAAATTTAGTCCTAGCAGCTGCCTGTTCTCTCTCCCTGGGGGCACAAAGGTAGTGTGCAGATTTCTGAGCCATCACTTAGTTTTCCACGACTTACTCACCTCAGGTCTACGTTCTCTGTGGCGGCTAACATTCTGGCTCAACAGATGTCAGTTACTGCCTTTCACAACCTGAATTCTCAGGATTTTCACATGGCTTGTCAAAATACTGGAATCTGCTGTCATTTACCACTCGAAAAATGCTGACAGCACCTCAGTTCAAAGCATATGGCAGTGCAGCTCCTGCTAGTGGAATGGCCACCTAACTGGAAATGTCAGGAGAAAGCAGAGCTTGCCCTGGTGGAGATGTTAGGCTTCTGGGTTCACTGGGTCTGGCTGTCAGCTACCTCTCAAGTCTTCTCAGGGAGGACAAAGTAGAGTCAGTTTATGGTCTCTTGAGCAATCATGTTAATGACACAGTGAAAAGTGTTAAATACGTTAATTCCAATATTGTACAGTGTAAATATCAGAAGAAATGGTTGAAGGAAACAAATTCTTTTGTGAGTCAAATGTGGATAAACTTAAATAAATCACCTCTCTCTTTGGCTTCCTTTTTTTGAAGCTAAATAAAACGATTGACTAACATACTATATCCTGGAGTGTGTAAAATTACTTTTACCTACTTAAAACCCTGAAGAAATCAGATCATACATTTCTACTTTTCTTCCACTGGAGTGTAAGGTTTTTCTGCACAACGCTCAGGGAAATCGTCAGGTGTGAATATCCACCCTGAATGACAGGGCATCTTATGAAATGATATATTAAGTTAAACAAATCTATGGCTGCTGACAATATTCACAGTCTACCTCATGTAAAAAATGTTTATAAAATCAAAAAAAGAAAGCACTAGAGATTTTTGCCGTGGTTGCAGAGCCCCTGGCCATTTGGCAGACCTGAGCTGACTGTCACTATCACTTTCTTCCCTTCCAAAAAGTAATCTCGCTGGGGTCTGTTGTGACATGTGCAATATCACCTTAATCTCTACATCACTACTTCTAGCATGAAAACTTTGCTCTTCAAAGAGAAATAACTACATTGTTATTGGAAACAAAATTACATTAGCTCAGAAAACTGAGCCTCATGAGCTTGCCCTGGTTTATCAACTTTAAAAATCAGGTATCAGTCATTCTGGTTTGGAATAAGATTGCTTTGGTAGAGAAAGAAGATTTCAAGGCGTGACAGAGAAAAATGTGCTGTTTGTTAATATTCTCTTGTATTGTTGAATAAGTTCTAAGAAATATAAACCATTATTGCTTCACATTATTTTAACAAAATAGTATAAATTACCTGATATGTTAAAATGCAAAAACCATCATTATAGTAAATTGGAAGATACATTTAAACTAAGTGACCAAGAAAATATGACTATTGTGTTTTGTTTTTTATGTTTCATGTCTCCACATTGTATCCATTATATAATTGATTTTTATTAAGGTTTTACTTAGTGATTCCAATATTATACTTCTTACCCCTAGATCTTTGTAGGTGCTGATTCTTCTCTTTGGGGACCTCTTTCCCGATTTTTCAGAGGCTTCATATGGCAAACTTCTATATAACCTTTAGAAAAGCTCATCCAAATTCTTCCCCAAGTCCATTTCCTCTGCTAAAGTCTCTTTATATTACCTTTAGAATATACAAGCTTGCACTTTTTTTAAAAAAAAATTGTTTTTGTCTTAGTGTTTCCTAGTACAATGTGAGTTCTCAAAGAGCACAGGACGTCATTTGACTGCTGAGTGAGTGCCTGGTGCTGGGACATATAGTGCATGGAGAGGACTTAGTGTCTCTTGATTAATTCCAGGACCACCAGGATTCAATTAAGACTCCATATTTGACCACACACCACACGATGTACTGAAAAATCCTTTAAGGTCATAGCTTTAAGGTGATGATGTTTAACATGATAAGAAATGGAAAACTTTCTCTGGATAAAACTTTCTATTCTCAAACAGGAACTTTCTATCTCCGATGGTCTACTTCCTTTATGTAGAGAGGAAATGCTGCTCATAGCTTGACATGTGGTAACTAACACAAGTCACCAGGGATTTCTGAATACGTGGATTCTTCAGACAGACTAAACACCACAGTTAATGACCCCAAAAAGACAAATGCATCTCCAGAAGTCCAGAATGACTGACTGCTTTTTATCTTGGCTTCTCCATAATGTGAAAAAAAAACACGTTCTCTAAAACTTCTAACCCCCCCCCCCAAATTTGTCAAAATCAATTGTGTTGAAAGTAAAAAAAAAAAGAAACTATAAAAGTTCTCCATATTCCAATAGAAAAATCTATGCCACATAACATAACTTATTAATATATCACATTAACACTTCATAATATATTTATGTTTGCAAGTAGAATCTTTAATCACAAGAATTCTTGTCTATGCAAATTCTGTTTACAGTGAGACTAGAATGAGAACTAAAATGGCAAGCAATGAGCTCATGCAATGCTATTAATATAACCATTTAATTATTATGTTATTTATTATTTATGGTGCTTTAGCCTGTTGAAAATTAAAATACAGAATTTCATTGAAACAAAAACTTTAGTTTCTATTCTAATCTCTTCCTTTGCCAAGTTTGAAGCTTCCCCAAATAAAGGCCTATTTTGATAAGTTACTAAGGTAAAATATTGAGTCTCTGTCAGACGTGGTGTTGGTAGTGAGGGAAGAAACTAAAATTATTTTCTCAATGCTCCACCCTCCAATGTGTTTACTCCTTATTTTTAATTTTGCTCTCAGTACCAAATCAAGATGTCATAGAACTTTCAGTTTATATACAATTTTGATATTATTCTTTAAGGAAAACAATACTGTGTTTGTTTGCATGGGTTGTTAAAATAAAATACCACAGACTGGGTGCTTTAACAAACAGAAAGTCATTTTCTCACAGCGTGGAGGCTGGAAGTCCAAGAACAGGTGTTGTCAGAGTTGATTTCTGCTTAGACTTTTTTCTTGGCTTTTAGATCCCCATCTTTTCTCTCTTGTGTCTCTTCCTTTTCCTGAAGAACACTAATCCTACTGGATTAGAGGTCCGCCCTTATGAACTCAACTAACATTAATTGCCTACTTGAAGGCCTTATCTTCACATACAAATTTGCTGTGAACATAATTTCATTCATAATACAAACTGACAAATCCAAAAGTAAACACAAAAATGAATATTTATTTAAAATGACAAAATAAATCACAACAAATTTTACTAGAGACTTGAGAATCCAATGCCTTTCTTCTAAGATCTATTTAGGCAGTTTGCCAGAAATGCCAGTTTCTAGGAACTATAATTCCCATCACTCAGAGGGGCTCATTGCAAATAGGAGCCCATAAATTTAAGCTTGTTTAGATTTTGGTAAATCCAATTATGCCTATTGGAGAGTAACTAGCCTCTAACATCAATTCAGGGGTAAGGAAAGAAAGGAAAGGGAAAAGACTAGGTATTAGTATAATGTGGAAGAGAAAATAGTCTTCTCGTCTCTATCAACAGAAAATATTAATAATGTGGTTTTTAATTATCACTGGGGAACAATTTTTTTTTTAATTTTCTGTTGCATTAGGTTTTGGAACTGTTTCTATATACCTTTGCATCACTGATTCAAAATCTGAAAACCACTTTTTGGTGCATACCCTAGTTTTTATGCAATTTTAATTTCTTTTTGTTACAGTTAATAGCATGCATTTGTTTTTAAATTGGAGTTAAAGGACAACGACTCTTGGATTGAACATAATCACAAGGCAATTAATGTTTTACAAACATCACTTTTACATCATTGTAGTTGTTTTTAAATGTAAAAAAATATTATCTGATAAAAATATCCTCTTATTTTGTTTTAAGATTGAATCATGGCTTCTTCAAGTAGGCGTAAATGTAAGAATAGTCCTGACACCTTCTGTTAAATATGTGGCTATTACACACTTCAACGTCAAAGGCACAATATTTCATCATTTGTGACACATGCATATATTGCCTATTTTCAAGTTCCCCTTGGCGATCAAGACAAGAATTGGGCTCCTCATATTGTGTGTCATAATTGTGAGGAAATGCTTCATGACTGGACAAAAGGAAAATGCAAAGGAATGCCTTTTGGTATTCCCATGGTTTGGCGTGAACCTAAGTACCACAGCAGTGACTGTTATTTCTGTCTGATTCATACAAAGGGCATTGGCAAGAAAAAACAGCATTTGATCGCATATCCTAGTATTTCTTCAGCAATACAACCTATCTCACACTCTGAGACACTCCCAGTTTCAGTTTTCAATGATTTTATTTCTTCTAAGGATGAAGAAATTGAACATGGTCATCAAGTGTATTTTGATAAGATGCATGAAGGAATGGTTATAGAATCTGAAGAGTCTTCTTCTGATGCCAAGCAGTCATTAACCCCTCAGCAGTTTAGCAAACCTGAATTGAATGACTTAGTAAGAATGACATAAAAATTGTCCTCAACTTTCTGAAGTATGAAGAGCATAACTGAATCATTTGTGTGGATCTTAAAAAGGTAAATTTTCTGCTAGGACAACACAGAGGTTTCATGAAGTATCCTTGTTTTCTGTGTTTGTGGGACAGCTGAGCTCGGGAGAAACACTGGACACAGAAGGAGTGGCCAAAACGTGAAGCTCTGGAAGTAGGAATGCAAAATATTGTGAATGAACCTGTAGTTAATCAAGACAGGATCATTTTTTCCCCACTTCACATCAAACTTGGCTTAATAAAGCAGTTTGTTCAGGCTTTGGATAGAGAAAGTGAATGCTTTCAACATATTCTGCTTTCCCTGCCTTGTTTTTCGAGAAGATAAAAGCTGGTGTATTTGATGGACCTCAAATTTGAACCCTCATATGTGATGAAGAATTTGCCAAGAAGATGAATAAGGAGGACAAAGCACCATGACAGTCTTTTGTAGCAGTTACAAAGAACTTCCTGGGCAACAAAAAAGAAAAAAACTATGAACTTCTGGTTTAAAGGATGTTGTTGGCTTTCTGAGACATTGGATGTAGCATGAGCATTAATATTCACTTCCTGAACAGTCACCTTGATGTTTCCCAAAAATCTTGGAGCTGTTAGTGATGAGCAGACTACTGCTGGATCATCAAACGAGATTGTCCTCAACAAGTACACAAACGCAAGAGCTACAAATGCAAATTTTTGCCTGAATAGAATTTAAATAAGTTTTTGTGCAAATTTTATGATTAAAGTAAGTGTTTTAATATGTTCTATTTTGAAATTGTAGACAAATTCTGATTTAATCATATCTTTTAGTGTATTAGTGTATTTACTGCATTATATAAATCATTATATTTTCACAAAGATGATGCCCAAGAAGACATCCTACTTCATTATGTTAAACTAAATGTTGAAAATTTTACAAGATGAAAACCTAAAATCTTGAATTGCAATTAAACTGTAGCTCATAGAGAAAAACTAATGTCAGATTTGAGATCAGTACACTCGAATTAGATAAGAACAAGTGTTTTTGTGAATGCAACAAAAATTTTGTTTCCCAGTGTAAATGTTTGATTTTGTACAACTAATGTAAGAGGCAACTTTACATAGGGGCAAAATTACTATTTTTCCAAATAAATATAAATTAATTGGAAATAATTTGACTAAACATATTCAATTTAATGTTTATTTGGTCTCTGACATACAATTACTTATTTTCTTCTGGCTTTGAATCAAAGCTGAGAACACACTTTCATTATAAAGTGTTTGAAGTTTTCAAAAAAAGTTGATGCCACTAGTTTTTTTTTAGTTATGATATTTAGAGAGCAATTGTCATTTCAAATCTGAAGTAGTTTTGGTTATAAATAACAACTTAACAAATTCTGGTGTTTTTTATTTTTTGAGTATTTTTTTCTTAGGTGAGTCAGTTAATACTTTCTTTATATTCTTCAGATTTTAAGTTTCTGGCACAAACCTTTTATATTTCTAATAATCATAGGAGATATTCATCTTTTAGTCATGGTAAAGCATGGACAAGAACAGAATTTATGAAATTATTTCAGTAAGAATTATGCACATATTGAAAGAAACAAGATAGATGACACTAGCACATACTAAGCTTGTGTTTAGTAAAAAAAAAAAAATCACACCAGAGTTATAAGCTAAAAAATCTAAATCCGCATAGTTTAGAAGGTCCCATGCCAAAAATAAAAATTTAAAGAGTACTGTATCTTGTTTGCTTAGGACAACATTCTCAAAGTTTTCATTTTAAGAAGGAATTACACAATATTTCCCCAGTCTGGTGTGCACGGTTCATTATAAAGGCATTTTTATTACAACTGAGTCTCCTATACTTGTGGCCAGTAGCAGTTGTCTCTTCATGAGTAGGTCTTAAGGAGAAAATAATAAATCACTGAGGATTTTTAAAAATGAATTTTATACATATTCTTCATTTAGATCCAAATGTAACCAGTAATTACATTAACATAAAATTGACAAAACAATATCAAAATCATTGTGCAAATAAATACAAGTTATCTAAATGAATGACTTTATAGAACTACTCCTCCAGTTAAACTGAACTGTTTTTTAAAGTTAAAAGTCCATGTGTTTGAATACTGGGGAAAAATAGCCAGCCTTTGGAAATTGAAAGTGTTAGGTTGAACACTTGGAGACTATATTTTAATTAGATTTCCTTTATGATTGCATTAATCAACTTGATACCTCATACACCTCTTTAATTTTTCTTGTTTCTTTGTCATGGTGAGATTATGATAACATGGACTTTACTAAAGTTACTGAGTGTGATATTGAGATTGACTGCAGATCATTTTGTAACTCAAGCTGGGTAACCCTGGACAAGATATAAGTGGTAGCTGATCTTGACCTGTACTTCTCAGAAGGTCCTACAGCCAGTGTACCTAATTGATAGTTTCAGACTACACAGAAGCATCACCCAACCATCTCCATGAGTTACAAACTCAAAGGGTGAACTTGGCAGATCCTCTACAGTGTACAGTGGCCCAGGCCAGTCTACGGGGGCGGGGGAGGGCACCCAGCTCAGGTTACTGGGGAAGCTACACCACTGAACCCTACAGGACACTTACTATGTAAGGCCACTCGACCAAGATTTGGAGATGTAGCAGCTCCACCTAATACATAGAGACATATGCAGAGAGACAGTCAAACTGAGGAGACAAATAGATATGTCATAAATAAGAGAACAGAATAAAGCTCCAGAGGAAAAAATAAACAAAATGGGGACTTAGCAATCTACCAGATGCAGAGATAAAAAACACTGGTTATAAGAATGCTCAGTGAACTTAAGGTAACAGTAGATGAACTTAATGAGAACTTCACCAAAGAGGCATATTAAAAGAAATAAAAATCATAAAAAAGAACCAGTCAGAAATAAAGAATATACTAATTGAAATGAAAAATACATTACAGGGAATCAACAGTAAAGAAGATAAAGCAAAGGATCATATCAGAGATTTGGAAGATAAGGAAACAGAATACACTCAATCAGAACAGAAAATAGAAAAAAAAAGGTCCAGTAAAAATGAGGGTAGTATAAGTAGCTTCTGGGTAAACTCCAAGTGTACCAACATTCATACCATGGGGATACCAGAAGGAAAAAAGGGAAAGCCAGAAATTAAAAACTTATGTGAAAAAATAATGATGAAAAAATTTTCTAACCTGGTGAAAGCAATATACAGTCCAGGAAGGACAGAGAGTGTTGACAAGATGAATGCAGAGGCCCACACAAAGTCACATCATAATTAAAATGCAAAAAGTTACAGAGAATCTTAAAAACAGTAAAAGAAAAGCAATTAGTTATCTACAAGAGAGCTCCATAAGACTTCTAGCTGATCTCTCAACAGACTTTCCAAGTCAGAAGGCATTGGAAGAAATATTCAAAGTGATAAAAAGTAAGGACTTATAATCAAGAATAGTCTACCCAGCAAAGCTATCATTTAAAATATGACCATTAAAAAACTTCCCAGACAAGAAAATGCTAAAGGAGTTTATTACCAGCAAACCAATATTATAAGAAATAGTAAAGGATCCTCTTTAAAAAGAAGCAGAAAAAATATAAAAATATGAATAATAAATAGTGATAAATATATATCTATTAATAATTACTTTAAATGCAAATGATTTAATTGCTCTAATTAAAAGACATGTGGTGGCTGAAGGGATAAGAAAACAATATTTCTACATATGCTGTGTACAAGAGAATCACTTCAGATCAAAAAACACAACAGACTGAAAGTAGAGCAGTAGAAAAGACTAATGAAAACAGTAACAGAAAAAAATAAAGCTGGGATAGCAATGTCAGATAAAAGAGACTTTAAAACCAAGGCTATAACAAGAGACAAAGAAGGAGCAGCCATTCCACCTTCAAGTATATAGTTATCCAAAGAAATCCAGACTGTTAAATTGAAAAGACATATACATCCATGTATTCATTGCAGCTTTATTTACAATAGCCAATATATGGGAGCAACCTAAGTGTTCATTAATAGATGAATGAATAAAAAAGAAGTGGTGCATATATACAATGAAATATGATTCACCCATTAACAAAAATGAAAATGAAATCTTGCCATCTGTTAACAACATGAAAAAACCTATAAGGTATTGTGCTGAGTGAAATAAGTCAGACAGAGAAAGACAAATGGCAGATGATTTTACTTATGTATGAGTTTTAAAAAACAAAATAAACAAATAACAGAACAAAAAAAGACTCATAGTTATAGAGAACATTTTGATGTTTGCCAGATAGGAGGGTTGGAGAAATCAATGAAAAAGGTGAAGAGATTTAGAAGTAAAACTTGATGGAATAGTCATGAGGATATAAAGACAGTAGAGTGAATATAGTCAATAATATTGTAATAACTGTATATATGGGGTCAAATGGGTACTAGAGTTATCAGTGTGATCACTTCATAAGTTATATAAATGTCTAATCAAGGGGTTATACACCTGAAATTAATACAATGCTGCATGTCAACTAAAAAATAAAATAAATATTTTTAAAAAGAATAAGATGCTGTCAGTTAATTATTTTAGGAGACTTGTGGCCAGAGAATTTAACATTTATATGAATCAGTCAAAGTGATAATAGTGAAGGTCCAAAATTATATTTACCACACTTACTACAATAACACTTATGTTAATTGACCTTTCTGGTTTATATAAAAAACTAGTTAGAAGTAATATTCTCATTCCTTAATGTTTTAATTTGTTTTCATTCAGCTCATAAAATGGAGAAGATGACAATAACCTTTGTAAGGAGACTGAGTATTCTATTTATTTTGTATAAAAAAAGTTTATTTTATCAACTTCTATTTACTATTTAAGAAGGAAGTTTAAAAAGAGCCTTTTAACAGTGATCAGAGATGATTGTTTGTTTATATATTTATCCATATGCAGTTAAATGTAACTTTACTTTTTTTAAAAAAATGTTATGTTCACCAGCCCCTAGATGATCTTCTTAGTTGATGTACTATGTGGGCAAAAAACATCAGAAAGAAAAACATTTTCTTTCTCCCTTTCTTTCCTTCCCTTCCTTCCTTCCTTCCTTTTTTTTCTTCTTTTCCTCCCTCCCTCCCTCCCTCCCTCCCTTCCTTCCTTCCTTCCTTCCTTCCTTCCTTCCTTCCTTCCTTCCTTCCTTCCTTCCTTCCTTCCTTCCTTCCTTCCTTCCCTCCTTCCTCCCTCCCTCCCTCCCTCCCTCCCTCCCTTCCTTCCTTCCTTTCTTCCTTCCTTCTTTTCCTCCCTCCCTCCATTCTTTCCTTCCTTCCTTCCTTCCTTCCTTCCTTCCTTCCTTCCTTCCTTCCTTCCTTCCTTCCTTCCTTCCTTCTTTCATTTGGTCAGAAAATTAAAAACACTAATGGTTATGTGATTAGGAAATGCAGAATAAGAGCCTTGATGTTCTTTAAGGTTTTTCACTCACTGACTGCTTTATATCTCATCTGCTACACTTTATTTTTATATTCCACACTAGTTATAACAGACCAGGGCTGCTCTTTTATTGTGTCCAAAACTGCAAACACAAAAATTAAAAATTGAAATTAAAATATTGCTTGGAATGAAGAAATATACAACATGGGTAGATTTTTAAAGGTTTGGATAAACATAGGATCTGACCTGGTTTGGTACTGTAATTCCAGGCCAAGTGTTTGATCTACTACTTTGCCATTTTTAAAAAAACAGACTTTGTTTTTTAGAGCAGTTTTAGTTTCCCAGCAAAATTAAGTACCTGTAAAAGGTACAGAGATTTCCTACATATCCCCATTTATGCATAGTTTTTCCCATTAGCAACATCCTTCGGCAGATGGATGCACTATTACAGTTGATGAACCTACATTGACAAATCATTATCACTCAAAGTCCATAGTTTATATTACATTTCACTCTTGGTGTTATATATTCTCTGAACTTGGACAAATGTATAATGACATATCTACCATTACAGTATCCTACAAATAGTTTCACTGCCCTAAAAATCTTTTAACTCTACCGATTCATTTCACCCTCCCTCCCAACTTCTGGCAAGCACTGATCTTTTCACTGCTTTGATAGTTTTACCTTTTCCAGAATGTCATATGGTTAGAATCATACAGCATGTAGACCTTTCAGATTAGCTTCTTTCACTAGTATTATGCATTGATATTTTATTCATGTTTTTTCATACTTGATCACTTGTTTCTCTTTAGTGCCAAATAATATTCCATTGTCTGGATATACTACAATTTATATATTTATTTACCTACTGAAGGATATCTAAGTTGCTTGTAAGTTTTAGCAATTATGAATAAAGCTGCTATAAACATTTGTGTGTAAGTTTCTGTGTAGACATAAGTTTTTTAACTCCTTTGGGTAAATACCAAGGAATACAATTGTCAGATTGCATATTAAGAATTTATTTAGTTTTGTAAGAAACAGCTAACCTGTCTTCCAAAGTAACTGTACCATTTTTCATTCCCATCAGCAATGAATGAGAGTCTCCATTGCTCTACATCCTTTCCAGCAGTTGGTGTTGTCAGTGTTTTGGATTTTACCATTTCACTAGCTGTGTAATGGTATGACATTATTATTTTAATTTGCATTTCCTTGATGAATATGACATAGAGCATCATTTTATATGATTATTTGCTATCTGTATATCATCTTCAGTGAAGTCTATTCATATCTTTAACTCATTTTAAAATAGAGTTGTGTTGCCTGACCAGGTGGTGGCACAGTCGATAGAGCATCAGACTAGGATGTGGAGGACCCAGGTTTGGAACCCCGAGGTCGCCAGCTTGAGCATGGGCTCATCTGGTTTGAGCAAGGCTCACCAGTTTGAGCCCAAGGTCACTGGCTTGATCAAGGGGTCACTCGTTCTGCTGTAGCCCCTTGGTCAAGGCACATATGAGAAATCAATCAATGAACAACTAAAGAACCGCAACAAAGAATTGATGTTTCTCAACTCTCTCTTTTCCTGTCTGTCCCTATCTGTTCCTCTCTCTGACTCTCTCTGTCTGTGCCACCAAAAAAAAAAAAAATAGAGTTGTGTTTTCTTACTGTTAAGTTTTAAGAGTTTTTTTGTATATTTGAGGCAACCATTCTTTATAAAATGTGTCTTTTGCAAATATTTTCTCTCAGTTAATGACCTGTCTTCTCATTCTCTTGACATGGACATTTTCAAAGCATAAATTTTAATTTTTTGCTTTTTCTTTACTGATGATGATTGAGATCTGCCCTGAAGGCCCCAATAGCACCCAAGCCTGGGGTCTACCTTTAAATCTATGATGGTTTTATTTAGAATATATCCTTTTATATATTTCATATATCCTTTCCCTTCATTCTTGGCACACTTGTGATTCACTATGACAACAGACTTCAGTGGAAGTGAGGCTGCATGGCCATTGAAGCTGTCAGAAAGAGTGACACAGCTTCCTCAAAGCTCTCTGGTGTACTCATTTTTGGAATTCTGGGATGCCATGTAAGTAATTTGTGTACTTCAAAGTCGCTGTGCTGTAAGGAAATCTATGCCAAATAGCCACATAGAAGTATTGCAGTTGACAGCCTCAACCGAGGTCCAAATTAAAATCAATATCAACCATGTGTTATGTGAGTAAGAATACCCAGAATATTTCTCATATCAAGTCACCAATATTCCTAGAAATTAGGCTTCCGAGTTAGATCTCCTCACACCCTAGAAAAGAGACACACACTCCTCACTGTGCTTTGTTTGAATTCCTTGCCTACTGTGTCATACTATATCCATGTGCATATTCTAAAATGGTTATTTTAAGCCACTAACTTTTTTCTGTGATAGAGACAGAGAGATAGACAGAGAGAGGGACAGACAGACAGGAAGGGAAAGGGACGAGAAGCATTAATTCTTCATTGTGGTACCTTAGTTGTCCATTGACTGCTTTCTCATATGTGACTTGACAGGGAGGCTGCAGCAGAGCAAGTGACTCCTTGTTCAAGCCAAAGACTTTGGGCTTCAAGCCAGCCACCTTTGGGCTCAAGCCAGCAACCATGGGGCCATGTTTATAATCCCACACTGAAGCCAATGACTCTGCACTCAAGCAGGAAACCTCAGGGTTTTGAACCTGGGTGCTTTCCATTCCAGTCTGATGCTCTATCCTCTGTACCACTGCCTGGCCAGGCTAAGCCACTAACTTTTGAAATCACTAATTTGTTATAACTCAATATTAGGAACAGACTTTTCTTAGTCCTTTTCCTGAGAGTGGAAACTAATTGACCCTCTCATAATTGTGCCATTCACAAGATATCTCTATGCAACATAACTACCTGTCTAGTTAACTCCCAAATATTAACCATTTTCATAACTTTTTAAGTTGGAAATTTCTAAAGTAAATGAGTTCATCTATATCAGAACATAATAAACTGGATAATTTAATTCTCCCAATGATTATAAAATGAGTAAACTATGTCTATTTAACAATTCAAGTTTTAGCCTAATAATTTATGATTTAGCTGTTGCCATGACATGCTTTAACTTATTTTCTGAAGATTTCTCTAACTGTGATCTATGGATGAGAGTGAAAAGAGCATCACAGTGTGGGTCTTCTCATGTGAATAAGTACTGATGATCCTTTGATAACCATCAATAACTGTTATCTAATGAACACCAACTGTCAGGCTCACAGTTCCAGCAAAAGCCTCAGATCAAAGAGAGTCATTCCATGCTTCATGGCTACATGCCAGGTTGTTCAGCTAAGTTATCTTCTAGCCACCTATGGATGGGCCAGTTTTTGGGTGCATCAAGAGAAAATTTGAAAATGTTTCCTTTAGTCTTGCTGCTTGTGGTTAGCTCCATTTTATGTTCAATGTGTAGCAGATATTGAGGGCTGTCCAAGTATAATTCATACTCAAGAGAGCTGTATTGTGGTAAACATCTTTTCAAACCTGGAAATCTAGCTATTAGTCCCTTCTTCTTCGTATTCCTTAGAACAGTATACAAAGACAGTATATAAATGTAAATATGACATCATAAATAAATCCAGGTCTGGGGGTCTCCTGGAAAGATCAGTTCATCTAAATAGTACAGTACTACTTTTAAAAGCTTTAGTGTAATCTAGAATTATTTTGGAATTATAAGAACACTGAAAGAGTGTTTTAAACAAATGATCTCCTCCCTAGTCAATTGCACTGACCCCTAGCAAGATTACATTCCAAGAAGACAGACCCAGAATTTCACCCCAGTTGTCTTACTTATAAAATTAATATCGTTTTTCTTACATGTGGCTGTATCTTTCTAATTGTGTTAAAAAAAATAATTCATTCTGTGAAATATCAAAATTCCAAATGTATTTTTTTAATAAACAAAATGGTTGATACAAATAGATAAAAGTCATCATAATAGCTTCTATCATCATAACATAAATATTTCCTAAAAATTCAATAACTTCCTTATGTTTAAGAAGATCTGAGAATCAAAATTAGGCTTAGAATAAAAAGATCCATATGGATGTTCAATTAAAACTAACCTATTAAAATTTTTACCATAGTTGCTGTGTTTCTTAAATTTGAAAACATATTAACCATAGGCAGATGAAATAGATAGAGGTCTGTCCATAAACACATTTAGAAAAATTGTCCTGGACTTTGGCACCAAGATAAACTGTGGTATAATGAGTACATATATTTGATTCCTGTTATGAGAAATGAATACTTATATCATAGCATCTTCTAAAAATAAAAATAAAAAATCATTGTCATTTTTCTGAAATCCAGAGCAAAATTCAGGACATAGTGAATATTACTTTTATGTGGAGATTTTCAACAAACTAAAATGACAAATATCTATCAATATTCTAGAAAAAATATTGGTGATGTCCTATGTAGTAATTATTTATTGAATTAGTGAATCTAAATGAGATTACATTTGGGGTCTTTATAAACTATATATATATTTTTTTTTTAAATAATTTTATTTTTTTAATGGGGTGACATCAATAAATCAGGATACATATATTCAAAGATAACAAGTCCAGGTTATCTTGTCGTTCAATTATGTTGCATACCCACCACCCAAAGTCAGATTGTCCTCTGTCACCTTCTATCTTGTTTTCTTTGTGCCCCTCCCCACCCCCTTTCCCTCCCCCTTTCCCCCTCCCCCCCGCGTAACCACCACACTCTTATCAATGTCTCTTAGTTTCACTATTATGTCCCACCTACGTATGGAATAATACAGTTCCTGGTTTTTTCTGATTTACTTATTTCGCTTCGTATCATGTTATCAAGATCCCACCATTTTGCTGTAAATGTTCCGATGTCATCATTTCTTATGGCTGAGTAGTATTCCATAGTGTATATGTGCCACATCTTCTTTATCCAGTCATCTATTGATGGGCTTTTTGGTTGTTTCCATGTCCTGGCCACTGTGAGCAATGCTGCAATAAACATGGGGCTGCATGTGTCTTTACATATCAATGTTTCTGAGTTTTTGGGATATATACCCAGTAGAGGGATTGCTGGGTCATAAGGTAGTTCTATTTTCAGTTTTTTGAGGAACCACCATACTTTCTTCCATAATGGTTGTACTACTTTACATTCCTACCAACAGTGTATGAGGGTTCCTTTTTCTCCACAGCCTTTCCAACATTTGCTATTACCTGTCTTGCTAATGACAGCTAATCGAACAGGTGTGAGGTGGTATCTCATTGCCGTTTTGATTTGCATTTCTCTAATAGCTAAAGAAGATGAGCATCTTTTCATATATCTGTTGGCCATTTGTATTTCTTCCTGGGAGAAGTGTCTGTTCATATCCTCTTCCCATTTTTTTATTGGATTGTTTGTTTGTTTGTTGTTGAGTTTTATGAGTTCTTTGTATATTTTGGATATTAGGCCCTTATCTGAGCTGTTGTTTGAAAATATCATTTCCCATTTAGTTGGCTTTCTGTTTATTTTGTTATCAGTTTCTCTTGCTGAGCAAAAACTTCTTAGTCTGATGTAGTCCCATTCATTAATTTTTGCCTTCACTTCTCTTGCCTGTGCAGTCAAATTCATAAAATGTTCTTTAAAACCCAGGTCCATGAGTTGAGTACCTATGTCTTCTTCTATGTACTTAATTGTTTTAGGTCTTATGTTTAGATCTTTGATCCATTTTGAGTTAATTTTTGTACAGGGGGAGAGACTGTAGTCCAGTTTCATTCTTTTGCATGTGGCTTTCCAGTTTTCCCAGCACCATTTATTGAAGAGGCTTTCTTTTCTCCATTGTGTGTTGTTGGCCCCTTTATCAAAAATTATTTGACTATATATATGTGGTTTTATTTCTGGACTTTCTATTCTGTTCCATTGGTCTGAGTGTCTATTTTTCTGCCAATACCATGCTGTTTTGATTGTCGTGGCCCTATAATATAATTTGAAGTCAGGTATTGTAATGCCTCCAGCTTCATTCTTTTTCTTTAGGATTGCTTTGGCTATTCGGGGTTTTTTATAGTTCCATATAAATCTGATGATTTTTTGCTCTATTTCTTTAAAAACCGTCATTGGAAGTTTGATGGGAATTGCATTAAATTTGTATATTGCTTTGGGTAATATAGCCATCTTGATTATATTTATTCTTCCTAGCCGAGAACAAGGTATATTCTTCCATCTCATTATATCTTTTTCGATTTCCCTTAACAATGGTTTATAGTTTTCATTATATTAAGTCCATTACATTCTTTGTTATGTTTATTCCTAAGTATTTTATTTTATTTTGTTGCAATCGTGAAGGGGATTATTCTTTTGAGTTCCTTCTCAGTTGTTTCATTGTTGGCATATAGAAAGGCTATTGACTTCTGTATGTTAATTTTGTATCCTGCGACCTTACTGTATTGGCTTATTGTTTCTAGTAGTCTTTTTGTGGATTCTTTGGGGTTTTCGATGTATAGGATCATATCATCTGCAAAAAGTGATACCTTTACTTCTTCTTTTCCGATATGGATGCCTTTTATTTCTTTGTCTTGTCTGATTGCTCTGGCTAGAACCTCTAGTACCACATTAAATAAGAGTGGAGAGAGTGGACAACCCTGTCTTGTTCCTGATTTAAGGGGGAAAGCCTTCAGTTTAGTGCCATTTAATATGATGTTAGCTGAAGGTTTATCATATATGGCCTTTATCATGTTGAGATATTTTCTTTCTATACCCATTTGAGAGTCTTAAACATAAAATTGTGTTGTATTTTATCGAAAGCCTTTTCTGCGTCTATTGATAAGTTCAAGTGGTTTTTGTTCTTTGTTTTGTTGATATGGTGTATTACGTTAACCGTTTTACGTATGTTGAACCATCCTTGAGATTCTGGGATGAATCCCACTTGATCATGATGTATTATTTTTTTAATATGTTGTTGTATTCGATTTGCTAGTATTTTGTTTAGTATTTTAGCATCTGTATTCATTAGAGATATTGGTCTGTAGTTTTCTTTTTTTGTGCCATCTTGCCTGGTTTTGGTATGAGGGTTATGTTGGCCTCATAAAATGTGTTTGGAAGTATTGCTTCTTCTTCAATTTTTTGGAAGACTTTGAGTAGAATAGGAACCAAGTCTTCTTTGAATGTTTGATAAAATTCGCTGGTATAGCCGTCAGGGCCTGGACTTTTATTTTTGGGGAGGTTTTTAATGGTTTTTTCTATTTCTTCTCTACTGATAGGTCTGTTTAGGCTTTCTGCTTCTTCTTGACTCAGTCTAGGAAGGTTGTCTTGTTCTAGGAATTTATCCATTTCTTCTAGGTTGTTGAATTTAGTGGCATAAAGTTTTTCATAGTATTCTACAATAATTCTTTGTATATCTACGGTGTTCGTGGTGATTTCTCCTCTTTCACTTTGGATTTTGTTTATATGAGTTCTTTCTCTTTTTTCCTTGGTAAGTCTTGCCAAGGGTTTGTCAATTTTGTTGATCTTTTCTTTTTTTTTTTTTTTAAATGTTTTTAAATTTTATTTATTCATTTTTTTTATATAATTTTATTTTTTTAATGGGGTGACATCAATAAATCAGGATACATATATTCAAAGATAACAAGTCCAGGTTATCTTGTCGTTCAATTATGTTGCATACCCACCACCCAAAGTCAGATTGTCCTCTGTCACCTTCTATCTTGTTTTCTTTGTGCCCCTCCCCACCCCCTATCCCTCTCCCACACCCCCTCCCCCCCGTAACCACCACACTCTTATAAATGTCTCTTAGTTTAACTATTATGTCCCACCTACGTATGGAATAATACAGTTCCTGTTTTTTTCTGATTTACTTATTTCTCTTCGTATCATGTTATCAAGATCCCACCATTTTGCTGTAAATGTTCCGATGTCATCATTTCTTATGGCTGAGTAGTATTCCATAGTGTATATGTGCCACATCTTCTTTATCCAGTCATCTATTGATGGGCTTTTTGGTTGTTTCCATGTCCTGGCCACTGTGAGCAATGCTGCAATAAACATGGGGCTGCATGTGTCTTTACGTATCAATGTTTCTGAGTTTTTGGGATATATACCCAGTAGAGGGATTGCTGGGTCATAAGGTAGTTCTATTTTCAGTTTTTTGAGGAACCACCATACTTTCTTCCATTATGGTTGTACTACTTTACATTCCCACCAACAGTGTATGAGGGTTCCTTTTTCTCCACAGCCTCTCCAACATTTGCTGTTACCTGACTTGCTAATAACAGCTAATCGAACAGGTGTGAGGTGGTATCTCATTGCCGTTTTGATTTGCATTTCTCTAATAGCTAAAGAAGATGAGCATCTTTTCATATATCTGTTGGCCATTTGTATTTCTTCCTGGGAGAAGTGTCTATTCATATCCTCTTCCCATTTTTTTATTGGATTGTTTGTTTGTTTGTTGTTGAGTTTTATGAGTTCTTTGTATATTTTGGAAATTAGGCCCTTATCTGAGCTGTCGTTTGAAAAAATCATTTCCCATTTAGTTGGCTTTCTGTTTATTTTGTTATCAGTTTCTCTTGCTGAGCAAAAACTTCTTAGTCTGATGTAGTCCCATTCATTAATTTTTGCCTTCACTTCTCTTGCCATTGGAGTCAAATTCATAAAATGCTCTTTAAAACCCAGGTCCCTGAGTTGAGTACCTATGTCTTCTTCTATGTACTTAATTGTTTCAGGTCTTATGTTTAGATCTTTGATCCATTTTGAGTTAATTTTTGTACAGGGGGAGAGGCTGTAGTCCAGTTTCATTCTTTTGCATGTGGCTTTCCAGTTTTCCCAGCACCATTTATTGAAGAGGCTTTCTTTTCTCCATTGTGTGTTGTTGGCCCCTTTATCAAAAATTATTTGACTATATATATGTGGTTTTATTTCTGGACTTTCTATTCTGTTCCATTGGTCTGAGTGTCTATTTTTCTGCCAATACCATGCTGTTTTGATTGTCGTGGCCCTATAATAGAGTTTGAAGTCAGGTATTGAAATGCCCCCAGCTTCATTCTTTTTCTTTAGGATTGCTTTGGCTATTCGGGGTTTTTTATAGTTCCATATAAATCTGATGATTTTTTGCTCTATTTCTTTAAAAACCGTCATTGGAAGTTTGATGGGAATTGCATTAAATTTGTATATTGCTTTGGGTAATATAGCCATCTTGATTATATTTATTCTTCCTAGCCAAGAAAAAGGTATATTCTTCCATCTCATTATATCTTTTTCGATTTCCCTTAACAATGGTTTATAGTTTTCATTATATAAGTCCTTTACATTCTTTGTTATGTTTATTCCTAAGTATTTTATTTTTTTTGTTGCAATCGTGAAGGGGATTATTCTTTCGAGTTCCTTCTCAGTTGTTTCATTGTTGGCATATAGAAAGGCTATTGACTTCTGTATGTTAATTTTGTATCCTGCGACCTTACTGTATTGGCTTATTGTTTCTAGTAGTCTTTTTGTGGATTCTTTGGGGTTTTCGATGTATAGGATCATATCATCTGCAAAAAGTGATACCTTTACTTCTTCTTTTCCGATATGGATGCCTTTTATTTCTTTGTCTTGTCTGATTGCTCTGGCTAGAACCTCTAGTACCACATTAAATAAGAGTGGAGAGAGTGGACAACCCTGTCTTGTTCCTGATTTAAGGGGGAAAGCCTTCAGTTTAGTGCCATTTAATATGATGTTAGCTGATGGTTTATCATATATGGCCTTTATCATGTTGAGATATTTTCCTTCTATACCCATTTTGTTGAGAGTCTTAAACATAAAATTGTGTTGTATTTTATCGAAAGCCTTTTCTGCGTCTATTGATAAGTTCAAGTGGTTTTTGTTCTTTGTTTTGTTGATATGGTGTATTACGTTAACCGTTTTATGTATGTTGAACCATCCTTGAGATTCTGGGATGAATCCCACTTGATCATGATGTATTATTTTTTTAATATGTTGTTGTATTCGATTTGCTAGTATTTTGTTTAGTATTTTAGCATCTGTATTCATTAGAGATATTGGTCTGTAGTTTTCTTTTTTGGTGCCATCCTTGCCTGGTTTTGGTATGAGGGTTATGTTGGCTTCGTAAAATGTGTTTGGAAGTATTGCTTCTTCTTCAATTTTTTGGAAGACTTTGAGTAGAATAGGAACCAAGTCTTCTTTGAATGTTTGATAAAATTCGCTGGTATAGCCATCAGGACCTGGACTTTTATTTTTGGGGAGGTTTTTAATGGTTTTTTCTATTTCTTCTCTACTGATAGGTCTGTTTAGGCTTTCTGCTTCTTCTTGACTCAGTCTAGGAAGGTTGTATTTTTCTAGGAATTTATCCATTTCTTCTAGGTTGTTGAATTTAGTGGCATAAAGTTTTTCATAGTATTCTACAATAATTCTTTGTATATCTACGGTGTCCGTGGTGATTTCTCCTCTTTCATTGTGGATTTTGTTTATATGAGTTCTTTCTCTTTTTTCCTTGGTAAGTCTTGCCAAGGGTTTGTCAATTTTGTTGATCTTTTCAAAGAACCAGCTCCTTGTTCTATTAATTTTTTCTATAGTTTTTCTGTTCTCTAATTCATTTATTTCTGCTCTGATTTTTATTATCTCCTTTCTTCTGCTGGTTTTGGGTTGTCTTTGTTCTTCTTTTTCTAGTTCCTTAAGGTGGGAAGTTAAGTGGTTCACTTGGGCTCTCTCTTGTTTGTTCATATATGCCTGAAGTGATATGAACTTCCCTCTTATCACTGCTTTTGCTGCATCCCATAGATTCTAATATGTCGTATTGTCATTTTCATTAGTCTGTATATATCTTTTGATCTCTGCACTTATTTCTTCTTTGACCCATTCATTTTGTAAAAGTATGTTGTTTAGTTTCCACATTTTTGTGGGATTTTTTTCCTCTTTTTTGCAGTTGAATTCTAGTTTCAAGGCTTTATGATCAGAAAATATGCTTGGTACAACTTCAATTTTTCTGAATTTGCTGATGTTGTTTTTGTGGCCCAACATATGGTCAATTCTTGAGAATGATCCATGTACACTGGAGAAAAATGTATACTCAGTCACTTTGGGATGAAATGTCCTGTAGATGTCTATCATATCCAGGTGCTCTAGTGTTTTGTTTAAGGCCACTATGTCTTTGTTGATTCTCTGTTTGGATGACCGATCTAGAGCCGTCAGCGGTGTATTGAGGTCTCCAAGTATGATTGTATTTTTGTCAGTTTTTGTTCTAAGATCAATAAGTAGCTGTCTTATATATTTTGGTGCTCCTTGGTTTGGTGCATATATATTAAGAATTGTTATGTCTTCTTGATTCAGTGTCCCCTTAGCCATTATGAAATGGCCATTTTTGTCTCTGAGTACTTTTCCTGTCTTGTAGTCAGCCTTATCCGATATGAGTATTGCTACACCTGCTTTTTTTTGGATGTTATTTGCTTGGAGTATTGTTTTCCAGCCTTTCACTTTGAGTTTGTTTTTATCCTTGTTACTTAGATGAGTTTCCTGTAGGCAGCATACAGTTGGATTTTCTTTTTTAATCCATTCTGCTACTCTGTGCCTTTTTATTGGTGAGTTTAATCCGTTTACATTTAGTGTAATTATTGATACTAGTGAGTTCCCTATTGCCATTTTATATCTGCTTTCTGTTAGTTTTGTGTCTTGTTTGATCCTTCTCTTTTGTTTTTCTATCTTTTGTTTTATTTGGTTGTATTCCATACATCTTTCCACTGTTGCTATCTTTTTTATCTCATGTGCTTCTGTGGTGGTTTTTTCAATGGTGGTTACCTTTGAATAATGAAAAGGGTCCCTACCCTGTTCATTGTAGCGAACTATTTTGTGAGTACTTTTGCACTCCATCGTCCTTTGCTACTGTTAATCTCCATCTTCTCCCCCTCTTTCTTTTTGTTGTTGTCACAGTTTAAATTTGGTTTTATTGTGTTCTTCTTGGAGCTTTTACTTGTGGCTCTGTTTTTTTTTGTTCTTTGTATCTGATTGGAGAACCCCCTTTAGTAATTCCTGGAGTGGGGGTTTTCTGATGATAAATTCCCTCATCTTTTCTGTATCTGTGAATGTTTTTATTTCTCCTTCATATTTGAAGGATAGTTTTGATGGGTATAGTATTCATGGCTGAAAGTTCCTCTCTTTCAGGACTTTAAATATTGGGGTCCACTCTCTTCTAGCTTGTAGAGTTTCTGCTGAGAAATCTGATGATAATCTAATGGGCCTTCCTTTATATGTTGTATTCTTCTTTTCCCTGGCTGCCTTGAGAATTTTTTCTTTGCTGTTGGTTTGTGTCAATTTCATTATGATATGCCTTGGAGTAGGTTTGTTGGGGTTAAGAAAACTTGGAGTTCTGTTTGCTTCTTGAACGTGAGGCTTTAGTTCTTTCCACAGGCTTGGGAAGTTCTCATCTATTATTTGTTTGAGTATGTTCTCCATTCCATTTTCTCTCTCTTCTCCCTCTGATATACCTATTATTCTTATGTTATTCTTTTTGATGGAGTCAGATAATTCTTGTAGGGCTATCTCATTTTTTAATTTGTGAGTCTCTTTCTTCTTCTCTCTGTTGTGCCTCAAGTTGCTTGTCTTCTATGTCACTAATCTTACCTTCTATCTGACCTGTTCTATTAGCTAAGCTTGTTACTTCGTTTTTCAGCTCGTGAATTGAGTTTTTCATCTCTGTTTGATTTGTTTTTATAGTTTCAATTTCCTTGGACATATATTCTTTGTGTTCATTGAGTTGTTTTCTGAGCTCCCTAAATTGCCTTTCTGTGTTTTCTTGTATATCTCGGAGGATTTTTAGGATTTCTATCTTGAATTCTCTGTCATTTAGCTCCAAGGTTTCCAATATATTAAATTTTTTCTCCATAGATTTTTCCTCATCTAGCTGTGTTACCTCTCTTTCTTTTGTATCCATGATATTCGATTTTCTCTTCCTTAATGGCATCTGAGGGTGGTTTTGTTGATAGTATTAATGAGATTTAATAAAGAATAAAAAGTTTAAAATATAATTAAAAAAATCGAAAAGAGTTTTTTTTAAAAAAAATTAATAATGAAATAAAGAAAAATAAAATAAAAATTTTAATAAAGGAAATTATTCCCCCCCTCCTTTTTTCCTCTCCTCTCCCCTCCCCTCTTTTTTTAGAAAATCTTGTGGTGAACTGTGAATTATAACAAAAAATGCCTGTGATGGAGGGCCTGAATTGGGGAAAAGTAATAAAGGGACAAGAAAAATAAGAAAAATAAATAAATAAATAAAGAGAAAAAAAAGAGCGTATGGATCCACAAAAAGCAAATAAGGAAAAAATTTGGGTCAAGAATAAAATGATTTGCTTTTAGGTGTTGGTTGTCTAAGAGTTATGATGAGAGGAATAAGAGGAAAACAGAAAAATGGGGGGACAAATTAAAAAATTACTATTGTATTTAGTGGAACAAGAACTAGATAAAATGGAGAGCCAGGAATGGGAGCACTGCTAGTGAGTTAAAAAGGTGAAGTAAAAACCCCCCAAAATACCACAAACATGAGTTTGAGTCCCAGATAAGATAATTTGTTTGTTATTGAGGTTTGAATGAGAGGAGATGTAAAGGAGAAAGGAAGAAACTAATATAGAGGGAGAAAAGAAAGAGAGAGAGAGAAAAAAAAAAGAGGGAACCACTAAAAGAAGAAAAAAGAAAGGAGAGAGAGAGAAAGAGAGTTAAGGGTTTTGGAGTGCAACCCTCATAGAGAGAAAGGAAGAGAAGAGAAAAGATAATGGGAGATGTAACACTTATGGGTAGTGTAGTTCAAGGAGAGGAGAGAGTAAGACTGGCAGAGAGTTAATCGGCCAAATTGGAGGAGGAAAAAAAAAGTATCAAGAATGAAGATAAGAGAAACAAACGAACAAATATAATAAAATGGGATAGGTTATAAAGTCTGCAGATTATTCTTGATTTTGAGAGGTTATCTTCTTGCTTTTTCTTTTCTCTCCCTCTTCCTGGTCGGTGACTCTGTACCCCGGGTTCTGCCCCTTTGGCATGCTCAGGTAGAGGTTTGCAGATGATAAGTCTCTATGACAATGTTATGTATTGTGCTTTAGTCTTGTTGGCAGTCGAGGCTCATTAGCATTTATAGGCTCCGACAGTGAGAGAGTCCGTGTTCCTGGAGCCTTTCTCCTAGTCTTTCCTTCCTCAATTAGTAGCCTGATAATCCAGCTATGGGGTTGCTGCTGCCTCTGCCTGGATAGTAAGAGGCTCAAAGAGCTGGCAACTCCCCACTCTATTTCCACTCAGCACAGGGCTCTGGGTAAGGCTCAGTCAGTCAGAGCTGCTAGCATAATTAGGCGGGCTTTCCGGCCATTCAAAGACCTCTGGCTCTGCCACTCTGTCCGGTAACACAGGCGGGCGCCCACTTCCGGGGTGCTTGGAGGAAACTCTCACTCACTGTCTGCGCGCGCAGACCAGGATATCCGGCCAGCAGTCTCACGCTCTGAGTGAAACCCCCAACTGCAGGGAAAAGTTGCAGCGTTGGAATTGAGTCTCGCTCCGTCCCCATGCGCGGCTTTTGCAAGGCGCTGGGGCGGCCCGAGATTCCGCTTTGGCCCACACAAAGGCCCCTGACTCTGCCCCTCTGTGCGATAACACGGGCGCGCACTGCCGAGGCACTCGGAGGAATCTCTCATTCACTATCTGCACACGCAGACTGGGATATGAGGCCGGCCGCGTTTCCCTCTGAGTGAAACCCCCAGCAGCACGGAAAATCTCCACCGTTGGAATTAGTTCTCACTCCCTCCCGTGCGTGGCTTTCCCAGGGCACTGGGGCTGCCCAGAGACTCTGCCCTTGGCCCACAGAAAGGCCTCTGACCCTGCCTCTCCGTGGGGCAACACGGGCACCCACTCTCGGGGCCTAGGAAGAAATCTCTCGCCCACTAACTGCACGCACGCCGACCAGGAGACCAGGTAAAATGGCCGCCCCACTTGTCTTTCTTTGTTTGGGTTTGGCGCGAGTGTTAGCTTGTATTGCCCGGGTTGCCACAGGATCAGTTTTTCCTCTACTTGGATCTCCGTGCCACAGCCTGGTTCAGCCGTTTGTGCCGTGGCCTGAATCTATTCACCCCCTTTGCCCGCCTCAGTTTCTATATTCACAGTTACCAGAGAAAGCCGCCCTGTTTAGGTTAGTGAGGAAGGCGGAGCATTTCTTACTCCCTATTTCCTTCGGGGTTTGGTTATATATTTAGCCAATTTTTCACTCGACCATACCTTTGGGTGTATTGCGAAGCATCTGGAGGCTCCAAGTATAGGTTTTTCTGTTTCTGGTTGAAGATCTTGTTGAGTTTTGGGGGAGATTTATCAGTATCGCTTCCTACTCCGCCATTACTCTGACGTCATCTCGATATAAACTATATTTGACATCCAAAATATACTGTCATCTTTCAGTTTACAAAAATTATTTGGTAATTTTCAATGATTTGAGGTGACATAAATTTGAGATAATCTGACCTCTTGTGTTATATTTTACTTTTATGACATGAAAATTATAAAGAGACTTTACTGTCTTTTGTTATTAAAACTTTAACTCTAGTTCTGGCCATTGTATTTTCTAACTATGCTCAGAGGATGATTTCTTATCAAGGGAGTTTATTTATAAATAATGTCCTTTTCCTGGTTTCCATAGTGGCCTAGTTAGATTGCTTTGACATCAGCCAGCAGTAAATGAGTTTCCAATTTGGCTGTGGTTTTAGAAGACTCAAAAATTTGCTGTGTCAACATCCTTGTATTCACATGAAAATAACTTTCTTTAAGTTTGATTTGCTTTTTGCCTGAGGTACCAAACAATTTTTAAAGTTTCCAACCCTCTTATATTTGTTCAGTTTATAGAAAAATTATACTTATCTATAACTCAGGTAGTGAATATTTTTAGTTTATGTAAACTAATACCGATTAGTCATATTAACCATTAAGTTACACTTGGCTAAAAAGTCTGAACATGACTAGGTCAAGAATTTCACAAAAGTAAATTCTAGAACATCATGTGTAATAATTACAAGTAAATATTAAAATTTAAGAGACAATGAAACAATATAGAGGTAGAAATAAAAAATTCAAGAGAAATAATTTTGATAAAGTATGATTTATGCTAGTATGGAACTAGCTAAAAGATTTTAATGGCATGACTGGTATCTTTTTTTTTAAGATTTTATTTATTCATTCTAGAGAGGGGGGAGAGAGAGAAAGAAAGGGTGGACAGACAGGAAGCATCAACTTCCACATGCGCCTTGACCAGGCAAGCTCAGGGTTTTGCACCAGCAACCTCAGTGTCCTAGGTTAATGCTCTATCCACTGTGCCACCACAGGTCAGGCCATGACTAGTATTTTTTAAAAGCATACATGTTAGGATTAAAATTACCAACTGTGGAATATGGAAATTTTAGGTCCAATTTTAAATTGAGTTTTTTAATTTCTAAAGTTTAACTGAATAGATAACATAATATGTGTATTTAATAGTACATTATCATGGAGAATACATTAATTAAGCTGCAATAACATTTAGGAAAATAATGGCTACCAATAGCACTTCCTGGTATTTAGTAGATTAGTTCTCTACAGTCAGTTGAAAACATACTAGTAAAAATCAAGTTATGATGATCCATTTGTTTTTGTAACTTTTATTACAACCATGACAAACATTACTAACAATTCAATAACAATTTCAGCTAACATAAGGGAGAAAAAATAAAACAACCTAACAACTTCAACTCATTTTTAATTACACTGAAATCATGTTGTTGAGTTAACACTGAAGAACTTCCCTTCCACGTCATGCAATAATTGTGTTCCTCAGCACTTAAATGTACTTGAACTTCTCAGAACTTCTCTTTGGTTGCAAACTTAGCACATGGTTATTTCGTGGAACATGCTTGTTCAAGGTAAAACAAAAATTATCTATGTATTTTCCAAAGAATGTCTTAAAAGCCATAATATCTACCTGGAAAAAAAATTCTGAATTCAAGTAAAAAAAACTTATTCCTTCAGTTTTGTAGATGGCAGTTTGCTAAACTGGGTGATTTTTTTTTCATTATTGTAATTAGTAAATTATTATAATTTTTTCATTATTGTAATAAGTAAACAGTCTGTGCTTTCTTCCTTGTTTTTGTGTGTTTTGTCACCATTACCACTAGCTCCCAGCGCAGAGTTAAGAGATCACTGCTGAGCAATGCGAGCCAAGCAGCAAGCGGGAAGAGATCATGTTGCTTAGACCAGGGATACTGGACCATGTGGAAGCTGAAGTAACAGTTGCAAAAGAGAAACTACAGTTGGAAAGACAATAGAAATAATGGTGGGCATCCAGTGATGTCTCAACCAAAAAAAAACATGCTGAGTTACAGCTTTGAAAAGCAAAGTAGATTTAAAGAAAGTATTCAAAGTTGACAAGGTTGTTCAAGGAATCCATCTGATGGATGAGAGGCTAAGAACTACAATAGTGCCCAACAACTGCAAAATAAGCAAAGAAATAAGTAAGTGACAAATTATAGTTAATAAGCTGAAATATCAGGCATGTTCCTTCCCTGGACTTCAGTGTCCTTCGACAAATAATGAATAAAAAAAAATATGATAAACAAGCTATGGGTATTCAAGGTATTTGGAATAAAGAGTCCAAGAAGATACACCCAGTCACGGAAGGAAAGTTCAGCTCAATGATATGAAAATACTATGAGAACAAATAATCTTTATTGTCTACTGCATGTCAGACAGTGAGTTCAACTATCTACATGTCCTCCCATTAATTTTCAGTATTGCTTTATGAAGTATTATCTCTAGTTTAGAAATTAACAAATCAAAATGAAGTTAAAAACTTTCTCTTGATAACATAGCTAATAAGTAGCAAGGTAAAAGATCAAGTAGTCTTTCAAACTATTTGCTTTTACTTAGCATTTGTGCTTTTAGACAGAGGGTTTCAGGATTTTTTCAAACCTCATAAATTGGAAGGCTGGAAAAATTGATAAGTGGCCTTTGACCTCTTTTTCATAGATGAAATGGAGGAATGGAGAGAATTGGGAAGGGTTACAGCAGGTGCAGCAGGAATATGACAGTCATCAATAGACCCTGAGAAGAAGCAGCATGGGCAAGATGTAGAATCCAGCCAGTCTCTGAGAACTGGGGGAAAATTAGAATGATTTAAATGTGGGCATACAGTGAGGGTTTTGCCATTTGTGATCTTGAGAAATGAGTCAAGGTGATAGGTTTTGAAGGTGGGGAACAAGACTTTGTTCCCAGAAATGATGAAGCAGATAAGCAGGAATAAGAATCCGATTCTCACTGGAAGCTCAGGAAGTATTGGGGAGACAAAGAAGTTTAGGTGGGGCTGCGATAGGGGAATGTTGAGGCTTCCAGTCATATTTCTATAATGATTACTATAAAATTTTGACATGTACAACTAGATAAATAATGTTTTTACATAGTTGTAAACATAAAATGAGGTAATGCAGGTAAAATAGCTTGATAGTGCCTGGAATGTAGTATGTATGTAATGGATAATATTTCTCTGACTTAGATGTCAGTATACCTAAATCAATAGCTATTGAGTAATAAATTCAGACCTTATTAGAATCATAGTTTTTCACTCTAAAATATGTTGTCTTATTTGAAATTATTTCACAAATTTGTTTCAATAAAATAATAAACAAGACAGCAGGGATCATGCATTATTCATATAGTTGCATGTTGCACTGTACCTATCTTGATATTGTATATAAAATTCATACACAAATTTTTTCTTTTTTGTTTGTTGCCCGAACTTAACTCTTTCTCTCTCTCTCTTTCTCGGGTCAATGTATTAATTCAATCTGATGTATCCTTAGGTTGCTTCAGAGCCCAAGACACAATATGTTAAAAACCTCAAAAAAAAACATTTTAATTTTAATTTGGCTTTTGCAAAAGTGTCATCTAGTTTCTACAAATACAGCCAGAAAAGTACAATGTAGCTCTCATGCACTTAATTTAAAAGCTTCCATTATGTTTAGAAAAAAATTTTCAGAACTAAGGACAATCTAGACCTTATCTTATTCAATCTTTTATCCTCTTCTAACATTACAGGAGCAATAATAATATAACATCATTGAATAATGACGTTGAATTATTCAGTAATGATGTTGAATCACTGAATAATGATTTACATGTATAAATAGAGCACGCCTGTTAGTAGGTGAAGTTTATACACCATACAACTCCGCCAGGAGGAGGGGAGTAGAGCTGAATTTGGGGAGTAGCTTGCTATGCTGAGAACCTCTGGAAACTGGCTAAGGAGCTGTAGAAAGCAAGAGATCCAACATGGCAGTGGAGTAGTGGTTGTTACACTCACTTCCTCTCAGGACCAAACTGGAGTTACAACTAAATTTAAGAACAGTCGTTCTGAAAAACCAACTCAGGACTAAATAAGAGAGTCTACAACCAAGGACTCACAGAAGTCACATCAAGACTGGTAGGAAGGGCAGAGACATGGAAAGGGCTGGCCCTGCTCCCACAAACTGTGGCTGAGGTTAGGTGGGATAACTCAGCTGTGGAGGAAAGTCCTCCTGTGAAGAGGGTGGCCTAAATCCCAGGTCAAGCTCTTCAACTCAGAGCACCAGAGTTGAAGTGGCTATAAAAAGTAGCTGGGTTTCTGTCTGCCAGAAAGAGACAGGAGTCTGCAGAGACTCATACACCCTTTTAAGGAGTCAATGCAGAAATCTCATTTGCAGCCACTTACACTGGGCTTGGATGGAGGGAGGCTGAACAGACTAAAGTCAAGTGAAGAGAGTCTGTGGTTTATGGCTCTGGGGAGAGACACAGAGGGAAAGCTACCAAAATGCCCGTGCTGAGTCCCTTCCATACCACAGCCACCATCATTCTTGGGCAGAGCACTCTCCTCCCAGTGACAACAGCTTTGGGGGAAGAAATCTGCCGCACCTGTGGTGATTAGGCCATGCTGAGGAGTCCGTTGTCTTGGCCAGGGAGTCAAGGGCTGGACAGACTCAGAGCGTAATAGTGCCTCATTTGCCTGGCTTTGAGGTAGGAGCCGTTTATCCCACTTTCCCATGAATCTGACTGGCTCTTCCCCTCATGGAACATTCACGGAACTACACTCCTGCCAGCAGAGCCACATTCTGGGCCCAACCCCCTTGATTCCTAGTGGATCCGCCTTGCTGATGCAAAATCTGAAACAGATGAAGACCTGTGACTCTGAAGTGGGAAACCACACCCACCTCCTTTCCTAAACCTTGACAGACATCTCCCCCTCCAGGAAGATCCAGTAGCACTATAATCTTGACTTCATCAGAGACTATTTTGGTGACAGAGCCTAATAGGCAGCCAGCAAGTGAAGGCAGCTGGAGCCAGATCTTGGGGTGGCTTAGGACCTTTGCTTACCACCCTCAGGGCCAGGCGCTGGTAAAATCTGACCTTTCTATGCCACTTGGTTCTTCTCACGTGCATCTAAGTACAGCAGACGTTGCCACAAACTGTGGATTGCTGGTGGTTCCAAACAGGTGGTTGAGGGCTAGTCACAGGCAGCATCTTAACATTGGCCTGAACCAGATTTTGTCCCAAGAGGCCCAGAATCAACAAAATCATTGGCTATGTTTAGATAACATCACAGCAAGATCCAATTATCTTCACAAGTAGAATATTTAAAGGGAGATCTCATCAGGCACCAAACTCAGCTGAGGCAAGTTCTGCTTCCTGTGGTCAGCACCTACACAGCAGCACACATGCTTTGGTCAAGGTAGAACCTCACTTTCAGCCAACCTGAGGTTGATCCCATTCACAATGGGTCAGTAGCAATCAAGACTCAATTACAATAGGAGGGCCTCGTAACTCATACAAAAAACATTCCTAGAGCACCCAGGACCCAACGGAAGTTGGTGAGAATGCAGATTGGTAGAGCTACTGTGGAAAGCAGTATGGAGTTACTTCAAAAACTTAAAAATGAAACTGCCTTTGGATCAAGTAATCTCATTTCTGGGAATATATCCTAAAAAGCCTGAAACACTAATTGCAAAGAATATATACACCCCTGTTTATTACAGTGTTATTTATAATAGTCAAGATCTAGAAACAGCCCAAGTGCCCATCAGTAGATGAGTAGGTAAAAAGGCTGTGATACATTTTTACAATAAGAATAGCCATAGAAAATCTTACTTTTGAGACAGCATGGATGGACCTGGAGATCATTATGCTAAGTAAAATAAACCAGTCAGAAAAAGACAAGGACCATATGATTTCACTCATATGTGGAATCTAATGTGAAACTCTACTCTTAAATCTCTACATTTTAAAGGTTGGATTTACAAGTTTCCAGATTTTATAAAAAATATTTTAACACCTACATTAGCAAAGTGACAGATATTTGGTAAATATTTTGTTAAAATATTTTATGGTTATTAAACACATTAGACTTCCGTTACTATTTAATTGAAAGGAGAATTATTTTAGTGTAAGTTTAACAATGACTACAATTCATGTTACTACATAACTAAGGGACAACACTATCAGTTAATTAGAATGGAGCAGAGCATCTGCTATAAATATCAAAGGTGAATATGTCATAAGTCACTAGATTTAGAACACAAAATATACTTGTACATGAATTATATGTAAACTACTACAGTCTCTATTACACACACAGTATAGCAGTACAGTAGTATACTTAAGTTTAGAAAAACTTGCCATTTTTTCCTTCTAGTTATCAAGAACCAAATAACTGTCTTTGTTGCTTAAAACACCATCAAGAAAGAATAACATTGTAAGTACAGATTCAGTTTATGATGATCATATGAAGCTATATATAATCTCTATTATGGAGTGTCTTCTGGCAGATGAATATAGAAGTCTGAATTTATGCTATACATTGATATCATTTTTATCCACTAACCGGGAAATTAACATTGCTGTTTTAGAAGAAAAGATAGAAACATTTTGAAATTACTTAGATTGCAATTAAGAGCTCTATTTTTATTAGAGCCTTGCAATAACTTTGGGAAGAAATTTTTGAATTTATAGAGTATAATTTTGTTATATGTGGACAGACTCCAGTTAAGAAACTAGAAACCATTGTATGAACACATGAATATCAAACAAAAAGCTGGATAGGATTTTCTGTCAGAGAAAAATTAAGTACAAGCCAAAAAAGAGGGTGAGTTTACAATGTCTATAAATACACTAGTTACCAAATACCAAACAGAACAAATGACATGTTTAATATGCTTAACTGCAAAGACTGTTTATTAAATGTTCACCAAAAATAGCTGGTGAAATTGTTCTGTTTATTAGATCAAAAGCTGAACATCGAGTGATTAGACATTCTTCAGAAGCAAATGAGTCAAACACTTGTGTTTTAACCATGTAAATAAACCAAGGCTTAAATTTGTCAAAGGAGAACCTGAAAATGCAAAGCATCAAATAATCCACAGAGGTATTTATTTTGGTAAATTTTATTTTATTTTATTTTATTATTTATTAGAAGGTGCAGAAGTAGAGTTTGGGGTGGAGGGAACATGAGGCTCTCATTTCACATTAGTGTTGCTTTTGGTCTAGCCACTCAAAATTACTTTTAGTACGTTTTAACAGAGTAAAAAGGGTAAGAGGAATAAGCAAAAATAGGGAAGTATAGCCACATGAAACCTCAGAAATAAACATGTATCCTGTATGGTGGTCTACTGTATCCATTACTTAGTATCTAAAATGACTGAATTTCAAACCTCTGATCTTTTCCTTTTCCCTTCAGCTCTGCTTTAATGACATGTATTCCCTTTATATGTAACTAAACAGAATAGGTGAATTAAAAAAATGTATATGTTGGTTTTACAATATGGTTATTTAAAAATAAGTTGGCTATAATTTAATTTAGTACCAATATTGGATCTCTAATATGGTTCCATGATTGACCAAGAGTTATTACTTTGTTAAGAAAATTAGAATTTAGGCCCTGGCCCGTTGGCTCAGTGGTAGAGGGTTGGCCCAGCGTGTGGAAGTCTTGGTTTCGATTCCCAGGAGAAGTGACCATCTGCTTATTCCACCTCTCCCTTTCGGGCAGCCATAGCTCATTCAAGCAAGTTGGCCTTGGGCACTGAAGATGGCACCATGGCCTTGCCTCAGGCTCTAAAATAGATCAGTTGCTGAGAAACAGAGCAATGGTCCTGGATGGGCAGAGCATCATTCCATAGGGAACTTGCCAGGTGGATCCCAGCTGGGAAATATGCAGAGTCTGTCTCTCTGCCTCCCCGCCTCCTACTTAATAGTACTGTACTAAAAAAAAAAAAAAAAGAAAGAAAATTAGAACTTTTATAAGTAGATCATTTATGCCTTGGGATCTAGTATTTAAGATAACCGCTCTGTAGGCAGAAAAGAATCAACTTGATATTATACCTCATTAATTACTATTTCCAGCATAAAGTTGGGAGTATGAGGAGCTATATTTTCTGGATAAAAAGTAAGTATGTTTATGCAACCTTTTCACAGTTGCTTTTAGTGTCATACAGTGGCCTGTGGATATGAAAATACATTGCCATTCTTTAGAAAAGACAGAAAATGAATGTTTGCCTTCTAGCATTAAAGTGGCTTCGTGTTAAAACAAATTGAAAATAAATATTCACATCTTTTCAAGTTATTTTATTTAAATGTCTAAATATTTTCACTAAATTTTCTTTAACATGAAGAACTGAACACTCACTCTTCTCATTAGGTGTAATGTAAGTTTTAAAATCTTGGGGGAAATAGACATTTAACTTCCTTTTTGTTATTATTATTTGTCACAAATATCTTCCTCTCATTTCATATCAATCTATCTATTTCATATCAAAGACTATTATGGGTGCCTTTAGCTCAGATTACTTTATTGTTATTTTAAAACTAAACTATTTTGAATAGTTCTTGCTCAAAATTATGAATATCCATACATGCTAGTTGTCTCCCTTTTAAAGCAACTATCTGCACATATGGTCCTTAAGCCAGTAAATAAAACCAATATTATTTTACCTGTATTATAACTAAATCTATTCTTTTCAAGTTGAAATCACAAATGTGGAGATGCATTTTTCTTATTTACCACTGAGCAGTTATTTTTCAATCTCTGATTATGATTTTTTATTTTCTTTATATGAGAGTGTATATTTTGTTGGCAGAAAGCCAAAAAAAATCAAGCTATTAAACAGAAAAAATATTCTTAAATCCTAAAAATTCTTATTTAAGAAATATTCTAAAGTGAAAGATGGCTTAAAACTAATTATAAAAAGAGCCTACCATATATCTTAGACAAACCAATAAAATGGCTAAACTGTAAGGCCTGTTAAATGGCTCTGTATGATTTTCACCTGCTATTGTTCATGTCCTTGTTTGTTTCCCTCCTCCTGAGTGTGGGCTGGTCTAATGAGACATTTCCAATGGATAGGATAACTCACCAGGACTAGGTTTTTTAAAAAATTGACTTCCAAGGTGGCAAGATGGCGATGGAGTTAGGCAGACGGATCAACTTCCAACTCCCAGAACCAAAGTGGATTACAACTTAATTTTAAGAAACATTATCTGGAAAAACCAACTTTGGACTAAACTAAGAGGACTCTTCAACCAAGGAACACTGAAGAAGGCACACTGAAACTGGTAGGAAAAGCAGAAACGCAGAGAGGGCTGCCCAGCTCCCCCGAGCGAATGGCAGCCCGAAGAGACTCGCGTGGTGGGAAGAGAGTTTAGTGGAGAGAGGAAGGACCTGGGCCCCAGGAACAAAGCCCCAGCCTGCATCCCCAGGGCCTAGAAAAGGCATATGAACAGTTTTTAGCTGCAAAACAAGTCAGGATATTGTTTGTGAGAAAGAGACAGTTTTCTAGACCCAGGATTTTTATTAAAGGGACCGTGCAGAAAACCTCTTTCACAACCACCCACCCTGGGCTCTGGGGTACAAGAAGAGAGGAGAGGATGGGAGTAGCAGGAAGAGAGTATAATTTAGGAGGCACAGGAAGAGAGAAACAGTTTGAGGGACAGCCACCCTAACCCCTGGGCAGAGTCACTCCCCAAATCTGAAGAGAATATTTCCCCTGGAACCAGCAATACCAGCAAAGAAAAGCAGGATACCAGTCAAGCAAGCTCTCCTGAGGCACTCAGGGCAGAGCCACTTAGAAGGAGGGTGCTATAAGGACTACAGTATGGAGCAGGGGTCCCCAAACTACAGCCCACGGGCTGCATGCAGCCCCCTCAGGCCATTTATCTGGCCCCCACCACACTTCCGGAAAGGGCACCTCTTTCATTGGTGGTCAGCAAGAGGAGCACAAGATGCGATGCTGTGTACTATATGTGGCGGCCCTGCAAAGTGCAGCATCACTCATGTACAGTACTACTTCTGGGGACGCGTGATGCACACGTCATGGCTCTGGGAGCACGTCATATTATTTGTTTTGACTAGCAGTGACAAATATGGAACTGGACATTGACCATCTCATTAGCCAAAAGCAGGCCCATAGTTACCATTGAAATACTGGTCAGTTTGTTGATTTAAATTTACTTGTTCTTTATTTTAAATATTGTATTTGTTCCCATTTTGTTTTTTTACTTTAAAATAAGATATATGCAGTGTGCATAGGGATTTATTCATAGTTTTTTTTATAGTCCAGCCCTCTAACAGTCTGAGGGACAGTGAACTGGCCCACTGTGTAAAAACTTTGGGGTCCCCTGGTATGGTCTGACCTGCGGTGCCCCCACCCACACTGCTGAGAGCTCACCCAAGGGTGGGAGGTGGTGGGACGTGGAAGTGCAGTTCCCTCGGCTGGGGCGGAAGCTGGGCTGGCCACGCCTGAGGCCCAGCATAAGCTCAGTCTAGCCCAGAGGGGGTGGAGGGGACACGTGAAAGTGGTCCGGCCGGCTGCGGGCGCACCAACAATCCCACCTGCGAGAGAAGGGCAGGAGCCTTGAATGGGCGAAAATCTACCACTGAGCAAGGGCATGCAGGCATGCAGGCTCACCCAACCTGTGGAGCTGAGGCTTGTGGCCCTACACATGAGCCGGCTCCACCCATAGGGGTGGGGAGAAAGTCCAGGAAAAGGCAGAGATCCGCAGCTGAGTGTGGCCTGCAGCCTCACTCATGAGCCAAGGCTTGTAACCGGATGCATAAGCTGGCTCTGACCGCAGAGGCAGGGCGGAAGCCGGGGCACAGGTGGAGACCTGCAGCTGAGCAAAGGTGCTCACCCCTGCCCTTGGTGTCCAGGCTGTGGCCCGTGCATGGTACACAACCCCACCTGTGGGGCCAGGGCGAAGGACAAGACTGGCTGAGGCTTGTAGAGCTGGGCACGTGAACACAGCCTCTCCCGTGGAGGAGAGGTGGAAACTGCAGTGACAGCCACAGTAGGCCAGTGCCGGCAACGCCCATACCCAAATGCCCTCGGCAGTGGCAGAGGGGGTGGTGGGTCTGCAGACAGATCATACCTAGGGAATACAGAGGCAACACCCATTGAACTCCAGTGGCTAATCCCTTCTTATACACAGACAAAATGGGCAGGCAGAGAAATGCAACCCAAATGAATCAAGAGAAATCCCCAGAGAAGGACCTGAATGAATCAGATATAACCAAAATTAAGGGATGCAGAGTTTAAGATAATGATTGTTAGAATGTTCAAAGAGCTTAGAACAACAGATGGTCATTACAAACAACTAAATAAAGAGATAGCAAATATATAAAAGGAAATTGAAATAACAAAAAAGAATCAGTCAGAAATAACAAATACAATATTAGAATTGAAGACCACAATGGAAGGAATTAAAAGCAGCATGGATGAAGCTGAGAATCGAATTAGTGAGTTAGAGGACAAGATAAATGAAGGCCCAGAAGCAGAGCAGAAAAAAAAAAAGAGACTCAAAATGTCTGAGGAAACTCTAAAAGAGCTCTCTGACAACATCAAGAGAAATAACATCTGCATCATAGGGGTTCTTGAAAAAGAAGAGAAAGAACAAGGGATAGAAAATTTGTTCAATCAAATCATAGCTTAAAGCTTTCCTAAATTGAGGCAGGAAAAAGTCTCACATGTTCAAGAAGAAATCTATTAAAGAGAAACTCAAAGAAATCTATTCCAAGACACATCATAATTAAAATATCAAAGCTAAGTGATAAAGAGAAAATCTTAAAAGCTGCTAGAGAAAAAAAGGCTATCACCTACAAAGGAGCCCCATAAAGATGACATCTGACTTCTCAACAGAAACACTTGAGGCCAGACGAGAATTGCAAGATATATTCAAAGTAATGCAGAACAAGAACCTACAACGAAGACTATTTTATCCAGCAAGCTATTGTTTAAAATTGAAGGAGAAATAAAAAGCTTCCTCCCCCCCCAAAAAAAAGACTCAAGGAATTTACTACAACCAAACCAATGCTGCAAGAAATGCTAAGGGGCCTGTTGTAAATAGATCAAAGGGAGAAAAGAAGATATCAAAAGAGGAATACAGCTTTAAAGATTAAATGGCAATAAACAACTACATATCAATAATAACCTTAAATGTAAATGGATTAAATTATCCAATCAAAAGACATAGGGTAGCTGCATGGATAAGAAAACAGGACTCTTACATATGCTGTCTACAAGAGACACAGCTTAAAACAGATTGTTAGGATGTTCAAAGAGCTTAGAACAATAATAGATAGTCATTACAGCTAAAGACAATAAGAACAGAATAAAAAGACAAACTACACAATGGGAGAACATATTCGACAATATGTCTAATAAGGGGTTAATAACCAAAATTTATAAGAAACTTGTAAAACTCAACACCAGGAAGACAAACAATCCAATCAAAAAATGGGCAAAAGAAATGAATAGACACTTCTCCAAAAAGGACATACAGATAGATGGTCAATAGGCATATGAAAAAATGCTCAACATCACTAATCATTACAGAAATGCATATTAAAACCATAATGAGATATCACCTCACAGCAGTCAGAATGGCACTCATCAACAAAACAACACAGAATAAGTGCTGGAGAAGATTTGGAGAAAAGGGAACCCTCCTACACTGCTGGTGGGAATGCAGACTGGTGCAGCCATTGTGGAAAACAGTATGGAGATTCCTCAAAAAATTGAAAATAGAACTGCCTTTTGACCCAGCTATCCCACTTTTAGGAATATACCCTAAGAACACCATAGCACTGTTACAAAAAGAGAAATGCACCCCCATGTTTATGGCAGTGTTGTTCACAATAGCGAAGATCTGTAAACAGCCCAAGTGTCCGTTTGTGGACAAGTGAATCAAAAAGCTTTGGTACATATATACTATGGAATACTACTCAGCCATAAGAATTGATGACATAGGATCATTTCTAACAACATGGATGGACCTTGATAATATTGTACTGAGTGAAATAAGTAAATAAAAAAAAATTAAGAACTACATGATTCCATACATAGATGGGACATAAAAATGAGAGAGACATGGACAAGAGTGTGGTAGTTACAGGGGAGTTGGGGAGGAAGGAGAGGGAGGGAGTGGGGGGAGGTGAGGGACACGAAGAAAACCAGATAGAAGGTGATAGAAGACAATTTGACTTTGGGTGATGGGTATGCAATATAATCAAATGTCAAATAACCTGGAGATGTTTTCTCTGAACATATGTACCCTGATTTTTCTGAACAATGTCACCTCATTAAAATTAACTTAAAAAAAGAATGTGACTTCTATCTAGTTCTCTCTCCCTGTCTCTCTTTCTTTCTCACCATTCTGTGAGGGAAGCAAGTTGCTATCTTATATATACTGTATTCCTATGTAAAGGCTTATTCCTGAAATAAATCAATTTCTCCAGTCAATAGCCAGTGAAGAACTAAGACCTGCCAGTAGCCACATAAATGAGCTAGGAATTGTGTCTTCTGAGGCCAACAGCCCTGTGAGTGGCTGAAAAGCGGTTATTCCCTACTCCAGCACTGGGATGACTGTAGCTTCAGCCACACTTTGATTGCAGCCTTGTAAGAGATCCTGAGTCGGAGGCACTCCATCAAGCTGAATTTGGATTAATAACTCAAACAAATGGTGAGATAATAAATGTTTGTTGTTATAAACTGCTAGGGAAAAGGTAATTAATGTAATGAATAATAGCAAAACATCTTAGTATAATTATTGAGCATCCAAGAAAAAACGCACTGAGTTAGAAAAGAATATGTCAGGTTGCCATCAGTTATTAACAGCAATACTGTATGATGAATAAATACAGGAAATATTACCTAGGACATTAGGAAATATTTTTCTTATGAGTATTTTCTAAGGAATCTATTAATAAATTAGCTTCAGACAATCAAAGTTATGAGTAAAACATTGACATAAGGACTCATGTAGAAGATTCACATTCACCTGCATAAAAATGTTGTGTTCTGACCTGACTTTTCTATGCCTATATTATAATCCAGAAATTCTTTTCAGGCAATTATCTCCTGGGACTTTCATCAATTATGTTGATAGTTTTGTTTTACACAGGAGTTGTGGGAAAACTATGAAGTAAAATGTAAAGAAAAGCAAGTGAATAATTTAAAAAAAATGAAGACACAATTTTCCAGTTGAAGTAGTAAAATCTCCTGAACACTCAGAAGAATCTTACCACTGTAATAAGGAATATCACTCCCAAACTGAGACTGTTTTGGTCCCACCAAAGAAATCTTAATACTAAGATCTGATCAGATCAAATAGTTTCCAAATCACTTGACAGTGCTCCAAAACAAAGCTCAAGGATATTTATAGTTACACAAAAGTTTCCAGCATCCAACAAAGTAAATTTCACAAGTTTTATCATTGAATAAAAAATTATTAGCCATGAAAAATAGTGAGAAAATACAACTCATAATAAAGAGAATAGCTAATCATCTGAAACTGATTTATGACTGCCTAAGGTGTTAGATTTAGCAAGTGAAGACATTAAAATAATTATTATAACTATATTCCATATGTTCAAAAGTTAAGTAGAAACATGAAAAATTTTTATAAAGCTACAAATTTCCAGAGATAAAAACTATAATGTGTAAGATGGAAATACACTGTTTATAATTAAGTGCTAATTAAAGATTTCAGAATAAAAAATTAGTGAACTTGAAGACATGGAATAGGATATTCAAAAATGAAACAGAGAGAAAGGAGAATTGAGAAGTATAAACATAGCAATAGTGGTCTGTAAAATACCTTCAAGCATCCTAATGTATATGTAAATAAGGCCACAACAGGAGAGGGGAAATATTTAAAAAAAAAACAATGGCCAAAAATTTCCAAATTTGATAAAAACTATAAACCCAGTGATCAAAGAAGTCTACTAATCCCCTAACCACAAGAAATAGTAAAAGAGTACCACACCAAGATATTTCAGAAGAAAAGTACTCAAAATTAATTTTAAAGAAAAATATCTTACAAATAGTAAAAAAAAAAAGAAAGAAAGAAAGAAAAGGTATATTACATACAGAAGAAAAAGATAAGAACTACAGTATATTTTTTTGTTGTTGTTGGAAACAATGCTGGTTAGACATTAGAGAAATAACTTTAAAATACTAAAAGAAAAAACAGCCAATTTTAGTTTTATATTCAGAAAAAAATCTTTCAGAGAGGAAGGTGAAATTCTGACTGCTCCAGATGTACAGAAGCTGAAAGAATACATCACAGAAAGTCTGGCACTATAGGACTGTTGAAGGATATCCTGTGATAGAAAAATAGATTAGATGGATATCTGATGATAACACTCTAAGATTATTTTATTATTTAAAACTCTTTGAAAGCTAATTTATTTTTTAAGCAGATCATAATTTATGGGTGCTATAACATATATAAAAGCAAAATGTGTGACAATAATAGCACAAACATCAGTAAGAGAGTAATAGAAGGATAATATTGTAAAGGGCTAGTACTATAAATTAAATAATATTGTGTTGCTTGAAAGTAGACTGTCAAAAGTTAAAGATGTTTATTATGAGTCCTAAAACAATCACTAAAATGACAAAACCAAAGTTATTGCTAATAAGCTAGCAAAGGAGTTAAAGTCTGTGATAGTTAATTTTGTTTCAATTTAGGTAGGCCATATACCCATATATTTGGTTAGACATTATTCTAAATGTTTCTGTGAAGGTATTTTTTAGATGAGATTAATATTTAAATCAGTAGACTTTGAGCATAGCAGATTATCCTTCATAGTGTAGGTGGGCCTCAATCAATCAGTTGAAGGCCTGAATTAATAGCAAAAACAAAAACAAAACTGACCTCTTTCAAGGAAGAAAGAATTCTGCCAACACACTCCTTTTGAACTTAAACTGCAATATCAACTCTTCCCTGTTTATTCAGTTTGCTGGCTTACTCTGTAGCATGTGGACTTACTGGTTTTTATTATTGTGTGAGTCAATTCCTCTCTCTCTCTTTTTCTCTCTCTTGATATATAGAATCTCCATATGTAGAGATTCTTGAATATTACAAAATCAATTAATGCAAAACAAGGCAAAAAAAAAAAAAAAAAAAGGGAGGCCCTGGCCGGTTGGCTCAGTGGTGGAGCGTCGGCTGGCGTGCAGAAGTCCGGGGTTCGATTCCCAGCCAGGGCACACAGGAGAGGCGTCCATCTGCTTCTCCACCCCTCCCCCTCTCCTTCCTCTCTGTCTCTCTCTTCCCTTCCTGCAGCCGAGGCTCCATTGGAGCAAAGATGGCCCGGGCGCTGGGGATGGCTCCTTGGCCTCTGCCCCAGGCGCTGGAGTGGCTCTGGTCGCGGCAGAGCCACGCCCTGGAGGGGCAGAGCATCGCCCCCTGGTGGGCAGAGCGTCGCCCCTGGTGGGCGTGCCGGGTGGATCCCGGTCGGGGGCATGCGGGAGTCTGTCTGACTGTCTCTCCCCGTTTCTAGCTTCAGAAAAATACAAAAAAAAAAAAAAAGAAAAAAAGAAAAAAAAAGGGAAACAGTTGATAAAAACAAATAGGAAACAAAAAACAAAACAATAAATCAACCATATGAATAATTGAACTAAATGCAAATACTCTAAACAGTCCCATTAAATGTCAGTGTTGTCAGATTAAATTTTTTTAAAAATGTAACACTCAGTGTTATATTTTCTATAAGAAACATACTTTAATAACAAAGACACAAAAAGAAATAGATTTAATGAAAGAGATACATAAATTTTTTTTCAGTGAAAACAACACTTTGGGAAATCTGATACAGGGTACTATTGCAGAGTTCAGCAAGGGTGACTGGGATTTAGTTGTGAGTGGGGATTGTAGTAGGGATTAGTATAGTTATAGAATTTAGACATTGGCCCTTGGGTGAGAAGGCCAATAGATGAATGGGAATACCTCCCAATGAGCTAAAAAATAATAAAAGAAGAGTCTCTTTAAAAGAAGAACTGATGAAGAAGACTTTGAGAGAACATAAAAAATTAATAAACAAGACAAGCCTAAGTCAACATAAAAATATTTTCTGTAATATATTTCATGAAAAGATTAAATGTAGATATAAATCTATGTATCTGGAAAATTTATAATACCATATTGTAAGGCCAGGGGCTGCCACCATTGTGGCCATGCAGGGTCTCATCGAATTCAGACAGACAGTAAAGAAACAGTGGAGCCAAAAAATGGTGGGCCATTCCTATATTAAAGTCTTGCACCAGTGGATGAACAAACATACAGTGAAAACATTTCCCTTTCATTCAGAGCTCCCAAAGCCCTGATGTGTTCTCCTGTTCCACAACCAGGACAATCTTCTCCGGTTCCTCCTAGAATCAAAGGTCTTACCAGTTTCAGTGGAGCTCGCAAAGCCCCTCAGCCTCAGTTCCCCATCTCCACTCTGTTTCTGCCAAACTTTTTCTTCAGCACTCTGCATTATTTCCACCCTCTCTGCAAAACTGCCTGGGACCACAAAGACCCCTCCTCCAGCAAACTTTAGCAAAACAATGACCTCTCCCAAGCAGGAAAGCAATCTGCAATGCAATCAACTGCCCTTCTCTGAAGACAAGCACTCAGGTGGCTGCCCAGCACCATTTTTTAACAGTAAAAGTTAGCAGACTCAAAAACTACAAATTTTATAAATTCATTTGCCCAACATATATCTAATATTTTTGAGCACTTATTCCATGTTTTGTACTGTTATGTGCTGTATAAATCTATGGTTCCATTATTCTTCTTATTTTGGAGATCAGAAAATGAAGGTTCAGAGAATTGATAACTTTTTCTAAATCAAAAAGAGGTTGAATTCTAATGAAACAGATGATGATGACAATGACAATGATGATGATGATGAAAATAGTCACAAAGATATAAATTTCAAATGTGCCAGCACTTATGTTCAATGTCTCATTTAATCCTCACATGACCTGGCCCTGGCCGGTTGGCTCAGCGGTAGAGCGTCGGCCTGGCGTGCGGGAGACCCGGGTTCGATTCCCGGCCAGGGCACATAGGAGAAGCGCCCATTTGTTTCTCCACCCCCCCCCCCTTCCTCTCTGTCTCTCTCTTCCCCTCCCACAGCCAAGGCTCCATTGGAGCAAAGATGGCCCGGGTGCTGGGGATGGCTCCTTGGCCTCTGCCCCAGGCGCTGGAGTGGCTCTGGTCGGGGCAGAGCGGCCCCCCGGAGGGGCAGAGCATCATCCCCTGGTGGGCAGAGCATCGCCCCTGGTGGGCGTGCCAGGTGGATCCTGGTCGGGCGCATGCGGGAGTCTGTCTGACTGTCTCTCCCCGTTTCCAGCTTCAGAAAAATACAAAAAAAATAAAATAAATAAAAAATAAATAAAAATAATCCTCACATGACCTTAGGAGATAAGGTACTATAGTTATCTTCATTTACAGATAAGGAAATGAAATCCAGGTTTTCAGAAATTGTTTTACATCACAAGTATTTTTTGCCCTGGCCAGTTGGCTCAGTGGTAAAGCATCAGCTTGGCTGTGGATGTCCCGCTTTGATTCCCAATCAGGGCACACAGGAGAGGTGTCATTTGCTTCTCTACCCCTCTCTCTCTCACTTTTCTTTCTCTATCTCTCCCCTCACCCCTACTGCAGCCATGGCTCAATTGGAGCGAGTTGGCCCCAAGCACTAAGGATGCCTCTATGACATCTGCCTCAGGTACTAAGAAGAGCTCATCTGATGAGCAACAGAGCGTGCCCCAGATGGGCAGAGCATTGCTCCCTAATGGGCTTGTGGGTGGATCCTGGTTGGGGCACATGCAAGAGTCTGTCTCTGCCTCTCCTCCTCTCACTGAATAAGAATAAAATAAAACCTAAAGAACTAACAAAAAAACCCCACAAATATTTATCTACTATTTTCACTCTAAGACTTGAGGAGAGATGATATACTTGGATAAATGTTTTATACTAGCTGTAGAGATAAAGTACTTTTATTTTAATAAGAGTGACCTATTTAAATTATGTATGTTTTATAGAAATTTTATATATTTTAAATTAAATTTCCCAGAAATAAAAATAAATGAAGTCTATTTTGTGAACTGTTTCATTAGCATTATTTGAGAAAGCAATAATAACACATAAATAGAAAGGCAGGCTAGCTATTTGAGATAAAATATTTTTATAAGAACAAAAGAAAAAGAGAAAACAGTAATATTAAGAACCTACCATATGGGAAGTACTTTAGATGTGTTATTAAGTTCAGTAACAAACTTTGAAATGGTGTTATACCCAGCTTTACAAATAAGAAACTGAAATTGAAGCAGATGAATTTTCTTTTTGAAGATCACATAGGTCAGGGTCCTCAAACTTCTTACACAGGGGGCCAGTTCACTGACTCTCAGACCGAAGGAGGGCCGGACTATAAAAAAAACTATGAACAAATCCCTATGCACACTGCACATATCTTATTTTAAAGTAAAAAAAAAAGGGGGAACAAATACAATATTTAAAATAAAGAACAAGTAAATTTAAATCAACAAACTGACCAGTATTTCAATGGGAACTATGGGCCTGCTTTTGGCTAATGAGATGGTCAATGTGCTCCTCTTACTGACCATCAATGAAAGAGGTGCCCCTTCTGGAAGTGCGGCGGGGACCGGATAAATGGCCTCAGGGGGCCGCATGTGGCCCACGGGCCCGTAGTTTGGGGACCCCTGAATAGATAGTGGGTAGAGCCAGGATGTGCACTGAAGTAATCTGACACTTAGCATTCAGGTTTCTACTACTGACATCATGCTTTCCAAAAGGTGGTTTTGCTCCACATGATAGGTCCTCTTTCAAAAGGAACAATCCATTCAAGCTAGTTTAAAAAATGGTGGATTGCTTTAAAAGCAAAAACAAACAAACAACAACAACAAAAAACAAAAGAAAGCTACTCTGGTCACTTAAGACTTTATAGTTCTTAATCATTAATAAAAGTATTATTACAATGATATGATCACTAACACTTTGTCCCAGAAATGCTGACAGCTTGGTTTAAATCAATCAAACCTAAACTTTACAAATCAAAGAAAAAAATCATGAGACCAGTACTTTTAATATTTTATACATTTGCTGTATATTTGATGTTGTTGGAATTATTCATGCCTAAATAAATGAAATAGATTTATATGACATAAAAATTAAAAAGTAATAATAATATTTTATTAATTGCTAAAAGCATATCCTATCATGTGTCTACAGCTGTGGAATTAGAATTGCTTACAATTTTGTTTTTATTTTAATTTTTTATTATTTTTTTAATTGGAGAGATAGAGAGAGAGAGAGAGGAAAGGAGAGGGTGGAGAGAGATGTGAAGCACTTCAGTTGTTCATTGATTGCTTCTCATATATGCCTTGACCAGCAGACTCAAGCCAAGCTAGTGACCTCTTGCTCAAGCAATCAATCTTGGGCTCAAGCCACTGACCTTGGGCTTTAAGCCAGAGACCTTAGCGTTGAAGCCAGTGACCTTGGGATCATTTCGAGGATCTCACGCTCAGGCCAGTTACCCCACACTGAAGCCAGCAATCTCAGGGTTTCAAAAGGGAGACCTCAGTGTCCTGAGTCAAAGTTCCATTCACTACTCCCCATTGATGAAGCTACCCTTAATTTTGCCATCTGCACACACTTCTAAGCTGCTAAAACTTGAAAATAAATTTAATTAATCCCCAATTACCAAGAAACAGCAAACAGGATAAATGAGAGTTTGGGAAAAAATTCTAAGTCCCAAATGGACTTACCATCACTTCTATCAGTGATGGAAACACTATCATTTGTCATATGGTAGAAATTCAAGTGCTTGGATAAAGATGATAAAATTGGATGTGTTTTCAGATTTCAGTGTTTTAAAAACAAAAGTGACTCCTGTTGGTCAAATAAGTTTGTAAAATATGATTTTATGTTTTCTCGCTTATAGTTTGCATTAGGGGCTAGTCAGTACCAGGTATATGTGGTCTGTGAAATTGCAAATTACCTTTCTGCTTGGAAAGGGCCATTGTTTTGCTAATATTTGCTGGGGACGGGATTTTGATTGCCCCCAGCCTGTTTCAAAGAAAAAGAGCTGAAGAAGAAGCCAGTTTGTGCAGAAAGAGAAAGAAGCCATGTTGGCAGGGAAAGAGAAAAAAGCCATGTTTGCAGAGTGAGAGAGGAGAGAATGCAGAGTGCTGAAGAAAGAATCTATGTTGGCAGGGAAAGAGAAGGTGAGCAGAGGGGAAACCAGAGCTGAAGGGCTTTGCGAGCTCTGCTAAGACTGGTGGGGCCTTTGATTCTAGGAGAAACCAGTGAAGATTCTCCTTTTTGTGGAACCGGAGAATGCATCAGTGGCTTTGGGAGCCCTGTGTGTTTGCTCGTCCGCCAGTGCGAGACTTGAATAAAGGAATGGCCTACCATTTTTTGACTCTAGTGTTCCCAAATTCAGTGGAAACCTGCATATGCATGACGGAATGGCAGCAGCTCCTGGTCTTACACCTTTGTAAGTTCTTTCAAACAGCTCTTCAATTGCATATTTCTATCTTTACTTAACCAGGAATCCCATCTAGTTAGTCTCACATTCATCGTGAAAGTAGCCATGTTTATTCTGTACCTTTTAATTAGAGTAAAATTTATCTACTTAATAGTAATTAAACTGTTTGCTGTGAAGGTATTTTTCACATATTTCCAATAGAGTTAACTTGGATCATAATCTTAGGGTAATGAAGAAAATACTAGAAATAGGAAGGAGATTTACTTCTTTTTATTTCATGTTTTTGATGCACAGGTAAATTATTTTTTTCTTCTATCAGTTAAAAATATAATACAGTTATCTGTATATAAAAATTTATAAAATATTTACTAGCAAAAATACTTTGGAAGTTATTAAAATTAATTACCTATTTAAAAATAACAAATGTTAATTACAACAAATAGTTATATTTTTATATAGCATGCAGACAAAAAAAATGTTCCGCTGATTTAAGATGTACATAAATGTATTCTAAATATATTCTGATATATTTTAGAAATATATATATTTGTATGTTAGTGATGAATTTTTGAGATAACATTTTGTGATATTCTAGGGTCAGCATACATAAGCACTAATGTTATCTGTGTGGCAGCTTAAATTGCTTTTCTTGGGAGAATTCTTCAAAGAAAGTTTAATATATGTATCTTTACTTTTTTCCCATTTTATTTCAGAAATCTTCACTGTGTGTTATACTTTCTTGGTGACTTCCAACACTTTATTTTTCTCAAGTGATTCTATAACTTTAGAAGGGACACAATCCAATCTCTTATAAAATGGCCTTTGTTATAAAAAATGTCCTTATTTCCTTCTGTAGAAAAGATACACTAAAAATAAAACTACAGCTCTTGCTGCTGTCCCATCCTCCTCCAGGCTCTCTGCCTTGCTCCTGGTGATCAGTAGCCTTACAGGCAGTTTTCTTTCACTGTCTTTGAAAATTGCTTTCCTTGTATACACTGCTATCTCTGGAGATGACATGTTTTTCATTTTACATATTAAATACTGTATTTGATTTTCAATTTTTGGAATTTTTTACAAGCCCAACCATTTACTTTATTTGTCAGTCAAAGGATTAAAAATAGTTTGGTTGAAATAAATTGAAACCCTTAAATTCTTGCAATAAATTATATTGGTTACTATTGAATGTGGCAAATACTCTGTTTGGTTCAATCAGCACCCATTACAACCCCCCTTCTCTCTTTCTTTCCTGTCTGTTTGCTCTGGAACTGCACTGCTTCTCACTATGGGCTTGGCCATGTGGCTCAATTAGCAATGGAATGTGGCAGAGTGAAAGTATTCTAGTCAGTTTGAACCAAAACCTCAGTCAAAGGCTTCACATGACTCCCCTTGAGACCTGTTACTACTGCACCTTCACGTTGAGTCCTGGAATGGTGACAGGTGGAGCACACCTGAAACTGAGCTGGAAGCCCGGAGTCCAGCCTGACTCAGTCAAGACCAGTCAAGGTCAGTGGAAACATGGGCTACCTGCAGCCTTGTGAGCATGAAAGTCAATGTTTCCTTTTGTAAGCCAAGATTTAAAGGTTGTTTGTTACAGGCAAAAAATGGTTAATATATTGTTCACAGAATAATGTGTAAACTCTTGGGCTTGTCAAGATTTTGCCTCATCTCCTTTCCTGGTCTTAATTTTGTTGTTGCACGAGAGGCAGATGCAATGGGTCTACTCAATGTATCACAAATATACTTTTTCAGTCCTACATTTGGGTGTAGTTCTTTGCCAATCTCTTTTCCTTTCATAGCTGCACTCTAATCTCCTCACAAATCTTTTCACTGACCGGAGATTTAGCCACTGAGTCAGGCTATGTCATTCACTCAAATGTTGTATAAGTTAGGCTGCATTTCTGATTGTCTCTTCTATTGCAATGGAACTTTTTTATGTTGAAAAGTGAAAGTATGAGATGAAAGAGATTTAATGGTGTGGTAATAAGCATGGGCCTGGCGTGTTACATAGTTTAATAGCTATGGAATCTTTTATCACATTTACACATTCTTCATGAGCCTCTATTCACTAGCTTTAAATTAGGGATAAAAATCCCTACCTTAAAAGATAGTTGTATGGAATAAATATAATGATTTATGTCAAGCTCTAAGCACAAAGTCAATCATGTATGGGCAGTAGTAGCAGCTACAAGTAGATGTTATTGTTATTATTTTGAAATATTATTATTAAGGTAAAGAATAATATTCATAACATAAAATTCCTACCACTTGCTACAAAATGAGAAAATATTTACTACCCTACTATATTTCTGTTATTTAAAAATTTAATGTATTGGATTTAGGAGACATTAAAAGTGTTTTTGGTGATGATATCATTAATCAAAATAACTGTATCTATCCATCCTAACTTAGGCTACCATCCACAAGACAACAGTAGCTTTGATTATGGTGGTAATTGTAAAAATATTTTCAAGTGGCCAAATTGGATGATGGGAGCCAGGAAAGACAGCACTCAGGTTTTTAGAATTTTATCCTATGCAGCTGCATGAATGAGGGTACCATTAGCTGACAAAGAAGATATTGGGGGAAAGTAATTTTTGGAGGATTTAGGTAAAAAAAAAAATTCTTTCTTATTTATTTATTTTAATTGAATTTATTGGGGTCATATTGGTTAAGATCAAAATATTTCTGACCCCTTGAAATTTCTGTGGCAAATTACAAATAAAGGTGGTGTCAAATATGGTTATAGATTTCAGGGGGAAAGTCTTGGTTGAATACATAATTATGAAGTCATCAGCATACAAGGTGGGACAAAAGTAAGTGTACAGATGCTCCTATGGAAAATAATACAATAATTAATAAGTAATAATATAAGAATAAACTCTATATTTCATGTACTTAGAATTATAAACCTACTTTTGCCTTATTCTGTATAGACCATATATAGAGAAAGTATCTAAAACTGAGCACTAGGCACATCCACATTTAGAAGTCATAAAGAGGAATTGTACGGTCATTAGTCGCAGCCGTCGTGGCCATACACATGCAGGTTCCCATTAGATTCAGAGAGATGGTAAAGAAACAGTGGAGCCAAAAACTGGTGGGCCATTCATTCCTTTACTTAAGACTCACACTGGCTGGTGAGAGAAAACAAACACACAGGGCTCCCAAAGCCACTCACACATTCTCTGGTTCCATAACCAGGAGAATCTTCTTTGGTTTTTCCTAGAATCAAAGGCCCCCTCCTGTCTCAGCAGAGCTCACAAAAGTCCCTTGCCCCTTACCTCTGGTTCCCCACTGGACAACATGGCTTTTCCTCTGCAAAACTGGCTTCTCTTTCTTTCCCTGAAATCTCGCTTCTTTCTCCTTCAGCACTCTGCCCTCTGCTCTCACTCTCCAAAAATGGCTCTCCTCTCTCTCCTCCTTCTTTTTAAAATTTTTTGGCACAAAAACCTATCCTCCAGCACACATTAGCATAACAATGGCCCTTCCCAAGCAGGAAGGTAATTAGCAATTTCACAGATCACATACCTGGCACAGCTCAGCACTGCCCAGCACCATTTTTAACAATAAAAGTGAGCAAACTCAAATAAAACAAATTTTACAAACTCATTTGCCCAAAAGGAATAAAAGCAGAAAAATAGACTAAAGAAGAAGAGGCCATTAGCTCTCGTCAGGTAGCTCAGTTGGTCAGAGCACTGGCTCAATACACCAAGATTGTGGGTTCAATCCCTGATCAGGGCACATACAAGAACCAACCAGTAAATGGATAAATAAGGGGAACAACAAATCAATGTCCTTATCTCTTTCTTCCTCTCTCCCTCTCTCTAAAGTTAATAAATAAATAGTTTTTTTACACTACTTTTAAAAAATAGTTTTTACTCTTTTTTTAAAAAAAGAGTAAGACATTGAAGTAAGAGAAACTTCACTAGAATATAGTGTTCTAGAAGCTAAGTGAAGAAAATATGGCAAGAAGAAGGTAGCAATCATCTGGCAAAGGCTGTTGATATATGTTGATATATCAAGAGAAATAAGAACTGGGCACTGGATTTGTAAATTCTATGGTTGTTAGTAACCTTGACAATAGTTCCTGTAGAGTGGAGGGAAGAAAATATAGAAGTAGAGTGGTTATAGAAAAAAATGTAAAGAAAGGTATAAACACAGCAAATGTAGACCAATCTTTTAAGGAGTTTTCTCAGATGGGAAGCAGAGAAAGAGAGCTATAGTTGAATGGTGGATGTTAGTTCTAGTTTTGTTTTTGTTTTTTAAGGTTGAGGATAGTACATTTGTACAGCTGAGAATGATTATATCCAAAGGCACATCACACAGGCAACGGTGAATAAAAGTAGATTGCAGATGTGGGGTTGAGATGGTTAGGTGGCGGTAGAAAGGATAAACTTATTGATGAATGAGAGAGAAGGGATAACAACAGGAGCAATGTCCTTTGGTAGATTAAAAAGGGTCATGTATGTAAATGGACTGCTTACTTTAGATGAAATCAAGACCAATATACAACTATGCTAGCTGATTTCTTTTTAATTTATGACCACAGAGCACAAGTGAGTCCTCAGTTCTTCTCTGCAGTCATGTTACTGTTTTCTAATGAATTGACTCTCCAATTTGAATATTATTCTTTACCTTAATAATAATATTTCAAAATAATAACAATAACATCTACTTGTAGCTGCTACTACTGCCCATACATGATTGACTTTGTGCTTAGAGCTTGACATTTTGGAAGGAGACAGTGGCACAGGAGTTAAAGTTAATTTGAGGGTGATAATAGAGTTGGACTGTGGAATTATGATTAGGTGTGGAAACATTAAGGAATGTTTAGGTGGGTTGTCCTGGATGTGGAAGTCACCTGAATGGTGACTCAGTACTAGTGAAGAGGAAATTCAGAGCCAGGTGGTAAAAAACTCACGCAGAGAAATTTTACATACTTCTTTTCTTTTCCCAGCATTGTTTCACTGGGGTTTTCTTTCTACTTCATGTTGTTGTTTTTCACTAGAGTCATATATATATCATTGGTGTGTATAGCATTTTTGGCTTTAAATGTTCAAATAAGAGTCTAACTGTCTTTGAAAAGCCAAATGACAGGACAGATCAGAAATTGGAGCTTAGCTCTGGAACCAGACAGCCTGCCTCCAGCCCAGCTCTCGCATTTACAGCTGTGGGACTTTGGAAAATGCTTCTACTTTCTCAGGGCCCCAGAGCCCTTGTCTTCAAAACAGGCAGTACAATACATTTTTATAGAGTTTTATTTAAAATTATATTCATTATTATATATAATACTCAAATGTTTTTTAATTTATTTTTCAATTACATTTGACATACAACATTATATTAGTTTTAGGTGCACAACATAGTGATTTGACAGTTATATACCTTAAAAGAGATCACCCCAATACGTCTAGTATCCATAAAGACTGACACCATAAAGACTTATTATAATATATTGACTATATTCCTTAAAATGTACTTTACATCTCTGTCTGTGGTGGGATTCAAATAATTTAACAACTGGTTCTCTGTTCTAATGATGGTTTTAAGTATAAAAAATGATATACCAAAAGATAGTTTATTATTTCATGCATTTAGTACTTAAATAAGAACAATAAAAGAGGTATGCAAAACTAGATTGTTATAAGAAAGTGTTCTAAAATATTAATGAAAAAATATTAAATAATACTTGACAAAAAACAATAAAACTGTTATTTAAGATATTTCTATATTGTTTCTTGGTTGCTATTCTCACTTGCAATATCTTTCGTCTGTAGGGGGAATGAACATTACTACCAGCACTTAGAATATACTGTTGTACAGATGAACGTTAAAAAAGAGTAAAGAATGTAAATTTGCGATTTCCACATTGGGCAGCTGTCCAGGTGCCCACCTTAGAGAGAACCCTGATTACAGGTGCCATTTTAAAAACTGGTTCGCCATACTCAACAAAAAATTAGGTATTGGTTCTGCCAAACTGGTACAAACCAGTTGAATCTCACCACTGATTCCTGTAAATATTTTTATAATGGGCATTTTGTACTTCCTAATCTCCTTCATCTTTTTCACTTATCCCAATCTCCCTTCTCTTTGACAACCATCAATTTTTTCTTTGTATCTATTAGTTGGTTTCTATATTGTTAGTTAATTTTTGTTTTTATGTAAATGTTATGACTGTATAATATATATTATATATATTATTGCAGGTAAGGCTCAGTAATATATATATGTATATGTATATATATATAATGTGTCTGTCTCTGTATGTATAACAAGAGTGGGCAAAGGTAGGTTTACAGTTGTGATACACATTAGTAATAAATAATAATACAAGAATAAATTATGTTTTGCATACTCACAACTGTAAACCTACCTTTTCATACCCCTGTATTTGTATATGCATATAGGATACCAGAAGGTGTTACCTAAAAATTGCCTCTATGACTTCAAAAAATTTTTTTGAGCTGAAAGTAATAAAGAAGCAGCAAACCCAGAAATAGCTCCTCTTTTCTGCCTATAGATAAGATACAAATTCTCCTTTTCTGGAGGGAGACTTTTAATCAGCCCTGAAGATACCAGAAGAATTTGCAAACAAAGATAATTCATTAGTTCCCTCTCGTATTTTCACCTTTTCACAGTTTTTCACCCTTGGAATCTTACCACTGCCTTTCTTTGTCCTGTTATTTCTGTCCAAATTTTTTTGTTCTTCCTTGAAGATGCTATATATGCTGGAATTTTAAGATGACATTTTAAACTACTTTTCATTTTAGGTTTCTTTAGCATGATGTGCACTGCAGGCATTCATAAACAGGGTATTTTTTTCTTGCTAATCTGTCTTCTGGCAAAAAAAAATTTTTTCAGTTGAAAACCTAGGATAGGTGAAGGTTGCTTCTCCTCCTATTCATTCATTCACCCACTCACACATTCATTCATTTCAATCCTCCCGGGAGGAAACTAGCATAACCTGGAGTAAGAAATACTGATCATAGTTTTTTCTACATATTTCAGCCTTTCTGCCAACTAAACGTCTTGAAGAAAACAGAAAAAAGGCTTTTGAGGAAAGTGAAGTCTAGCAGCCTTTCAGATCTGTCCCATTTATGTTTGTGTGTTTGTATTATATATATGTGTGATTAACTCTGTGATACAGTTTTCTTTAATTGCAGAACAACAAAAAACGATTCTGATGAACTTGAACCAGAAGCCGTGTACTCAGGTCTTGATGGAAAGCTGCGGTATAGGGTGTACACTAGCAGTGTGTCAAAGCTGCTCTGAGCGGCCAGCAGCTGGAGTAACACAAACGCAGAAAATGGGCTGGTATGAGCAGGTGAATGGTTAAATCCAACCTGCTTTATTTTTATTTTATTACAGGCTTGCATAATTTACTTAAGTTTCAAAGTCTACAGTAAAAGCACTTAGTCTGCCTAGATTAGGGCACAACTTGCAGCTGATTGAATGGTATGGTGAGAGGGAAGAATCTTTCAGAGATAGGTCTCGACCTTGCAATTTCCCTACTGGAATGGATTGACCATTCCAGCCAGATTACATGACACAATGGAGAAGGAATTGCTTAAAAGAAAATTACGGTGTTGTATGGAAGGGAGAATGAAAATGGAGGACAAATAAATGTCCAGTTGCAGGCCTACTTGAGGAATGTACACGGGCTTGCAGAGAACCAACAACTGTCTGTGGAGAGGGATACACGTCTCAGGACGGGGCACAGGTGAGAGGGAGCCTTGAGGGACAAATCGCTGCTTTTCATCACCTCCAACTCTGTCATCTGGGTGTGATCACAGTGCCACTCTGCCTGACCTAAGCCTTTTCCCAACTGCAAATAAGCTGATGATAACTTGGATATTTCCTGTAATACTATATTAGTTCTTAAACATTATGAGTCTTCCAGGTCTGAGATCTCAGATTTTAGGATTGTTTACTGATTTCAGGTTACTCCTCTATAGTAGCTGATGACACACCATTCTGTGTCAGTGTGTGTGTTTTCAGCACACTCCTCTTATAACCTCTGAATTTATTATTGTTTTCTTACATATGTCATGTGGACTACCACCATGATACCATGTAATTCTTCAGAAATAAAGTCTTGCTACTGAGTAACTGAGTTAAAGTTGGCCCTTGCAACTTGGTCCTTGAAGCTTAATCAATATACGGGCTCATTTCTACTGTCTTCCATTGTCCATCCTTCACATTTTGCTTTTGTGGTAAATGGTTTTGGAATTTTCCATATTTATGCTCCCAGATAAATTGTTAAAGACAAAACATTACATTATGAACACCTGAAATGCTCATTGAGGTGAAGCTTTTCTCTGATTTTAATTTTTTAAAGCATTTAATGTAAAGACACTGGTTTATGCTACAATCAAAAACAGTCTACATTCACAAAGGCAAATAGTAAAGTTTTATATTGAAATTATTTTGTCACCTATAATCCTTAATATTAGTTTTTCATACATTTATGTTGAATTCCCACTCCAATTAGAATTTGGACTCCAGGATGATTCATTAAACATCTTTACAAATAAAAATGGAGAATAAACTTTTCAAAAGTATTTTTATTTATAAATAATTTTACACTTGCAGAAAATTTGCAAAAAATCATAGTAGTACAAAAACACAAAATTATTAACATTATAAAGAAATCTTATATTTTACACAAATTAAACTTACCCAAAATATTAACAATTTACTCCATTTGCTTCAATATGTGTGTGTGTTTGTGTTATGTGTGCTTTGTTTTCTGAATTTTCTGAAAACAACTTGCACACATCAGGACCTTTCACTCATAAAGATTTCAATGGATATTTTCTAAAATGTAGAGATATTCTGTTACATAACCAGAGCAGTTATCAATTTGATGAAACTTTTGTATAATCTATTGTTTGTATTCCAGTTTTTTTAACTGACCCAATAATGTACTTAATGATATATTTTTCCCTTCTTACAGAATCCAATTTAGGATCAGGTATTACATTTAGTTATGTTTCTAGAGTTTCCTTTAATCTTAAACATTTCTACTGTCTTTGTCTTTTATGACATTAACATTTTTGAAGAACAAACTGTCTTTTCTTTTAAATAGACTATCCTCATTTTGATTTTGTCTGAAGTTCTATCATAATCATGGCTGGAATTTTGCATAAGTAATGCTGTTTCTATCTCAGGGTATCACATCTGGAGGCCCATTATGTTCATGTGCCCTATGTTGACATTAATTTTGATCACCCAGAAAATGTGTTGTCCAATTTCTGTGTTGTATTTTTATCAGTCAGCAATTAATAGGGGTATTCTTTATAGCCATGTAAATATTTTTTTCCAACTACAAATTTTTCCCTTAATTAATTATTCATTGGTGATTCTCACTTGATCCAATCTTTACTATGATGGATACAAAATTATCATTTTCTAACTCAACCACTATCTTCACATTTAACATGTGGCTGTCTTTCCTATCATCTGTCAATCAATTTATTTATTGATCCATCATATATCTCTCAATAATCTATAATTGGTATAAACTGATTATTTTTTTCTTCCAATTACAATTTTTTTGCTATTATTTCTTATTTTGGTGCTCAAATTATCCTGGATTTGGGCAGTGGGAACCACTTCAATCTGGTTCCAATAGCTTTGTCATATGCCCCTATTCTTTTTTAAGTACTTCTCTATTTTCTGACATCAAAAGATGATTTATACCCTGGCCCTGGGATTGCTCTGTGGAGCTCTAGTGCCTTTCAGTGGGGATGGTATTATAGACCATGGCCTGCACGTTTGGTGTAGCACAATGCTTTTGTATATATAAAACATCAGTAATGTTTTTTTTGGTGATAATAATATTAAATTATGGTAATATATTTATATTTAATTCCTTGCTTACATATCAAAGGGTTTATTTGAAGATATTCTGTATGCACTTTTTTTGTATGAGTTTGGATACCAATTTCCATATGGTCAAAGTTAAAAAATGAGTTTAAAAGAAGTATAACTCCTCTGAATCTATTTTGTCCAAATCATAAAGTATTTAACCACAAGCTGCCGTAGTGATAATCTCTTCACAAATGAGTCTTTTGTGGCCAGGCTTTGCATTCTGCTGTAGGATTTCTTTCAAAGTGAACTCTTTGCTTGGTTTGGCTGATGTGAAAACTAAAGCCTGAAGTAGAGGAAAATGGGCTAATTTTTAAAGCTTATCCTTGCTTAAGAGGAATGAGTCATTCTGGATCTGAATTACACAGGGCCATAGAAAATATACAGACTTTCCTTCTCTTTGCTGCATTGAAACAGTCATCTTAGAAATCTTTTTTTTTTCCCCCTTGTTTCTTGGCAAAGTCACAAGGCACCAGAAACCTGGCTGGTATAAAATCTTGTGGCTAGATGGTCTAAGGCAGATTTTAATACAGGTATAGCCTTCTTTTCTCCAGCAACTGGGGAAGAGAGACAAGACTATAAAAGGTTTTCTATAACCATGTATGAATAAGATCACACATAGAATACAGATCACTTAGTACAAATTCTGTCTTTTGATTAGAAGTTTGCTTCTTTTCATTTTCAAGATACTTTTAAAAGTGTCTGAAACACAGAAAAAAGTTCTTGGTTTTACTATATTCGATCAATTGTTTGCCTAAGCTTTAAAAAAACTTTTCTTTATTAGTTAAAATAGTTGTGCCCCCTTTTTCATTAAGATTTTCAGAGCAATGATCTAGTTAAAATATTGAGAGTTTGATAAATGTGACATATAATTATGGAATTAGAATTGTTTTAGCAAGTACCTTTATTTTATTTTATAGTAGCTAAGTAGTTATTTTATTTATTTTTTTTTTGTATTTTTCTGAAGCTAGAAACCGGGAGAGGCAGTCAGACAGACTACCGCATGCGCCCGACTGGGATCCACCCGGCACGCCCACCAGGGGGCGATGCTCTGCCCCTCTGGGGCGTCGCTCTGCCGCGACCAGAGCCACTCTAGCGCCTGGGGCAGAGGCCAAGGGGCCATCCCCAGCGCCCGGGCCATCTTTGCTCCAATGGAGCCTTGGCTGCGGGAGGGGGAAAGAGAGACAGAGAGGAAGGAGAGGGGGAGGGGTGGAGAAGCAAATGGGCGCTTCTCCTGTGTGCCCTGGCCAGGAATCGAACCCGGGACTTCTACACGCCAGGCCGACGCTCCACCACTGAGCCAACTGGCCAGGGCCTGCTAAGTAGTTAAATTTAAAAAAAATCATTTTATTTAACACTTGAATTGTCATTATATAACTTCTTGTTTAAAATTTGTTGGGATTGTAAAATAACTACAGGATAGGAAAGATTATATCCAGAGTATACAACTGTAAAATGCGTTGTGATAATATAATATACAGGTGGGAAAAATAGGTTTATACTTTTTCATATGGAAAATAATAATTTAAAAAAGAATACAAGAATAAACTGTTTCATCTACTCCAACTGTAAACCTACCTTTGCCTACTCTTGTATATAATAGTGAAATGACTGATAAAATGTGTAATGTTTTCTCTTGATTTACTAATGGTTATATTTTAAATTTCCTGTAAAATTCTTCAAATCATAAAATGGTAAAATTAAAATAAAAATTAAAAGTCATCCAGGCCCAATCTCTAATTGCTGTCTGATTAGTCTCTGTAGATGTTTCAACATCTAATTTCTGCTGAGATTCTTTCCACATTGGCGAGAAAGATACCAATTTAAGGAGCTATCATGTCTAGACAAGTACTGTTAAGAATTCTTGCCTAAATTACTGAATCAAATCACCCTTCTTATAAATTGCCCTCTTTGGCTTAATTTACATTTTCTACAACACCAATATTTTTCATCTATCTCCTCTACAGAAACAGAGCTTAAGTTATTCAAAGTTACCCAGGCTTAAAAAGGAGACTGTTACTTATTCTTCCCATTCTCTATACATTATTGGAAACAAAGGTTGTTCCATTGGCCCTAAAGTCTTCAATATATTTCAGTTAGACAAAAAATATTTTTTCTATCATTTTCCAATTGACTATTTGAACCCAAGTATAAGATTTTGCATTTAATAATATTTAACTTCTATTTATTGGATTTGTATAGCATTCTAGCTGCTTAAAATATTTGTATGCCCACTTTTATTCATTCAATGTATTAGCAAATCCATTTTTTATAGTTATCAAATTTCTTAAAACATTTTCACTTGGTTTCCATGACACATGCTCTTATTTTTCTTCTTCACTTACTGACTTCTCTTCCTTAGTCATCTTGCAAGTTCATTATTCTCTTCCCATTCTTATTACTCTACTTGCTTCCATGATTAGAATGTTCATTCTCAATCTACTCATATTCCCACATGATTCTTTTCATTCCCCTAATAAAGGTTCTTAACCTAGAATCTAAAGAGAGGCCTTAGGGGGTCAGAAACATTACTGTGTACCACGGTATTCATCAGGTTTTTAAAGGCCAAGATGACAAAATATAATAATAATAAAAATGGTAATAATAAATAATAATAATAATCCACATATAATACATATACTGTTGATTTCCATATTTTTATCTTCATTGGAGTCTCTCTCCTGCTCATCCTTCATCACGGTAAATTTCTCATCTATCCTTCAAACTCCATGCTTTTTTTCCCTCCTGAATCCTAGCTCAGTTTATGTCATCACCACTCATATAGGGGTTCATGCTAAAACACCAAAATTTAATATGATTGCTTCCCTTTTACTTCATCCTATGCAATCCATGCAACAGATCTCAGATTTCTATCAATGTTACCTTGGGAATCATTCAAAGATGTTCCCACATCTCCATTCCCATTTGGAAAATCACTAACATCTCTTTTTCCTGCAATGGCTTGTTAAGTGAGCTTTCATTTTGAGATGCAGTCCTTCCAATCTGTTCTCCAATTTTCTTTTGGAAAACTGAAACTGATTATGTTATAATCTAGCACTGAAAACCTTTACTTTCAGCCTGACCAGGCAGTGACACAGTGGATAGAGCATCAGACTGGGACTCAGAGGACCCAGAGGTCATCTTTAACCCAAGGTTGCTGGGATCCCTCTGTCTGCTGTAGCCCCCGATCAAGAAACATTTGAGAAAGCAATCAATGAACAAATTCTTTGGTGCCGCAACAAAGAATTGATGCTTCTCATCTCTCTCCCTTCCTGTCTGTCTGTCTCTATCTGTACTTCTGTCTCTGTCACAAAAAAACTCACCTTTACTTACTTCCATTATTCAAAGGATAAACACAATCTGTACATTTGCAAACAAGGTTCTTGTGGCCATCCTCTATATTCATCATGCTATACTCCCTAATTTCAGTCTGTATTCTAGCCTTACTACATGTCTAGATAGTCTAAAATGGCATGATCTTGCACCTAGAACTTGACAGGTATTATTTATTCCACCTACAAAACTTGTTGCCACCCCCTACTATTCCTTTTACTTATTTTTACGGCTCAGGGAGGACATCACTTCCACCAAATCATTAGATCATATGCTTGATGAATGTAGACTAGGTTACATACCACCTCCATGTAATCCTTTAGTTCTCTCTACTTTTTTTGTCATAGAACTGTCTAGAAGTTTCACATCAACCAACATTCACATAATTTTGCAGGCTATCCCCCACTCCAAATATCCTCCAAATAAATTTTTAGTGAAGTAAAATATCTTCGCTATGAAAATACAGGTTAAAGTCCATCTCGTAAGTGCACCTTTAACCAGATTGCTGAAACTAAGCCATCCTATGTGGAAATTTTGAAGCTTTCACTGACGTGTCTTCTACTTTAGTTAAATGTACTTACCTCCTGCTTCTGGAAGACTGAGATTTTGCCAGTATCAAGAACTGGCATTCCCCCACCCACCATCCACTGTTTTGTCCCTAATACAAGTCTAGGACTAGCACAGTGCTCAATAAATATATATGATCAATAAATTTTCTGAGTGTATTTATGACTTCTATAATTTCAAACAAAGCTGGGTTTAATATAAAAATTTATAGTTAATAAGCAGAGCTTTCACTCTAGTTAATATTCATTCATTTATTTCCCTTGGATAATGCAATTTACAAATCCTAACTGTAGAACTTTTTTTTCCATTGGGACCACAGATCCATTCATAGATATTTTATCATATGCCTTGATGAAACCCACATGTACTCTGTCTATAGCTGATATTGATTCTAAATTTTCAAAAGAAAATAGAATGTTAAAAACTCAAACTCTAAAACAGAGTATCATTCATACATGAAAAGCTCACAGTCCATTTAGAAAAATGGATATGTAAGCAAATACCTCACAACATCACTAGGGCCATAATAAATAGTTGGAAAATGTGATCTGCAAGAACAAAGAAAAACAACAAATAAATTCTCCACTGCGTCCACCATGATTTACTCTTGGTGTGTACCCACTCTTGTTTCTCATGACTACCAATTTCCTTTCCACTAACTCAGATCTCAAATAATTAACCTTCTGTTCTAGAGTTTTGTCTTAATTCTATAACAACATAACAAGTCTGAGAAACAAAATATATATAAAAGGAACAAAGTGACACACCCATGGCTTGTTAAGGTATCTTCTGAAACTTTGAAACTAGGATAACATTTACTTTTCTCTGCTATCTCCTAATGATTAGTGATGGTAGCCAAGGGCTCTCTGAGTCAAGGTCTCTCAGTGCCTTAAAACAATTCATCTGGATCCAGAAAATTGGATTCATTTTGAGTACCTGGGTGTTCTGTTACAATCTCTTCACTTATCTTTCAGTTTCAATTCCCCATACCCAAAATACATTCCACTCTTTCCAGTCTGAAGATCATTCTCTTTGACAGAGAGGACAGAAATAAAATAGGAGATTCCAACTTTCTTTTCTCTTACCTATTTGCTAACTTTATACTATCTGTCCATGATTAATAAAATTCCTTCCTAGTTTTTTTCTTGCTCAGGTCAGACCTAAAACATGTTGCTCTTCTCAGCTTCTTTTGAACTTTAAGACACAATACTAACCTTTTGGTTACATACTGAATGTTCATATATTAACATTTCTTTAGTGGTCACTTTTTTCTGGAGCAGATAAAAACTTCTTAAATAGTATAACATTAATTATATGTTTATTTGTAGATAATAGGTCATTTAGCATATATGTTATACCCTGTTTTACAGGTGTCTAGCCAAGATGCTATATGACTAAGTGATTTTCCTCCAGGTAACATACTAGTAAATAGACAAGAACTGCTACTCCATCTCTTCTCTGGTCCAAGGGCACTGCTTTTTCCATAAAACTCTCACCTTTCATTGATAACACAATTATTTTTCCCAGAGAAAGCACTACAACAAGTTTATGTATCCCTCATGAGATTTTTCTGTTCACATATAAGCAAATACATATGTATATCTACATATATTAGTTTTTTTTTACAAATGGTAGTGTTTAGTCTGCTCAGGCTGCCATAACTAAGTACCATAGACTGGGCAGCTTACACAATAGTTCTGGAAGCTGGAAGGCTAAGATCAGGGTGTTGGAAGGTTTGGTTTTTATTCAAGACCTCTTTGTTTGGCTTTTCGATGATCAGGTTGGGTTGCCTTTTTCTTGTGTCCTCATATGATCACCTCTAAGTTTGTCTATATTGTTTATGTACTAATTTCTTCTATATAAGAAACCAGTCATATTGGGTTAGGGCCTTCCTTATGACTTTATTTTATTTTAATCACATCTTTAAAGGCCCTATCTCTATATGACATTTTGAGGTACTGTGGTTTAATATATCAGCATATAGATTTGGTGAGGAAGAGACACAATTCAGTTCATACTAAGTAATTTGTCAAAACTGCAATACTCATTTTATTTTGTTTGTAAAAGTATACCTTAGACATCTTTGCTCTCTTAAGATACTTATAATTCTGGCCCTGGCCAGTTTGCTCAGTGGGTAGAGCATCAGCCCGGTATGCAAAAGTCATGGGTTGGTTCCCTGGTCAGGGCACACATGAGAAGCTACCATCTGCTTCTCTTTTCTCTCTCCCTCTTCTCTCTCTTCCTCTCTTGCAACCATTGGTTCCATTGGCATCAGTCTCAGGCATTGCAGATAGTTCAGTTGATTTGAGCATCAGCCCCAGAGGACCCTGGTCGGGACACATATGGGAGTCTGTCTCACTATCTCTCTTTCTCTCCCTTAAAAAAACCCAAAATATATACAATTCTCACTCATTATTTTTAAATGTGACATCATAATTTTCACCATTCTTTTAATGGTGAAAACTTATCTCTTCAAAAGATTTTAAAATATCAAAATGTAATTCAGTGAATAATCTTAAGTACAGGTCATTTTACACATGTGGATACATATGTAGAATACATGTACAATAGTAGAATATAGATAAGGGCAAAACATAAGAACATTTCTAACTAATGATAAAGTATCTTCATACAGTAGTACCAATTTATACTTTAAGCAAGAAATTTGTAAGTGCCTCTAGTGTTATCAAATTGTTTAATATTTGCCTCTATGTAAGTGAAAACTATATATTCTTACAATTGTATAATAGTTATATAAATTCTTTATTATAAATGAAGTCAAGTCTTTTCATATGCTTAGGAGTCAAATGTTTGTATTTTATTCTCTGTGATCTGCTTTTCATATGCTTTGCAAATTTTATACTATTTTTGAATATTTTATTATTAATTGGTAAAAAAGTAAACACATCAAGAAAATGAGTACTTTGTAATGTGAGTAACAAACTTTTCCCATTTGTCACTTGTCTAGACTGTTTTTCCTTTAAGCAAAAATTATATTTTAATATAGTTGAAGTTATTGGCATATTATTATAAGGGTTTAGAAATTTTGTGCCATATTTAAAAGACCTTCACCACTCTGAGATTATAAGAAAAAATATATACATGTTTGTGTTTTCCACTAATACTTTATTATTAATTTTTTTACCTATGCTTCTTCAATCTATGTGAAGTTTATTGTGTGTGAGGTAGGAATCCAAAATTAATTATTTTTTTCTGAATGTTTATCCCATTGTCTCAAATAATAAATTATTTAGTAATTTATATTTTATTACCTAACTTGAAGTGCTCTTTTTATTAAATTTTTAAAAAATCTTATAAATTCAGATGAATTTTTATTCTTTTCTATCTAGTTATAATCATGTAGCATGTATCACTTTTCATATAGTTAGCTTTATAATGTGCTTTAATGATTTGCAAGGGCAGCTTATTTATCTTTTTTTCTAGAATTACTATGAATGTTTTGTCAATCAGTTGATAAGATTAATATTGAAAGATCTGACCTCATTATACTGTTTGTTACTACTATTCAAGAGTATAGAGCAGTTTTTAAGATTCTCTCTTTATCTTTAACCTTTGCTATTTTAATTATGATATGTCTTGGTGTGGGGTTCTTTGGGCCCATCTTATTATGAATCTATGCACTTGCTGGACTTATGTGTCTTTTTCCATTACCATGTTAAGGGAGTTTTCCATTGTTATTTTTTCACATAGATTTTCAATTCCTTGCTTTCTTCTCCTTCTGGTACCCTGCATGCAGATGTTGTTATGCTTCATATTATCTGTAGAATCTAGAGAACAAGATAAATGTGCAAACAAAACAGGAACAGACTGTTAAATACGGAGAACAGACTGATGGTTGCCAGAAGGGAAGGGACTTGGGGGACTGGGTAAAAAGGTGAAGGGATTAAGAAATACAAATTGGTCACAGAGATGTAAAGTACAGCCTAAGGAATATAGTCAGTAATATTGTAATAACTATCATATATATGGTGCTAGAAATATCATGGGGAATACTTTGTAATGTATATGACTGTCTACCCACAATGCTGTATACCTAAAACCAATACAAAATAGTATTGAATGTAAAAAAAAAAAATGTATAGTATAACTTTCCATTTGTTCAAATAAATTTTTTTGTATTTTTTAACATCTTAAAGTTTTATTTTTATAGATATATTGCCCATTATATGTTAGGCTTATCTTCAGTACTTCAGCTATTTTGTTGCAGCTATCAAAGCTTTTTCTCTCCCATTATATCTTATAACTAGTTATCACTTGTGTTAACCAGACTTTAAAACAGGACTCCATATATTTTACTATGGTTCTTAAAGCACTGTGGTAGTTTTTGTAATATAACATCTATTCACATAAATAGAGATTCCATCTTACTCTATTTTGCTATAGCATTTGGCATAATGCTGTATCAGTACAGACATTTGTAAGTGACATATACAATGCTTTTGTACTTAGTTAATTTTCAGAATAAATTAAGATTTTATATTTAAAATATGGCTCTATCATAAAAATACCTGTCATTTTTTAAAAGTATCTATATTTAAATTGTTATGATATCACTGTTATTTATAAATAAAATATTTTATTGATGTATTGTTATGGATGCTTTGCTTAAGAGTAATCATAAATAAATATGAAAATAAAACTGTGTAAACTTCAAACTGACTTAAGATATTTGAGTCCTTTAATATCTTGGCCAAAACAACAAAACAACATCAGAAATTTTCATTTTCTTGTATAAATTATCAGCAACAAAGACTCATTTTATTTTGCATTTGCATAAAAATATAAATAATTGTATTATTAAGTGCCCTCAATCTGTTCTTTCTTGAGAACAGTAACCTTTTAAAGAAAGAATGTATTTTTAGTACTTATTTATATACAGTTTTTCACTCTGGAACTTATAATGCTGATTATGAAGCATCATAAGAATAAAAATTTTGAATAAAGGAGGATTTTTCCCCCTGAGGAAAAATATATGGTAATAACTGATTATAGAAATTTTAGTTGCAAATCACCATGTGACTTTATCACAATAAAAGCTCTAAGACTTCATTAGGTAGTGTTTCTTATCCTGTGAATCTGTTTATATTATTATTCTTTTTATACATATAATCAGTGTAATGTAATTCACATTTATTTGTTCATTGGTTTCTTATACTTGTTAGTCTTTTCTGACTAACTTGATTATAAACTCACTGGTAGAGTTATGTCTCTTTTTCTTCTCACTTCCACCTTCTCCATTTATCAGCTCTTAGTGCTTAGAATAGTCTAGAGCACATGATGACAAGAAATTAATATTTGTTTAAAAACTCTAGCTTTAATTCAAATAGTAAGTTAAGTTATTAATTAATTAATTTAAAAAGATAATCATCTGGGTTTCTTTAGTGTAAGTTTTTGGGAGGCAAATAAAAGAGTGGGTTATATGTTAGTAAGCTATTAAAGTCTTTAAGCTTTTTTCTCATTATTTTGACCTTCATAAAAAGTATCACATATTCACTTAGATTATTAATAATTATGAGAAAAAAAAAACTTCCAGAGATTCTCAGTAAAAAGTACCTCCACATTCATTGCTGGTATTATCCACTATGACCCTACAATAAGTTTGAATGTTCATCTTAAAACAACAATCTGGTTTCTGATCTAAAGAGAGGTATTTATTTTAGACCAGTGATCCCACTAAAAACAAATAAATAAAAATATGATAAGCACAATCAAGCAAGTAACTGTTTTATGAGTAAGGTAATAACAACTTCATACAACAAGATTTTAAAAAGCCAAGATTCTAGAGAAAGAAGAAATAGCTTAGAGTGAGCTCTACATTCTCTGTTCCTTTCCCCATTTGGTATTAATTCCTAAACTATAACAAGTGAAAAACTGAAAAGATAAGCAGAAAACATTCATTTATAAATTTCAGCATAGTTTTCAACTGTCTCGAATCAGATGAAGAAGAAAGAAAAATGAAGATTCACTGCCCATTAAGAAGGTAAATACCCCCCAGAATTCTAGTCAAGCACTAGAAAAGACTACACCTAGGAAAAAAAGCAGGTCTGTAGCAGCTGTTAGGCAGACTAAAATCCTTGACGGGATTAAGGACACCAGTGTTTATTCTAATGCTTATAGAAGTAAAGCAAATCCTCTCTAGAGGAAGATAGTATAATCTAGAACTTCAAACAAAGTCAGAACCAACTGAATGAAATTAAAGAGGAAAAATTAACAACAGAAACAAATTGATACACAATTTAGATATTTGAGATAGCAGAAATAGACTGAAATATAATAGTTTCATAAATCTCTGGTAAAATTCTTATCATCTGAATTATACCAGAAAACTGGAATTATTTTAACAAAAAAGATTTAATGCACATTCTGGTACTGAAAAATACACTAATTGGAATAAAAAATGTAGTAAATGGTTTAAACAGTGCAATAAGTGCAGGATTTGGGAACTGAAATATAAGTGAGTAGAAAATATCTAAATACCAGCATATAGAAAAATAATGGAAAATATAGAAAAGAGAACCAAAGCCACAAAATATACAAAGTCTAATGTATGTATAATTGCAATTCCATATTCAGAGAAGAGAGAATGGAGTATAAGCAATACTTGAAGAAATACTGGCTGAGAACCTCTAATAAAAATAATATCAGGCTACAGATTCAAGAAGCATTATGAACTCAAACAGAATAAAAAGAAAACAAAAAATAAAGAAGCATTAATAAATTACAAAAAGTCAAGCACAAAGAGCTTAAAGGTATCCAGAGAAAAGGCAATTCCCTAAAAGAAGGCAAAGATAAGACTGTTATTTAACATCACAAACAAAGATAACAGCCAGAGGAAATAAGCTGTTGTAAGAGGTAAAAGAAAAAAACTCTCAATCTAGACTTCAATACCCACCCAAGGTGTTCTTTTAGAAAAGTGAAATAAACACACCTTTATACAATCAAAAAAACTGAGAGAATTTATTGCCTTTTGAACAATATTAAAATACATGAAAGGCTTTTATGTACTTAGAAACAAATGATCTCAAATAGAATCACTGAAGTGCAAGAAGGAATATAAATAACTGAAAAATTTAAATATATTGATGAATTTGAATAGGTTATATGAAAATAATAATAATAATAGCTTGTGAAACAACTGTGTGTAGTAGAACTTGTTGATAGCCACTCTCAGAGTCCTTTGGATCACTTGTGTTTTCATGAAGATGCTGATAGTTGCCTGACACTAACAGACTTCCCACATCATGTACCCTTGTCTCTTTTCTGCCTTGAAGCTCTTCTCCGGCATCAGTAATACACAGCCTGCTTGGCTGTCCACAGGCCTGCCCAAAAGTTGAGGGAGGTAATGCTCTGGACCCCCAGGAGGTGTCAGATGAGTCAGTTCTTAATCTCTCCAACATCTTGTAAAAAAAAGATTCTGTGGTGCATTTCACAGAAGGCCCCTATATTAGTTTCTGAGGTTGTGGTAACATATTAGCACAAACATGGCTTAAAACAGGAGAGATTTATTTTCCTATTATTCTGGATACAATAAGTCTAAAAATCAAAGTGTTGGCAAAATTCTACTCCTTCCTAAGGTCCTAGTGGAGTATCCTGCATTGCCTCCTCCAGCTTCTGGTGTTGCATATCTCCTACTTCTGTATATACCTACACACAAATTTCTGTTCCTATGTTTATGTCTTTGCTTCTTTCACTTATGATCACACATGTCATTATATTTAGGGCCCATCCAGGTAATCCAGAATGATCTCATTTCAAGATGTTTTATTTTATTACATCTGCAAAAATGCTTTTTCCAAACTAAATTACAAGATTCAAAGCATTGGACATATCTTTGTTTTTCCCTCCGAAGGGCCCAAATTCACGTGTCTCGCATCACCTAATCCCAACTTCACCAAAAGTCTAGACCCATTACAGCTTCAGCTCTAATTTTATGATCTCATCTAAATATCATCAGCTCAAAAAATCCCAAATATTATTATCTAAATCACCTATGACTGTAATATGATTTATCCTAGTGAAAATTTATTTTATTTTATTTTGGGACTGTGAAACTAGAAAGTTTCTACTTTCATAACAGAATGGTGAGAGAAGCATTGGATTGATATCACCATTCTGAAAAGGAGGAACTGGAAGGAATAAAGGGGATGTCATCTGGTCGAAGCAAGTTTGAAAAAAACTCAGACAAAAAGTAGATTAACTTTCAAGGCTTCTTTGGTTCTATACTTTACTCTTTGGCCCACAGTGGCTCTGCTGTCCTTTATCAAAGCCTGACTCATTCTTCTGTTTTCTTGATTGGTAATAGTACATGTTTGCAGGTGAGTAGCTCTATAACTTCCTGCCTGTAGAAATTTAGAAAACTAACAATTTGTCTTATTTTTGCTTCTTTCTGTTCCACCTGACAGTGTTTCTGCTGTTATCACACTCTCAAATATTTTATGGATCTCCTGTTTGCATCATGAGAGTCTAAGGCAGTAAGTAAGATGCTCTGTAGATCTTTCTTATATAACTCTATATGTCAATCCCTGGGTTTTGCTGAGAGGGTTGAGTGGATCATGCCTAATCTCTTCAGCAAAGGATTGTCGAGTTTCACCATTGACCTTTCCAGAGCAGACTTTCTCAACTATGAATTTCCTAACTTTGGCATCCTTTGAAGTCTGGATAAAACAAGAACCTCCCAAGTCATCAAATGCTGATTCCATTTTGATTAGCAATTTATCTCTTTCCTTTTGCATTTTACTAGAAGCAGGCCATACCTTCAATATTATAGTTAAAAATCTTTTTAGCTAACTGTCCAGTTTCATTACTTATATGTGCTACTTTACACATAATAATAAAACAGCCAAGGTTTCCACTGCTGTGTAATAAAGATCACCTTCCCTTTAGTTCCCAACATGTTCATCATTTTCTGTTGAGTGCTCACCAAAAATGCCTTTAATGTCCATTGATATTCCCACTAAAATTCTCTTAAAAGGCAATTTTGGCTTTTTTTTTATCTTATTTCTCAAACTTTTTTCATTCTATGCCCTTTACTCAGTTCTATGCCCACTTACACATTTTTTTGGTATTTGTTAAAGCAGCACCCCATTTTCCAAATGAAGGTAAGTATTAGTTTTCTAGAGCTGCTATAACAGATTACCATAAGCTTGTTATGTTAAAACAATAGAAATTTAATCCCTCATAGTTCTAAAGAGTATAAATTCTAAATCAAGATTCAAGCATGGTCACGTTTTCTGTGAATACTAGAGGAGAATCCTACTTGCCTCTTCCAGCTTCTGGTGTCTTCAGATGTTCTTTGGTTTGTAACTACATAATATCAGTCTCTACCTCCAGTCTCTACTTCTTCTCCTCAATGTGTGATCCTTAAATTAATTATACCTACAAAGACCTATTATAGAGGCCACCATTCAATCCAGTCAAGTCCCTAACATGTTTAAGGCTCCCAAACTGTGACCTGATTTTTAAGATATACTTTATTGACTTTTCTCCCTTATTTAATTGATCACTTATTTTCTGATATCACTTTCCAAATAAACTATCAAACTTTAATTCTTATCTCAGTAGATGATTTTAAAAAATATTATGTGTATGTGGGGGGGGAGAGCTCATGGGGGAATGAAATTAAGGCACACATGAATAAATTACATGAATACAATGGTACAAAAATATGTGAGAGGGTAAATGGATTTGAAATAGTCAAAGATCTTTTATTGTCTGGAATGTTGTAAAAGTACTAATTTTTAATAAGTCAAGAATGAATGCTCTGATCTCTACAGTAATAACTAAAATGAAAAATAAGTGTATAACAATTAATATAGAAAAATATCAGAACAAAATATTTTTTATTTTCTTTTTTAAAAGAAGTCACATAAGAGAAAAAGGAACTAAGAAAAGATGAAAAACTAGAAACCAAGTGGGACAATGTAAATGTCAACTCAAATATTTCAGTAAACATATCAAATATAAGTATAATTAATACTCCAATTAAAAGATAGGTGCTGTGATAGTGGTTAAAAAATCTAAATCTATGTTGTTAGCAGAGATACACCTTAAGTGTAAGAACACAGAAAAACTGAAAGAGAAAGAATGGGAAAAAAATAAGCTAAAAGTATAGTTAAACTGATATAGCTTTACTAAATATAAGAAGTAAATGGTTAGGCTAGCATCATTGCTAAAGATTAACAGAGATATTTTCTAATGATAAAATATCGATCTATCAAGAACAATTTTAATTTCACAGACAGCTAATAAAAGTACTAAAAATAGTTTGTTCAATTTCTATTTTACCAAGCAAGGATATTTGGGAAGAAAATAAATTACCATCTTCTATTACCAACCATTTTATAAAAGGAAAAGATTTGTAGCATAAATAGAAAGAAAATGTTCTGAAAATAAAGAACAGCCCTTTGAAGAAATAAGATTTACAAAAAAAAAAAACAAAAAAAAAACCCACAAAAAATCCCCCCTCACTACATCGCTTATATTGTTCTTTTTACAGACTATAAAAACAAACCTTTAAAACTCATCAGTATTTTTAAAATTCTGCTATACTGTTACTCTTCTTCATCAAAAGATACTAGCTCATTAGACTATTTATATATTATAATAATATAAGAAATTTCATTCTAACTCTAGAGTAGGCACACAGTGCAATACAGAATCTAAATTTTCCAGGTTTATATATAAGTGTTATTTCTAAAATAAAATATTCTTATATTTCCCATCAGGGTATTTGAATTTTTTTACTTATTTTATCGTTTCATAACTGGTATTCTTTTTTTTTTTTTTTTTTTTTTTTTAAATAAATTTTTATTAATGGTAATGGGATGACATTAATAAATCAGGGTACATATATTCAAAGAAAACATGTCTAGGTTATTTTGTCATTAAATTATGTTGCATACCCCTCGCCCAAAGTCAGATTGTCCTTCGCCACCCTCTATCTAGTTCTCTGTGCCCCTCCCCCTCCCCCTAACTCTCCCCCTGTCCTCCCTCCCCCCACCCCTGGTAACCACCACACTCTTGTCCATGTCTCTTAGTCTCATTTTTATGTTCCACCAATGTATGGAATCATGTAGTTCTTGTTTTTTTCTGATTTACTTATTTCACTCCTTATAATGTTATCAAGATCCCACCATTTTGCTGTAAATGATCTGATGTCATCGTTTCTTATGGCTGAGTAGTATTCCATAGTGTATATGTGCCACATCTTCTTTATCCAGTCTTCTATTGAAGGGCTTTTTGGTTGTTTCCATGTCTTGGCCACTGTGAACAGTGCTGCAATGAACATGGGGCTACATGTGTCTTCACGTATCAATGTTTCTGAGTTTTGGGGGTATATACCCAGTAGAGGGATTGCTGGGTCATAAGGTAGTTCTATTTGCAGTTTTTTGAGGAACCACCATACTTTCCTCCATAATGGTTGTACTACCTTACAGTCCCACCAACAGTGAATGAGGGTTCCTTTTTCTCCACAGCCTCTCCAACATTTGCTATTACCCGTCTTGTTGATCATAGCTAATCTAACAGGTGTGAGGTGGTATCTCATTGTAGTTTTGATTTGCATTTCCCTAATAACTAATGAAGCTGAGCATTTTTTCATATATCTGTTGGCCATTTGTATCTCTTCCTGGGAGAAGTGTCTATTCATGTCTTCTTCCCATTTTTTTATTGGATTGTTTGTTTGTTTGTTGTTGAGTTTTATGAGTTCTTTGTAAATTTTGGAAATTAGGCCCTTATCTGAGCTGTTGTTTGAAAATATCATTTCCCATTTAGTTGGCTGTCTGTTTATTTTTATATCAGTTTCTCTTGCTGAGCAAAAACTTTTTATTCTGATGTAGTCCCATTCATTTATCAGGGTATTTGAATTTTTTTACTTATTTTATCGTTTCATAACTGGTATTCAATACAAGCAATTTTACTGATTCCTGGCTTTCAAGCATAAGCCCTACCTCATCACAGTTGAGTTTAGCCATTATTTTTTTATAGTCCTTTTCCTTCTTTTCTCAACACCAAAATATCAATGTTTTCCAAATACAGAGTTTGATATATTTCTTTCATAATCTTTATTTTTATAATTTATATATGTATGTATGTATAATTTAAAAGTTTTGTATTGTGTATCTGCATTTTCTTACATAAATGACATCACACTGTGATCATGCAATTTGAATTAATTGACCTAGCTCCTCTCTGAGGTACTTCTGGAGATAAATTTGTTTTCCCAGTTAAAGAGCTAGCTGTCTTACTAAGCAGTTACCTTAGGCATTACTTTGATAAGTCTAAAACTTCTGTTTTCAACCACCAAAACACACCATAAGGTTGATTTCAATGCTCTGTCTGAATAAAAAAAAAATGGGGTCTTAACTGAAAAGGGGGAATTTTCCAAGATGACATCTTTTTAAAAAGTATATAGCCTGCCTATCTAACTGTACTGTTTTAGCAGGAGTGCTGCCATCCATCTTAATCTCGAAAAAATGTTTTCATGATCACTCTGGTTACTTGTCATTCAACTGCCTAGCTTTAATAAATTTGCCTGAAAAATAAAGTGCTTCTTTCTGTGACTTGTGATATGGTTTTAAAATCCCTATAGTCTCATGAGTGGTGTTTAAATAATTCAAATTAAAATGTAAGCAATTAACAGAAGGAGACTTAACTTTGGGTAGGGAACACACAGTACAATATGCAGATGATGTATTATAGCATTGTACACCTGAAAGCTATATCACTTTATTAAACAATGTCACCCTAATACATACAATAAAAATTAAAATGTAAGCAATTAAGAACTAGATTAAATTATGTATCACCAGTTTCTTTTCTTTGAAGTTCCAAATTCACATTGTCTTTGAAATTGAGTATTAAATTGCCTCTGGTGGTGTTAAGCCTTTTCTTATCTTTTATAAATTTATATTGGCTTCAGTAAGTTTTAAAAAAATCACACTGAACCAAATTCATTTTCTGAGAAGTGTGAAAGCCTTGTTCTGAGTAGATAGGAAGCTTTCTTTTTCTATTCCTAAATAATGATTCTATTTCAGGGTAAGAAAGATGAGTAAATTACATTTATTGATCACCCCACTATGCTCAAGCATAGTAATAAAATATCAGCATAGCTTTGTTTTATTCAATTCTTTAAATATCCATATGAGGCAGTTATTTTCCCAGGTTTTAGAGATGAGAGAACTGAACTCAGAGAACAAAGTAATTTCCTTTAGAGCTTTCAAAACCTATTTTGATCTCAACATACTTTACATATATTGGAGGTTGAAGAATGAGGGGGATATGAAGCATGGGATCTCTTAGTGTCTTATTTTCTTAAAATCTTGTCTTAGTCCCTGTCACTTTTACATTATCCATCAATCTGTGCCCTCATTTCTTTGTGTCCTCTAAATTGTTGTCTCCAGTGAGTGTGTGAATGCTTTTTATTTGTACTAATGGGTTTAGACAGGATCAAATATTGCAGAACCCAAGAATAAAGGCATGACTGGCTCTTAGACTCTTCGAATGCTCAGGGTCTAACAAGAATAATCTTTGCCTTGGCAGTGAGCTCAGGATCCAGTTGAGATAAAGTGAATGATGAGGGTAGGCCACCATAGTTCTTTCTTGCTTATATGTCCAATGGCTTTTTTAATCTTTCATGTCTGAATGCCAGTATTCTGGGCACTCTAGATACTGAATTAAGTTATAGTTTCTATCCTCACCTATTACTCTTTCAGATCAAATAACTCCACCAAATTTTATAATAGAGTTTATATTAATATTATGTCAAAAAAAATCATATAACAAATATTTTAACTCCAAAAGTCTTATAACACTTCGCAATGTATATCTTGGTGGGAACAGCTAAGACTTTTTCCTTGCATCGAGTTTTCATTTTTAAAAAGATATTGTTTATCTTTTATATTGCTATTCTATTACTGTTCCAATATTTTGTCCACATTCTAGCAAATAATAATATTTTGATTACCTGTAGGTTTTAAAAATTGTATATTTCCTCCCATTGCAATCTCACATCCCATAACAGTCCACTGAAGTGACCCACCTACATTTATTGTGCACTTACAGGGAATCCAATATACACCCATGAGAAATTCCAAAGGACATTTTACATATGCTGGGGGAGAGTAGAAAATGACACATGTCCTGCTTCTATTATATATTTCACATCTATATTTTTACTTCTTTCTTTGTTCTTAGAAATTGTACTATGCAGATGACCATAGCCATACCTGAGTCAGACTCCTACAAGCGATGTCATCTTTTCTGTGGTGCCTCAGTGACCCTCCACCCTCCCACTGGCTTTGGTTTTATATGTTATGTGTGTTAAACATGGGGTTTCTAAGCCAATTCTCTGTTCCTTTAAGGGCCTACATTTGTGTACTGCTTATTCTGAATGTGTTTATTATCACAGAGCACTCAAAAAGAAAGAAGGAAAATCTTGTCTTTGGCACAGAAAATTAATTCAAGGAGCTTGGAGCTGCAGAGCTGGTTCCAGAGGGCGCTTTCAGACTTGTGAGGCTCTTTGCTGTCCTGCACCCAAAGGAGAGTGTCTACCGCTCTGGGACAGGACAGATCAGCCTCCTGATGGGACTAAATATTGTCACTTCACTGTTGAGTGTGATTCTAGTTCTCTCCCTTGTGGTGTCATTAAAGAGAGTGTTTGATAACACTGAAGAAGATTGAGTTACAGTGCTGGGATTATTTTATAATCCAACCATACAGTGACTCAATTTTTTACTTAACCACAAATAAACTTGGTAAAGCACTCTCCTCTTTCTAAAACAACAACAACAGGACAAAATCAGGAGACTCTGACATTTGGAAGAGTTGCTTTGTTTTAGGGCTATTTTATCTCTTCTTTTTGACTTCTTTTTATTTATTTTTTTAGGAGATTCACTATTATCTCAATTTCTTACCTTGACATGTGGATATATAAAGTGATTCTGAGATGAAGCTTCCCAAAAGATCCCAGGTTTCAGAATAATGCTGCTAGATTTGATTTTTGCAAACATTTAATTATGTCAGATATTTATATTTTAAAACTCTGCTGAACTCATTTTGTATTTAACCTCCCCCCCCCCTTTCTTTTTCTTTTTCTTGTTTTCTCTCCTTTTTTCTTTCCTTACCCTTCTAACCTCATACACACATTCTTTCTTTCAGGAGCTGGGACATTCAGTTCTATTGACTTTTGGTATTTTCATTATTCATTTGGTTTCTGTATGTTTCCAAGTACAAGTACTTTCACTTTTTTAAAAATTGAGAAAAAAACAATGTTGTCAGTATCAATAAATCTGCATCCAGACAGTCACTTTCTATCAAGGTTTCAAAAGTGTTTCATGCTTTTCCGATCTCCTGTCTGTGCAAATCAACACTGATGCCTCACACACGCAGGCCATGTGATGCCAACTTCGAAACCAGCTCTGTGCTGCATTCCATTTTGGGAACAAGAACCTGGACTATTTATTTATAACTGTATAAAGTCCTGTTGTTAAGCTGTCTTGAGCCTGATGGGGAGAGGCTGAACAGAATGATGTTTGTATTCTGAGGGAAAAGGGAAAGCAATTTTATTTTCTACAATAAATTAAGCAGCTTAACTTGACCCTCCACCAGTAATATGATAACCAATTAATACATTAATGGACAGGGATTATGCTTTCTGGTTTTAGAAAATAGAAAGAAGTCAATTCCACTTAAATAATCTTCGGGATATTTTTTCTTCTTTCTGTGTAGCCAAAATCAAGTATTTACAGAACGAGAATTATAAAAGACTGAGAAACCAAAGTGGTTAAAGTGTGTAATATTTCTGTAACCTTTAGACAGGAAATCTCAAAAGTATTAATTGCCTAACATAACAGTTAAGTGAAATGATAAAAAAGAAATAGTGATTATTCTATTTTCTGTACATTTCATTTCTCCCACTTCAAATCTTAGTAGCATTTTATTTATTTTTTTTAAAGCTGACCCATATGGCATCCCTTATTTTATCTACACAACAAGGCCATTCATTCAAAGAACAGATGACACATGTAGTTGCTCCTCGAGTCTTAAGGACATTTTTAGTCTAAATCACATATTATTGCTATGTAATAATATGTAATTTACCAGATCCCAGTTTTTAGAACACTTTAAAATCAAAGAGAAAGCTACACCTATTTAGCAACTCATGTATACAGATATAATAATGATAATCTTACTCCTTAATAGTGATTATTGAGTTGCAATTTATTTTCTCCATTCACATTGAAAGTGGTTTGGCATGACCAGGAGTGAACTAAGAATTGCCCTTGCGTAAAATAGGAAATAAAATAAAATTGCTCCTTGAGCGTAAAGCCACTATGTATATATCTAGCACCCAAATATTTGGCGATAGAAAGTGAGTCAATAAACCTGGAGACAATGGACATGATTAAGTATGATTAAGTATGATTTTTTTCTTTAATTCTTACAAATGTGGGCCCTGATGAAGACTGGCTTCTATTGAGTCCCACTGATTTAATTTGGCCATACTGTAATTTACTGGGCTGGAGGAGAAACAGTAATTCAGGGAGGCCATCATCAGCTCATTAGAAACACAGTGAGAACTCTAATGGTGCACAACCCACAGCTTCTTGCATCCATTTACTGTGATCCCCACTTGCTGTGCTTGCTGCTTACCATGCCATGCTGCTGATAGTATGGTCGTTTGCAAATACCCCCAGAAAATAAGAGGTATTTGAAAAACAAGATTGAAGTCACTAAGAAACATATAAATCCTGTATTTCAGGGGCGTGCCACACACTGTTAGGATAAAAAAAACTTCTCATGTACTGTTAATCGAAGTAAGATTGTTTAGCTGTTAAATACTGTATAGTACAACTAATCAAAAGCTCAAACATCCTGCACAATGAAACAGGAATAATTACTCTCCCTCAGCTTCTATTTCTTCTTGCCCCAGCCTTCCCTGGACTAATAAAAGGTTTAATTTTAAATTGCATGAAGGAAATGTCAGCATTACAAAGAAATATAACGTTCAGCTGTTTTGCTCGCTGTTGGGCAAATGAGTTTGTAAAATCTGTATTTTCTGGTTTTGCTCAGTTTTATTGTTAAAAATGGCACTGCCCATGTGAGTGGCTGTCACCCTGGTGATACGACTAATTATCTTTCTGCTTAAAAAAGGGCTTGGTTATGCTAATGTGTGCTGGAGGAGGGCTTTCACACCAAAAATTTTTAAAAGGTGGAGCTAGGAGGCCATTTCTGAGAGAAGAGATCACTTGTTGCAGGGAGAGTGGCCACGTGGTTGTAGAGAAGGCAGGCAGCCAAGATGGAGGCGTGCAGAGGAGACTGACTGAGACTAGTGGGCCTTTGATTCTAGGAAAACACCGGAAAAATTCTCCTGGTTGTGGAACAGGAGACATGTGAGTGAGTTTTGGTGCCCATGTGTATTTTCTCACCCACTGGTTGTGAGCAGGAATAAGGGATGGCCCACCAGTTTTGGCTCCATTGTTTCATTACCATCTGTCCGAATCTAATGCAAACCTGCATGTCCAGATGGCTGTGATGGTGGCCGCAGCTACTGGCTTTACACTCACCATCAGGTAAAACACAACATGAATTAGGCTTTAATAGGTTTAAGCTAAGTGAAGCCTACACAAACCTGGACTGCCCCTGCACCCTCACCCACCTTGCACTTATTGTCTCTTTACCCCTAATTGATATGACCACATACAAACAAAAAGCCTGGATTCCAACATCTTCTCCTTTGAGACGAGAATGTTCTGATTCCGTGTCAGAGTGCTGGTTATGAGTTGTATATGTCTCTTCTTAGGATATCAGTAACTCACAGTGGGTGATTCAGTTCAAATGCGGGGGCCTTTATTCTGATGCTTCACAGGAAGAATGGGGGAAGGGAAAAGAAACAGAGAGCACTTAAAGGCGTTCTGCATTCAAATGTGCTGGGGGGGGTCACTTTCACTATCTTCAAAAGAACTAAGATAAATTTTCAATCCAAAACTTGTTTTTGAAGTTTCAGTTTGCTTAGAAGAAAGTACTAATATATAAATATATGGAGAAGGACAATTCTACTAAAATCTTCTGAATTTAGTAGATCTTTGCAACATAAGTTGACTCAGATTTCAAACAGAAACTGCCAAAAGGGAAAAAAATTAAGAAAGTATGTGCTTTAATTAGTTAATATTTATCGTTCTAAACAATCAAAATACCACAAGAATTTGGAGAGAGTGAATTATCTTTGTTTATTGTTTTGTCTATCTACAAAACTATATGAATTACTCGATTCCTGTCTTCGAATGCGATAAATAACATATCTTAAAGAATTATAACCTACTTTTTAACGAAGTCATACACAGTACTATGAATGAAGTACTTGGAGAACAACCCTACCCTGTAATGTGAACAGCCTGAACTGGACGAGTCACTGTGCTCTCCAGGCCACTAAAATCACGGTGGTCACTCAGCCTGGCTGGTTGTGAGAATGAGAAAAGGCACTCCTGGCACAATCCCAGACACACAGTTAGTACCTGTGGCTCTCTATTCATCAAAATAGCAAACTGGATAGTACATGCCTTATATTATGTCATATATCTTCTCTTTTCCAGCTATTTACCCAACTGCCAGCAGAATTATTTTTTCTAAACCACAATTCTGTTAATGTGACTTTCCTACTCAAAGTCATTTGCTTACAGCCACAGTTTTCAAATATTTTTGATAGAAAATTCCTTAAAAACTCTAGAAATAAAATGAGCAAAAAGCACTGTGTTAGTAGTATAAATGTTATAAATTCAACTTTGTAATATATGCTTGCTATAAGGCAAGAACACAGAAATAGTGAGATTATTTTAAAGAATATTAACAATTTAATGTATTTTGTAATAATATTTTATTGGCATCTATAAATGATAGTGAAGTCTGGTATCAGTCTCAACGTGGAAAGAATTTGACTTCTGGTTGTACAGAATAAAATAACTATTGATTCAACACTATAAGTAGTTGTGAATAATAATGTCTTTTTATATAGGTAGCAGTTTATAATCTTATGGTATAAGTAAATTAACTGACCTGGAAACTTGAAAGGAAAAGTGGTAAGTTTTGTTTATTTTTTAACTGCTTATATTTCTTCTGAATTTTGGTGGGAGTTAGCAATGAATCTCTTAGATATTTTTAAGCTTGGTTTGAAGCAGATAAAACTTTTATAGTTTGCAAACACATTATTAAAATTTATTTTCATTTACATTTTTGTGGGCTCTTGACTTACTCCTGCTTCATATATATTATATTTTTATTACTTCTGACATTTTCCTTTGGGTGAAATACTTTGACGACCCCCTCCCTTTGCCCCTCACCTCCTTCTTTTCCCCTTCACTCCTCAAACCCCTGCAAAATAAAGACATAAAGAAATGAAAACAATTGTAACGAGTGGTGTTTTTCTGGAATGAGACATATCTGAATGTGGCCATGTTTCTTCTTTATATATTTATAAATGCTTTGCTAGTTACAGAATTCTAAGGACACTGTTTCTTTCCTCAAAATCTGTCTTCTGAATTCCAGTGTTGCATGAGAAATCTGATGGCAATCTATTAGTTAGACTTCCTTTTTTAGTCCTCTCTTTCTCTCTCATGACACTTATACTATTTTTTTTTCTTTGTCTTGGGAGTTCAGAATTCTGCTGTTTCATGCTGCAGTCTGCATCTGTCTTTTTTTTTGCCATAATTTTAACTGTCCTTTGGTGACTTCTTGTATGTGAAAATTCAAATTTAGCCAGAGAGAGCACTTTCAGGTTGCTCTCTGTGTTCTTTTGCTATGCTCCATTCTTTAGAGATATTTTCTTTTTCTTTCTTTTTTTAATTTTTAATTATTTTTTTATGCTTTAGCACCTTCTCACTTTCTGGTATTTCAAGATGTCTCAGACTCATCATCTATATTGGTTGCCCCAGTTCTAGAATCAGCCATTTCTCCAAAGAATGTTGGTTTCTTTAGTTGAAGAATAGTGTTTAGAACCAAGATCTGGGCACTGTTTGTGCATATCACTAAGAGAGTAAGATTGTTTCAAGTTTTTTTGGAGTGAATAGAGCTATGAAATGTATATAAACAATATACATGCCAACACCCCTAGTTATTTCTGTAACCATCCACCTGCATCTGTAATAAACTAAACATGAACTCATATTAATGTCTCTGATTCAAATGCAGTACCACATGGTTTGGTCTGGCATTTCTCCCTGCCTTTTCTGTAAGCATCCTTCCCAACAGTGAGAAATCCATCTCTTTTGACCCACTATCTATTTATTTGCTATTTAGTCTGATATAGTTATGCAGCAGTTTCAGAATTTTGAACCCATACCCCAGAAAATAATTTCTCATTTTCATTGCAATTATTTTAAACAAAAAAACTGTTTTCAAATATCCTTTCAGAACAACTTTACTGTAAGAATGTTACAGTATTTAGGCTTACTAATAATAATTTGCTTTAACTAATGAAAGAGTATTTCAGTTACAGAAACTAAAGGGTGATTAGCTTTAGTTTCCATTGAAATTTTAATATTAGCACTAACCTAAGACAATTAATATTAGAGTGATAAAAATGCTACAAATCACTACAATTATCACAAATAATTGAAAAATCTACAATTTAAACACCATGCTTTAAAAAAATGGACAGTTTGTGTGGCCTTAACCAATGCTTTTTTGAAAGATAATATTTTCTTAATTATTACTATTACCTATAAGGCACATTTAGGAAACAACAGTTTTGTTTTGCTTTTTTCCAATTCTGTTGTTTTCCCATCATATCACCTATGATATGTACTGGGCAGTGAGTTGAATTGAAGCTGATCATAGGGGTGCTGGGGTAGCCTTTTGGTGTTATTGATTGAATGTTTGTGCCCTCCAAAGTTGTATGTTTAAGCCCAAATCCCCAGTTTAATAGTATTCTGAGGTGGGCCTTTGAGGGACAATCAGGTTTAGATTAGGGTATGAGGGTGAGGTCATCATAATGAGATTACTGCCCTTAGAAGAACAGGAAGAAAGAGAGGGAGAAAAATGCTATTTGGGCATGCAACCAGAGGGTGGTTATCTGCAATCCAGGAAGTGCATCTGCTGCCACCTTGATCTTGTGAGTCATAAATGCCTACTGTTTAAGCCTCCCAGTCTTTTGTTATAGCAGCCTGAACTGACTGAGACAGTTGATAATTAATAAAATCTTGCTAGTTTGGTCATTTATAAAAATTTTTGGAATTAACAGCTGTTTTATATCACTCAATCTTTAAAACATATTTTCTTTACATTAAAATACCATTATATGTCATATTTTCCTTTGGAAATCAAGATATTTAAAGTATAACATGTTATTAATCTTCAACAGGCTAGATCTGGGGAATTCTGAGTGCAGTCTCAAGTTATGGTTTCTTCTACAGGACTATAGGTGTCAAACATCCCACAAAATAATAAGCCGATGAGAAAAACATTGCAATAAATAAGAACAATATATATATTTTCTCTTGAATGAATCATCAGATTGCACTTTTTAGGAGCTAATATGACACTTTTGCAATGTCAGAAAAAGAAAGTTTAATAAGCCCATTCCTGATAACGCAGTTTTTCCAGCACATGTGATATATTAAAGTATTTAATATTATCACATTTAAACATAAACCATGTTTTTAGATAGCAGTAAAATATTTATTTTTAAGAACAGAAGCTTATAGATTTATTGTCATGTACACTATGTTATATTACCTAATGACATTATTACTTAACAAGAGCCATAAAAAATCTTTTCCAAAATTTACTGTGTAAAACATGGTGGTAAATGGGATATTTTATTGCAGTTGAAGATAAATATTAAGAACAAATAAATGAGGTCACAGTATTTTTGTCTGTGAATGACTTGTGTAAGTGTATAACAAGTTGATTTTATTTTGTGTTGTCACTGTGGCCAACACTAGTTGAATCAAGTGACAGCAAAGTTTTATTTTATTTTTTTTGAAATAGTCCATCTTATAAGATAGTTCTTCAATTATTTTACATTTCCAATTTTTAGGCAAAAATGCACATCTAATTTGAAGGATAATTATTTTACTTTACAAAACATACAAAAGTATAACATTTATAAACACAAAATTTGTACAAAGTAAGGGCACATATTGACATAAATTCTAAAAGTAACTTTAACAAATCTTAGCATTTCCTGATGTTAATTGAGTAAATATGCTTGGGACAGAATGTTTTAAAGATGGTCAGTACAGCAGTATAAACTTTCTAATCAATGATTCTTTTTTTATTAAAAGTTACAAAAATTGAACAGGAAGAGTTAAATCTATACCTGACTGTGACATAACTTGATTGTAGCTATCAGGGGGTTATATTTCTTAATATCAGTATATTATTTTTGTTTATGTAACTTTTGGTCACTGATTTAAAAAACTGTTTAAAATGCAATTTAAATTATATTAAAATACCATTTTAAATGGTATTTTGGGGGATTTAAAATACCTCCACAGAACTCCATGAATTCATGATACATATTCTGAAAACTACTTGTAAGATTATACACATATTCCCACTTTCAAACCAGTTCCCACTCTGACCCCTGTTTCTCACTTGGCTCATCTCCTGAGATCTCACCTTGCAAATATAGCCCTTTCTAGCCATGGAATTATCTTGGACCCTTCATACTCTTTTTCTCTTGTATAGATTTGTTTCTCTTCTTCCATATACTGGAAATAAATCTTTCTTCTCTGTGATTCATAGTAAACATTTATGCTTATTTATTAAATTTATATTATTTTAGCTTGACCTTTGCTCTTTGGGGAAGCCTCTGAATTCTCCTCCAGTATCAGGCAGGATTACACTTTGCTCATTCAGGACTAATGCACCCCACTCCACTGCTCAACTGGTGCACATATAATGCTTTTACGCCTGTTAGGAGTTGCAAAACGATACCTCTTCTGAGAGAATTAATTACAAGAAGGCAGCTCTTCTTTCTGGCTGAGAATGCTGTCCAACCTGGGCTGGATGGCAGCTCGCCTTCACCGGACACAAGGACCACAAGGTCGCGTGTGCAGGGCTCACCGTGTCAACCACGCTCAGAGGCCCTGTTCAGCCTTTACCAGCGATGTGAAATTGTTTGTGACGATGCCATTACCTCACTTGGAGTTAGGTTTCAACATAATTTAAATCTGTTAATTAGATAATTAGAGATATTGTTTTGATATATTATGAAAAACAAATCTAAAAATTATAAGGTGAAGATAGGTTAAAAAAACATTCATTGAGTACTCTCAGTGTACCTGGCACTGAGCTACACACCCAAATCTCAAGTTGACAAGAGTAAATCAAATCTCAAGCATTTATTTCCTAGCAAAAAACCAATTTTTAAAAGGAACTATTTCTCTTACCTTTAATAATTTTGTAATTTAAGTAAAGTGTTATAAGTAAAAACATGTCAATCCAAAATGTTTTATAAAACATGTTAGTTAATTCTATATTTTTAATAATTTAACAATTATTATTTTTATTATTTATAAATAATAATAGCAATATTAACAAAAATAAAAATATATATGCCTAACAGGAAAATAAGAAATGATTCAACGTCATGTTTGCATTAGAGGTGATAAATTTAAGTCTAACCTTTTTTGTTCTTTAGAGAGAGTCAGGGAGAGAGAGAAACAAGAACATTGAGCTGCTCCTGTGTGTACCCTGACCAGGGATTGAACCAGCAACCTCTGTGCTTTCTGACAATGCTCCAATCAACAGAACTATCCAGCCAGAGCTCATATTTCTTTTTTAAGTCTAATCATTTTATTTACTTTTAAAGACCTTGGTTCTTTAGATCAAATTAAGAACTCTAGTTTGGATTTTCTTATATGTGATTTTTTTTTATTCCCAAATGATCAATGTGCTGTATAGACTTAAGTTCTTTATGCCTCCACTTACCTTAAAAGTGCAAAGGAAATACTAACTCTTATATCTCTTTCATCAATATAATAAGCTAAATATTTTTTATTTTCTTGTATTTTCAGGTTGAAAGTGACAGAAAGTACTTTAAAAATGAATTTTAACAAAAGTGATAATCAGTTTCTACATGTCTAATAATATTGAGAGGTCCTTTTCCTATGTATTTATAATTTGTATATTCCCATAGTTGCCATAGTTTTCTAATACAATGAACAAAAAATAGGGCTTAACTATATTTAGTTTTCTAAGTTCTGGTTACTACATAAACTCAGCACTAGATAAAGAGAGTACACTGAATTCTGAAATGTTAATGATCAATACAAAAATATTTATTTATTTTGTATGTTTAGAACACCATGTAAATTATTTAGTAATTTCATTGCTTCAATGAGTATTTTATAATATCCCATTTTATTTCTTATTTACAAATTCAGACCCAACATAACAAATTCAGGCTGTGTTCCTAATAGTCCTTATTGTGAACTCTATAAGCAACATATTTCAACACATTTTTCACACAAGAACTGAATTGTAAGCATGTAAAATTTTTGTGAACTGGGCTGTAAAATATCAGAAACAATACACTCTATTCATGTTGACAGCTGATATCTGATCTGAAAATAGTGTATTTTCCTTCAAATGTCAGTATCCTGTCACTTTGCATTGCATTGATATAAACAACTATACAAGAGGAAAAATTACTGTGAAAAATAGTGTTTCATAAATGCAATAACTAGAAAACAACCCAGCAAACAAAAATAAAAGCTATTTCTATGTTTATAATATCTGAAATTCTTTCTTACTGCATGAATGTAACAATGTTGTAAATGTTTATAAAATGGTGTATTAGTCTTCTATTGCTGCTCTAACAAATCATCACAAATTTAGTGGTTTAGAAGAATCCAAGTTAGTCTGGAGGTCAGAAGATCAAAATGGGTCTCATTGGGCTAACGTTACAGTGCTCTGGAAGGGCTGTGTTTCTTTGTAAAGGTTCTAGGAGAGTGTGTTATAATAAAAAATATTTAGTCTTGTCCCTAGTTCCTAGCACAGAACTCCTAAAACACTCAGAACCTCTGGAGTGATAGAATTATCTTTGGTCTGCTAATAAAATGGCTCTTGGTTGAAGTGTTCCTTAATAGCTTTAGGATGAAGATTAGCTATCAGAAAGACTGAGTCATGAAGAGAAGGCTGGGACTTTCAGCCCCACCTTACCCCGGACCTCCAGGGAGGAAAGAAGGGGGAGATTGAGTTCAATGACCACTGGCCAATGATTTAATCAATCATACCTGCATAATAAAACCCCCACGAAAAACCCTAAACAATGGAGTTTGGAGAGTTTCCAGGTTGTGAACACATCAATGTCTTGGAAAGTGGCACTCCTAGACAGGGCATGGAAGCTTTGCCTACCCCCTATGTCACGCCTGCCTTATGCATTTCTTCCATTTGGCTGTTCTTGAGTTTTATCCTCTAAAATATACCAGTATTAATAAAATGTTATCCTGAGTTTTGTGAGTCATTCCAGCAAATTATAGCAAATGAATAGGAGTTATGGGAACCCCTGAATTTATAGCAAACCAGGCAGAAATGTAGACAGCCTGGTCAATGCACTTGCAACTGGCATCTGAAGTAGGAGTAGTCACTTAGAGATGAGTCCTTGTGAGGTCTGTGCTAACTCTGGGAGTTGGTGTCAGAATTAAATTGGAATGTTGGATACCCAGTTAGTGTTGAAGAATTGGAGAACTGGTGTTAGAGAATACACCATGTATTTGATGTTGGGGAACAAAACTCTCAATCATAATCCATTTTCTTATCTTTTCCAGCCTCTTAGAGCCTCATGCTTTTCTTGACTAACAGTTCCTTCCATTTTCAAAACAAGTGATGGCTGGTTTAGTCTTCTTCATATCATATCACTCTGACACTGATTCTTCTGTCACCTCTTGCACATTTAAAAGATCCTTGTGATTACCTTGGAGTCACTGGAAAATGCACCCTAATTTTCTCATCCTAAAGTCAGCTGGTCAGCAACCATCATTCCATCTGCAACCTTAATTTCCTCTTGCCATGTAATGTAACACATTCACAATTTAGGGAATTAGGATGTGGACATCTTTGGGGAACCACCATGTTATCTACCACAAACGGTGATAGCAGAAAGTATACTGTTCACAAAAATCAGGGGGTATTTCAAAATGAATATGAAGCTACAAAATACCCCTTAATTTTTGTGAGCAGTGTATATATTCTCACAGGAGAAATCACTTGGTAACCTAAACATTTAGTGTATTATATAAATTCTATGAAGATGTACAAATTTTTTTGTGAAACATAAATTTTGAACTATCAAATAAAAACCTGTATATGTAATAGAGAAAGAACATTGGCCAGATCCTCAGAAGACATGGCTCCTAGTGCTTGTTCTTCTCTGACCTGCAGTCCTTGGGTAAAACATGTCAATATTCTGAGTTTCCTCATCAATAGGAACATAGTAGCAATCATAATTCAGAGTTGTTGAGAGAACAAAATGAAATAACGTATGCAAAAATATACTGGAAATAAGGCAGTGCTAGTCATATACTGTGTTATATAAATATGCTATTAGAAAACTTGTTAACCTAGATTATTGTTTATTATAACACCCTTTGCTATAATGCTGTTTTAACTGCAAGACCAATAAAAGTGGAAACATATTTTTCAAAACGATTTTCCCTATAACTTTAATCTATCCACTGCCCCTTATTTACCCTCCATACTCTATCAACCTTCCTGACTCAAACACGTTTGAGAAAAACATAACCAAAAGGCAATAAATTTCTGGAAATCAGCATAGTTATAAAAATAAGGCAAATTTTATGAACCACTATTTTTATTTTTCCAATTAGGTGAAAAGAATGGAGAGAACTTAATAAGAGTTCTTAGGAATTTAAAACCTTATAACACAAAGATTGGTGACAGAATAAGAAGCTTAAGGACAAGAGATTTAGCTTAGGCCTCAAAAAGAACTTTCAAAAATGAAAGTCAATACGGGTGAAATGAGATGCTAAAAGAAGTTTTATATTTTCCTGTTTTAGAGATTTTTTTAAAGAAAGAAACTAAAAGTATTCTTACACTAATCTGTAAAGGACTTAGGTAACTCTGACTTCATTTTAAAGGTAATAAAAATGGATGGTTGTGTAATTAACATTTAGTGCCAAAATGTATTTGTTCTTCAGAATGATTTTGCCTATTCATGAAATTTTCTTTTATAAAATAAACTTTAGGACCTGGAAAGCCCTCTTATAATTTCAGCTAATATTACTTCAAATTTAAAGATTATGTGTCAGACAAGCAAATGCTTTCTGTATTGTCTATTTTAATCCATTAACATGGCACACTCTTTGCTTATTTGGGTTCTTGTTAATGTCTTTCAGTAACATTTTCTATTTTGCTCTCTAAGCTCTTGAAAAACTTCAGGTTTTTTTTTCCCTTCAAAAACATACCTTTTTTTTTTTTTTTTTTTTGTAATTTTCTTTAGTGAGAAGCAGGAAGGAAGAGACAGACTCCCACATGTGCCTGACTGGGATCCACCCAGCAAGTCCACTAGGGGGAGATGGTCTGTGCATCTAGGGCCTTTGCTCCATTGCAACTGGAGCCACTTTAGTGCCTGAGGTGAGGCCATGATGTCATCCTTAGCACCTAGGCCAACTTGCACCAGTGGAACCTTGGCTGTGGGAGGGAAAGAGAGAGGTAGAAAGGAAAGGAGTAAGGGTGGATAAGGGTGGGAAAGCAGATGGTCACTTTCATGTGTGCCCTGATTGGGAATTGAACTGGGGACATTCACATGACAGACTGATGCTCTACCATTGAGACAACCAGCCACAGCCTCAAAAACATACTTTTTAAAATGGTATTGTAAATATTTTGCTTCTTTTTTTTTCACAAAAAAATACACAATAAAACATATCAATACACATGAAGATAGGAAAATAAGATAAGTAAATAAAATGAACACAAAGATCAAGAAATAGTATATTGCTGACACTCCAGAAAATGTTCTCAAATCCTGCTTCAAAATAACTCCTGCTAAATTTAAAATAAACCCCTTAATGTCTGAGAGATTGCTACCACCTTAACTTTTGTGATAATTATTTTGTAGGCTTTTTTATAGTTTTACTGTATAATCATGTGTCTGTAACAGTATAATTTAGATTTCACTGCTTTTGAATTTTATATTAATAATATAGTCTTTTTGACTTCTTGTTTCTTTGCTCAAAATTATGTTATGTGGATATATTACAATTTATTATTCTTTCTTTCTTTTTAATTTTATTGTATCGAGTTTTGTTGACAATGATGTAATGGACTTTTGTGTGTATGAGTTCTGGAGCACATGTGTCAGTCTCCCTGGGAACTATATCTAGAAGTGGATATTCTGGGTTATATATTTGTATATTTTTTTTAATTTCATTAGGTTGCACACACTGTTCTAAAATGTGATACCAATGTACATTTCCATAGCAGAGTAGGAGAGCTTGCACCTGTCTTTACCAACAGGTGATATTCCCAGCCATTTCAATTCTAGCTTGATAAGTATATATAAGTGTATATAATTTTACACAATTTCATTGTGATTAATTTGCAATTATATGAGCAATAACATTGAGTCACTTTTTATATCCTTACCGGCCACTGCATTTTATGTTTCTGAAGGCCTTCTTCATTTTTTAAAATTGTTTTGTCATTTTTTTTTAACTTGAGGAAGTTTTATATATTGATTCTAATTCTTTAAGTATTTCCTATTTTGTAGCTCATTTTTGTACTGTTCTTTTGCTACCTTTTAATTAAAAGAAAATGCCATACATAGATTTATCAATGTTTTCCTTTATTGCTATTGCCATTTCTGTCATGTTTATGACATCATTCACTGCTTTGAGATCTTCAATATATACTTCTATGATATCTTTTTAAAGCTTTATATTTTTTCTTTTCACAATTAAACCTCAATCCACCTGGTTTATTATTTTTTGTGTGTGAACATGAAACCGATATTATTTTATTCCAAATACTACTCAATTGCTCAGTATCACAGATTGGAATATCTATATTCTCCATTGATCCACCCTGTTCTCTGTTATATATCAGAGCTCCACATGTGTGTGGGTCTGTGTCTTGGTTCTCTATTATGTTCTCATGCTGCCTCTATTCCTGCTGCAATTCTACAATCTCCAAACGATTATAGCTTTATAGTATGTCAGGATATCTTGAGACTAATTCTATCTAACTTAATTTTTATTTTCTTCAAAAAATATTTGCATTATTATTTTTTATATTGATTTAAATATTACTTTGTCAAATTTCACAAGAAAAAATAGAAATGATGGCATTGATTACACAAATTTGAGAAACATTTGCGATTTAGATAATATTTTAGTGTTACATGCACAAATATGGCATCTCTCCCTTTATTTGTCTTTTAAAGTGTTTCTTAATGCAGTTTTATGTATTTTAATAGAGTTCATATTTTGTTAGATTTTTTCCATTATAATTTATGGTTAATGCTACTGTTAATGGTTCAGCTTTTGTTTTACTTTATAAATATAAGATGCGGTGTAAAGCAGTGGTTTTGAATGTTTTTCACCTGGAGACCAGTGAAAAAAGAGTTATTTCAGGGAATGTTAAAACAGAAATAAAAATCACTATTAGTATCTTATGCATTATCTTTAAATTAAAATGCTATAAAAAGAATATTTTTTTAAAACAAACAAACAGTAAATTATATATTTTTAAATAGGCTACAACTGATATTTTTAGAAAGCAATATTTAATTCAACTACAGCTAGTTTGAAATCCGCTGTTGTTTCTTTACAAGGATATTTGATAATCAAGTCTGAAGTTTTGTTTCTGAGAAATGAAGCACTGCCTTAACATCCATTCAGTTTCTCTGCATGGTTTTTATTAGTGATAGGGCTGAAAAAGACTTCTCATACATGTACATAGAAAATATGATTAAAATGTAATATCTTTATAACTAAGAAATGGATAGTCTTCTTCCACTGATATCCAAAACAATGACAATGATTGCATTATGTTGGGGCACCAGAGTGACATCAGATAAAAAATATATCAGTTTTTCTTTTTCACAGTGATTGTTGTATTGGGCAGGAGTTGTATCTTCGATGAATGGGTTATTGATCCAGAAGTTACCTTTATGGGGATCCTCATTTTCAGGGTAATAATGGTCAAAGTTTTGAATTCCTGTTCTTAAATATTGACATTATATTAAATATGAATTTCTGGTTGATATTTACAGCAGTCAAAAAGTCTTGGAAAGGCAGAAACATTTCTACATCTTTCTGTATGCAACTTTCCCAAAGAACAAGTTTCTTTTTAATGCATTCATCTTATTTCTTAAGGTAAAAATGTTTGTGCTAAACCCCTGAGGAAAAATATTTAGTTTGTTGAAGAAGCTAAATATATCTGCCATATTTGCAAGCTCAGCCATCCATTCTTTATCCACAAAAGCTCTAATAATGCAGAGTTTTGCTCTTGCAGACTGTTTTACTTCTTCTCTCAACTCGAAAAGGCATGTAAGATCCCTTCCTCTTGAGAGTCACCTCACTTCTGTACAGAGAAGGAGATGTTGGTGTTGTGAATCTATGAGTTCACATAATATCAAGAACAGTCTGTAGAGTTCAAAGTTCAACAACAAATATCAATAATGATCTTCACTGCATCATTCATCACTTTGTTCAAGTCAAGGGAAAGTTTCTTTGCAACTAAATGCTTCCAGTGAAACATACAGTTGCATAGATAACATTTCTGAATGTGCAGCATCCTTTATTTTTGCAATACCCCTGAGTGCTGTCCGGTAATGCTTGCACCATTATCAGTACACACTCTGATGCACTTTCCCCAGTCTAAGTCTTGCACTTGAAATTATTCATAAAGACCATTATTTATCTTTGAACTAGTGGTCTCGCCAGATAGATCAAGACAACAAAGTAGTACTTCACTAAAGTCTTTATTGTCAATATATCTCACAAAGCAAAAGAAGATAGCATGGTTACTCATGTCAGTGCATTTATCAAGTTGAATGTCTACAATTTGCTCTTCAATAGTAGTGGCCATATCAACAATTCTTCTTTGAATGGTATTGCCCAAAAGTGGTAATACCTCAAGTTTTTATGCAACTTGAGGACACAAAATTTTCCTAGGGACATCTAAAATGCAAGGCTTTACTAATTTTTCACCAATAGCAAATATTTAAAGGACAGGTCAATAAGACGTTTGAAACAGCAATTTGTCAATAGTCATCATTTGCTTCATTTGAATTTTCTGACTTTTGATTTGGTTGTTTAATCTTTCAAAAAAATCCAGTGGCTTCTCAATAAGATGGCTATTCTTCTAATGCAAATGATGAGTAAGTTTGGAATGTTTCATAGCATTATTTGACAGAATTTTAGAACATACCACACAAAAAGACTATGGTGATAATTCACTACCAAGTACTACCTTGAAACCAGGTTAAATACTTCTTATCATACCATATTGCCTAAAAAGTTTCCCTTTTAAAAGAAAAAAATTTCTGTGGCATGTTCCAAATTATCAATACATTTCTTTTTTCACTGTTTCTTTTAAACTTAAAGCTATTTTGCTGTCATTACTACTTTTATTTTGACTATTGTTTTCATTTGTGAAAGTTAAAATGTTTTATAGATATTTTCAGTTTTGTAGGGTATAAAATTTACAGCATAATGACACTAAAACACCATAATTTATTTTCAAACAATAAGAATGCATTCTGAATAGGCACATACCTGTACAACTATTTGCGCAAACATGAAAAGAAATGTACTAAGATATGGAGGGGGCTGGAAAAGGAAACATGCGACAGATAAAGTTTTATCATACTGCGCACGATAGTGCATTATGGTGCAAGTTGGTACTCGGTTTCTGAATGTCAAATGTACAAACACTACATAAGTTTATCTGAATGCTATTGGCACAAGTGTGAAAAAAATGAACTACAGACAGGGGTGGGAGTTAGAGCCTGCTGATAACATAGCTAGCAGGAAACAGAAATGCACAACAAATAGTTTTATTTTACTGTGCAGAACAGTATAACACAATACAAGCTGGTGCTTGATTTCAAAATTTTACATATATGATGCATTAACTACTACATAAATTTTTCCAGATGTTCTTTGTCTATTGCACATGATTATAAATGCTCTGAACAGTCCAAAATATTGTTTGAAGGAGCCTACAAATTCCAAAGACATCGAAGACAACCTCAGTAGTATTTTGATTAATAATACTGACTTAATTGATGGCAATCACCCTGAGCATAAACAAATTCAACTAAGATTATTGGGTCTATAATCTTCATACAACATCAGGGTGGTTAAATCTTTCGTGGACCAGCATGAAATTTCTGGTGGACAGGCACCAGTCCATGGACCGATGGTTAAAAAGCACTAGTGTAGAGATATACAATTAAACTCTGCTTCACTGTCTTTTGTTCTCTTTGAGTTTTTGCTTCCTTTCTAAGTTTCCAAGATAATAATGTAGAAACCTGTGAATATAATTGTGAAATTTACAATTTTGTCTTTAATTCTGTCAAAATTTGTGAGATTCAAATAATTTTTTTTATTATGTCCTTTTAGTAATTTATCTTGCCTTTTTATTTAAAGAAGCACTTATGTCTTCTATTTGGAATATCCAAAATGCCAGCATCATAACTCTTGAACTTTGCAACCATTATTAAGTAAAATAGTGGTTACTTAAATATAAGCACTGAGATACCATGATGTTTCATCTAGTAACTGAGATAGCTATTAAGTGACTGCTTGAGGTTGACCTACCTTAAGCATCCAGGAAAGGGCAGGGTTCTTTGAAAAAGACAATAGATGCTGGAAAAATAGAAGGCAGCAGAAGAAGAGGAAGACCAAACATAAGAAAAACTGACTCCATAAAAGAAGCCATAAACACAAGTTTACAGGAGCTGAGTAGGGCTATTGAAGACAGGACACTATAGACATCACTCATTCATAAGGTCACCAGGAGTCAACAGCATATAACACACACACATACACACACACTCACACACACACACACTCACACATTGACATGAACCCATATAATAACGTTCTACTTACATGATTCTTTTTGCTGTAGATGCCTCAGTAGTCCTCAGTGTCAAAATTCCAATAGTGTTTGACCCTGAGTTCTCACAAACCCCAAAGAGTGCAATGTCTTGGCCAAATTGAACTAAATCAGAATATTTTTAAAGAAACATGACACATCTTTTACATTAAGTGCTGTTACAGTAGAAGGAAAATTTAAGGGGTTTATACTATGAAAAGTATACATTAAAGCTAAAGAGAAAAAGAAGAATGAATTATAAGAATCAAAATCCTGAGGGCTTATTCCAACTCTGCCCCCACAGTAGAAATCTCTGGGTCACATATGACTGGTCTTTGAGCACCGGCACCTAGTCAGTCATTCTCTCCTTACAATATTCCACTTAATGTAGTTTATAAGTGCAGGGTTTAGAGTTAGCTGTGTTTTGAATCCAACCTGGGTACTCTGTTTCTTGTCAACTTAGACAGGTTACTAACTTCTGCCAAGTGAGGATAATAGCAGTACCAATAATACTCAGTATTGCTGTGAAGAGTAAATGAATGCTTGGATTGTTGCCTGGTGTTGTGGCACAGAGAAAGCATTCAATAACATTACCTATCCTAAAGGCCATTATTATCATTACCAATTCCAACACTATAAGGCAAGTTTTAAACCTTTATCACCTTGGCTATTAAATTCTAACACTTTCCTGTTCTAGTTCCAGTTCTTTGGTCTCTTCCTCATATTAATCTAGAAACATGCCTCTAAAACACAATTTTGATCTTTTCCCTTTGTTTTAAAGACCTTCACTACCTCTTCATTATCTACATAACCATTTAAAAAATTAACATATTGTGGCTTACATTTCAGCTTCCCTGTCTACAGCTCCATCCTCCTTTATCACGCCCATTCCTTTGTCTTAAGTGGATGGTTTCCTAGGTATTAGTGTCTCCCCCAACACGTCTACTTGAGTAATCTTTATTTTTCTAAAAATTGAATTTATTGGGGTGACATTGGTTAATAAGATTATACATGTTTCAGGTTCCTTTTGAAACCTAAATTCAATCTAGTTATGTCACTGATTAAACCATTTCATGACCTACTGATAAATCAAATATTTCTTTCAGGGTAAAATAATTGGGAGAGGTACAACATTTGCTCCACACATTTCTGTGCCAAGCATGGTGTTAAAACGTCCACAAATATTTTCTTACAGTTTCATTTAACCCTCATCTAACATAGTAACTTCGGTTGAAAATGGAATCCTAGATATTTTGAACCCTTGATGATGTGGACAAAAAAGAAAATGGATTAAGCATAGGAAGAATAGCATGTTCTGGGACGTTGATGTCTTACCTATGGTATAATTTGGTAGAGAAAAACCCAAGACTGAAAAATAATGAGACATCAAACCATTGGTGGCTGTTGTATGAAACATGGTGCTTGACCACATTCTTGTTGATAGGGCTGTGGTTTGCCCAAGGAAGATTGCAATTAGGTGTAGGGAAAGGTAAGATCTTTGTCTCATAAAGTAAATAAAACTTCTCTTCCTGATAAGACAGGGGTTAGTTTTGCCTAGATTTAAGACACTGAGATACTTCTAATATGGGCAGGTTATAGGCAAAGCAAGGAGCTAGACTAGAATAAATTTGAGGATTGAGCCTATGCAATTACTATTTTCTTTGTTGTATTTTTTTCTATGGTCCCTATATATTTTATTAAAGTCTTATTAAATTTACTGCCTAATCTTCCTGATCACTGCTAAGCTCTAGGACACTGAGGATGGTTAGTCTTTTCTTCATCAATTCGCCAATTTAATGTTGATTTGCTCCATGACTCATAGTTCTAGACAACAACAAATCTACTTTACATAATACTATATTTTATTTTATTTTCTTTCTTTTTTTCAAGTGAGAGAAGGGGAGATAGAGAGACAAACTCCCACATATGCCCTACCAGGATCTACCTGACAACTCCTGTCTGGGGCTGATGCTCTGCCTATCTGGGGCCATGCTTGCAACTGAGCTATTTTTAGAGTCTGAGGTGGATGCTGCTTGGAGTCATCAGTTTTCAGGGCCAATGTGCTCAAACCAATAGAGCCATGGCTGAGAAGGGGTAGAAAGAGAGAGCACGAGAGAAGGGGAAGAGGAGAGAGAAGCAGATGGTCATTTCTCCTGTGTGCCCTGACCAGAAATTGAACCTGGGAAATCCACACACCAGACTGACGCTCTAACACTGAGCTAACTGGCCAGAGCCCTATAATATTACATTTTCTTTTCTAAAGTTGTATATAAATAGAACCATACAAGATGTAGTCTTTTGCTTCGACTCCCATTTAATCTTTGTTCATATGCTTTATATTATGCCATAGAACTTGGAGTTTCTGTTGTTTTAATATTTTAAATAATTTTTTCTAATTTCAATGCCTTTTTGCACACCTATACCTGACTTCTTGTTGTCATGCTTCCTCTTAACTCTTCAAATATGATATTTCTTTACTTCTTTGAACATATTTTAGTAACTACTTTGCATCCTTGTTACATTCTAACATCTAGTGAAAATAGAATCTATCTGTGGACTGCTTCTTCCCCACCCTCAGAAGGGGTTACATTTGTGTTTCTGGCTTCACAGTTACGGTTAAAAATTTGACATTTTAGATAATATAATTTAACTTCTTTTGATTCTCATTGACACTTGTTACTGTTGTATTTTTCTTTTGATTAGTAATTTTCCTAACCTAAATCAAAGAAATTTGTTTGTATGATATTTGTTGGGCAGATAGGATGTATTGTGCTCACTTTGTTGAGGGTGGCACTGCCCACGTGGGGCCGTCGCCCAGGTGATATTAATGTGTGTTGAGAATCCTTGTAGCCTGGGGCTTGGTTTTGGGATTAAGCCTTTCCCACCCTTTTTGATGTGGGGCGATACAATCCAATCATGCCTCAGAGGAGTGACTTTATTAGAGACTTCCCTGTTTTGTATATTGGATTAGAGGTTGTGAAGCTACAATATAAAATGGGGGCAGAACGAGAGTTTGCGCTCTTGGTTCCTGGGATGATTAGCATGAGAGAGCAGAGGGAGCAGAGCAGAGAGCAGAAAGAGGCCATGTGGCCAGGAGAGGCAGCCAAGATGGCGGAGTGCTGAGTGAGATGCCAGTTTGTGCAGAGTTTGTATCTGGGATAAGGAAGGAGATGGGGAACTGAGGAGAATAAGGCTGGTGAGCTAGAAACCTTTGATTCTAGGAAACTCAGATAAGTCAGTGGCTTTGTGAGCACTGAATATGAGTGGGTTTTGGAGCCCAGTGTGTGTTTTTACTTGCCCGCCGGGTGCAAGCTAAGATTAAAGACTATGGCCCACCAGTTTGTGGCTCTGTTGTTTCTTTACCGACTGTCCGAATCCAATGCGAACCTGCATGGGCCGGGCTGCTCTGATGGTGGCCCTGGCCTTGGCTGCTGGCTTTACAATATTATAGTGTGTGACCACTGATGTCTCTCTTTAGCACTGTTTAGAGTATTTTATGTTTTCAAGCCTAGCTTCTTAGTTTGCCATTGTTTGTGCATATGTTGGGAATCATCTAATTATAATACAAAAATCATGTTCAACCACCTTGTACTAGTAAGGTGTCCATTCTCTGTCCATAGATCTGTGTAGAGGTGGAAGAAAAATCTAAAATTGAAGCCATTTTCAAATGTTCTCTGTCTTTTGTTTTATAGATTCTTCTGTATTTCCAATGTGCATATATATACACACATATACCTTAAAGGGCAGTTGTGAGTGTGTCCCCCTTTGGGTTTGTCTCAAGTCTTTTGCACATCAACAAAATCTCAGCTAATATTAAGCTTTCCATCACCATGACCACAAACTCAGCCTAACAAAGACATTGGTCTTCCTCACAAATTGACTTCCAAAATCATCATTTGCATTTACAAGGCCATTGGGTGTTGGTCTTGTTTTGTTCGTTGCTCCAAATTGAGCGAATCTTTTTGACCACAGCAGAGAGGCTACCAGTTTTCAAAGCCTGCGCCTTTCTGGCAAAACTGTATTCACAGAGTTGGTGAGAGATCAGCCCCAAACCATAGTATTATAGATTTCCACTGTTCTTTTAAGATATTGAACAGTTTTTCAAGAATAAACTTTTATAATCTTTTTGCATATCTTTGGTAAATTTACAGAGTGTTAGTATGGTTATTTTGTCAACATTTTCCAGCTTTACAGTTGCTTTTTAAGGAAAGCATTTATTGATCTTGTCACTTGGGCATAGCCAGAAGTCCTGCGCCTAGCTGCCAGGATTTTGTTTGAGAATGGTTTAAATCTATACATGAATTTGGGGAGAACTGTCATTATAACTATGTGGCATTTTCCAATCCATGAACAAAAAATATCTCTTCATTTACCTATTAATGGTTCATTGCAATATTTTGTAGTGAACAAGAACTATTTTTTTTGTTAAATTTTTTCTACATATTTTGATGCTTTTGTAAACAGTTATTTTTTTTCTAATTGTTCACATAATTATTTGCTAATATTTAATTACATTTTTATATTCTTGTCAGTAGGAAGATTGGTCTATAGTTTTTTTCCTTGTGCCTGTATGATTTTAATAATTTTGGCCTCATAAAATGAATCAGAAATTTGCCCTTTTCCTGTAATTTCTAAAAGTTTATTTATGATTTGTAGTATTTCTTTATTAAATATCTTTCTGATAAATTTTCACTTAAAATATCTGGTATTGCTCTTTGTTTTAAAATTTGTTTTATATGGCATTAATATAATTTTAACTGTCTGATACTTACTCTATGTATGATCTATCTTTTCCCATACTTTAATGTTTAAACTATCAGTATATTTAAACTTAGAAAACGTCTATTGTAGATAGCATATACTTGGATCTTGTTTTCTTCATCCAATCTAATGTTCTGAACCTTTTTTTATTGAAGGGGTTAGTCCATTTACGCTTAATATACTTAATGGATATAGTTGGATCTAGAAATAATATTGCCCTGGCCGGTTGGCTCAGCGGTAGAGCATCAGCCTAGCGTGCGGAGGACCCGGGTTCGATTCCGGCCAGGGCACACAGGAGAAGCGCCCATTTGCTTCTCCACCCCTCCGCCACGCTTTCCTCTCTGTCTCTCTCTTCCCCTCCCGCAGCCAAGGCTCCATTGGAGCAAAAATGGCCCGGGCGCTGGGGAAGGCTCTGTGGCCTTTGCCTCAGGCGCTAGAGTGGCTCTGGTCGCAACATGGCGATGCCCAGGATGGGCAGAGCATCGCCCCCTGGTGGGCAGAGCGTCGCCCCTGGTGGGCGTGCCGGGTGGATCCCGGTGGGGCGCATGCGGGAGTCTGTCAGACTGTCTCTCCCTGTTTCCAGCTTCAGAAAAATGAAAAAAAAAAAAAAAAAGAAATAATATTTTACTACATTTGTTTTCTTCTTATTTATTTTTTTCTGTTTTTCTATTTTGTCATTTTTGGATTTGAACATGTATATAAAATTCTATTTTAATATTCTTGGTGGTTTTTTTAGATGTACCCCTTTCCATTACTTTTTTGGTAGTTGCACCAGTGATAACAGTAGGTAACATTATGTTTTCAAAGTTTGTTTATAGTTACTAATATATTATTTTATAAAAATCTGAAACTGGCAACTACAGACACCTATATTTTGATCATCTTTTATGTTATGGTTGTATGTATTATACCTGTTTATATTTTAAAGTACACAGGGTAATACTGTGAATTCATATAATTTATAAACATACTATCAGATAAAAAGTGGGAAGAAAATTGCGTTTTGGTTTTGTACTTGATATTTACCGCTTCTGATGTGCTTCGTTCTTTCTTTGTAACTAATATAATTTCCCATCATCCTGAAGAACTTCTTTTAGTATTTCTTGCAGTGCAGGTAAGTGAGCAACAAATTTTCTTAGTACGCTTTAGTTAGAATCCAAAATAGCTTGGTTGAGAGGTAGAGTACATTAAAAAAGCAGAAGCCACACTTAATGAAATTGAACTGAAAGAGCTAGCACAAGAACAGGGTTACAAATAAACAAAGGAAGAACACTGCAGGAGATCCAGCACTGTAAAGGCTACTAAAAGTTGAAAATTCTAACTTTTGAATTTAAAATATTAGTATATAAATTAAAATAAAGTTTGGTCTCTGATGAATTAATAGTAAATTTTGATAAGTATATATTGTAAGGCCAGGAGCCGCCATCGTGGCCATTCACATGCAGGTTCGCATTGGATTCGGACAGTCGGTAAAGAAACCATGGAGCCAAAAACTGGTGGGCCATAACCTTTAATCCTACCTTGCACCCGGCGGGCAAGTAAAAATACACACTGGGCTCCAAAACCCAGTCACACTCAGTGCTCACAAAGCCACTGACTTATCCGAGTTTCCTAGAATCAAAGGTTTCTAGCTCACCAACCTTATTCTCCTCAGTTCCCCATTTCCTTCCTTATCCCAGATACAAACTCTACACAAACTGGCATCTCACTCAGCACTCCACCATCTTGGCTGCTTCTCCTGGCCTCCTCCACGTGGCCTCCTTTAGCTGCTGGCTCTACTCTCTCTGCTCTCTCATGCTAACCTCAGGAACCAAGCGCCAAGTCCCGTTCTGCCCCCATTTTATAGTGTAGCTTCACAACCTTTAATCCAATATACAAAATAGGGTAGTCTCTAATACAAAGTCACTTCTCTGAGGCATGATTGGATTGTACCGCCCTACAGCAAAAAGGGTGGGAAAGGCTTAATCCCAAAACCAAGCCCCAGGTTACAACGATCTCCAACACACATTAATATCACCTGGGCGACTGCCTCCTTGTGTTATCTTTAACAAAGTGAGCATAATACATTTTATCCGCCCAACATATATATAGATAAATAGATATAGATATGATATATAGATACACACCAGTATATAAATATATTTACCAATATACCTATATACAAATACATCTATTTCTGTATCTCCACTTGACTTTTATAGTTATCAACAAACATTTCAAAGGCAACTTTGTTATTTTGGGGGGGAGATAATTAGTTCTATCAGAATCAGTATATATGTAAAAATATATAAATAGTTAAATGTATATATATAAATATGTACATATTTTATAAATATGTATAAATATTTATATTACAATTTATATGCTTATGTAAATATTTTTAGAAGAGTCAGAGTCCCGAGAGAAAAAAAAAAAAAACAATTCTCTTACCCTCCCTTCCCCCAAAAAACAGACTGCCTTTGGAGTGTCATTGGGAATTAGGAAAGCAAGAAGGCAGTGGAATTTTATTAACAGGAGGAGATAAAGGAGTGTAATTGCAAAATCTTGAACTCAGCCAAGATATTATCACCTGACAGATATTTAAAATATGCATTCTAAGATAACCAAGAAGAACTTTGACAGTATATTATTCAGTGTCTATTTAAGGACAAATAGTTGACTTTAACCAAACAGTAAATAGGACTACAAATCAGGGAGCTCAAGAAAGGGGCAAATCCTGAGAATAGAAAAAAGTGATGAGCAGTAAAGAAACATGCATTTACTATATTTTAGTGTATACTTCATGGAAATGTATAATATGAGTTTAAGAAAAACTTTTGAATTGAAAGAGACATACATCAAGATACATTCTATTAATTTCAAAATTATCCTAGCAAAACACAGTAATTGAAATGAGGGAGAAAACTGAAAGAAAACCCCAAATTTCTCACTGTAATGAGGGAAAATGAGAATAACTTAAAAATATTCTATGTTATAAATACAAAAGAATTTAAAGATTTAGAAAACTACTCTGTGGTAGCTACTAAAAAAGAATTTAAAGTGAGAATAATCTTTTAGTTTTCAAGGGTAAAAAGAAAATAAAGAGCAACTATGATCAAGCAAGTGCAATTGAGGTAAAGAAAAACAGACTACATAAATAATCCACATAAAATACATGAAAGAATTGATTCTACTATATAATTTTTAACATCTCAATATCTCTGAAATTAGTATATTATCATAATTAACAAAGATAAAAATTAGAATTAAAAAATCAAAAATATATATTTAACTATAATGAAAACTAATAAACTTTTTAAAGAAGTTTAAACACACTTTGTCATAATATAATAAATATATATATTTTTTTCTGTATTTTTCTGAAGCCGAAAACGGGGAGAGACAGTCAGACAGACTCCCACATGCGCCCGACCGGGATCCACCCGGCATGCCCACCAGGGGGCAATACTCTGCCCACCAGGGGGCGATGCTTTGCCGCGACCAGAGCCACTCTAGCGCCTGGGGCAGAGGCCAAGGAGCCATCCCCAGCGCCCGGGCCATCTTTGCTCCAATGGAGCCTCGGCTGTGGGAGGGGAAGAGAGAGACAGAGAGGAAGGAGAGGGGGAGGGGTGGAGAAGCAAATGGGCGCTTCTCCTGTGTGCCCCGGCCGGGAATCAAACCCGGGACTTCTGCACGCCAGGCCGATGCTCTACCACTGAGCCAACCGACCAGGGTCAATATTTTTAAAAAAATAAAAGGTGAGTGAGTGATATTAAGATTTGAATTTAAAAGCATTTTCCTAGCTCAATAAGTTCAAAAAATTACTTATTCTTTAGAAACCAATGGATAGAATACCTTGCAAAAATCTTATGGAATACAGAGTTAGTAGTATACTAGAAACATTATAATTAAATTGCCTGTATTTATAGAGGCGAGAGAAAAAGTAGGTTTTTATTATATTATTTACCTAATATAATTGATAAAATCTTTGCAATCTTAAAAATGAAAAGAAAAGCAAAAATAGAGGAGAAATGAGAAGTGGAAAGAACTATTAGAGATGACTACATAGATCTCATTGAAAGGCCTGACCTGTGGTGGCGCAGTGGATAAAGCCTTAACCTGGAAATGCTGAGGTTGCCGGTTCAAAACCCTGGGCTTGCCTGGTCAAGGCATATATGGGAGTTGATGCTTCCATCTCCTCCCTCCTGTCTCTCTGTCTCTCCTCTCTAAAATGAATAAATAAATTAATTAATTAATTAAAAAAAAAAGATCTCATTGAAAGAAATGAAAACTTGAAGAAATTGCATGTTTGCCTGTGAACATATTATAAAAGTATCAAAACTGATGTCAGAACAAGTGGAGAATTTGAGTAGGCTCATCATCATTGTAGAAGTTACAAAGATGATTAGAGTTAGTATGAGAGAAGATCATAAGGCTGATAATTTCAGAACTGAGTTTACCTAATTTTTAAAAAAACAAATGATAGTTAAGATTATTTAAAACTATTGTTGATAGAAAACTTCACATTTGATTTATATAACCAGCAATTTTATTATTTTTTAATTTAGAAATTAAATTTAAAGGGGTGACATTGATCAGTAAGAGTACATAGGTTTCAGTTAAACATTTCTGTAGCATTTGAACTGTTGATTGTGTTGTGTGCCCGTCACCCAAAATCAAATCATTTTCGTCACTGTATATTTGTCCCCCTTTACTCTCCTTCTCCTACCTCTCTCCCCTTGGTAACCACTTTACTTTTATCTATGTCCATGAGACTGTTTTATATCCCACCTACTTATAAAATCATACAGTTCTTAGCTTTTTATGATTTACTTATTTACTTAGTTCTCAAGTTTCATCCATGTTGTCATAAATGGCAATAAGTCATCATTTCTTATGGCTGAGTAATATTCCATTTTTTATATATATCACAACATCTTTACCCAATCCTCTATTGAGGGACACTTTGGTTGCTTCCATGTCTTGAGCACTGTAAATAACACTGTGATGAACATGGGAGTGCACGTGTCTTTGTGTAGCAATGCTGTGGAATATTTCACGTAGACAGATAGCTGGGTCATATGGCAATTTCATTTTTTGTGTGTGTGTGACAGAGACAGAGACAAAGATAGGAACAGACAGACAAGAAGGGAGAGAGATGAGAAGCATCAGTTTTTTGTTGCAGCACCTTAGTTGTCCATTGATTGCTTTCTAATATGTGCCTTGTCTAGGGGACTACAGCAGACCGACTGACCCCTTGCTCAAGACAGCGACTTTGGGCTTAAGCTGGTGAGCCTTGCTCAAACCAGATGAGGCTATGCTCAAGCTGGTGACCTCGGGGTTTTGAAACTGGGTCCTCTGTGTCCCAGTCTGACGCTCTATCCACTGAGCCACCACCTGATTAGGTGGTAATTTCATTCTTAATTTTTTGAGATCCACCATACTGTCTTCCATAATGGCTGTACCAGTTTACATTCCCATCAGCAGTGAATGAGTGTTCTTTTTTCTCCACAGCCTGTCCAACATTTGATAAAACCAGCATTTAAAACAAACCTGGAAAATGAAAAAAACAACAACATGATATTATAGATTAATCTTATTTATTAATAAAGTTATAAAAATTTGAAGTAACACTTAGAAATGCAATCTTACAATATTGCAAAAATAACACACTGAGCAATCAAGGTTTTTCTTAAAGAATACAAAGGCGGTTCAAAATCATTTAATCTATTTATATAATCAATTGAATGAATAAATCAATAGAATAAAACAAAATATATCAAGAGATGCTGAAATACATTTATTAAATCCTGCTGCCATTAATAAAATCTTTAATAAAAAAGAAATAGAACTACTTGAATATAGCAGTTTATCAAAACTTAAAAGAAAATATCTAAAATGGTGAGTGCTAATATCTAAAATAATTTTTAAATTAAATATCTAAAATGGTTTTTGTTAAAATTAAGAAAAATACTGAAATTCTTTCTACATTATTAACTATCATTGCCTTTGAGGCTTTTGAAAATGCAATAGAACAAAAAAATTTAAAAATAACAAATATTTGAAGAGATAGTTTTTTTCCCTTTTCTTATAATATTATTGCATACCTAGAAAACAAAAATATTTTTAGAAATTTTAAAGAGAATTTCATAATATGAATAAATACAAGATAAGTGTCCAAAGCTAATGGCTTTTCTAGTATCTGGCAAAAAATGTCTAAAACTGAATAAGAGGACCAAATGAGACACAAAAATTTTAAAATATTAGGTATTATAGAAATATATTTAGGAATATATTTCACAAGATAATAATGCTATCTATATTTAAAAATTATGTTGGTTGCAGGACATAAAGTAAACCTAAATAAACTGAAAAACATATGTTCTTAAGTGAAAAAAATCTAATCTCTTAAAAGTATCATATTTCCACAATGACATATCAATTTAGTGCAGTTCCAATGAACAACTTTAAAAGACTCATTTAAAAATGCATAAAATGATTAAAGTTCCCAGGGAATAATAACTATCTTTCAAAAAAATGAAATTACAAAGATAAATTGAGGAAAGACTTACTTACCAAATATCAGACCATTCTATCTATCATCTATCTATCATCTATCTATCTATCTATCTATCTATCTATCTATCTATCTATCATCAATCCATCATTTATATGATGTTAATATAGGAACAGAGAACTATATCAAGGAATCAAAGATTCAGAATTAGATGCTTGACATAAAAAAAACATACATAAAAAATGTGAAAGAAACCAATAACCACGACTTGTTTCATGAAAAAAAACTATAAATGAATACCATCTTATATCATATATAAAAATAATTCAAAGTAAATGAAAAATTAAATGTACAAAGTAATACAATAAAAAGAAGGTTTCTTGCAGGAAATCTAAATCTCTATACATCCCAGGTGTATTAGAGATCTCCTTACATAAGACTCCACACTCCAAAACTTACTTTAAAAAATATCTATATTTACATAATGATTATAGGAAAGTATAAAAATTTACATGACAAAAATGTTAACAGATAAAGAGTAGATGTGAACAAAGATATTAATTTTCTCTGGATAGAAAAGGGTTAATCTCAATAATACAATAATATCCTTACTAATTGACAAAGAACAGATATAAAATAGAACACTAGACAAAGATCTGAAGAGCAAATACTGAGTTAAACAGCATCTGAATTAATGCTCAAAATTCACCAGTGGTCAGATAATATATATATATTTATTTATTTATATTTATATATGGTACTGTAAGATATGTATAACCAATGTCAATAGGAGGAAAATGTTATGTACAACTAATGAAGAAATGTAAAGGGTTATAGATTCTCCATTAACATTTATATTATCTATACTTCAATTTAGAAATTTCTTTCCTGTCAATCTATTCCACAAGAAGTTACACACCAAGTTGAGAAGACATATAAAAGGATATTTATTTTATTAATTCTCATGATGGCCAAGAATTGGAACCATCAATAAAGGAACATTGAATAAATAGAGATACACATACAATATGAAATATTAAGCAGCCTTTACAAAAATAATGAGAAAAACGAGAAGAAAAATGTATTAATTTTCTTAAACATTTAGACCTGAAATTACATGTATGATTAAATATCTGTATTATTAGATATAATTAAATTTCATGTTCTGATGTTCTCAGAAGAACATGGAGACTTGGCACTGACATAAGAAAAGACTCTATATTTATATCTCCCCTTCTCCAAAACAAAAACAAAAAAACCCAATAGTATATGTATTACGACTCCATTTATGGTGTCTGCACATTGTACACCTCCAGGGGTACAATGGAGGTAGCCTTCTTACTCATGGAAAAATCAATTTGTGTGTATGTGTGTGTGTGTGTGTGTGTATGGCATATATGTGTGTATATGTATATATATATTACAAAGCATATGTGTGTGTATATATATGTATTTATATGTATATTACAAAGCATGAAGAGAGGCATCAAAAATTCAATGTTGGTTAACTTTACTCCATGTTTGGAGATTCAAAATGGCAGTTAGTTTTTTTCTCCTTATTTAATACAAATTATTTGATTCTTTTCTATTATTTATATCTTAAGCAAAATAAAAGCATATTTTTTCTCAGAAGTGAGGAAGAAATAGTAGCTACTATAGTTAAATATCCAAAATTTTGTTCTTTCTTCTTGCAACTATCAATTTAGTTTCAATCCCTCTTAGGATGTGTTTGTTTTTCTCATACTGGAGTTGAAAATTATGGCACTTACATCTCACTGTTTTGATGGTCTCTCTTCTTAAAAGAATTGTGTCTTCAAGAATGGTTGTCACCTCTACTTACAATTCTATAGTCAATGTTGGCATCTAATAAGACAAACTCACTGCTCTGACCACAGACCAGTTAAGAGGATAACTAAATATCATTGATCTTACTTTACTTTTGCAATTTTGGAGCTACTAATCTAAAGAGCAAATACAATGATCATGTCAGTTTGGGGAAAATACTCAATTTTAGGACGATCTTTATTGTTTAGAGCCACATCCCTATGCTAAACATCCTTATGACTCACATCTCTATTGCCCAACAAAAAAACCATTAACTCTGAAGTAAGTAGTAGGATGCAAGATGCAATCAAGGGTTACAAAGAGTTTATTTACTGCCCTCTTTTTTGTTGTTATTTAATAGCACATTTGTGGCCAATTATATTTTCATGAGACATTATTTTAAACAGAAAATTGGTTTTAATATGGTTATCTGAGTTATCCAGCCATTAGATTGGTTTCCAAATTTTGCACAGAGTACTATTTTAGCAAAATTAAATACAGAAAAATTGTAGCAAAACACACAGCAAGAATTCACTTTGCAAAACAAAAAGCATATAACTGCTTTCTAATTATTAGCCTTTGAGGCGTTTATAGCTAAATTAAAATCATTAGCTGTGTTTGTTTTGATTAGTTCCTGTTTTATGAGGTTTGAGGTAGTTTTGTGGTATTGTTATTAATGAATTTAATGTCAAGTGGGAGAATAACTTTTGTTATCTAACAAGTATCAATTCTGGAATTACCATTTTAAATCTTGTCAAAAGTCACCAGATTTCTCTAACATATTTACCAGCTTTTGAAAATTATTATATTCAAAAGAAAAGATATCGTCAAAACTAGTTTTATAGAAAAAATAAGATAAAGTCTTAGACCCTTAATTATTATAGCCAGTAATATAGATTACATAGTGGAAAGTATCGACAGTATTGTTTTAAACCATATTTTATCATTCTGTTAATTTGGATCAGTAACTCAGCTGACCTTTACTTGAGGTTTTTCATCTATAAAAAAGGGAATACGGTATAGAACCTTTCCCAAAGAACATTTTCCAGAATTTAAACATTGGGCATTAAGTATCCTAGTGTCTGGTACCGTACATCCACTCAGTAAGAGTTAGCCTGCTTTCCTTCCTTTCCACATTATCCAGTGTGTCTAGAGATATTACATAAACAATCCCGAGCATTTATTCAAAGAAAACAAAGAGATTTAGTATCTTCGTATCATTATTGCCCTTGAATGTTGGAGAAATAACATATGTATGTGAGCTTTCTATTTCTGTCACAGACAGTAATGGAAAAAGAATTATACCTTGGCCCTGGCCGGTTGGCTCAGCGGTAGAGCGTCGGCCTAGCGTGCGGAGGACTCGGGTTCGATTCCCGACCAGGGCACACAGGAGAAGCGCCCATTTGCTTCTCCACCCCTCCGCCGCGCCTTCCTCTCTGTCTCTCTCTTCCCTTCCCGCAGCCAAGGCTCCATTGGAGCAAAGATGGCCCGGGCGCTGGGGATGGCTCTGTGGCCTCTGCCTCAGGCACTAGAGTGGCTCTGGTCGCAACATGGCGATGCCCAGGATGGGCAGAGGATCGCCCCCTGGTGGGCAGAGCGTCGCCCCTGGTGGGTGTGCCGGGTGGATCCCAGTCGGGCGCATGTGGGAGTCTGTCTGACTGTCTCTCCCTGTTTCCAGCTTCAGAAAAAAGAAAAAAAAAAAAAAAAGAAAAAAAAAAGAATTATACCTTTAATAGGTTATTAAAAATTTTGTATCAAAAGAAAGATGAATCTTTTCAAATATTATCCTTTTTATTTCTGAGGATTCTTGAAAATGTTTAAACCCTTATTTATTTTGTTTACCTCTCAAATTCAGTGATTAAACTTAACTGCTCCACGGGTGCAAATGTTAAGCGATATGTGGAGGAAGTTGAGATGGGAAAGAAGAAACAAAAGAAAAGGAGTTCAGTGGTGGCCAAGACTGCACCAATGCATTTACATGGCTGTGACACCACTCACGCCGTGCCCTATAAATGCATCTGTGACTCCTACAAAACACCACTGTGTCCACCAAGATTCATACTCAAAATGTTAAAATTATCTTGGACATTTATAATTTATTCTAAAAATATTTACAGCACAAGAAATTAAATCTAAACAATTGCTATGCTATAGAGAGAAAACACATGGATTTTGTACCTGGCCTACTACATTATTTCTCTTGGAGTCATCTAACCTCTCTGAAAGCTGTGGCATGCTTAATTCTAAAATGGGAATAATCATAATAACTTCCAAAAGTTGAAATCAAAGAAATTTGATTTTTAATGGGGAAACAAAACCCCATATTTGGATTACTGAGCAGCTGACTTGCAATAGCAATGTTATTTTTCCTCCAGGAATATTTTATAAAAATGATTTTTTAAAAGTTGTAAGTATATAGCTATAAAACCTAAATATGACTACGATAATCCACCATTTGATTAGTAATTCCAAGTGTTTTTTAAATTGTAGTCTATTACCACCAGCACAAGAATTAACCCAGTAATTCTTATATGAATGTATTATATGTTTACCACCCATTTCCATAATGAAGCATAAAATTGAAATAAGAGAGCAAAAACACACCAAATCAAAATGAATTGGAGAACACATCAGAACAGAGTGTGATAAGCAAAAGAGAAAAACATCAACTCAAATCAAGCATCTTAGATGAGTGATAAAAAGGACACAACAAGGCAACCTAGTTATTTAATCAAAGTCCTGACTTAAAGCAATCTATCTTACAGTTTTCATTAACAAATATTCAACTCACACTTTCACTCAAATATCCAAATCATATTTTAAAAGCTTGTGTTGTTTAGTATGTTAATGACTATATATGGTCTGCCCATCTTAGGCTGTTGCTTGGCAACTGAGCTATTTTTAGTGCCTGAGACTGGAGCTCCATGAGCCATCCTTAGCACTTAGTCAACTTGCTTGAACCAATGGAGCCATGGCTGTAGGAAGGGAAAAGAGAGAATGAAAGAAAAAAGGGTACCACTGAGCCAACTGGCCAGGGCCAAGTTCTATTTTTATTAATACTAATTATTGTGGCAAAACACTGCTGATTTTTAAATAATAATTTGCAGAGATAAAGATATACCTCATTTATCTGTAAGACTTTGTATCTTAAAAATACTTTTTTGAGGCTTATATGTAATAGGCAATCTTGGTTTCCCATGCTCAATTTTATTTATTTATTAATTTTTTTTTAGAATTCTAGGATGTTGGTGCTATTGCTATCAACTGCATTTTAAAGATTAGGTATCTGTGACTCAATTGTCAGTTTTATCTGAGCAATCAAGTTGTAGAGTTGGGATGTGAACCTATACTGTCAGTGGCAGGTACACAGACTAATTAAAATTCTTATGCCTTCCCTTTGTTATGTTTAATTATATTATATTTATAATTTTAAATATAAAAAATTAGAAAACAATCCAATATCTACCTATTATATCTACAACTCTTATTATATAGATAACACATTTTGTTTCAGATTATTATTTTTTGTAGTTGTTTTTACTTTTGTTTACTTATTTTTTGAAGTAAAATATAATAAATGGAGTTTGATCATGCAAGAAGAGGGCTTGCTCACCTCCTGCTTTTCTGTCCCCACACTCACTGTGCTCTGTAGCTCTATAGGACCTCACTCCTGGCATCAGCACTCATAGCCATCTCGCTTGCCCTTGTCTGCCTTTGATCCAGTCTACTGCTTATACAACTGGTATGATAAAGTTCTCCAAACATTGCATTCTTCCTGTCATCCTCATTTTCCAAGAATAGACAGACTCTCATTGTTATCTATTTTAACAAAAATGTAGCACTCAGACACATGTCACTAGGACTTCTTGAACCCTTCTCCCAGATAGGCTCTCTTTCTTGCATGTTCTAAAGTCACCTTGTACTTTACAATGTCCTGTGGCTTCTTCTAATTTTCTTTTTGTTGTGGTGATTCTAGTTTGTACCAACACCTGCTCTTAATTTTTTTGCCAATTTTATTAAAAGTCTGCTTCTTACAGGCAGTATAATCCACTTAATTGCATTGCTACTTTTTTGGATGTATCTTTACTGGTCAGGATTTTATTCATAAAAATACCATGTAACAATGTTCTTGATTCTGATACCACATAGGTCAAAATGCTGACCTAAAAACCTCCTCCTAGCTTTTACAAAACATCACTAAAATTAAAATAAATGTGAATAAAACCACAATACCAAGAAAATAAGAGTGAAGGCTGATGGTGGACTAACGTTATTAATACAATTTTGAAAGACAAAACACAGACGTGTGCAGTGACAGATGAAACAAAGCAGAAATAACACAAGCCAGAATAAACAGAATCAGTCTGAAAAGCAATATCCAGAATTATTTTACTGGGGACTCCATGAAGGGTCTCTAACCAGAGTCAGCAGGTGCCCACAAGGGGGACTACCCAGCAAGGTAAAAATAATGTTATTGCTTAACAACATCCAGGATGTGTCAGTCTAACCCAAGGCCCAATAAATATAGCATAACTGTGAGCTTGAAATTTGCACCACAAGAAGAAAACTGAAGGACATTTCTCTAAAATAATTAAATTAATCTGTGTAGAAATAGCTGGGATTCTAGTATGTCTTTATAATAATTGAACATGTGGGAGTAAAAGCTTTCTTATTCTGATTTGAGTGCCTCTGATGGCTTAATATGCTAAAATATGCTAAAGTAAAAATACAATTGACATGATTAACCATGTGCTCAAAGAGTCAAATATTCTGTAGACATAAAATAAAGAGAATTTTATGAGAAACACTTTAAGAAGTCGTGGAATAAGAAAAAATTCTTAGAAATTATAATACAACTCGCCAGGAATTAAAAATGGTATAGTAGGATCAAAAATATGAATGAAATTATCTCCCAGATTTTAAACCCCATAATTCAGACTGAAAATATAAAAGAATCTGAGTGCTATGAGGGAAAGTTGAGTGAACATAGAATTGAGAAAAATATAAAATAAATGAATTAAAAGTCTGCAGATTAAAAGGCTGCTAGAGAACGAGAGAATTATAAACAAAATCCATTCTTACAATTATTTTTGTGAAATTTCATATCTCAAAGATAAAGAGAAGATTCTAAAAGCTCTGTATATAAAAATAAGTAGGCATTTTCTTTGAAAGAATATTTAAATGAGTAACAACTTCTTGTCCACCAAACTTGAGTCTAGGAGGTAATGGAGTAGTTTCCATCTGCTATGCGATTCTCACCTGAGTCCTAATCATAGTTGTTTATATTTGTTTATATAGTTTATGGGACCTTACATGTGTTTAACATTTTTTGACTTGCCCAAAGGATAGGAAGATGAATGAGAAGTCCTTCCAGCTGGAGGGAACCCTTTACTTAGTTTACCAACTGATTATATCATTCTATTTGCTTGTACAATCTAGAACAGTCCTGCATTCTGCATTACTGATTTTCTCCCATTCTTATAACTTTTTAAAATTTTATTAATTCATCTAAGATATCTTTCTCTTTCAGCACATAGAGATTAACATCATTCTTTTTTAAAAAAGTTTTTGAGATATAATTTTTATACCATAAAATTTACCTCTTTAATGTATACAATTCAATGATTTTTTTATATAATCAATCATATACATGTATAACTGTTACCACAATCAGTTTTCAGTTTTAGAATTTTTTTTTCACCTCAGAAAGAAACCTGAGCCCCAGTTGGGTAGCTCAGCTGGCTGGAGCCTAGTGCTCATACTCCAAAGTTGTGGCTTCGATACTCAGTCAGGGCATGTTCAAGAAGCAACCAATGAATGCACAACGAAGTAGAATAAATAAATCATCTTGGTTTAGATCTAGCTCTTTACCTCTTTTCTGGCATATCTTCCCTGTAAATACTGTACCACCATACCCCAATAGAGCTGCCTAACAGAGAAATTGGGTGCTATATTATTATTTTTCACAACAAATAAAGGTAGAAAATGAGACAGCATTGTCGATTATATGTCAGAACTATGCTGCATATTTATAACTATTATTTCATTAAATTGTCAAAACAACCATAAGATATTGATAGTAGCATCAGTCACATTCTACATATGAGTAAATGGAGGCTTAGAGAGGTTAAGAAATATCTGTTCATTGTGTACAGAACTAATAAGAGGCAAAGGAGAAACTTGAACAATCTTTTTGATATTGGAATGTAATACCAATCTCCTTAGAGTAGTTTTCAAGTAAAGTCCACAAACCATGTGCATTAGAATGATATGAACTCTTACCATGAATCTGCATTTTAAGGAAATAACCTTGGTGATCCTTAAAGTGTTAGACATTATGCTATACTTCCAGTTTACACGGAGAGAAATAATGATCCAAGTCCTATCAGTCATGAGTAAAGGCACAGTGAAGACAATATAGTGCCTCAATTTAAAGACACAGGAAATGGGCAATCTAATGTACTTTTTTTGAAAAATGTACTTGATGATATATGTATCTCAGTCATCAGAAAGATGAATCAAATAAAGAACCCAAGATTGAGGAAGTAGCAGTATAAAAGATTGGTGGCTATGGTAGTACCTTGCTTTTTGTGGGCAAGTTACTTATCCTCTCTGTCTTTGGAATTCTCCATCTACAAAGTAGAAATAATTGCAGCTTCCATGTCATACAGTTGTCATGAGATTTAAGTATTCTTGAGGGAAAATGTCTGAAGGGTAGCTTGTGTAGTGGTCTCACTGATTCCTCAATAAGACATGTTTATGAAGGATCTCTTCTAAAATATTTCCTCTCTGACTTCACAGAAGATAGTCTCATTGATATGGCACCATGAGCACTGTATGTCTCTGCCCTGGAGGCCAGTCTTACATAGCAACAGCGGCAGCCCTGGCAGCAGTAGCAGCAGCAGCAGCAGCAGCAGTAGCAGCAGTAGCAGCAGTAGCAGCAGCAGCAGCAGCAGCAGCAGCAGCAGCAAGAAAAGATAACAGAAGCCCAGAGTTTGTCCACAAACAGCTCACAGTAAAGATGAAGAGTAGATTACTGATTCTAAAGTACATGTCAGATACTGCCTAGAGACTTCCTAAGTAGAGGTCAAGGTCCTACTGTTATACAGGTAGGGGTTAATGAGCTAGCAAATTAGAATATTAATATTAATTGAGCATCCAAGTACCCACAGGCTAATGAAGTCTGGGGTCATTTGGATTATAATAACATCAAACAAAGTGGATTTTTAGGCCAAAGGCATTTACCAGGATAGAGAGAGCAATGATATTGATTAAAAAAAAATAAAATATATAGTTATTACTTGAGGTGAATAACATATCAAAAATATAAAGTGAAACACTATTAAAAATATAAGAAACAATTCAAAACACAATAGGAATGATTATTAGTCTTTGACAGATGAAGTAGAAAAAATTTAAATCATTTTAGAGACTCTAAATAATGTAATTACTAAAATCATATATAAAGGAGATATACAAATATTGGTATTTAAAAAACAACAAATTCTAAAAGAGGAGAAATTGTCAAAAACAGAAAAGACATAGGCCTATGCTAGAAGAAAATTAATTGCATATAAAATCAATGACAAAAACATTAAAAATATTCTTACCACTTGGCAATAAGGAGTATTGAAGACTTACAGAAATGAGAAGAGTATATAAGAAAAACCTAAAAGGAACATGCATACTATTAGAAAAATATCCTTAAAGCTTTTTTGTATTTAGATAATTAAGAGAGAAAATATTTAGTTAAATTCATGTATTATAAATGGAAAGGCCCCGGATGGCGACTCAGTAGATAGAACACTGGCCCAGCATATAGACATCCTGGGTTCAATTCCCAGTCAGGGCACACAGGAAAAGTGACCATCTGCTTCTTTTCCCCTCCCTCTCTCCATTTTCTCCTTCTTTCCCTCCTGCAGCCAGTGGCTTGATTGGGTCAAGCATGGCCCCAGGCACTGAATAAATATTTTAAAAATAAATAAATAAATAAATCTTGTTTTAGGATTATCTTTAAAAGATGTTGAACTGAAATTGCCTTATCAATCCCACCATGTTTTCAATTGATTCTCTAGTGTTGTTCTAGTAGATACTATTTTTAAAAAACTGTTTGAGTTTAATTATTTGTAATTCCTATTTATTTTACACTTACAAAAACTTTCAGAACAATGTTAAATGTTAAGTGCAAGCCTTGTCATTTATAAAAATATGCATAAAAGCTAAAGTAAACAACTGAACCTATCACTATGTTAAAAAAAACTTAATAAGTAGGGTTAGTGATGAGTACAAAAAAACTTTATATTAAGAAATATAATAATATGATCATTTTAATGGTTTAATGTAGAAAACCATCTTGTTAGAGTATCATATTCCCTTAATCTAATAAACAATGTATTTCAAATTGAGTTTTTTATAAAGTCAAATCTAGATGTAGTCTCATTAAAGTTAAAAGGTAACTAATTTTTTTTTTTTTTATTTAGAGAGGAAAGAAAGAAAGAAAGAGAGAGAAGGAAGGAGCAGGAACCATCAACTCCCATATGTGCCTTGACCCAAGAAGCCCAGGGTTTTGAACCAGTGACCTCAGCTTTATCCACTGTGCCACCACAGCTCAGACTAAGGGTAGCTCATTCTTTTTTTTTTTTTTTTGTATTTTTCTGAAGCTAGAAACTGGGAGAGACAGTCAGACAGACTCCCGCATGCGCTCGACCGGGATCCACCCGGCATGCCCACCAGGGGGCGACGCTCTGCCCACCAGGGGGTGATGCTCTGCCCCTCCGGGGTGTCGCTCTGCTGCGACCAGAGCCACTCTAGTGCCTGGGGCAGAGGCCAAGGAGCCATCCCCAGTGCCCAGGCCATCTTTGCTCCAATGGAGCCTCGGCTGCGGGAAGGGAAGAGAGAGACAGAGAGGAAGGAGAGGGGGAGGGGTGGAGAAGCAAATGGGTGCTTCTCCTGTGTGCCCTGGCCAGGAATCGAACCCGGGACTTCTACACGCCAGGCCGACGCTCCACCACTGAGCCAACCGGCCAGGGCCTAGGGTAGCTCATTCTTGATGGCCTATCTTTAATTTGAAAATAAATTGTAAAGATATATAAATAAAAATGTAACAGGAGGAATTATAAAATTGAAATAAAAATTTGGTATGGAGGCTTTTCTAAGCAAATAAGAATAGTCAGGATCCAGAAAAGAGAAAAAGTAGAGACAATTATTTAAAAATGGGCAAATACTATGAATAAGCAATTCATAAAAGAAATGCAAATATTCAGTGGGCATATGGAAAAATGTTCAACCTAACTAGTGATAAAAACAAAATCAATAGGTAGATCAGTTTAATAATCAAATAAAAAATATTTGAAAATGTAGAAAACCTAGTGTGGACCAGGTAATAATAAAACAAGTGTTTGTGTATATACTATTGATGGGAGCAAGAACTGGCAAGTTCTTTTGGAAGAAAAATTTCAATATGAAACAAAATCCTAAAATATAAGCTTGAATTTAGAAGCTCTCCCCTAGTCCAATAATTAAACTTCTAATCATTTAGTCTAAGAGAAAACGCATGGATGTCAGCAAACATTGGTCAAGTGTGGTTTTCTTACCTGACCAGGCAGTGGCACAGTGGATAGAGTGTCAGCCTGGGACACTGAGGACCCAGCTTTGAACTCCATGGTCTCCTGCTTGAGCACGAACTCACCACCTGGAAAATGGCCTCGCTGACTTATAGACATGACCCCATGGTCACTGGCTTGAGCTCATGGTTGCTGAATTGAGCCCAAGGTTGGTGGCTTGAGCAAGGGGTCACTAGCTCAGTTGGAGCCCCCCAGTCAAGGCACATATGAAAAAGCAATCAATTAACAAATAAGGTCCCACAACTATGAGTTGATGTTTCTCATCACTGTCCCTTCCTTTCTGTCTGTCCCTCTGTCTTTCTCTCTAAAAACAAAAATAAAATGGTTTTCTTAATTACGTAAGATATAAGGAGAGTTCTACCTAAGATGTAGAAGAGTTCCCAACAAATGCACAAGTTAAGATTTGGTTCTGTTGGCCACAGTGTTTTCACCTACAGCCCTTTCTGACTGCACTACACCACTTCCACTGAGGACCCACCTGAACTGGCCTTCATTCCATCATCAGGAATGAATGACACTGTTTACCACAGCCTCCCATTTGGTTGATAAGGAATTCATCAAGCGGGTTCCATTTATCATGGCTGGTGTTCCTGTGGAAAAGAGTTATCACTGTACAAATAATGATAGCTAATATTCATTATTGAGTAATTACTGTGGACTAGAAAGGCAATATTTTAATGTGCCTTTTGTGTTTTGTCTTATTTATACCTAATACAATCATCAGTAGTAGATATTTCTATTATCCTTGTTTTTAAGATGGAGAAATTAAGACATAGAAGTCAATAGCTGGCCTAAGATCACCCAAAGGCTGCAAGATGCCACTAGTATATAGATAGCTACCCACAACACTGGCAAACTGCTATCACTATTTGTATACACAGAGTTTATTAAGAGATTACATTTTTCATAGGTCTATGCTTTCAGTGATGTTTTAAATTTAAGCTAGAGCACTCAAGAAAACTCTTCAGAAGCATATGTGTCCCCAGCTCTTTCTGTATAGAATTCAAGCACATGATTTAAAAGCAGGAGAGGATGAAAAGGAAATAGCAATCCATGAAGACTGAGTGGAGAAAACAAAATTGAACAGCAGAGGGAGAAATCAGAGGACCGAGGTATAAAAGAAACAGGAGAAGGTCTTCCTCTGAATTGACTATAGGTTCCCAAACTCCAGATGAAGTGTTAAAAATAATTTCACTACTCCCAGGCCTCCAAGTGGGGAAGTAAGAACGTGTCAGTTTTCTGCTTTTACATTTCTGATCTCCATAAATGTTCTCGTACTTGTAGTTACAGAGGAGAAGAATGAGTCCTACAGTTCTTGCTCGCAAGAGAATTTGACATCTGAGAATTAAACTTTAAATCACCATAACAGGGATGAGAATGGAGATACACAAATTCACCATAAGGATTCTGACTTTGCTAGGCCAGCAAGATTTTGCACATGTATTTCCTGAAGTGTATTTCTGGGAACATAGGTCTTATAAAAAGTTCTTCAGAGGAGAATCAAAGCCTCCCATGCTCATATTGTGGGGACTCATAGGCCACATTAGTATACTAAAGACTCTGAGGAGCCCTGCAGGACTAATGCATTTGATTCAGTGTTTTCTGCATTTATTTGATAATGTCTCTGTTTTTTGGGGTCTCAGAAGCCTTGATCACTTAGGCTCACAGGAAGAATAGATTCTGTAGGCTCAACTGTATTTAATGTTCCAAAGTAAACTCACTCTCCATGAGATGTCACAATATAGTGAAATGAATATGGATTCTGGAACCAACTAAAACAGAATTCCCTGATTTCTTTTTGCCATTTACTAAGTTCTTTAATCTTTGTGAATTTCCCTTTAATAATCTGTAAATAGGCACAGTAATACCATTTTCTGCTTTGTAAAGCCCCGTCTTATACTAAAGTCACCAGTGTCTTGTGAGTCAGATATAATTTACTTTGCTGATTTAGTGGGGTATCTGGAAAATTATTTTTGGAATCTAACAACTGATTGGCCAGTTACAGTTGAGCCTTGGTCTGAGTGACTGTGTGTGAGAATGGGAAGTGGAATTGTCTATGCCAGGTTTTTATGACCCCTTTTCATGCCAGAACTTCCCCAAACCTGTATTTTTATAATGTGCATATTACCGACTACAAGAGGGCCAGGTTCCAATATCCCCTTTGAAAATCACTCCAACAATAGAGCAGGAGGTTGGGAGCCAGACAAGAAACTTGGTTTATTTTCTCCTTTGATTTTAATTTTGATCTGTGCATAAATGCCAGATTTAATTTTTAGGCCCAGCTCTCTCCTGTTTCTTCTTTAACTGCTCCTGCCACAAAATCATTTTGAATTTTTTTGAGAACTCATTAGACACATAAAGCCACATGAGCTTCATTCTATACTTTATTTGGTTGAATGTAGTAAAGATGGTGGAGGAGGTAGATTAGCAAACACATACACGAGGAAAGCACTAAAGCAAGACCGCGTAACTTTAATGCAGCTTTTCATCTCTGCTGCCATCACTGTAATGGAAATTCCTTTAGAGATGTTAGTTTAGTTTATTTAGATTATGTCATTTAAGAGTTTGAAGATAGTTCTAGTTTCACTTAAACTTGGAACAATGTTTATAAAACTTCTTTGGGCCTTAAAGAAACAGCTGATGTATTTCCAGAACAGCCAATTTAGAATTAAAGGCAGACCATACTCCTCACACCGTTTAAATAAAGGATTCTCCCAGTGGGCAGAATCACTAGGAGAAGAAGACAAATTTGGTGCTTATTTAAAAAAAAAATAACTCTGATAGTCAAAAATAGTTTTTTACATTACAGAGTGTGTCTAAAACAAATAATTGATTTAACCCCCTTCAATCTGTCTTGAAACAATAAACAAAGGGTCTTAACCATCTCCTGGTAAGAAGCAAATTTCTTTTTGAAAGTAAGTTAGCTTTTGTAAGGAAGAAGAACTGTTTAAGGTCCCAAAGATACCATTTAGCAAAGTATTGCAGCAGTTTTCTTAGTGATACCCGAGGGTCCAGAAAGATTTAATGAGCCTTCGAAAGTGCCAAAGTTACATTTAGGGAGTAGCTTATAACTGCAGGAATTAGCTAACCACACTGGAAATTTTCCTTGGATGGGCTTGTAGATCAAGGGCAGATAAAAAAAGGATAGATGCTAAATAGTAAAAAAAACGTCTCCATGAGATAGGGTTATTTTTTCCTATCAGGTAGCATTGCTAACAATATTATATTTCAGATATAATATAGTAGATGTAGCAAAATGCCTTTGAGGTGCTTATTGCTAGCTTATATCTATTTTGTTGTCTTTAGATTAAGAAAAATACAAATACTGTCTTCCAGGGTTTGAGAGATGTTTTTGGATCTAGTTGTTAGTTTCTGTTAAGAGTGTTTAAGGCAGAATAACATAGTTTGAGTCATTTTATTCATATACCACTTTAGTTTGGTATGACACCAAAGATAAACCTGAGTCACAAACAGTGTCTCCTAGGACTATAGGCATTTTGGGAAATAGAGAGGACTTTCTGTTTATTTTCACATTTCAAAATAGAATTTAAGTAACTTGAATTCATTGTCAGCACCACAGGCAAAAAATCGGAAGTTTTTTTAACAGAGGATCAGTAATTTTATGGCTACTTATGATCACACTGAAGTCACAGGCACTAGGTATAAATGCAAAAGGATATATGTATATATTTAAAGATATAGATATCCTAAAAAAATGCCTTGAAGCTATTCTAATTAAATAATAAGTGTAGATGTTTAAGACCTTTTGAATTCTTTAGATAAGGGTAATATCAAGCATCCTTTTTTTTTTTTTTTAAAGAGATAAAGACAGGGGAGAGATGAGAAGCATCAACTCATAGTTGCATCACTTTAGTTGTTCATTGATTGTTTCTCATACATGCCTTGGCCAGGGGGCTCCAGCCAACCCAGTGACCCCTTGCTCAAGTCAGTGACCTTGGGTTCAAGCCAGAGAACTTTGGATTTAAGCCAGCAACCATGGGATCATTATGATGATCTCACGCTCAAACCGGCAACCTCAGAGTTTTGAACCTGGGACCTGGGCATCCAGGTCAATGCTCTATCCACTGCGCCACCACCAGTAAGACACATCAAGCATCTTGAAAGAAAATCTGATTAGGTATATTCTTAGTCTGTTCAATCTTAATTTCTTCATTATTACCTCATCCTCAAGACTTCTTAAAATATAGTTTGCAGAAAGGTGCTGATTATTTTTCAAAGGTTTTCTTTTCAGACAAAGTAATTTTGGAATCACATAATAGCTGTGACTATATATGTTCTGTGATTGCTTTGCCATGCCATAGGCCAGGCTTCTCAGGCATTTAACTCCTTCAGCAAACAAAAATCTGATGGTAAAAAAAGTGATACGAATATTTATTATCTCTACTGCTTTCTTTTTATTCCAATTTCTCCTGTTTTTCTTTTGGGGTATATACATTCACAGAAATAAGAGAATGAATGTGGTCATGAGAGAGGAGCAAGACATTTTGTGAACTGGAGGAAACTAATGCCCTCCTTTGTACCTTTGGGCTGACCTTGTTCAAGCTCTTGGCCTATCTTGATCAGACAGAGCCAGTGGTATGAAGATTTTGTATGATGCCAATTAAAGTCTGTGACAGAGCAGACTTGAACCAACAAATCCATGTTTCTATTAAGACAGTTCTGAAAGTTAGTTTCCAGGAACGCTTTCATCATTCCAAACTTAAACCCTGTACCTATTAAACAATAACTTCCTTTTTTCTCTGCAGCCCCTGGTTCCAACTTTCTATTTTGTCTCTATGAATCTGATCACTCTAGGTCCCTCTTAAAAGTGAGATCATACAATATTTATCCTTTCTTGTCTAGTTTATTTCACTTAGCATAATGTCCTCAAGGTTGTCCATGTGGTAGTAGCATGCCAAAATTTGTTTTTCTTTTTAAGGCTAAATAATGTTCCATTTTATGTGTGCGCTGCATTTTGTTTATTTATTCATAAACCCACGGACATCTGGGTTGTTTCCATCATTTAGCTATTATAAATAATGTTGCTATGAACATGTGTGTAGAGATATCTGATTGAGTTTTCATTTTCATTCATTTTGGGTATATACCTAGAAGGGGAATTTCTGGACCATTTGGTAATTCTATCTTTAATGGTTTTGAGGAATTACTATGTTTTCTATAGCACTGAATCACTTTAGATCCCTAGCAGTAGTACACAAGGGTTCCCAAATTTTTCCACATCCATGTATATGTATATGTATATGTATATGTATATGTATATGTATATGTATATGTATATGTATATGTATATAGCCATCTTAATGGGTATAAGATAGTATGATTAGTATGATGCTTTTTTGACATTCAGTAAGTAAATTTGATTCTTTACTTTTTTTCCCAGGTCATCCCCTCTTTGGGTTTTACTTTTCTCCTTATACAGCTTAGGTAGGACATTGTTAATCAAGGTGTGGCATATGGAACTCCAAAATAAACATCATCGGGGGGGGAAAATGCAAAGTTGTTGTCATCAATCCAGACTTTTGGAATCAGAATTGACATTTTAACAAGGTCTCCAGGCGACTCATACACACATGCAAGTTTAAGAAACACCTGCAATATCACTTCAGTTGCTTTTGACATCATCTTTAAGACCTTTTCATCTTTGTTGTTCTACTGCACTCACACCACAACCCTGGCCTTCAAATTTAAGACTGCACTGCTGAACATTGTTATACCAAATCACACGACCTAGAGCATTGTGTTACTACAAACTCCTGACCTTCAACCACACATAGACCCTTACCACCTCCTTTGTAATATTTCTCATCCAAAACCCAACAGTTCTGATTTGTAGGTCTCCTCTCTCCTGTGTTTCTCAGGCCATCTTACCATTTTCTAGAAGAAGTTGCATTATCTTTTACTGAGGACTGTTGGAGCTCTTGGGCACAAAGCCTCTCAATTTAATTGCCTCCTCACCTACAATGGACTCATCGACCTTCTCCTCCAGTGATAAAGTAAAGGAAGTAATTCTGTTCCTTCTGAGGTTCTATTTCTTGATCTATAGCCTGAATCTCAACTCCTCCTGTCTCTGTCAAACACCATTGTTCTCCAAAGGCTTTTTCTTAAACACCATTCAATTATAATCCGGACTATTGATATCATCTGCAAAGCTGGTTTTGAAAAGACTTCGGATGACCTATAAACAGACAGTTTTGTCCTTCTGAAATTTAGCTATACTCACCTCCAGGATATGAATTGACCCCTAACTCTCACCTTTTCTAAGAAATTATTCCTCAACTCAATTTAGGACTTCCTCTTCTCAGCCCCCAGAATAGTAGTGCATGACTTTATTAAAACACTTAACAAGCTACATAGTCACTGTTCCCATGCTTGTCCTCAAAATCTGGACAATGAACAACTGAAAGTATTTCTATCACCTTTTCCCATAATTGCTGTTTGGTAGATGTGCCATAGTGTTTGTTGAACAGCTGGGTCAGGGAAGTCCAGAGTCTGCAATCTCTCACATCCTGGGCAAGGCCTTGCACTGGCGGCAGCAGGTGCTGCCTTACTGTATTGACCTGCGCTGCCCTACAGGTGCTTCTTGCATTTTGCAACATGCAGTCTTCCTGGGTGTGTTTCCTGTGGTGGAGAATTATTGTATAAACCACCATTTTCCTTCATGTATATTAATTTCAAACTTATTTTCCATTAAATAAAAAAGAAAAGTATAATTTATTTGTAATTTTAATTAGTGTGTCAAGTATTTGGGGGATTTATAGCTACCATGCAAAATTGGTTCTCTAATCTGAATTTGAAGCCATTTCTTTAGCATTTACAATACCAGTATTTCTTAGGTCTTAATACGAAACAAGATTACCTGGGGATCTTGTTAAAATAAAAATTCTGATTTAAATTCTGCATCTTTAGGGCTGGCTTGGGTATAAGACTCTGCTTTTCTAACATACTTTCAAGTGGTATCAATCAGCCAGACTAGGGACCATGCTTATCACAATTAGCAATATCAAAACCATTCCCTCAATTGTAAAATCTCCAGTTTTTGTTGTGTAAATTATATCACTTCATGGTCAAACATAGGAAGTTATATGTGGTATCAGTGGTGGCTCTTTTAAATTAATGATCAATTACAAAGATGATAGTTCTTTTCTCTTCTGATAAGTTAGTGTTTATCACGATTTAGAAGAGATTGGTAAAAGAACACCAAAGATATTTTTTCTGTTTGTTTTACTACTAAAAGCAATTTCATACTATGAAAGATTAGTTTGGAGTGATTTATGACTTCAGATTGGAAGCAGTAAAATACAACTTTAAGAAGAGGAGAGCCATGTCATGGGACACAGGACAAGGTCTTACTTTACGTCTTGAAGCCTGACTTAAAATTTAAGGCATGCCTATAGGCTTGCTAATCTCATTGGGCATAATGCATCAGCAGCTATTGGAAGCAGCCTAGAGCAGGGAGCAGCATAGGAACATGTACAAGCACTTCACCAGCACTTCTCAGTAGTGCTGGCTTCGAATGAACAGAATGAGACATATTGGAAGGTGCCCTTGGTATTGAACAGTGTCACGATCTTGCAGTTGAGCAAGGGTGACCAGGGCTGGCTCCAAGAGTATGGCTATTTAAACTGGTCTCCATTTTTTTTTTTACAGGGCAGAGAGAGAGTCAGAGGGAGGGATAGATAGGGATAGACAGACAGGACAGAGAGAGATGAGAAGTATCAATCATCAGTTTCTCGTTGCAACACCTTAATTATTCATTGATTGCTTTCTCATATGTGCCTTGACCATGGGCCTTCAGCAGACCAAGTAACCCCTTGCTCGAGCCAGCGACCTTGGATCTAAGCTGGTGAGCTTTTTTTGCTCAAGCCAGATGAGCTTGCGCTCAAGCTGGCGACCTTGGGGTCTGCAACCTAGATCTTCCGCATCCCAGTCCGATGCTCTATCCACTGCACCACTGCCTGGTCAGGCATTAAACTGGTCTCCATTTTAAGCAGCAGTGTATATTTACAATTTTAGAAGTGGGTGCACAATGACATTTATTCAGCTAGACAGTAGGATATCTAAGGGGAAGGTCAAGATCCCTCTCAATCAGCAGTTTTCAGAGTCATCTGGGCTACGGTTAAAGCCACTCACTGCCAGGGCCCTACACTCATAGGTTCTGATGTAACGGCCTGTGATAAGACTTGGGCTTTGGTGGTTTTAAGTTTCCCAAGTGATTATAATGTGCAGCATGGTTAGGAACCACAGCTTTAAATGTCCCTGGATAAAAACTCTTCTTCCCAGTTGCAGCAGAATATCTTCCTTCACAGCTGGGCCCCATAATTCCAACCTGCAGGCTTCAACTTATTTCAGTCTCTAGGACAGTGGTTGTCAAACTGCAGCAGGCTTCAGAATCACCTAAATGGCTTATTGAAACTTAGATTGTTGGAGACTCCCCGCCACAATTTCCAGTGCCTTAGATCTGAAATTGGCATATCCAACCAGCTTTCTGCTGGTGCTGCTGCTGCTTGGCTGGGACTCCACTTTGGAGACCTAAGACAAGGCCTGTTATTTGGATCTTAATCTCAGCATGAAACCCACATTGGTGTTTCTCCCCAATCTTACCGATCCCAAATCCAGTTACGGAATCTGGATTTAGGTTTTAGTGCCATGACCTTGTGCTCATCCTGGGGTAGATGTCGCTTTCTACTAGTTTCTCATTCTCCCTAACTTGGAAGTCTAAGAATGGCATTTTTTTAAATTCAGAATTGGAAATCTTAGGCATCCCAAAGATGCTAAGCAATGGGTTAAGGTTAGATTTGTCACTTAAGGAAATTACCACTGACTTTTTGTTGAGGATGAATTGGAAAAGCATAGCAAGTGAGGATGGTCACAGGAAGACTGGAGAAGACAAAACCAGGAAAGGGCAGTGTGTGGTGGTGGAGGAAAGGCAACTATTCATAAAGTTAAGAATATTGTTTGACACAATTTCTTGGCTGATGATTGTATGCTAAATTAAGAGAAAAGAAAGAATCAAGGATTATTGATCACAATCCATGATTTATCAGTAAAATAATTAATCTAAAAACTTATCATCACTAATGACTTCATGTAATATATTTTACGCAGTAAAGTAATTGGCACTAAATGGCCTCATGTAAGTAAAAGTTCATCGCATCTTTTACAGGTGTCAAGACGATTGCATGATGTATCTAAATTTGAACTTGTTCCACTTTTATCTTTATAATAAAAAATAACTAAAAGCACAGATGGTTATCTACGATTCCCTAGTGTTTTTCACTAGGAGCTGTTATCATGTTATAGTAAGTTAAATTTCTTGGGGGTGGGGTGAGAGCGCATTAATTTTTCCATGACATAAGGAAACCTCTATGTAGCTGAGATGAGAAACTAATCAGACCTTAGAGGGGGAAAGCTCAGGATTTCAGCAGTGCAGACCAGAAGATGAGGAACATTTTTTTGGACAATGTGATTTCTCATATTTTGCACTCCCTTCTAGCACAACTTCAGATTGTCTCATTCTACTTCTTGGAAATGAACCCAGTAAAATGGCAAATATGCTTAGTGAGCCAAAGAAAACATTTGAAGTAAAATTTTATGTCTTTGTATTTTTTCTTTTGTTTTAATTGTTAAATGACCTTTTTGTCTTTAAACATGAGATTGTCATTGTAAATCCTGTTGGTTTAATATTCAGAGATTGCTAAAAAATGAATACTCAGTATTATAGCTAAATTTTCACATGGCACGAATCCTTGCAATTTCCTTTGCATTTTCTGGCTAGGAAAATAGTACAGAACCAATAACAACCAAAGATGAAGTGTCAAGGAAAACAGGAGCTATGAAGTATGTAAGGCTTTATGGAGCTGCCTGGAAATCAAAGCTGTTTGTATAACTCAGAAGTAATCTGATCTGGTGTTCCCAAAATTTCTTAAAATATTCATCTAGAAAACAGAAGATGTACTCAGCATCTTGAAACACTTTCTGTCTTATAAGACTACATCTCCTGCAAACTGTGATATAGGATAAAGCTACAGAAGAGCAAGAGGAATAACAGTTGGTAGAAATATAACAAGATAAAATGTACAAGACAGAAATATCCACTGTGAAATCCCAGATGTACAGAAGTGATTTTTAACTTCAGCAGTCATTGTTATTCTTGAGTTTTAATATTTTATATTTCCACAGAATGCCATATTACAGAATATTGTACAAATATTTTTATTATTAGCAAAATTTTATGATTTTTTAAAAAATTTTAAGCACATACTAAGTGGGAGGATATTGAAAGGAGAAGGGAAAATTTCAATATAGCCATTTCCATTTTTCCCTTGCATTTGTTGAAACCATTTTTAAGATAAGTCCACAAAACTTGGAAATTCAATTGTCAACGGAAAAGATCACTACGGCTTTTGAACCAAGGTTTCTTTAGCTTAGAAAGTTTTATTTGTGGTGTTATCAGAGATGTCCATGTTAAACAACACATTTTATTTATACAGAAATCTCCCTGTAAGGATTCTAAACTTCCACAGAAAAATTTAAAATACAAAAAATAAGATGCAAATGATTTTACATGGGAAAGGTTAACCATTTGTTCAGCTTTTCTCTGTATGGAATATGTGCCAAAGAAAATGCAGTATAAGCTAAAATTGGAACAAGCCAAGAGGTAGACACATCTGCTTTACATGCCATAAGGGCATAATGACCCAAAGACCATAAAAATAAACCGTACACTGTGCAAGGCTGATGTCTTTATTGTGCAATTTCAAGAGGGCACAGTTTTGCTTTGGAGCTGAACCTTGGAAGCTCTAACAATGATTGAAAAGTTTGGAAGAACTTTTATGGTTGAGAATTACTGTGAAATAAATTCAAGTAGCTCTGATCATTCCATCTTATCTTTCAGAATAATTTAATTGCTGATTCTTTTCAGTATACAGGTTGTAAGACAACCTGATAACTCAGAGCATAATTGTAGACTTGCAAGATTACAGAATCAGACCTTTCCAGGTGGGTTGATGATATACTAAGTATACATGCAGTACATGGCAGGAAGAATGAACACAGTTGGAGGACGGGAGACAAATCAAGGAAATAATACAAATTTAAAATAATAGTGAAGGTTGAATATTCAAGAGTGTTCTGAGGAAAAGTTGTCTCTGTGAAGTAATAATAATGGTTCACCAGTAAATACTTAAATATTAAGGGTAGAATGCTACCAACAAGGTCATCATTTAGTTCACAAGTTTCCTTTAAATTGAGCTTCCCATTAGTCAAGATTATGAGCTATTCTATGAAATAATAATGAGTCTGACTCATATTGGATATATCTCAAATTACTCTGTTTACCATTTTTTTTAACATTTTTGCTTCTGAGTACCAGCAAAATATTGCTTGACCTCACTTTCCTTAACATAATTCTTTCAGAATTCATTCATTTTGTACAATAACATTGTAATAACTTTTTCATAGCTGAGGGTCACTCGGTTGCATTTCTGCTCAGTATTTTTATTGCCTATTTTCATAGGATGTCCTAGTTCCACTAGGACCAAGAATTATGAACTCCACAGCACGTAATGTTATCTGTATAATTAGACAAGGAGGCATCACTGACAGATAATAATGATGATGATGATTATAAGTATTTAGCTTCATATCTATAATATAATTCTATTTTTAATTCTATGATGTCTTCCCATCTCTCATCTTTTCAAACCTTATAAAAATCCTGTAAGTTAGACTAGATATTTATTATTATCTCCATCTCCTTTTAGATATAAATATTGATTTTTTGATTTTTTTAGTTTTTGTGACTCACACTAAGTTAGTGGTACCACTGGGACTGGGACCCATGCAGTAGAATGAAAGGCAAAGTAATTTTCAGAAAAGAAAGATATTAACAAATTCACACACCCTTCTGAATTCTCAAGATTATTGCATGGAATTTGTATTATGTGTGTTGGAGCAAGAGTGTTAAACTTGAATTATCAAGGTGCCTCAGTCTCATGCAAAGAGCTGCATAATTTTGTCATATGCTTAAAGGTCTTGCACCTCCATAGGATAAAATCCTCAGAGCATTGGACCTCACAGTAACGAACTATTATGAAAAAAAAGAATAAGAATTAGAATCAGCTTTAAAATAATTTCAATACATTTTAAGGACACTTATATATTCTCACTCAAAAAAGAAGTAAAATATAAGCCTTAAACACTCAGAAGAGAATAACTGTGGAAATAAAACCATAACATACCATGTTCATTCATATATAGGTATTCTGAGGTATTAAAACTAGATACTTGCTGTTCTGTTAAGATCAATTTTCTTTTTACAACTAACTAAAATACTATAGAATTAGAGTTATTGCTTTTTAGATACAAAATAATGAACATCCCAGTAGGGCAGTTTCGTGAGTTACAGATGATGGCATAACCATACATCAAAGAAATTCAAGTTAAAAAACAAGTATTACTTCCTGGGACAGAACAGTTTCTTAAGATTATAGATAAAGAACATTCTCTAAAGAAAGAAATAAAAGCTAACTTGACTTTGAGCCATAGTGGAAATTTTCTTTTGAGGATTTAAGCCCACCTGTGATCTTATATCTTTTTTTCTCTTTCAGGCTTTTGATGTTCCCTTCATCATTATTTTAATGTCTCTGAGTATGTGTATATATTTTTTTGAGTTCCTCAACTTCTTTTGGGAAGGAGTTTGCTATGGATGTTTGTTAATAATAGATAAATGTTATATCTGTCAGATAGTGAAAAATATGGTATTTGCCACTATCAGAAAAATATAGAACAGAGGAACCACTGAAAAAGTAAAAAGAGAGCCACTCAAGCTAAATTAAGGGATATTATTTTTCTCTAAGCAGATGATATACTTATCTTAAAAAGTGACCATTCCTAGTCGTGGGCTTTCCGGTATTTGCCAGAAAGAGAGCAGTCTGTTCCAATAATGGCTTCATTTAGTGACTGTATGGTATTTGAGAGAAAAACATCATCTGTTTTCAGGAGTAGTGTTAGGGTTATATTTAATGAGCAAAGTAGTATGCAATTTAAAAATCTTATTAACTATTTTAACACTCCACTGAAATTGATAAAAATCAAAATTCAATAAATGATTTTCTAAAATGTTAGTATAATATGAACAATACGTTTCGGAACCTGTTATACAGTCCTGGCTCCCATTCTGGAGCTGTTCCTAATGGGAGGAATAATGAAAATCCAGTCTGCTTTGTTGCCTCTCACCCCCACCCCCCACCCTAGCAGCCAGACCAAAAGGGTACATTTCCTGAGGAGTGTTGGGTAAAGGATAGGGGTGCTACCTGGCGTTATTAAATTTAATTATATTTACTATTTCAAAGGCCCAAATCTACCCCAACAACAGGCAAGGAAAACTTCCGTATGACCTGTTCACCTAAGGAAACTGAAGCTGGGAGAAACTTAAGTGACCCCAAGTGGTTTCTACATCCATTTGGCCTCAGCTAAATCATACTCACTTAAAAATAATAATAATAAAAGCATAGAAGTAGTAAAGATCAGATCTCCAATAAATAGTTTGGAAAATTCTAAAACCTTTTGCATTGTCTTCCAGTGCTAAGATAACAAGTTATTAGTGTGTCTAGGCCATGACCCTAAATTTCTTAGTGCAATTAACCTAAACTCTAATTTGACTAGATACAAAAAACTCCAATAAAATGGAAGACATGGGTGGGAAACAAATAGATGGATATAAAGGGAAGCCTTAATATTGAAAATTCTTCCTATGCCCTTTATACTTTTTGGGTAAAACTGCCTGTGATCTCACAATTGCACATATCTTTGAAACTATTGAGGGCTTTCTATTTGCTACATTTAAGAAAGGCCCAAAGCTTTAATGTCTGACTCAATTTTCTGCAGTCTATTCATGAATACTCAACATGACTGCAATAAATTATAAAGCCTCCAGGTTCATGTGAATGCATGCATTTTAGGGCACCTTTTCTTACAGGCAAAACCCATGGTTGGTCTGTATTGAAGTACATTCTCTGTAATGTGTTTTCATTGAGAGTGGAAGAAAAGCTTGCATAAGATGTAAAACTATATAACGATTTGCACAGATATATCAGTGAATTATATTCATTACACAGTGTATATGAATGCTATGTAGTTTAGTGCTTTTGTATCACTATATGCTTTCTTGTCAAACTATTCACACAGTGTTCATTTCTGATTCTGTTACATTAACATACCCTAGCTTTGGTCATACCTTCAAAAATTGCTGTTTTTAAGAGTTAATTTAGAATATTTCTGGCTATAAGCTTTAAATATTTTCCCCCAAAAAAACTATTTGAGAAGCAAATGTGGTTTTAATTTTCTATAACTATTTATCTTTTAGTTGTGCAAAGTATTTCCTGTGGGCAGTTTATATGCCTATCCAGGTGAAGGGGGTTGCCAGTGTTATGTTAAAAAATAAACTTTAAAGACTCTCTCAAACTCATGTTTGGAAACTACTCATTTGACCTTCAGTGACAAAGCTTATGCCTTGCAAATTGATTAATACAGATACAATATCAAATCATTTTTCATACAATTTTTTAATGTTTGTTAAGTGCTGGAGCAGTATGTAAACAGAGTATTTGGCATTTTTATTAGGCTGCGGAACTCAGTCATTTCCTTTGCAACAACATCTCATAAACTATTTTGACAGTCTAATAAACTATAAAAAGCTGTGGTAAAAACTGGCTCTGAATGTTATAACCGTACAAAATGGAAAGAGCAAGAGAAAACATCTATCACCGGGATTATTATCACTGTTGCTATGGCAACCTGGTTGCAATGGCAATATCTCCACGGTTCTGCTGTTTGTTATCATCTTTCTTGATTTTACATCATTGAAATTGTAGTAATTACACTGTGCCTGATGAAAAATTCATGCTGTCATGGCAACTAAGTCAAATATTCTTAATCATTTCACCTCTTCAATCTAAAATGTAATTGTTTGTCAGTAAAATAGGTTATACAGAAGGCTTCTATGGACTTATGATTGCCTTAAGTGTTTTACGAAAAATAGTGCTTTTAGTCTCAAGACCCTAAGCTAAGCTAATAGCCTGAGATGGTAAACAATGACTCATTATAATAAGTAAGCAGCGTTAATTGTAGAGTGACTTCTCCAGTGTTGTCAAATTATAAACCACAGTGACTTTAATATAGTACTTAAAATCTATGACACAAGGGAATATTTTCAATCATCTTAATATCTTCAGTAAATTATTTGAATTAGATGTTATGTTCATTTTGGTGTGCCTACTTGTATTTTATAAGACACTGTCTTTTAGTGAATATACTTTAGAATGTTTTCTTCATGCTGTGTATAATTAAGGCACAAAGAGAGATCCCTTGCTGCATAAAGGAAAAAAAAAATAGATTAATAAGATACAAAAAGAATGTTTTTCTAACTAGAGCAGTCAGTTACAATATATGTCCCTCAGCTATTCCTTAAACTAATTTATTTTGTAGAGTATTTTCAACACATGAATTTTGTCACATCTACTTATGTATCTGAGTAATATGCATGTCTTATTAGAACAGAATGGAAGAATCAATATATAAAGTTGTGCTATAAAATACAAAATGTATTCTGTTACGTGGAAATCCACAAAAAAACTATAAAATTTCAATAGTAACATGGAAAGTATAGCACTCAATTTTATAATTATCCTATTTTCTCAGAAGGGTGATAATTTTGTTTGAATAGGAAGAAAAAAATGAGTCTAAGGAATATTTTGTTTTGATAACAAAATTTCTGTAGTTCAGTTTCATATCTCTCATTTAAATTTTGATAAAACGATGCTGTAAATGAAAGAAGTGAAATAAATTATTTTATACTTTATCAAGAATTTAAGAACAGTATATTTATTTGTATCTTTAGGTGTATGCACTTTAGATTTGGAAACACAAAATAAGCTAAATGTTATATCCCCTAAGTTTTAGATTCCTGAGAAATTTTTACTGCACATAGAAAATTACATACTTCTTTTTCAATATATAATCATAATTTCTCCTTCTCTATACCTATATTTTTCCTTTTTGTTAGCATGTCATTCCTTTAACATGAGAAACAGGTACTAGCTAATATATTAATCCATTTCTGCCCAAAGCAGAAGACGTCTTTGCTATTGTAGAGCCAGCATTTTATCAACACTGAAGGAGGGGCGGAGAAGTGAAATGCAAGTCAGTATTTTCAGAGCTTGAGTACCAATGTTTTTACGACAATAATAGTAATTTGTGATGGTGACTGCTTCATCTTGAATGGATTTAATCATTAAATTGCTTTAAAACTTATTCATTGCTTCTACATAAAAACAAAAGATTACACAACTAAAATGAATATAAAAGCACTGAAATGCAAAGACTTGTTACTAATAACACTAGCTAAGAGTTAAATTTTTTAATAAAAATATTAGAAAAGTACATTTAAGGAATAGCGTAAACCCAACCCTTCTGTAAGTTAAAAATTACGCAGCCAGTGACATGTTCTGTTACACAGATCGAAAATAAGCAGTAGGCAACGACAAATGTTCAGGGTGTTAAATAATTTATCATAAAACTTTTGAAGTTGTTTAGAATTAGCAATTTATAAAATATAATATGAATAATTATCTGCAGCCTTGAGACAACAAAAACTGTAAGATATCCAGGAAGATCTTTGCTTGAGAATCCTAGTATTGATAATATTTTTTAACACAGTAATCAGTTTCTCAAAACAATTACTCTAAACCCGAGCTTATTCAAGAACGTGTCTGTCGGTAAAGGGAGGCTGCCCCTAAAACAGCAGTCACAGTGGTTGTCACATCCCCATCCCCACCATCCTCACCATCCCCACAGCCCCCACACCCCCACACCCCCAGAGGCATGATTGATAGTAGACTTAGGGATTTTAAAGAAAAGAAAATTCATGGCGCTAAATAAATTTAGGGCCTTTTTGCTTTTCTTTGGATTTCCTTTCAGCTTGCATCTGACCTGATAGCTGATCTACTGTGTTCTCTATTTTCTAATTAAAATTCCTATGAGAAATGCATTATGCATTGGCCTATCTTATTTTTGTTTGGGCCAAATTTCCATTTCAACCCTTGATAAGCTGCTGGTCCAACCTGGAGAAGACAGTGGCCACTGAGAAGCCGTACTCCTGAGATCCTGTCCTCTAGGTGGCTCCCCTCGGGCCAGGCAGGCAGAACCACCCGGGACAGATCAGGACAGCACAGGGCCACCCTGCAGCAGGAAGCTGAACATTCCTCTCTTCATCACATACCAACTGTGCACTGATGCGGCACTAGTCACTGCACTCGGCGTTTGGTTCACCCCCAAACAGCCCCCAAACTTCTGCCCACAAAGCATAGCCATTTTCCTTGGAAGGAGCTGTCCCACTGCAGACATCATTTTTGACATGATTTATACACTTCTCTACCCACGCAAAATGGTGGTGACCAACTCAGTTAATATAAATAAAATTCCATTGGTTTTTTTTTGTTTGTTTTTATAAATAAATTTTTATTAACGTTAATGGGGTGACATCAATAAATCAGGGTACATATATTCAAAGAAAACATGTCCAGGTTATCTTGTCATTCAATTATGTTGCATACCCATCACCTAAAGTCAGATTGTCCTCCGTCACCTTCTATCTAGTTTTCTTTGTGCCCTTCCCCCTTCCCCTCCCCCTCCTTCCCTCCCCATTTCCCTGGTAACCACCACACTCTTGTCCATGTCCCTAGTCTCGTTTTTATGTCCCACCAATGTATGGAATCATGTAGTTCTTGGTTTTTTCTGATTTACTTATTTCACTCCATATAATGTTATCAAGATCCCACCATTTTGTTGTAAATGATCCGATGTCATCATTTGTTATGGCTCAGTAGTATTCCATAGTGTATATGTGTCATATCTTCTTTATCCAGTCATCTATTGAAGGGCTTTTTGGTGGTTTCCATGTCTTGGCCATTGTGAACAATGCTGCAATGAACATGGGGCTACATGTGTCTTGGCGTATCAATGTTTCTGAGTTTTGGGGGTACATACCCAGTAGAGGGATTGCTGGGTCATTCAGTTTTTTGAGGAACCACCATACTTTCTTCCATAGTGGTTGTACTACTTTACATTCCCAGTGAACGAGGGTTCCTTTTTCTCCACAGCCTCTCCAACATTTGCTATTACCTGTCTTGTTAATAATAGCTAATCTAACAGGTGTTAGGTGGTATCTCATTATAGTTTTGATTTGCATTTCTCTAATAACTAATGAAGATGAGCATCTTTTCATATATCTGTTGGCCATTTGTATTTCTTCCTGGGAGAAGTGTCTGTTTATGTCCTCTTTCCAATATAAATTCCCATTGTAAATTTGAAGTGGTATAGGAACATGAGTGATCTTTATTGTTTAATCCAGGGATAGTCAACCTTTTTATACCTACCACCCACTTTTGTATCTCTGTTAACAGTAAAATTTTCTAACCACCCACCTGTTCCACGGTAATGGTGATTTATAAAGTAGGGAAGTAAATTTACTTTATAAAATTTATATAGCAGAGTTACAGCAAGTTAAAGCATATAATAATTACTTATCAAGTACTTTATGTCGAATTTTCGCTATTTGGCAGAATAAATCTTTATAAAACAACTTACTATAGTTAAATCTATCTTTTTATTTATACTTTGGTTGCTCTGCTACTGCCCACCAGAAAGCTGGAACGCTCAGTAGTAGGCAGTAGGGACCAGGTTGACTACCACTGGTAATTTAATTTCTCCTCCCCTTCAGGAAATTTTCTCCTCCATTCTTCTCACTGTTAGTTGCCAGCTCAGGGGACTCAAATTAATTTAAGATTAGACTGAGTAAAACATAATTAAGAAGGTAAATGTTTGGGAGGAAAGGGGCAGCAAAAATGCCTTCCAGACACAAGTATAAATGATACTGTGTTATCTGGCTTTTTACACAATCTGCATCACTGTTCCCATTCTTTGGAATGGATAATGGGAAGCTGACTAAAGTTACACAAGCAATTACACTGTATAAATTGTAGCAAAAAGAAATAGCTGTAAATAAGAAATTAGAGACATTGGAAGCAAATTTCGAAGACTTCCATACATCTAGTTAATTTTAAGATATAAGTTAAATATGGTTTTTAGCTTTGTGTTAAACAGACATATTTGACTGAATAAATTTTATTCTAAAAAACATAAATGTACCCTTAATTTCATTTGTAACTCAGGCTTGGATTATTTCCAAATGTTTCCTTAAAATACACAAATTTAGAAATGTCATGGAAGATGGAATATTTAGGACCTAAATAATTTAAATCTTGTTGCTAAATGTGTGTGTGTGTGTGTGTGTGTGTGTGTGTGTGTGTATTTTAACAACATTTATATGATGATAAATTTTAGGTATCCTTTATTAACTAGAAGCCTCTGATACCAAGAGAAAAGTCTTAAAGATGAAATTCTCTCTTTATAAACTCCAGGGGAGTTCTTTTAGAATTCTGATTGGTCAATGTTTTTATTGCTTATTATTTTCCTTTGAAGCAGACTATTAAATTAACCAGAATTAAAAATCAACACATTGGAAAGAGTTTTATATCTGGAAATCAGATTATTCGTGTTCTTATGGACTCTTTTTATAAAAGATACAGAAACCTAAAAAAAGCATATTGCCTTTGTTAATCACAAGTTAAATATTAAATATTTCTTAGAGCCTCCAAGGCAAAAATACTATTAAGGTATTGAAAATCTGAGTAACCTTTCTGTCCCACATTTAAACTTTATTGATGGACCTTGTAAGTCAGAATAAAACTTCCAGATTCAGTAATGTGAATTTCTTTTCATTGTATAACCTTCTTAGAATTGCCTGAAGGCTCAGACTAATAATATTTTTAATAAACGACAAGATTTTTAAATATAGGGACACAGTCCAGCATTTGAGCAAAGAATGTTTGAAAAGGAAAAATCTCATTCCTTTTTTCACTTTTTAACCATATTTAGATATTGGAGTCTCAAAGTAAGAACTAAAATATTAGAATGCAACTTGAAATACATGAATTTTAGAAATTTTTATACTCTTATATCTAAGGGTTCTAAAACACTCATAAATCAGCAAGTCAAGTCAGTATTCACATGCATCGCATCATTTTAAATCAATTTTCATGTTTTTGTCATTAAATAGACATCAAATTGTCAGGTCATCAAGTTATGTCAGTGGGACACAAACACTATGCCTTCATTCAGTAATGGTATTGGGCAAATGAAAAGATCAACCTTTGTGATTTCATCCTTCACTTCTTGGCAAGAGATTGGAAGATGTTATATAAATATTCATAAAAAATTAGAGAAGGGATTTAAAATACAAGTTAAAAGCTAAGAGAAAAAAAATCCATATTAGGCATTGACTACTGCACTCTATTTAGAAGAATATGAAAATATTAGAGGACTTGTTGTCCCAATGGCTACATGTTATATGGAAGATCAAAGTCAAACTCTCAACTCTGGAGCACAAATAGAGAAGACAGAGAGATACAATCTAAAGCATTTTTTTGTGAAAAACAAGACAAAATCTCATTTCTCTGATACATGAAATCTCCTTAAAAAATAAGATCAATGATTTAAATTCTACTCAGGTCATAAGTGCATAAAAAAATTACTGTGAATCAGTGATCTAATGCATAGGGAGTACATTCTTGGATTAGGCCTTCAATCTAACTATCAAGGAACAAACTCAGAGTTTTATATCATCACCTTGAGTGTCAGCCTAAGGATGAAGACCAAGGGGTGGACCAGGAAGTAATGGTTCTCTTGAAAGATGATATATTCCTAAACTCTAAGGGAAATATTGTATAATATTTTCTCTTTTGCAACTATCTTATAAAATACCTTGAATATGTCTCAGTGAGATTTTTCAATTTTAAGTGACTAGCAACACAACTCAAACTAGCCTCAGTGAAAATGAAGAAATTTGTTGAAAATTTCCAAATACAGCTGCCCTCAGGGTTCAAGGATGTCCGCAGGACTGTGTTCTCCCTATCTCTCCTGTTAGTTTGACCTTGACCAGGTGGCAAGATGGCCACTAGATTCAGCCGCATTTCTTTTCACAGGAAAGAGTGAACCCTTTAATGGAAACTCTAGAACAAAGCACTGAGATTCATTCTGCTTGTCATGCTTAAGATGACACATTCACTGAGGTGAAAGGAATATGTAATACTATGATTTAGTGCTGGATTATGTGCTCTATCTGGATTCTAGGAGATAGAGCCTCATCCTGGACATAGGCCTCCAGAGCATAGGAAACCTGGATCCCCAAATCAAAATCAGGCTACGTGGTAGAATTAGAAGGAATAGATGAAGGAGAGGCAGTCAAAACAAACACTATGTAATCAATCAACCACTGGGAGATGGCATGAATGGACCTGGAGATTATTATGCTAAGTGAAATAAGCCAAGCAGAGAAAGAAAAGTATCATTTGATCTCACTTATATGTGGAATCTAATGAACAAAGTGAACTGAGGAATGGGATAAAGGCAGAGGCGGGATCACAGGGAGCAGAGGGACAGCTGTCAGAAGGTAGGGGGATGTGGCGATGGGATCAGAGAAGGTGAAGGGATTAGTGAAATTATAAATGCATAACACATAGATACAGATAACAGGATAGCAAATTCCAGAGGGAAGTGGGGAGGGAGCTTGGAGGAGGGGTAAAAAGGGGTGCTATAGGGAACAAAGGGGTGGGGGTGAGGGAGTTATATTGAGTGGGGCACTTGAATCCATATTAACTCAATAAATTAAAATTAATAAAAATTTAAATAAAATGATTATACTTGCTTTCTTGCTTTTTATTCCTTGTTTTATAAAATATATGGAATTCCCACTCAGCTAAATACCAACTCTTGCTTCATGATTGCATTCAGTGAGTGATGCAATTACATGTTTGGGTACCATAATCTGTAGTTTTATGCAAAAAATTAACTGTAACAGGATGGGGCATAATAGTGATACCAGAGGAAGGAAAGGTGACAATCTTGGCAGCCCATGTGTGTGTAGGATTCTCAAAGGTAATCATAATAGAAAGGCTGTGAGTTGCTTCAAATTACTTTTTCTTTCTAATAGGCAATTAGTTCTAATTAACTTTTAATTAATATTCAATATTTTCTTTAACAAATGGAACCCTGATGAGATCACATCTGTTAATACCATTCATTTTCTTCCTCTTTTTTAATCCCTAAACATTTTAGTTATTTTTTAATTGAATTTGTTGGGGTGATACTGATTAACAAAATTATACAGGTTTCAGGTGCCCAACTCAACAACACATTTCTGTACATCATATTGTGACTCACTTTCTACTGTGGTGTTCTAGAGTTTTTCATGACTATAACAAGCGCAACTGCAGACAAAAAAGTGACCATCTTTTGGCTAGGATGGAAAGGTGGCTTGATTTAAAGTCACTGTGCTTTAAATGTGATTTTGGCAAAAACTAAGATCTATGAAATTGGATTTTGCTCCGCAATCTTATTAAGAGATACAATCAGGAATTAGAAGTTACAGCTATTTTTTTTGCGGGCTCAGTGAAAATTATTTTGAAGAATTGCAAGCTGTTGAAAATCCCCCTTTTTTAGTATGACAGACACATAGAACAGAATGTAGAACACAGAAAATAGAAAGATGAACAAAGATGATTTCAGCCAGTTATTTTAGAGGTAAAACTGAAGTCTAGAGAAAAATCTTTGGCTGGAGTCTAGAGAAAATCCTATGCAAGCAATACTTTTATAAGGAACAGAAACAGAGAAATCTGCAGATATCTTACTTTATAAATAGCTGAACCTTGTTAAAAGAAATTTCGCTTTATTATCTGGCCGATAGTTTCCTTGGCTTTCCCAAGTTCTATTGCTTTCAGACCATTTGGCAACATCATTCCAATTTTTTTTTTTTTGTCTCAGTCTTTCAGCTTTTCAGTCCAGCTAGTGCTTGGGTTTGTGCTTTAGATAAGCTATCTTTATTATCTGTTTTTGTTGTTGTTGTCATCGTTTTGTGAGCAAGCTTTTAATAAATGTGATGCATGTTTTGTTCCAGATTATCTAACTTTTACCTTTGCTAATTATAATTTTTAAAATATGCTTCTTCAGTTGCTTAATATTAAATAAAACTGGAGCCACTAGTTATCATGATGTGTGGATTAATTAGAATAACTTAACTACTTCAAGTAATTTCTCAATTTTACACGGAAGTTGGAGTGGGCAAACCATAGATGCTTCTGGCTAATTTTTAGTTTGAACAACCAATGTGTCCTCCTTGATAAGATGCCAACATTCAAAACTTTGGTTTAGAGAAGCAAAATTCATGTCGGAAGACTATTCTTACTTATCTAATGATAGTTGCAGTGGAATTCAAAAGTAAAACAAAATGCAATATAAAGAAAAAATTTAAATTGATTTATAAAATTCAAAATAAATGTCAAAATTTTTTATTCTAAATGAAGTAAAAATGAAAGTCAAAATTTGGAAGGAAACTCCTTTGATTTCACCTTACAATCCTATTTGGGGATTTTTTAGATGGAAAAAAGTCAAACAAATAAAATCCTAGAAGTATGTTTGTTGCAGAAAAATCTGCAATAGCATTAAAGGAAAATCACACAACTAATAATATCCACATTGTTAAATTATGACATATGATTTCAGTAAATTATGACATCAAACTAGACTGTCATAAATTTAGCAAATGCTTAAACTATTCAAAATTGTAATGTACCTTGTATAACTATATATGTGGGGAAAAATATCAGGTTTGATTAAGATGTCACCAAGAAACTTTTAAGAAATATTTTAGGTACATATTTCTTGTTATAAAATATCCTTTGGTCATAAAATAAAATCCTTATTTTCTTAAAAATGCTAATCTTAAAACTTTTTATTAATAATTTTCAATATGGTGCAGTAGAAAATTTCTGAGATTCAGAATTATCTAATTTATAATTACATGATATCATATAAAATCATTTTTAAAGCAGTTTTTGAAACATGCCAAATATATATGTTCCTTGTGAACTATAATTAATAATTAGAAATAGTGTCATTTACCGTAAAACAGAAGAAACACTGCTGTAAAAACAGTGACTAAAACAGACTTTAAAATAAGAGCAAATTCTTTTTCTTTAAAAGTTGGGGAATGTAACTTAATTGGTTGATTGAAACTTCTATGATAAAATGATAGCTCTGAAGGAAACTTTTGAAGTCCCTCAAGAGGGTTACATTTTTTAAATTGTTTTCTGTTTAAAATGTTTGTTTTCCTTTTCAATAATACAAATATATACTGTAGAGATAATTTTATAATTTAAAATAACCAAGACTAGGAACTCTTAAGTTTATAAAAGTTTTAAATGTCAACACGTTATACTTCCTATTTTCCAGGTTGGGTATTTCTCACATCAGCCACTTTTGTTTTGGGAGTTGGCAGAAAAGCAATGTGACACCTATTTTTATTTGAAAGAAATATTAAATTAAACATTTTTGATTCAGAAAAGTCCTCTTGAACCCAGGAAGCATGCCCCAAACAAATGTCCTTGGGCAAAACCTTGCTAGACATCATGAATCATCTTGCTATTTTCTTTATTTACAGCTTTTATTGTAAGACATATTGTTTTCTTTTGCAAACAATCTCCAATTTATTGTACATGACCAGGAAAATTGGTATTTATGGTCAAGAACTCAGGAACAACTCTATTTTGTAATTGAGGGAGAACTATATTGTAAGTTGTAGATCCTAAATTTGTTCACATTTTGTTAGGTAAACAGAGATGAGCTCTTGGTAAGATAACATTCATAAACTGATTTGTGGTCTTTTGTGCTCTATAAATCTAAGGTATTATATTCTTTGAATTAAAATAAAATCGTATATTATTCTGCTTAATAGGCCACTTGATTTAGCAGAAACTCTGAAACCAGAATCCTGTTCTTGATTGGCCACTGAATGAATAATAAGACATCTCTTTTAAATTAGACTGATTACAAAAACATTCCTTCAAATGTTACAAGCGAAATGCAGGCATGAGTTTTATTTGTCTTGGCAAGACAAATAAGGAATTATAACTACATTCATTAAAATCACTGTGTTGCTCTGCAATGTTAGTTATACTGGGTTAAAAATAGATTTTAAAAGGTGCAAATACTGTGTGACTTGTTAAACTTCTTTTAAAACTATATTTAGACAAGCATGTAATGACAGATAATTTCAAAATTATAAAAATAAAAACACTGATTTATAAAGTACCTGATTGATAATAGATAGCTTTAGCTGCAGATTTCTATTACTATCTGTTAATTTGACAATTCTCTTTGTCACACTAACAACCAATGCTTTTCATGATTGTCTCCACATTTTATATAAATGCATATGTGGATATCACAGATAGTGACAATTAAAATTGGAAAACCACGAGCTCAAGGTGGAGATTCTACCCAGATTCCTTCTTGGGCAAGATTCACACTCCTAATTACATTACTGCCCTCACTGATAAGGTATAATACACATATAAAATGAAACAAAATAAAATAAAATAGAACAATTCAAAGCTTTAAGATGAAAAAAAGGATTAAATATACTTCAAAACTGCATTTTACCCCTATGTTTTCTATAATTTTTAGTGAGTAAACTTCCATGAATAACAATCTGAAAAGGAATAAAATATGTCAGCACCTTTAATTTCCTATACCCCAAATCTGTGAAAATTCTTTCCAACAGGCATTTTAAGGAGTAATTCTATACCTGTGTAGCAGAAGGGCTGGTAATCATAGAGAACCTGTCTCTTTATCTTATATAGAACAGGGTCGTCAAGTTTTTTCCTCAAAATGAAAGATCTATTCTGTTTATCATTACATGGGTTTGAGATCAAGACAGAATCAAACTGTGAAAGTCAATAAAAGACATTTAGGACTTTTCCTTAAAGGACTTTCACATGAAGTGAGCCTCCGCTTTCATTTGTCTTAAAAGAAAATAGCATTACTATGCCCATTAGATCCCTAGTTCACAATCCAGTAGATCACAATGCCAAGAGCTTTGCCTTTTGGCCTAAAATTCCTGACTTTCTAGCCATGAGTCCTTAGCCCCTCCCTTTCTGTGTGGAGGAATTCTGGGATCTGCTGCTAAAGCCCAGCTGGGACTCTGGGTCTAGATTTCTTCCTCCATGGTCTTAGTGGCATGTGTCATCTTCACCATCTTTTGGAAATATCCTACAGCTCATAAACGTGGACAAGGAAAGTATTTCAATTGATCCTATTTATCTACTTTGAAAATAGCATGCCCCCTCTATACAACAAGACAGATTTATAGTCAATTACGGGTAAAATGTATTGCTAGGTCTTATATCAGAATATTTTGACCCACTACCCTATAATTTGGCTTCCGACAGCTTTGGACTCAACTAAAATAAATAGTCAAAGAAAAAAACCTTTAATATCGTCCCCCGCAAGCTCTGTGTGGCTACAAGATGGTTTGTTGAGATCCCACCCCCAACTCCTGCCCCAGTATAAATCAATGTTATCCTGCTGGAGTAAGTGTGATAACAGAAAGAAAACATGCTATCATTACTCTACTATGGAATATTCCTTTTGTGTGTGTGTAAATTATAAATATTACTTTTGCTCCCCACCTTCGCTTTTTAAAATGTGGTTTCACATTTCATTTAATGCTAAATGGTTCATTACATAGAGTAGCAACTCAGTTCTCTTATTACGGTGTTATCTTTCACTTTGTCAAAATATGTCTACTTGATAAGAAATCTGACAGAAGTTGCTTATGATGGGATCACTAACAGCCATCAGTTTCTCTCTAGCAAATGAAACTGTAACCATGGTGACGGCCTTTTTTTGCCAGAATGAAAATGAGACAGCACTCTGCTGCAGCCATTAGCAGAATACACAAATGTCCCTCAAGGCAAACATCTAAAGCAAATGGACTGCAAAGGAAGGAGCACTAATTTCTATTTATTTAGGATTTGTAAACCTAGCAGAGCAAGATATTAACAAAGGAACAAACAAAGAAAGCTTAAAAAATCCCCGCTGTTTGTGTTTTTCTTTTGGTTTATGATACTCTTTGTTTCAAATCTGAAATATTCCGGTCTGATTTTCCTACTTTAGTATTGAATAATACCAACAATGTGCCTTTTACTCTTCCCGTGGATATTTCATGGGTTTTCATTCCCCTCCTCCAATCTCCCTCATATAAGAGGAAAAGAGAACTTAATCAGTAGAAAAAAAGTACTTTAAATGATAAGGAGTTTCTCCTATTTTTTTTAAATGTGCATTTTAGGGAAAACTATCAAAAACGAAATACAAGGTGTCCTTTTTCATATACTTTAATTTTCCGAGAGGCATGCTCATTCTGATAAGGTGCATAGAAGCTGATAATAAGTCTATTCTAACACGATCAGCAATCAGCCACAGGCTGTCAAAGACCTTGCAAGCGTCAGACCCTTCTCACTGTCTCCTTATTCACCATTAGACCCCTCTCACCAGAAACTACTTAGTGCATGCAGATATTCTCTTGACAGATATGGCTTAGGTGAAATTTCTTTAGCCATCTATGATGTAAGAAAGTGATTCTTTTTAACTCTCTTACATCTAAACCAAAATACTGGTTTAAAATGGTTTCTAGGTCTCCGTCTTTTTCTCCTTCTCTTTCTTAATCCTTCTCTCTCCCTCTCTTCCTTCCCTCCCCCCCTTTTCTCCCTCTTCAACTATTATAATGATTAAGCAAAACTAATATTTTCCCATTGACTGATCCATTAATATCTGCTTAATAAATACCTACTTAATTTTAAATTTGTGCCTTAGTCAAAAGAGCAAATGACTTCAGAATAGTCTACATAGCCTGCCAGAAGCATCCTGAAGGCCCAATCATGTATACTTTGGAATACTTGTTGCCACCCCAGAAAAGTAGAAAAATATCAGCTTCAGGCAATGACATTTTAACCAGCACCTTATTCAGAAAGTCTGAGTTAAGGGAATTTGAAGTCCAATGAAAAGGTTAAAGATTTGTTGCTATATTCACACAATTAACCTTCAATGACTACAGTGTAGCTACTCTGCATACCCATCTGTACAGTTCTTTCCAGTTGTTCTTTCCAGCTGTTTGCCTGAGCAGGTATCAATGATATGTGCATTCAGTTTTCTTGACAACTTTCAGCAACTTTCTGAAAGCACTGTGGATTGAAGCTGAGTTGTTCTGGGCATGGAAATTTACTCTTGGCCAGATACTCACCAACTCACTCTTTTGCTGTTAAACTGCAAGACATGTAAAGGATATCACACTATTTACAAAACCGATGAAATCAACAGGAAAGGGGCTCAAGCACTGATTTTGAATCTGGGAACCAAGTTAAATTTGAAGTGTTTCTTTTTTCGGGCCATCCTTTTATATTTACTGAGTCATTACTTTTTGTGTATAGTAAAAGCAAACACAATGACAGCACTAGCTACTTTATGTCTACAGCTGAAAACTTATTTTAAGAATCTTTGTTAAAAATATATCTGTAAGTTCACCAAATATATATTATACATTGAGTGCGTAATTAACATGACACAGTCAACACACCAAAATATGAGATGAGATGTGATTTGCATATAAAAAGAAATAAGTGCTATGATAACAGCCAATACTTATCACACTGTCAGACAGTGGGAGGTTGTAGGAACACCACCCAGGAAGCCTATGCCACTAAACCAGAAGAAGAGTAATAAAATTTGCTCTTGGATAATGACAGGGGGACTTGAATAAAGGGACTTCATAATGAAGAGAGAGAAGAGAGACAGAAATCTTTTTGAGATTTTGGTATTTCCAACTGGAACATAAAATATACTTTATCATTAATAATTTGTTCTAGCAGTGTCTAATATGGTGCAGTGGTCAAGTGCTGGTGTTTGAACCATTACTAACTGTAAATGTGAGCAACATCCATGCTTCTCAGTTTCCTCACCTATTGAATTGTGAATAGGGAAGTTCCTAATAATTTGGGAATATCCAATAATGTTTTGTTGCTGTTGTTGTTGTTCCTAGAGTAGGATGGAACCGATTTTAAAATATATTTTGTACTAATCATTGTGTGGGATTTTCATAATTTGCGATTAATTTATAGCTGTCTAATGAGCTTTACTCAAAGTTATTAAAAGGAATTCTTGCCAAAGGATATGTCAACACATTGCTTCCTTCATCCACAATGAAAATGCCATCAGGACTGAGCAGTGGACTCAGTGACTTAATCAATGTGCCATCCTCACCTCCCAGTGGACTGGGAACAGACCCTTGGCCTCAGCCTACATTGGAATTTTTAGAGCCCATTTTTTCCCATATCACTTATTCTCACATAGAATCAAAAGAATTAAAAGGAGAAAATTAAGCCATGTCTAAAAGGCATATCTCAGGGCAAAACTATACACCTTATATCAAAGATTTTCTCTTGTGAGGAACAAAGAGAAGAGAACTGGTACTTTATCTGTCTCTCACCAATCCAAGCCCCAGGGGCCTGAAGCACTTTCTTTTTCTGCTCTCTAGTTGGTTGCGTGACCACCCAATCTCAGTAACAACTCAGCAGGAAGAAGAAGGTCAAGCCATTCCAGTCAGCTCCATCAGCATTTCTAGCTGTCAGGTTTACTTTGAAATAATTCAGAAAGAAAATCAAATTTCTAGTAATTTCTTGTGTTTCATATTATCCTAAGGGTGACACTAAATTACCAGAGGCTCATTTGAACTTACCACCTTATAGACTTGCAACCTCTAGCTCAACTCAGAATAAAAGTTGTTTCTTCAAGATGGAAGACAGGAGGCTGTAGAGTTCGCCTTTCACTGTTCTTTACTGTACCTTGAGGGTCACCTTTGAAATTTTACTGCAACAGGTGACTGACTTTGTAATAAAGGTGAATGAAAAGTCACATGATTCTAAAGTTCTTAAGGTGTGAACATGTACTTGAGAGCATGGCTTACTGCTTCTCTTTCATTTGTTACTGCTTTCTTGCAAGAAGCTTCTAGAAGATCTTCATGTAGAGAGTTTTGCTTCCCTGTTCTCCTCTATTTAACTTGACCTATTTTTTGGCTACTCCACTTGCAACTACTTTCTAATAATGCATTCTGAAAATCTAATGGACGCAGGTATAAATGACAATTTATAGAAGTTATAGAAAGTACTTTCTCAAAAGTGACCAAAATGAAAAAGTAAACATGTCTCTTATGATGATACTGTATGTAACCTCATTATGCTTTTGGGAAAATCAACTTTTCATGTGTTTCTAAAATCACTGTTCATTATTCTGAGCTGTAAGGTTGGCTTGACAATGAGCATGTTGAGACCTCTCCACTAGACATGATGGGCACAGAGGAGATGGAAGGCAAACACCTCAACTAATTCACTCAGTGAGCTGTTGCTCAGATTCCTACTATATGAAATTGGACTAGCCAGGCAAAAAATAAGATTAACTGTCTAATTAGAAACTCATGTTTTTTTCTTTTCTTTCTTTTTTTTTTAACAATCAAACCTGTCTGAACCAGGAACCTATTAATAAAATAAACCATTAAATTAAAAATAGCAGTTAAGTAGAAAACTTTCTTCTTTATCAAATCATATTGCAACTCACCTAAAAGCAATACCAGATTTCCAGCTTTCAAAATAAATGTAGGCTACTCAATAAATGCCTAACACCCATATAAATCTGTATCAAGTGAGTGCTATTTCTGCCTGATATTTATACTGGACGTAAAGTTTTACAAGAACCTTATTAGAAACATGGTATGTTTCAAAGTATAACTTATTTATTAAAATATTTTTTAGTATTTGAGTTTTGCTTAACAACTTAGAAATTCATGTTTCTTATGTTACAAATGTATAAAACTAGTGTATAATGTATAGTTAGTTTATATATCTTAGTAGTGAATATTCTCTTTTTTCTTATTTCTTTTCTGTAATTATAGACTTTTTTCTCATCTTAAAAGACTTATGACCTTTTACATTAGTACCTTTGTATGTTGTCTGTACATTGTTTCTTTATACCATTGTACATTGATTTCTTGGTAGTGAATACTCACAAAGAGAATCTTAATAATACTGATTAAGACTAGGTGAGCCAAAGTTTTCAAGAAGTTAAAGATGGGACAGACTTTAGAACCAATGTTCTCTCTCTTATAAATTCTTAGATTTTTCAGAAGCACAGAAAAATTGGAAACTCCAACTTTCATGCCCAACTTCTAGCCTCTTCTTGGTTCTAACTTTTCATTGGCCAGACACTGTTTGAATGATTTCAACAGTCTAATCTCTTTGCTTTAATTTATGTCTATGTCCCCACATATTTGGGTACACTTCTGCTGATGCCCAAAGACAAGCCTTGCCCCACCCCCAGCTTCTGGGTTTTGTCATTCTACTCTACTAGTTTTAATAAATGAGGTAGAAAACAAAAAATTCTATAAACTCTTTTATGATTTAAAAGAAATGAGTCCACTGTCATCCGATCTTTTTGCTTACAGATGTCCATGTGGTACATAATTGTACAAAATATGTACAATTAAGCTGTATATAAAATATCTAAACATAAAACTACTGTAGCATTTCTTCTAATTTTGTAGGTCATGTTGATAATATCATTGAATAGAATCCCTATAATGGTTTAAATAATCACTGACAGGTTACAGTTTGAACAGATGTTTGCATTTTATTAATAATTCTATATATGCAACCACTAAATATAAAAGATATGACAAATTAGAATTATAGTAGTTGAAAATGTTCTTGTCTTTGATAAACCCAATAGAATTAATTCATTCATAATGTCCAGACACAATGTATCTGTCTATCTGAGCATGTTACCTCTTACAGTACTCTGAATCAAACATTTCTTTTCCACACACTGTTTCATAGAACCTTGGAATGGCATTTTTTTAAGGAACCAGAAAAAAGAGAACTATAATAGGAATTAGCTATTGCCATGAGCCTTATGAACTGTTGAGAGGTGGTACATTAAATGCTAGCATCAATTCACATATCAGTTTTCAAATATCCTTATTTTCAGTTTGTAGTTCTAGATTATTCCCTTTATTTTATTTCCTTAGCTTAAAATTTAATGTATTATTACTTTTAATAAAGCAGCTATCTCTGACTCTCACATGTTCTAAAAGACCCTTGTGTTCCCTCCTAGTTCCTCAAAATAATTTCTCACAGGAGCAATATATATTTATGTGATAAATTTTACCTCATCTACAATTCAAAAACATTACTAATTCTTCATCATTGAAGTTCTCCTTTACAGTACATGCTGAGAATGGTAGACTCTTATAACAGCTTTCAGAAAAATAGGAGATTGAGAAAGATGATATGGTATGTGGGGGCTGGCTAATTGCCTTCCTACAAGAACAGTAGAAATACAGAAAATTAGATGGGGTGGGAGTTGAAACAATTAAATATGAAATAGTAAAGAAACTGGTAAGGTCATAACTAGTTTTGGTAATACAGAAGCTTCTATACTTGTGATCTTTGAAGATGTTTCTATTTTTCCTATTTCTGCTTTCATTTATATTTATATAGTTCCTAGAGATAGGAGATGATCACATTGTAACTGACCTCATAACTTTATCCTGATAAGATTGCCAGACACTCTTCAGAATACTTATCATTGATTAAGAAGAAGTAGAAAGACAATGGAGAAGACTAGAGTATAAGGCTTAGTGTGAAAAATGCCAAAGAAATAATATAAATATAATACTCAGAGGATTCTAAAAGAGAGAGAGAAAGAGCACAATTCCTTCTAGAGATATAAAGGTTTGGTATTTGATGACAGATAAAGCCTTAGGAAAAGTAGAAGGTAAACCATTCTTGGAAGAGAAACCAGTATGAATTAAGGCATCACAGAAGAAACTCCATGGTCTAAATTTTGGAAATAGCAATATGAAGAAGAAATTGCTTTGATAATAGAGAAAGTTTTGAATCCCCAATTCTACTCTAACTGAAACTTTGAACTGGTTTTTACCTTTAGATTTTATTTATAAATTAGATGTAATGCCATCTTCCTTATAAGGTTGTGAGGATTAAATAGGATTGTGTTTGCATACTACCTGGTTCATAGTAAATGCTCAACAGACCATAGCAATCCATTAAGGGATTTTTTTGGAAGGCAATTTGTCATTGAGAGATCTTTTTTGTTTTCTTAAAATACAAAAATTCTTTCTTAAAATACAAAAAGTGCAAAAGATATTATCCTCAATGTTAAACTTCATAAAAATTATTTAACTTAAGGATTAGTGTAGTTATAGTTGATCTTATATAAAAAATTGTTAGTACATATTATGCCCAAAGACTTTAAAGATTAAAACTTCAATGATACAAGTAATATGATGAGTGTGATTACAATAAGTAACAATTGTACTGATTGTTATATATAACAATCATATTTAAAGTGAGAATATAACAATTGTATTAATTGCCATATATTTGATATAACAATAATACTTAAAGTAAAAAAGAACATGGTCAGAACTGTATTTTATTCAATTAAGTAATAAATGAGGAAGTAAGCTAGCTCTATTATAAAGTACTCATTAAATCAAATTTTGCAAATATAATTTATTTTTTGGTTATTTAGTCTAAATTCCTCATTTTCCAATGAGGCATCTGAGGAGCATGTAAATGACATTTTGAAGAATGGTGGCAATTTTTGACAAATTTTTATTGGTCCATGGTAAAATAAAAAATATTTTAGTGGTAAGAGCTGTTATGAAGCTCAGTTTATTTATTTAAATTTTCATATTATTATTTTATGTTAAAATTTTCACATTAAATATATAATTGTAAAGTAAATGATAGTTTTTTGGTTTGTTCTTTTGAGCCACATAAGATAATCAGTCACTTGTTTTTTACCTCATTCATTTCAAAAACATTTAATAACCTAACCTGTGGTGGCGCAATGGATACAGCATCGACCTGGAATGCTGAGGTTGTTCAGAAATCTGGGCTTGATAGGTCAAGGCAGATGCAACAATTATAAGTTGATGCTCTCTGCTCATCTCCCCCTTTCTCTCTCTCTGTAAAATTAATAGATAAAATCTTTTTAAAAAATACTAGTCCATGAAATTAAACATCTGAGAATCACTGAGCTAAGTGACTTGAGAAAGAATTTTCTGGATTAATTAGCATCTAGGCTAGAGTAATAAGACATATTTGCTACCTTTTGATTCAGTACTCTTTCCAACTCATCACAAAGTAATTTTTTTAAAACAATCTCATTTATAGGATTAAGAATGTAAATCCAATCTTTCTGTGTTCTTTCCTAATCACTTTTCAGGCATTGTCATTCCTAACAAAAATTTTCCAACTTAAGGACAATAAAGAAAACCACAAAAAAATAATTTAAAAACTTTAAGTGCATCAATATGCTACCTGATAAATATTCTTAGAATATTTTGTAGAGAGAGCAGTGAATGTAATGAAAAATCAAAAAATATATAGTTATCTCTGTATTTCATTTATCCCTTTACATCTGGATGACCTGAGTTATGTCAGAGATATTTATGGCCAAATACATATTTTATAGAAATAGATTATGAATATATTTACATATATTAATATATGTATATATGATATATTATATTGTATCTAATATACAATTATATATTTTATTTTATCACATGTTGTATATGGTATGTTATATTTTCTCTATATACAAAATGAATAATGAATATTTTTCATCTAAAATTTAACTTCTCACTTAATGTAAAACATTTTTATGAAGAAATAATATTATTATAATGGTTCAGTTATCGGGCTAGCTTACAAAAAGCTATTTGTGATCCATAATGCAGATGGATCCTAAGTAAAGAGAAAACTTATTTATAAGAGGAAAATATGGGAAAATGTATTCATCCAGGGCCCTCAGAAGTCAAGAGAGACAAAATAAAAATTTTTAGACTTTAATTTTAAAGATTTAATATGTGTATATGTCTATAATAGATCTACCATATTCTCTATGAAACACATTATTTGCCATCTCTTTCTTCCAGCTCAATTATGGAGCTCCTTGTGGAAGTAGCAGGCTGAGGTATGAACTGGAAAGTGTAGGCTTGTTTAGGAGGAATTCGGTATACTTCTTCTTATGAAAGACAGAAGGCGTAGTCCTTAGTTCACACTGAAAAGTCATATTTCAAATGATAGAACTCACATTTTAATGTAGTCCTGTGATAGTTTTCTTGACTTCGGTGACTTTTCCCCTTCCCCTTTCCATTGATACAGGGTCACAGTCAATGACTCTATTGTCACCACTCTTAGATGATGAAAATATTGCTTTCCCCTCCCCCCAAATAACACACTTTCCCTCATGCTTTCTGATTTCCTGAAAGTTCATGGGTCCTTATTCTTCAGGTTAGGTTATCAGTCCTTCTCAGTCATTCCTGGTTCTGCATAGGGGTAGGTCCGGTGGGGTTGATCCAAAATGAAGAGGAATGAGACATTACAATGATGCCACAGGAATAAAAATAGTTTAAAAGAGACTACTATGAACAGATACATGCCACCAAATTGGATAACCTAGAAGAAATGTATAAGACTGAATCATGCAGAAATAGAAAACCTGGCTGCTACATTTCCTCCATAGTTCACTGCTGATAGAATGACCTCTGCCTTCCTAGATTTGAGTGACATACAAATGTTCATTCGATTGCCTTAACCTCAGTGGGTTCCTAGTATTAGGAAAAGGTTCTGCTTTAATCAGTGTAAAAAGTAATCATAAAGTAACCTAGGAATATTTTTTTGAAAACTAAAGAAATAGTTAAATTATGGTATAAAATATATATATAATTTTTTACCAAAAATGTAGTTTAATCAAATAAGTACCTTTTCAAAATTTGCACAAAACAAGTACCAGGATCACCACTAAGTTAACTTTCATTTTGAGGTTTTTAAGGTGCATTTTAATTTGATTAACGTAAAGTTTAAACAGCTAGAACAGTTTATAGACAAAGGTTTTAGGCAAGAAAAAGCTTTGAACACAGATGAAATCTGCTTGTATCAGGAAAAAATGCCTTCACAGTCCTAGATATCTAAGGAAAACTGAGAGGGGCTATGAAAACCTAGTTTTCTGCATTGTAAGAAAATAGCAAGCTTGCTGGTTAAGTCAGGTCTGTGCTCCTGTTCTACAAATCTCAGGTCACTAAAAAGTAATTAAGTTGAAAAGTTTTAGTCAGTAGTACTAGTTTGCTTGTCAGTTTTATGAGTATTTCATGATAGAGTGTTATTTGATGATTTATAAACATCTGGGATCCTATTTTTACAAATGGCAGAGTTCAGCTCTATATGGAGACAGAAGGAAGATGGCTCTCAAGAACCTGGAAATGAGAACACAGGTTGCTTTGTGAGAATTAGATGGGGTCGTAGGCTAATAGATTGCAAGCCAATCTTAGCATATAAGTTTTGATGACAAAGAGTGAAGCTCTTCAATGAAAATGTAGAATATCAATAATCAGATAAACAAATATTGATCATGCCTAAACAAATGTTATCTGGTGAGGGTTGCCTGAAAACATGTTGTTTGATTTCACTATAGTGAAAACAGATGCATTCAACCCATATTTTTTAAAATTTAGCAGGATTAAAATCACATGTAAATGTTGTTAAAACAGATTTCTGAACCCCACCACCAGAGTCCCTGATTCAGGAGATCTGGATTAAGGCTTGAGAATTTATTTTTAACATTTTTCAGGTGATGTTGATGTTCTTTGACCTAGAACCACACTTGAAACCATAGCATTAAACTAGCAGAACCTGCTACTAGTCAACATTTAAATCTACTCGTTTATTCTTTCTTCTCCACAATCTTGAAGAATATGTATATCTTGCCCAAAAGGAAAAAAGTATGCTAAACAGATCAATGTAAGTCTTCACTCAGCATTTACATTTACCATAATAATTGATAATTTGTTTTTCTGTGAGCAGGTCCATATTTATACTGCTTACAAAAATAAAGAGATATTTAAAAATAAATATGAAGCAGTACAATATCCCCTATGTTTTATTTGGCCTTGATTTATACAATTTATTGGGAAAGATTTTTTAAGAAAAAAATATAAAATGTTGAATAAAATCTTTGGTATGAAAGTCAGTATTTATTTAAAAAACCATTCACAACAAGTTAATAATTGATGTTGCAAATACCGCAAACATCACAACGTCCAGGAAATAATGGTGTAGCTTCTGCCACTTTACATTTGGAACCTAGCTCTTCTCCACCAGCCAAACACTCTGGCACTGGTCAACAAAGCACATATTTATATGGGGTTATGACCTTTGGCTCTGCAGTTTCATGATGAAGTTATGTGAGTCAATGCAGGTGGTGCTTAGGCTATCACAAGAAGTTATTTCTACTTGGTCGTCTAGCAATAACAATATAGAAGTGACAATAAACCAACTAAATGCAATCCACTTTATCTAAACTATATCCCCAACTCAGCTTTTCCTTAACAGGATCTCTAAAATGCCTGGACCAACAATGTCTCTTAAATAGAAGACAGAGTCTTAACTAATTGCAAGTGAAGTAGCTTATTTTTGTCAATTTTACTAAAGTGTGTGATCCTGTGAGCCCATTTCTAGACTCCTTCCTATGGCCTTAGAAGGTCCCATTTTACTTAGGGATCCTGAAGCTTGAGGTGGTTCAGACTCATGGCAAATCCACTGGGAAAAAGATAAGAAAGGTCAGAATCCAATCAGATCTGGAACCTCAGGGATTTCCAAAGGCTGAGCTGATGAACTGAGGGTTAGAGGTTAACCAGCATGGATTAAACAAGACAAAGGCTGTGTTTGCAGCCCATCAGTGGCCTACCCAGCATCACCAAGCACCACATATTAGATGTATAGAAATTCCACCAACCTTTGACATTTGTAACTGGGACATATTCCAGTCTTTCCCTTTTCTTGCACATTTGTCTGTCTTCATGTGTGTTAGGAAATGACAAGAAAAAGCATGATGTCACCAAGATGATGAAAAGTTGCTTCTGAAAGTGATTTCCAGGGCAAGAATACATTCAGAAGAAAGGCAGCTGGTGGAGTGGACAGTCTGGGTCTGGATTTCAGGCCTTCAGTAGCTGTGAGATCTTGACCGTGTCATTAATCCCTCTGTGGCTGAGTCTACTCGACTGTAAAATAGGAATAATAACAGTACCTCCCTTGTAGGGTTGTCATAGTATTAAATAAGGTAATATGTAAAGCATATGAAAGAGTGCTTGGCACACGATAACCACTCCATAAGAGTTATCTGTTATTATTTGGAAAGTAAAAGGCATTTTAAATCATGATTTCCAAAGCAGTAGCAGAGATTTTTGGATTTATTTCCACTCTCCTCTTTTAAAATTAACATCCTTCCAAGTCCAGTTCCTGGGTAACTGCTGTTGCTATTCTAGGCCATCTGTGATCTTCAATAGCACTAAGCTTGGCGTTTCCAATACATGGCTAGATTGCGTCACAACTCCTAGTGATCTGTTGTCTGTTTATTTGCAGAATTGGTCACAATTTGGTCTTTTTGTACAAACTGTCTACATTAGCTCATAAAACTCTTGCAATCATCTACGGGAACGCTAGCATTTGGATGGGTGTTTTAACAGTACATTTTCTCTTCATTACAAGTCCTAAAAATAGGGTGCAACTGACTAACGTTTTCAGCCTTCACAGCAAGATTTGGTTTGTCAGGAAATGGTGTGGGAGTAGTTCTCATATGCGATGAAGGTGCAAAGTGCAAAACAAAAATAACCCAACAAGAGTGTAACAGCCCTCCTTTATGTACGTTATTTACAAAGGCCACAATCTGGAGTTCCAGGAGGAGCTTTAGGAAGCTTCGGAGATCCTTCTGGAGTGGGAAAAATGCCAACGTTGATTACACAAAAGGGAACACGGAATGAAGAAAGACAAGGTTTAATCTGTTAGCTCTGCGCTATTTGTGGCTGCTCAAGCATCAACAGAACGCTAAGTTTAGTCAAACTTGGAAGAACTCTTTAATAATATAATGCATAAAAACATATGGAGAAACTTTGAAACCGTGGCTGCTTTCACTTTTATGAGTAAAATTTCTCCCATCCTCTCTAGTGGGTGACTCCTTTTCTTTCAGCTGCCTTATTTTCTTATATGAAACAAGACATGTTGCAATTGTGAATTTTAATTGCATTTTCCCTTTCTGAGTCTTCATGATGTTTAGCAGCAAATATTTTACCAACATTGAGACACTTCAAAATTATTATTCCTCTCCTTCAATAAAAACTCTAAATATTGTCAGAAGGCAGGATAAAAACAGTTGTCTTCATTAATATCATTATGCTAAAGCCATGATGTTTGGCACATTTTTTTTCCAGCACTAATGAACATCACATTCTTGATTAGGCTATAAAATCTCAGATACACTTAATTCAATAATTTTGCTGAATTTATTTTCAATTAAAGAAAAATTTTGTTGCCTAGCTTGCTGTTAGTCTTTCCGTTACTAACTTAAAATTCTTACATATCTCAGTACATTAAGAATGCATTCTTTATTTTCATGTCAGTATTGTCACAAACACCTTATTCAGATTTTTTAAAAAAGATTTAGAATAGCTTTGCTTTGTCACAGCTTGCAATGTACTTCTGGAATTAATAAACACACAAATGAAATAACCAAAGAGATTTCCTCCTTTGAATTTTTTTAGTTACTTTCTCATCAAAAGTTTTTTTCAGTTTTATAGCATGGAAAACCTTCTCTTAGGACTTAAAAATCAGAGAGAGGAAAAAACACACTATTTTATTTGAGGAGTAAAGGAGATGATGGATTAAAGCAGATGTAGAGTGTTTGCAGTTATATAAGACTATTAGGAACCCTGTTTGTTCTGGTTCTTGTAATTTGTCCATGTCCTGCTTTATATAACTCAATCCATTGTGAGCCCAACATGAAATAAGTGAATACAGTATTCCATATTTCACTTTGTCAGCAAATTAAAAAAAGTGTAGAACAAACATAATAGTCATCATAGTTCTTGAATAGAGAACGAAGCATTTTTCATATCCCAGGGAACTGTAGGAAACAGAAGGTTAAGGAGATCTTTTTTTAAACAATGAGCAGATGTGTTTGTTACTGTTGATGGACAAGCTTATCCATTTACTTCAATTAATAACAAGAGTGAGCACATCAATACGTAAGCTTGTCCTGATGCCCTGATTTTTTCCAATTTGACAGGTAATAGTGGGGCTGGGAAAATGTCACAACAATTTAGTCCTGCCTCACTGGCTTTAACTAGTTCGATGACAATAAGAATGCATCTTGCTAAGGTTCTTTATAATTCTTAAGATTGCCACATTCATGGACTCTTACAGAGGGCTTGAAATCTGACAATTAATGGCTTAAAATTAAATTCTTTCATGAGTTATTCATCTGGGCACTAAGTAAAAACAAGTTAAAATATTTATGAGCAGTATGAAAATGTGGAAACTTTCTTTAGGAACCTGTCTTCTCATATTGAGTCATAAATGAAACCAATGATGTTTGACAAAGAAAGGCTATTTCATCTGACGGCTGAGCTACCCGCCCCTTCCCATGTTCTAAAAGATCTTTTCCATGTCTAACAGATGTTGTCAAAGAAACTCTAGTGATTTTTAAAAGCTCATGATATTGCAAATTTTAGCATAAAAGAGCAAATTATGCCTCCAGCACACTTGACAATGGATATCAAAAAGTAATAATATCAGTAAGTCTCTTTGGTGTTCACTGACCCAGTAAATAAGTGCTTTTCTTTTAACAGTGAATCTTGAATGATTAATACCTGTGTGAGAGGGGAGGGGGAAATTGGAAATTTCCTTTTTAGAAAAATAAAATAAAATAAAAGCCCACTTATACTGTTTCAGTGGCAATGGAGTGGGTGTAGGTAGCAGCTTCACATACTCTAAGGACATGCGACACAGCTCAGAGAACACCCAGGGCACATGAATACATTACAGTTTTTCAGGGAAAGAACAGCATTACAGTCATCTCTATCTCTGCAGCATCTAGCACAACTCATCTCACACATGAGGAGCTCGGCAAATATTTTCTAGCACGCAACATTCTTCTAGACCACTCCATATAATACAGTGAAACAAATGTCTTAAAAAATAGATGCATAACACTTAAGGTTTGTAGAAGGCTTGGAGGACACCCATATGAAGTTCTCCCTTCCTCATCTGCTCACCACTGTGCAGTCATTGCCTCATCTTGTACATTATCCCACCTCTGTGAGGCCCTCCCTAAAACTCTGAACACCCCCAAAATGAATGATATGTTCTCTCTTCTCCTTGACCATAGTACTGGTACATAACTTTAGTATAGCACTTATTATTTTGTATTTTAACAAATTTTTTGTCTCTGCAATTGCATTTGAGATCTCCAGATAACTTTTTCTTATTTATCCTTGAACCATCTGATTCTAGAAACAAGCATGTTTCTAGTCCTGAGTAAATGCTCAATAAATATTTGAATTGTTTATGCTGGTATAAATCTTTGGACACGCCTATCACAGTAAGACTACCATTTAGTTAAAAAGAGAAAAGACAAAATAGAGTAAAAACAAGTGTTGCAGGTTAAATTGTGTCTCCCCAATAAAAACTTATATGTTGAAGTCTTAACCACTACTTCCTCAGAATATGACCTTATTTAAAGATGGAGGCTTTGCCTGACCAGTGGTGGCACAGTGGATAGAGCATAGGCTTGGGATGCTGAGGTCCCAAGTTCAAAACCCTCCAGGTCTCCAGCTTGAGTGTGGGCTCATTAACTTTAGTGCAGAGTTACCAGCTTGAGCATGGGATTATCACATGATCACATGGATGCTGGTTTGAGTTTAAGGTCACTGGCTTAAGCTAGGGGCCACTGACTTGGCTTGAGTCCCTGGGTCAAGGCACATATGAGGATCAATCAAGGAAAAATTAATCAATGCACTACAAGTTGATGCTTCTCATCACTCTCCCTCTTGCCTCTGTTTCTGTCTCTGTCTCTGTAACTCTCTTTTTCTACAGATGGAGGCTTTACAGAAATAATCAAGTTAATAAGAAGTCATTAAGGTGGGCTCTAGTCCAATATGACTGGTGTCATTAACAGAAGAGAAAATTTGGACACAAATAAATAAAGAGAAATGATGATGCAAAGACCCATGAAAAAGATGGCCATATTCCAGATAAGGAGAGAGACCTGGGGGAGATTCTTCCATCACAGCCTACAGAAGAAACTAGCACTGTCAACACCTTGATCTGAGATTTAGACTCCAGGACTGTGAGACAACAAATTTTCTGTTGTTTAAACTATTCAGTTTGTGGAACTTTATTATAGACAGTCCTAGAAAACTAATATCAGTATTCAATTTCCTTTTTCCATTAAGAAGAAAAGCTAGACGGAAAGTAATTTGTAACGGCATTGTGGTGTTGTTGGTGAAGGTAGATAATATGACTCATGTATGACCTCTACAAAATATCATAAAATAGAAAAGCTTGCATTCTTCCCTCCTATAGGAAAACATTATCTTCATGCTATTACTATCCTGCACTAACTCAGTGTTCAAATGCTTTGTGTAATATGAAAATGGATCTTCAAGCACAATGGGAAATTACATTTGCTATAATCAATCAGCCTGCTCTGAAAAATAGGTTATTAAAAATGTCTTCATTTGATTACCTGGGTGAAAATATAAATGGAAAATAACAATTCTAAATGCAGTGTAAGTGTTGATAATGTGATGACTAGAGGAACTGAATTCATTCCTAACATTAATAAATTTTTGTTTTATTAATGCCTACAATAATACAGTTTTATTATATTAACCATAATTTACTTAAGCTTATCAAAACAATGACTATAGGTTAAACTCAAGGGGCTGCCATTTTCTGAAATGAAAATAGAAACTAAGAAACAAAGAGAGGACATTTTTACTGGCATAGCATATAAAGTGGGGGTGGGGAAAACAAGGTACATAAAAATTTATTTTAAAATTACTCATTTAAAAAATTGAGATAATACACTTGAGAGGGCAAGATTAGTCTTTGATCAGTTATAGTTTTATTTTTCAAAGTTTTAATTAAATCCCAACCTCATGGAGTTGAAATCTGCTTTATTTCAGAAAAAAAATCCATCTCACATTTTATGGAAAAAAATAACACAAGAGCAAGGAAAGATAGTGAGCTGTATCAGGGACACAATAGAATTCTTAGCTTTACAGTAGTTCATACAAACCTGTGATTATAAACAGTGTGGTGATTGCTGGGGAGAGGGGGAAGAGGTGAAGGAGTTATAGGGTAATAAATGGTGATGCAGACTGTACTTGGGGTTGATGGCCACATAATACAATGCACAGATGATGTGTTGCAGAATTGTGCAACTGAAACCTGTATAATTTTGTTAACCAATGTCAACCCAGTAAATTAATTAAAGAGAAAAAAAATCACTAGAAACCAAATTATACTTCTCTAAGAGAAAATTCTTACATTACCAGATAAGGACCTAATATGTTAATATATGCTTTTCAATCATTCATTACAGTTCTTTTGCTATTGCCACATAAGTCATTGCTCAGCAAACATAAATTAGGAAAATAAAAATCATTAAGAAAAACCTTTATGAATAGCTATAATAGCCAGAGATTTATATGTGAAACTATTTAAAGCATTCATTAAAGTAAAATAAAAAAGCATCCTGTTATATAGCTTTCTGCCTCCAAAAACACATTCTCAGCAATTCAGCAAATAATCATTGACCATTAAATTGTTATTTGTTCAGTCATATGTTGTGCATACATGTGTATGTAAACATACTACATACATTCTTATTTGATTTTGAAATGGATTCAAATTCCTATTTTAATTTTTTTATGACAGAGACATAGAGAGACAGAGAGGGACAGATAGGGACCAACAGACAGAAAGGGAGAGAGATGAGAAGCATCAATTCTTCGTTGTGGCACCTTAATTGTTCATTGATTGCTTTCTCATATGTGCCTTGACCAGGGGGCTACAGCAGACCAAGTGACCCCTTGCTCAAGCCAGCAACCTTGGGCTGAATGTGGTGAGCCTTGCTCAAACCAGACATGCCTGTGCTCAAGCCAGCAACCTCAAGGTTTCGAAACTGGCCCCTCCACATCCCAGTTCGATGCTCTATCCACTATGCCACCACCTGGTCAGTCTCCTATTTTAATTTCTTAACATAAATATACTTTTCCTTAAATATAAAAACTATTTGAAACTACTCTTGCATATTTCAGAAATCAACTTAAACCTATTTTGAATATATAAATAATAAATGATTATTATTTCGCATAATTTAATTCTTAAAAAATGACAAAGGAATGAAAGAAAATAATTTGGAAAGAGTGTATAATCTGTTTGCCATCATTAACAGTTTCCTCCAAGACCTTTCCAAATCTGCCTCAAATATTTTTTTGCCTGCATCTCCATGTCTGTAAAGAAGATAATAACACTATCCTGTAATAACTGTAGATTAAACTGATGGCAGCTGTGGTTTTTAAATAGTGACTTAGAGAAACAGCACAACTTTATTATTTATTTATTTATTTATTTATTTATTTATTTATTTATGTTGTCACACTTATCTATCCACATCAGCCTGCTCAATCCAAACATTGTCACTTCTTCACTTCTCTACCTGGAATGATGGAGATATACCATATGGCAACGTAGACAGGTGTCTCTGACTTTAGCCTCCATAATGCTAGGGTATCTTTCTATAAAATTTTTTTATCAGTTACCTCTCCTCTGTTTCTATGGTTGTCCAAGACTATGCCTTTCTTTTCCAAACAATCCTTTTCCTTATCCCACCAATCTCAAAATATGATCTCCTTTCTACACCACAAAAATCAATAACAACAACAACAAAACCTTTAAGAAATAAGTTTAAATTTCTTTACCCAATCCCTACATATAAACAGAATCTGTATGCATTTTTACTTCTGTGTCAAGAGTCCCTGAGACTAACTAGCCTTCTACCTGCTGATTTACTAAAGGATTTAATGGACTTGGGAAAGTTGTTATACTCACAGTTACAGTTAATTATAGTAAAATAATACAGATTAAAATCAGCACAGGGAAAAGTAACATAGGGTAAAGTCTAGAAGAAACAATGCACAAAGTTCCAGTTGCCTGTTTCCAGTGGAGTCACACAGGGGCACTCTTACTTCTACCACTAATGATGTGTGATGACACACAAAATGGATTATTAAGCAGGGAAGCTTACCTGAGCTTTGGTGTCCAGAGTTTGTATTGTAGGTCAGTCACATAGTCATGCAGTATGTGTGTGCCTTACCTTAGATACTCAAATACCAGTGCCTCCCCTCCAAGAGCAAAAGCATGGGTTTGCAGAAATCTTATTGTCAGAATAAACATATCTTCTCAAACTGGCACAGCATAACCCAAGTCTTCAAGTATTATATATAAAAGCAATCTTATCAGGCAAAATATTCTAAGATCTTAGAAGTTATCTTCTAAGAGCTGGCCAATATCCAGTGCCAAAAAAAGGTCTTCACTTTGAGTGTGCAGGATTTGGACAACCCAGGTCCGCTAAGTTACCCTTTATTTCCAATCTTTCTTTTCTCTTGTTTCAACTCCTCAGTTGTCAGTTCTCTGTTCAAGTATAATATTTCTTTCTGTACCTTGAAATCCTATTCTCTTATATCTACTCATGTACTTTATTCCATCATTCTTCTCTTCTTTCAAACTCTCTATCAAGTTTAAATGTGCTTAATCTCTCCTACTTAAAAAATAATTGCAGCCTGACCTGTGGTGGTGCAGTGGATAAAGCGTCGACCTGGAAATGCTGAGGTCGCCGGTTCGAAACCCTGGGCTTGCCTGGTCAAGGCACATATGGGAGTTGATGCTTCCAGCTCCTCCCCCCCTTCTCTCTCTCTCTCCCCTCTTAAATGAATAAATAAAATTAAAATTAAAAAAAAACTATATGCAAAAAAAAAAATAATTGCAGACTTCTAATTCTGTCAAGATAGAGTAACCTCATTCTTTCTAGGTAAGGTGAAAATAAAAGTACCAGAAAAGATGTATCATGCAATGTTGATTATTTTTAAAGCAGGAGTAGCTATAAGAATATTTATGCAACTATCATATGGCTCAGCAATTTCATTCTGACACATTAATTCCAGAGAAATAAAAATTCAGCTTAACAAAAAATTGTACATGAATGTTTATAGCAGCTTAATAACCGAAATCTGAGGAAAAACTCAAATACAGATGAATGGTTATACAAACTATGGTATAGTCAGACCAAGAAATTCTAATCAACAATAAAAACAATGAACTATTTATATACCTAACAACTTAATGACTCCTCACACAGTTATGCTGAGAGTATAAAATCCCCAAAGAACTCATACTGCATGAAACTATATTATATTTTTAAAATGACAAATTTATAGAAATGGATAACAAACTAGTGGTTGTCCTAGGCAGCAGTGTAGAAACTAAGTGCAGCTATTAAAGGGTAGAAACAAGAACCTTTGTTGTGATGGAACTAGTCTGTACCTTGACTATGTCAAACCCTGATTGTAATAGCAGATTATAGGTTTCAAAGGCATTTACATTGGGGAAAATAAGTAATAAGTGCACAGCATATTGTTTAATTTTTTACAACTGCATATGAATTTACAATTTTCTTAAATAAAAAGGTTAGTTAAAATTAATTACTGTAGCCCTGGCCAGTTAGCTCTGTCAGTTAAAAGTGTCGTCCTGAAACACCAACGCTGCACGTTCCATATCCCGTCAGGGCACACACAGGGAACAACCAGGGAATGCACGACTGAGTGGAATAACAAATGAATGCTTCCTTCTCTCTACCTTCTCTCTCCTTTCTTCTCTCTGTCTCTCTAAAAACCAATAAAAATTAAGCTCTGGCTGTATAGCTCAGTTGGTTAAAGCACCGTCCTGGAGTGTGGAGGTTGCCAGTTCAATCCCCCCGGTCAGGGCACAAACAGGAATATCTCAATGTTCCTGTATCTCTCTCTCTCCCTGCATCTCTCTCTCTCAAAAAAAAAAATTATTATGATTATTGTAAAAATACATCTCCATTGATCTCATACCTTCCTTTGATGCTGTTTCCCTACATGCTCTTGACTCATACATAGTTCTCAAGTTGTTAACCCCAATAACTTACTGAAACACATTAACGTTACCAGCAACCTCCATACTGCCAAAACAAAAACACATCAGTCCTTATAATCCTAGACCTTTTACTTTATTATTGACCATTCCGAATGAAAAATTATTTACTAATTTCCATGACATTAAATATATATATATATTTTTTCTGTGTATTCCTCTTAAAGTTTTAGCATTCCCCAGGGTTTCATCCTCTTTGCCTTGATTTTCACAACTTCTAAATGATTTGTGAATGACCTCACTTGCACTCATGACTTAAACTACTATTACAAGATTGATTAATCTCAAATTTATATATTTTTCATAAGTCTAATGAACTATCTAAAAGACATTTGCACTACTCAGTCCTCTACATCTCAATGGCAACATGTTTTACCGAACCTTATTCTCTTTTTATATTCCAAACAGCCATCTAGTTCTCTCTTAAATCCAGTTATTCTTTTTTTTATTTTTTTTAATTAATTTTTTTTTTTTTCTGAAGCTGGAAACGGGGAGGCAGTCAGACTCCCGCATGCGCCCGACCGGTATCCACCCAGCACGCCCACCAGGGGGCGATGCTCTGCCCATCTGGGGCGTTGTTCTGTTGCAACCAGAGCCATTCTAGCACCTGAGGCAGAGGCCACAGAGCCATCCCCAGCACCTGGGCCAACTTTGCTCCAATGGAGCCTCAGCTGCAGGAGGGGAAGAGAGAGACAGAGAGGAAGGAGAGGGGGAGAGGTGGAGAAGCAGATGGGTGCCTCTCCTGTGTGCCCTGGCTGGGAATCAAACCCGGGACTCCTGCACGCCAGGCCAACGCTCTACCACTGAGCCAACCGGCCAGGGCCAAATCTATTTATTCTTAACTCAGACCTGCAGGGTCTGTAACTACTCTGCTTCAGTCATGCCCACCAAAAATCTACCCATACTTTCAGTGTATTCTAACTTGCTGGTACCTCTGGAATCCATATTTTCCTTCCATTCATCACTGCCACTGCCTTTGTTCTAGCTCTCAGAGTATATGGCCTGGATCGTTTAATAGCTTCTTATATAACCTCTCTGGAACAAATTTGATTTTCTCAACTATTTCCTCCAAGTTGCAAACAATGTTTTTACAAAACCACAAATTTGATCACATTATATCACTGCCTTAAACATTTCAATAATTTCCTTTTGTTTCAAAATAAATTTCATACTCTTTAGCTCATATCCTCACTTGATTTCCTGTTGTGTATTATTTCAGACTGATTTGTAAAATGCCTGGCTGCTGTGTCCTTCTCCCGAAATAGCTTTACAGTATTGGCTTCCTGATAATGAATTCCTTGTACCAGGCTTAAGCTCCAGTGTGATATTACAAATGTGGAATCTTACACTCTCCTTTCCCATAGTAGACCATTCTGTTTAAGAAGAGCTGTTAAGAAGAGCTTTACTCTAACACCCTTGACAACATCTTTCCACAGGTTCCTTCAATGCCCAGCACCCATGCCTCCCACCTCAGAATTCTCAAATCACATCTTTAACATTATTGGCCCTTGAATTCCTCATCTGTGATTGGAGTGTATTGGTCCATATATCTTTTTTTAATAGTTTATCTATTTATTCGTTTTTAGAGAACAATGAGGGAGAGAGAGGGTTTAGAACTGGTGACCTCATTGTTCTAGGATGATGCTTTATCCAATACCCCAACACAGGTCAGGCTAAAATTTTTTAAGATTTTATTTATTCATGGTAGAGAGGGGAGAGAGAAAGAGAGAAGGGGGGAGAAGCAGGAAACATCAACTCCCATATGTGCCTTGACTAGGCAAGCCCCAGGGTTTCAAACTGGCAACCTCAGCATTCCAGGTCAACACTTTATCCACTGTGCCACCACAGGTCAGGCATATATATATATATATATCTTTAAGAACTTTCTTGTCTCAATACAGTATAGCTATGTATAATGGTTACAGGAAGTAAATGTGTAATAAGGTAACATGTTTTCATTCAATACTGAATTGTTATTACTTCTATGGCATCCTGGCATAATTCATATATATGCACACAAGCACACATATATATGTGCATATATATAATTTTTAACCATTTAAAAACCTATAAATCATTTGTGATTCTTTTATGGATGATAATCACTAAATATAGCACATCAGATATCTTTTCATTAAAATTAACTGTTTTGGGGAGAAGTAAAATAGAATTTTACCTTAAGGATTGGTCTTTTTTTTTTAATTACTTCTTCCTCTTTGTTTCAGATTCCCATTCATGTAAATTTAAAAATAAACCTCTAATTTTACAAAACTGTGTTTTCTACTTGCAATATTTCCTACATACAAGGGTTGGAAAAGTAGGTTTACAGGTGTAATATAAATAAATAATACAATAATTAATAAATGATAAGATAAATATACACTGTTTCATGTACTTCCAACTGTAAACATGGTTCTATCTTCCCCCATATAATTATATTTGAATTGATGTTTTAATCTTACCCATAAAACACATAGAAAAAAAATGCTGATTACCTAAAAAGTACTGATTTTATATTTCTCTAATAAATTTTAATGTAGGAGTAAAATTTTTTTTTAATGTAGATTTTTTCCAAAGAAAATTTTGGTGATTATTGAAAAATATCAGAAAAATTAATTTGTCATGAATGTGCATCTATAAAGAAGGAACATGCTTTCATTTTTATGTAAAGGAATTTAACATATTTTGGTCTTTTTATAAAAATTTATGAGCTTGATCAAGGTTTTAAATAAGAGTATTATTTTGAAGAATATTATTTTCATAAAATAATAACTGTGCTTTTTCTCTGAGATACATTGGGCAAGTTATTTTGTATAGAAAATTGATAAGGACATTAGAGCTAATAAAATATTTTAACTCTAATATCTATGTAATTTTAATAATAGTGTGGCAAACTATAACATAAGAGGAAAAGCAGAGAAAAGTAAAATAAAAACATTTAAAATATATTTTATTATGGTTCCACCCAAGCTAATGCAATAGCAGCAATAAGTATTAATGCCATGGCAGAAATAAAAGAGGCTAAGGACAAAAGGTAATAAAAACTCACTTAATTTCACAGGGCCTACCCATTACCAAATTAAATCAGATTCATTCACTTTAAGAGACTTCTTAATGCTAAGTAGCAGTTTTAAGAATGTAAAAGGCAAAGAAATTGAACATTAGTCATGCATTTAATTTTCCATTCATGAGCATAGCTTCTATTTTTGTCAAGGTAGGTAAGAGGTAAAAGAAAATAAGAAAATAAATGGAAAAGAAAATAATGAGAGCTATGTTCCTCAGCAAAAAGAAAAAAAAAAGAATTGATTTTCTAGGAAATCAGCCTAAGAATTAGTGAGAAGCAATAGAAAGCTGCTTAGTTCTGGAGCCCTGCTGAGATTGTTATGGTTCTAGAAAAAAGAAATGATTGTTAATGGGTAACCAGTGCTGCTTATCTTTAGCTGCTTCTCCTTTTCTGGATTCTCTAGAGTTTTGCCTTGCACTTCATTAAGATCACCACTGAGATTCATTAAATTCTTGGTATAATACTGGATATTGGTTACACAAATGTCAACTGACTGCATGTTTCCTGTAGTTTGCTTTGGCTGTCAAAACTTTCAAAGCTCTAAAGTATATTTAACTTATTTTTATCATTATTAAAAGTGACCTTTGAGACATTTAACTATTGATTTCCGAACTTCAGTTATGACTCCATTTGAAAGGGTCCTCGGGTTCCGTGAACAATGAATGGCAAAGTGACATGTGTAAGTGAAGCTACAGTTACTGCACATGGAAGTAAGTAGCTCTACATTTCTCTTCTCCCCAAATATTCCAGTTTGTAGTTGTTAAAGATTTAACAGGAGCAGGAAGAGCTACACCTATATATGTAACCAAATTAGGGATGAGTTCAAAGCCAATTATCAATAAATCATCTGTTTTCAAAAATGATAATAAAGTAGAAATCTCTTTCCTTTGGAGACATTTAAAAATAAGAGATTCTCATTGATTTCAAATAAGTCAGGTTTAAAAGCAAAGGTATAGATTAATCAATTAGGATTTTTTTACTATTAAGGTATATTCTGGGCCAAGAATTACACTACATTAAGAACACACACACACACACACACACACACATAGTAGTCATTAAATTCCATTCTTGGACCTCCAAACGTAGCTGGCATGGAACAAGCAGAATTTTTGCACCTCATGAGTACATTTTCCAAAAGTCTTAGCTTTTAAAAATATTGCAGTCTTATACTAACTTTCCAGCTTTTAAGACTAGTAAATAGATCTTGGAGGAGTGCTTTTTATATTGCAGATTATAACCCATGGGGTAAATAAAACAGAGTGTACTGACTAGTACTTTTATTAATACATAAATTAAAATGTTATTTCTTTTAAAAAATCACAAAATAACCAAACTAATAGCTACAGTAATCAAAACAAGTACCCGCCAATGACAAATAATTATTAAAATAGAGACATTAAAATCTCATAATAGTCAGTTTTGGACAATATCATGCAAATAAATTTAAAAATCTGGAAGAAATAGATGATGTTTTAGAAAAATAAAGTTTACTAAAATTGACCTCAGTAAAAATACAACAATTAAACAAACCAGCATTCATAGAAAGAAAATAAAAGTAAGAAAAACAAACTAAGCCCAGATGATTTCACAGAATTCTAATAATCTTTTATAGATTAGATAAACCCAATGATATTTAATTTTTTCCAGATCATGAGAAATAAGGAAAAGTTTTCAAATTCTGTATGTGATGCAAGGATAATGTTGATTTACAAAACCTGGTAAATATAGTATAAAATATATCACCATACACCAATTTTGCTAATGAATATTGAAGTAAAAATCCTATATAAACATTAACAAAGAGCAGATTGAAAAATAACCCTGTGAAATTGAGTCCAAGAGTGCAAAATGTTAAAGGACTTAAAGTTTTCTTAGAGAGATGGCCAATCACAGGGCTGAGGCAAAGAACATGCAAAGTGAAGCAGAATAGAAAATAGTTGAAGATTAATGGAGACATGTGAAATGGATATGGAAAATGGTTTGACCTAGCGTCCACTGCCAAATATGAAACAACATGAGGAACAAAGTAATGGTAACAATGTATTGAAACATAGTGAATAAAAACAAATCCATGAGTTCATAGTGACATAGATAGGATGTGTATTTGAATGGTGAGAGAGAGGATGAATTTTTTCTATACCAAATAAATTTGGAAAGACCAAATGAGGACCATTTTGCAACATACATTAGAGATGGTTTATAAAATGATTATTGACAAATGCTGAAACCAGGGTGAAAGATTCTTAGGAATAGGATATTTGCACTATCTCAATGTAACCCTTCTTATTATTTATTCATTACAAAGGAATAAATGGATCATTAATTACTGTGAAAAGATCTGGCATTCATCATCTTGAACAAGTTGATAAGATTTAACTTCACCAATAATGGGACAAACTGGCATTATATTTACAATGGGAATGATACATCATATGCAGTATTTTCAATAGAATAGGTGTGGTTCCAAGTGGCCCAAGGTAGATAAAGAAAGGTAGGAAGGACAATGAAATAACAAACTCCCAAACAACTTTCTTGAAAAAATTGCACTCAGCTTCCCTCCTAAAGGAAAAATATATTAACACAAGAAAACATGATTGACTTAAGAATTAGAAACCTTTATGCAACGAGAGTACTTAGAACTCCTCCAGGATATGTCACTTGAACATTCTTCATCAATAGATTAATGGTTGACTACCTTCAGAGCTGACATCATCACTTGGTCTAGCATCTAGACTCACGTGGCACTTGTCTTTCCACTCCTCGAAACCTGTCTAGCCTTTGTCAAGGATACCACCTCACTTAGAAAAGAAGGAAAAACAATTTTCTGGCCTCCAATAAATGACAATATTTCTTCTTTTTAATATTTTATCTCAGTTTAAATAATTATTTTACTTCCTTCTAGAATTACTTCAAGATGAAATAAGTAAATAAAAATATCTTGTCTGTGAAAAAGTCAGTCATTCCAGACAGAGAAATTTCTTATTAGTGTGTTGGAATGATCTTACTCCTCACTAGTGAGAATGAAGTCATCTCTCTTGCTCCTTTTCCTTCGCTGCTATAGAAATAGTTATAAAAGAAATATAGAGAACCAAAAGTAGAAAGAAACTATGTTTCTTTGCTAAAATCCTCTGCTGTGACTTTATGCTGAGCTGGATGCCAATTACAAATTGCTTTGTTCCCTGTCTTGCCATAGTATTTGTGTATAATTTTAAAAATTTTTTAAATTTATTTTTATTGATTTTAGAGAAAGTGAAGGGGTAGAATGAAAGAGAGAGAGAGATTTGATTTGTTGTTCCATTTACTTATGCATTCATTGGTTGATTCTTAAGTGCTCTGACCAGAGTCTGAACCCACAACTTTGGTGTGTCTAGACAACACTAACCAAAGAAGCTAACCATCCAGGGCTGTGTGTAATCTCATTGTAGCATTTATTTTCATTGCATTGTAATTACTTGTTTACAAGTTGGTCTTTACTGTTACCCTATATGCTTCTTGAGGACAGGAAGCATGCCTTCTTCATTTACAGTTTATGCTGTCACTCAACCTGGTTGCCAGGTTAGGATAGAGACTCAATAACTGTCTATAGAGAAAATATTCACTTCCTGCTGCTTCTTCCCAGCTTCTACCTTACCCCTTTCTCTGTTTCTGATTTATTTATGTCTTCACTGTCCATTTAGGTCACTGTTATTAAAGATAGGTCTATCTTTTATGTGATTTTTTTTCTTTTCAATTTCTTATGACTCTACAGAAGAAATGTTCATAATGTGTCTGCTTTATATTTGTCAAGCTATGGCACTTTTAAAATTTACTACTATACACAAAAGGTCTCAGTCATTAATGACTGAGGTTCTTTGTCAGGAGATATAATAAGTCATGCTTTCTAAGTCTGATATTTAGTAAGTTACACACATAGCACTACCGGCCCTATTTAATGCTGTCATTGAAATTTGATGATTAATTCTGAAGAAATCATAATATGCCATGACTTCCAAATATTTATCTAAATATGTGACTTCTGTTGGTTGCTTTGGAAAGCTATTTATATACCCTTAAAGTATCAAATATACTGGCACTTTAGATAAACTCTCTGGAATCCTTACAGAAGGATGAGTTTGAAAAAAATTTTTTACTGGGACATAAATACAATGTAAATACACTTTTCATAAAAATTATGATCAAAATACATAAATTAAATTGGTATTTCTGTAGCATTTATTCTCATACAAAATTAGCAGACTTTATTGTCTTTCTTTAGAAGTTAGAATATGTTAAATCTAAGTCAATATTTTCTTGAATCTTCTTCAAGTCATTATTATATATATATCATTGATTTTTTTCTTTAGAGCTAAAACATAGAGAATATATAGATACCCAGCAACCCTCACAAAGGGTTTCTAAAACATTTTGCTTTCTAAAACATTTATAGTTGCTTTAACAAAAAGAAACATTTGAAGGATTACAATTCTTCTAAAATGCCCTACTTTCTTTGCTGTATCTTAAAATCTTTATCATTTTTATAGATCAAAAGATTGGTATTCTGAAAGTTTTAAGATGTTCAGAAGAGCATAAAACACAAAGTGGAGTCCATTTCTGTGAAGCAAATAGTTTTAATTGCTGAACTAGAGGTTTTAATGACAATGTCTATAAAATTTTTATATATCTAAGATAGGTTCTTGAAAGCATTATTCAATTGCTATAAAGATTCAAAGCTCAGTTTTTTCACATTTCTGCAAATAAGACCACTTCTTTCTATGTATAATGTGATCACCGATCTTGACTCATGCTAAATTTGTAACCAGATTAACCCTTTTAGACTTGTCCATTTAAATATTTCTAGCAACTGAGAACAAAGATGAACCTAAAGCATTATTTCAACATGCAGAGAATAATATGTGCTAGATTGTTTGTGACCTCAGATCTATCATATATTAAGCTTAGGAAGAATTTACATAATGAAAAATAATTGTATCTCATAAAATATCAATAAAAATGATATATTACTTTACTTTTTCCATGTGCCCCAAAATATTTTCTCTATGTATTTAATCATCCTAGAGGAAAATTTCTATTTTAACACATACTGGTATGAAATTACATCCCTTATTACATACATAATAAGCCATATAATTTTGCCATATGTTGGCAAATGAGATAATTATTATTACTTAGCCAATTCACTCTAAAAATAGGGTGTCTAAATTTTAAAACAAGAAATTTACAACTAGCAAAAACATGTTATTAAAAGCTTCTTTTAATATCTTTGTCCACTGGGTCTCTGCTATGTGTTATACAAAGGAGATTGAAAGGACATGACACTCCCCTCCAGGAAGCTGACAGTCTGCGTAAACTGAGTTAGTGTAAACAATCCTGAGTGTTAAATATGCATATATCCTTTCTATTGCCATTATATGAGCAGTACCATGAAGCCCCTAACAACTGGAAATACCATTCCAGTCCCTGGAAATTTAATTTTGGGAAAAGACATTTTACCGAAAGGTAAATATTATGATATATGATTATGGTTTTTTTATGTACAAATAAAGGGAAGAAAGGCATAAAGAGTTAAGGAGCACCAGAATATGCCATCCAAAAAATGTTTCTTTTGCATATGGCATATAGATTATTTTTTGGGGGGGGGACTTTTTCTTATTAATTTTTTAGAGAGTGGAGAGAGAAAAAAGGGGGAGGAGCAAGAAACATCAACTCCTCTATGTGCCTTGCTTGACCAGGCAAGCCCAGGGTTTCAAACTGGTGACATCACCATTACAGGTCAATGCTTTATCCACTGCGCCACCATAGTTCAGACCACATGTGGATTATTTTTAATCTGAAAACCATTAAGATAGTAAAAGCTCTAAACTAAGACAGGAGTCTTCCTTTTGTAAAGAAAATTTATATATACAAAGGAAATTTTCAGGTGTAGAGGTGTTTCTATCTCCCTACCAAAGCGGAGAACTCTTATCAGAAGAGAAAGCATCTATTTTAATTCTTCTAATGAGTTTTACTCATTTTTTTAACAAGTTTTACTAAACAACCCTTGTTTACCACATGTTTCCTGGTCATCTTCCCATAACTCGACTCCCTCACCCAAAAGTCCTTTTTATTTCTTTTAACCTATACAGAAATGTAAACCGAAGTTTTAGCTACCTGTTTGAGTTACTCATCTTTGAATATTCCCATTTGTTAGTAAGATGTACATGCAAATAAACTTCTAGTATTTTTTTCCTTTTATTAATCTGTCTTGGCCAGTCAAATTTATAGGGATCCAACTGTAAGCTCAAAATACATGGAAGAAAATATATTTTTCCTTCCCCTACGAGTCCACTACAATGGTTTGTATTCTGAATAGGAGCTCTATTAGCAGACAGTTTGGTCAGGTGAGAAAGGGTAACTACATGGGTACATAGGATCAGACTCCATTCTCCTCAGTTGCAAACCTAAGACCTTGTAGGCATCAAATTATTGTAAGGTGTCTTTAAATCTGAACATGGACTACATTGTCTGTATCCAAATAAACAATAGATACCCATATACATTTTATGAAGACAGTATGTGGTTAAGAAAATCAACTTTAGGTATAATGCCACTCAATTAATAGAATCCTTTAAGGGGTGTGTGTGTGTGTGTATTTTTGGTATTTTTCTAAAGTGAGAAGTGGAGAGGCAGAGAGACAGACTCCCGCATGCACCCAACCGGGATCCACCTGTCACGACCACTAGGAGGCCATGCTCTGCCCATCTGGGGCATTGCTTCTTTGCAACCTGAGCCATTCTAGTGCCTGAGGTTAAGGCCATGGAGCCATCCTCAGTGCCCAGGCCAACTTTACTCCAATGGAGCCTTGGCTGTGGGAGTGAAAGAGAAAGATAGAAAGAAAAGAGAGGGAAAGAGTGGAGAAGCACATGGACAATTCTCTGTTGTGCCCTGGCCAGGAGTCAAACCCAGGTCTTCCACACGTGGAGCTGACATTCTACCACTGAGCCAACTGACCAGGGCATATATATATATTTTTAAGAACAGGTTTCTCCATGATGTGCTACTTTGGCATGTAGATTATTTTGATATGAAGGCAATTGAGACCCACAAAAAAACTTTTTCTTTGGTCTTAAATAATTTAAATTTGGGGGCTTGCCCATAATGATTTCTTAGCAGAAATAACCTTTTATGAACTATGTATAAAATGGGAAAACTTCTGATTATTGAACATCTGTTCTTCTTAACATCCTACAAATGACCTTTCTACTCTCTGAAATTTCATGGCATCTTACTACATCCTTAAAATGCCTTTTATACTTCATGTTAACTTTCCATCTCTAACTTTCTCAGTATATCGGGTTTCCATACATATGCATATACTTAAACCTGGTTATTTTCATTTGTTAATCTCTTTCACGTCCATTTAATTATTAGACCACTTGAAAGAACCCAAAGTCGTAGAAGGAAATTTCTATCTCCCTCAATAGTGGGAACATGTGTACTTTCATGTAAAAGTATAAAGAAGTTCAGAGATAAAAGAGAAATCTTCATTTCCATAAATGTTAAAAAGTTATAATCTCATGTATACCAAATGGTTTTCAAACACCGGTCTGCTAAAAAATTTGTTATTCCTCAGAAGAGTTAATCACCTTGATAGTTAACTCTTTCGCCAACTATCACAAAATTTCTGGTGGACTGATGGTTGAAAAAAACTGGTGTAAACTACCCAGGCCAGCCAGTTGGAAAAATATATGAAATATTATGATAAATAACCAAAACTGCTGAGGTCTGCTATAGACAGGTGGAAAATTGATTTTTTTTAAAAAAATTGCTCTTCATGTATTAGAATAAGTATTAATAATAGAAGAAGCAAAGGGAATCAGACATTGATAAGCCTAATGGACTGGGAAACTAAATTGGACAATAAACCTGCTTCCTTCCCAGGAAGTTATAGCTTCACATACTCCCCAGGGCATCTGCTATTGGGACCTAATCCCTAAGTGGGCAGGAAGACAGCAGGAAGGATCATCACTGGGGAAGAATTATAAACAACAGAAGAAATTCCTCTGCTGGGTTCATGACCATGGAAGTCAAAAAGGCACAGGGTGAGGTGCTTCTGCTTTGAGGCATGTAGCAGTAAGAGCAAAGACTATGACCATATGTACCTGTTTGTCTAGCCTGAGAAAAGGATCAGATTGAATAAGAGGTGTAGAGCACCCTCTCTGCCCCCTTTCCCACCACTATCCAATGCAAGCCCACTTAAAACAGAGAAGTTGATTGGTTAGTTTAAAGAAGTGTTTGGTTCTTCCCAAGCCTGAGGTTACATATTGGAGCCTAGCAAAAGGAAGCCTCTTCTCTTACTCAGCTGTGAGCACTATGTACTTGTGCATTTCTCTTCATAGCAGTCATGTGGTCATAGAATCCCTGAGGCAGATAGCCACATGGACTCCAAATGCAGGCTTCAGAAGGGGCTTGGGTTTGGCCAAGTATAGCCAGAAACATAAAAGCTAAGTTGATTGGATGGGTACACAGACATGGACTGAACCATTGTGTTATGGGGGAGTAAGGAGACCTTGATTTTTATCGTCATGAGTGAAAGAATTCAATTAAAAGATAAAATGCAGCAAGTAAAGAAAGAATTTTTTGGCCATACAGGAAGAAAGTAAGAAGAAAGGGGACCTTGGAGACAGGATCAGAGGGTTATCCAGAGATGAACTGCTCCTGCCCACTGCTCTTTTGGTTGCAAGTCTCGAGGTCCCCTGGAGCTTAGGAGAGAGGGGCAAGAAATGCCCACCTGGGGAAGAAGAGGAGAAGAAGGAGAAAGGCAACAGCATAGATATTTCTCTAAGAGAGAGTGTACTGGGACCTCTGTCCTAAGAGATTTTATGGGTGGAGATTTTAGGGGAGGTCCTAAGGGAGGATCTCAATAGAATGTTCATCAGGTTTCCAGTTGTGTTCTTCTGGGGTTGTGTTCTCCGATGACTGGTTGGTGCCAAGGCAGAGGTCATTAGTCCATGCAGCTGGTTCTGAGGTCAACTGTGACTTTCTTTTGTCTGTTTTGTTGCTTTTCTGGGCCTAGAGATGAAGCACAACTGAGGCCTCGATGTTATCTTCCAGCTTTCTTGTTTGTCCCTCCTAGAGTTTCTAAACCACATAACAAGTGATATGCCAGAGGAGGAAAGGTCAAGGGAAGGTCTTAATTCCATGATATAGTGATATAGTGATACAGTGATGTAAAATCAGGGGTCTAAACCACATGACCAGCAAAGGGAAGCAGGGTTACCTTGGTGGGCAAGGCCCTTATTTTCCAAGTTTTGCCCATTGCTGGAGTTCTGGTACTTTCTTCCCTGGTGGTTTTCTGTGCCTGATCTGTAGTCCTTGCTCAGGTTGTCTATCTAAAGTTGCCTACCATAATGGCACAGAATTTTTGGACACTGGCCTTTCTCCTGGGCCTGATGAAGACAAGAATGGATGTTTTCCAAGCCAACACTGACGGGAATGAGATGTTGGGAACCTGGGGGAAGTCTTCTATTATCGCCCAGATAAACCTTACCACTAGACCCCAACCTCCCACACGTGAGTCTCCTGGAATGTCTCTCTTGTGATTCTGTGAAAGGAGTTCATTTCCACCTGCATCACATTCCCTTACACTACTGAAGGAAAGAAAACATACACATTAGAACCTTCACCTCAGTCTAATATTTTTTTTCTGGAGCAATATAAAAAAAATCTAATCTCAAATGATTTCCAGTTCTTTGTGTTACTAGAGTGATATAGACTTGGGATAGACAACTGTAAAATACAAAAACACCTGATAGACTTTTTAGTTAAAACTGTTTAGTGAAGTCCCAGGTTACGCTAGATGAGTAACTACATTAGCAAAGGAAACAAAATAAAATAACAGGTTTTGGAGTTTTCTTGATCCTGGGAGATGAGCTAAGTACCAGGGTAGAGAAGCTAACCTTGTTTACATATGGAAGATTAGCTCTGAGGGACGTAATAAAAGTTTACTTGTGGAATGAGTTGTCATGAAAAGTAATGTCAAATATTAGATTAGAAATTGTTTGCTCTTCTGTTCCAAAATAGTCTTTAGTTATTTTCATGCTTGCAGTAAAAAATTATTATCAGAATAACTTTATATCACTGGTGCTTTCAGGAATGAAAAGAAATGTGAATGTCCACCCTTGGGACAATGTTGGGTAGAGTCAAGATAACAGCTCTAAGAGGTGAGAAAACAAATGGGTTTGATAACTGAACAAAGAAAAACTCAGAGTAAAAGGTGATTACAAGACATAAGTCACCTTTAACATTGTTAGAAATATTATAGCCTGCTCTAGCATCTTGTTTGGACCTTAAAGTACAGGGGTGGGGTCCACATACTAGAAGACTGAAGAAAATTGAGTTAAAAAATGCAACGTGCAATTTGCTTGAATCCTTGCATTACATACCTAGCAAGGGAAATGTGTCTGTGCTGGCTTGGGGGTTGGAGTGGCAGAGCGGTGGGGGAATGAAGGGAGACAGTGCACCAGGAGAGAAACAAAGTGAGATCCGTGTGTTGAGAGTTGAAGAAAAGATGAAAGGCATTTGTGTTCTACATCCTCCTAAAGTCATCAAAAGTATCTCTAGTAAGTTTTGTCAGAACGTTTTTCATAGCATTGATTTTTCTCCATCTCACATGAGAAAGAGCTTGAACTTATACAAAGAAGAATTTATAGAAGTCAAGTGAATTTGAGCAACTACCTTTGCTCCCAGCTACCACAAAGGGCAAGGGTATATAAAATGAAGAATAATTAGGAAAGAATTTTTATTCATTCTTATTGTAATTGAGTCTTTGTTCTAGCAAAATCAAATTAAAATGTGCCCTGTGCTTTTCAAGAGAAATTTAAAGGAATAATTCTTGCCTCTAAATATAACACAATTCAGAGAAATAGAAACTTGGTATTTGACTGATAGTTTTGTTTATCAGAAATTGTGCTCTTTTATTTAAAGCACCAAAAGGACCAGTGTTTACACATACTAATATGATGTAATTTAAGAAGTTTTTAAATGAATACAAACTGTAACCAGGGAATAATACAAATTAAGAGATGTCTGTGCAAAACAAAGAGTGAGGTATGATTTTTAAAAGATTAGCACATTTTTAAACAAAAATCTCTCAACACAGATGTATTTTTACTACTACTATAGTGAATCAATATGGATAAAATGTTGAATACTTAAATAAAAAATACAGTGTACATTTCTAGAAACTTGTTGCTGCATCAGGTACTTAAGACTTAGTGTTAATTTAAGACTTTTTCTGAAATTTTTACACAGAAAGATGTGTTTAACAGCCTCAATCAAATTTTCACGATATGCCAAGACACATTCAACATTGTTATAAAAATGAAAACCCTCCACTTATTCTCCCACCACAGTCCCTCCTCCGTGCTGCTTCATCTCTGAGCCAAGAGAGGTGTATTTCTTGAGTTCCCAAGTTACCAGTTTGTCATTATGCACTCCTGCTCCAAGCCTTTTAAATACAAATGAACACAAAATACAGGCATATTTCTCATTATGCAAGCAGACTTCCACATAAAATTCTAAAGGAAAACACAGAACAGCTGCATTCCAGTATTTTTTTTTATTTTTTGGCATGAATAGGGTCTTTAATATCAATACTGAAATGGAAGTGATTAGTATTATTTACTGAATTTTAAAGCACCTTGGGATGTTCAGCCAGACAGTTTATTTGATTGGCTGAACATGCGGACACCTCATTTTGGGAAAAATATGTTGGCACAGACAAAGCAACAGCTATCTGGATGCTTCAGAGACATTTTCAGAGGACCTGAACTGGTAATTCTGCTTTTATAAATTATGCTCATAAATAATAACACCTTCTTTTTAGCATGATATGGTCTTCTTTACTTACTCGCATCCCTTACTCTAAAATAAGTAGTATTGAATATGATCATTTAGATTTGGTTGAGCTTATAAAAAGATTTTATTTATCATGTTTGATGTATAGTATTCAATGTAGAAATTATCCATTTAGTTTGCAGTACATTGATAGTACAGGATCAATATACAAAATAAATTGTATTTCTATATCCTGGAAAATAATCTGAGACTGAAATTAATAAAAATAATTCCAAAGCAATAAAATACTTAAGAATAAATTTAACAAAAGAAGTATAAGATTTGTATACTACAAAATACAAAATATTATTGAAAGATATTAAAGAACAAATACCTCCCATGTTTTTGGGTTGAAAGACTTAATACTAATAAATTGACTATATTCTCCTCAGTTGATCTACAGATTCGAGACAATCATTATCAAAATACCAATGGATATTGTTGCAGAAATTGACAAACATCTTAAAATTTACATAGAAATGTAAGTAACCCAGAATATCTAAAACAATCTTATAAAGAAAAAGATTTTTGGACAGTTTTGCTTTATTACTACTGTAATGAAGATAGTATTCAGTCAAGATGGTGTCACTGGTATAAGAGTAGAGATACAAGTCAATGGATTAGAATCGACAATCCTGAAATAAATCTTTACATTTATTGTCAATTAATTTTTACAAATGTGCCAAGAAAACATAGTGGAGAAAAAATAGTCTTTTCAACAAATGGTCCCAGAGAAACTAGATATCCATATGCGAAAGAATAAAATTGGACTATTAATTGGAATATTACCTCTTTTTATATATATATTTATTATGTAAAGATATGTACATAAAGTAACTATATATAAGAGGTAAAACTAAAAAAAAAGAAATCTTAGAGGAAAATATAAATAAAATATTTAGGACCTTAGATTAGATAATGGCTACATATATATGTTATAAATATGAGAAGCAATAAAAGATATATAAAAATTATAGTTTGTCAAAATTTTAGAAATGTTTCAGAGATTTTCATAAAAGACAATAAAAGAAATATTTGAAAAAATCATATATCTGAAAAGTAACTTGTATAGAGTATATAAAGAATTATTACAACTCAACAATAGAAAGAAAATAATTCAATTAAAAATCAGCAAGTATTTGAATAAGTATTTCCCCCAGAATGATATACAAAGAGCTAATAAACACATGAAAAGATATTTAATGTAATTAAGTGTTAGAGAAATGCAAATCAAATCTAAAATGTGATATTACTTCAGAGCCACTAGGTTGGTTATAATAAAAAAGACGACAATGACAGTTATTGGTGTGGATGCAGAAAATTTTAAACCTCACAACTTCTTGATGGGAATATAAATTAGTCTAGGGAAGTTGGAAAGCAATGTGACAATTTCTCAAAAAGTGGAATGTAGAATTACTATATGACTCAAGAATTTCATTTCCAGGTATATACCCAGAGAGGTGAAAATCTTTAATTTTAAATGTCTATAGCAACATTATTTATAAGAGCCCCCAAAATGTAAACAAATCGGATAAATGAAATTTCTCTATTTATACAATGGAATATTCTTCCATAAAAATGAATGAAGTACTAATACATGCTGCAATACATATAAATGTTGAGAATTGTATGGCCAGTAGCTGCTGTCCTTGTGGCCATGCAGGTTCTCATTGATTTTGGACAGATGGTAAAGAAACAGTAGAGCCAAAAAATGGCGAGCCATTCCTTTAAAGTCTGGTACTGGCCGAGGAGCAAACAGGCAGGGAAAACACTTCCCTTTCTTTCAGGGCTCCCAAAGCCCTGATGCATTCTCCGGTTCCAAAACCTGGAGAATCTTCTCCGGTTCCTCCTAGAATCAAAGGCCCCACCAGGCTCAGCGGAGCTCGCAAAGCCCCTCAGCTCTGGTTCCCCATCTGCACACCTTCCCTCTCTCTGCAAAACTGGCTTCTTCAGTCCTCTGCGTTCTGTCCACTCTCCTACAAAACTGCCTGGGCCTACAAAGACTGCTCTTCAGTAAACATGAGCAAAACAATGGCCCCTTCCAAGTAGGAGTGCAATCCGCAATTTGCAATCAACTGCCCTGCTCTGAAGGCAAGCACACACGTGGCTGCCCAGAGCCATTTTTTAACAATAAAAGTGAGCAAACTCAAAATATACAAATTTTACAAACTCATTTGCCCAAAAAGAATGTTATCCTAAGTGAAAAAAAAAAGCAGATATAAAATTATGTGATTTAATTTATATAAACTATCCAAAATACTCTTTGAGACCATGGAGACAGAAAGTATTGATAAGTTGTTACCTTGGACTAGAGGTACAGAAAACAAAGACAGCTAATGGATATAATGTTACTTTTTAGGGTTATGAAATGTTATATAATTAGATAGTAGTGATGGTTACACAACTTTGTAAGTATACATACTAAAAGCCACTGAATTATATACATTAAAAGAGTACATTTCATGTTGTATGAATTATATAATAAGTAATAAATAAATATTAAAGTAACAGTTTTTTAAAAAGCAAAGAATTAGTATAGTCTTTGTAAAACTATTCAGTTGTTAAATGAAAAACTGTCTTGCACTATGAGAAAATGACAATGTTAAAATTATACTCATAAAAACCTAGTACAATGGATGAAGAAGAGTGGGTTGCTATACACTTCATCCATATTTTATTTTTCTCGTGTGAATTTTGATTAGTGTATGTCTTTTAAGGTATAGCTCTCAAAACTATATTTAAAAATTATTTTCTGCTTAATCTATTAGTGTTTGACAAATATATGCTAAAATACCCCAAATGATAATGAATTTGTCTATTTCTCTTTATAATTGTTGTATTTTCCATATTTCAGTCTATGCTGCAAAGTGCATTTTTTTTTTAGGATGAAATTATACTCATAAAAACCTAGTACAATGGATGAAGAAGAGTGGGTTTGGCAATTCTACTAATACTTATGTTGTGCATTTTATAATAAAGATTTTATTATAAAAGTTTATAATTAAACAATACAGACCAAACCTTAGCTTTTAAACTAGCATAAGAATAAAAAAAAATACACTGAACATAATGCAGCAAAGACTAGAAAAATGAAGAGGTAACTCAGAAAGACATGATAGGAATATTTCCAAATATAATGGCAATTCCAACATAAAATTTTTTTAACCTAAAATTATGTGAATCTTAAAATACAAAAAACTTTAAAAATAAGTATAAAAAATAAATAAGGCAAATACTAATCAAATTAAGCGGGTTTAGTAATATAAATTTCAGATAATATAAAAAATGAGGAAAAAAATGAAGTAAAGAGAGAAATAACAAAAACGATTTATCAAAAATATGAATGAGAATTTTACACATGGCCTTAGCCAGTGGCTCAGTTGGTAGAGCATTGACCCGGCATTTGAACATCCTGGGTTTGATTCCTGGTCAGGGCATACAGAAGAAGTGACCATCTGCTTCTCTCCCCCTCACAGTCCCCTTCTCTCCTTCCTCCACTCCCATAGGTAGAGGCTTGATTGGTTCAAGTGTGACGCTGGCACTAAGAATGGCTCAGGTGGTTCCAGCACATCAACTTTGGGCACTAAATATAACTGGGTACTTGAGCATCTGCCCTATATGGGGTTGCTGGGTCAATTCCTGTAGGGACACATGGAGGAGTCTGCCTCACTATCTCCCCTTCTCTAACCTAAAAAAAAAAAATGCACTTTGCAGCATAGCCTGAAATATGGAAAATACAACAATTATAAAGAGAAATAGACAAATTCATTATCATTTGGGGTCTTTTAGCATATATTTGTCAAACACTAATAGATTAAGCAGAAAACAATTTTTAAATATAGTTTTGAGAGCTATACCTTAAAAGACATACACTAATCAAAATTCACACGAGGAGAAAAATAAATCTAAATAGGTCTATATCTATTAAATAAATTAAATGAGTAATTAACAATCTGACAAAACAGAAAGTACCAGGCCCAGATAAATTCACTGGTAAAGACTACCAAATATTTAAACAAGAAATTATACCAGTTCTTTACAATGTCTTTCATAAGAAAGAAGCAGAAGAAAAATTTTTAACTTAACATTATGAGGCCCACATGACCCTAAAATCTAAAGCATCAAAGACATTGCATTAAAGGAAAACTACAGATCAACAAAATATTAGCAAAATGAATTTTTTAAAATGTATAAAACTAATTATATACCACAAAGCAGTGGAATTTATTTCGGGTCTAGGTCGTTTCAACATTTAAAAAGTAATTAATGTAGTTCATTGCATTAGCAATCTGAAAAAGAAAAGTCATATGGTCATATCTTTAGATGTGGAAAAATAATTTGACAAAATTTAATACCCATTCATGAATTTAAAAAAAAATCACCTCATATTTAACAAACTAGAAACAGAGGAGAACTTCTTCGACTTTATTAAAAATATCTCCCAAAATGTTAACCTATAGTTAACATTATACTTAGTATTGAGAAATTAAATGTTTTCTCATTATGTTTAAGAGCAAGGTAAGGATATTTATTTTTGCACCACAATTAAACATCATATTGGAAGTCTTAGTGAATACAATAAGACAGAAAATGAAAAAAAAAAAAAAGGTATACACATACTGGGAAGGAAGAAATAAAAATTATTTTTGTTTTTAGATGATATAATATTCTATGTAGAAAATCCCAAGGAGCCCTGGCCGGTTGGCTCAGTGGTAGAGCGTCGGCCTGGCGTGCAGAAGTCCCGGGTTCGATTTCCAGCCAGGGCACACAGGAGAAGCGCCCATCTGCTTCTCCACCCCTCCCCCTCTCCTTCCTCTCTGTCTCTCTCTTCCCCTCCCGCAGCCAAGGCTCCATTGGAGCAAAGATGGCCCGGGCCCTGGGGATGGCTCCTTGACTTCTGCCCCAGGAGCTAGAGTGGCTCTGGTCACGACAGAGCGACGCCCCGGAGGGGCAGAGCATCGCCCCCTGGTGGGCGTGCCGGGTGGATCCCGGTCGGGCGCATGCGGGAGTCTGTCTGACTGTCTGACTGTCTCTCTCCGTTTCCAGCTTCAGAAAAATACAAAAAAAAAAAAAAGAAAATCCCAAAGAATCAATTAAAAACTGTGACTACTGAGCAATTATAGAAAATTTTCAAAATACAAGGTTTATACACAAAATTTCATTACTTTCCTCTATACTAGCAATGAACAATAAGAATTTGAAATTAAAAACACAATACTATTTCCATGAGTACTCAAAACTCAAAATATTTAGGTAGAAATCTAACAAAGGTCTATTGAAGAAAAACTTCTGATGGAAAAAATTGAAAGAATATTTAAATGGAGAGAGATTCATGTTCAAGGACATTGTGATGATGTCAGTCTTTCCCTGTTGATATACAGATTGAATATTTCCAATTAAAATCCTAGCACATAGTTTTGTCGTTATTTGAAAACATATTTTAAAGTTTATATCAAGGGGTAAAAGGTACAGAATAGCCAATATGATATTAAAGAAGAAAGTTGGAAGACTGATACTATTCAACTTCAAAATTTAATGTACAGATGTAATTATCACAACAGTGTGAAAGGGATAAAAGAATAGACAAACTGGTAAGAATAAAGAATCCAGAAACAGACCCACATGAATATAATCAACTAATCCTTGACAAAGAAACAATGAAAATTCAATGGAGAACTGATATTCAATATTCTTTTCATCAAATAGCCCTAGAATGACTGGACATTCATATTTAAAAATGCTAGAAGGCTATGTGGTCTTTCAAAAATTTAAGTGACATTGGGTCAAAAGTATAAAACTTCTAGATGATAACAAAGGAGAAAAGCCAGGTGAATTAAGATTTGGCAGTGAGTTTTCTTAGATACAATACTCAAAGCATGATCCTTGACCAAAAATAACTGATACATTGCAGTTCATTAAAATTAAAATCTTCTGTTCTAAAAAAGACACTGTACAGAGAATAAAATGGCAAGCCCCAGCCTGGGAGAAAAAGTTTGCAAAACACATCTCTGATAAAGAATTTGTTACCAAAATATATGAAACAAACAAACCTCTTAAAACACAGTAATAAGAAAATAAACAACCCAATTAAAAATTGAGTAAAAGATCTGAGCAGATATCTCAATAAAGAAGATACACAGATGACAAATACACATATGTAAAGATGATCAGGTCCTGACCACTTGGCTCAGTGGTAGAGCATTGACCTGGCATGTGGATGTCTGAATTCAATTCCCAGTCAGGGCACACAGGAGAGGTGACCATCTGCTTCACCCTCTTCCTTCTCCCTCTCCTCCTCTCCCTTCTTTCTTCCTCTTTCTCTTTCCCCCCACAGCCAGGGCTTGATCGGTTCCAGCACATCTGCCCTGGCAATGAGGATGGCTCTGACGAGTTTCTGCCTCAGGCACTAAAAATAGCTCAGTTGCAAGGATAGCCCCAGATGGGGTTGTCAGGTGAGTTCCAGTCATAGTGCATACAGGAGTCTTTCTATTTTCCCTCTTCTCACCTAAAAAAGAAATAAAGAGAAAAGATGATCAACAAAACGTATCATCAGGAAGTTGAAAATTAAAACAGAAATACCAATACACATTTATAAGAATGACCGAAATCCAAAACACTGACAACATCAAATGCTGGCAAGGATGTGGAGGAATAGGAACTGTCATTATTCACTGGTGGAATGGAAAATGTTTCAACCACTAGGAGAGATAATTTGGTTATTTATTACAAAATTTGCACATGAATGTTTATAGCAGGGGTCCCCAAACTATGGCCCATAGGCCACATGCGGTCCCCTGAGGCCATTTTTCCAGCTCCCGCCGCACTTCCGGAAAGGGCACCTCTTTCATTGGTGGTCAGTGGGAGGAGCACATTGACCATCTCATTAGCCAAAAGCAGGCCCATAGTTCCCATTGAAATACTGGTCAGTTTGTTGATTTAAATTTACTTGTTCTTTATTTTAAATATTGTATTTGTTCCTGTTTTGTTTTTTTACTTTAAAATAAGATATGTGCAGTGTGCATAGGGATTTATTCATAGTTTTTTTTTTATAGTCCGGCCCTCCAACAGTCTGAGGGACAGTGAATTGGCCCCCTGTGTAAAAAGTTTGGAGACCCCTGGTTTATATAGTATCTTTATTCATAATTTCCAGAACTTGGAAGCAAGTAGGATATTCTTTAATAGGTGTAGCCATTAAATAGAATGTTATTCAGTAAGAAAAAGAAATGAGCTATGAAGCCACAAAAAGCATGAAGGAATGATAAATGCATATTGCTCAGTGAAAGAAGCCAGACTGAAAAGGGTATGTTCTGTATGATTCCAACTCTATGACATCCAAGAAAAGCAAAAGGATGGAGGCAGTAAAAATTCAGTGGTTGCCAGACAATTGGAAGAGGAGAAAGGGATAAATTGGTGGAACCCTAGGATTTTTAAGGCACTGAAACTATTCTATATGATACCATAATAGTGGCTAAATATCTTTATATATTTGTCAAAATCCATAGAAAGTACAACAAGAGTGAGCCCCCAATGTAATCTATGGACTTTAGATAATAATGTATCAATATTGATTCATCAGTGGTAACAAACGTGCCACACCAATGCAAGATGTTAATAAAAGGGAAACATTGGGTAAGATGAAGTAGGCATATGAGAAATCTCTATAGTACTTTCTGCTCAATTTTTCAACAAACCCAAGACTGTTCTAAAAAAAGATAATTCATTAGTTTTTTTAAAGAAAAGTAAATTAAAAAGTTGGGTACAGAACCATGTACAGTAATGCCTCAGTTTTTGTTGATGTAGGTTATTGTCGGTTTCAGTTTTTGTCAATTTTTTCTGCGAAAATTTTGTCTTGATTTTCATAAGTTGCTTGGATTTTGTCAGTGTGCCCACCTGACCTCACTACTAATTTTGCAAAAACAAAGGGCAACCCACGAATTCTCCTGCTCAGTGTGGATTCTCTTGAACGAGTTGTTTCTCGTTGTGTGAGCATCGCCCCACACGTCTTGCCAAACAATTTCATTGCTTTCCAGTGTTTTTGTGCTTTTTTTTACTGGTTGCGAGTGCTAATACTGCAATTACATGTAAGTGGTTACCTCGTAGACAGTATTTGGTATAATGTGTTTATTTTGCATTTTTCAGTTTTAAAATGTACTTAACACATGTAAGATAAAGTCACATGTGCTCAAATCTCATTGTTCTTGTTGTTTCCCTTACTAATAAGTTAACCTTTTCCTTTTAGCTCCATCATAGGACAAAAGAAAGTTTCCAGAGCCAGCAGCCCTTTGAAGAAGAAGGCCAGGAATATGAATGAGTTGAAGAAGGAAATCATTGAAAAATACGAGAGCAGCTTCAAGATTGCTGAAATCAGCCACATGTACAGGAAGTCGCTACCCATGATAAATTCCATTGTGGTGAAAAAGGAAGCAATAAAGGAGGCTAATGTAGCAAAAGGGATGAAGTGCTAACAAAACAGAGATCACAAACAATTGAAGATGTCGAACAATTATTATTAATTTGGATCAATCAAAAACAGTTAGATGGCGATTCTGTTTCGGAGACTATCATATGTGAAAAGGCCAGACTGTTGTGTTTTATGCCGATCTCATTAAGAAAATGCCTGGGATGAGTGCTAGCATATTTAGTGATTTTTAAGGCCAGCGGAGGCTGGTTCAAAAAATTCAAGAGGTGCACTGGCCTGCACAGTGTTACTAGGCACGGGGAAGGTGAGAGTTTGGACAAGTCTGGGGCTGAAAAATTTGTGTCCTAATTGAAAGATTACATAGAGGCTGAAGGATTTATCCCCCAACAAGTCTTCAATTGTGATGAAACTGGCCTCTTTTGGAAGAAAATGCCAAAGAGGACATTCATTCCATAGGAAGAAAAGGCACTACCAGGACACAAGCCTATGAAAGACAGGCTAACTCCTTTGTTGTGTGGTAATGCTAGTGGTGATTGTAAAGTGAATCCCTTATTGGTGTACCATTCACAAACTCCTAGAGTATTTAGCAGAAACAATGCGATTAAAAGTAAATTGTGTGTGATGTGGAGAGCAAACAAGAAAGCATGATGAATGAAGTGTTTGGCCCAAGTGTGAAAAAATACCTCCAGGATGATCAGTTGCCCCTTAAGTGCCTCCTGGTAATGGACAATGCTCCTGCACATCCTCCAGGTTTGGAAGACAGATTGTTGAAGGCATTCAGTTTTATCACAGTGAAGTTTTTGCCCCCTAAGACACCACTCATCCAGTCCATGGATCAGAATGTCATTTCAAATTTCAAGAAACTATACACAAAAGCAATGTTTCAAAGGTGCTTTGAGGTGACCTCAAATACAGATTGTCCTTAAGAGAGTTCTGGAAACATTTCAACATTCTCAACTGCATTAGCCTCATAGATAAGGCTTGGCAGGGAGTGACATCCAGGACGATAACTCTGCCTGGAAGAAATTATAGCCAGGATGTGTGCCTGAGAGACATTTTGAAGGGTTTGAGCCTTCCCCTGATAACCCTACACATGTGGTGCAGTCAATTGTTGATCTGGGGAAGTCCATGGGTTTGGAGGTGAGTGGTGAGGATGTGGAAGAGCTGGTGGATGACCACAGTGAAGAACTCACCACTGAAGAGCTGCAAGACCTTGACCTAGAAATGCAACAGACGGCAGATGAAGAAGTTGCTTCAGATGAGGAGGAAGAAACAGGGGAGAATGTGCCTTCTTCAGAGATTAAAGACATCTTCTCTATGTGGAGTAAGGTACAGGGGTTTGTGGAGAAAAATCACCCAGACAAAGCTGCTGCAGGCCATGTCTGCAACTTGTTTAATAATATCTTGCCTCATTTTAGGCAAATCTTAAAGAGAGGGCAGAAACAGAACTCTTTGGACAGCTTTTTTGTGTGTCATGGGTCCACTGACTCTGAAGCTGGTCCTAGTGCCAAAAGACAAAGAAGAGAAGGGACCCCAGATAATGCCTTGATACCTAAGGTCCTTATGGTAGAGGATTCCCCTTCCAAAGAATAATATTTGCTGCCCTGGCTGGTTGGCTCAGCGGTAGAGCGTCGGCCTGGCGTGCGGGGGACCCAGGTTCGATTCCCGGCCAGGGCACATAGGAGAAGCGCCCATTTGCTTCTCCACCCTCCCCCTCCTTCCTCTCTGTCTCTCTCTTCCCCTCTCACAGCCAAGGGTCCATTGGAGCAAAGTTGGCCCGGGCGCTAAGGATGGCTCCTTGGCCTCTGCCCCAGGCGCTAGAGTGACTCTGGTCGCGGCAGAGCAACCCCCCCCCCGGAGGGGCAGAGCATCGCCCCCTGGTGGGCAGAGCGTCGCCCCTGGTGGGCGTGCCGGGTGGATCCCGGTCAGGCGCATGCAGGAGTCTGTCTGTCTCTCCCCGTTTCCAGTTTCAGAAAAATACAAAAAAAAAAAAAAAAAAAAAAGAATATTTGCAACCCTCTCTCCTCTCCTTGCCATCTTCCATACACCAAGAAGAGTCTTCAGAAAGCTAAATGCCATGATAAATGTTCATTTATTCTTTACATTAGTCTTTTATAATTTTTTATATCAATTTCTTTTTTTTTCTTGTGAGAGAGACAGAGAGAGTCAGAGAGAGGGACAGATAGGGACAGACTGACAGGAATGGAAAGAGATGAGAAACATCAATTCTTTGTTGTGGTTCCTTAGTTGTTCATTGATTGATTTCTCATATGTGCCTTGACTGGGGGGCTACAGCAGACTGAGTGATGATCCCTTGCTCGAGCCAGCAACCTTGGGCTCAAGCTGGAGAGCCTTGCTCAAACCAGATGAGCTTGCACTCAAGCTGGCGACCTTGGGGTCTCGAACCTGGGTCCTACACATCCCAGTGCGATGCTCTAACCACTGCAACACCACCTGGTCAAGCTATATTAATTTATTACTGTTTTAGTATTAAGCACTACATTTATTCTCTATAAAATGTGTTTTTGGTATGTATTTTGGAGTGTCTAGAATGAATTAATTGGATTTACATTGATTTATATGGAAATAATTGCCTCGGTTTTCATCAGTTTTGGATTTCGCCAATTGTTTTCAAATTGAGTATCAATGAAAACTGAGGTATGTTATTCTTGAAAGCTTAATATTGTATATATTTTATGGGTATGTAAGTACATAAGAAAAGCATGAAAATGTACTTGTATGTGATAAATTCATTATGTTGGGTATTCAGGTAAAAAAGAAATGGTGAGGAGTACAGGCACCTTTCAATGGGTCTGTTTTTTTTTATCTTAAAATATAAGGATCAAATCTGACATTAAAGATATGAGTATTGTTTGATTAACTTCTGTTCATTAATTTTTATTTCATTTCAACTTTTTTTAAAATTTTTTATTTATTTATTTATTTATTTTTTACAGAGACAGAGAGTGAGTCAGAGAGAGGGATAGACAGACAGGAACGGAGAGAAATGAGAAGCATCAATCAATAGGTTTTCATTGCATGTTGTTGCAACACCTTAGTTGTTCATTGACTGCTCTCTCACATGTGCCTTGACTGCAGGCCTTCAGCAGACCGAGCAACCCCTTGCTGGAGCCAGCAACCTTGGGTCCAAGCTCGTGAGCCTCGCTCAAACCAGATAAGCCTGCACTCAAGCTGGCGACCTCGGGGTCTCGAACCTGGGTCCTTCCGCATCCCAATCTGACGCTCTATCCACTGCGCCACCACCAGGTCAGGCTCATTTCAACTTTTTTAAATTTTATTTTGTTTTAAATGTGATGACTGATAGTATTAATTTACTAAAATATTTCACTTTAAAATTATATTTATTTTACCAATATTATTAGGTAAATACAATAAATTTACCTAAGCAGTTATGTAATATGAACATTTCTTTCCTAAATGTACAAAAAAAAATTATTTAAAACATTTTTCTTTGAATTCAAAGAAAGAACTTGAAAATGTAAAATATGCTGATCCAAATTTCCCTTAAAATTAGATGTTTTAGAATGCTATTTAATTCACTGAATAGCTACTATATTTTTAAATGAGAAAGATCAATAGTATTCCTAAAGAAAACCTCACCTTTTTACAAAATGACTAAATCCATGTTTTTAATTCCATGTAATACAAATTTCTGAGAAATTTTGTCTAATTTTAGATTTATAAAATACCTTTTCTCTGAAAATGTAATCCACTTACTCTTTGTTATTTAGTTTAGCTTATTGGCATAGATGTGAATACATTGGAAAAATTATATTTTATCAAAAAAGAAGAGAAGAGAATTAAATTCTATAGCTACATGTACTAATTTATATATTTATCTGTATCAATTTATCAGTACATACAATAGTAAAGTATAAAATTAACATATTTATTGCCTATTGAATGTACTTAATTTAGTAAATCCATAAATATGGGACACAAAACAATTTGTTTTTGCCCACTATTTTCAGGTTAAGAACATATCTCCCCTTTAGGGAAACTACATAGATTAAAAATGGATTCTGATTCTGGAGAATAATATTGTCATCTTATCCATACAATAAATGCCTCTGTGGTTCAACTCATTAGAACAAGTGCCTTGAAAAAACTGATATACCGTAAAATGTTGAAATTGTATTTTTATTGTCTATGATAATGAAAGAACCCATTACCTGTGGATTCTGATCATTGCTTTTCAGATGTGCCTAGTAGAGAAAAAAGTTAGAATTGTATAACATAAAATTTCATAAGCAGAGTCTGAACAGGTGGTGGTGTAGTAGATAGAGCATCTACCTGGAACCTAAAGGGCTCAGGTTTGAAACCCCAAGGTCTCCGGCTTGAGCATGGAATCACAGACATGGCCGCATGGTCTCTTGCTTGAGCCCAAAGATCACTGGCTTGAAGCCTAAGGTCACTGGCTTGAGCCCAAGGTTGCTAGCTTGAGCAAGGGGTCACTGATTCAACTGGAAATCCCCAGTCAAGGCAGGTATGAGAAAGCAATCAATGAAAAACTGAAGTGCCACAACTATGGGTTGATCTGTCTCATCTCCTTTTCCATCTGTCTGTCTCTCTCTCTCTCTCTAAAAAAAAAAAAAAATTCATAAGTGGATATAGTAGTCAAAATACCAGAACACATCTTACTTTTAGAGATAAACCACCTTGTAATTTTAGGTCTGAGATGATATTTACTGTGGCCTCATAATTACGATTTTGAAAGTGTATAAAATTTGTCAATTAATTTTCTTTTTAATAAGAATAAAATGTAACCAGTCAAAGCAAATTCTTGTAGTTGAAGACTAATCAAATAAATCTCCTTTCTCTCCAAACCCACTGAAATGCCAGAAAAATATAAGTGTCGGCTGCCTAAATGATTGCTATCCCAAAGCAGGATTTAAATTCTCCCCTAAATCAAGGATATCTTATTCAAGTTTTACAAAAATAGGGGTGTTCTCACACTAGTCCCTGAAACAACCCATGATCAAATCAATTATACCCTACTTCCAAACCAAAATGGTGGCCTCTAGTCACAGTAGGGTATAGAATTATCATCCTATATCATATTATAGAAAATGAGGTAAGCACAAATCAAACCTATGATACTTTTTTAAATTTTTTTATACTTGTTATGAACAATTTCTCACTGGCCATGTCCTTTTAGGTCCTAGGATACCACCATCATGCTAGGCCTCATGAGAGTTGTAGCAGATATTTACTACCTTCTTTATGATAACTCCCTTTACATGCTAGATGGTAAAGGAGAAGAAGATTGTCAATTAAAAGACACCACTTCTTCTACCAAAGTGAATATATATCTTAAACTGGACAACCAAAATGTTGCATCGCCCTGTGTTCAGTTATGTGTTGGGAATGGACATGTGAGCCAAGCAAAAACTTCACAGTGTTTGGGGGAATTTATACAGAAACTGGAAAAGAGGTTCTAAATTATAATTGATATGCTGTCAACAACCAATGATCTTATGCTTATGTTTACTTTATATAAATAATAATCTTAAATTATAAAACAATCAATTTCTCATTTGAAAACTAAATAGTCAAATACTTTTCTATCTACATCCAAGTAAAAAGAACTAGAAGTACTAATTCCACTCCATACCATTCCACCTCTTTTTTCTATCGGTCAGTGGCAAGTTGACTAAGTAAACAGTAAGAAATTGGATGACTTGAGAGATCAGTGATGGATTATGGAACCATTGTTCTCTAACATGTCTTTTTGAATTTAATGTTACTATCTAATGAAAATCCTGTGAATTGTAGGAAGTAATTTACTAGTCTCTACCCTTGTTTCATAGCCAGTTATCTAAAATGCAGTCATCATCACATATGCTCCTAACCCTTGAAGTGATGCAGTGATAGGTGCATTGGGAATATTTTCATAGAATTAAGTTTCAGTTTAGAGAGTTGGGCATTGAAATTAATAAACTTCTGGAAGTCCTAGAGAGAAAATGTTGCTCTGAGAAGTGAACAATGTCCTGGATACTTTTACAATCATAGATTTCTAATCTTGCTTACCTCATTAACTTATTGTTTGCCTAATATAAGCATGCAGAAATGAATTGCTAATTAAATTAACATTTTATACTTGCCAACCAAGTATTAAGTGAAAAAAATTTTTTATTCATTTTAGAGAGGAGAGTGAGAGAGAGAGAGAGAAAGAGAGAGAGAAAGGGAGGAGGAGCAGGAAGCATCAACTCCCATATATGCCTTGAACAGACAAGTGCATGGTTTTGAACCGGTGACCTCAGTGTGCCAGGTCGATGCTTAATCCACTGTGCCACCACAGGTGAGGCCTTAAGTGAAAATTTAAGGTAGGTTTTATGTATGTGTTTTTGAAATTTTAATGCTTACCAAGTAACTTGTTATAACAATTCTTATGATTTAAAATCGCATCCTTCTGGTTCTAACAAAGGCTGTAATTGATTTATTGATCTCTGTATTCTACTTGAGCACTGAGTCAGCAATAATACTAGCGCTTCCAAACACAAAGATATTGTATCTAAGTGAGAACATACTATCAGCACTAAAGATTGTGGCTCTTATGCCAATTTGACAACTAGTACTAATCTCTAAATCGGGGGGACTTAAGATGTTGGTTATCCAAACATTAAGACATCATAGCACCACCAGTCTTGGAAAGTAGACTGTGGAAGAAAGAAATACACAATCAATTATAATCTCCAGAAGTCTTTTATAGAGAATGACAGTGGAAAAATGGCTTAAAAAAAGTGACTGAATATTTTTGGAGTAGAGAAAAGGCAAAAGTTCTTCTAAACTTACCAAAGATCCTTAGGCTCCTTCACCATTGTGCTGGGTATTAGTCTTTTTTTGTACTTTATCCATATGCAACTTCCCTTTGATAATGTAACTTTCTAAAAACCCATTTGATCCATGTGTTTACTAAATGGGCTTAATATTGGTATCAGTGCATAAAAAATAATAAAATATGATTAGGCTTTTCTTTGAAAAAATGTATAAATAAACTTATATGTGTCACTAGTTTACATTCTGGAAACCAAAGAAAAACCGAGTGAAACAATACTCTCTAACTCATCACCTCTAGAATTCATGTTACTCTTATAATGGTAGTTTGATGACTGTCAATTTGTGTTTGCAGGCTGGTCAAGTGAAGTAATCTGGGCCATTTTATACATATTGCATTATGGAGTAAAACTGCATCAACTTATAATACACAGAATACACAAGTACATGCCTACACATGTACCTGTATGTTTATGTAAGTGTGTGTGTCTCAGAAGTGGATGTAATCTAACACACACATACACAAAAATGCACTCACACATACACCAACCTTGGCACTCATTACAATTACTACAGACACTTAAGTAATGTGTAGTGTTTAATCAAAAGCAAATTCCATAACTAACACTCTCTATTCCTCCTTCAAATGAGTCCTTCACAGGGATCAAAAGGTGGAGGAAAGAGGGTAAATACTATTTTTCAAAATGTGTTTTGAATTTTCCTTTAAAATATTAAACTACTTTTAAGAATCTGTTTAGTGATCTATGTATACAGAAGTGTGTGCTTTGTCAACAACCTTATAAATAGGCACGCTAAAGTTACAAAGGATACATAAAATACACGCTAAACATTTAATATTCTTTTTACATCAGCCCCTTCTGACCTGTTATTTCTTTTGTCTTAAATTCTGCTTCACACTCAGGCTCCTGATAATGACCTTAGCCTTTCTTTGTGCTAAACACATGTTGCATATATCTATACAGCTTTGGTCAAACTTGCTTTCTGTCAAAAAGAATTCACATTTAATTTTATGTCTTCTCATAAATATGGCAGAAGGAACTTCTACTACCCTTTCTGGTCTAACATGCCCCACCTGTTCTTGCTTGAACCAAAATAAAGAGTAAGACAATAAGAGGTAGAATCAACCTATTAGGATTTCCCTTTATTTCATGAATAGTATATTAATTTATATATGTGTTTTTCCCTGTTATATATTTATTGTCTCTGCAAAGACCATCAAAAGCCATTTCCTTTTACTTGGTAGAGGCAACAATATACCTTTTCCATATTGGCTCTTGTCATGCCAACCTAAAGTTAACTGCACTGCAAGTAGACCATGTAAGCCAGATTTAATAGTCATTTTTGAGGTAAAAGTGTTAATGCTTGATTCCTTATCAACTGTGGGCACTAAAAGACTAGGAATTTCACAGGACTTCAAGGGTTCTTCTTTGGATGATTAAATTGATCAGTGAATTCAGGAGAAAATTAGTGGAGTAGAGAGGTAGATATGGAAGAAGGATGAACTTGAAGTGCCCAGATATCCAATAGGATACAGTAATTCCCCTTTATCCACTATTTCCCATGGTTTTAGTTACCAGCAGTCAATCGCAATCTGAAAATATTAAATAGAACCTTCCAAAATTAAACAATATATAAGTTTTAAATTATGTGCTGTTCTAAGTAATGTCATGAAATCTCGCACCATCCAGCTCTTTCCTGCCCAGAATGTAATTCATCCCTTTGTTCAGTGTCTCCACACTATATACACTACCTTTCATTAGTCACTAGTAGCTCTCTTAGTTATCAGATTGACTGTCCAGATATCACAGAGCTTGTGTTCAAGTCCTCCGTATTTTACTTAGTAATGATTCCAAAGCGCATGGATAGTGATGCTGGCAATTCAGTATGCTGGAAAGAAGCTGTCAAGTGCTTCCTTTAAGTGAAAAGGTGAAAGTTCTCTACTTAATAAGGTATTGTATCATCTCACATTATCATAAGAAAAAGAAGGGTAAGGACAGTACAATGAGGTATTTTGAGAGAGAAGGGAGAGACCACATTCATATAACTTCTATTATAGTATGGTGTTAAAATTGTTTATCTTATTATAATTATGTTGTTAATATCTTACTGTGCTTAATTTACAGTTTAAACTTTATCATAGGTAGGCATTATAGGGAGAAACATAGCATACATATGGTTGGGTACTATCAGCGACTTCAAATTTCCACTGGGGACAACTGTATCTAGACCTGGAGCTTGGAGTAAAATGTAAAACTAGAGATATAATTTTGGAAACAATTAAAATACATTAATTTGTATAATGTTCACCAATATTACTATGATATGTGTTCTATTATTTCAATTTTTGTCTTTAAAGTTTAATAATTTTACAGGTTGTTATGGTTAAATTGTATATCACCTCCTTTCATTCATATGTTGAAGCCCTTCCACCCAGTACCTCAGGATGTATCTATTCTAGAGGTAGGGTCCTTAAGGAAGTAATTAGGTTAAATGAGCTCATAAGGTTGGGGCTCTATTGCTCTAAGATTAGTGTCTTTGGAGGAAGAGGAAGAGACACGAACCAGTGTTTACTGGCTCACTCTCTCTCTGTACCTGCACCTAGAAAGACCATGTGCAAACCAGGAAGAGAAGCCTCACCAAAAACCAACCCTTGTCACCTTGATTTTGGACTTCTAGTCTCCAGAACTGCAAGAAAAATAATTCTGTTGTTTAAGCCACTCAGTCTATGCCATATTGTGGCAGCTTAAGCAGACTAATACACTAGGATAAATGTCTGAAATTATCTTCCATGTGAAGTCTCTCAGTAGAGTGTGGGTTTATCAATACACAGTTTTAAGTGCTTCTTTATTTCTCAGACACAGGGACTGGAACACAAAGGTTAAGTAACACAGCTACAGACACACAAGCAGTAAGCAGTGGGGCAAGGATCTCAGTCCAGGACATTAGATTCCATCCTGAACAAGAAGTATTGTCTTTTAGCCTCATCAAAATGGATGACCAACAACATTACAGTGACGAGGGACTGGAAATTGCTACTAGGCCTGCTATAGCCTCTGTATAGTTAAATGTCCACAAGTACACACACACAAAAAAAACCAAACTGCACATTGTTCAGAAAACTAAATCCATATATTGTACTGTATGCATAAATAAAGCAATGCTACATGTACTCTATAGCAATAAAAAGGTGAGAAAAACTAAAGGTTTAATTGGAAATAGAAGTATAGAAAAGACAGGCAAGTAGAAGCTAGAGAATGAGATGAGGACTGTGAATAGAGACAAGGGTAGCAACCAATTCAGTAGAAGAGAAGACCACATGGAGGAGGAATAGCTTTGGGGGAGAATTTGTGAGAAGTGAAAAGAAAATTCCTCTCTGGAGGGAATAAGGAGTGATTTTTCTTCCTTAACCTATCAGTTGAGTTGGGAGAACACACAAGTAGATGTTAGTGCACTTTCTTCTGCTTTAGGGTTTGAGCATGTTTAGATGTTTTTTTTTATCCCGTTTTGGTCCTGTGTCATTGCTGCTAGGAGAAGTAAGTGAGGAGTAAATGATGTTGGATGACTCTCAGTCCTCAATGTGACACGGAAGTCCTCTGAAAAACTCTGGCTTCGTGACACCAGATGGAGGCGGGAACAGTGCTGCACTATTTGTAGAGATATCTTGTTTCTCTGACTGCCCTTTATTATACTGCAAGTACAGTAGTTTTCACTTTCCCAAACTGGGACTAGTTCCAGAGGAATGCATCTGGATAGCATTTGCCCATTACCCTCCCCAGAAAAGAATTAGTCAGCAAGGACCCTATTCATGAAAACAAATTCCATCCATTTCTACTTGAATGTCACGTCTTTATGTGGAAAAGTGTGGAGTGAGCCCCTTTCTCTACATAAAGAATGCTTTTTTGTGATTAATGGATCTCTCTCCCCCCAATATGTAAGTAGACACCACCTGATTATATACTTGAGGGAGCTCACAGACTACAGATGTAAGGAGACGGGTCTGATATGATGTTTCTACACTGAATCGTATCCTTTCTCAAAATGGATATTGTAGAAAGTACTGATTTCAAGGGAAATGTATGCTTTTTAAACCATAGGGGAAATATAACAAGATATTTTGAACACCAAAAGTGAACATGTATACTCATATTCCTGAATCAGGCAAAAGTTTTAAGAATAATTTCTATTAACAATCTGTAGTTACTAGATCTCAGACTTTCGATCTGGTGTTTTACTCTACAAAGTTATAATTCCCAGAAGTGAGGAGTTAATCTTAATGAGTAATATAACGTTAATCAGCCCATAAAGTTGATAAATTGAGTTGATTGGAATCACGGCATTAGACAATAAATTTTGGCAGATTTTTAATAGTCACTGAGGATCCCTGAGATTTATGGCCTAGCCAGTTTATTATTTTCTTTTGGTTGAATGATCATTTTAATGTCCTGTGACATACAGTGTACTTTGCCTACTGTGGAATTTGTTCAATGACAAAAGTTTTAACATACTGTAAGTCCAGATCATTACATTTCAACTGAAGAGCAGCATAGAACATAAATGTTATGCTTTACCTCAGGCCATGCAGGGAGATGAGGTATTTTATTGGTAATACTTAATGCAGTTCTCAACTGTTGCTGTAGGGCTCTGTTCAAAGGAGGTTCCTGCTAAAGTGAGTATCACTGACCGAGAGATGGCATCACTTTCAGAAAAATTAGAATGAAAAAAATGTTTTGCCAAAATGGCATCATGAGCTACTCATGTTGTTTTCACAGCCATGTTTATTGTAGACACAGCTGACTCTGTAGGCAGCCTTATATAACTGCAATAAACACACACATGCCTACACAAAGAACTAGGCAAGACCTTTACATGTCTACTTGTTCAATTAGGATTTACTCTGTGCTGTCACTATATGTACATATATATATATATATATATATATACCTTAAGCAAATTTTGGAATCAAAGTCTGTCTATATTTTCCTTCTCATTATTTCAGTTAGATAGAGTGGCATTCTGATCACAGAATAGTAGTGGTACAACAGTCTTTCTTCAACCCAGAATAAGTCAGCTTGGCAAGGTACTTGTGAATATTTTTCAGTAAACTGCTGGAACAGAAAAATGGAGATCTGAAGGAAATGGCAACTATGTCACTATAAAAACCCCATCCACCAGCCCTAGATGTACTATTACTGTACAAGTATCATATAAAGGGTGATTGATTTCTAGGATTAAATGAGACTCCCAAATGGGAAAGTATATATAAGAAAGATGTTAAATAAGAATCACCTTCCACATATTAGACACCTTAATAATCACTTTGATTACATCACTTTTCTTTTTCACAAAAAGACAAGCCCTATCACTCCCACTATTTAGACAAAGAAATTGAAGTTTCTAGTCCCTGTGCAAGATCACAGTCAGTAAGCATGACATCCAAGACTCCGTTCGAGGCACCTCTGACATCGAGGCCACCATCCTCACAGCACACTGTCTCACCTTAGGGACAACACCATCAGACTGCATAGTTGGTCATCGCATGAGTCTGGTGGCAGTTGTGCTTTTCTCCCCTTTGGCCATTTAAAGCCTAATTTGATTGGGTAACTAATTATTATATCATATTAATTAGTTCCATTCAACCAAAAAATAAAACAACAACAACAAAAAACCCCCAAATCTGGAACCCGAGGCTATGGAAATTGGAGTTGTCTCAAGAACACAGTATGATAGGTTAACATGCTTCTGTCCACCTTCCTGATTACTCAAGAGGTTCAGCACTTTAAAACTTCATGTAAAACCTTTTTAGTGGGAAATAATATTTCTTCCTACAGCATCTCAAAAGCTTCCTTTCAGTAGAAACTCATCTCCCCAGTATCATTTTCTCTTTCATTCTCCCCATTCATAGGCCTTCCATGGGGTGAGGAAATGGTCTTGTCTCCTAATCCAAGTGACTAACCCCTTGGGACAAATACCCAGGAGTTAGTTCTGTGCTACTATTTAACAGTATAACGAGCATACTCTCTTCTGCATGACTGAGAAGTATGGAATAATTACCATTACTTTTATAAAACTTAAGGTCTTTGCATGAAGTAATATGGTTTAAATATATTGATACAACAAAAAGCTCAAACTAGTAAATAAAAATCTAACTTTCCATCAATCTCCACTCAACAAGGAAACTGGAATTTTTTATTTCAAAGTGTCTTGTCAGGACGGCTCATTGGTTACATAAATATAAATGCACATATCTGAAATTCAAATGTCTGATTTTAAATATCCACTCATAGGCCAAAAATGTTGGCGAGATCACTCACAGATGTTTCACAGAAATGGGAAGAGAGGTCAACGTACTGTAAATACATATATTTGCCCGATGCTTCTCTGGTCAATTTCCTCCTCAGCAGAATACATTTAGTGTAATAAATGATTCATCTGGGAAGCTTTCCAGATTCATCATTAAAATAAAAAAGTAAGCACAGTTGTTCCTAGTGGATCTTTTTTCCATCACAGTATCAGGCACATTGCAGAGGCATGCTAAAATGTGTTGGTGAGTACAAAAAGGTCAGAAGAGAAATGAAAATATAAAAGAGAGACAGAAAATAAAGAGAGGGGTATGGATTTTACAGGGGGAAGACCTCGCTTGTGGAAGAAATTTAAGCTTTATGCCTTCTGCTGTGTGCTGGATGATAGTATAATATATTAAGAATCAAATTTTAATCTTGCAATCTTTTTTTCCTTGGCCTCAGACAAAATGATCTCTCTTTTTTCAATTGCTTTAATATTTGTGGACTGTCCTACCTTATATTGTTAGTAACTCTACCTTGTCTTTTTTTGTATCATTAGTTATTTTAAATTTGTTGAAGCCAAGGATCGTGCCTTATATTCTGTGAAGTCTTCATTGTCTTAGTTTGCTCAGGCTGCCATAAGAAAATACTATAAATTGGGTGGCTTACACAACAAAGATTTATTTTCTGAGTTATGAAGGCTAGAAGTTCATGATCAGGGTGCCAGCATGGTTGGTGTCTGAAGAAAGCTGACGTTTTTTCTTGTAGATTTGTGCTCACATGACCTCTTCTCTGTGCATGAGCACAGAGAGCATGAGCTTTCTTGTGTTTCTTCTTTAAAGGCACTATTCTCTTCATGGATGACACCCTCATAATCTCAACTGAATCTAATTATCTCCCAAAGACCTCATCTCTAAATATCATCACATTAGGGATTAAAGCTTCAATACTTAAATTTGTGGAAACACAGTCAGTCCATAGCACTCATTTCACATAGAACAGTACTTTGCACACTGAAAATAGTTTATAAACATTAGTTCATTGACTGAATTAAGTAGAATTACTTGGCATGATTTTTATAACCAGAACTAAAAAAATTTTTTGTTCACTTATCAAAACTCTTTTATGCCAGGATACAAGAGTCTTGAGCAATGCTTTAAATAAGGAAGGGTAAACTTTAGTAAGAATTGCATTTCAAGAAAGACACATTTAAATTTTAAAAAAAGAAAAAGAAACTCAAAGGGAAGAGCAGAAGAAAAATTTATTTCCATCGTATTATTTTGACTAAAGAATCACTAGATCATAATTTCCTATTATTTCTACTAAAGTATCATAACAATCAGAAAGTCTAGTTATTTAAATTATTTCCCTGATTAGCTTAAGTCATTGTTTTTAAAGGGAAATGCATTCCATAGACTACAAGAAAATCTACTAGATAGAAAAAAGATAGTGAAACTTTTATTTATATTCTTGTCTTAAAAAGTAAGGAAGCAATTAAGCTCCCACATCACAAGGATACATCTTAAGAAGCACATGTAGGCCCTGGTGCCTTGGCTCAGTGGTATAGTGTCAACCCGGCATGCAGATGTCCTGGGTTTGATTCCCAGTCAGGGCACAAAGAAGAAGCAACCATCTGCTTCTCCACCTCTCCCTTACCCCAGTCTCTCTCTCTCTCTTACCTTCCCACAGCTGTGGCTTGATTGGTTTGAGTGCATTGGCACCAGGCACTGAGAATGGCTCTGTGGAGTGTCCCCCTCAGATGCTAAAAATAGCTTGGTTGTGAGCATGGCTCCAAGTGGGAAGACCATCGGCCTCAGATAGGGGTTGCCAAGTGGATCCTGATTGGGGTGCATGCAGGAGTCTGTGTCTCTATCTCCCCTCCTCTTACTTGGAAAAGAAGGAAAGAGAAAAAAAGGAGCAAAATGTTTTTATAAGCATTTTGTGATGTCTTGTTGTATATGTGGGCCTGGTTTTGTCTTGTTTTAATGAAATAAAATCCTTCCAAATAGATAAGTGGCTTTAAATAACCCCAGGGTAAGTCAAGAGAATAAAAATCATTTTAACCATTTTAAGTAGAAATAAACTTAATTCAGGGAATGAGGTCATTACAATACTATTAGAAGGGCTGAAAGAGTAAAATCAAGGAGAACATCACCAAATATTTTATTGATGCAGAAAAATGGCACATGTTGCTGTCCTCCAAAGGTCAGGAAGTGCAGGTCGCTGTGATTAAAGTCACAGTCACCACTGCCCATGGTCCTGAGAGAATGATGACAGTAAGAGGACGGCATTCGACCAGCTTCACTACTCTCAGCTGCCAAAGCCCAAGCACCTCCACTACCTGGAGAGGATGGAATAACTTGGAGCATTCCATCTCCAAGTGCTTTTTGTTGCCAGAACCTAAACTGTAAGAACCCTATTGGCAAGGGGTCTGAGAAAATCTTCCAGACCCTTCAGCACAAGGAAAAGCATGGCAGAGAATGAAATGGTTGCTGAGCATCAAAATACAATTTCGGGGCAAGAGAAAAATCCAAATTATGCCAGCGTCAGAAAACAAGAAAATTGCAGAGTTGACACTTTTTACTCATGGTATAAACTCTGTCAGAACTATAAAAAAAATTTTAAAGCAACTGTTTTTTATAAAAATATATATGTACACTAATGTTAGAATATATATGATAGGTATAGATATTCTAACTGAATATGTATACTTGTGAAATTATGTTCTAATTAGATAGAAAATGTTTCCCCCAAATTATAAAATCATCAAAATGTTTTAAATATGGATTTATTTCTACTATTATTAAGTCTTTTGCCCTATTAAGTTGTAGATTTTGATATTAGCTGATAATAATAATAACCCATAATACAGAAGAAGGCATTTAAAATTTTATACCCAGAACATAAAAAAAGATTATATTTTTTCAAGTGATATTTAAGTAATGCAAGCCTTGTTCCAGTATTTTATAGAATTTCACTAAGCTTAATGATAAATATTTGGAAGTCTCCATTGAATTCTTTAAATAAATAAGGGAAAGAAAGATACATACCATCAGGGAAACAATTCTTATTATTACTATGGTAAAGGTATTTGTAATAATAAATAAAAAATATGGTAACAAACTCCCACATTTTTTAGTCAGCAAATACTGTTGGATGATGTATATAGTACATTTCTGAACATTTGTAATAAATAAATATAAAAAAGTATGCAACCTGAAAGGTGTGTTATACAGTTCAATAAAAGTTCAGATGTTTCTAACATGTATCATGTTATTTTTTAGAATCCATGCCAATAATGAAATGCCTATAGAAGTAATTATTTTGTCACTAAACAAAAAGGGTGCTGGAAATATATGGTCTGAACAGTGAAATTTTCATTAATGAAACAAGGTTTGAAGGAAAAAAATGTGTAAATATAGAATTGCTCATTAAAAGTTTCCAGAATAAGTTTATAAAGATAGCACCAGATGTAAAATTATTCATAGTATTGCTCCCAGAGACATTATTGCAACAAAAGGAGATAACATGGTATGAAAGAATTGGGGTGTTTAATAAAATTTGGAGTTTAAAATACAAGAAAATCTTTAAAATACTTTGTTGTAAATTTGTGAGGGTTGTTAACCTCTTTTGAAACAAATGTTTTTTACTAGTTCTATCATGGCAAAAGTGTTAAAAAGAATCATTAATATAAAGTTGTAATTTTTTCCTTTTTTCATACATTAACAAATATTTTAGTTACATTGATTTTGTTGATGTTATATAGATGTCAAATGGCAAGTAAATATATATTTAAAAATAAACATGTTTAATTGGACCCTTTAAAATAAATATATATAGCCTGACCAGGCAGCGGCGCAGTGGATAGAGTGTCAGACTGGGATGCAGAGGACCCAAGTTTGAGACCCCAAGGTCGCCAGCTTGAGCGTGGGCTCATCTGGTTTGAGCAAAAGCCCACCAGCTTGCACCCAAGGTCGCTGGTTTCAACAAAAGGTTACTTGGTCTGCTGAAGGCCCGTGGTCAAGGCACATATGAGAAAGCAATCAATGAACAACTAAGGTGTTGCAACGCCCAATGAAAAACTAATGATTGATGCTTCTCATTTCTCTCCATTCCTGTCTGTCTGTCCCTGTCTATCCCTCTCTCGACTCACTCTCTGTCTCTGTAAAAAATAAATAAATAAATAAAAATTAAAATTGAAATAAATATATATTTTTACAATAAGAAAATAATTGCTTTCTAAAAGAAATAAATGTTATAAAACAATGACTTGAAATTATTATTTGGAACAATTCCATTGTTTTTTATGTTATTTATTGTCAAATACAGTATATGGGAACTATAAATATTCTACCAGTATACTAAGAAATTTACAAAAAAATTTAAATTTTTTACTTTAATTTTATTTATTTACTTTTATTTTTCTTAAGTGAGAGGCAAGAAGGCAGAGAGACACATTCCTTCATGCAACCCAACTGGGATCCACCTGGCAAACCCCCTACTGGACAACAGTTGCCCATCTGGGGCCATTGTGCCATTGCTCAGCAACTGAGCTATTTTAATACCTGAAGTAAGGTCATGAAGCCATCCTCAGCACCTGGAGCCAACTTACTCCAACCGAGCTATGCCTATGGGAAGGGAAGAGAGCGAGAGACAGAAGCGGAGGGGTGAAGAAGCAGATGGTTGCTTCTGTTGTGTGTCCTGAGCAAGGAATTTGAACCCAGGATGTCCACATACCAGGCCAACACTCTACTGCTGAGCCAACTGGTTAGGGCCTTATGATCTTTCTAATTTTTGGTTTCCTGATTTTCTCTGTTGATTTTTTGTTTCTCTTTATTTATTTTGCTCTAAATATTACTTTTCTTCTGCTTACTTTAAATTTAATTTTTTTTCTGGTTCTCTACATGAAAACAGATTGATTGTAGGTCTTTTCTCTTGTCTAATATATGAACACAAGGCTGTACCTTTCCCTCTAAGCATTGCTTTTACTGCATCCCAGTGTGTGTTTGTTTTCATCCAAATGGAGGGCCCTAGAACAGGCTCTCATCCTGTCACTTTTGGCTTCAAAAAATATTACTACTCAATTTTCCACATCTGCATTTTATCCTTTTCTAGTAGTCACTCATTACACTGTTACGAGTGACTTTTCTCAAATATAATCTGTGGCTTCCTCTCTTAAAACCCTTGATTAGGCCCTGGCCAGTTGGCTCAGTGGTAGAGCGTCGGCCTGGCGTGCAGAAGTCCCAGGTTCGATTCCCGGCCAGGGCACACAGGAGAAGCGCCCATCTGCTTCTCCACCCCTCCCTCTCTCCTTCCTCTCTGTCTCTCTCTCTTCCCCTCCCGCAGCGAGGCTCCATTGGAACAAGGATGGCCCGGGTGCTGGGGATGGCTCCTTGGCCTCTGCCCCAGGCGCTAGAGTGGCTCTGGTTGCGACAGAGCGACGCCCCGGAGGGGCAGAGCATTGCCCCCTGGTGGGCAGAGCGTCGCCCCTTGGTGAGCGTGCCAGGTGGATCCCGGGCGGGCGCATGTGGGAGTCTGTCTGACTGTCTATCCCCGTTTCCAGCTTTGGAAAAATACAAAAAACAAAAAACCCTTGATTAATATTTTTGTAGGTTAATATGAAAAAAATTTTACAACATAAAAGAACACTCCATGATCTTAGCCAGCCCACCTTTTCAGCCTATACATACCCCAATCCTAACCCAAGGCCCTTCCTTTAAAAATACTACATTGCCTCTGTATCTTCTATCTCTCTCTCACTGGCAAAAGCATTTTAGTATTTATTTTTTGTTAACTCCATGACAATTTTTCAGCTATAGTAGAGAGTGTGTTCTTATTTTGGACTAACTTTTGCCTCTTATAACTTAAAAAGAGTCACTTTAAAAAATAAAGATGATTATGCTAATTCAAAGTATTAGTACTGTTATATAATATAGTTACTTCAACTCTGCATCCACATTGTGTTTAAGCTTACTAGTTTTCAGCATTTATAGGAAGACATTTTTATTATCTCTTCTTTTTACTGAGGTGTTTCAAATACAATGTGAAACAAATAGTTTATGGATTCTAAATTATAGTATTTTTTACTGTCCTAAAAAACACAAGTTTACTCATTTTTGCTCAGAACATTTTATTTATAAAGGTTTTCATCTTTAAAATAAAAAATTTAGTAATCTATGTTTTTGCCTTGTTCTAGATCTTTGTGTTGTTTCTTACCCAGATCTTTCTTGAAGTGCAATTGTGAGTTTAATGTATAATGTACTATTTCATTTCAGACTATTACTGCTTTCCTGAATGAATAAACTACTGGTCAATGTCATTATAAATTCTACTGTGTAGACAAGGGTTCTTTTTATTCACTGCTCTGAAACTGGTGTAATAAAAAAATCTTTTTTTTTTTTTTTTTTTTTTTTTTAGATTTTATTTATTCATTATAGAGAGGGGAGAGAGAGAGAGAGAAGGGGGGAGGAGCAGAAAGCATCAACTCCCATATGTGCCTTGACCAGGCAAGCCCAGGGTTTTGAACCGGCAACCTCAGCATTTCCAGGTTGACACTTTATCCACTGCGCCACCACAGGTCAGGCAATAAAAAAATCTTTACATGACATTTACTTCATGTACCTGCCTGGAAAATTAGTTGCTTTAGAAGAGATGGTACATTTATTCAATGGAATACTACTTGGCCATAAGAAATGATTACATAGTACCATTTATGACAGCATGAATGGACATTTATAACATTATACTGAGTGAAATAAGTAAAGCAGAAAAAGCTAAGAACTGTATAATTCCATACATAGGTGGGACACAAAATTGAGACTCATTAGACATAAGTAGGAATGCAGTGGTTACCAGGGTGAGGGGAAGGGAGGAGAGAAAGGGGGGTGGGGAAAAGGGGAGGGGCTTAAAGAGAAACAAAATATAGGTGACAAGAGGATGATATGACTTTGGGTGATGGGTATACAACAGGGATTGGAAACTTTTTTGGCTGAGAGCCATACAACAACCTGTGTACATTACACATTATCCAATAAAAATTTGGTGTTATCCTGGAGGACAACTGTGATTGGCTCCAGCCATGTGCAACCATGAACATGAGCAGTAGAAAATGAATGGATTGTAATACATGAGAATGTTTTATATTTTTAACATTATTCTTTTTTTATTAAAGATTTGTCTGCGAGCCAGATGCAGCCATCAAAAGAGCCAAATCTGGCTCACGAGCCATAGGTTCCTGAACCCTGATATACAACATAATCGACTGTCCAAATGATGTGGAGATTTTTGCCTAAAATCTATGTATTCTAGTTGGCCAATGTCACCTTGTTAAATTTAATCATCTAAATAAAAAAAAATAGCCCTTTAAGCCAGGTGGATTTGGTCCAGGTGCATGAAGGAGTCTGTCTCTCTGCCTCCCTACTTCCCACTTAAAAAAGATATTATTTTTTTAAAAAACCTTTAAAAATTCTATAACCTAGCCAAAAGATTTTTTAAAAATTAGTTCTTCCAAAATAAGAATATTTTTTCTATTTTCTATAATGCCTAACTTCTTAACAAATATCACTCAGTAATTATTTTGTTAAATACAATATATTACAAAACCAGAAAAATACAAGTCTAAGATATACTTAGGTGATGATCTTTCTCCCCTTAAGTATAAAGCAAATAGAAAGGGCCAGATTTATGGGATGCAAAATTGACTTTCTTAATATATTTATACCATAACCAGTAGCTCTGCACACCCATTATGCTATCTAATTAAACTGTCATAATCTAAAAATGAAATACTACCTGGAAAACCAAAATCTCCATGTAGGTCTTTAGTTTCTAAGGTCTTTCTCCTAAACAACAGAAGAGGTTGGTAATGATGGGAAGAAAGTGATGACAAAGTAACATTAATGGAGAGTCAAAATGTGTTACTCTATTAAGAGGCTGATGGAGATAAGACACTGGAAATCAGTAGGCAGCTTTTCTTTCAACCCCAAATAAATCTTACCACAAAAGCCTTACTACCTCACGTGAGTCCTGTACAATACTTTCCCTGTAACTCCATATAAGAACACCATTTGCACAAGCCACAATGCCAGATGCAATGTTTAAAACAATGGTTATAAGAATGTTCAAGGATGATCTCAGTAAAAACTTACACAAAAATAGTAAGCATTAAAAAAGACATGGGAGTCATTTTTTAAAAGTCAGAAATAAAGAATACAATATCTGAAATGAAAAATAATACTAGAATGAGTTGGCAGCAGGCTACATGAAGCAAATGATTGAATCATTGATTTAAAAGACAAAATAAGAGTAGGAACCCAAGAAGAGCAACAAAAGGAAAAAAGAACAAATAAGATGAAGAAATTCTGAGACCTCTGGAATAACATCAAACATAATAATATCCACATGATAGGATACCAGAAGAAGAAAAGACGGAACAAAAGTGTGATAATCTGTTTGAAGAAATAATGATGGAAAACCTCCTTAACTTGGTGAAGAGAAAGTTGCACAAGTATGGGAAGCTTAGAGAGGCCAAAATGAGATGAGTTCAAAGAGGCTCACACCAAGAAACATCATAATTAAAATTTTAAAGTTTAAAGAAAAAGAAATAATCTTAAAAGCAGCAAGAAAAAGAGAGTTAGTGTTCATTACGACTAAACCAGTATTATAAGAAATGTTAAGAAACTTATTTTAAAAAGAGAGAAAGAAAAGGGAGAGAGAGAGAGAGAAAGGAATATGAGAATAAAATAGCAAGAAATAACTATCGATCAATAATAACATTAAATATAAATGAATCAACTGGTCTAATCAAAAGACATAGAGTAGCTGAATGGATAAAAAAACATGACTCAAATACATATTATTTACAAAAGACCTATCTCAGAACAAAAGATGCACATAGACTGAAATTGAAGAATAGAGAAAAATATTCCAAATAAATTGAAATAAAAATCATCTGGGGTAGTAATATTTATCTCTGACAAAATAGACATCAAAACAAAGGCTACAGCATGAGAGAAAGAAGGACACTACATAATGATAATAGGAGCAATCCAACAAAAATAATATAACTCTAGTAAGTATTTATGCACCTAACATAGAAGCCCCTAAATATATAAAGCAAATTCTAATGACATAAAGGGAGAGATTGACAGTAATAAAGTTATAGTAGTGGATTTTAGCACATCACTGGCACCCATGGATTGATGTTCCAAACAGTGGCCTTAAATGACTTACTAGATCAGATAGAGTAGATATTTTTAGAATGTTATACCCCAAAGCAGCAGAATATACATTCTTTCCAAGTGCAAGTAGAATATTTTCAAAGATAGAGCACAGGTTAGGACACAAAATAAGTCTCAAAAAATTTAAAAAATTTTAAATCATATCAAACATCTCTGAACATGATATGACACCAGAGATCAATAACAACAACAACAACAAAAACTGGAAAATACACACATGGAGGTAAAATAACGTTATTAAACAATGTATGGGTAATAATAAGATCAAGGGAAAAAAACAAAATATACCTGGAAAAAAATGAAAATAAACACATAACAACCTCAAATCTGTGGGATACAGTGAAAGCAGTCCTGAGAGGTATATTCATAACATTATTAGCCTACCTCAAGAAACAAGAAAAATTTTTTTTAAATAAATTTTTATTAATGTTAATGGGGTGACATTAATAAATCAGGGTACATATATTCAAAGAAAACATGTCCAGGTTATCTTGTCATGCAATTATGTTGCATACCCATCGCCCAGAGTCAGATTGTCCTCCGTCACCCTCTATCTAGTTTTCTTTGTGCCCCTCCCCTCCCCCTTCTCCTCTCCCTCTTTCCCTCCCATGTCCTCCCTCCCCCAACCCCTGGTAACCACCACACTCTTGTCCATGTGTCTTAGTCTTGTTTTTATGTCCCACCAATGTATGGAATCATGTAGTTCTTGGTTTTTTCTAATTTACTTATTTCACTCTGTATAATGTTATCAAGTTCCCACCATTTTGTTGTAAATGATCCGATGTCATCATTTCTTATGGCTGAGTAGTATTCCATAGTGTATATGTGCCACATCTTCAGAAACAAGAAAAATCTTAAACAATCCAATCTTACACCTAAAATAACCAGAATAAGAATAACAAACAAAGCTCAATATAAGTTGAAGAAAGAAAACAATGCAAAGTGGAAATACATAACATAGAGACTAAAAATAAATAAATAAGTAAATAAAATGATCAGTGAGATCAAGAATGATTCTTTGAAAAGATAAACAAGATTGACAAAATTTTAACCAAACTCATCAGGGACAAAAAAGAGGACCCAAATAAGTAAAATCAGAAATGAAAGTGGAGAAATAACAACTGACACCACAGAAATACAAAGGATTGTAAGAAAATTCTGTGAACTATGTGCCAACAAATTGAACAACCTGTGCAAAATAAATAAATTCCTAGAACCAACAATCTTCCAAAATTGAGTCAGAAAAAATCAGAAAATATCAATAGACTAATTACAACTAATGAAATCATAGTAGAAATCAAAAAACTCCAGGCACACTGAAGTCCAGGAATGCTTCATAGGTGAATTTTACCA